>NC_073697.1:50958500-52204000 GCF_023634085.1 Falco cherrug
AGAGTCTCAGTGAAATCTGTTCAGTGAAATAACAGGAGCAGGGCACGTTGCTTTCTGCTGTTTGTCCTGCAAATCTAACTTGGCGAACAGCGGAGGAACTGGATTTAATTCTGGCTCACACTTCATCAGCAGGACTGTTAATGAAGTCCCAGCATTTTCACCTGCACCACCACATTAACAGAAACTTGTTTGGCACTGTAGCAACAAAGAGCAAAAGTACAGTAGAAACCCACAGTGCTGCTCTCACATTCACTTTATCCTCCAGTTCTCTTTGAAGGAAGGATTAAATCCACAACTGAAATAAACATCTCTCTTGGGGAAAAAAAAAAAAAAAAAAAAAAGGCAAGCCAAAAAAACCCAACACACAGAATCCCTCTTAACTGTCTGTGTTAAATCCGGCTTTTCAATAGCATGTAAAATCAAATAGGATCTGTAAATCGCAGTAATTCCTCAAAAAAGGAGATTTGTAAGTTGTTTATAATTTGTGTTACTATTCAGAAATACACCCTGTTAAAATAAAAAGTTGGCAGTTTTGACACTGCAAAGGTTTTTTCAGTTTCTGGTTTTGCAAACAAGTGATTAATCATACATTGGCAAATACTCTGACGATCTTCAGGCAACAGAAATTTTTGTAGGATCTTAGGGGTTTTTTCAGGTTTTTGGTTTGGGTTGTTTCTTGTGGGGTTTTTTAGGATTTCCTATAGTACACCCCAGTATCAGTAAGAAAGCTATTTCGTTACTTCAGGGGACAAAAAACAGGTCAAACTTCTATCTTAATTAAGATGTAAGAACAGCACTAACGTTCAAGAGGATATTCAGGATTTAAAAGACAAATGCAGGTCTAAAAGCAAGCAGATTGATGAAGTTCTCTTATGTATGGACAAAAGGACAGGGAAACAAATCTAGGAACTATAAAGTTAAGTCACCTATCATCAAAAACATTTCAGTGCTTGTACAGGCAATTAAAGATCTAGCAAGCAACCAATAGCAACTGAATTAGTACCATAATTCTGATGCCCTCCTTTGGCTTTTAGGCACATATTAGAAGCTTAAAGTTTTTGTGAGGGTTTTTCCTACAATAAGCCTTAACATCTGCAAGCTGTGTTCAAAATCCTATTCATTACCAATGCCAAGAATATGAAAGGGCATTACCCAGCGCACACAGGCAGGAGCCAATTCATCTAAACTCAGCATGAAAATGTGCTGTTACTCTTCAAACCAGAGGGCACAACAGGCAACGAGGCACTTGCTGGCCTTTGTTGCTGCAGCATTGATCAAATTATCAAGTAATATACATTCTGATTTTAAAAAAAACAGAAAAACCAAAACAAAACAAAAAGACATTCAGTAAACTGAATCTTAAGATGGACAAAACCCAGCCTTTCTCCATGACTAGCAACTGATTTAAAAACTCAAGCAGATACCTAACTTTGGAATACTAATACACCACTGAAAAACAAAGAGAGCAGATAGTGAGCTAGTGCAGTCAGTTAAATCATTGAGATCTGACTGGAGATCTCTGTGAAGCAGTTAGGACATACTTAAGGGCTGAGAGTCATGAACAAGCACTCACAGAAAGTCACTGTGGCTCAGCTGACTTGCAGTAATGATTAAGCAGCAATACCTATCCATGGTGAGTTGCTTAACCTATGGTGCACCTCTGAAGAACTATGGTGTAAAGAAAAATGAGACTCAATTCCCAGAAAGCCCAGATCTGGAAAGTCATCCGTTAAATATCAGCAAAAAGCCCTGGAATAGCTAGGGCAGATACCTATCTTTCCCTCACCTTGAAGCAAGACTCCTGGGGAGACATTCACAAAGCAAATTATCGCCTGGAGAGACAAGTCAACTTTGAACACATCCACGGATGGTAAGGCCTCCAGAAGAGAAAAGAAGCTTCCACAAGGTAATTCAGAATCATAACCTGTTTCTGAAAGAGGTAGACAAGTATTAAATCTGGCTTCTCAGGATCAAGTTAGCTCATGATTACATCTTTAATACCGTTTGCTGACTGCTATCTAACCACAGGGTCATAGATGTGCAGAGGAATGTCACAGCAAGGAGGTCAGACAAAGTCCCCCCTTCAGTCAACCCATAGTCCAGATACATGCTAGAGCAACTGAAACAGAATAGAGTGAAAAAAAATCTTCCGCAATCTGAAGGATAATTTCAACCTTAACTGACCAGAACATTGTATGTGATCTGTAATTTTATCCTACATTGCATGTAGGGACTGTCCGTTCCCAGCTCTGCCGTCAGCACAGCCGGACACCACAGTCCCTTGCTCTGAGGCTACTGAAAGTTAATACCAGTCCCACAACTGGACCAGTAGCCATGGCACGCCATTTAACCTTCCTATGATTCAGATAATTCACCTATGTGTTACTTAAAATATCAAAATATATCTTGTATATAATCTTTAACTAAAGTATCTAAAGCACTGTTACCTCCTTAGCTGCAGGATGATAATCATATAATTTACATTTACATCACACTTACGTACGTCATATATATTCCCCTCATTGCGCTTTCATTAGATAATCCAAGTATAAACATACAGTGTAGCTGGGCAGTGATTTTAACCTCTCCTTTTAACATTTCATTCCCTCCTGTAATAATCTTTTACCCTGCAGTTTGCTGGGGATTTTTTCTTTTTTTTTTTTCCTTTTTTTTCTGCTCCTCATTACCTTGACAGCCCAAGGGAAGCAGAGTTTGGATTAACTTTCAGAGACTCTATGGAGGAAGTACAAAATATTAGAACTCATCCAGCCCAATACCTATTTCATTTAATGTTCACTGGAATGTTTATAGGTCATGACACTTTGTTAAATGTGAGACTGTACACAAGTGCACTTTATCTTAAAAATAAATCTGCTCAGGATAAGGACATGAGTTTGGATACACTATACTTATAGGGTGGGGTTTTTTCATAACATTAACATATTTGTCTCCTAGAAGCAATTACTTCAATGGCCAAAGAATACAGGAAAGTAGAGAAAGCACTTACAAAAGTGAATCTCATTTTGTTTTGCAAATCATTATTAAAAAGTCACTTGAAAAAGAAAAGAATGAGCAGGAAAGAGGTCAGATGTAATGTAACCTAGCTGCTCAGGAGGAAAATTCCCATGTTGAGTGCAATGTTAAATCAATGAAGCTTAGCAAATTTTAAAGAGGAACATTTACAGTTACTTCTTCATAAAGTAATTGAAACATGTTTTTGCAGCACCCTCTTCCCTCGCCTTCACTTTCTCTTTGTTCCTCTCAGAGAGGGCTGTGGAAGATGATTCGGAATAAACAGGGGATTACTTTCTCATTGCTCACTCCCCATTTGTTCTGTTTTGACAGCGCAGCCCATTACCAAAGCAGTAACACAAATACAATTCTGCTTGCTTCACAGTACACACGGGCCACAGGTACTTGTATTTACAGAAATTGAAGCAGAAAGGGATGATCAGCAAGCCAGGTCATTCCTAGGTTCTATGTGGATTCTCAAAAGCCAGAAGAGGGTATGAAGATAAATATGGTTATGTACTGGTGTCCTCCTCTCCACAGAGGGGCTGGGCTAGCTCAGCATCACCCACTGCGCCAAAGCCCGGCGGTAGGAAGGAAAGGGTCGTGGCACTGCTCTCCTTTCTGTGGACCCCCACACAGGGAATGCAACAACCACATGCCCGTTCTTGGAAGCAGTCTGCCTGCTAATGCTGCCTTTGAAATGTTCTAAGTTCATGTTACAGCTCCAGCTGAGCTGTAATGCTACTGCTAAGTCCTAGGAATTCATAAAATTAATACATTTTCATAAATCATGTCAAGTTTTCAAATTCTCCCTCCTGCACTCAGCCTGGTCTTGAAAACAATGATCAGTTCCATTTCCTAGGTTGGGTACTGTTGTTTGTGACAGCTACATAAATCTGGAAGATGTTCACATCACTCTAGATTTACAACACTAGAAACGAGAGCAGAATCTAGCCCTATGGTTTCACCCTTTTAAGTGGTTTCTGGCATTTCATTCTGCTGACCTGCTTTTCATTTCGAATTTCCAGTGCCACAAAGACTCAAACAACAACAACAAAAAAAAAGCAATTGGGCAAAAATTAAATCATAGCAAAATTTCTAATTATGTTGGGTGTCATATCACCTTCTTTTCCTTTCACCCCTACTTGCTGAACACCACCTATGTTTAGGACACAGACTGCATGGTCTAAAGATGCAAGCAAATAATCCCACTGATATCAAAAACTATTTTCACATGAGCAAGGTGAACAGGCTTTGGCCCAGGAGCCCTAATGGGGGGAGAGGCTGAAGGCTAGGAAACCAAAAATGAGAAATTTAATTCCCCAAGGCTCAGTGTCACCATGTCAACATCAATGCGGGCACTGCTCCATTTTATTTTACACAGAGATGTGAACTTTAGCTACATTAAAAGCCAGCTCTATCTACAGCTGTTCTTTGATGTCTAAGGCCAGATGGTTTCCAAAAAAGGCTTATTCAAGCCATTGTAATCCACACCAAAACGGAAGACAGTAATGCTAATAGTAGGATAATGTGAGAGAATGTACAGTGAGAAATGGGAAAGGAAAAGCAAAGCTGACCAGAATCAGTTGCTCCACTCCATCTATTTCATATATGGCTGCTGCTTAGGCATCACAAGATGTTCCCTTACTGTAAATCCTATTTTTTTTCCTTTCTTTGTTTTTTTAATCATTTAGGCTGTGAAGGCCCAACTTAATTGTTTCTCTGCAGTAAGTACCATTTTGTCTGATTATCATGGATGTTCTGACAACAAAAAAGAAAAAACATTAACTCCTGGCAGCATCGCACTTACAGAGTTATCCTCAGTGTTTGTTTTCTGCTTTCATCTTGTCCTTCCCACCTAAATCTTTATTCTCTTGCATATTCAGCAACATGCTTTACAGTATGTTGTGTCCCCCCACTGCTTTCTAACCAAGCTTTGACAGTGTTCATTGCTAATCCAACAGTTTGCACAAGTCCATAGCACAAGGTCAAGTCTAATTATCTTCCCCACTTTTCCCCCACTCCCTCAAGACAATAATAGCTTCAGGGAATTAAATACAGGACCAAAACTGAGAACTCTGCTCCTATTAATTGACCTGCATTTTCAGCAGCACTAGAAGGGGAATTTCAGGGTCTCAGGTGCAGCAGAATAAAGATATTAGCACCCGCTGTCACACGGGCTTCCTTACTCCGTTTGTAATGTCTGGAGCTCAAATAAATTGCCCAGACAGTATTTTTCTAGTTTTGTAGCAGAGTCTGCAAGAAGTTTAAGCTACATACCACATTCAGAGTTATGCCTAAGTGAGCTTTCACTTGATAAGGATTTTTCAATCTAACTTTGTTCCAGATACTGTGTTCCATCTTCCCCCACATATGTGCAATTCCTCATCTTCCTTGCCCATACCCTTCTCCTTACACCAAAAATTACAAGGCATCAGCAGTTCACTGCATACCTTAAAGAAGGCAGAAAGACAAAGCTAACATTCTTAGCCTGTCATGGTTTAAATAAAGAGAAGACTACAGGAGAAACACATACTGAGTACAGGTAAGAAGAACTTAAGCAAAGGTCGGATTTTCAAGATTATGAGTTTCCTTGTTTGCTCTGGAGGCAAGTCATGTTCTGCTAGAAGCATGCTATAATCTATTTCACAGTGTTAGGATTAGAATTCATGTTTAGAGAGTAGTAGTATGTATTAAAGACAGCCAGTAGTTCTTTTTATTAAAAATTAAGAGACATAAAATACAAAAAAAAAAAAAAAAAAAAAAAGCAGCAAGCTAAAATGTAGCAGAGTATCTCCTATTTTATCCACAACCATGGAATGAGGTCTTTAGGATATCTCCTCATAGATATATTTGGTAAGTTTATACCAAATTTTCTCCACATCTGCTGCTGCCATATTCTGCCACAGATTGCACCCTCCTCAGAGGAGGAGGAATCTGCACTCAGCATGTGTCCATGTGTCCTTGCCATTTTCGTAACACCTAACTTATCTCCACAAGGACCATCATAAAGCCCTGACATGTCATTCCTGTCACCAAGTCTCTCCACTGGCTCTCATTGAAAGACACCTTCCCTGTCCCCTGCAGTAAGCATTTGCACAGCTGATGTTTCCACTACTTGCCTCATTCCAATATGCTCCAACATACCAACCACGGCAGCCTCAGATAGCCATTTGTCCTCTGTTGCCTCAAACTCCCTCTCTCTCTGACACATCTTGCCCTAGGAACGCTGTCTCAGGACCAGCTGAAAAGGTTCCTCTCTAAAATCTATTTCTCTTAGAGGTTAACAGTTACCTGTGGCCAGATACCATCTCCTTTTGCTTACCCTTGTAGGGACTGATTTTTACCAAGCCAGCCATGGGCCATATCAGTTGCTCTCACCGCTTTCCACCCCTTCATACATTTTGACACATCTCATTTTGATGGAGATCACAAACTCCCTGGAACAAAATTTACTACATGTTAGCTCAGTTCTCAGAACACCACGGACCAGATCTGACTAAGAGTGCCCAGTGCAACTAGAATATAAATACAACAGGAACAACAGTTTTCAGTTCCTGTTTATATTGAGTACCAGAAAACACAAATGCCACACACAGTCTTCTTTTTAACCAGCAATTTAACATGTTTTTTCTATTATCCTCAGTTCTCATGTAACCACTCTGAATGATTCTGTCCATGCTGAAGACAGAATTCCTGCTGTCTTATTCTCTTCTGCTTTGGGAGGTTTGTCTCATGTTGGTTTAGGATGAGCACCGCTTGTCTCTCTGTTCCCTAAGTAAAAAGAGACACGCCACTGCCCTCTCTGATCTCCTGGTAGAGCCTCCACCCAGGTCTCAGGGAGGAAAGTGACAATACTAAAATCTCCGTTGACAAGAGCAGAAACAAAGAGCTGCTGCAGAGGGAATGGCACCACAGAGGGCTGGGATATAGGAGGGGGAGGGAGGTTAGTGCTCTTCTCCCATCAACACTAACAAAACCATAGCAGAACAGAAGAGACTTTTGTTCTGTGGACACAGAGTCAGCTGATGCCTCTATCACCAAACTATTCATCTGCAAGACAGAGAAATTACTGGACCAAGCCTGCCACAACCTGCACAGCCGGCAGCCCAGAGAAGCGGCTGCAGAGGGAAGCCTGGACATCAGTGCTGTCACCAGCATCTGTTTTGCACAGCTTTTACTCACAACATGCTTTGCCTGGGATGGGTTAGCCCCTTCGTTCTGCAGTCCCCAGAGGACACCCAGGGCACTGGTGTGGAAGGAGTTAAGATAAGGAAAGCCATCAAAGCTACAGGGGACTCTTTCAAATTGCTTCTTGTGGGGCAAAACACAAATGTTAAAATACACATTAATTTTCTTCCCATAGCAGGAGCTTTGCAGATATTGACAACTCTCTCAGGATGAAGCTTACGGCAGCTGCATTAATTTATACTATTGAGCTATAATGCTTTTAATTTATTTTCTAATTTGCTTCACACCCCCAAATTCCCTAAACTGCTTCTGTCTGTTTAATATGAAGGTTAGCCAAGGCTCCACCAGATAAATCCACCTTAAGGCTATCAGAAACCTTTTGTGAAGCGAGAGCATTCTCCTTCCAAAGAGGCCTTTCTTCTGTTCATGAAAAGACTATTAATAACACAATTATTCCCGTTGAAAGAAAAGGCCATAATTAATAGACTCAAGAGCAAAACATCCATCCTACAGGAAAATAGACTTTCTGCTCCTGGAAGCAATATTTTAAATCCAGAGTATTCCTTTGGATTTAGAAGCAGTTAAATCTAGAGAATAATGGAAAATAATAGAGACCAAGAAGAAAACAAACAAAAAAAAAGTTGCAAATTCCATGAATAGCTCAGTACCGAAAGCAGAAAATGAGAGGCTACACTTCCTATTTCCCAGCAGTCAACTAGAATTACCTTTCACACCACGGCTTGAGCTAAATGATCTGCAAATATATTTTACATGTTATACCAAGGCTCAGCATTTTAAGTATATAGGTATATATTTTTAAGGATACGGCTACCTTCCCTTATTTGTAACCCCATTCTGTTAGCTGGTAGCTGCACAAAATATTAACAAGTTTCTATACAGGGCTAGAGGAAAAAGAGCATGGAAAAGAAGGGCAAGACAAATGAAGAGCAGAAAGATGTCAGAATTTTTTGAAATCTAGTGGTCTCCAAACTTTTGTTGCTATTAGCTGATCAGCAGCACACTTGTACCAGTGATAACCTGCCTAACGTCAGCTGTGCTTGAGGAGAACCGTTCCAGTCTGCTCCATATCTCACCGCCTTACAAAACACAGGCTTGCAGAAACCAAGTCCCATTTTGATTTAAAGTGAACCTCATTAAACGGGATGCAGGCACAGAGACAGTGAGACTCATTGACTAGGTAAAGAGTAGGAGCCTGGAGCAGCAGTGATAAAAGTGGAGTACAAGGGTGGTACCCACACCAGCTGTAAGTTCATTTCAATTCCATAATATTTCATTGGCATGACAGCTGCTCATCTGTGGTGCTTCTAATCAGCTGCAAAAGTCTGGGGGGCTGTCGCATGTCCATTTGTCACCACTGTCTTCTGATTCACATACAGGAATGCCAGTGATCCAAATCACTGTGTGGATTTTTGTTGGGGGGGGGGGTGGGGGGTGGGGGTGGGGGGGTGTGTGTGTGTGTTTCATTTTTTCCCCACATGTTCCCTTATAGATTTGGCACTGGAGAAAAGATGTGTGTCATTTTCTCTCCTATCGTGATTGACCATTATTATCTTATCCTCTACAGTGCTTTGGCTATCTCACTTTCCACCATTATTATATGTTTATGCTAAGAGACACAAAACTATCAAACAAAAAAAGTTAACAGTTGAGAAGTTACTGTCATTTAATCTTAACTGTGTTGCTGGAGGAGATTTCTTCAGAACAGACAGTGATTCAGCACCTTTCTTCATCAAAATCATACCAAGGTGTTTTGCACCTCGCTGCCTGAGTCCCCGTTGGCTGTAGTGTATGTCACCTAACACTTATCAGATTGAAGCGGTGCAAAGTTGCATCACAAGTGCTACAACTCACTCCTCAGAGTAAAATGCATAAACCAGGACAAAACACTTCACTTGTGTTGCAAAATAAAGCTGCTGTTCTTGACAAGTGTGACCTTTCAGTGTTTAGCGTACAGAGCAGAAAAAGGGTATTTTGCCACCACCTTTACAATAAAAGATTCCTATTACATTCTACAGTGTCCAAACCCAGAGCTTTCTGTGGTGAAACTGTTGTGTCAGTATTGTTAATTGTACAGACACATGCCCACATACAGACTTATACTAAAAGATGCTATAGCGTATAATCCTTTAAAATAAATTAGGTAGTTACCCATTTCATTCCTGTACTACAATTTTATCGGGTACTGTATCTTCAAAAACAAATCAACACAGAGCACTGCATTAATTACTTTGGGATGATAAAACTAAGAAACAATCTGAGAAGTGAGCAGAGGCCTGGGGATAAGTTTGCCTTTGAGTATGTATTTTGTGAAAACTAATTATTTAATATTTATAAAGTGTTTTGCATATAAAAACCTGTAACTGTAGATATTCTTGTATTTTTCTACAGCAAAAAATCAAAAAGCAGTGATGGTACTGCTAGGTCTGCTCTTGGTTTGGTTGCACCACAAATGCATGCTTCACTTGCAAAATCTCATACGACAACAGCTATCATTAAAATCTGCTTATTCTTTGTGTTGTTTCAGGCTTAGTGCATATCCTCCAAAGTGACAGGCTACACAGGCACCCTTCAGGGAAAAATCTGCAGAGTATTATTATGTTTGGATAGCCAGGCTTAAGGAGAAAACACTCATCAGTATAAGCTTGTTAGCTTATAAATCTGCTACCATTTTGCAACGAGGCTAAAACAACTCCTTAGAGGAGTTCAAAAGATGCACACTGAACTCAAAGGACAGCATCTATCATAGGAAAACGTAGGTGAAACACATTTTGCATCAATTCCGTACACAGTCCCCACAGACTTCCCTGGCAGGAGCTAATCTGCCATCAACCCAGAGGGCAAAACAGCAAAACAAGCCTTGCAGGCTTGCCCTGTGCCCTCCATCTCTCAGGCACAGACACACATCTGCCATTAACCTCAACATGCAACTCAACACCCAGTTGCTGCAACACAAATCTGTGGGACAAAGCAGCAAAGTGGAGTTAAGAAGACACATAGAGGTTGTCCATGCCTTACCTCTGGCAATTCCATCCTTCGCATTTCCAAAGGCAAACCTTTTAGCCCTCTCCCTACAGCTCCTGGCTATCCCTGTTCCGAGAGATATGACATACACATTTTCCACATGCAAGTACATGCAAGCCAAACTTTTATAACTCCTGAGCTTTCTTTAACAGTTCAGAATCTGGCTATCCTTTATTAGAAATACTTTATTTGCCACCAGGAGGAAAA
Organism: Falco cherrug; assembly: GCF_023634085.1. Taxonomy (NCBI): domain Eukaryota; kingdom Metazoa; phylum Chordata; class Aves; order Falconiformes; family Falconidae; genus Falco; species Falco cherrug. The sequence goes on from NC_073697.1 coordinate 50,968,953, forward strand.
GGAGGCAAAAAAACCCCTATCTGTCCCTGCTAGATTAACTCCTGTTGATTTCTCCTTTCATGGACCTTTAGTTAATTTATATACATACAAATCAAGAGAACACTGTTGTTGACCCTCTATAAAAGAATGAGCCTTTATATCTTTCACCCGTGGATTGCCAAGACATTATGATGTCGCTATTTTTCCCACTTCCAATGTGAGTGCAACCGACTGCATTGAGGTCACAGCTTAGCTCACCTCAGCTACATTTAAGACAAGAGCTCTCCTTCAGCTGGTAAAAAAATGGAAAGCAGTACCCAGGAGAACGAAAAAATCTTTCATTTTGTATTCTAATTTTTGGTCACTGGAACTTGCTTCTCTATGGTGATGCTAATTTGTTTTTTAAAAATGAGACTCCCCCCTGGGATGAAAATCTCCTCAGAGGGCTCTGGCCTTTTGTTTCAAATTCCTTGTGAAGTCCTTAGGGTTGAAAATGCGGCTGTCGCTTAATACATTCAATTTTCCATGCATTAGGGTCAGTAATCCAGTCCCGTGCAGAGCAGGATCTCCCAGTTGGCTCTGAGCTTCCATGACGACAATGAGCAGGGAGATAAACATGATGGAGACACACAGAGCCCCCATCAGCAGTACCTCACAAAAACACTACCCAGCCTGCCTTTTCTTCTTTTCTTTTTTCTTTAAATAAACCATCAGTGATTATCTGGTTTGTGATTATGCTCCTATGAGAAGCCATCTGACAAACCACAATTTAAAACCATACAAAAATTCATTCACTGCATTTTTTAACATCTGCTTATTATAAATCCCCTTTTAGACTTCCCTACCTATTTTGGGTGCACAGCGTATGTAAAACTCAGCGCGCTAAGGGAGAAGCGTTCATCTCACACCACTTTATCTTTGAAGTGCTGATAAGAGGACCTAAAAATGCTAATACATTTGGAAATTCCCCACAGAGCCATAATGAACAGATTTATATAAACCTCAGTATTCTGCCAGTGTCTTGGGTGTGAATATTCTTCGCAGTTTTCTTCCTCATCCGTGCTGCAAGCCTCAAACAACAAGCAAGTAGAAAAGCAATGCTTTACAGAATCTACATTTACTCTCCTTGTCTGCATGTATGTATTGAGAGGTTACACATTTAAATTCATGCAGCCCACATCAAATTGTCCGGTTGCCATACTACTGGGAGGGGGAGGAAAAAAGCAAGAGCTAAATCAACTTAAGCTCCGTGGTCCAAACAAGGACAAATGTGAGAGGAAGTGGATCAGCCTAACCTGAGGGCAGCTTGCAACTCCCTAGCAACCACAAGCAGCAGATGGCTTTTTCATCCCTCTCTCTCTCCTACCAAGGGTAGCAAAGTTGTCTAGTGATTAAAGCTGCTGGGAGACAGGAACCTGGACCACTGAGGAAGATGTATAACCTCCAAGAAGGATCTTACTCTTTACAGACTCTCCGTTGCCACATCTGTAAAACAGAGATAACGTTATCCTCTGATCTTTCTAAAGTACTAGAAGGTTCCTGGACATATGGTGTATATATACATAAATTTTTTTTGAAGGAAAAAAAGAACAGGTTGGAGAAGGGCTCGGCATTCTCAAGGAAACAGTATACTAATGACCACACTTGGATAATAACAAAAACTTGGAAATGGCACAGCATTTTTCATTGAGAGATGTCCAAGCATTGTGCAATGGATATCTGCCTGCTTATCTTTATCTTACAAATGAGGACACAGGAAAGATATGGCAAGGTCATCCAGTAAGTCAAAACTAAGACTAGAGAACCAGACAACTGTTATTAGCTACCAACCATCCTAGGAGAAACAACTTTGTCCAAAAGAATAAATCTGACCTGGACTTCAGTATATTTAATTGCCTTCCTAAAATTCTGGCATGCATAAGACACTATTTCACAGTGGAGTGGAAGCTGAATTTAATAAAGTAAAACAATTTTAAATGCACATGCCTTTTTGTCCCAAAGCATTTCCTAGTTTTTAATATCTTACCTGCAACATCAAGAAAATGAGGTGGCAGAAGGATATAGCACCAATGTAACTCCTGTGAAAATGTTTGGAAGTGATGGAAAAAATGTGGCCAAGAAGCCTAAGACAAACTTACATTATTACAGGATTGTGTGATTTTAGTAATGGTACAGCAAACACAGGAACTGTGTTATATAAATCAGTTCATGTGCTCCACTCCTTTCCTCCCAGCACTACATATATAGGCACAGTGCATATGCTGTCAGATATAGTACTTGTGTTGATTCTATGTGGAGTCTTTGAACCACAAGGCCTTTAACACCAACAGACGCTAATCCATGAGATGAGGTTTATTTGTTGTATTTAATGGCATGTTTCTGTGCTTAACTTGTAGTAGGTTTCTTTTATTGTGTGGTGTGTTGTGCCTAAATATTTCTGCCCAACAAAATTTTGTTTATATTTATGGGTTTATTTAATTATTTTTCCAAGTAAAGGAACTGGAGAAATCAGTATTAAACATAAAATCCAATGCATTTATGAGAGACTATTTTCCACAAACACTGAAGCACTGAGAGACTGAAAAAAGGATTCTCAGTTCCAGCCTCTGAACCAGACCACCACTGTAGTGAGCATGGAGTTCAAGAGCCTTTCCTACAGGATTGCTTGAATCAGTCTTGTCTAAGCTCTTCTTTATTTGGGGAAGCAGAACAGACTGTAAGGAGAAGTAAATAACATAAACACTAAAAAACCACTATGACAACATTGCCTGACTCCTACATGGATGTTCCAAAGCACAATGCACTGACCGTTTTTACTACAAACAGATACAGCATTTCAGTAGCAACAAGATCATCGTGTGCTTGGCACTTGAAAACCTCTAGCCCTAAACTGCTTCCCCTCTGGTGCTGGTCACTGACAGGGATAGATACAGCAAAGGTCTATCTAGAAGTCATTCAGCTGCATAAAAGAATAGTTCCTAAAAAGGCAGAATAAACAAATCCATTTGTTTCCACTTCTCTTAATTCATTTGAGGTTTATTCTCAGATGATATAGTTACAAATGCCTGAGCAAGGAGATAGACGCATGGGCTGTCTGCTGATTCAGGCTTCTGCAGAGCTAAACTGCATTATCTCTACTGCATTAAGGCCTTACACAACTGCCTAAATGGCCTTGGGATTAGGTCCTATGGGAAGTGAAAACAAAAGTAAAATACTTGAGTGCAAAACTAAATCAATAATCCTGAAGCTTTTTATTCCTCTCAGTCAAGAGTCAAATGAAAGACAATCAATACAATTATTGTAACTTCTTACTGAAAAAGCAACAGATAATCTATTCTGCGGAGACAGAGGAACCCAAAGCGCAGTGCAAAAGATCAGGCCTCTACATCGTGAGACTAGCAAAGGATGCTCAGTACTTTTCTAGCCTGTTCTGCCAAACTCACAGCAAACAGAAACAAATTCTAGGTTAGTGCCATTATTGTCAACGGCTGTTTTCTAAAGGAGACTGCATTTCTCCACATCATTTACATCTGCATGCCAAATTGAAAAGCTCATGTGCACAAAGCTCAAACAGATTTCCTGCAGAGTAGAACTTTCATCAATAATTATTGTATGCTGCAGGGCAAGAAATGTTCAACAATCCAATTTCTCCATTCACGCTCACAACATCTTCGATTTCTTCACCACCTCCCCATTTTTTTCAATTCACACCTACAGCCACCCATGCAGAATTTCCTTCACACAGGTGGCAGCTGCACTAACAAGAACTGAGCATCTCACATTATTAGACCTTTTTCTGCTACAGGTCCTATACAGAGGCTAAATAGCCTACAAGCAATACACAGCAATGAAACGTAAACAACCTTGGCAGAGAAGGGGAAAGAACAAAGTACTGAAAAAGGAACTGAAGAGGAAATCTGGGAGTTTTGAGCAGTAAACTGTTGACAAGCATAGCAGCTCTGTAGTAGGGACACTGCTGTTTCGAAGACAGTTTTTCTAGTAGTAGTTTCCCAGGTAAGAACCAACGTGTTTCCCCTACAAACATAAAAAGCTCAGGTACATGCACACACCTGCTAACTTTTGGGAAAGCTGCTCCAAGCTGCACCTCCACTGCAGATGGGAAATAGCCTAAAACCTTGATGGCTGGCTCTAGCAGCAACCTGGGTGGCCAGTATAACAGGAGTGTTTCCCAACCACCCAGCCACGTCTCTACTCTGCCACCACAAAGCAATCGAACCCCACTGCCATATATATTAAGCCTCCTCCCACCTCATATAGCTACAATATTGCCTTAGCATCTAAATTTAGAAATATCAGCTACAATGTATCAGCCAGATTTGCCCCTTTTTGTCTTCCTCACAGGTGACTCAATTTCAGTCTTTCATCTCTGTCTAGGACATACGATCATCACGGCAGCAAGGGAACAATTCTTCTGACAGGTTGCCCCAGCACCTTGCACTTCAGTCCTCCTGCCTTACCTTCCAAAAATGTCTTTCTGTTCGCCTCCAACATTACTGCTGTTGTTATGGCCCCTCTATGGTTTCTTTTTGGCTCTATCAATAGGCAGATTTCCCAAAAGTATTTTCTCAAGGACTCTGAGCACTCCATCCCAATGAGAAAGGCTCCCACTTAAGCCACTTTCTCTTCCTCTTTTCACTAAACGTTGTACATAACAAGTTTTATTTGGTAAATTTAAATCACTGAAAGCAACAAGGAAAATGCAAAGCTTCCTCGCAAAGGAGTTAATTCTGCCTTCAGTTATGCACTTACATTCATTATTCTTAGCTTTTCTACTGTCATTCATTACTCTCAGTTATTCACAATTGTGTGCATTAATATAAAGGAGAAATATATCCAGTAGATATTAATTCTACAGTGAAACCTGCATCTCTTGCTTTGGTAGAAAGTCCTCTAACTACCAGGTCATTAAAAAAGACTGGAACAGATATTTTCCAACACTTACTGCCTGTGTAAGGGACTACTTAGGTATTTTACAATTAAAAGAGAAAAAAAATAGAGGGGAGAGGGGAAATAAACAGCCCAAGAAGCAAGGACTAGGACCCAAGTCCTTTTGTGAGACTAAAAGGCTTGCCCACAGTTGCACAGAAAATCTGTGGAAGAGAAAGAAATTGACTTTCAGTCTCTCAAGTTTCACAGGCACAAGATAGCCTTCCCTTTCTACGAACAGTGCAGTTCTGTGTTTTCAGCAACAAACAACTATTGTGATTGATATTCTGTGTTAATGTATTAAGCCATCACCTCTAAAAACAACCTGGAGATCTACATTGGTTTGAAGGGCAGTGTAATTAGAAACTAATGTACTGTGTTGGACTGGAGTTAAATCACAGTGGTATAGACCCAAATCTGCCAAAACAAGGAGAAAGTGTGCACAAGACTGTTCAGAAAGACCTCACTGACTTCTTCATTTTCCATTTGCTCACTATTTTCACAGCAAGACCAGAAGTTTTTAGTATCTCTCATGCTCCAGGGTAGCATAAGAGACAGTCCAGGTTTGGTCTTCATCCTTGTACTATTTCTAAAAGAATATTATTAATGACGAACAACATGTAATTTTGTGCTTGGAAGCAGATGAAATCAGAAGTGTGTGTCCATGTACTTTTATGTGCAATTGGAACAGACCTGTGAGTTAGTCACATACAATACAGCATCAGCTGTTACATTTATTGTAACAGTCATTCTGCCAGGAATTGAAGTGGCTATTTGCTTATGGATATGCAACTAAAAGGGGTTTATCATGGCCCAGAATCTTGACTTTGAGAACCACACTTCAAAGTCTCTTCTTCTCCAATGCCAGCAGGCCTATTTCTGACATACTGACAGCTTCTTAACAAAAAAAAAATATTCCCAGGAGACTTTCTTGTAGAAACATTTTAGTAATAATGAATAAAATATAAGAAAAAATAGGCTGCAGGCTCACTAAATATAGGGATAATATTCTGTGTGGAATTTTATCTTGGATTCAGAGCTAAGTGCTTTTTTTCCTTGCTGTACAGTTTCACAGACTGTACCAATACATCTGAACTTCCCTGAAATACGAGAAGGAATACAAGGAGAATGTAGATATCACTCTCAGGTTCACACATCAGACACAAATGTTACTCCTTTATTTTAAACCAGAGATTAGTTATGCCTTATGCTAACTTGCTTAATTAATGAAAACACATTTTGAGACAATGAAAAGATGCGCAACATCAGCCTGTACTCAAAAATTAATACAATTAAGTAATTAATTAATGCAATTAGAATTCTCATCATAAACCAATTCATTGTTGCTTCCCATAAAATTTCAGTATCTGTGAGGGTCTCAGAGCGTATAGAGCCTTCTCTACCATAAAGTCCTCCTACGCTTTTTTGAAATGGATGCAAGAATTCATCCAGAATGGCAGAAGTAAATAGCACTCCCTTAAAGCTGAAATAGGAAGAGAATATACAAAAGTTTGTGTAAGATAAAAATGTCTTTGCCAATATAATACTGATTAAATTTACCTGTATTAACATATCAACACAACTGAAAACATTTAAATCACTTCTTAACATGCTGTATTAACACAGATCTAGTTGGCTAACTGGCACTTCTATGCATAGTAGATAAACTGGAGAGCTCTCAGAGGGTGACAACACATGATCGGAACTGGAGGGAGTTGCCTACAATGAAGTAGCAAAGCAAGCAAAACCTGTGAGGGCTGAGCTGAAGGGAAGAGAAGGAAATACGAATGTAGTTGATGATTAACAATGTGAAAATTAAAAAGGAAATAAGGGAAGGCTTTAGTACACCTAAAATTGAGTGCAAAAAGAGAAACTGAATAGCTAGAAAGTGTAGAATGATCTTCCTATAAAAATGACAGCAGATGTGACTTTCTGGATACTTAAAAGTATTGTGCTGTTCTGAAGAGCTTCAAAATAAAATGACACTTGCTTTTCCATGGCGTCTGCTCCTTGCAGAGACATACCTGAACAAACTGAAATATTACTTCTTTCATTCCTCAGAAACCTTGTTTTCACTGCACAGTCCCAGCACCTTCAGTGGGTGAGGTCACTGAAGGCATAATCTGGAAAAAGTGGATATTTTTTTTCTGATGACCGTCAATGAACCTTCTGTGTAGAGAAGCTTATCTCTTACTGGAGATAAATTTAAGCACACATACATGCACACAGAAAACGGAGGAACAAAACTTAATTCTCACATTTCAAATTGAGTTTATGGATCTGGCAGAAAAATATATGAGTTTTTCACTAGTAAATTTGATAGTTAAAACATTGAGAAATTGCAAGTATAGAACTCCAGGACATATTGACAAAGGTGTTACTTGAGAGAGGAATTTAGGAGTAAACAAAACTCAAAAGTAACATGCAACATTAGAGCAAACATTCACAAGAAATCACAGTGCTCAGATTATATCCTCAATGGTATGAAAGCAGTTACATCAAGGAGCACACCATAAACCAGAAAAGGTCTGCATTCATCACCACAGTTCCTTTCAGCACAGTAACAGCAATTCACAGGCATGCTATACATATACATAGGTAAGAGGACCATATTATTACATAAATTTAACAAAAAACATGCCAAAACCATTTGCTTAGGCAGCCTTAAGGTATTTGTTTGTGCTTGAAACTAAAAATACCAACCTATTAAAGGATTTTTAGATGAATATTTGAAGCAGAGTATGACTTTATAAAACAGATTTATGGCCCATAGCAGATAATCACAGAATAATTTTTTCTCATGTTAAGAGTCTACAGCAGAGTTTGTAGTGATGTAAATTTACAAGGTTAAAGGTATGAGTAAAATCTAAATTTCTTTTAATTGGGACTCCAATTGAAGGAAGTTTATATCAATTATATCAAAATTCATATCAATTTAATAGTCTGGATTTATATCAAGTAGGTATCAGACCACATTCTGCAATTAATGCTGTGTTCAAAAGGGACAGTTTGTGTCATATTTTCAGAATTAGAAAGTCTCCATTTTGAGTGCCATAAACATCAATTTAAAAAGTAAGAAAAACAAAACCAACCAACCACACAGGAATGCTGGGATCCTAACCCCCCACAGTATTGATTCTCTTGCCACATTTTAAAAGAAATTAAGGAGAAGGTATTAGTGATGATGTTGACACACTTGCAAATTTAGTCTTGATGCCACTAACAGCAAAACCATCAATATAAATCAAAGTGTGCATTTTTACTAAGTTAATACAAAGTGGAGCCAGAGCTTTCCCAAAGATTCTGCTGATATTATAGTGGAATGTGGGAATCTGTAAATGAAATATAAAGTTACTGCTATTTGGGTTTGCAACCAAAACTGACAGGGGATCATTTCTATGTATTCTCTTTTTTTATTCTGTCTGCTTGTGATTATTGCTACTGATTATTTGATCCCAAAAGAGGAAGCATGTAGAGAGGAGAATGAAAAGAAATGAATGGGTAGACAATTATACTCCGTCAGATGTACTTGAAATCAATCATGATGCAGTTTACTTAGGCTGTTTTCCTGAGCTTGCTGTCTCTATGAACTGTTCAAGAGAAAACCTCAGTAATGATCCAGCTTTCTGCACATTGATTTTTAACGGCATTGTCATTTCAGCCAATAGAACTCAGGTAGACTAAGTGAAAACATTTTCTTTTATTGGGGAACTAACAAGTGCATGTAGGAATTTCCCCAGAAAATACAAAAAAGAAAGAAAACAAAATGGGTGTCTAGTCACAAAATTACTGGGCAGCACTGCAACGTGAAAATAAGTGAAGGGAGAAGACTATTGGTGAAAAGGAAAAAGGAGTATTTCTGGTTTTATTAACGAGGTTTTCTAATGTTGCAATTTTTGCTTGTATTTTTTTGCATATATAAAGCATTCCCCAGATAAACACAATTAGAAATGTCATCAGTTAGAATATTTTCATGTCTGCTCACCTAGTTGCATAAAGTTCATCCACTGGGTTACAATAGGGGACTGTAGTATGGTTCAGTTTATAGTTTGCCTGTACATTAAAGTTTGGTGACATTGGGGAATCTTTACTAAACCAAAAATGAGGATAAAATAATTGAGTATTTTTTCATTAAATAAAGACTTTTTGTGAAAATCTCTAATGTATATTTGATACTCACTAGCCATTGGGACAACAGAATCACACAGGTGAGAATAGTATGTGCAATGACTGACCCACTTTTTGCTGTTTGTATAGAAGAAATTCTAGCTAAAGTATAAACAGTAATAGGCAAACTTGATGTTTTAAAACTAGGTTAACAACTTAAGTTACAGACTTAAAACCAAAAGAAAATGTTATTTTTTAACCACCCATCTGTTTAACACCAAAAGCAATCACTTTGGGAGAGGAAGATGTCCACTCCAGCAACTGATTTCGTTTTACCATTGTAATAGCCAATGAACTCAAACTGCCTTAACATCACAATCCAGCAAGTAACACTGTTCAGGAGGCTGCACACGCCAGGGAGAGTTTTACCAGTGCAATGGGTGATACTCTCCCAGTTTTCTGATTCTGAAGTTCCACAAATTGCAAAACAATTCTATACCCAGAAGGTTTTCAGGATCAGGTTTTCACTTTTAAATGTGAACATTCAGAACCTCTGCACATTTTACTCGTAAAGATTATTGAACTCAACAGTAATATGAACTGGAGAACACTTGTTATATTGTTAGCGCATGAGACTGACTTAATATTTGAAGGGTCCAATATCAGGACATTGATGTAATGCATGCAATCTAAACCTAAACAATACATTTACCTCATTTTGAGTGTGCAAATTAAAAATTAAGTTAATTTTGTTTTATACAGCACTACTAGCATCTAGGCACTTCAAGTTCTAATCCACTGCTTCTTCATCCATCTCGGTTTCCCCATATGTAAAACAGGGATAAAACTTACCTTCCCCACTCAGGGGATGTGTGGATTAGCTAGAGAGGCTGAAAACCCTTTGAAGATGAGAAGTGCTCATCATTATTACCCAACGACAGCATTCCAATTACAGGCCCTCGTCCTTCTTCCTTTAGAAGCTGTCAAATATAATATACCACTCCATGTGTCACAAAGATTAAATATGTCTAATACAACAGGTTTAAGATGGACAGGATATTATCTTAACAAGGTTACATGCAAATATAATTACTTGTTTGCTAATTCATTTCATTTAACCTACAAATGCTGTCAGTCTGCTTTCTGCAAAGGACCCCAGAGTTCTGCCATTGAGGGGACACTGTTTTTTTAGAGGGAGTATGAAACAATCTCTTCTTTCTTACTACTTCCACCACATCAGATCTATGTATTTCATACTGGTCTTATAAAAGCATGATGAGAATTTCAGATTTCTTGGATTTCTTGGATTCTTGGAAGTTAGTTGTTGTCCTCAGCACACTGTCCAACTGCCACCATTTTCCATTAGTGAATTAATCCTGATTATTTTACTGAAGGAATATCTAGACTAGTGAAGCCACAGGGCAGATTTTAAAGGCATTTAGACACCTGTAGTAACTGCAGGCTAAGAACAGGTTGTCAAAATTTCACAAGGTCTCTACCCAAATATTTAAGTACCTACACATTCTTTACAAACCTCCTTTTCTTGAAGTCAGAGAAAAAAGAACTGGAATTCATGTGTTTTGGTATCAGCAGGATGCATCCTCTGAAAAGTCCTACAGACAGCTGATTCATTAAACTAACATTCATTAAACTGACAGGTGGAGCAACAAGTATCACTTCATGACAGCAAAAAAAAGGTACTGTCACCAGCAAAGTCCATATAGTCCCAGAAAGCCCTTCAGTGCAAAGGTGCTCCTTTCAGAGGGACAGGTTTTCTGACCTAACAAGATGCATTTGCTCTCTTGTTTCTGCATAACCCAGGCACAGCCACTGTACCCAGGGCTCAGCTCCTTGGACTTAACATCCCTTCTGGCCTTGCCACTTTGCTCCCTTCCTTGCTATGGCAGTTCCTGCTCTGCTGGACACCCCCAGCGTGTGTGGCACACCAGCGGCCACAGCCTCCTCAGCACAGTACCCAATACCCTCCTTACCAGCAGAATGAGGCCACACAGCCAGGTGCCCTGCACTGCTAAATGACAGACAGTTAAGCTTGATTTTACAATGTAAAGAAGGAAGTTAAGTAAATCAGAAGAGCTCAAAAGGCATGTGAATAGGATAAAGAGAACACAGAATTTTTTCTTTGCTTTTTTTCCAGAATTTTCATGTCAGCCTAAGTCAAGAAGAAGGCACCAGCTGAAAATCCTCAGTTAGCCTGCTGGAATTCGAGACTTACAGGTTAAATTCAATGAGTATTTTAGAAACTCACTGAATTCCTTATAGCAATACAACTTTATTAAAGAGTTTCCAAACATATTATAGCTTTGAAAATAATGGTGACAGCACCTCTAGCTTCTGACCTAGATACTTATCTTTACAGAACTGGATATACAAAAAAGCCCTCCAAAAGCTGCTGGTCTTTTAATCAGTTTAAGCACTAAAGAATGGGATTTTTAAGGCACACTTTGCCTTGAAACTACAGCCATGTCCTTTTATGTGGCTCTGTAGGTCAATCCTACAGCAAGTGCACAGGCAGTCAAAGATCCCTGTTTGCTGCAGTAAGACACACAAACTCACAGGAGGAGCCTGTTGCCCTTTCAAAACCAGCAAGCAATACTGCATTTTGACCTCTTTTGGACACCCCTGCTGCACTGTCAAGCAAATCAATTCCGTAGAAACTTTCTTCCTATTGATAAGGACAGCTTGCTAGAAAAACCTGGGCAACAAAGAGCTTTGGGGTCTCAGGGGGGTGGCTGCATTTTTGTAGAGAAACCCACTTAAAAGCCATCCTTTTCTGTTAACAGTTGAGAATTTTTAAAAACACAATTTTTAAAACCCAAGTTTCATTCTTGTTCATGACTATAAAGGCACCAAAGTGTTACAGATGAAGGAGAGTGCTCACTAGAATTACAATTTCCAAGCCATTTGAAACCTATTTTTGCAGAGAAGCACCCAGACACACTTACAAGTTTGATGTACAGACCCATATTAATTTGCTATCATTTCATAACGGCAAAGAAAGAAGCTGAGAATTGATTGATAGATTATGCTTCAGAGAAACAGAGGGATATCTGTTTGAGCAACTTGTCATCATCTTGTCGGTTACTTTGCAAGAGACTGACCTTTTTAATTCCCATATTAACCTGAAGCTAATTTAGAGCAGAAAAGGCCTGCTACACACACTGCACTGACAGCTATAAACTTTTTTTTTTTTCTTCAGACTCACGTTCCTTTATCTTAAATTCTTCAAGGGCAAGGCAGAGGCTTCAGCCAAAAGACAGACCACTGGGATGGCAGCAGCAGTCCTGGGACTACAGCTGGAGCAGTATGGGCAAACCAGAGTGTAATTTCTCTGCCTGAATCCTTCACACTGCAGTGTGGCTCAGTGAGGCTGGAGATCCAATTTTGTAGCCATCCATCTTGATCTGATCAATGAAGGTAGAGTCTCCTACAACTGCAAGCCTCACCAGGCAATACTGCATTCTAATTTAAGTAACTTCCAACTCTGACCAACAGTCTCAGTGGCCACATCTCTATACTGAAGACAGCAAAACACTACAACTCCAAGGGCTGTATCTGGCAGAAAACCAAATACAATAATGCCATATCTGTATGGGCTTATTTCTATCACACTGTTTTCATTTCCTTAATGGCTTAAATATCTTCTTTATCTCAGATAAACGTGCAAGTGAGACACCTAGTTTGCATAAACTACAAGTTTCTTTATTGGTATGCACACATACAAAGTAATCTTGGCAAATGTCTACAATAAAAAAAGCAACAAAGGCAGCACAAAGTAATCTGAAATCTTTGCTGTTTCCCTGAAATACAGAGTGGCTAATTTTCTTTAACCATCTGCTCTGTCCATCTTAAACTAATCCTAATCCCCTGTCTCATCTGAATACAAACTTTCGTGGTATCCAAAGCTCTGCTACACCAAGCAATAGGTGTAACAGATTTTCATTACCATGCTGGCTGCCACCATTAAGACCCATTTGCTTGGACTGCTCAGATAGAGCAGCTGTCTTGATTTAAGGTCTGTGCCTCAGCTCAGCCCTGATCAGAGAAGCCTCAGAAAACTGGCAGTATATTTGAAGTTATTCATTGTAATGAAGCCATACCACACACTTTAGAAGTCTGTTGTCAAAGCATAATTGCCACTGCTGCTACACCTTAGGACCTCCAGACTGGATTACTGTATTGATTTTTACATGGAGCAGCTGTGGATCACTTAAGACTTGCAAGGAGAAAGCAGCTATCCACAAGGAACACAACATCACAATACTTTAGACCATATAACTGCCCTGTTAACCCTAATATAGTTCCAGATGTTGATGCTGAGCTATGAAAGTCTTTATATGGATTAGGTCCGAGATAGTTTTAAGATCACCTTTCTTCCTCTCAGTGCCATAACTGTCAAGAGAAGCCTCCTAGTTTTAATTAATAATGCCAACATCAGAACATTTTTATCTGATCTGATACAGTCCTGTCTGTCTACATTTCGCACAAGGTATAAGATTACAAAGACACACATGGGAAACATGAGTCTACACAAACACATCTCACCAGTACATGAGCTTCTTTTTAATTTCAGAAATATTTTTAAGCCTTACCTTAAATTTTCAAAACCTTTAACCAAGCTGTCTCCACAATCCCTTCATTCTCCATGATCTTGCATGATACCTCTGCTCTCAAGGAACAATGCAGCTTTGAGCAAAGCAGCAAGGATCATATATTTTCAATGGCTGGATGCCAAATATTAAAGTCCTTGTCAAAAGAAATTTGCCGAAGCCTGCTGTTTTACTCCAAACACAAACTACATTTTAGGGAAAACTTTTTGTAGGTGAATAATCAATAAAAGTCATTGCCAATAGCAGAAAAAGGAGTTGCATTCATATGCTTGTGAATGTAAAGAAATAATGATCTTGATGGGAATACATACAGATATTCTTACTATTTTTAAAATAAAGCTTAATAAACATTTTGAGCTTCATATTTCATTGGAAACTAAATTGGATTTCTAAATCTCTACCTATAAATTTTTGAAAGTACTCAATGTCTGACGTAATGAAACAGTGTATTTCAAAGCCAGAGAGGATTTAAGAAGGTAAGTTAAAAAACCAAAAAACACTCACCCCAAAAACCAAACAGTCTTGAAAATCTACCTTTCAAATCATATATATCCAAAGAAAGGAAAAGTTGCATGGTGTTGCTATGTCTTAATCCTGGCATACATATATTTATTTCTACTGCCTTTGATCAGTAAGCAGTAGAAATCCATGCATCAGTGAAGTTAAAACAGAAATCACAACCTGACTCTGCAGGTTCTCCCACACACAAAGTTGTACTTCCAGAGAGGGTCCTGCTGAGCTAGGATTACATGCAAGGAAGGTACTTTCAACATGGGAAAAGGCTATAGGATCAGGACCAATATACCACTTGGGAAAGATTAAGGCAAACAGTAGCATCCACTATAGCATGGGAAGCACGTGGTTTATGTGTGTTTCTGTGGGTGGCTCAGATTAACTGCTTAGAACACATTAAAAAAATACGAACCATGAAAACTGTAATGTACTGGTATCATTTCTGGCCACTTAGTGGCTTTACGCTCTCAGCTTTTTCCCCACACACTGGAAAATAAACAAGTACAGGTGCAAGCTCCTTGTAAATGGGAACAAGCAAAGCTTCCCTAACAGCTGCTTTATCTGCTGCCTCTGAGATAATATTGCAAGCCAAAGTCCTAACTAATCCAACTGCTGTAATAAAAAGGCTGGTGTCATCATTCTTCTAATCACTTCAACAAGCTACATATACACAAAGTGATCATTACATACACTATGCTCCCTTTGCTTGCAGAAAACTGATCATCCTATTGATTGCAGCTTTCTATTTCGATTTGAGCAATGCAAGTATCTTAAGCTTAAAAAGCAACAGCCTGGCCTCCTGGTTGGGTAGTTCCCTATCAGATAATTAGTAGAGACAGCCAGAAAAAAATCAGTATCTACGTTAATATCTATGGCTCACTAGAAAATTCTCTGCTTTAAAGATTTCCATTCTGGACATCTATGCAGTATCTCCAATAAGAAGTACAATTTCTTTCTTCTCTGCCCAACAGGAGAAGCTACATTTCCAACCATAACCTTTACAGATACATCAGCCCTGTCAGCAAACCCAGCAGGTGCATTATGGCAATTGCATATTCTGTCCCTTGAAAAACAAGAGGGTTATTCTCAATAATCAGGCACCACTGAAAGACCTCAACGTTACTGAAGAAAAAGAAAAGAAAGAACTCGTGCTCATGCTCTGAAACTGGTATTTTAAGTATTGCCTTATCTTTAGCCATAAGCCTTTGCATTTGGATGGTACCAGATCCCAAATGGCACAAACCACAGACCTGAAATGGTGTGGAGAACAGCTGCAGGCTTGTCTCAAGTGCAGCCAGCACTCCAACATGAGACCAAAAAAAAATGAGATGTCCCAAAAATTTATTTTAGTAGAAATTACTTGTTCTTCAAAAAGTGTTATTATATTTATCTAAGGGTGTTGGCAAAATGTGTTTGATAGGGAAGTACTAGACAACAAGCACACTGTAAAACTCTGGGTGTTACCACCAGGTAAAACCAGCAAGTTTACATTCTACTCTTTTTTTATTCTACCCTTGTCTATTTTGTTACTCCCAAATAGTAGCTGTTACGTGAGGTTGACATTGCACGAGTGCAGCACAGGTCTCTACATTATCAAGGCATTATGAAATTACATAAACCAAATAATTTAATTGAAATAATCAAAAATTACTCACTAGAATTTAAGCCCAATACGAGCAGAGCTTGGCTTTCCTCCAACATGTGCTAGCAACAATATCCCAACCTTGTTAACATATTGCAAGCTTTTGTATAGGCAAGAGAACATAAGATAAATCAGTTCCTCTCTTCCTGCAGTACACAAATCATGTACTCATTCAATACATACCAAATCCTTCACAGACATCTTGAAGTTTTCTTTCTAAGAATACGCCAGGCTGCCTAATAAATTGTCTTCCATGAATGGACCAGATTCCTAGTGAGGCTTATACAGTTCAGGTACATCACAAAGCAGATCCTTTCAATAACTCACTCGAAGCTAGAGAAAACCATCAACACTCTGTAAAAGAAATTCTACTGTTTGTTTTGCAAAGTGCACACAGAATTCAATTAATATATTTGAATGAATTTTTTTTGCAATAAGCATGAACAAGTTAGTCCTCTAAATTATTTGTTCAAACAATTAACATTTTATATTGATTCAATTTCTTCAACTTACCTTGTCACCTTGCATATCAATGTATAAAAAGATAAGGAAGTAGACAATACTTAACATTAGCATATACAAAAAACACATGGAATCTGTTACTTCAATGTGTCAGGCCGGGCCTGCACTATTACTTGTACAACACAAACGCTGCATTAGCAAATTTACATAGAAAGAACCTGTGATCTCCACCTTAAAAGACTGAACCAGCTAGATGGAAAGCTGTTCTTGCAAACAGAAATCCTCATAGTATCAAAAGTATTGTTAGTCATGCAAGCCATCTACGTGGCAAGGAGCAAAAAGCATACAACAAAGACATCACTGTATTCTGAAGCTTAAAAATGAACATTACTTCAATGTAATGGCCTCAGCCTCTAAACACAGGCAGAGGCGCAATAGCATGGAGCTACTGGAATTCTGGGAGACAGTGAGACACACTCCTAACTGCACCTAGCCACGGATTTTCAGATCATCCCTGCTCTTCGAGGCAGCTCTGGATAACAGGAAATTATCAGGGTGGAGAGGAATCATCCTTATGTGTTCATTCAGCAGTATTCACTGTGGCTGACTCAGATGAGTGCACGAACAGCTGCTGTAACTGCTCAGGGGACTGTAGGTGAGAGGGGTGGGAGAAGGAGGGAGGGGAGGGAAGGTAAGAGCAGCTGAAGAGATGATGCATCTAAAAGACTATTGCAGGCAACTGCACTGAAGCCTATGATCAAGTCATTGAAATAAAGGCTAAAATAGTGAAAGCTTCATCCTAAAGCTGGAAAACAGTATTTTCTAAGTAACTTGTTTCCAAATGATGAACACCATGAAAGTAACATAACCTAGCAGAGGCTGGAGGTGTTTAGCACTGATATAGAATGGGTCACTAGGTTAAGAGAGTGATAGAACCTCATATATAGGAGGAGTTACACATCTCAGATTTGGGGGGTCTTTTCATAGGCCAGGCTGATTTAGGGATGTACGTTTAGATGTGCCTGGGATTTGAAAATTTCGCTTGCTGTTACTTCATGCATGAACAACAGCACTCCTTTTTCCAAGCCCTCAGGACAGAATAAAAAAACCTAGTAAATCAATACCTGCCATTAAATATGAAAGTATTTCTGAATCCTCACGGCAAATAAAGAACCTATGTCTTATCTAGACCTCAATATAAAAGGATATCAAATTCTTGAGGTCATATTTTTCACTCCTCTGGTAGCACACGGTACAATTTATTAGCTTGTGGACAGTAAAGAATATCTTATGATATATTAGCGTAGGCAGAGAATAACCCATCTCTGCTGGTTAGACCCAGAAGGCACTCAGTTTATTTTCCTCTAGTGTCTTTCATTCTGAAGGCCTGGAAAAATGTGAATCCAGCTGATTCCACTGACTTGTCTTCTCCATGTAAATAGCAATTTAGAAGATAGAAATGTTAAAAGGCTGCTGTCTGTTGAGCTGAATATATTACATCTGGAGAGAAGGCCATTATTGACCTGATAAATTGAAACTGATAAATCTTAGGTTGTACCCACATCATGAGAAGAAATTAATCATGTGGACAGAAAAGAAAACCATAATGTTATATTATGTTTGACTCATCTCCAGGAATATACCTAGGAATGTAAATTTCAGGAATTAAATGTGAACTATTCAGCAACCCTTTTATCGTGACTAGAAAGTACTACTCTGCCTCAAAAAAATTACTATAATGTGTACATCAAAAGAGGAATGAAAGCTCTAAGAGTTTATGCAGTATTTAAATATTGCTGAACTACAAATGTAATGACTAATTCAAGGGAAAAAAGTCATCTATTTCTTCATGACCAAGCAGTCATAAGGTTCTTGACTCGTTCAAATGATCAAAAAGTACAATGGAAGTGTGTCTCAAGCTGTACAGTTAACACATCTTTTGCTTTGCAGAGTAACAAACTACATGCTATATTACCTGGGGAAAACATCCTCTTATATGTTCTCTGATTCTCCTGTGCATTTTTGTATTAACAGATTTGTACCATACAGCTTTTTTCACCCTTTATTTCACATCCATTTACACAGAAGAGAGTCTTCTCAGGGATTAAAGTGTTCTCTTTTTTTTTAACTAATTAAAAAAATAGGTATGATAGACAGCAACTTTTACAAATTTTTAGTCATGGAGCACATCCACATTGTGTAACACATCCAGCACTTAAAAAAATCAAAATGTCAACTATAAATATAGTCACTAAGCTAAAAATTTGCAAGTTGGATAAAATCTCATCCCCAGAACTAAAATGCAGAGCTGACATGTGCTTAACACTTACATTGTAGAAGTACTGCTAGGCCAAAGTCAGCTGTAGCATGTTAAGCCAGTAAACCCAGAAGACTGTAACATATTAAAAACAGGGTATGTTTGGAAGAACTGGGCAGAGCATTTGGAAAGTCTTCTCAGCACTAGTTGGCACTCTTCTGGCACAAAATCTTAAAGTTTAGCAGAGACTGATGTAAACATAAACCATTAAACTAAGCTATATTCATGCAGGAAGTCAGCTTCTTATTCTTGATGGGGACACCCACAAAATAGCACTTATTTCGTGCAATATGGACAGAAGGTTACAACTTCTGGACGGCACTGCCCCTGTTCACCTCAAACTGTCTCAAGTAATTTAATTAAGGAAGAGAGCACAGAAACAGGACTGGAATTACTTTACCATATTAACTTCTGATTATAGATGGATATAAATTTTGGGAAGTGAGCCTAGTCAGATCCATAAGATAACTGCCAGGACAAAGGCTGTCATTAAGCAAAGACAGAGATGAGCTGGCCAAACATTTGTCTTCTCTCTCCCCCCTTCAACAACAAATTCTTTCAGGGATTCTTTTGCTTTGTTGTTTCAGGGTTTTATAATTTAAAGTGTCTACTACCTCCAAATAAACCTACTGATGTAGAAAACAACATAAAGCATACAGTTGCAAGAGCCAGCAATGGAGAAATAGTCACTGCAGTATCTTCTCAGTGTAGTTTTTAATATTTTTTTTCCTCCTGTTGTTTTTCAGGAATAGAAAAAACCTCAAACTACAATTATCACAACAAATGAAAGAATATTGGCCAGCTCTTCATATGGGTGCCCAACCTTGCTATGCCTGCAATGCCTTCCTGCTCACAAGCAGCCATGAATCTCTTCTCTGCCGCCATCAAAGAGCTCTATTATCAAAATAAATACTGTGAAGGGGAAAAAAGGACTCCCATGATGGTCATCGCATTGTAACCCCTCTTCTGATCCTTGCTCTGAGCTCAGCTTAAAGTGCCTTCATCTGTATCATGAAAAGCATACAGAAGCCAAAAAGCCTCATAAAACATTTGAGTCATCATGGTTATTTAATCATTTTAAAGCACCACATTGAAAACAGAATCCTATGTCTTTTTTTGAGAATTCAACAAAGCAGAAAGTATTAAATGACTGACAGGTGTTTGACAAACTATATCCCATAAGGAATCTCAAACTGACTACAGATCTCTACGCAAAGAATCAAAAAGTATCTTTTCTTTTTATTGTCCTTACAGAAACATTTTTACCCATGCTAGCGAGGAGAATCAATAAACACCAAATTCATTCTAGAAAGTTCCTCACTCTGCTGAAGACTGGAAGGGATACCAGCCTCAACTTCTGGTACAGTCATTCAAATCCCAAGACAGGTAAAAAACGGCTCATTCTGAACATTTGCATTCTCTCAAAATAATTGATTTATGTTCCTATTAAAAAAAAAAAAAAAAGCAAGCAGTTTAGATATCTGCTTCAGTGATCAAACTCTCTGAATGGAAAGCACGCACAGGAAGACAGGTCCTCCTCTTGACTGCTTTACATCATTGAAATTAATTCAGGTACTGAATCTCACCAGTTGAGAGTCTGAATATCAAATAATTTAATTTCATGGGTGGCCCTACATGGCACAGTTAGATGTAGCTGACACTGATACACAAATGCATATGGGTTTAACAAAGTCTGATCCTTTCTGGATTGCAGGTGGGTGCCAGGGAGCAGCAGGGTACTCAGTGTCCCTCTCCTCGCATGTCCATCAGTGTGGGGACAGCTCCAACTTTCTGCAAGTGCATAAGAACACCAGGTGAGCATTTGGGAGGCAACTACAGGACTTGAAGTCCAAACCAAGATCTGCTCTGCAAAGCAAAGCAGGGTTGCTGGTTGAAGTTCAATACGTGCAAGCTTCCCTGCTTGGTTCATTCCAATAAAGACCTCCTTACTGCTCTACCAAGGCTGTGTAACGAGAGACTCCGTCTCACAAGAAACAAAGGTTTTGAGTATTAAGAAATTTGTTGCTGTGGTGATGTTGATGATTCACCCTCAGTCTATGGCTTTATACCTAACTACCATGGCATGAACGTCACACACAACGCTATCAGACTCTCGCACTTGCGTGTGCATTAGACTCCAAGGTGGCAAAGCACATACCCCCATGCCCACCCCTCATGGTAATGCAATGGGGTTCAGTCATGCGCTTAAATCCCTTGCTGACTAAAAATGGATTAAACCCATGTCAGTAGTCAAATGCATGCTGAAGTGTTTGGCTGAAGAAGGACATAAATCTGCCTTGAGTTTAACTTGCTTTGCTTCCTTCATCTGTGTAGATTTGTGGTGGTAGTAGCTTTTGCAGGTTTATAGACAGTAGGATAAAGATTATTCTAGTGTTATAACATCTCCCAGGACTAGCTGGGAGATCTCAGGCTGGAAGAGAGTGTACCAGTAACATAACCATAGAACATAAGCAGAGCTTTGCAAAATGCATTAAAACTAGCTTGCACAATTTTAGTTTCAAAATAAAACTGTTCAAAGATAGGAAAGATTCCCAAACCACCAAGCATTACTTACTTTGGCTCCCTTGAATTTTTTCAAGCAGTTGAATATCATTAGAGGGATTCTAGTAAAGAAAAAAAAGAAAAAATAGGGCTCCAAACATCAATGACCTGACTCTGATCTTGGTTATTCAGGTGTAAATGGAAAGGAACTCCACTAAAGCCACTAGAATAAGAGCACTGTCATCTCCTTAGTCTCAGCATACTAATCAAACCACATTCAATATCTGTCAAAGACCAAACGTCTGAGACTTAACTAGAAAAATGCAGAACTCGGCCTGGAGAATCCAAATTGAAAATTATTAAACAAATACACAAACAAAAATGCAATGATTACACAACTGTCCAGCACAGTCATTATCTATTAGACAGTTACAATGGCAAGCAATGTCCTGATGCTTGCATATATTTAATTCAACCGGAGTAATATTAAGAAAGTTGATGTTAAGGTGACAGGATCATTTTATTCTATTGCCCATGTCCCAAAATAGATACATGTTGTCATTCTTACGCAGTACATAGTAAGACATGATTCATTCCATCAGCTGCAACAAGAACATTCCTGACACCCCCCAAAAAAAAGTAGTCAAAGTGTTCAGCAATCACTCTGCACATAAATTCCCAGTTAAAAGACTTGTTTTGTTTTGTGTGGCCTCTAATATGTCCACTATGAGAAGAGTCTGGCAGCAGCCTCCATAAACTATCTGGAAGAGGCTGCTCTGCAGCAAAGATTTAAAGGATCTTCAAGAAGAAGGAAACAGGCAGACACATACAAACCACAAAGTTTTGATTTTTCACTGTTGCCAGTGTTCAGCACAGCTTTAATGTGAAGATACAGAAAATTGTTCTGATGTAGATTTTATAATGTGTTTCTTACTCATGGTGTCCATATATCTCACTCAGACATATATCATACAATCAAACATGTATGTAACTTTTTTCCAGGAATGAAATGCAAATTGCATTTCATACATAACAAATTTCCTGATTATACACAGATCTATTGCACAGGACATTTGTGTTTCAGTCACATAATCCGAAATCATTTAAAGGAGAGAGGGGTTTGCATGTGTGTGCTTTCGTTTGTTCCCAAGCAGCTAGTTCACTTCTAAGAAATGCTGATGAATAGATTTTTATTGATCAGCTTCATGCTTCATCTAACATACTAGGATGTTTGGTGCCTGACCCACAGTAATTGAATAATCAATTTCTTGCTTCCTTAATAAATTAATTTATTAAATGCAAAATATGTACAGCTGATATTTCAAGGAGCTAATTTGCAAACTAAGGCAATGGTGGGATTTTTTAAGAAATTACCTCTGTGTTTCAAAAGTCTGGGGATATACAGTACAAATAGGAGCCAAAAAGGTACTAAATGATTTTAAATATAGTTGTTTGAATTTATATAACACAATTTTATTATCTGTTTTAGAAATAATAGCCTGAAAGCAACATACTCACTTATAACGTAATTTTTTTCATCTATTCATTCTTTTATTTCAATATGTATGTTAGCCAAGCCTCCCTTGCATTCTCCAAACTGTCAGCAGTTTTATTTTTAACCATAAATCACAGAAC
The DNA here is from genome assembly GCF_023634085.1 of Falco cherrug. Lineage (NCBI taxonomy): Eukaryota > Metazoa > Chordata > Aves > Falconiformes > Falconidae > Falco > Falco cherrug. The sequence continues at coordinate 50,991,685 of NC_073697.1, forward strand.
AAAAGGATAATACAACACTGACTACATAACAAAAGTAAACCCATCAACCATTGTCACCATCACCTCTGGATTAGTGTTCATCCTTCTGAAAATGGAAGAGAAAATGCCAACATCCAAGTTGTTTTAAATTGGGGAGGAGAAGCGAGATTAGTGCAATTGTCTTTTTCTCTTTTTTAAGTTCTTGCCAAGAGATTCCACCTACAGCTCTCCACAAGGCATCTCAAAAGCACTGTCACGTCTAACACTTCCTGGAATGATGCCAGCAGGTATATGTCCTCCAAAAAAAATCCCAGCTTCTCATGGGTGGAGAACCCTGCACAGAAATGGGCTGACTGGAGGGTAGGAGAGAGGGAAGAGTTTTAAAGCCCTCGCTTCCCTTACTCTCCTCTCTGAAATTGCCTCCCCAGCTGCAGGGCAGGTAGCCTCAAGTCAGACAATGCAGTGAGGGGCCACTGGCCATGCAGGCACTGACCAGCCTTGCTGCAGCTGCGGCGGGGTCTGCTGAAGTTAGCACAGCCTCACTGCTTCCAGCTTATGCATACGCTAGCTTCTGCGGGTACCACAGCCTTGTAAAGGTTTAGATACAAAGCCTCTATCTGAAACAAAAGGTTTTTATGGCGCTAGTTGCCACAGGCACCAAACTGTCATTGCAAATTCAGCTATTAGAGAACAGATAAATATCTTCAGGGCAAGCAGTGGTTATATTCTCTGCAATAACCTGCTGGTAATCTTTCTATTTAAATGGTCTCTGCTTCTTCTCATCTATCTTAGGCTGTAACCACCTAGCCCCTATCTGAACTCCACTATCTGCCCATTTTAAGGAAGAAACTTCGTCACGTCAGCTATGCCATAAGAGAGTCACACGTTTTGATGCCAGTGATGTTTACATTGGACCAAAACATGAGGGAGAGCCTTCACATCAGCAGAAAGCATACCAGCCCCACCAGAGTGACACTGAGAAGATGCTGCCCTGCTTTCAGCAGGGCAACTAGCCAGTAGCTTCCCCTGTCTTCTGAGTTAGCCTTGAGCCTCAACATAATGACGATAAATGCAGTCTATGATTTTTCCCAACAACCATGCAGTTATCATCAGGAGGGATGAGATTAAAACTTGAGGAATGCCATGTGCAAAAAAATACCTTTGCTGTTTGCAAAGTCTCATAAAAGAAGTTATAGTTATGAAAAACTGTTCCTGCTGCCTGCTCTTGTCCTCATGGAGACTCTGAGACAGATTTTTACCACAGCATGAGTAGGTCACAGTGACGAAGACAAACAGGAGATGTACAACTGGTGTTTAATCTACAATCTGTACCTGCCAACAGAAACACTGTCTTCACACTGTATCAGACTTAACAAGCATGACAGGAAACATAAAGCACCTAGATACTGTACGCTGCTGCAAGCATCCAAACAATCTTAGCCCAAGATAGAGTATTAGCAATTTAATGGACAGTGGACACTTTTAATGATCACATGTGATTGACTTAGCACTCTCAGTAGTGCATGGTAGCTGACAATGTACACTCCTAGTCCTTTGCAATGCAAAATAGAACAAGGACATTTAAAGCACCTTCACAGCAAGTTTTTATAATATGGCCACTTGATTGCTTGCAAATAGCTCTTTATGTGGGGATGCTTACTCTGGAATCAGAGGAGAATATTTCAATTTAGTCACAAATTTGATTTGTCAGTCCAGGAAAAAAGGAAAGAGAAAAAGATCACTGTAGAATAAGGATATCCCCACAGGAACGTATACCAGCAAAACTGCAATTGTTTAAAATTACACTTCAATTTTTGCAGCAAAGTTTTTTACAACCTATATTATTAGCTAGCCATGTACAAGACACTGACTGGCCAGAATATGAGAAACTAATTATAAGACCTTGAAATACAGTCATAATAAATTAAATCAGCCACTGCTCAATTAACCACGATTCACATTTTAATATAGAATGAGAGTAATTTAAAAAAACATGTGTAAACACTGACAATCAGAAGAGCTGTGAGCTCTCCCAAGGCATTAACCAGCCAGAAAAAACAAAACTTTGGAAGAAAAATCTTCCAGTTTTCCCTGCCTGTATTTGTGCAACAAAACTGGAGTTCATGGAGATACTCCTTATTTACATGTCCCATTAAAATGTCATCCTAATATTATGGAACCAGAGTAATTTTGATCAATCTCAAAGGAAAACAAAGTCAAGTTTTCTTAGGATGGGGAAAAACATGAATTATCTGTGCAAGGCAAACAAATTAGATCAATCAGTATGTATGGCACCCAAATATATCTGCTGAGTGAAAGTTTGTAGGAGGTTTTCTACAGGAAAACAAATAGTTCAAATCACACCCTTTCTCCTTCTTGTCCATTTATATTGAGAGCTCTCCTATTACACCCTATTTTCTAGAAAACAAAAATGTCAAATTATTTTTAAAAATGCTGAAACAGGACTTTGCAAGTATATTTAGGAATAAATCTCAGAAGATTCACACTGTCTCAGCATTTTTATGTCAATTTTATTGTATTTGTACCAATATCATTAAGCATTCTATCTGGCAGAATTTAAATGTACGCAATTCATAACAGAATATTTTGAAATAAAATAATGTAACACATTAACTAGAACTTGCAGTTACACCGTACAATTTGTCAAATTGCCAACCAAACAACTCATTTGAAAAGACAGATTGTGCTTATTCTTTAGCTGTCACTTGTGTTACTTCACTGCAGCTACTTTTGCCTGACACTTGGTATGGAGTTAGTCAATCATACTGACGGCTGCCTGATGATCTCTGATAAAACGCACAAACAAAACAGAGATTCTAGTGACTCATCCGTCAGTCCAGAGAGTAACTTGATACCCTAGGTAGTGGCTACAGGGAAGAAACCCCTGCCAGCCACACATGCCAGTAGATATTACTGACACAATCTACTCATGGCATCCTTCCCAAGACTGGGAAATGCTAGGATAAATTAGCTGGATTTGCTGGATTAAAAATATTGTGAGATTCTGAATCTGTAGATCTTTTAAGTATTTTTGCAAACTGCCTGCTAAGGGCTTTTTTTGAAATTAAGGCATTTAAAACAACTATCCAATATGAAAAAAAAAAAAAACAAACCAACAAACCAAACCAAAAAACACTCTGAAAAAAGAGTGTGTAGAGATTCTCTGGGCTTGGTCCAAACACCTCTGGAGATCCGATCAGACATCTTCAATCAGGGACCCCACTGAGACCACCACCAGCTTTTCTATTAGCCACTCAACAGTTACAACACAACATGAGCATCCTCACACTCTCTCTTCTGAGGCTCAATTATCCTTTCATGTGTTTAACTCACCCATGTATTTTTACATCCTTCCTAGCATTCCACAGGTGAAGCACAAATAAGACCTTATAAAAAATGCCATAACAGAAATAATAGGAGTATGTCCACTGTCTGCCACTTTTCCTCTCCCTTTCACATGCACATACTCAGCAATAACCTTCATGCATCTTAAAGCTGCAACTGCTCACTCATGTGTGAAAATGAACCTCAGATTTCTACCAGTGATGAGGACAGAAGCCTAATGGTTTCGTCCAAATTAGTTCTTGAATTGGGTCATATATATTTTAATGAAGTAGAGGCTAATGTGGGGGCTGGAGTCAGGAAGCTGGATGCTAGATGAGCGCCTGTGATTGCTTTTGTCCTTGGTTTGATTAGTTTGGCAATCACAATCATTTACATAAATTGTGAATATCTTACAAAGGGGGAAGCACATCCCAAGGGGGCAGGAGAAAGAAATGTATAGCCTATTCCTAAAGAGATTTTAATGTGCAAATAAATACCAGGTAATTTTATTCTCTGCCCATGTGTTCCTCATTGACAAAGCAACTCAGGTGGCTCAGGAGTGCTGCACTGACCAGGACTGCCCTTGCACAGATCACCAAGAGAAACACAACAACCATCAGGTGAAAAGAGACAGAGTTTTCCCTCTCATCCCAGTAAATGGGTATCTATATTCTAGGAACAATTATAATCTCCATCAAACACACCACTAAACAAGCATTTAGAATTTGCCCTAGTTTGTCAACACGGCCTTGTCTCAACGGATTCACCCTTCTCAAGCAGCACTGCAATTCACTGACTCGGTCACAAAACACAGAAGCACACAGAAAATGAAAATATCCAGAGTTACCCAGTTTATAATCTGGCATGAATCCTAATGGAATTAGACAAGCATTAGGTTGTAAAAAAAAATTCATTTGCCCAGAAACTGAAGCACCATGGCTGCACTTCTTTCTGTAAATTAAAGAGCGCCAGGAACACTGGAATTCACCTGCCCATGCTGGGAGCCACTGAGGGGCACCACACTTACGCCCACTCGTGCCAACACAGCCAAGAATCCCTAAACATGGCCTGAGAGCCATGGTGAGCCATGGAGTCCCAACAGGAGGAGCAGTTGGAGCTACCCTTGTTTGGAGGGCACACTCATTGAGCAGAGGTGTGACAAGTCCTGGGCTGCTCCCGCAGCTGGGACCCTCCAGGCCAGTGTGGTCCCAGGCCCATTCATGTCGGGTATAGGACTAGGCCACTATAGGTCTGTCCTGCCTGTGGACTTCATGATTATCCCAAGTAGGAAAACTGTGGGACTCCTTGCCAAACGATGTCATGACCTCCACAATTTTACGCAGCCTTCAGGGGAGTACTTGGGTTGGACAAGTACTGAAGAGATCCGTTGAGAGTTACTGTGTAAATGAACCATATCAGGTTCAAGAAATCCCCTGAGAGAAACACTGAGGCTGAGAGAACATTCATGGTAATATCAGGCATACTTGTCTCCTCCTTACCCTCTAGGTCTGCTTATTACGGCCACTGCTGGAGACAGAATATTGGGCTAGAGGAACCCTTTGCCTGAACCAGTACAGATGTTATGTTATTATGCAGAAGTGGTAACATCCGTAAGAATTTACTGTGACAGAGCAGATGTAAGGAAATGTTCAAGAAAACAGAGGAGCTGAGAAGTAATTTGGCAAGTAACATTTTGGCAGCAGTGCTGGCTTAAATAGCCTCCCTTCTCCCTGACCTCACCCACTTCATTCCCACCACTCCCTTCTTTGTGCTTTTACAGCTGTTTGTGTAGCCACACCATGAACCAGACTAGAAAAACTATTTGGATGAGACACCTTTCTTTTCTCCCTTTGCTCCCTTTCTCTGTGTTATTTCTCAGCCAGGTCAGTATCCAGATTTAGCTGCTGCACAGCTAATGGTTTGCCAGGACAACATGAGGAGCAGCACCGATTAGGAGCATGTGTCCAGGGCCAGGAGATGTTTATGCTCAGCATAAGCAAAGCTTAAACAGGACCATCACCGTTACTACCACCAGCCCACAGCCTGAGACTCCTCAGGGTAAGGGGAGAAGTGGCTCTGCCTGGAGCAGGAACAGGGCTTGCTATCCAGCCACAGCAACGAATGGGAGGACGTTCTGCATACCCTGTCTAGAAAAGACAGCTTCAATATGGATCAGACAGTGAGAGAAGTTGGTTGTACAAACATTCCCTGCATCATAACTCAAACAAAAGTAAGAGCTCTCCTACAAGAAACCAGGTCACAATCAGTTTAAAAATGGGATGTGGCGCAGGTACCTGTAAATCACCTGCGGATGTTTCTGCTAAGCAGAGTTACTGTCTCTTAAACAGTAGTTATTGAGTACATTTGGCTTTATTAGTTCTCTGGGCAATTTCCCGATTAGGAACATCCTGATTAAGTGGAAAATGATACACTGCCTTTGCATTCTCTATAAACAACATATGGTAGTTTACTACCTATGCACACACAGAAGCTGAGCAGAACACAAAGCAGAGGGACTTGGGTACTACTAATGGCTGCTTTCTGAACATAGGCAATAATGATAACTTGGCCTCCATCTCCTTGCATAATCCAGTCTGACACCTCTGCCTTACAGGAAACGGGAATAATGCATTAGGGAACAGCAAGATGCCATAAAAAGCACACACTACTTTCTCACGTACCCAGCATTTAAAGGCAGGCACCACTGTTCACATCACTTTCCTAATGGGCTACCAGAAGCAGGAACCAGCTCCTGCCAGAGGTCGCGTTACGTCGATACAGGTGGACCAACACAGCAAAATGCAGTATTCAACAGGACACCTTTTTACTGCCTTAAAAATAACAGTAGCAGCCACTAAACAGTGGCAGGAGGGCTGGCAGCAAGATTATGCAGCCTGAGTGACTGGAGGGCTCTGACTGCATATACTGAACTCCTCTCAGACTACGTATTACCACACCTTCCTGGATACTATTTCCCAGGTCAGCTAGAGGAAACAAGCAGAGGCTGCACATGGATAAATTAACAAATTAACTAGGGCACTACAGACAGCTTAAACTCTGGACTTCGTTATGTTCAAAACACAAACACAAGTTAATACATGCCAAACAAGCATCCATCAAAGTATTGATGTTGTCACTCCAGATTGTCTCCTTCTGATAAACCCTTTGAAGGTGAAAGAATTAGGTGAATGCCAACACAAAGGTCATATAATACAACTATACAAAACCACAAGAGAAGAAACAGAATTCAGACACAAAAGCTGATTTCTAAGAAGACTCAAAACTAAATTCACCTCTCTCAACCCTTGAGATGCAACTGTCTCTGGTAGATACTCCCAATACATACATACCAGCTAAAATTAGGCTCATGATTGTGACTCATCCAAGTGGCTGCCAATCTCTTAGCTAAAAAAAGAAACAATTCCAGCAGTTGTGTACCGCACACAGCCCGGCGTTGCACAAGATGCTTGAATCCAAATTGGAACAAACCAGTTCATGGCTTCGGAGTGAAAAAACAACACAGGCAGTGCATTTCTTAAAAGCCAAGATCCTTTCTGATACATCATATAAAACCACAAAAAACACAATGGCCTGTGATGATTCTGCTCAACAGCTGGATTTTGAAAGATCGATCAAGTATCTGACAAACCCATTTGCTTGAAGAACCTTTTTCTGGCTGTCAAAATGATTCTGTGTTCATATTGGTTCTCCACCTGTTAAAGAAAAACTGCACCATGTTAATGAAAACAGACAACGCTTTCAGTGTTAACCCAATTGTGTGAAAAGCACTGTCACACCTCTGTATCAAAGCACACCAAACCAAACGAAGCCTGACTTAAGACAGTCTCATCAGGAGCCAAGGGAAAAATTGTTTCTGAGCAATTACGTCTCTCTGTTGAAACTGGAATATTCTGCAGCAAAGAACCCCACCTTCCAAGGGTGATAAGCAGTCAGCTCATGTTTAAATCACTGGAAGCAAGAGGCAGTCAGTACTTCTGGACATAAACTCCCTAAAGAATAAATTGTAACAGAAGGAATCCAGCAGGGCTGCCACTACATTTAAAGACAAAATTCCCATTGAATTCAGGAAGACAAAAGTAGGCTTTGATACACGTTCCACACAAAGTTGCAGCAGACTTTGGTCTGTCCCCAAAAGGGGCAGAGTTGTCACAGTACTCACGAAACAGAAGGGAGAGGGATGCTAGAAATGAAGACGCTTCTGCCTGCAAACAATATTATATTCACTGGGAACTCTTTTTATAACATAACACGGTCTGGAGCTTAACTCTGTAACAAGCTGAAAGCTGCAATTGTACTTACTACCATCGAATCTAGTCCTTTAAAGCATTCCATGGAACTCACTCCCTTTATATTATGAAGCAATATTAACATGTCCTTGCCACTGTAAACCTGGACCAGAGGAATTTAAAAGAAAAGCTCTATGCTTTGGTCCCCATGTGATGAAAAGGAGGTTAGCCTCCAGTCTAGCTGTAAGCTCCTCTGTTCTCTATGCCAGAGATATGTGATGAAAACGAGATTGGAATGTGGCCCCGAAACTACCAAAACAGTGGCTTTTTTTTTTTTAATAAAATGCTCAAACATTCTGCCCCAGCACATGGAGCCAGCAGGCTTATAAATCCAGAGTACCACAAAGGAGCCCTTATCTCATCAGTATGATATTGCACATGTCTCTAAGAAGCTATCTAACTGCACATTAAGAAACTGCAATTCATCTGTTTTGATGGAGGGTGGATCAAATCAGGCTGTGTTTAACAGCACAGTCTTGATATTCAGAAATGTATTAGATTGCTACATGACAACTGCACTACATTTGGGCAATGGGTCTGAAGAAATCTCCCTCACGTTTGGGCAATGGGTCTGAAGAAATCTCCCTCCTGATATTGTAACAATAATTGTGCTTACTCATAAACCAGAAAACATCACCTACTGGTTGATCAAAACACTTTCATCATCAGAAAACTCACTGTCCCTCAGTCCTCCTGGCATCTTCAGCCAGGTAAGCCTCATTAGGTTAGCTTAACAGAGGGGCAAAAAAATTAAGCTTGTGTAGGTCAAGGCTGACATTCTTAAACTTGGCTGTCTTACATTATGCTCCTAAATCCACATTTAGTTTTCAGTAATGCTGCAAACCCCCACACAATATAACACATAGAGATACTGTGGGAGTCACTGTCTATAAAAATCAGAGCAGTCCTACTTACATGCTTAACTAAAAATTTGGATGTCTAACTTCAGTCATTGGCATTCAAAATATGTTGGCCTAAGTGATTTATTTATGGCTGCAAAGGCAGTCAGGGTTGAGGGCTGGACATGAAACCAGACGACCTTACTTATGGTGCCTCTGCCTAACCAAAGTCTTCTCAACGTGCAAGTGCACTGTTATCTGTGATCTTCTAGCACAGAACTAAGAGTTAGAAAAGACAGCAGTGCAGACAGGTTTTCTGTCTTCATGAAAAGGATCATGCACGGAAAGCCCTCTTCCATTCCATATGGAAGCTTAATTAGGAGGATCCTGAAGTGTAAGTATATCCACTTCTAAAAGACAATTACACTCAGTTTCTCCAGCAATGAACTTCAAGAGGACAGGACACTTTACTCACTCTATGCTCCTACAGTGTGCAACTTAAATTAGGAGATGCACCCAAAAGAAAGGAAACCACAGTTGCTATTCAGCATATTTTTCACTCTGTATTTGATCAACATCCAGGACAATTAATAAAAATGAATAGATCTGTGATCTGGGTGCTCTGCAGAAGAGGTGGTTGTGAATAGCTGCTGGAACATAAGCTTGGGAAGCGCCACTAACTGCCAGCCATGCTCCGCTCTCCAGGAGGCCAGAGCCATGTGGGGCACTGGGAAAGCCCTGGTGACTTCCCTCTCAGCACACATAATATGCATGTGTGAATCAGCACCAAGACAAAGTTACGCTCCATCTATCGCAAAGCCATGGAAAATTCAGATTTAAGGCCATAACTCTGGCCACCCTGCACCACCATGCTTAGCTGAGGTAGCGTGTGTTCTGTATCATGTTTGATCACTGTGCTTTCAAGGACATCAGCAAAAGCCAGGCATGAGAAAGTGGGTTAAAAGCCGTGCATTTCTGATATGCCACAGAACGGCCTCACTTCTCAGACTTCAAATTGGATCCACATTGTTTCCCTTGCAGAGTCTCTTATTTCCCAGGGTCCAGAAGGTAGGGTGGGGCCAGCCCCCTAGCAGGCTACCCGAATCCCCCACCCTCTGAAGGACTCACAGCTTAACATTATGATTCAACAGTGATTCAGGCAAAGGAAGGAGGGGAGATCTGTGGATGAAAACAACAGCACAGCACTTAGTTTGGCTGAAGAGTCTTTAACAGCGCCTATTTCTCCTAAGTGTCTACAAATTGATTAAAGATATTTCTTAAACTGGTAATGTTTTGCTTGAACAAGCACTGTGATATGTTTGAGTTTTTAGGAGACAAGGCAATGCAAAAAATTGCAGGTATTGGGTTCAGTACCTAAAGGGGCCAACATAAAAATGGCCAAACAACATAGAGGAGAAGATGGGAGGAATGTAGTAAGAAGAATCAAGTACTTTTCATATTATTTTAAGGTGGTAACATGAGGTTTATTTCTTCAAGAGATGGGATTGTTTCTCAAGGAACTGAGCCAAATCTAACAGAAAGCTAACAAGACACAGACAATAAAGTACTGCCAGTGAGTGTAACAGCTGTTTTTCAGCTTAGTTTACCCTGTCCTTGCCTTTGGCAGAAGACTTTTGATTTTAGCAAGACCACTAGGATTTCTTAGCAATGCTGAACAAACATTTTGTAAAGAACAGAGAAAAAAGTTTCTGCATTCCCTGTCCACTGTTTATCCAAGATGGACACTGGGTGTTTCCCTCACCTTCCTGCATTTGAAATGAAGGGTAAAATTAACACAGCAGAGTTAAGCCACTGCAAAGTGCTTCTGAAAATCTCACCCTTAGCAGATTCCAGTGTTTCTCTTCATGCTCTCCTGAGATGGTAATTTATTTTATTAAGCAAATAGCCTACACTGGAACTAAACCAACTTATTGCAGGTATTTCTTAATCAGCTTCATCAAGCTCAAGTGAAAAAATACTTAGCTTGTTTTAAAGAGTTCCAATATTTGCATTTAGAGGATTATTATGTAGGAATTAAATCATGCTCCTGATATATTTTGGATTTCATTAATAAGTAATAAAAATGTCTACATTACATCTTAACAAAATCCAGAATTGCTGCCTTAATAAATACTATAATGCAATTTCAGCTTGCAGAATATTTTGCTGATTTTAAAACACCATATCCAATCCTTGTGCTAGGTATGCATTAAATCACAAGATACATATTGCTTCTCTCCTGAAAGAAAGATGAAAGGGCAGCTGGGCTAACATAAGAGTCACCTGGTCAGAACAGCACAAAAAGCAGAATATTCTCCTGGAAGTTAGGAGTTCTTCCAATGCTAAATGTTTCTTCTGGTGCCAATAAAGGGAGGATGTGTCACAAGGGGAATATCTGCCACTTCAGCTGTAATTAAACTTGTTGCTGAGTATGATCCATGTAAAAGTAATTCTTGATCCACTTCAGCTGGTGATTATTTCCCCATGGAAAAATGAAGGACTTTTAGCAGCAGTGATGAAGGCATGGGGTTGAATACAAGCACAAAAGAGCCTCTTGGATGGGAAAAGGCATGCTGGAAGTTTTAATCTTTGCAAGTGTTTTAAGCAGGGTACAAGAACCTGCCTCCTTGTAAGACTACTTTGAAAGCAAGTCAATTGCACCTCCTCACCAGGGGTTGAAATTGCATCTTTTCCCTGATAACTGGCATTTACCACATTACTTCTTACAGCAAAACCATTCCTTCACATACATCTTTCTGCATGTAATCTCTAAATGTGCTTAATAAAAGGCTAACGAGCTTGGTATCCTTCCCAAGCACAGGTGTGCAGCCAGGTGTGAGCTAACTGTCCATAGATGGACCCAGTGGAGTTCCAGGCATTACAACTGGAATTAAAATAACTATTTAGTCAATTTCAGATGCCTTAGTGTACCCCACCTGGCTGATCTAAAAGGGCATATATTTTTCCCAGGTCCAGTGTTCCACCAATTTCAGGTATATTCATAGGATATTGGGCTTTCAGACAGCCAAAGTGGCACTAGGTCAGTATGTTGAACACCTGAACGGCTCCCCAGTGTTTTGACACCACATTTATTATTCTGCAGCCTCACACTGGGCTCTACTTCCCACTGCCCCAGCCCCAACAGTAAGGAGGCAGCCAAGGGGTGGTGGGATAGGACAGGATGGGACGGGATGGAGGTGATAGGGGCTGTGATGTGACTGCAGCCTCAGGTAAGAGACTGTCCCCACACAGACAGGAGGAACAGTAGGCTGTCCATGTTGGCAATTTTCCTCACAGGCCTGAGTTATCATCTGTCCCACTGCATTTGAGTAAATCTGAAGGGTGACAGTCCTTTCTCCTTGGGCAGAAGAGGGCTGGGCCTTTTATTAGCCCCTGGCACCTCCTTCCCACCGGTTCTACACCGGCTCTGCCACAGCAGGCAGAACATGGGCAGGGGCCGTGCCAGGGCGGGGGCGCGGACATGGCCAGCTCAGGGAGGCTGCGCAGTGAGCCCACCTGGGCTGCAGGAGAGCCAGTGGGCGAGCAAAGTCTGAGGTCAGAAGACATGGAAGAAGGCAGGGGAGGGGGCAGCTGGGCCACAGGCAGGGGTTGCCCGAAGAGGACACGACCGGACCATGGCACACTTCTCAGCTGCTCAGCCGGAGATACTTGTGACTTTCTACAAGGACACTGAAGTAAAGATAAGGAATCAAAGTTAATGCCTGACCGGTGCTATTTTTGAGCAATCTGCTCTTGACACCAGCCCCAGCAATGTAGTGGCCGTGTCACAGTGGGCAGCAGGCTGGTGGTGGAGTCAGTGACATGGCCATTCCAGGACAGGTGTCTCCGGGATGCAGGGGAGATGTGGGCCTTGGCCTGAGGCAGGGACAGCCCTGGGCCACCATGACCGGGGTGGCTGCTCCCGTTGTTTGTATGTATTGTCCTCTTTTTCACAGCCTCAGCCCCAGACAGGGACACAACTAGACCCTGGCACAGTCCTGTCCTCTCCCTCCTCAGCCACTCAGCTGGGGATTTCTGCAGCTTTCTGCAAAGCTCCTGACCTGAGGACAAGGAAGCACACACAGCCCAGCCTGCACCACACCACCTTCTCAGAGGCAGCTGAAAGCTCCTCACAACTATGGACAAGGGGAGCTCTGAGGCACCCATCTTCTCTGTCTGAAACTTACCTCAAAAGAAAATTTCTGATTTATGGAAAAACAAAACACAAACAGAAAAACAAGCAAACAAAAAAAAAAAAAAAAAAAACACCAAAACATTTGTAGTGAACGGGGCTACATCTGGCTGGCAATGGTCAGTGTTGGCTGGCAAAGTGGTGTTCCTCAGGGTTCAGTTCTAGGGCCAATTCTCCTCAATACATTTATCAACGGTCTGGATGCAGGAGTTGAATGCAGCACTAGCAAGTTTGCTGATGATACCAAACTGAGATATGCTGTTGACTCTCTTGAGGGACAGAAGGCCTTGCAGAGCGATTTAGATGGATTGGAGCATTGGGCTAGGATTAATGGGATGAAATTTAAAAAGTTGAAATGCTGGATCCTGCACCTAGGATGAAGCAATGTCGGGCACCAGTAGGAACAGGGAGAGGAGTGGCTGGGGAGCAGCCCCACAGAAAGGGGGCTGGGGGGCCGGTGGGCAGCAGGCTCGGTACGTGCCAGCAGTGTGCCCGGGCAGCCAAGGGGGCAACCCGCGTCCTGGGGTGCAGCAAACACAGTGTAACCAGCCAGTCACGGACGTGACATCCCGCTGTATTCAGCGCTGGGGCGGCCTCCCCTCCAGTTCTGCGTGCAGTGCTGGGCCCCCCAGCTTAAGAAGGATGTTCAGGTGCTCGAGTGTGTCCAGAGGAGGGCAACAAAGCTGGTGACAGGGCTGGAAGGAATGTCCCGTGAGGAGCAACTGAAGATTTTCGGCTTGCCTAGTTTGGAGAAAAGGAGGGTGAGAGATGGCCTCACTAGAGCGATGCTCTCTGCAGCTTCCTGAGGAGGGGCGGCAGAGAGGGAGGTGCTGAGCTCTTCTCCCTGGGATCAGTGACAGGACGCGTGGGAATGGCTCAGAGCTGGGCCAGAGGTGGTTCAGACTGGGCATTAGGAAGCATTTCCTTACCGAGAGGGTGGTCAAACACTGGAACACGGTTCCTAGAGAGGTGGTTGATGCCCAAAAAGCCTGTCAGTGTTTCAGAGGCATTTGGACAATGCCCTTATCAACTTGCTTTAGCTTTTCCTCAACCCTGAATTGGCCAGCTGGTTGGACTAGGTGGTCATTGTACGTCCCTTCCAACTGAAATACCCTAGTCTAATCTAGCCTAGCCTATTTTAGGTGGTCTCTTTTGCACTTTTTTCTGTTTGTTTTGAATAATCAATATGTTTTGCTTAATCAACTAATAAAATGCAGTTCAAAAGCAGTCAGTTCATATTCATATTTCAACTAAAATGAAACCATTGTCTTGGAATAATGTTGTGGCAGATACATTAACCACAGCCAGACATGAAAGAGGAAAGAGGCCCACTGGTAGCTAAACTCCTCTCAGCTAGCAGGAGTAAACCAGAAGTAATTCCACCAAAGCCAATACAGACTCACTGGTATAAAAAAGTACTTGCAAATCCTTAAACTAATTCTTTCTTTAGAGAAGCAACAGTTAATGCAGGCTGTGGAGATCAACTCTGGTTCAAAATATACCATTGCTGACAAGCTACCCTCAACATCACCTGAGGGGCAGGTGTCATCAACCTACACTTTAAAAGCTGATTTCTTCTTACAGATATTTTCTTAGAGACCATGAGTTCACTAGGGCTCATGAAAGACACATTAGCCAAGGGTGAGAAGCACATCACTAGAAGACATCAACATACCTTTGTGGTCCCACATTCCCACTGCCCAGTGGGCATCTTTCCCCCTCTGACCCTTTGTCCAGAAACTACTGAAGATATTTCATCTCTCACTGTGCTGTTCAAGCACGTGGTATAACTTCTAGCCCAGCTTAAACATTCTCTTAACTAGTGCATCATTATTATACTTTTTTCATTTTCTCCTAGTTTAAACATAGAAGACTATATACTTATGGGAGAAGTCACTGTTTGGTAATGGCATTAGCATAGGATTTCAGATCAAGCCCTTGCCTCTGTAGACTTCTTGTGGAAATCCCTACATCTTCCTCTTTGAGACTTGGGTCTATTGGTACTTCTGTAAGGGCACAGTGAAAAATAACATATGCTACAAAGCAGAGATTATGGTAATTAGCACCAGGTAAGTATCCACAATACACAAATACGAGATGTTAGAGATGATGCAAAAAGCATATGAGAAATAGCTGACTTCTAATCATACACTGCTTTTTCTGGCAAAATAGCTCAAATGGACATTTTGGAAATGAAAAGGAGAAGGTGAATAAAACATATTTTGAATTGTTTTGACTGCTATCACTTGTGCTGATTGCTTTAAAAAGGATTTTGTTTGATTGTTTAGATAGCATTTTAGGGAAGTAAAATCCAGCACCGAGACAGGTCTTTGAGCACTTAGAACATTTCCAGAGGGATTTTTGGACAAAACCTTTGGTGATCAAGAACAATCAAATACAATCCAAGTCCTGAATCAAAATGCTAGCCTACTTAGGGCTTTTCATCTCCCTTGAGAAACCATGGTCCCTTGAAAGACTTTGGCAGACCTGGCTGGATACTTCGGTACTTAATATGCAACAGCAAGAGCGAACAAGCTTGTGAACAGCTATTAAATCACAATCAAGGATAGAGTCTAATCAAGTCTAAAAAGAGCAACATTACGTTTGAGCATGCAGTTTGTTATCAGCTGAACACATTAAACCATTAAAAGCATTCACACAGCAATCTGATGAATAATTTCATAGATAGATGATACCAAAATTTGAATATGAATGCAAGCCACAAACTCACTCTGGATTGGAATGCCTGCACCTCTCAGCTACACAGCAGCACCAGATATAATGCAGGACACAAATGTGATGCTAATATGAATATTTTACAGAGTAGGCATCAAAATGAGCAAGCGAAACAGCTTAAAATTTCAGCTTAAGGGGACAACAACGCGACAGAGGGAACTCTTAAGCTACACAACCTGCAAAGGGGGCACACACCAGAATTTCCTACTTCCATCGACTGGTTTCCATTCCCCACAGGAAAAATATAAATACCAAACAATACCACTGTGCTCATTTTAGAGAGCTATAGATACAGAAAGGCAAAGTATGTCTCCACCAGGGGCCACAATAATACATAAGTTAAGACAGAAACATGATGAGAGGATTCAAAGAAGCTAAGGGGAAAAAAAAGCCATCAGTGTTTCCAAACGGGGACCTCAAATTAGGCTCCTCAGCGTCAGATAGATGTAGATTTTCAGAAGTGACCGGTGAGCTGACTTGCACTCATCTCCATTTCAGGCAGCCTTAACTAGACCTAATTTTCAGGAAGTAGTGTGTTCTCAGTCCTTTCAAATGATCCTTTTTTAAAAAATCCCAAAATGGGTATCCAAAAAACTTAAATATTTGGAATAATTAAACAGAGGTAAATATATTATTAATCACTTTTAAAACTCTTTGTTTTGCTATCTAAATTTTTTTCTGTAAGAGCTAGGGCCTTGGTCTTTGTAAGGGTGAAAAAGCAGCATATCACTTCTGAGAAAAAAAAAAAAAAAAACAGCCAAGTTCATCTAAATATTTAAGCATAACTTTTAGAAAATTAATTTTATTCATACAAGTTTGTAAAGTGTTCCCCAAACCACATTTTGTGTGGTGTGTACAGTGCACATAGAACAAAGATGTTCAGCTCCCTGCCTCAGATGCTTAGACACTGTGGTAACACAATAAAAACAGCAACAACACATCAGCAGGACAGCCAGCACTAGCATCCCAAAGTCTGCACTCCCAGCTTCTTACAAATCTGCTAAACCCAGAAGTGGCCGCTCCTGCTCCATTATAGAGCCCTTTACATTATTCCACACTAAATGTGAAAGTTAAGTTAGGTATGGCACTTTCTTAATACTGCCTCTGCTTTGGAGTAAGTCAGCAGACAGAACAGCAGCAGCATGCACGGGATGGCACAGCGGGATGTATGTAGTTTCACAGAATTGTCAGCCTTCACCAGCTTAACTGATCCTCAACACAATCCACTTACTAAATAAAACTTAATGAAGCAGCACCAGTGCATTTCAAAGTCCTAAATCAAATAATAATAATAAAAAAAGCACAAACAGTGACTGTTAAAGGGAAATGCATTAGGGATGGGACAAAGGGCAAGTCTTACACACTCTGACATGTGAGCTGCTAGATACTGAATCAATGTGCCATTAAAAATTAATTTGGCTGCAAAAAGTCTTCTTGGTTCACCAGATCTTCACAGACTGAAAGTTTTTACTCCTACATAGAAGGCTTCCCATTAGGGAATACAAAGTAGATGGGTAGTGGAAACTTTGTAAATAACCTAGAATCAGTTATGGACCTGAGAATATTCAGAACCCAAAGACAGGTGAAAAGAATCCTTACAATGAAGAGAGAGGGAAAGAAAAAAAATTATAATGAAAATATAAATATTGAGCACTATAACATTATTTTGGCTGGGTCACATAGTCCTAAGGGGCACATTGAACGTTCTGAGCCATGACAAGGGCACTGAGAACTGGCAGGAGTGTCCAGCACGCTGCATGACTGAGATCCCCAAAATAAACTAGAGCTATTGCCATTACATGCATTTTATAACATGATCAAGGCACAGACACATATCCAATGCATGTCCGATGCCTAGTGGGAGACAATGGAAAATGTATTCCACTTTGGTTTAACTTGGACTATGGCTGGAAAGAATAAAGTCTCAGGTTCCAAAGGAAGAGTCACATGAACTGATAGTCTTGAAGAAAAGCAAGAACTTCAGATTCCACTTGTGCCCTCATCTCAGTGTAAGCCATAGTACCAAACTTCAGAAAACCTCAAAAATACCGCCATTTATTCCATGGAATCCAATTGGATATAGTATGTATGTAACTATATGCGATACCAATACTCCCACCACATACTCACAGACCTCCTATTACCACTAGCTGGTGGCTAATGAATTCTCAGCACAACTATATGCATATAAGGAACCATTGTTATTCCCATTTTACAGACTCAAAGCAGAAGATCAAGATCGCAGAGACTGACCACTTCGATCTGGCTTCTGTTGATCCAAAACTACAACATCCATCATCAAACATAAAAGGATCACTATAACTATGACTTAAAGGAATCTACTTAGAGTCAAGCTTCTGACCAAAATTCTCATGAAATTCCATATAATTACTTCAGGAAAAAATGGATACACTTTATAGCACAGACTAGGCTTAAGACTATTATGCGGTTCCTCTACAGGATGGGTAAACTCATCCCTAATATCTGGTTTAATTCTACTTGTAGAAGATGCAGTCCTAATACAGCCACACTGTGGATCAATGAATGTAGTCATTCTATGTGATCCCAGGACTAAAGAAGCTTCAGCTTAAATTCATACTTACCCATTAATTTGCTGGGGTTTTTTTTCTGACAGCAGGTGTTTATAAGTCTCACAAGACCAGAGGCCACTGCAATAACAACTAAATGACAAAAAAGGTAACTAATATTCAGGCTAGCAACAAAAACAACATCCATGCATCCAAAACTACCACTTCTAAAGATTCTGTCTTACAATCCTTAGCCAGGGAGATAGTGGATCACTTTGAGACAAGCATCAACACAACTGTAGACACTAAATCCACTGCTTTAATCACCATTCATGCACTTTAACCGATGATCCTTTAAGGAAAACAGTGTAAATAATGCCTATAACAAGCAGCTCCTCCACCCTCCCAGCATCTATGCTGCTGTAGCATCCTGCCTCCTCCTGCTTATTCTGCGTTTGGACCCCTTAAACCTCTTTACCCAACAGCAAAAGCTCCAGAGGATGCTGAGCAGCCTCCTTCCACCCTCACCTATTACTTGATTAGGAAGTAGCTGGCACTGAATGGAGCTGGATACTTGTCAAAGAGCAAGTATGCTGAGTACATGCAATACAGTAAATTACAGGCATATTTACTTCAATTTAATCCTTATGCATCTCCTTAAGTCAGGAGGTGGGAAACATAATTTTTTCTGTGTTCAAAGTATTCATACTGGTTCCTAATCATCATTCTAATAAAATATTAACAGTGAGCTTGTGGAAGGTATTTCTGGCCATTTTTATGTGCTCAGCCACTCTTCTGGTCACCAGTCCCCCTTTTCTTATTTAAGCTCAGGCCACAAAAAAATCTAAAAAGTTTATTGTATTTTCACAGGTAGCACAGACAAACATTTCATGATACTTCCGCAAATAAGCTCTTTTTTAATTCGTGCTATGCAATATAAAAGACAAGACAATCAGCTGGCTACTGAACCTAAAATAGTCATTGGGCTTTCTCTGTGAAATGATGCAAGGACAGAAAAATGGAGTTAGATGGCAAAAGCAAGAACCAGACCATCTCCTCTAATTAACGGCACACTAGCTTTCTGGTTTCCTGGCAACTTTGGAGTTTCAGCCTTGTCAGATGGAAAGTATTTGCTTGATAAAATTTTCAGAAATTCTCATCACTCTAATTTGCCAGTAAAACAGATTTTTACAGGGAGGAGGAAGGGAAATTAAATTAGATCCTGTTTTCTTCTTTAATCAAACTGATGAAAAAAAAAAAAAGAAGGAAAGAAAGGGCTGATAAAATATTATGCCACTTCTATTATTTATCTAAAACCTACTCTTCGTTTCACATGAAAGACTCAGTGGTTCAACCTAGGTGTATACAAACCCCTTGGACATACTGTAATAAAACCTTTATCTGCATGAGTGAATCTGACTCCTTGGTTTTGCCAAAAATCTGTACACTCATTTGTGAACATAACAACAAGCATTTAATGTTTCAGCCATCGGTACAATAATGAGAAATGCCCTTTCCACTTGGCTGTTAGAAAGCTTGTAAACTCCTGAGCAACACCACTAATATAACCCCACACAGATGGTCCAAATTTAGAGAACTGCAATCAAAAAAGATGACAAGAGGCCAACCTCATAACATGGCCCAAGACTTTGTTGTCATATAGAAGCAATTAATTCAGTCCAGTTCAGATTACTATACTGCACTTCCCAGTATAGCATCAGAGCATGTCTGCACCATAAAATGTTAATAAATCCACTGTAGTCACAGAAAGAGAGTTGGATCCCAGGAGAAAACCCTTCACAATCCCCCTGTTCTGCTTCTGTGCCATATGGCCCAACTCACATTGCAATTTAATAAATGCAAGACTATGCGATCCCTTCAGCCTCCGAACCAGGCTCTGCATCCAAAGGTTTCCATTTTGCAATGGAGAAAAACAAACCTGTATGAAAAACCTTTTGGAAAGAGCATGACAATTCCCAATTTCTATTTCTCCACCTTAGCTTTTCCAGGCTCACTCCAGCGAAAGCACGGCATGCCTGGGCCAAATTCCATGAAAAGGTGCTACTGGAATCATGTCAAAACTCACTTTGTGGTAATCCAAGCACAAATCATGCCATTAAAAATATGATGCTCCTAAGATGACTTTGCTAAATAAAATACCTTTTCTACCAGTATCCAAGTACTGCTAAGAGACCTTGAATGTTAGCTTGATACCATTTGATTACAGTCAAGGCTCCATATAAGTCCTTTATTTTTCAGAACTCTATGATTAAATGGTCAGAATATCCTACAGGTGCTTTTGAAGCTTTACATCCATTAGGCCAGCATATGCTATCAATGGTAAAAATATTAACTATCCTTCCATCAGCCACAGAATGATGGGTTATTCTCATTTCAGTTATCCCAAGGGCCAAATCTTTACTTTGTTTTGTTCTGTTTCCCAGCTACAAAGAGCAAAACATGTCCTTTCAGCCTGGCTGACTTTCATCAGTGATTAAGGGGAGAAAGCAGAAAACCTATCAAATCTAAGGGACACGCAGCAAGTGCCAAAACGTTCGTTCCTTAGTGCCATGCTCGGACTAGATGAGCACTCAGTGCCATGGCAAACCACCAGCTTTCATACCACACTGTCCAGGGGAACTGCCGCAAGCTGAACGACGCCAGGTATTCAGGGAGGGCAGACTGAGACGGAGGATCAGTTGCTCCTGGCAAGGCAGCAGCTCCTGCTTTACAAGCACTTTTTGATGCAGAAAGCCACTATCTTCCCAAAGGTGAGATAAGACCGAGTGAGACTGCAGAAGGCAGCTTTTGCTCTAAAGAGGCCAGAGGAGGAGGGAGCTGCTGCCCCAGCAGAACACAAGCAAGGCGAGATTTCTGTCTTTCAGCTCCCATTGAGTTCACATGCCAACGCTCCACATTTTTATTTTGCAGCTTTGAGCATCACCCAACTATGAGCAATCTTCCAGGGGGAAAATAAAAGTGTAGAAACTGTTATTTAACATGTAGAATATACAAAGTGGAATCATATAGGAATCACTTTCCAGCTGGCCTTGTTCTCTCATTCATATGATAATTTTCATATTCTTCTGGATTTCAGTTTATACAAACTGTTGGAATAAGTATGATGGCCGCTTTAACAGAGCAAGCAAACTCAGCATTCATCACTGACCTGCAGAAAAGGCAACCTCTAATAAACACAAAGTTACTTTAAAAAATCCATCAAACGTAAAGAGATTCAAAGCATCACTTCACCTGTGATTTTTCATTTTCTACTAGTTTGTTTGCTGTCATTTATTTATTGCAGAAAACCTGGTCCTGCATAGTTAGGAAAATAGCATTTTTTTTCCTTTTGATTTATCCCACACAGCACAGACATTCAAACTGGTGGTTCAGCAGAAAGGAGGTCAATGTATTAATGGAATCAATAAACTTAAGTGTGATGAAGTAACTGCCACTTCAATTACTGTACAAATCATAAATCATTTTCAAACTCAAGAAATGTTCTTCTATCAATAAACTATCTGTTTAAGCAATTGTTTAAAAATCAAAGTGTGATCTTGTAAACATTTTGGGGCTCAGTTACTCTGTATGTCTTACTCATAACTTCTGCTTATTCCTTGTTGCTTATTACTTATTGATTCGGATTCAAAACAGAGTAAAAACAAACTGAAGCAGTATTTACAATCAGAAATTATGATAACAGCCTCCTGCTCCCCACTTGTTCCCTCTACTCGTTAGTTAGTCACAATTAAATGCTGTGACAGTAAACATTTCTCCCAAGAAAACTGGGAGCATGGAGACATACCGGTGCCCCCTCCAAGCCACTGGTGCCGGGAGAGCACCATCTTTAAACAAGCTCTCTGCAAGCCACCATCAGTGTACCAGGAACTCTACAGACTGATCTCCTGTGTGATATGGACCAGTGGTTAAACACTCCTGCTAAGCTCTGTATGCTGCATTGCCCTGTATGACATTTCTCAGGAAGCAAAGGCACAGGCATTTTTTTCCCCACCCTGGAAGTCTAAAATATGCTCCCTAGGTGACAGGAAGTCTTGTCTGTCCAAGTTAAAGAAACACTGTGGCATGATATAGCCCGACCTCCTCTTAACAGTCCTCATTCCCTAGCAAAGTGTATCACCCACTCTCTCAAACCCTGAAAGATGCTCACTGGCACGGAAAAGCAAGAGCAAGAAAGTCCAGAGAGAGATTATTACTGTTTAAGTAGTATATATACAGTGGCATGAGGATGCACAGCAACCTTTAGATGGAACAAAAGCTTATCATCCTCTAGTCCAGGACAGATATGAGTTGCTACACAGAAAGTGATAACCACTGGCAACACTAATTATCTAGCCTGAAGCAGAACATATGTAGGATCACAAACTACTGAAGCACAGATTATTAGACAAGTGGAGTCAGTGCTCTCTCTGTAAACCTTTTCCTAAAGATCTTCTAGATACGCTTTGCTTACTGGTGTCCCCTCTACTACTGGTTACTCTTCAAAAGACTTTCCTCAACACACTCTCTGTAGTGATGGATTGGTAGGACCATCGGCAATGTTTCTTCTTTGTTCTGTTCAGCAAGCTATGCACTTCTGTTTACCTGAAAAATCAGTTTAATTCTTGTAGACATAAAGCTCATTAACATTCTGCTATTTTTCTTCTGTTGTCTGAATGTCTCTGTAAGAAATTCTGCAGCTCTGAGTTTGGTATTTACTGTTACTCACAGTGGCTGGTCTTGGTCATAACTTAATTTCATATTGCTCTCAAAAGTTGTTTTGGATTCACCAGCAAGAAGGGAATTGTGCAATTGTCAATGTTATCAAATCACATTTGTCACTTTTTCTTGTAAACACTCAGAAGGAATTTAAGCCACTCAATAAATTCCAGGTATCTGGTGAGGAAGACACAGGGACACTTAAAAACTGTGCTGTAACAATAATAAAAATGAGATGCCTGCCTCTGAACTCATACGTTTAATGCATTAACATCTGCTAGATATTATTACCTGCTTTACTGTAGCACCTATATGCCTATGGCAAGATCAAAATCAGAATTATACTAAGGAACATATAAGGTAGTGTTCAAGAAGCATGGATTTCACATTGGCCACATGGCAAAACAACAGAGAAAAGTAAACATACAGCTAAGGCAACAGAGGTCATTATTTGTAAACTTTTCAATGATTTTCTGAGGACAAACTAAATATGAGTTTAATCAACAAAGTATTTCAAGTGAGACATAAGTATATATACATGTGCACAGAGCTGTTGATCCTTCCCTGGTTTTAACTGACCTTGTTTTTACCAGCTGTGTATTTTGCTCATACAAAATTTACCTATAAATGTCTGTAATCCAGAAATGTATTCTGAAGCTCATGCAGGTTGAAGAATTAAGGATGCAGAGGGAGAGAGAAAGAAAATGCCAGTAGTGTCAGGAGAGCAAAAAGAAGAAATCAAGAAAAAAAAAAAAAAAAAAAAAAAAACAAATTACAGAAGACCAGGAGACTGCCCAGCAGTAAAAGTGCAGTGAAGTAGAGGTGGGAGGAGGCACAGGGGGACATATGCTGTGTGCCCATATGCCAGTGTGGAAGAACATCCAGGCAATGGCAAGCAAAACTGAACGACTCTGTGCAGGCCTTGAAACAGATGCACTAATTCAAAGCAGAGTTTGCCATGTGAAGTAAAAGCCACAGAAATATAGAAATTCTTATTTTTCTAAAAGATTACTGTCTTTCTACATAATTTTAATCAGCAAGAAAAATAATTCAACTCATGGAGTTTACCAATACAGTAAACTAAGCTACTCAGAAGACATATTTTCAAAAAGGAACACAGCAGGACACACCCTTTCCCAAAATTTCCTGTTAGTCACTTCAGGATACAGACTTCTCCACATTGATTCCCCCAACACAGGGGTGAGGGTTAAGACAGGGGTAGGAGGTGTTGGAAAGATGTTGTGGAGAATGACTACTCTTACACAAATCAGTTCACTCATCTACTTTACCACAAGGTCACACAAAGCTGGTGGCAAAGGTGAGTGAAATGCATTGATAAATAACAGGTGCCTGGAGACAGGGAAAGGTGAAAGAAGAATTTAGGTGATTTTAGCAAAGAACAAAGCAACAGAAACATACTAGTAGATAAGGTACAGATAAACATCATCCTCAGATTCTCAAACACTGCCATAAATTTGAGATTTTTTCACTCACTTCTTAAAGAACCAATGGAAATCAGGGTGCATACCAGACAGGCAGAAAAGGACAGGCATTGAACTTATTTTTATAAAAAGAGAAGGGGTAGGAGGAGTCTTGAAAGCACCAACTAGTCAGTTTATCTTCAACTCCAAGACAAATTCCAGAAGCTATCACTAAACAAACTGTGTGCAAGCAATGAGTGAGGTCCAGTTTGAAATTCTGAAAAGCAAATACTATCAAAATTATCTAATTCTTCCCTATAGCAGAGTGATAGGCCTTAGGGATAACAGAGAGGCAACAGACACCCTCTCTATCCAGTGGGTCTGCAAGGGAACACATCCTTATTCTGGTATTATTTAACATCTGCACAAAGTGGCTATGCTTATTAAATCCAAGGATGACACCAAGCTGAAACATACAGACTGAGGTACAGGGTGAGAACTCAAAGTGATCTTCACAAATTAGAAAAATGATCAAAAATGGCCATGTGCCATTCAGCAAGAACGATTGCAGTCAATGAGCATAAATACTAAAGTGCGCATAATCAGAATAGGCAAGAGCAAAGTGCACTCAGCAAAAGAGCTGGGAGTGTTAATGAATCATGAGACAGTAACATCTGCCTTTTTCATAGCAGCATAGCACCATAAGGTAATGGATAAAGAGGCTGCAAGACACATGCAGACTGTGAGTCTCCAAGAGGAAACTTCTACTGCAGTCTGAAGACCTCAGTTGGAAGAGTGTGTTCATGCCAGAGCATCACAGAACTGTTGTGGATTAATTGGATAGACCCTGGAAGAATGCAATAAAAATGATGAGAGGTCTAGAAAAGCAGCACCAAGTAAGCAGCAAGGAAATGATGAAGAAGCTGAGGTTATTAAATCTAAAGAACGCAAGACATAGGAGAAGCATAATAAAGGCTTTCAGATATATTAAAGCTTGATGAAAAGAGACAGGAAATAAACTTTTCTCCATATCCCTGGTAGACAGGGAAAGAAGTAAACTGAAGCAAGACAGATTTAAATCAGACATTAAAGAAAACAGGCTAATCCAGCTGTCCAGGTTCTTCTTATCGCGATCAATTCTCCAGTTCAGTTCTCCACAAGGAACTACACCGACACTAGCTGAGAGGGTTTGTATGGGCCTGGAAATACTCTGTGGCTGCTTAAGACAGCACTGCTACCCAGAGAAACAGGTAGCAAGCTACATATTAAGGAATCTGTTTCACAATACACTGATTCAGCAGTGAAGCTCCTTCCCAAAGCTCCCGTTTCCCTCCTGCTCTGGCCACTTGTTCTCAGCCCCTTGCCTGTGCCGCTGCCCTTTCAACTGTGTCAGTGCAATGGCTACAGAGCTACACCATGCACCAGTACAGTGAAATAAGCCAACTTAAAAACCCTAGTTTTGGAGAGTTTGTTTTAAGAGGCCTATAACCTGGGAGAACGCAAAATCAGCATATACCACATCTAAAGCCATACAATAGACAGGCGAACCTGGGTGGCTCACATAAATGGGGCACACACACCACTTTTTACGCTCAGAAGTTGCTTACATCCAAACCTAGACAACAAGCTCTCATCATGCAAAACTGAGCTGGGAATTACACACCCGCTACAAACTTTCACATGTGCTTATGGCTTTGTACCATGTTACTTACAGAAATGTTTCATGTCCTGTATAGCTCCACTGAGACCAAACCACTGGCACTTCAGTAACAGAAGTAGAATGCTACAATGACATATTCTAAAATTAAAACATTAACATGACTTTCTTCTAGACACTCCCAAGTGAATGGTGGCACTTCCGCTATTCTGCAGTAAATTTCAAAGCAGGTATCCTTTGAAACTAAACACGTCAGGACCATTACCAATGCTAATGCAATGAACATTAAATAAATGCATTTTCTACAGATCATAAATAAAACTCCCTTTTAAAAACAGAAAGATATCAAGACAAATATTAAGGTTTATTAGGGCCATAATTGTAAGCTGAAGGTTAGGTAACACTATCTAAATATTTAACCTTTTGAAGCTCATGGCTGGAGTACAATGGTCAATGTTGTACAACATGCATGTAGATCCCAGGCCTTCCAGAGTACCGATTACAGTGATTACAAAGCAGGCAGGTTAAATTTGTTTTCTAAGCAGCTTAGCAATTGGCCCCGAAAGTAACTAAATATGAAGACACAGTTAATTTTAAAGACACATAAATTACATTGCTAATGTAGCTCTAACAACTGGAACAGGAACAAAGAGCATTGCCCCAGATTACAATGACAGGCATGTGAAAGATTCAGGAATTAAAACAGGGTCCTACTATATCAAGTTTTAAGCTCACTTTGCTAGACCACAGATAGCCCTCGTTATATCCTGAAGACCTCATATGGCAATTATTTTAGCCCAAAGAAAAATTCTGCAGCGCTCCACTGATTTGTAATTCTTCTGCTCTGGAGGAATAGTCATATTCCTTCACAAACAGTTTAAATACTAATTATTTCTTTGCTGAACCCTGCAGTGAAACTCATATCTAGAAGGGGCCATGTAAAAGTACTTCTAATATTTCTGCTGCTCAAAGAGCAATACTTTTCATCCGCTTCAGTGATTCTCTACCCAACAGGTACAACATTGAAGTAATGAGCATTATAAAACTTAATACAGTGCCATATATATTTTATGGCTCTGTAGATCCAGATCAGAGAACATCCAGATTGTTTTCACAGAACTAATGCCAGACACATTTCAAATTATTATGTAGGCAATCATTCTAAGAAATTTACAACTCTTACCAACTTAAAATTAAAAAAATATAGCTGAGAAAAAGAATTTTTAAAATCCCAAACATTATTTAAAGAAGGAAAAATTTCACAATTATTTTTAAAGTAGTTGTTATTATGAAAGAAAAAAATATATATCAAAATAAAAAGTGGTTTGGTAAGAAGCATATTTCACTAATGCAAGTATCAGGCATTAAAAATATATGTAAATGAAAAATCATTCATAATGCTCTACTGTTTTTACAGGACAGCATTTAAAAAGCAATATCATGTAGGATGTAAAGCCACATGAAAGCGCTGAATAAGGGACTGTAAAATGAGATTCCCTTATATCAGACTAACATCAGAAAAAAAACTTTCTTGTGAAGCTTGCCTCTCTTTTCCCTTCTGCTTACCTGTGGTAAAACGATCACACACATTTCCAAAGTATCCAAACACTTCATGATCTTTGATGTTGCCTTATAACCGAAGAGGCAGAGCAAGATTTCCGTATGTTACATTTAGATATAGAAAGATTCAAGTTACTGCTCAAGGTTGAACAGAAAGCCTCTGGCAGCCCCATAGACCGGAAGTGGTCCTCCTGAAGCCCAAGAGATGCAAAAACAACCTGACCCACCTTGCCATTTCTGCAGGAACCACATCATGTTGCAACCACTAACAGTTCTCTGCAGAGAAATCACAACTCACCTGGAGTCTGTCTTTGAACTGACACAGAAATTACTGGAGGCTTATGCTGTTGGTAATCTGAGCAAAAATGTCCTACTTGAGGAATTTGCTCAGGAGAAAGACTGGCTTTGGATCAGCTCCAGACAAAATGGTTTGAAAAAGGTACCCGATGTCCAATATCTTGATTGGAAAGCTGTTCAAAATTTTTTCAACGCTGTTCACATCCACCAAACACTATGCTTTTTCTTTATTCAATTTCTCTTCCTTAGCAGCAAGTTACGGCTTGGTGTAATCACAGAGCATTAGCTCAATTATTGGCCAAGTATAGCAAGAAGAGTCTGCATGAGCACAGTTCTCTGACAGTAGTGCCATAGTTAAAGCTGATAGAAGTGGACAGGCTTCCCCCAGCTCCTGGGAAGGAGCCATCCAGGGACTGCCCATCCGGCCTTGCTTAGAAAATTTTACAAAAGAACAAACTATTTTACTTATATTTATCTGTGTTTTCAAACAGCAGCAGCTCAAACTTCTCCATTAAATCTACAAACTATATAAGCAGACTAAGTGCCTAAAACCACATGTGCTGTTTCACATAAAACACATACACAAAACCAAATTTCTGTGCAAACACAAAGTTGAGAACATACAGACTTGGAAAGCACAAATTTCATCAGAACTTTTTCCAAACCTAGTGGAAAGTAGTTTCATACAAAATCACTCACCTGAAGTCCAGCTGAGGAGGAGCACACAGCTATTCAGGAAGAGAGAGCAGGATACTGTCCAATAGTGCTATTACATGTTGCTTTTCGGACCCATGTTTGACCAAATAAGTCTGAATGCCATCGGTGCCCTGAAGCATGAGTAGGTCTGTCTAAGACCAAATTTCATCATTAAATCCAGAAACACCTCATCTGTACAGCAAATCTATGATTTACTTGTTCTGTTCTTGGACAAACAGATTTTCCATTGAGTCTACTACTACAAAAGCAGAAATCTACTATTTCCACAGAAAAACGGGCAGCCTTCAGTTCTTACCAGAATACTCCCCTCATATTTAAGAAACCAAATCAACATTCTCAAAGGCTCTGATATTAGTGCAAGTTACATGTCTGAATTTTATTTAAAATGTCTTCTGGAAACTACTGAACATGCTCTCCTTCGATTCCTTACAGTGTGTCTCAGGCATGCCAGGGGAACGGCCCAGGAATACACTGCAATACCAAATATGCTTCTGGTTCAGTTTAGTTTTGTTAACAAAGCACAGCCTTCCCAGCTGAATTTGCCTTGTAGATAAGGTACAGGCAACACTGCTTGGTATGCTTCACAATTGCCTCTAACAAGGTTTGAATGAAGGACAGAACAAATACAAACAAAATTATCTTACTTCCTATCGCACCTAAGTTTTGACAGACTGAAACTTTTAAAATTGTCCTACTATTTTGTGGTTAAAATAGGAAAATCCAGTCTGCTACAAATGGAGAACGGTCCAATTAAACATGTTAGCTACTGAAGAATTGTCATCTCTGGAGCTGCCTTGAAGCATGATGAGTCAACAAATTTTCCTGCTAAGGAAGCATCAAGTATATAATGACTGAAGTCTGTGACATTAGCAAAGAGCCTTCAAGAATGAAAAGTGATGCAAATTGCTGCAAGCTTTGCTTTCTAAACTTCTGATTGTTCCTAAATAGGGCACAAATAAAATATTCATTTTTCCAACATCCGTTAAGGTCTCTTAAAAATTCTATCCTTAGGGACAATTTGTCACATCACAAAATGATGACATTTGCACCACGACATGCTGACATTGTACCCCATCAACATTGTATCCCATCAACAAGTAAATGTCACATTTTGTGACATAAACACTGCCCCATGACAACCTTTTGTTAGCCTCAATGATATCATATACAAATATTTGACCCTGTAGTGCAAATAGAATCAATGACACCTTTGGGACCAAAGCAGAGCAAGTCTGTTCCCTTGTGCAAGCCAATGTCAGCTTATTTCCTCTTAATTCTATGGTACCAGAATACATGCTCTGATCCAGCAACACAAAAACCGTACTTCATATCCAAACAAGAACAGTCTGATGCACAAGGAGTTAGGTCATTGCAATCACCAAGCTAAATGAAGCAGTAACAGAACTCCACAGTCAACATCTTTAAGTGGTAATAGGGAAGGGTGAATCCAAATTAGGCTTCTAATTATTTTCTCTTTAACTTGGCTTTTTAAGCCATTACCTAAGTTATACATTATAGTGCCCTGAAGAATTTTATTATAAAACAGACCTGCTTTGCTGCACTACTGCTCCTTCACCAAAAAAGTGAGGGAGGAGAAGAAAAGCACCATGTTTTCCTCATGTAGATATAATAATGGTGCCTACTAAAACTGTGTGTCATTCCTCTTGAATTATTAGCATGCATGTGATTCAGAAACTACAAAAAGCAGTTGGGTATACTAAAAAATTACAAATAAAATCATTCCTGCTTTGTTATCAGGATGAGCCTCATGCTGTTAGCAATGAGAGATCCCTCCTAATGCTTTAAGGGTTTAAATACCTCTTAACTAATACAGTCACTAGTACAGTTGCAGCATTAGCCCAAGGATCTGATCCAAAGCACACTGTAGCCTGCTGTTGCCTCTTACAGGCTTTGAATTCAGTGATACTGTACGGAGTACCACTGCTGTCATAGCTAAGTGATAGCAGAGTGCATCAGTGAATTCAGAAGAATAAGACTCTGATATAGGGAGCCTTCTACAACAGGAAAGTGATGAGGACTCAGGTCTCGTTTCTCTCTGTTGAATTGATTGCCTGTGCAAGGAGATTGATGCAGAAATCAATTCACTCATGCCAGATGGTTTCCCTCTATCTGCAGTGATGGTAAGTTGATCGGGATATTAGTTTCCTTCCGCTGATGTGCCTTCCATATGTAACATGCCAACCCTAGTGATGCTGAACAAACCAATACAGTAGCTAGAAAGATTAAATTAACCAGTTCACAGAAAGGCAGGTAGAGAGTAAGACGACTAAGGCAAAAAACAACAAACCTCTGCTCTAGCTAACAAGCATGGGTTTTCTAGATAAACTCAGTAATATAGAAATGTTTAGGACAGAAACTGAAGAGGAAAAACAGTAGGAAAGAACAGTGTGGAATTCAATACTTAAAATATAATACCTGTTTCTGTTTACTTTTCCCAGTTTTGTAGGCTCCTGCACCTCTTCTCGTCCTTTACTCTGAACATTCCACTAACTTTGAGACAAATCAAAGCTAAGAATCCTTCTATAATGGGTGAAATTTAAGTCAATGAAATGGTGCTGCTTTACTCCAGATGAGAAATCTAATCACAGCATGGGTTCCCATGGACCCTATAGATAGTCCATTATAATTGAATGCTTTCATTTGTACCCTTCAATCCAATATTAAAAATTAAAAGAAAGCACTAGAAATCTTTATTTAAAAATCATGAACTATTTAAAAACAAGAATGAGAAACATTTTCAAAACTTACCTTCAGCACTTCTTAAAATCTAAGAAATTTGCTCATGCCTGTTTAATAATTGGCCTTAAAGTTACTTAAGAGAAAAGGATTGATTTTCACTTTAACAGAATCACCAATTTTTACCGAACAAAAACCTAGTTATTAGGTTAAAACCTAATTATGCCAAGCAAACTTGGAATGAATAAGCAGAATTTCTTGTATGTATCAAAACAACTTTATTATACAGCACACCAGAAGATCAGCTGTTTTAAAGTCAAATGCTGAGACATCAAAGGCTTTTTTAATACTTGGAAAGGGTGAGACATTTGAATACTCTCAGGTAAACTTTCATAAATTAAAAATGAGACTCACTTGTTGATAAGAACATATACTGTATTGGTTATGTACCAAGAGAATAATGGCTTGAATTTAAAATTAATCCTGGCTCAGATGAGGTTGTCCATTTAACGAACATTTAATCAACTTTAAATAACCAAGGAAAACATTCAGGATATTTAGTACTTTTTCCATATGATATTACCATCACCTAACACTTCAAAAAAGATGCTTTTATAAATTCCATATAAACAAAAAGACAACTAAACGCTACTTTTGCCATGCATTTCTTTCTAGAAACAACATTCACTCAAGAGAAATAGTATCCCTTAAAATTCCCAGATTGGTGAGAAACTCACAGTAGAAAAGAAGTACTTTGTAAATTACGTGTTGATTGGTCTACTTGTTATTTTATACAATTTGTTGGAATTTAAATAGTATTTAAATCAATTTACTAAGAAACAGTTCTGAAATTCTAAAATGTAGCTACAGATCTACATAATTTAAGTCACTCAGAGAACATACCCCAGAATTTGAACTTATTTAGGCATGAGGAAAGGGTGATGTAATCAAGAGAAATTCAGTAATAGCAATTTTGGCTAGCTGCTGCATTTAAGTATATAAGCTCATCTTCCCTCTAGTTTTCATGTTTATAAACAAGGTATGTTTCTTGCACCTGAAAAGCTTTTACAGTTACCCCTGAGCCACAAATTGCTGTTGGCCAGAAAAGCTGTCTGATGAAGGATCACAAAATATTCATCTGAGTCTGATGCTCTTCCCTAGATATCCACAGGTCTAGCCTAGTACAGACATTCTTATGTTCTTCTTAGAAGTCATTCCCATAAGACAGTATCAATTTCACGTTAGATAAAAGCACTCTAAAGCTGTTCATCTTCCTTCAGTCCATGAACTGTAGTGACTGCACAGCGAGTGCACTTGCATCAGAGAAACAAGCTATGCCAGAAACCAAGACCTTAGCACTTTCCTGCTTTTGACTCCCATGTTTTCAAGGCTCAGCTAAAGCCACAGAGCTTGCATATATGAGCTGCAGTTTCCCTCCTACGACAGCTTCACAGTCATTGGCTGTCTTTGCTCTCCTCAGCTTACATTTATTTTCAAAAGAAACTTATTTAAATTCCTGCAGTAAGTAACTGCTTGCAAATATTTCATTTATTTAAAGGAAAAAGAATCCATTGCCTATAGGTTGCAAAAAGTAATAACGAAGCATACTTGGCAAAGTCACATATCAGAATGACATCACCCAAATATCAGAATTACATGCACTAATATCTGAACTTAATCCAGATAATAAAATCCATACTGTAATAGACATTTCAGAAGTTGTGTTTTGCTCACAAAGCCTCATTTATGCATTAAATCTAGCACTGAAATAGCTTATTACTATTTTTCAATTTAAGCTGGGTAAGAAACAGAGTCATTCCAGTGACAGGTGGTATAGAAATTCTTACTAGATGGCATGTCCAGATTACAGAATTGGATGACTGGAAATGGGATTTTGAGTCTTTCATTTCTAATTATGATCATTTAAACTCACCCAGAAGCTTGACACAGAAGCAGCGTGTTTTACTTCATTTCCCCAGTCCAAAACTAACCCTAGGTGAGTTTAAGAGATCGCTTCACAGCTTTAGGCTGGGGGCACGAGGTGAAATACACTGCTTCTGGGCCAGTTTCAATTAAGATGATGTATTTTGGGGACAATGTTTTTTATAAACATCTGCTACTGCTACCCTCTAGAGCTACAGATACTGCCATGAATGCAAGATTTCCTTAAGCAATGCTGCACTGTCTGTCCAAGCCTGCAGACAACATGTGACCAAGTGTGAACATCTATATTCACCGGAATGGCAACTCCCAGACTGATGACATGTCTGTGTCATTACTAACAACGTCTTTGAAGATCTTTTTTTCCAGATGGAACTGGGAAGATGATGCTATTTAAGCCCTCAGGGGTGAGAAAGGTGATTTAATACAGAGAAGGAAATGAAGGGAGAATAACAAAGGAGACACACAGAGACAGAGAAAAGAAAGGGGGGAGAAGGAATGAGACATACTAAAAAGCAGACAGAAAAGTAACAGAAACAAAGAACAGATGCAGAAGTTGCCTGAAGGGGAGCAGAGTTTCTCGCTGACAGTGACTGTGATCAGGTTCAGTTAATAAATACAAGTCTATTTAGTTCCTACAAAAAAACCCAAAAAGCTTGCATATTTTGTGCAAACCATCCACATACAACAGACCGTGGATCAAAGACTATGAACTCTTTATATTATTTCCTGGCACACAGTCTATGCCTAAATGTGAATTTCAGTGCTCTCATCAAAATGGGCTTGACTTCTGAGCTACCGACCCCTGTGAAACATCACGCTGGACTGAGTCCTGCTCCCTTAGGGAGCCTCAATATACCTCACAAAATGCAGCAATGCAATAACCAGACTTGCTGGCAGTTTCTGCAAGATAAAGATTATATCCTTCTATAGCCTTACATTCCCATCTTCAGGAGCAGTCTCCTTGCAGTCACGAACATTAGAGCCAAGATGTAATCCCTCACAATAATATGGACATTGATTCAAACAGGAAGTGGAGAGTCTTCTTTTCATGCGGTTCCAGTGTTCGTAAAACATCTCTTGCCTCAGTAGCAGACACAAAAGCAGCTCAAACATGCCTGCATGCTTGCAAACTGATGAACCAAACTAAGTCCACCCACTGACAAAGAAGATTGCCTTTCATTCAATTCTTAAGTTGTGCCACTGTCAGTTTAAGAAGTGGCTTTTCTGCAGTTAGCTAAACTAAAAGAAATATTTTATGTTGATAATTCACCAACTAACAACCTAGTTCTCACACAAATTATATATGGTAGCCTGATATCAATCATCTCCCTCCTCTCCCCCAAGGGTGTTTTAAATAAAGAAATGGAACACAGGACAGAAGGTGCTTATACAATGAATTTTAAAAAAGAGCTCTCCGGGAGCAATGAGATCGTTAGAAGAAATACCAGGGTTCAAAGCCTTCTAAATGTAGCCCACTTTATAAAAACCCATCTGTTTTAAAGCAGTTGGAAGAGGAGGAAGGAAGGAAAAGGAGACCTTGTTAGTGGCCCTCAGTGCTCTCTGCGCAGTAGCCCTTGAGAGATGCTGTATGGAAATGAACATGTTTTTCATTATGAACAGAAAGCGTGTTTGCTGAGCTACATCTTACAGTTTTTAAGCAGAGGTGCCAGCTCAGCCTATTATGCAGGGGGATGCATTCTTTCTGCGTCTTCCTTCACGGAAGCTGGTGGGAGCCAAGAACTTAATCAGAGAATCACAAAGTGGGTTTCATGGAGCTACAAAAATGCTGTTCAGCTGATGCGCAACATACTTTCTGGCTTCTATTCTTTACAGTGGTTTTAGACAGAATTTAACAATAATATCCATGACCCAAGAGAAATTTCAAACATTGATAGTGGGTGTTTGCTCCAAAAATAAGGGCACTTTTGCTCCATCCATACATCCTCCTCCCTCCTGCATGTGCTCAGCAGCACCTCGGTGGATGTCACATACAAGAGAGGAAAAAAATAACTGGATTCTTTCATATTTGTTTTTCCTATCAGGCCAGGAAACCTCAAAAAGAACAGGAACAAGTTGCAGCTGACTCTGCCAGTATCAGCCTCCCTCATCCAGGGAAAGAGACAAGCTCAGGACCACCAATAGTAACAGCTTCTCAGTCCTCTGCCCCCAGCACCAGCACAGCCAAGGGCAACCAGAGAGTTCACTGTTAGTCTTCTACAGTCTGTCACTGGTGCTCAGGACACAGCTCCCACTGAAGCCACCATACTCCCAACATAGATGTTTTGCATAGTTTCTGTTCAGTTTGTACTTCTCACTCTGAGCAAAGAACATGTTTCAAGACTGCTCTCAAGGCAGCTGAGACCTTTTGATATGCCTGCCATTACGTGGTTGGGTAACAGGCAAGGAAATATAGGAAGTGACTGATTAAAAGCCAAACAAATTAGCAAAGTAAGAAATGGCCCTCTACATCAAAAGCTGCAATTATGATAAAGTCCTAATGCCTGTGCGGGGGCATCTCAGTCTGGGAGAGGAAAACTTTTTTCATTCATATGCTTGCTTGCTTCTATGCTCTAACTAGATGAACTGCAATACCTAAGACTTCAAAGTCCTGTACATATCACTTAAACTTGTGCAGTTTACAAGGCTAAAATGAGAGAGGCCAGAAGGAATGATGTTCATACAGCATCTCCACAAACTAATATGTAGCAGCCAAATCTAATTTGAGCCCTTACTTATTTCAACAGGGCCCCAAAAAGTGCTGAGAAAGTGCACAGTGGTTAATGCCAACCTGTTGTGGAATAGAATACTGGGCTTTATTTAGTTAAGAATCATCGAGATTAGAGCCCATAAGTACAAACACATAGCAGATCCCAGCCTTCAATTTTGACTTACTTTCCCACTGGGGTGATCACTGCAGGTTGAGGTGAGTTGGGCAAAAGAGCATCAGTGTTTCTGCCATCCAGCTGCATGTGGTTACAGGTCTCCAGCATCACCAGCCAGGTCCCTGGGCATCTTCAGGCATTTGCTGCTACAAATCTCCGTGGAGTTCACCTCATGATCTCTGTAACAGGCTGAACGTCGGAGCACTGTGTATGTGTGCTACATCCTGATGGGTCCCTGTTGCCTTGTGGCAGTAATTGATTGGCAAAGATCTCTATACATTCAGAAAGTAATCCACCTGTAGCTAGCACATGTTGATTTTGTTTGTTTTATTCCTATTTTTATGCCTCATCCATGGATCCGTTCAAAAACCATGCATAAAAATGAGCTACCCATACAAAAGGGGTTCGCAAGTTCTCTCAGGGTTATACTCTTATCTCTACCTGTGTTGACACTATGCCTACTTATGCTGAACACCCAACACTATACCTAGGAGCATAAAAGAACAGAGAAAATAATATTCTGCTTTCCATAAATGGCAAAATTTAACAAGTCCTGCTGCAGATTTAGATGCCTTAGACTCACAGGTGGTTCCAATCCTCTGAAAAGAGCAAGTTACACGGTATCTTTCTGCTAGCAAACACAGTAAAAATACCTTACTGAGAACCCAGGAGGATTTTATGGCAACCTACTATGCCATGATACAATTGTGTTCTCTATGAATAAACAACTATTTCTTCAGAATCAGTCACATTTAACACTGTGAAGCACTGCCCAAAGCTCAAAGAGTGATTCCAACATATTCCTCACCCTCCCGCTCCCCTCGGGCATCCGTCTTGCAGTGACAATTGCTGGTGGAAGCAAGCATGGGAATGCATTAACCACAAACAGGCTGTTCTGCAATACCTGAGAAAAGCAACCTTCCTCTTCTGTAGCTCAGTTAAGGAGGCCAGGCTACACACTGCTAGAATTTACAGGTGGAACAGCTCAATCTTCAGTCATCATCATTATTATTTATTGGTATTACAGAAGCACTCAAATGCCACCAACTCAGCCCCAGTACACATCTTGCTCATACATGGGGTGTGGGGGTGGGGGTGGGGGTGTGTGCGTGTGCACGTGTGCATGCACGCACGCATGTGTGTGTGTGTGTGTGTGTTAAGACTGCTCTTTCCCTGTGGTATTGCCAGTCTGGGGAGCAGAGAATAGATAGTAACAGTGACCAAAAAATGTGTTTTCACAGAGTGTAGCTTGCTATGTTCTAAAACTGAACATGCTGGCCAGTAAACATGAACCTACCACTCAGTAGGAATAAGGACACACCACAGTAGCTGGTGCTTGCAAATATGCTTCTACGATACTTCACGCAGTTTTACCATGGCTCCAGTGAGCTTCCAAAGACCATGAAAAAAACAAAGTTCATAAAGTGTACCGGGAGGGGAGGGAAACATTAAATACATAAATCTACTTCTTTTACTAGAACAAACTTTTAACAATGTTACTGCACAGAAACCATTAAATTAGCTTTTTTGGTAATGACCAACTTATTTAAGTGCTTTTATGACTTATCTTTTTTAAAATAAAGAAAAACAAAACAAAACCTCCAAAACTATTTACTGTTCTGTGGTTTTCTTTTTAGAAAATACAGATAACCACAAGGACATTACAGAGATTAAAGGGAAGCCAGAAATTAACAATAATCTCTGTGCATATGTACATCTCTAAAAATGTGCCAGTCAAATACAAATAGTAGGTACTATTATATGTAGGTACTGCCCTATCCAGACAGTGCAATTAAAGACTTAGCAAAAGTGAGTTATAAAAAAAAAAAGAAAGAACAAAATAAATGTTATTCAGAGAAATAATTATTAGTCTACACGAGTATGAAAGGTACAAACACTGAGAAAGAAGCACAGTTATTTCATTATACTGGTAAATGAGAGCAGAATAAAAGCCACATTAAATACAGGTTAAGTTTCACTGGAAATGGGTTTAATCACATAACCTTAAGTCTGTTCAATGATCTTGAAGTGCTAGAGCCTAGGCATTCAAATTAAACTGGACTACACATTAAAAGGAGCCCTGATCAAAACAAACATCAGAACAAGCAGAGAAGTTTGCATGACCTGTGAGAGCCTTTTCTTCTCTAATTCCTAGACTGTACTGTGAGACAGTCAAAGGAACAAAGAAACCATAGATGTGGTTTTCTATGGTCCTGTCTCTTTTAGATGTTATGGTGATAACCATTACTTTAATATCGAAGTGCACAGCTTTTTTAGAGCAATCCCAAGACACAGGGAATCACCGTTATACTCACATTGCAGGTAGGAAACTGAGGCACAAAATCACCTACATAATGCCAATGCTATCCCAGAGTCTACTGGTGAGGTGACGGGCAAAGTCCCTTGGTACTCCTATTCAGCTCCAATTTAACCCAACAGCCATTCATTTGGAACCTCACACTGTACATCTGGCCAAGCCTCAAATGCCCCTGAGGTATCAATCATTGTGAATATCGCAACACCGCTTCAGAGCTTGCAGACATGGTGATGAGGCTGCGCCAAGCATCACCAGTTCTGCCAAGGGTGCACACTCACTCTCAGTCCTGCGAGTAACCGGTGCCTCAGCATCTCTCCTCTTTCCACAACAGCCTCACCCAGGGCTGATGAAATCCGATAGGATCCATAAGCATGGCACTTCTCCACTTATTATACTAAAGCCAGCAAGGCCAGCAGATGTGTCAGCACACACCTACAACACTGAGCATTTCACAGTGCACAGTGGAAACTCCCTTTGAAACAGCTTCTTGTGGGAGGTGACACTGTCCTCACCCTTACACAACAGCACTGGAGTTACTCAACCAGCAGAAGGGTGTAACTCCCCCTTTTACACAAAGAGTTGAAATATGCATCCTCTGCTAGAACAGAGACTCACAGCTCTTACTGCTAAAACTGTTGCACTTTTTCTTGGCACAATGCAGATCTATTCATTTGGACAAAAAAAAAAAAAAAAAAAGAGACAGAAAAGCATACCTACATACATACAAAGTGGACATGTTTCTAAACTCCTGATTGACTTTTGCCTTGGAAGGAAAATTTCAGGCCCTTCCCCCCAGGACTGCTTATATATGAATATTCCATTAGAATAGAAAAATAAAAATTAGTCATTAGGGAAAAAAAAATAATATTTGAACAGCTGTTAGAGCAGCCCTTGGACTGAAACTTGGACCTTTGTGTAATCTCTGTCAATGTACATCCTTTAAGCGTACAGTTCTGTTTCTCAGGGATGTATGTAGGTAAAACTGTAATTATAAAATCTTTAGAGCTGCACCTGCATTTTTTGCATTGGGGTTGTGCAATACCCACCGCAACAGAGTCTTAATCCATAACTGAAACTCCAACAGCCAAGTTACAGGAAGAAAGGAAGGAAATAACTGCAGCAGCAATGAACTCCAGATATTTGGATTAGGAATAACTTTAAATAAATTCTGTCTCTCATCAAAGTTAGTAATCTAGGCCCCTCTCCAATAAGTGGAGAGAGATACATGCTTTCAGAAGTCAAATCATCCAGGCTTTCTCAAGCATAGCTGTTAAGATTGTCAGGGGAAAGATCAACCCAGGGACCACCTCCACCTCCTTCCTACTGCAGAAGTCCAAGACAAGACTTGATGGCTGAAGTAAGGCATAACAAAGGATCCCATCCATTATTTCTTTCCAAAGGGGTTTTGTCATTGGTGACTGTTAAGAGTTTAAAATTCTTAATACTGGGGCAGGGTGTTGGAGATGGGAATGTTTGGTAAAGAATGTGAGACTATGAGAATAAAAATGCTGAAGGAATGTTGCAGGTCATCAAGTTTCAT
Source organism: Falco cherrug (assembly GCF_023634085.1). Taxonomy (NCBI): domain Eukaryota; kingdom Metazoa; phylum Chordata; class Aves; order Falconiformes; family Falconidae; genus Falco; species Falco cherrug. The sequence goes on from NC_073697.1 coordinate 51,031,359, forward strand.
CCTGAGCTATAGCAAGCAGTCATATATAGCAGACTACTTTCAACCTATACTTTAAGCTTTTGCTTAAATGAAGTTGTGCTTTCAGGAACGCAAAGGACTCCACTTGCACTGTACTGCAGATTATCTCTCCTCATGCTAACATCCTTTGGTCTTAATTGACAGGACCATAAAATATTTCATTTGGACACGCAAAGGGCTTGCCATAAAGGCTTCTGTAATCTGGGCCGTTTCATGTTTTAAATTCATAAAATGGCACATACTTTACAGAACAGAATTTTAGCAGAACAATTACTGTTTTTCTGAAAAGTTCACCATTCTCCCTTTCTGTTTTTTCAAAAAGACTCTACTAGTCTATTGAATTTTAATAAAATCAAAAGGGATGTCCTCATTTCTTTCTCCAAAGATCTGTATCAGTAAATTCCTAACACTGTCGAGCTTGGGAAGAATGCATTATGTTCCCACTGTGATATGTGAACCTGCTATCAACAGCCTGAATGAATATCTAATGATTGTTATTAAGCTAGATTTGGTTTATCGTGCACACATAACATCAGCAGTATCAGAGACAGGATTTCCATCCGTTGTCTGTGTTTACTGTTCATTGCCAGATTTCCCTCCCAGATTCAAACTCTCTGAGCTCGTCCCACTGTCAGCACAGTAGTACCTACTCTAAGCTAAAGCGGCTAGTAGCTTGCTCCTAAGCAAACCAGGTAATGCCAGTCAAACCAGCAAACCAGGTAAGACCAGGTATGGCTGCAGGTGTGGAGGGCTGCGTGTGGAGGAGGACTTTCAAGCATGTTTGAGACACACACTTACTAATTAAAGTATGTATCAGTTTTAAGTGTCTACTTAGGGGATGAGAAGAGGTGCTCTCTCTTTCTTTCAGCAGCTGGAATTTGCTGAAATGTGGAGACAGCTCAGCAGGCAGCGACAAGACTAGCAAGCTCTAGGGCTGGAAGAGAGGGAAAACAGAGGCTGATAGAAGCAAATAAATGAAGTAAGCCATGAACTTTATATTGGGGGGTGGGGGAAGAAAAAAGATGTTAAACTCCTGAGTTACTTCAGTCAAATTAAAATCATTCTCTTTTCCATGTGGGATTCTTCTGTTCCATTCAAATATAATTATTGGGTTTGGTTTCTGTTTGTTTTTTATCACACTATCATCTCAAGGAATTTTAAAAAAACAAAAATCCCTATGGGAAATCTGCCTTTCACTTTGCAATATATCTGCCATTTATCAAAGGTCTGAGCTGTCAAGATTTTTGACCTTACGCTCCCTTTAGTTTCATAAAAAGTAGTCCGGCTGCTCTGGAGAAACAGCACCAAAACCTTACCACAAATGGACTTTTGCCCAGTTTGGATAGATAATTACATTTACCATTACAGATACTGCTACAGTAATATTGAAGTGAATGCTCTGTATAGATACCCTCAGCACAATTTATTGCAAACTGAACAAAACAGAAAACCAATTATATAAAATATCTGTCAGAATAATACATTTAGGGATCACTGGGCTCTACAAATCATATATGGTGAAACTGTCTCACAAAGAGTAATATTTTTTAAATTAAACAAATTACCTGTATATCAAATACAAAAAAGTCTGAATCAGCTAAAATTTTTGCACGTAGCAAATTCCGTAGATGTGTGACAAACATTCCTTTCCCATAAGATGCCGCTAAATATTAAGTCTTGAAAAAAATGTGTATATATTTATATTTGTTTTTCCATAACAAAGAGCTACATGTTTATGGGGGATCATGACATCAACTAACCGGACAAATAAGTACCTGCATGGACTTAATACTTTGACAACAAACAAAAGAAAGGAAATACTGGCACCATGAAACTTCAGACTTAGAACTAGTTGGCTGAAGTCCTGTTCACAACACTTTAACAGTCTGCACACAGCATGAAGAGCAGCCCATGAATCAAAATCAATTGTGAATACAAGTCTCATTCTCCCTGTATTTCTGGTTTGCCTTTGATATTTTTTTTTTAAATCAGCTACTATTAATGCACAATGGGAATTCTCCAGTAGGGTCAAAAAGAATATAGTTTTGCAAAGAAAGTTGTTTACCTGCACACACACCAAAAAAAAAAAAAAAAAAAAAAAAAAAAAAAAAAAAAAGCTCCTGGGATGACTATACGGTCCCTTCTAAGAAGAAGCAGGGGTTTTTAAAGCTGTCATCAATTGACTGTTTTCCCCAAATCTGAAAGGGTAGTAGTTTGTTAGTAAATCTGGGAGCATACATATGCAGCTTAACACAGTAAGAGGCTATTCTTTAAGCACACTACCTGTATATATTCCAATGCACAGCTCCATGTTATTTATCAGTTACACAAATGTCAGTCTTTAGCCCTTACGAGAGTAAATGGTGTGCTGCGCCACCCACCTGTCATGTCTTCAGTTTATGATATTTTAAGACTGGAAAGGAAATTAGTTCCACTCGCATGAGCTCTTGTTTGAAAGTAATAGTACACAACAGATCTCTGTGGGCATTGGGAACTGAGAGCAGAAATACTAATTGAAGGAACTCACTAACGAGATAAACTAGCTTTGCAAGACTTACACCACTAGTGACAGTTTTAACTATTCATTCCACTGTCAAGAAAGGTCAGTGACAGGCTTATCATTTATGGAATTTATAAATAACTATTAGAGTAAAAAATAAAAGTAATGAGAAGACAATAGGAAGCAATTAGCATACCTCCCTGTACAGCTCTCTCTTGACACAGCAAGGAAGTGTACAGTTATCTTCCCAGTTATTCAAGCTTACTTTACAGTCAGTGCAACCATATACTCTGCTGTGCTATCAAATCCACCATTTCTGTGATTCACAAAATTAATGGCATTATGAGAGGATAATAAAGTACACGTCAGACTTCTACAGTAAAGAAGGGGGACGAGACAGGACCAATTTAATTCATAGCCTCCTTAGCTGCTTTCAGGCCATCTCACACAACTGAAAATCACATGGTCCTATTATTGTGGCACAGGAGGATTTACAAGATGTAAATAATTATTTTTAAAGCTCCATGTGCACATCAACCTAACCTCTGCCTCTTTCAGATTTATTTACTTGCCCTTGATCCACACACATGAGTACTCCATGGTAGCACTTTCAATGAACTATTCATGCAGGTGAACACCCCTCAGTGAGGCAGCTGCCCCCTCTGCTTTTATGGTTATTTGTCTCTCCACCGTGGAGCTCAAAGGAATAATCCTACTGCATATTTCTTCTTCATTTATTTTACTAGGTGAGGTGTTTAAGAGGATATATGGTCATCTGGAGCTCATCACTGTCAAATTTTCAGCCACGCAGCTGTAAAGGATAAAGGAACTAGTTTATGTCCTTGGTTTACAAAGTGCTGAGTACCTCCAATGAGGTGCCAAATGTGCGTGGTGACACTTTAAGATTGCTTAGTGCCTCCTGAGGTTCACAGGGCCTGATCCAAAACCCCACTGTTATGAATGCCAGTCCTCCCCTTGTCTGCAGTGCACTTGGGACAGAACAGTGCTTCGCAGCTCAAACCTGTGCTTCCGGGGCAAGACAGGATTTGCCATAGACTTAGGAACCCAGGGTAAAGTGCCAGGTTTGAGAAGCACTGGATCTTAGTGTTCCTACCTCCAAACATTTAAGCCAGAGTAAAATAAATAAATACATACATACATATGTATCTATATAAACAAAAAAACATTCCAGACTACCTTAAATATGTTTTGGATCAGGTACTTATTTTCAGTTATTTTAATCTCATATACATACAGAAGCAAATTTCTCTCCAAATGCTTTAAGTCCATCCTGCTTCCATTGGGCTTAATGTATGTCTTCCACTTCTTTAAAATAAAATAAAATAAAAAATTCTGCAGACTGTCTTTACAAATCATTTTTTCTGGAAGCCTTTGTTAAAATCAGCTCTTCTCCTGGAAGCATGCAATAAAACAACGCTAACAACAACAACAAAAAAAAAAAAAAAAAAAAAAAAAAAAAAAAAGAAGGTGCAAAAAACTGCTGACAGTCATACTGTAAAACATCGAGTGCAAAAAGACTGGCTGCTCTCATTTGGGTTAAGGCAGCAAAGAACCTTTCATTACCAGGTCACTATTCAAATCTAGTCTTGCTTGATGGTAATCACCTGATGGCAGGCAGAATAAGCAACATTACTTTTTAAGTAACTCTGCAAAAGTATTTTTTGTTGAATGTGTAAACACTGTAGAGAACGTCTGCAGGCATTCATAATGAGTATCCTGTAATACTGAATTAGTAGACAGTAACTAAGCAAACATAAAAGAACTAAGTTGTAGCAAAGACTACTTTCATTTATTCTGACAGTTGCCATTTATCTTTGCTTTTGAAGAGACTACTTGGTAGCATTCTAGCAAGTGAACTGTAGCATTCTGTGAAGAAATAATAACATTTTAGCAATACAAGCCCTCACTGCAGCATCTGTTATTAAATCTTTGCAGAGAGGCGAGGAGAGACCACTAGTCATAAAAGTGGATTAGCAAGGTTCTACTATATTCGTTTTAGAGTGCAGAGTGCTTTGCATAAAAGCTGTTACTTGCCTTTTATGTCAAAAAATGAACATATGCCAACTTTTTAATACTGAATTCTTCAAGGAAGTAGTCCTAACAGCCTGCAAACACTGTCCACAAAAAATGCCAGCATTCTAACAGCAGAGAATCGGAGGAAGGACAGAATCAGAACAGCTGATGCTGCTGATTTGCAACATTTTCTTTTCACAGAAAATGGCCATCATCTTATGCTTCCCTTCCTGAGCAAATCAAAAATCGCCTGTGAAAGTGTCAAGCTTTCTCGTGCTGACTCCAGCTCTGACAACTGATTATACAAGAGCATTAACACAAGAGCTCAGCGTGCTCAAGGGAATCACTGCATCCTCGCCAGGCGAACCTTAGCAGCTCCGCATCCTGGGTGACCCCCTATCAAAACAGGCAAAGCCCAGGACTTGCGATCCTACAGAAAGGATGATTCACATACTTACGAGAAGTACAACACCAGCTCTCTGAACTGAGCCAAGTTTAAGTAAACCTTATGCTAAATTCACAAAGTTCAAGCAGAGTCGGAGCTTAGCTGAACTGTAGTAAAAACACTCAAGAGTTTTCCAGAAACACTAAAATCCTCCAAGAGAAAGTTGATCTTGAGCCTTCATATACGATATTTTCCTGTCTGTGAAGTTTCACAGACAGTGCAAGGTGCTATGTAATATTTACCTATGACGCCCACTGTTATGATATAATGTTTCAGTGAAGAATAAATTAGAAGCAGCAAATCCCTGAAAACACACTGTGCAAATACCCAACCATTAATGGGTCAATACATAAAGAAATGAAGCCTAGCTGAAACTGAAAATGAGTTAAAAATAGATTGTGAGTGCTCACCGTGAGAGCTGCTGTCTAAACCAGGCAATTCAGTAATAAAGGCAAGGCACATCGCTTTAACTGCAAAAAGTTGCGAGCACCGATTGCTCTCACGCAGTAACAGCGGTCCCAGCGCAGGATTTTTACCCATCGATCAGGCTGTAAAACTCCTCGGAGAGCTGCCGCGGTTCCCCGACCTTTGGGGGAATCCCCCCCGCCCCCGCAGCCGGCCCGGCGGGGGAAGCCCTGCGCCCTGCCCGCGCACCGCCCGCGCCCTGGCGGAGGCTCCGCGCCCACCGGGCGGACGCCCCGCGGGGCCGCCCCTGCCGCTGACATCCCCCTCCAGCCCGGGGCCGCGCTTGATGAGATTTTGGTTTCGCGTTTTTCTTTCCCCGGCGCTTGCGGAGGCAAAGCGCGGCGCGGGGAAGATTACACGGGGATGACTGAATCGAGGTGAATCGATAAACCTCGACAATTTAATCGGGGACTTTCTGAGGAGCTGGAGGAGATAATCCCAGCGCCGCAGCTCGGCCCCTGCCTCTCCTTTCCCGGAGACCTTCGCCCAGCCCCGAGGGCACGCCGACCGACCGCGGACACGGCCTGGCCGCTCCGGGGCCAAGCCCTCCTCCTCCTCCTCCTCCTCCTCGCAGCGCGACGCACACTGCGCACCCGGCCCCTCCGCAAGATGCGCGCTCGCAAACTTTCCAAACTTCTGGGGAAGTGGCGAAGGGTGCGCGGGGCCGGCCCGACCCCGGCGGCGCTTGGCCTCCCGGCGGCACCTGACCGGCTGTCGGGGCGCCCCTCGCCCCGGGTGCTGCCCGCGGGGACCCCCGCGCCCCGGGCCGGCCGGCGGGAGCAGCGCGCTCCGGCCGCTGCCAGCCCGGCGGAGCGCAGGCTGCGCCCCGCAAGCTGGGGAAGCAAAGCAACGGTAAGGGCAGGGATAAGGGCAGGGATAAGGGCAGGGATAAGGGCAGGGACCCCCCCAACCCCGCCCGCACTGCCCCTCGTACTCACGCTGCTGTTCTCGCCCGTCCAGTGCACCATCGCCTGGTTGTGAGACGCGTCCCCTTTCAGAACGAAGGAGGTGCTGATGAGGGAGACCTGCTCCCGGCCCGCCGCTGAGGATGCTCTCCTGGCGCGGCTGCCCCCCGCAGCCGCCTCGCCGCCGCGTCGCGGCTCCGGCGGGCTGCGCGCCCCGCGGGTCAGGGCTCCGGGGCGCGGGCGGCCGCAGGGCTCCGCGCAGCGCAGAGCGGCGGCGGCGCCCAGCAGCGGCGGCAGCAGCAGCAGCAGGAACAGCGGCCAGCGGGTAGCCCCGCGCGGAGCGGCGGCGGCGGACACGCGTGGCCCGCCGTGCGCCATGGTGGCTCTCCGGCGTGGTAGTGACAGGCGGGGAGGTGGCGAGGAGGGAGACACCGCCGCGGAGGGCGGGGGCGGGGGAGGGCTGTAACCGGAGCGGGGCTCGCTCGGCAGCGGCGTGCGCGGGGCTGCGCGCCCAGCCGGGGCGGCGCCGCCATCTGCTGGCCCGCGCCGAAACGCCGGCCGGCGGGGGGGGCTCCCGCACACGGGCACACGCGGGGTCACAAGCACGCCCGCCCCGGCCCCGGGCGAGCGGCGGCGGCGGCGGCAGGGCAGGACCCGGCAGCGGCTGAGCCCGCGGCGTGTGAAGTTTCACGGCGAGCTCCCGGCAGGCGTTCCCGAGCGCTCTCGGCAGCACTCACGCTGCCCCTCGGGGCGGGCGCGCTGCCGGCTGGGGGTCGCCGCGGGCGGGCGCGCGCCCCCTGCCACTGTCGGCACCGGGGGTGGCCCGGGTTTGGCCGCGGGTCCCGGGAGGCTGCGGTGACAAGGTGAGAAGCGGTCTGTTTGTCAGCAGCTGGAAGCCGAGGAACAAATGGAGCGGGTGCAAAAATACGGTTCTGGTTATTACGACGAGAGGCGCTTCCGCGGCGAAGGAGCGCCTGCCCGGCCTGCCCCTGCGCCCGGGAGGCACCGGCCCCCTCACCTGCGCTGTCCAGAGCGCGCTGCTGGTCCAGGGTTGCCCCTGTGGGGACATGTGACTCGTAACTTGTGACTGATGCATGGAAGCAGCAGGAAATGCACAGGGCAGGGTGGTCAGGGCCAGGAGGGGCAATGGCTGGCTCTGTGCCGTGTGGCGTAACTCGGACAGACAGGTGAAGCGGTGGAAGGAGATTTAGGCATCACACCGCAGGTTGGATTCTCTTCCTGCTCCACTGCAGCATGCTGTGCAACTGTGAATAAACCGGGGGTCGTGAAGCCATTTGATGCTGTGAGAGGGAACAGATTAGAACCACAGGGCAATTGGGACCTCCGGAGGATTCCTGGTCTGACCCGCTGCACAGCCCAGGGCCAGCTCTGAAGCTGAACCTAACTTCATGGTAAGATAAGGTTGCTGAGGCCTAGATGTCAGAAAACACATTTGAAAGGCTGCCGAGAGAAGTAATGACTCCAGCTACAGGCAGACACGTCAGATGACACCTAGGAGAAGAGATCGGGGCTGGGTAAAACCGAGGTAAATTAGTAAACCAGCTTTAGTTGTAATCTGCCTTTACCCTAATGGCCTAGAAAATTAGGATTACAAAGGCTTTTCTAGGAAGATTAATAGAAAAAATAGTATCCACTGATTTAACGATACCATTTACAGGCCTGGGATGATTCTCATAATGACCTAAAGTAACCTGGTCATCCCAAATTCATGTAAAAATGACTTTCAGCAAGCTACATGATTACGTATTAGCTGTACACTTTCAGTGCCATGAGGCCTATGGTAACCTGCCCTGTTATTACTGCAGTGGCTCAAACTATAGAGCAGTTTCAAATTCAGGGTAACTCTTACATTTCAAAAGAAATCAAGATTAAAAATAAAAATAATTTTGAAGATACTCCCATGTGCTTTTTCCACAGCTCCCAATGTAAAGTCTCTTTCAGAGTTTCAAGTGGAACCCCACAGACTCAAAACAGCCTTTGCACAGCTTTCCCCCTTGTTCCTCCAGCACGGTGTCTGAATTAACAGAAGAAATTGTCCCTCCTCTGAGAATCTCCAGCTGCCAGTTTTGGAGATTCTGCCCCAAACAGCCTGCCAGCAGGAGCCCGGGGAGCTGGCAGGAACTCAGGCAGGCAGCACCACCTGGCCCAGGTCACCAGAAGCTGCCCCTCGGACCCTTGAAGGAGCTGTATATTAAATTCATTCCCGAAGGACTTTACATCCTGTGTAAAAAGCAAGTCAATTCCCACCCCCCCACCCCCAAATCTTGATTTCTGGAGACAATACTGAAAGCTCAGAAGGCCTAGGAGAAGCTATAGGGAGCTGTCTAAAGGAAGTGAAACATGAGCATGAAAGAAGAACAATCTTTGCATACAGTTAGTTTCTTCACAGTGTCTTATCCCTCCACTACGCTTGTAAGGAGAAAAACAGCTGGTTTTAAGGGGGTAGAAACTTAGTTTTCCAGACAAAATCCCCTTGACTCTTGCAAACTGGTCTCAGTGACAGCTGGTGGTCAACGCTTGTTTGAATTGTTGCTGTTTGGATATGTTCTTTAGGGGCACAGAAATTAGGCAGTGATACAACCATTCACAGAAGACACATGAGTGGGAAGCCATTCCTGGTGGGGTAACACCTGATGCTGAGTGTGTCACCTTCCATCTTCTGCACCTCCACACAGAAAGGAACAAGGGAAAAAACAATGCTGAATTGTTAAGAAAACACTGACTGATCACAGTTGTATCAACCAATATTAAGGGGTGATTGGTCCATTATTAGGAATTAAATAATTTTGATTCTGATGTCATGGTCTATCTCCTGTGAAACTGTGAAGATTACTCAACATTTGTAGAATAACCTAAAAATACTCAGAACAGATGGAAGGGCCTGAGTCCCCTACGTGCTAAAACTGGCATACAAAATGTAATACTTCATCTGAATCAATACACTTGGACTTTGTTATGCTTATCCATTTTGCATTCACCGCCGTTGTGGTGGTTTGATCTTGGCTGAATGCCAGGTGCCCACCAAAACCACTGTCACTCCCCTCCTCAACCATACAGGGGAAAGAAAAATATAATGAAAGGCTTGTGGGTCAAGATAAAGACAAGGAGATCACTCAGCAGTTACTGTCACAGGCAAAACAGACTCAACTTGAGGAAAATTAATTTAATTTATTACCATTCAAGTCAGAAAAACACCTTCCCCTACCCCTCCCTTCTTCCCGGGCTTAATTTAATTCCCAATTTCTCTATGTCCTCCCTGCAAGCAGCACAGGGGAACAGGGAATGCGAATTACAGTCAGTTCATCACACATTGTTTCTGCTGCTCCTTCCTCCTCAGACACTTCCCTGTTCCAGCATGGGGTCCCTCTCACAGGAGACAGTTCTCCATGAACTTCTCCAACATGACTCCTTCCCACAGGCTGCTGTTCTTCATGAACTGCTCCGGCATGAGTTCTTCCCATGAGGTGCAGTCCTTCAGGAACAGACGGCTCCAGCATGGGTTCCCCACAGGGTCACAAGTCCTGGCAGCAAACCTGTTTCAGCACAGGCTTCCCACAGGTCACAGCCTCCTTTGGGCATCCACCTGTTCTGGCGCGGGGTCCTCCATGGGCTGCAGGTGGGTATCTGCTCCACTGTTAACCTCCATGGGCTGCAGGGGGACAGCCTTCCTCACCATGGTCTTCTCCACGGACTGAGGGCCATCTATGCTCTGGTGCCTGAAGCACCTCCTCCCGCTCCTTCTTCAATGACTTTTGTGTCTGCAGAGTTGTTATTCTCATGTAGCCTCATTCCTCTCTTTCACTGGCGCACTTGTTTTTCTTCTTCCTTCTTATGCTATCACAGAGGCACTACCACTGTTGCTGATTAACTTGGCCTTGGCCAACAGCGGGTCTATCTCGGAGCCAGCTGGCACTGGCACCATTGGACATGGGGGAAGCTTCTGGCACCTTCACACCTCTGTAGCCCCACCACCACCAAAACCTTGCCATGCAAACTCACTACAACTATGTTCAACAGCTAGGGCTCCCAAGTGAGCAGCAGCTAAGAAAAGAGATGGTAACACCCACGCTCCTACAAGTCAAGCTCTTTATATCTGTCAGTAACTGACATTTCCCACAATGAGACCTAAAAAGAAAAAGAAAACCAAGCCGTAGTTCTAGAACTAAGAAAGTCTGGTTTCCTTCAGACTTGCATCTTATGGTCACCTGCAAGGTCTGCTTGAATCTTTTCCTACTGTCAGAATATCCTTCCCATGTATGTTCACACGATCCTAACAAATCCACTAATAAAGTCCTCCTTGTTTGCCCCATCACAAAACTTGTCATTTATTTTTGTGACCTCCCCCTGTTTGCCAGTTTAGTTGGAATTGTCTTACTGGTTCAGGAGATGTCGACCAAGGTGGATGGACAGACATACAACACAACTGATTCCTCACTGATAAAGAATAATCACATAAGCCTTTTATTCTTAGGCAAGACAATTAAAAATCTTACCTGAACACTAATGCTAAAGTAGAGAGAAATTGATGTAATTCTTATTTCTCTGTATGAATTGCGAGATTTGAGTACATGGGGATGAATCAGCCTACCACTATGCTTGTCACTAATTGAATCCCTTAGTAGCAGGCTCATAAGAAGTCAAAGATTAAATGGAACCAAAAGTAACTTAGCTATTTTCCCTCCTTTAGATATTATCATAACCAAAGCAGATGTGTGGGCAATGCTATGAAAATATTTACACCATCTCTTATCTCTGCCACTAAGTGAAAGGCTTTTACCTGGCCACTTCTTCAATGGCTGTTGAAGCTGGTTTTACATCAGCCAGATTAATACACACTTACTGAATCTTGCAATCTAATAAGTAATGCATATTTAATATATCAGTAATTCACAATAATAAAATGTTGTAAGTCTAGACTAGGGATATGGTAATAACAATACCTGTATTGCATTATATAACTACTGTGTATGCTTAATGACAGTATAGTTTCAAAATGAGTACCAAGCACATCAGATGAGAAGGCTGAGGTTTGCAAAACTTGAAAAAAACTTTCATTGTGTAACTCCCATTAATATAATTAGCTACTCCTGTAGCTAAATCACCTAAGAGGTAAACCATGTATTTGTTTTGCCCAAAGTCAGGGGACCACATCACAGATCAGGGTCCAATTGTGTTAGGCAGGTACTGTACGAAAGAAAAAAAAAAAGGTTGATCCAGCTTCATAGAAATGTTTGGTTATGCAAAGGACAATCAAAGTAACATACTTCTAGTCCAAGGCATGTCCAGAATCTTTAATTACTTTTTCTTTTGTGACTACTCCAGCTGAAATGCAAACAGAAGAGAACAGAATTGCCACTGATTTTTCTAGGTTTGTTAACATCAGGTGTGTTAATAAAGGAAGGAAGCTAATTTACAGACTAGTAAGCATAATTTTATCTAGAAAGCCCAAGCAAGCTAAGCAGTGTTAGAGACCAACTCTGAGCAGTAAAGGGCTTTCCCAGTTTCAAAACCTGCTTAACTGAAACTTCTTAAGCGTTGCCAAAAAGCTAGTTTAGACTGAGTTTAAGGATTCCTAAAATAAAGAGGCTTCCCTAAATTTGTGATCTTTTATGTCTCCTATAAACTCTGGCTCAGCAAATACACACACACAGACAAAAAGACAATCTAGTATCAGACACCTCCGAGCTCCTCTAGTCCAAGAACAGAAACAGAAAAAGCTTGAAAAATAATTAGTGTGTTCTAAATCCAAGGCAAGTTGGCAGAATTATCAGTGCTATACTAATGTCTACTCACATTTTTACTGACTGTCAGATTAAATTAAGATCTAAAAGGCTTCAATTAACCCACTTTATTTTTACCAGGTTCATTTCTGATCAAACACTGAAACTATTGCAGAAAGCAGCAAGTTCTGGTTGAGCAGAAACCAAAATGCAATGCTAAATATTCCTTTTGCTACTGGACATAAGAGGTACGCTTGCAAATAAAAATATTGATAACAATTTGTTATATGTTTCATACTCATGGCCTTCTTAGGTTGATAATGCAAGATGACCGCAAATACGGTAGAAAATCACAGAAAAATTACCCATTTAAGCATAATCCTCATAGATTGTTTCCCTCTTTTAGAAGTCAATTTAAACTAATGTATCAAGATGCATTAGGATACCTTATTCCATTCATTAGATACAAAACATTTTCCATTTACGTTATGTTTATGTTAACATCATTAAGAGCACATTGACCTGCAGGGTTTTTGACAAAATGCTCATGCATAAGAACTACTTAATCTCACATGCGTTTTATCAAAATGCCTGACTTCAAAACAGCCTTATTACTCACTCTGACCACATTTAACAAATTAATAAATGACAATTCTTTATTCTTATTGTTATCCAATTAACAAAAAACTAATTATTTCTTCTGTTTAAAATGAAAATTATTATATTATTATATATTAATTATTTTAATGCCACACCCTGTTTCCCTTATGCCAAACAACAGTTTTTATTTAGCTAATCCTCTCAGGGTCCAAAATATTACTACAGTTACAAAAAAAAAAATCTTTCTATTGTCAACAAATCGAGGTGTCTTAACACTTTTCTCAGTTGTTCCATTTGAGAGAATAAAAAATTAAGCAGATGTCAGATTGTTTTGTTCGCATTAATTCACTGATACATTGCTGTCAGCAGCTAGCCCAGATGCCCGCAGAAGAAAGCCTAATTAACAGGAAGCAATACTTGACACTAGAAAAACAAAACTCTACTTCTGTGGGCAGTTCTGAAGCCAAAAAAGTGAGTAGCTGCCTTTGTTCTACGAAGGACTGACTAAGCTACAAAGTACACGTTCAATTATCCTGTTCAAATTTGAACAATATAAAAGAGTGGGTTTCAGTATAGTGTATTATATCTGATCATTACAGAGAGCTGTGTTCAGGTATAAGTATACTAACTGACATAAACCTATGAGAAAAAAATTGGAAGAGCTGTAAATGATTTGATGGAAAGCTAAATAGCTTCTAATTTTGTCAGTATCATGTTAGCAAACAGCATGTATGCAGAAAAAAACCTGACACAAACACCCATCTTTACACAGGCCAGTAGCCCATAAAGAAGGCAGCACTGAAGTGGTCTTGAAATCACCCTTTGCGCATCATCAGCTCTCATCTAATTCAATCAAAGTAACTGAACAGCTCAGCACCTTGCAGGATTTTTACTAGTAAGTAGGTAAATATACACTTTAATTTTCTCTAGTTCCATCTCATAAAAAGTAAGAGAAAAAAGTTGTAAAACTGTCATTTACAAAACAGGCTGACAATGAATACTAGCTGACTTGAGCCACCAAAGTTTTATCTTCTGTCAATCAGAAAAAAAAAATACATCTAACCTGTATAAATTTGTTATGCCACAGAGCCTGAAACAGTGACTTAGTCTGAAATAGAAAACATGTGGTGAAGCATAACATTGTAGTGGTTATTGTAAGATTATCTGTCTTCAACCTTCATAATTTCTCACCAACAATTAATGAGGAGAGTTCTGAAAACACGAGACTGTTGGATTAATTGTCTACATTTTAAGAGCTCACAAGAAAACAAGACCTTTTTTTTTATGTGGCTAGCTAGACTGTGGGAATTTGTTTTTCACAGAAGAGCTTTGCACTCATGCTGTCCTAAAATTTCATGAATGTTATTTGAGAAAATACAGAAAGCTGGGAAAGAGTTGGGGTTTTAGGTAAGTAAAATACGGTGTGAAGGATGTAATTCTCAGGTTTGCATTCAACTTCATACAGGTATGCAGTTCCTTTTATTTCAAAAAACTGTTAATGTCTTACCAACCACTTACATTCTGATCTAATCTTACCCGTATTTTCACCAGTGTCATTTTATTAATCAGTTTGCTAATACAGTTGCATTTCTGAGAAAATTGTATCAGAAAAATCAATAAATATTAAGCTCAACTAAACCCAAATGATTCTAAATCAGTCTTTTTGTCTCTTGCAAAGGATGCCTTAAGGCACCATTTTTCTAATAGGAGATGTTCCCATCTGGTAAACGTTTAGTGGGAAGTCAGTATGACATGTTTACAGCTACCTTGATCCTCTTGAACTCTTCATGGAAAGAGCTTAGCAAGGAATGCAGATGTCAGTAGGCTCCAATTTATGGTTAATAGATTCTGACCCACAGAGCAAATCCTATCTATTGCAAGCATACAAGCTTAAGTTGGTGTGGGACTGGGTACTAATTGTGTGGTCTTCCATTCCTGTTTCAAGGGATGGGAAAGGGTTTTACTGTAAGTTTTCCAAGGAGTGTGCTAAATTTTGTCTCATGGCTGAGGTCTGCAGATATAGCAATAGCTGGTTCAAAGCCAAACCAACAAAAATGAGAGGGGTTTGTGCAGGAGACAATTTCAATTAAAACGTCATCGAAGACCACAGTATCTTCAATCTGTGAAATAGATTTACTTAAAGTAACAACCTTCAGGAGAAACTACTTTAAATAATTAACAGAATAGTACATTAATTTTGTGTAGGTAGTACTTTTTCTCAGCTGGCTTATTCTTTTTCATGTAACTTTTTTCCTTGTTTTTTCTGTAATACAGATTTGTGTGGTCTAGATGAACAGATAAAGGTAAGTCTTCCCCCTTTTTCCCCAAAAAAGCAAGTTACTGAAAGTAACGTAGCACTGTGAAAAATATGTACTATCAGATGCCAGGGAACCTGACTATCACACATTTTGGAGAAGACCATTTTCAAAAAGAGCTGTATGGGTAGTAGTGAAAATTAAAGTAATAGAAACATAAAAGACAACTGACACCAATTCCTTTCCTACAAGCTATTGTTCCTGAAAAATGGAACAGCTGAAGGCAGATGTTTTGTGTAAGTAAAAGGCTGAAAGGCTTTGGAATCACAAACTGGAGAAATACAAAGGACTTCACACTTTCCAAGGCTCCCCTTATCAACTCTATTTCTACACTTAAACATTAATTTCCTTTAAATCATTCTTGCTCTGCATTTGAGCTAGTAAAACAAACACACACTTCGTAACAGCTTAAAATCTTGTTTTATGCACCAAGACAGGCTACTTATATCAAGACAATATACTACTTTTCACCAAGCAAAGGCACCTTTTACTATTGTCCTATGAATATAGGATGACCTAACTTGAAAAAAATATACTGCTGCATAAATATCAATGTTTTGAACAGCCCTATATAAATTATATTATCAGTACCTCTCGTAAATACACAGGATGAAAAAATAGCCAAAATAAAAGCATTTTTCTATCTTTTTTTTCTTTCCTTTCCTATGCTGTATTTTCTCACCAATCTCAAACAATTGCAGTCTAGCCTGAAGTTCCTTTTGATCCAGAGTCTTGAAAGAGCCTAAATCTGTAAAGATGCAGGTAGGTACTTTCAATGCTCTTGGCTTCCTAACTTCTACAAAGATCAATGGAAGCTAAGAGCCCAAATGCTTTAGAAAATGAATATGCCTTTAGAAATCTGGCATGAGTGGCTGTCTCAGTTTTCTTCAAGATTATCAAAAAGCACAGAAGTCTGGGGAAATTCTATGTTTTTCCATATGCCTGCTGTATCATTCACTTGCAAACTGGGAATGAGTACTGTGCAAGAGGTAAATAAGTGTAAACATGTATCCACAGGAAACAATATATAAAGATTATACAGCTTATAGATTCACAGTATTTTTCTTAGACCTCCAGCTGTAAGAATCGGGAGACTGCATAAAAATCTGTGTTGGCATTTTGGAAAGTGTGATAATCCTCATGTTTTCAAAGAAAGACCGAAAACACAGAATAAATTAATCCTCTAGACTCGGGATATTGGAAGACAAAGAAAGCGTAGTCAAAAACTTCATTTTAACATCACATTCTTTAAGATATTCTCATGATTTTTTAACATTTCCATATTTATTTTGCAGCATTGTGGAAGAGAAGTCTAGCATAACTTTCTCACCATCTTCTTCTACCTGACTAAACTTTAAAAAGCTTTTGGTGGTTATTACGTTACAGGACCTGAGCTTATTTCTCCTGGTTTTGGAACTATACTTGGAAAAAAAAAATTAAGAAAAAGGGACCTTAACTAGATATTTTTTTTTTTCCATCTTTGGTTGGTAATTCTGTATGCCTGACCTACAGGAGATGGAACCAGAAATTTAGGAAAGATGGATGTTAGAAACATCTAACAAAACAAATCTTAGGGCTCATGAAAGAGCATAAGAAATCTGAATTTGCATCACCTAAAGTGTCAAAATTGACAAAGAAACAGAGAATGACTTGTATTTTAGTGACATACTGCTAAATTCCCTTACTTCATTCTAGTTTCCCATATGCGCACCCAGAAAAGTAGTACATTTATCCATCAAAATGCTTAAAATAAATACAACTGGGGGAAAAAAAATAGTCAATCAAATAGAACGATTTCTCCCAGGACAACTGACTCAAGAAAAATACAGTAAGTCTACAGATTTGTTTCTGCTATTGTAAAGATTCTGCAATTTTATTCTGCTATAATCATATAAATTCATACATCAATAAACATAACTACTCTAAGTCTTACTCAAGAAAAGCCATTAAAAATACCTGAATGGTAGAGCAAAGATAGCAGTCTGAAAAGCAAACATACCATCCATAGCTATTTTTATAAGACCCAACACCGCTTATACCATACTGTCCAAGATTACTTTTTCCCATGAATTTTAAAACTGTTTCATGTGGCAAAAATAATCACCCTTTGTGCCTATAGTGCAGAGTTTATGTGTTTTCCCTTGTTCAGCTTTCAACCCAGGAATAAATCATTGTTCCTGCAATTTTCCAGCAGTGTTCTTGCAGTTTTAGCCTGCATGGAACTGCATCACAGGACACAAATCTTCCATTTGGGGGAAGAAAAAAAACCCATAAACTTCTCATGGGGTCTCTGTTGCCAGCAGAAAAAAAATATTAGTAAAGATACTCGGTTGTAGCTGGCTTGATGCAGAATTTTTCTCATCCTCAGCTCCTTTCTACCACGCTGTTTTCAAAGCACCTTCATTTTCTAGGTTTTCCACCTTAGTTGTATTAGTAGTTATTTCTAGGGATATGAGTATTACTGTGAATGGGGTAGATACCTGATCTTTTTTTATATTGGCTGAGTCTTCTCCCATCTCCAGAACAAGTCTAATTCTTTGTCAAGCTGTGGAATATTGCATATGTCCCCTGGACTTCATTAGTTCAATCAGTCACTACAGCAGCATTTGATACAGTGCTTGTCACTGTTGGCTTGCAAATCATGGAAAATATGTTGAATACATTACCAACTTTGCAATGACAAAAATGAGCAAAGGAAGGTCCTATGCCAAGGCTAACAAATCAACAGAGACCCTGAGCACACATTTAAGTCATGCACTGATTTCACTAGGAATCTTCCTTTGTGTCACTTAAAACATTTTTGCGCATTTTTAAAAAGGGTTAAATATGGAAAAAATACTGACTTCATGTCCATTGCATTCACTAAGCATTAGCATTTCAAAGGAGAATGATTGACTTCATAGTAGTGTTTCCCATACTAATGATGCCCCAATGTAAGCTTTAATATTTGTCACCTCAACTTTCTACTTCCAGCTTACCCTGAAGTCTTGCTCATGCTGCAACCCCTAACCTAAGTTGGAAACCTATTTGCAGCACAAACTAGTAGGCTGCAACAAGGCTTTTACCATCAGTCAGATTCTACAGTTCATGCTGTTCCTCCTTCCTCCAGAGGTCAGACCACACTACTCCTCCTCCATCCAACCCCTCTCCTCCCACAATCCTCGGGGCTATTTAACCACTTAGTGGGAAGGAGCTACAGCTGCACATCATCCATGTCAGCCAACCCAGTGCCTCTGAGGCAAGGCCACAGCTGCATGTTATCAATGCTAATCAACCCACTGCCTTCATTCCTCTACAAGTGGCCACTTAGCAATCTGAGGTTTGTAATTCTTGCAGGGCTGAAACCTTAGAGACACCTGAATTCCAGGAATGCTATCAGGTCAATAGACCAGACAAATTAAAGAGCGTTTCTGCATGTGGGTTATAGGGAAGATGCTGATCTAGGACAGGTCATGCAATGCCACAGAAACACAGCTGCTAGTTCTGGTCACCAAACACCTATCATAAAAATAAAAATTGATTCTAGTCATTCAGAAAGGAACCACCTCTGACATATTCATCAAATTTAATCACATCTTAACAGCTACTGCCATTCACCTATTTGTTCTCCTACAACAAGTATTGTTTCTGAACCTTTGATTGACTTAATACTATGCAAACTAAGCCTACAGTGATCTTTTTAGGTGGATGTATGCCTTAAATGAGCTCAAGCATAGGAAAATGTGACTCCATTATAGAGCCAAAATGAAAATGAGATACATTTCCAAACAGTTTTGCTTTGACTCAGTTCCATTATTTCCAGTTAGTCAGATATCCTTTCAATCTCTCCAAAAGTTTGTTTCCCTTCATGATATTTATTCATCTTAAATAGTTCTGCCAATACTCCCCATCGTCATCTCTTAATTGTGGTTTCCCCAAGTTTTACACAGTAAGCCAGATTCACATCTAATGTGTTGAAAGAGATAACCAAACTAGCTCTAAACAAGTTCAGTCGTGCCTTCCCCAGCTGTTACCAAGGTTGCTGTGCACTTATGCTAACTTACACAGCTGCAACTCTAACCGTAACTGCACTAACTCCTTCCTGAATCACTTGTCTCACTGGACACCAGGAAGAGATTCACACCCACACCTATTTTTTCCTTAGGGAGCTCCTTGAAGAGGCAAGTCAGGATCTGACTTCATAAATTTTATTAATTACAAATGTTCTGTACCACTTTTGATCTTCCTATCTCCTCCTTGACCTCTGGAAGATACACATTAGGCATCTGTGTATCCTATACTATAACAGGATCTTGCTTTTCAGCAGCAGAGCTTTCATGAGAGTCTATGCAACTTTCAGGGATATTATCCTGTGTATGACTGATTCTTTTCATAAATACACTTTACTAAATTCCCATTTCATTCTGAACATCTTCAAAAACTTAGTGCAAAGAGCAGCATTCAAAGTAGGTTTTCTTACAAATTATTAATACCAGTTTTTGCATTTTGCCAGTTTTTGCCATGCAGATTGTAAACTATGCATATATAACTTCACTGAAATCAGTAAAGTAACATACCACTAACTCCTGTAATTATTTTGACACTGTAATTTTGAGTGTTAAAAAAAGAACCTACAATAAGATAACCAAAAAAATGCAGAAGGCAAGTATAAATGTTTAAGTGTCTCCCTTTAATTAAAAAACAAAAAAACCAAAAAACCCAAAGGAGATAATTTTAAGTATTTTAATTGGAAGATCATGTATGTGAACTACAATCTAATGAAATATTGCCAAGAGATGAGCCACTAAGGCCAACAAGATGAGAACACTGTCATTTACTTCAGAGGGAGCAAGATGAGAGTTTTTAGATAATCATATACCAGCCTACTGAGCCAGGGCCAGACTCTGCAGGCAATCAAGCACCTCCTGCAAGCTGCTGTTCTGATGAGCCTGAGTAGATCACATCAGCTTCTGTGCAATGCGCATGCTTTACACTTCTCAGAGTAATGTCTGCTTCCTTTATATGTGTGCATCTTGCAAGTGTTCGGGAAGGGAATCCTTGGATAATAATATTTCAGTAGAGCTTTTGTTGGCTATACTTATTTTCCAAACATGCGCAGGTGTAAGAGGCAGAAAGCATGCCACAACATTTCTCATTTGCACCTGCACTTCTGGCTAAAGATCAGAATACTGAGAACCTGTTAAGTGGCACTGCTGTATGATTAATATTAATGTTTAACATTTACTAGCCCTGTGCATTGACTAAGCTAATGAAAACTAAATAATGTGTTGCACTATTCAACTGGCTAAAAATTGAGCAAATTACATCAAATTCTTGTCCCTTTTGAAGTCAAGCTTTGAGAAGCTTAGGCTTGGTTATAGACCAAGTACAGCTGTAGCACTGACCAGAAGAGAAAAGGCATTCATCTGCCATGTTATCTGAATGTCCTTCCTTCCAAATCCTCAAGGAACCATGTTGGATGAGATACTTTAAAACAGTCTTTTCCTAAAGCAAAATTTCAACATAGCATCTGCTGGTTTAGTAGCCAGATCATCAATACGCACCAAATCTACCCCCACAGGATTCCCCTGTGATACAAATGTTAAATACTGATTCATTCAGCAGACTTCATCACTTGGCTGGACTGTGGTGCTAAGCTTTCTTTTTAGAGCACTTTTATGGCTAAAGAAACCCGTGAACACTTGCCTAGGTCTAGAAAAGCACTGGGAACAATTTCTCAGTGATTGTTCCATATGAGAACTGAATTTGCCTCTCTGCTATTTTTATTATGTATTTCTCAAATAACTATCAGTAAGCACTCCATTGCCAGAACACTTTAGACTAAACACATTCAAACTAGAATTCACCAGCTATGAACACTTCCCCTCCAGGTTGTATTCCCATGGATTTCTACATATGTAATTGGTCACTACATATCCAGGGTATTGGCCAAAAGAGTAGCTACCAGTAGTTGTCAAGCCAATGTGCAAATATTACGGTGTAAAATACCTTAGACAGAAATACAGCACCTGTACCATTTCATCAGTGACCTGAAGTCCCTGTCTACAGAGGAGAGCAGGTCACTCCAGACTAGAGCTCAAGGGTATCATACAGGCATTAGGGATGATTCTGGAAGCAGAGAAGTGAAGCCTGAGATTCAAGCTAATAGGGCAGCGAGATCTCATTTTTGTCAGCTGAGGATGTGGTTAGAGGCAAAGGGTCCAAAGTGCAGAAGGAAATATTAAGGTGAAGTATCAGGAAAAGTTCCCTAAGGTGAACTGCCAACACTTGGAAGAGAATGCCCCTGGTGACTGCAGATCTCCATGCAGGTTTTTAAAGACCAGTAGAACAAGGGTTTGTCAAGAATGGCTGAGGTACAGCTGATCCTGGTTTGGAGCCAAGAGGTTCACCAAGTGACCATTAACAGCCATGTTTTGTATGTATATACATATGTATAAGCAAGCTTTATTTTAAATCAAAATACCACAAATGGGAATTTAGCCTGCAGCTGCATAGATGCCATGCACTCAGAGCGAAAGCACTCTGTAACACCTTTGGCTCTGTCTCTTCATGTATAAATTAGTTTCCTGGCCCATTTGCATAGTTTTTCAAAGCTCTTCTATGCTTTAGGCTTATATTATCATTTAGTTTTCCAGTCACTCTGCACGCCAGCTTCTTTACCCTCCATTACCTTGTCTGATAGAATTTAGATTGCTGTTCCAGTATCTACTTCACTAAACCATTTAAAAGTCATTCTTAAGCACTCTTGTATTATTTCTATAACAACTTTCATTTATTATTCTGAAAAACCTTTACATGTTGTACGTACAGGTCTGAGCTTACAAGGAGAAAAGTATATCTTAGGTAGAAGTTCGTTAGTAGTGGAATATTTTGTAGCTTTTTTTAAGCAGATGATTCCGCTATCAATAATAACTTTTCCTCATGTCATGGGTACAAAAGACTTCTTGTGCATAAAACCATGAATAAAACACTATGGTAGGGAGTGCTTATTATTAACCTTACAGTGTATTTAGTGTTTTTATTTAGTACTTTTATTGCTGTAGCTGCAGAGATTTATTTTTTTTTTTCCCAAGTCTTCACTGGAACATGGGTCTGAGGCACAAGAAAATATTGTCTCAATTTTAACACCCTTTTATCTTGGTGCTTAGTAGTATCCCACTGAAAGTTTTGATTATGCCTATTATAAACACAAGGACTATTCCTGCCACAGCACATTTCAGTACTATAGGTGTCCATGTTAGATTCAGACCTTTGTCTAGTGGTAGTGCCATTGTGATTGCCTTTAGTTTTTACAGTTCACTGCTCTGCTCCGTTTCCCTTGGATAGCCCCCCACTAGCTTTAACTTATATAGTAAGCTCTTATGAATTGAGATTACCCTTTCTGTCAAGCTTGTATGCTGTTTGACAAAATGGGCCACAAACCTCCAATCTCCGATCACATTAAATACTTCACCATTGATTATGAAAAAAGATGAGAAGGGGAAAACTAACACAAGCAAAGTAATGTAGAAGTGGAAGACCCTGAAAGGGGAGCAGGTAGTGAAGGAAGAACATGACACTTCATGCATGTGAAAGCAATAGGAGCAGCCAGATAAAGCAACAGAGAAGCAGAGACTACTGGCACATACAAACCAGGAAGTACCTTTGCATACTTAACATGGGGAGCAGCTAGCAGTAGCTGTTTGCAAGGCTCAGAAGCAAAAGAGCTAAAGGAAGAACAGGTCAAAGAAGTATCTGCTCTAGAGCCAGTGATACCCACTGAAGTGAATTTGGCCATTTGGGAGCTCTGAATTTAAGACCAGAAAAGGGTGCATTAGAAGAGATGGAAGGGGTAAGGTCTCACCTTCTTGAAGGAAGGGCACAGCTGCTTGTAATGGAAATGACATGTAAAGACCTTGTAAATGGCATGACAAGGTATTCAATCATTCTTTTTCCCTGGGATGGTCACATTTTTAGAAAAGAAATTGAGAACAGATGCAAAGACAGTTTTTGCTACTGTACATATCTAAGGGTGTGCCTACACTTTAAATACTGTGTGGAGTGCTGATCTTCCCAGCTCAGAAAGGATGTAACAGAACCAGAAGGAAGTGTGCAACAATGATGATTGGAAGCAATGATGAGCACCATCTGTATGAGAAGAGGCTAGTCAGACTCTTGCACTTGGATGAAGGATGACTGAAAAGGAGTACAGTACAGTTCTATGAAATAATCGGTAGGGAGAAAGTAGCTCATAAATTCAGCATGCAGCGGGTCTAAAACACACAAAATGAAACACTTTGCAACATAATTAAACTCCACATGAGTTGCTGTGGAAGCCAGAAGTATAAAGAGACATTAGAGAGAGGTAATGGCGCATCAAACCTTTTGAGCATCATGGTACAGATGAAACATCCAGGTCCGAAAATCCCTAAGTTGCCATTTACAGAAAGGTTGGATGGCGCCAGGGAAAGATTACTCAGTATTTGCCCAGTTTCTTTTATTTTTCCCCAAACATCTGTTACTGGATACTGAGAGAGAGTGCTCTATTTATATCTCTCTGCTCTGTTGGTATCACCGTTTTAACTTTTAAAATGCAAAATAGCTTAACTGTAAAAGGAGAGAGCAGCAGCAAGCACACCTCTCTCTCTATGAAGCTACACAGATATGGAGCAACAATAACAAAATCACAACGCAGGCATATGAAATTCAATTATTTACATATCATTTTTCACTACTTCCATGGCATTATCAAATAGCTAGACAACTACCAGAATTATGTCTTATTCCCACTAATTTCAGGAAACTTAATTAATTTCTGCAAGACATTAAGCAAGTCAGCCATGTGAACGTCTAGGTCCCAAGAAACTTGGCACAAAAGCACCAAGCTTAAAGTCTCCCTCTTATTGAATATTTTATTTCAGTGACAGGAATGGTGCAAGATTACTGAGCTGCAAGAATTCATCATCTAGTCACAGAGGGATTTAGGGAAATTAAATGGTTCTGCCTCAGAAATTGTGAGGGTGGACTGGAGTGTGTGTCCGGGACAAACAGGGTTAAAGACATAATGACAAAAACAGAACTGCAGAAAGAAAGTCTGTTTATGTTGTATAGATTACAATTAGTTGCTGGATATTTTCAGCAACAAATTTGGTTAAAATGTATAGAACTCTTCCTATTGCATAGTGATGGTGTTCCAAATTTCTAGTAATGCTCACCAAGGTAAAGGACCTGCAAACTATTAACTTTCTGAACATTCAGTTCTAGCCACATGACAACTTCAGCTTTAGAGTTTTTGCTGTGCACCAGTCTTCTCTATATTGCCTACTGTTTTAGAACATCACGTGGCCCCCACCTGCTCCTTTGCTTTCTAATAAGCTGCAAAGTCTGTTCCAGACTGATGTAGGCAAAGTCTTGTCACTAACTGATAATAGCAGAAATCACAATCTCTACTGTATAATTAATACCTGCCTGAATATAAATAAGATGTAGATGCTAGTTGTTAAAAAAAAATAGATCTAAAACATGAAAAACATGTATATTTGATTTCATGGAAAGAAAGCACATCCTACTACAATCAAGTGCCCCCTCATTAGAGTGGTGGTGAATGTGCTGTTACTTACGGTCTGCATATGTCTTCATTCAATTGATACTCATTACTGAAGCTCATATTATCCTAACTTACAATCTCAACACAGAAAAAGTGTTGCAAGCTTTGATTTTAATCTATGTAATGACTACTCCTTCTGAAAAATATTTGCTCTGTTGTTTGAATTACAGCTTCTGTGTATGAAGTTCAGAGTTTTTCCCTCCATTCACACTTAGACCCTTTGCTTACCTGTTGAAAGACTGAACGGTAAGTTATCGAGTGCAGTCTATTTCAATAATGAAACAAACCATGCTGTTTCAATGAGGACATAGAAAGAGTCTGAGAAACAGTTACATAAATTACAGTCCTACTTATCTGGAGTTTAGTCAGGTTGTTCATATAAATGGAAAGAGAACTCTAAAACCCACAAAGGATAGTTTTCAAATTTCAATCAGAAAAATTATAAAGTTGTAAAGATTAAAAACACAGGATCAATACGCTTCCATCTTCTGGAAGAAGTCTGTATTAAATATTTACATTCTGAAAGCATCATGATGTACCTGATTCATATGAGTTTGAAAAATGGATCAAACATAAAGATCAAGCACTATATCTGCTCTTAAAGTACATGAGAGGTAATAAGCACAGGATTCTTAGGGGGTCTGAGATACCTGCCTTGAGCACCTGCAATAGAAACTCTTCTTTATAAATAAATTAGAATTATAATTTTCAATAGTTTTAAAGAACATTAAGATGCTTTACAATTTCCCCAATTATTTCTTGTGCCATATTTAGAAGCTGTGTTCAAAAGGCTATCCAAGTTAGAAAGAATTAAGGAAAAAGTGACAAAGAATCCAGTTATTCCCAGACACGGCCTTCCAGTGATAAACTACAATCAAAATAAACTATCATTTACAAAGTCCTCCTGTTTTAAAATATGCACTTTTACAATTACTAGCATTAAGAAAACCAAATACTCAAGACGGATTGACACCAATGCCTGAACAGGTTTGAATCAAAGGTATTCCAACACTAACAGGTTACACCTTCACCAGCCAACCTGTTCTCACAAAATGTGCAGGAATATAATACTTGTGACTGATAGCTCTTCTCCCTTTCGAATTCAGGTGATTTAAACATTACTATTGGTGAAAACAGACATGGCTGTGTCATTTCCCTAGGAAAGCAGGCTGCTATTATGTATTGTCCCTATATGACTCCAACAAATTTCTTGATGCTGCTCTGAGGACAAAGGAAGCTTAAACCACAAGTGGTACATCCATCTGCAAAAACACATAATTACCTAGATAAATAGAATAGATGTTGTTGCAGGAAAAAAAAAGGGGGGGGGGGGGGGGGACGGGGAGGACGGGGAGGGGCAACGACACAGGATGAGGAATATTCCCAATAGCTCAGCATCTCACCATAAAGGAAGGAGCTTCTTGTCATTGTGAGACTGGTTGTGGAGGAAAGTCAGGGCATAATACTTCACTCCCTTCTCTCTGCCTAAACTTCACAAAGGTAGATCCACTACTGTGGGTATGAGTAAAGCACTGGACCAGGAGGAGCACATGATATTAGTCAGATGACCTAGAAGCAGTCATCCAGCAACATCTCATCTTTCACATTATGGCTGCATCTGGTACTACCTTTCTTCATAGGTCTACTTATAGCATTCTCTTGTCCTTTCAATTCTTTGAATAAAAGCAAATTATTTTCAGCAGTTTTAAAATCAGAGAGACAATTCTCATCACAATGGCAGCTAGTGAAATCACTAGCAACTTTCTTGGAGGTACACTAGGTCCATGTAGGAAAAAAAGTAGAAATACAGCTCCATAACACTTTGAGAACCTCACACTCTGTGAAAAGGATAAGAGGAAAATAATAAATAACTCATATCCCATAGAAAAACTGAAAATGCATTTAAGATGAAAAATCATTAAAAACATTTCCTATAAACTTCAGATTAATATTAATTTTAAATCCCTGATCCTCTATATAAGGAATAGTAGATTCTGTATTTTATAATTATAACAGAAAACATAATAGACAAAAAGAAATAAATTTATCCTGAAATTTTATTTCCTTCTTATAAAAAGTGATAAATTTTGAGTTCCATGCAGAATGTATATAAGCAGAAACAAGTAGTTTGAAAAGATGAAAGCTGTTCAAGTTCTGCAACATGTTGGACTTAATGTAGACCACTGAGTGATGAGAATGCTATGATTGATTTGACAATTTGAAGACATACTGAGCAACAGCAAGACTGAATTAGAATTTTTAAGTATAACACTGGAAACTGTGGCTACGACATTTTATGTGCAGTGGGTCAACGCACCCAAGATGAACTTTTACCAAGATGGTAAAAATCAAGAAAAACAAAACCATAATAGCTGGCTAATGCTACACAAGCTACAGAAACAATGCAAGGAGCAGGAGAAAAGGAGAAAGAGCTGCATTTTGCTTATCCAGTATGCTAAATCAATCTTTCAGCATCATGAAAAATTACCACTTCAGGCACCTATGCTTCACATAATTAAGATGAACAGCGTACATGAAGTTAAAAGTAATGAAAGAACAAATCTCAGTTTGAGTACTGTCAATACAGCCACGTCCCTCTGTAGATTCAACACCAGAGAAGACTGGGACAAGGGAATGACTCTGATAACTTCTGGA
Organism: Falco cherrug; assembly: GCF_023634085.1. Lineage (NCBI taxonomy): Eukaryota > Metazoa > Chordata > Aves > Falconiformes > Falconidae > Falco > Falco cherrug. Next base: position 51,058,623 of record NC_073697.1, read on the forward strand.
GGTCTCTTTCAATATGAGCATTTTATAACTCTAGAATTTGTCTATCTGACACAGAGATTTTAATTCCCACCAGGTTAGAGCAGCACCATGTGGATCATCCCTTTTTTATCATTACCCACCTCTGTCATGATGCCTAGTTGCAACTAAACTAAATTGTTGGTTTCTTAAACTAGCAAAAATGTGTGCCCTAAATACACACATGTGTGTACTCTACACATCTAATGGTCATTTGTTTTGGATATTTGTATGCTTCTCCACTTCTCCCTTGGCAACTTTAACCTCAGGCTGTAGAAGCCAGACACTTTCCTACCAGTCTTATGCAGCATTAAACACAGAAAAGCCCTGATCCTCTTCAGGTCCTCCAAATGAGATGGACACTATTAATAATGGGGATCAGTGGCAGAGTTCTGAACAACTCCAGTACCAAGACAGAGTAACAACTTTCTAACGCCGTATGTCTCGGATGAGTCTTGCATGGACTGATTACTATACAGAGGGAACATCGGGGATCAATGCTGAACTTGCAAGTAATAGTTGATGATCTCTGCTAAGACTTATCAGGACAGGTTGACTCACACAACAGGTGAAGATTCTTTTATAATCACAGAAAGTATGTAATAAACCCCGAGACTTTTTATTGCTTTGCACTTCAAACTTCCGAGAGGAATAAATTCTTTTTTCCATCACACATAGTGCTGTCTAGATAAAATTTGTGCAATTAGTAAGATGTCAGACATATACTAGGCAAAGATATGTTTTATTTTATTCCTGCATCTAATACCTATGTACAGGTACTAAATATCAATCTACTGCACATCTACTATCTATATCAATCTAAAATGATAGATAAATAGTCATATGTTGATAATTCATGTACCCAGTGTGCTGTGTCTGTTTCACAGCCTGAATACACTGTGGACATTCTTGCCAGGAAATGAGATTTCCATATCTATAATGCACATCAAGACTCAACTAGGCGATAGGCTGTACACTGTATTGCTCCCGTACAGACGTATTTATTGTCCATGGGATGTAAATGGTCATTTTCTTCATATTGTTCTCAATCTGCGCTCTTGGGCATATTTCAGCTTGTTGTACATTCATGCTAATTGCAGCTAAGGAAGCCTTAATCCTCAGACATAGAGTGCCTCCTAATAAAAATGTATTATTACTGCTGGAACCTTTGGCCATGGCCTCATTCACCAGCACATCTTTAGACTGACTTTGGTGAGGTTGTTAAAAGAATGATACAACACAGTTGTCTGACTCATCGACCCAAGGAGCAAAAGACACTCAGGACATCACTTCGGGGAGAGCAGAAACATAATTTCAGTCCCTGACTGACAAAACAAAAAAAATACCTCCCTGTTCCTCCCCAGAGCCCTTTTAGAAGTAATAACACAGAACAAGAAGCAGTGTCAGCTTTTTCACTCCTGTCCACCCCTCAGAGACACCTGCACAGGCTCTTTACTTCATGCCAGCCTAGGCCTCTTGGTGAAGATTTCCTAAAAAAATGCCAATTATGAAAAAAGTGCCAAGATGATACTACCACAAACTCCGTTCACATTGGTGAAAATTTTTGGTCATTACTATATATCAAACTGCCTTAGAACTGAAAGGCACTGCATGCTTTCACCAGTCTGCTCAGCCACCCAACGCATCAGGATTTTAATCCAGACACAGTTCACTATACATTAATCCTGTCTGAATTACTTAGACATTGATAAATTCTAAATTAATTAGAACCTTTCAAGACAGACACAGGAGCACTATTGTAAACAGATTGAATACAAAACCTTCCGATCAACACACAACTGCAAATAAAGAGGCAAACAATGTGTTAGGATTATGGGAGAAGGAGGGGAAAAGATGATTTCTTGAGATTCTCAGCCTTATTTTCTGTAATGGAATGATACATAAAAGAATAAAAATAATTCTAGCAAGCTGTTTTATCATTTTATACTAGTCATTAGTATGCCTTCAGCTGAAATACTGCATTTAGTTCTGGGCATCTTATTTTCAAAGATAATGGAGGAAACTAAGTGCTTCAGCAAAATGCCAACAAGAAGACATGATGGTGATATATAAAATAATCAGTGGTATATCCACAGTCAGTCAGGGTTTGATATACCTTCACTCAGTGAAGTAGTAAAGGTAAAAGGCAGAAATATTTAAATATAAACCATATTTTAATTATTTATTTAAAAACAAAATATAAAAATTTTCAGGTTAACATCTGAAACTCGTAACTATAAGACATTAAAAGAAAAACTTAAATGTTTATAGAAACAGAATGAACACATAAGTCACATAGCAGGAGTAATGTAGTGAGTTGACCATGGCTGGATGCCCATCATGCCACTCTGTCACTCCCCTCCTCAGCAGAACAGGGCAGGGAGAAAATGAGATGAAAAAACCCTTGTGGTTCAAGATAAAGGCAGTTTAATGAATCAACAGCAAAGGTTGTGTGCATGGAGCAAAGGAGAACAGAAGTTGTTATTGCCTACTTCCCATCAGCAGGCGATGTTCAGCCACTTTGGGGGAAGCAGGGCTTCAGTAGGCATAGTGGTTGCTCCGGAAGAGCATGATGAATGCCTCCTCTTCCTCCTCCTTTCTCTTAGCTTTTATATCTGAGCAGACATCATATGGTATGGAATATACCTTTGCTCAGTTTGGGTCAGCCGTCCTGGCTGTGTCCCCTCCCAAGACCTTGCCCACTGCCAGCCTACTGGTGATGGGGGGGAATGCTGAAGAGAAAACCTTGACTCTGTGTGAGCCCTGCTCAGCAGTAACCAAAACACTGGCTGGTTGTGTTATCACCACCTTTCTAGCTACCAATACAAAGCACAGCACTATGAGGGCTGCTATGGGGCTCAGCCAGACCCAGTGCAAGTAACAAAAAATTAAACCTCATGTTTGGGTGGATTTCTCACTGACAGTTGTTACAAAAATGCCTCCCCGAGAGGAAGGTTACTCTGAAAGAGTTTCTTAAACCTCACCCTGGAACAGGACAATGTCAAATGTAAGGATACCGAATTAGACACACAATATTTTGACCTACATGGCGATTCTTGTGTTCATATACTTCATTGTTCACTAAACTGATACTTTATTTAGGCTGGGGCATTATTTATCTTCAGTAACCTGGCAGAAGATAAAAGAAGTATCAGCAATTTTATCTTTTTTTACCCATTGTCAAGCAGTAAGAGGCGCAGAACTGCATCAGTCTGTTAAAGAGATTACCTGATCAAATTACCTGCGAGACCAGGGGACATGATTCACTGATGAGCTAGGACTCTTCTGGTCCTAAATTACTAAATTACTAAATACTTTACTGGAAAAGCAGAGTTTCAGGATTTTTACAGTAGGACCACAATTGCCATTCAAGAAAATAAACATCAGTTATGCCTGAATATCAACCAGTTTGATTGTGCATGCAAGGCACATACATAGAAAGAACTCTTTACCTTTATGTCTGAGCCCACAAAAAGTGACGCAGTGATGCTTGACAGAGCCTGAGCCACTGGCAAGGCATCTGTGCTTATTAAAAGCAAGAAAATATGAAATTCATATTAATTTTTTGTTTGATCAGAATTTGAATTTCATATTAGTTATTTTTGTTCAGACTTAGAAACATCTGTCATCCAAAACCACCAATCAATATTTTATTCATCACATACCATTTAAACCCATTGAGAAACAACTTGAAGTAACAGCATGGAATTTAAGTGTAATAATTAAAAATATAGCTCAGCCTTTTCAGTCCAAATTAATGGTCTTCTGAAGGCTTTTGTTGTTGTTTCTCCATTAAGTTCATATCTAAAGGTAAACTGCTTTTGTTGGCTCGTTTTCCTTATGGTGGTCAGTTTATTTTTATCTACTTATGGTTAAAAATACAAAGAAAGTGTTACCAGGAGTAAGAAAGAAGAAACTAAAAAAGCAAAAGACCATGCGCAGTCTTAGACTGACTAACCACCACATTACTGAACAAGACCTTACAATGAATGTGATTTCCTATAGAGTAAGTTAGCATTTCAATATAGTTAAGAACGTTTCAATTCAGCTTTAACTGCTGAGTAAGCATTTTACCACTGAGAAATTACTGGAAACATAACTGTCAGTCTCCTTCCACAGAATCTTTCTTTTATTTCCCATCTTGCCACAGAAATTCCTATCTTTGAATACTGAGACTGAAGCCTAAAGAACCCTATGCTGCTACCTTGGAATTACTGATAATTTGTAGCTATGCTGGTAGTCACAGATTTTAATCATGTGAATTACCAAGTAGAAAACCTTAAATAATCATTACTTTTGTTTTGCAGTTGTGTTCTTTACTTAGTTAATTTTCATTGGCATGCATTGTTATTTTCTCTTTGATGACAAAAATAAATGAATTTAAAACCTTATTTGAGTAATACACAATTATTTTCACTCTTCGGGGTCTTAGACTCTTGTGAATAGCATCTGTCTTGTTTATTAAATGTCTGCTTCTGTTAACTTCTGTCAAACTGAATTAAGGTTAAAAAATCTAATTCACCCCAAATGCATAACACAGCATTTGAAGGTATTTTAGAAGCGAAAATCTTCAGTCTGATGTATACCTGGAGAAAAAGCTTTGTCAGCTCACATTTTCTTTTCAAAATTTTCTAATTGATAAAGAAGGCTTTACTAATCTAAAATTAGCAAACTAATCTGATTGCCTCTCATAGATGTTGTCTCCAAGCATTTAATTAGTAGATCTGACCCTCCTATCCTATCAACAGTTTGGGAGAGAATACCAAGTTTTTCTGTTTTTGCAGCACAAGTCAGTTTCTCAGCTTGGAGTTAAATAATTATTTATTTGAAATATATATATTTCAATTTTCTGTTTGAAAAGGACAAAATAAGGGAGCATTTTTTTGTGTCTGCAGAAAAAACCTAATGCTATATTATAGCCTCAGAAACCTATGGTTTCAAACACCTACCCAGTGACTGCAGTGGTCTGACTACCGAAAATATTGACAACAATATAATAAACTTATGATGCATAAAAATATTTATATTTTTTTACTGAAGTCAGGGTTTAGTATATACTCACATTTTAAAGGGTGTTTATGTGTATTTTCAAAATAAAATATGTTTCATTTCAATTTTTAAAATAATTTTTAATTACATGGGGTTTATTCTTCTTTATCATTACAAGCAAGTTTGATAACTCATGAGAATTGTTTGTTCATTATCACAAAGGCCAAGAAAGAGGAAGAAAACAAGGCAAGTCTTAATTATGGCTAGTCACCTAAAATACACATAGTTTATGTACTAACATTAAGGTTGGTATTGTTCTCATGGTTTGCCTTCATTAGAATGAAGTTGAAATTAAGGGTAAAGTATTAACAGAGACAGAAAACTTTGTAGTCTTCTAATGTAACAGCAGATGAAGATAAACCCTTGGCTTAATTTCTGAAACAAATCCAGCCTGCATTTGTCCTTGTTTTCGTGGGAAGGAGGTGCAATGCTTACTGTTGCTGTGGAGACCTACGCTTACCTAAAATGAAAACACTAAATCTGACACAGGGGACTGTTGATACTGGCTGCAGCAGAGAGTGAGTAAAAGAAATATCCCTTGATGCTGACAGTTTTTTGCAGGAGTCATTTGTGCAATTCAGCTTTCCCTGGAATGGCATTAGAGGCTGAGTTCTCCTCCAGGACCCCTGCGTGATGATCCCAAGACTCAGGCCACAAGCGTCCAAGTGGATGGCAGCCTTAGAGGTATGGTCCCACCTGAAAAGCTGTTCAGATCTCCTTAGCAGGGGTACATCCACTGTGTCTCTCTGAAAGTGTAGTTACTGTTATCATGAGAACCTTCCTCTTCCAGTGCTTTGTATACCTCTAACTGACAGTCTCCTTGCACATAGAAGCTATCCTGAGGTTAGGAAGATCTTTGTTCTGCCACTGGGTTATTCTGCCACTGGAGACGTTTTCAGCTTTCTCACAGTACAAGATAATAAACATGATTATATTTGTAAGGCTGCAGCATGTACTTCGTTGGATATTCTGGGAGGCTGAAGCAGCAGACGTTTCCACCTGGAACAACAGCAGGGAGTGGGCCAAAATAATAAGATGGGGGGGAAAAGAGATACTGTAAAGGACACCAAGGTTCTGTTCAGAAGTAGGTTCAGCAAAGACAGATTGCAACAAAAGGCAGTGCTTATAAAGAAAGAAAAGAATATTGCAGTAGGAGTTGTCCCAGAAAAGAAAAAAAAGAGCAAATTTCAAGGTCATCAATAGCAGCAAACATCAAGGCATATTTGCCACATGAGCCTTTATATAGCACTAGAAGTACTTTCTGGGTGCTGCACAAACTCTCAAGTGTCCAAGAACCTTTTCTTGGTGTGCATTCAATTCATGCTGGAGAACTTCACGGTACTGAGGGCAATTCATGGTTCCAGTTCTCATTACTAGGGATTGGGGCATATTTGGAACATACCTACAGTGGGTCTTCTGGTTTAGTTTCCTCTGAAAGTAATCTAGCTCATCCAAACTGCAACTGTTCTACGATGCAAAGAAATGCGCAGTAAGTGTTGACAACAGGGAGATCTGCTTCAAAAGTACTCTCCTGCTTCTAAGTGAGCTATCAGTGAATCCAAATGACATGTCACTGAGCCCGGATCTTCCTTGAACCCACTGCCATGCTGGTCCTGCCATATGGTAGGATGTCATGGCACAGGAGGAGAAGGAGAAACACTGCTTCACATACAACATCACACAAAGGTTTAACTCCCAATTTCATGTGCTGTGAGATTGGAGCCATGCACATCAGGGTTGCGTGTGCCTCTTTTGGGACAGGTAACATTCATTCTGGCATTTCCTGAACTCATCTTTCAGAAGAAATTCCTAATATTTGTGTGTGTAATTAAACACATTTGAACAAATCCATAGTAGCATGGGGATACTAATATAGAGAAAATCTTTTCTTACATACAGGTAGACAGGGGAATACAAGAAAGCAGTAAGACAATATTGATCTGCACAATAAGCAGCATGCTGCAGAGTGGAAACCAAAGCCACAATATATGGGCTAGACTTATAATCAGGTTCCATTTATACATATTTTATAAATTTGAAATGACTGTAACATGTTATAAAGATTTATAGTTATAAGATTTACATATTACAGCTGATAGAAGGTTTAATGTACAATTAAAGGCAATGATCATAAGCAAACTATTGGACTGTAATTGCTGATTTGCCTTTTATTCAAATAATCTATTATGTCTTTTATTAACCCTCTGTATGACCTTCACTATAAATAATGATCATAATAAGGATTTCTGAGTATTTAGGTCCTATCCACTTGACAATTTTCCTAGGTTAGAAAACCCATTTTAGACAGTGCTTGTAAGGAGGTGTCATCAATACACTATGTTATGCCATTGAAGAAAACCTGAGTTTATTGCAGTTCTTCTCAATAGTTAAGCTCTTTTCCACTTGGGAGGACAAGATTGCTTACAGAAAGCAAGTTTCAAAGCAGATTTAAAATTAGTTCCTTCTTTCCGCTATTATAGTTTACTGGCACTCTCTCCTTTCTCTTTTCCTTTCTCTATGTTCCCCTTGGGACAGATGGAGTGAGTAACAGTGAATAAAATGATACAATTAAATTAAATGCAGCAAGCTTCGGCAGGCACGGTTCCTGATCCTGCAAGATGCCAAGTACTCTCAAGTCAAGATCAGGTACTTAGAGCACTAGTATAAACGAAACAAGCATAAAAGACTAAGTAAGAAACTCATTAATATGGAACAGGCACCAAAGGGCACTTCTTGCCTTATCTACAGGACCACTACCAAATCATTTAAATGGCCAATTACCCAGGACATCACTGCAATATCAATTTCCATTTTTGACTCCCATAATCCTACAAAAATCAATGACTATACCATTGGTGCATATTGGCTTTCATGTACTTTGATGCTCCCATTTCCCAAACCTGCTGAAGCTAGTAATTGATATTATAGTATGTTCTTTATAGGATGCTTAATAACAAAATATGTTTTTAATGAGCCCAGTCATACCCCATTGTTTTATTTACTTTCTCATAAAGCCATGTAATGATAAGGGGGTGACTGAGGATAAATTCATAGGCCACATTCAAAGCAATGCCTGTTTTTCCCGGCATTGCCAAAGAACAGGTTTTCACTTTTATACCACCATTCATATGTGGATTTCAAAGCACTTGACAAACACCAATAAAACCTCCCATTAGTTAACCAAACAATTAAAGGGAAACACAGGAATCACATGCAAACACATGGAATGGGACACAGCAGCTGACTAACAGCACACAGCTATGCTATTCTATGTGAAAGCTTAGGACAGTATTCATGTCAAACTGCATAGGGAAGTTAAGTGGGTTGCACTACTTGAGAATCAATCTAAAAGCCCCTAAACCCATCAAAAATCTTCAGTCTTGTGACAAGTTCCACTGAAATTTAGACCACTTTTAGAAAACGGGAGTAAGGAGTTATCCTTGTAATGTGAATATGTCAAGTATTCTGTATCTGTTCTCAAATCCAACTTTCATCAACACACATTTCAATCAACTAGGATGGGCATGTGAAGGTATTAGAATCATAAGCTTAAGGAAAAAAAATTCCTCAGACTTTTCTATGTTACAAATCAATGATTATGCCTATATACTTTTAAGAAAACTATAAAATCTTTACAAATACAGAAACTTTAAAGGCTTATTTAAAAATCATTTTACCAAAGAAAATTTATTCAGGAATCAGAATTCTCTGTACTGCAGTTAAATGGACCTGTGACTCCAGCATACAGTTTGAGACCAGTACAGTTCAACTGATCTTTCTGGTTCTCTTTATCACTTTATCTCCCTCTCTTTATCACATAGAAATACACTACTCATAAAAGTCCGACTAAATTTTACAGAAGTATGTGCACAGATATTTCTTTTTCAGCCAATGTAACAATAAGCCATGTTATCACAAATGTGTTTCAACAAAAAAAGGAAAAATGATAGATTATGCTCTATAACAGCCTCTTTTTACTTAGCAATTTCCCAGGTGTCACCACGCAGAGCAGTTATCATAGTCTACAACAGAACGAACCAACAAAAAAAATCCTCAATCAATAGGAATGTTGTCTTTGATAGAGACATCAGGGTACTTCTGGACATCTATTAACCTATTTTGTATGCAGGATTAAGCTGTAGATCATTTTCCAGGATTATCACAGGTCGAGAATTTTCTGCCAGAAAATTTGCTATTGGGAGAGATGTCTTCGCAAATATGCATTTAGTCAAGGTACTTGAATTACACCCTATTAATTTCAGAAGGATATAAGTTCCTTTTCTGAAGCTACACTATAATACTGACCAGCATAAAAACAGTTACTGTTACTAGAGATGGCAATGCTATAACATAGAAGCAGAAGTTGCATTATGTCGTATTTCTTCACAGACTTCAGGAATTTTTGCTATTTTTCCTCCCTTGCACATGTTTTAACCAATTTCCAAACAACAGAACTAAGAGCAGCAATGTTTTCACCAAAAACATGCTGCCTGGGTGAGCTCTAAATTTTGGGTTGAGACTTACAAAATTGTTTCATTAACATTCACACAACAGTCTATTAAAAGTTCACCAAATCTGTATAAATATTGAGTCTCTGTTGTACTTGACAGGGCTTCTGAGCCCACTTAAGCAGGTAGGTACTGTGAGACACCAAAATCCAGTAACTTGCTGGAGGCCTCAAAGGTAAACGAAGCTGAAAGAACCTACATCTGCCACCAAGCCCTGTGATTTATCCACAAGATGAGGATTACCTTTCTAGTTGTATATAATTAAAAATTACTTATAGATCACATCTCAGAATTTCATGAGAAATGATGAAACTAGCAGGGGAAGTAACAAAAATACAAATCAAAGCTTTCTGAGTCATCTGCATATGTTCATAATAGCTCTATCAGAGCAAAACTGTGCAAAGGGCCAGTTAGCATAAACCTAAGCCTAGTATTTATTTTAGAAATACCATCTCCAGAGTAATTTAAATCACAGCTTTATACTCTCAGCAGATAAGAACCCTTTGTTCTTTTTTCCTTTTTTTTTAAATCTTAAAGAAAAGGGTGCATTCTGACAAATAATTGCTAGGAACAGGTATTTTTAAAAGCTTCAGCTCCATCCTGAGCTGTCTTAGATGCAGGCTTTCAGTTTGGGAAAGGTAAGGAGATCAGCAAATACCATTCACAGTTCCCTTACTCAGTGGTCAGAAATTAGCTTGGCAGATGTGTGTTGAGCTATTCAGGCATGTAACACTGCTGAAGCACCATATCGTGTCCCAGTCATACCCAGTTGCATGGCCCAGGAGAAAGTATTAACAACACTCTTCCGCAAGTAAATTAATCTGCTCCTGGCCATGGAGTGGGTTTTATGGTTGCTCTTCTATTGCCTTATGGGTGGCAACACAACTAGAACTACTCAATAGGTTTCTGAACTCTTCATTTCAACAGTTGTTCCAGCTGCCTTTATAAGAAGTTGCAGGGAACACGTGCATACAGTATGATCAGACATTTCCTTCCATTTTGGAAAAGAAAAGAAAGGAAGCTGCCAGAAACAATCCTAGTGGCAGCAAAGCTGACTACAAGAGAATCTCAGGAGCCTATGGCAGCAGTCCATATCAGTTATTTTTCTTAATTCTGATTCATAAATCCTATGAGCACTTTACATCAGCATTAATTGGAAGTCAAGGGTTCACAGTACCCTCCAGGAATTAACACTACAGAATCAACAGAAAGTCTTCCACCAAGTCACATAAAGATTTCAGCCCCAAATAAAGCCCTGTGGTTTTAGTTTCATTTTGGAAGGAGGGAAAAGAAGGGAGCCAAGGGACAAGCAGAGTCTTATGATCAAGTACAGATTCTTCTCCCCTGTCTTGCCCCATTAACTGTAACAAAATTCTTCAGCCTCTCTCCAGGTCACTCTAATTCAATCCCAGCCTCCGGTCACCATTGTTAACGTTTCCATTTATAATAAGAGTTTATTAAGTCTCTCACTGAGAGCAGTACAACACTGAGGACTTTCATTTTCTCTTAGCGTTACATGACAAATGTAGTCTAAGAGAAATTCCAGCTATAACACTGCATTTTTACAGCATTGTTCACCTCAGATGGTGTTTTGCAAAAAATACCACTTACAGGCCCACCCAATATGAGATCCTGGCATGCTGTATGCTAAAAACAATACTAAAATCCACTTTATGATCCAAAAAGCTTGTGGTCTAAATAGGGAATGAATGAGAGGGGGAAACAAACGAGTGACTCGTACATTATCAAGACAGCAGTATGGTCAAGTCCAGAAGCCAGCTCAGCCTTGTGCCCCACATGCCGGACCGTGCTGCTATTCAGGCATTACCCGAGCTCTGTGATACTTCCAAGGACTGATATGCTCATGGAAATTGGGAATGCTGACTCAAGGACTAACCTAAGATCTAAAAAATCTTCCAAGAAAGCGGACAAAATAACTTGCAAACCTCACACTTCTTTCCCATCTCCTGGCTATATCTCTCCTAAATTTCAGAAGGATGTCATGTCCAGAAGTGAAAACTTATTATAGAATGGGGTAATTATAGAACAGTTAAGTTGGAAAAGATCTCTGAATATCAACAAGCCCGACCTCCTCCTCAAAACATGGTGAGTTCTGAAGTGAAATTGGGTTGCTCTGGGACTTAGCAACTTACAATATCTGCAAGGATACAAAGTCCGCAGCCTCTCTGGGCAAACTGTTCCAGTACTTAAGCAGACACCCTGTGAAATAAAACTACCTTATACCTAGGAAATTTTCCTAATGCCTTTGAATTTTCTATGTAGGAACTTGCACTCATTGCATCTTGTCGTTTTGCTGAGCAGTTTTGGTTCCATCCTCTCTACATCCCTCCTCCAGGCAGTGGAAGACTGCAGTTAGATCCTCCCTTAGCCTTAACTTGTCCAGGATAAACAAGCACAGCACCTGCAACTTTTCCTTGTACTGCCTTAACTTTCCTTAATTTCTCTATGCTGCAGCTCCCTAACCATCTTAGTCACTCCCTGCTGGACTTGCTCCAGTTTATTCATTTCTCTCTTGCACAGGAGGTCAAAACAGAACACACTTCTCCACATGGGGTCTTGTAAGTAATGAAAGGGGGGAATAACCACTTGACCTGCTGGCTACAGGCAGCCCAGTATGCAATTGGCTTTCATTGTTCTGAGCATGTTCCTGCTGACTCAGGATCACCTTGTTGCCCACCAGGACCCTTCAGGTCTTTCTGCAGAGCTGCTTTCTAGCCAGTTGGACCCTAGCCTGTACTAATCTGTCTTGGCAGAACAGTGCATTTGCATTGTGAACATTATGAGGCTTCTACCAGCCTATTTCTCCCCCTTGTTGAGGTCCCTCTGTACGGAAGTTTTGCTCCAACCTAGCATATCAGCTGCTCCCCTCACACACACACAATCTGGCATCATTCATGCAATTGCTGAGAGTGCATGTTGCCCCTTCATTCTGATGCATTGGAACAGGCTGCACAGTGGAAGTAGTTCAGTCACCATCCCCAGAGGCATTTAAAAGACCTGTAGATGTCATGCTTGGGAACACAATTTAGTGGTGGACATGACAGTGCTAGATTAATGGTGGACTTGACAATCTTAAAAGTTTTTTTTAACCTAAATAATTCTATGATTCTATGAAGATGTTCAACAGTATCAGCCCCAGTACTGACTGCTGAGGAAGGTCACTTGTAAGTTGCCTGCCAGTTTTATTCCATTGATCACTCCTCTTTGAGCCAACAGACCAATTTTTCATCCATTACCCAATCTGTGTGTCACCAGTTTAGCTACAAAGATGGTATAGGAGACCATGTCAGAAGCCTTGTCAAGGAAAACAAATGGCTATTTCTTCAATCACAGAGCACTCATTTCATTCTAGAAGGCAATGAATTGGTCAGGCATAATTTTTCCCAGTGAATCTATGCTGTTCTCAATTATCTTCTCACTCTTTAAATGTCTGAGATGTAGCTTCCAACATGACCTGCTCCATAATCTCTTCAGGGACTGAGGTGATGCTACCAAGCCTGCAGTTCACATAGTCCTCCCTCTTGCATTTTTGTAGAACCTCATTCATTTAAGAAAATTGTGGAAGGCTGGATGGGAAGTAAAATAGAAGTAATGAGAATGAAAAACAGCACAGTGGAACATGAAACCACAAAATCCTTACATTTCCTGTGCCTGATTTGGTAGCAGAGGGAGGAAGAATTCTGAGTATCCTGATCTGACACCTGCTGTGCCAATTTTCCACATGGAATGCTATTTTCAGCCAAAGTACACAGCTTTTGCAACAGAGTTATTAACTGCCAGATCTTTTCTGTGGTGTCATAAAGGAGAACACTATAATCAAGCATGTATCTGGTTAGAACAGAAACAAGACAAAATACTTCTGTTTCTTCAACTCCCGTTGTAGACTTAAAGATGGTTCTCTAAAATCTGTTTCTTGTTCACAATAAAGTCAGGAAAAACTTAAAATTGTAGAAAGGAAACTGTCAAATTCTGATGTCAGAGGATGATTTTTTTTTTTCTTAGAGAAGTCCAACTCCTGTTAATCAATAGAATACCTCCTACTGCTTTCAGTATGTGTCGGACTGAGCCATTAATTGGGCTGAGTACAAGACTAACATGAAGGAATAGTAGAGACCAGCACATATACAATCTCATGTTAGTTCTTCTGACAGAACCAGAAAAAAAAATTTCCTCTAGAAAACAACCTGGAATTCAAAGTTAACAACCATTCGGCAATCAAATCTATATGTGTTACTTTTAGTACACTTAGGCAGCGTTTAGAGAGAGGAAAAACTAGAAAACACTACAGTATTCAGCTCAATAAATTAAGATGTTTGTTTTAGCATAACTACAACTTCAGTGAAATATTTCCTGGAAAATTGTAAGCACATATGAAACCCTCCTTCAGACCTGAATTACACTTAAAAGCTGCAAGTGTGTTTGGCTCTGTACATAATATACCTGTCTCAGAATTCATACAGCATTTGACACCTTTGGTTTCTTTGCCATAGATCTTTGCTAGGCATTTGGGTCACCTTTAGTTTATGAGCCATTTTTTCTCTTAGACCCCTTGCACGGGTATCGATATTTAAAGAAACAAAAAATCAGAAATGGATGACCAGGAAGCGACTTCTCCTTTCACAGGCGTTAGTTTTAATCTAGATCATTTCCCAAGAATATTCAGTAACATGTACAAAATGAGTCACTATTTAGCACAGAGCATGACATTTAAAATAACATGGGTTACCCAGGAGCCAAGTCTTATTGACTTTCCATGACATTTATTCTTCCCAATGCCTGAGTTGACTTAGGCAGTGGGGTTTAGTAGTTTTTGGAATACAGTACCCTTTCTTCCCCCAAAATCTCTCTGTGACTTGCATGGGCTTAATGAATGATATTTTGAAGTATTATGCATGAATACTATGACATTCTTGCCTTACATCTAATCTGGCTTACACCTGTGCAGTCTGCATCTGCTTCTTTCAGTTTATGAGAGTTTATATCTGTATTTTATGGTACAAAACTAGCAAATATAAACTAGATTTTTAACTGTTGTCTGCAGCAGTTACTGCCCTAACACTGCCTTAGGCAATGTCACTGCCCTAAAGATGCATGTTGCATGTTGCCATCTCTCAGCTGGCCCGTGAGTCAGAGCCAAGAAGCCCAAATATGTGTCCCTGCCTCATTTCTTCAGGGCAAGGCCAAAGCTTACCTTAAACCATGCCAGTTGTGGCTGGAGCTACACTGGCTGATTTTGCACCACATTGCACATTTACCAATCTCATGCTCTGCATCAGGTGTGCTAACCTCTAGCTGAAGAGTGTATCTGTCCCTTTACCCATCTTCTGGATAGTAGTTCTACTCACATTTCATAAACATCTATATAGATGCATTGATTCAAATACTGGTTCAATAGTGCCCTTTTAAGTCAAAACAAAATAGACAATGCAGGTAGACTAGCACGTGCACAAGCTAACATTTCAAAAAGTACAATGATTACTTGTAAAAGTTGCCTTAAAAACAAACAAAATTGTCTGCTATAGAAAAACAGGCTGTGTACATACCATGTCACCACTAAGTTTTTTACATTTTGGCTATCACATACTTAACAGAAGTACTTTTACCTACCATGGAAAGACCCCAAAACCCCATAGTCCATACCTCTGCATAATTTCAGCAATTTATAACAAGGCAGAAGTGTTCAGTGTTATTAACTCATAATAGAATCATATAGAATGGTTTGGGGTGGAAGGGACCTTAAGGATCTGGTTCCAACCCCCCTGCCATGGGCAGGGACACCTTCCACTAGACCAGGTTGCTCCAAGCCCCATCCAGCCTGGCCTTGAACACTTCCGGGGATGGGGCATCCACAGCTGCTCCAGGCAACCTGTGCCAGTGTCTCACCAGCCCCACAGGAAAGAATTTCTTCCTATTATCTAATCTAAATCTACCCTCTTTCAGCTTAAAGCCATTACCCCTTTACATGCCCTTGTAAACAGTCCCTCTCCAGCTTTCTGGTAGGCCACCTTTAGGCACTGGCAGGCTGCTGTAAGGGCTCCCCAGAGGCTTTTCATCTCCAGGCTGAACAGCCCCAACTCTCTCAGCCTGTCTTCAGAGGAGAGGTGCTCCAGCCCTCTGATCATCTTTGTGGCCCTCCTCTGGACTCCCTCCAACAGGTCCATGTCCTTCTTATGTTGAGGGCCTCAGAGCTGAACACAGTACTCCAGGTGGGGTCTCACCAGAGCAGAGTGAAGGGGGAGAATCACCTCCCTGGACCTGCTGGCCACGCTTCTTTTGATGTAGCCCAGGATCCTGTTGACTTTCTGGGCTGCAGGTGCACACTGCTGGGCCATGTTGAGCTTCTCATCAACCAACACTCTCCAGTGTTTCTCCTCAGGGCTGCCCTCAATCCATTCTCTGCCCAGGCTGTATTAGCGCTTGGGATTGCCCTGACCCACACGCAGAACCTTGCACTTGGCCTTGCTGAACTTCATGAGGTTTGCATGGGCCCATCTCTCAAGCCTGTCAAGGTCCCTCTGGATGGCCGTCCCTCTGGATGGCATCCCATCCCTCTGGATGGTAACCCTTCCCTCCAGTAGGTCAACCACACCACTCAACTTGGTGTCATTGCCAAACTTGCTGAGGGTGTACTCCGTCCCACTATTCATGTTGCTGACATAGATGTTGAACAGCACTTATCCCAGTGCTGACCCCTGAGGCACACCACTTGTTACCAGTCTCCACTTGGACATCGACCCATTGACTGCAAATCTTCAAGTGAGACCATCCAATCAATTCCTTATCCATCAGTGGCCCCCCCATCAAATCCATGTCTCTCCAGCTTAGAGACAAGGATATTGTGCAGTACAATGTCAAATGCTTTGCACAAGTCCAGGCAGATGACATCAGCTTCTCTTCCCTCATCTGTCAGCACTGTAACCCCATCACAGAAGGCCACCAGATTTGTCAGGCATGATTTGCCCTTAGTGAAGCCATGTCGACTGTCACCAATCACCTGCTTATAAAAGTGTTTTGTATTCACATTACACTGGTATAGACAACCTGTATCACATCCCATACAGCAAAGTTACAGAAAAAAGGAGCACATTCATAATGCCAGAAGCTGTTCTATTCCAAAATAAGACTGCAGTATCACTGAGCAAGAGAAATGGAAGTTCAGGTCATGATTCACATTCATGTTGCAAGGAAGCATGTATCAGGTATCAATAATTTACAGTGGCTTGTAACTATCCTTTGCCATAGGTTACTGCTCCCAAACTTTTGCTAGTAGAAGAAACAATTAAATACTTCTCCTTTCCTTCAATGTAAAGCTGGCTGTCCCAATTGACTTTGCCAGGACACGGCTTGAGAGCACCTGCACAATGCATAGCATAGGACAAAGTGCTGCCATTTCCAGGGGCTGTGGTGATGACTTTAATTGATGAAGATTGATTCAGACGACCATACCTATCTAGTAATAGCACTACATTCTTCTTGTCTATGCTATATCTGTCCTAAGAATAAACACAGAATTTTGCCTATAAGGTTGCCAACTTTTATAAATACTAATTTCATTACGGAAAGTTTCCTAACTTAAATATGGTGACTAAAATTTCTGTTGAGAAGGAAAGCCTGTAAAAAAATTAAAACAGCAAGAAAGCTATTAAAGCAACTTCACATTAGAACTCAAGTGAAAGAATTAATAAGCTGATGAAGCCATACCCTTCTCTGTAATGTCTGAATTGCTTTAAAGTGAACTCTTCATGACAGCATTTAACGTAATTAGGAAGCTCCA
Source organism: Falco cherrug (assembly GCF_023634085.1). Taxonomy (NCBI): domain Eukaryota; kingdom Metazoa; phylum Chordata; class Aves; order Falconiformes; family Falconidae; genus Falco; species Falco cherrug. Next base: position 51,075,990 of record NC_073697.1, read on the forward strand.
CATTTTAATTCAACATTCAGGGCTTGAAAAAATATCATAAGGTGTCTATCTCTTTATTTTATATAATTGCTAGAATTTAAATGAAAGTGGTAGAATACCAATTTAGGTCCCAGCTTGGTTACTGTAAAAGTGCTGAGAGTCTGCTGCAATTTTACAATCAAGTCATTCCACAAGGAGATACTGACAGTGAGCACAATAGTGTTTCCCGGATTTGTTGTTGTTACGTAATATGCTAGGAGAGACCTCTATTTTTATTAAGCAGGTAGGAAATTCTACTCACTGAAACTTTTCCATTCAATTTCCAAAATGGAACCCTTAAATCTAATTTATATATAATATAAAAGTTGTCACTAGACTTCACAAATTGCATCTTCTTTATAATGTCTTATTTTAGAAATAGGATAGGGAGAGGAATTTGGCAGAGAGAGTGACCTTTGCCTATATCTATAATTAATGTTTTTAGGGGTTTTAAGTGCATTTATTGATTTTTGGACCACAAAGAGCACAACACTACTGGGTCACATACAACATTCTTCTGTTGTAAGATATCACTGGAATCATTAACAAAATCAATGAACCCAAAGCCTGATCGGAACCTTGTGAAAAAATGAGTGTGGGTCTGTTACAAGTGAAGTCACTTAGGACATAATTTTTGTGTACCGACAAAGAAAAAGAACGTGAAATGTTGTCATTTCTTATGAAATACATTCCACAGATATAAAAGAAACTTACTGGTTTTGTGAAATTCTTTAAGACAAGAAATCAACCAGTGTTACATAGCCAAAATGAACTTTAGTTCTAGATACACAGTAACTCAGAACACATAAAAGGTGAGTCTGCAGAACTAATCATCTCAGTTGGGAATGGACAGAATCAACAGGAAGACCTGGGCTTTTGGGAGCCACCTCAAAGGCACAGGACACTAGTAGTAAAGGTTATATTTCAAAACATTTCAAATCAGCAAAATGTAATTGACTTTTCATGAGAGTTACAGAAAGGAAACCTTCTTACCTTTGAAATCACTACCGAAATGCATCAAGAAGAAAAGCATACAGTATGCACCCAAAACCAGCTTTCCCAAGTCCTGTTCTTGTGAATGGATTCTAAGATTTCAGTCTACAAAGAATCTGAGAGGACTATGCTTTTTAACACCTCAGCTGAAAGAATCTGAGACACTGAACTACTTGAACTGTTCATCTGTATTTAAAAAAATCCCCCAACATGATTCAAACCAAAGAGTTAACAATCTGAAAGTGTCAAATCTAATGCTGCAATCACTAAGGTGTGCCGTATGGCATCATTTGTGACACATCTGGAATCTTAATAGTGTCCAAGGTGACACCGAGTTGAGAGTGCTTCTATTTTCACAGAATAACGTAGTTGCTAAAGTTATGTTTCGTTTTAATATAAGGAACTTCGGTCCTATAAACAGAAAGGATCAGAAAATTTTCCTTGCAAGTATGAAGCTTTACTAGTCTGTCATTCTGCTGGCAGCACTGTTCTAGCAAAGGGTGAATAGAGCTGTTAAATCAGTGTATATATACGTGAGCTTCAGTATGGAGTGTTTTTTCCAGCACCCATGAAGTGTCTACAGTGATGACAAGTTATTTTCTCAGTAATCTTGTGTGTATATATATCACAAGATGATATAAGATTTCATGTAGTAATCTTACTCTGCTCAGTGGAGTTGCCGTGACATATGCTGCTTTGTGATACAGAATGGAGTAAAATTGAGCTTTATAATGTAAGTCCTGACAAAAATAGTAAGTGAAATACCAGTAGTGCCAATGAAGACAAGGCAAACAGAGCCCCCATTATGGGCTTTGTAATATCTCAGACACAGTCCTTGATTTTTAGAATTAATATCACTGGGAAATGGAATGTCTGACAAGACACAGAGGTGATTTTTAAGAGGGCCATTGACAGAAGTGACCTCAATTTAACATAACAGCTGAAAGATAGTACCTCTCATCATGTAGCTGCTTCTAAACTCAGTCTTCAATGACAGCATCAAATATGAATCAAAGTTCCAGGGCAAGACAGCAAACAACCTCATAACTTTCTGTTCCAAAAATGAATACACAGTGAAAAATTAACACTTCCTGGCAGGTAACTCCCATTGAGCTCAATGAAATTTGGGTAACTGGGAGTTTTCAAAGATCTGCCTAAAATCACTTGTTTAGCACAGCAAGTTAGATGTAAAGTCATAAATGAAACTTCTGGAGGCCAGCCCTGTGCTCCTCCCCACCTTGAAGCTGACCATGTCTCTTCACACTCCCTTTTTTATATTGGATTCAGGTGAGCCAACGGGTCACACTGATGCAAGGAACTGGCTGCAAATGGAGCAGAAATGTAAGGGAAGAGTTTAATCTTCAAAAATTTAAAACATAGAACCAAAGTTCTATGTCACCTCTACTATTAACTTTGAGCAGCTTATGTCTGATCTCCTATTGTCTTTGCTTCACAGCCCAACTATCCTACATTTCTGTGCCCTTAGGCTGCTGTAACAGGACCTTCTTCTCTAGACATGTTGCTTTTTACATTTTTAGCCCCACATGTAATTTCTATCACCTCAGGAACAGGAAAATCTCCAAAGGAAGTTAACATCTCATTTACTAGCTTCCCAAGTTTAAAATTAATATTTACAATGTTAATAAAAAATTCATATTTACCATGGCAACCTGTATCATACATATGCTACTGATGAGAGTGAGAGAATCCATTAAAAATAAAAATAAGTAGGCACAGAAATGAACCATACACATTTCTGGACATATGACACTTCCAAGGGAGGAGAAAAAAAAAAAAAAAAAAGAATCAGCTCTATTAAAAATCCAGATTTTCACATCAATACAAAGGAGACTGGAACATGAAATGTTGGGAGTGAATTATGAACCTTCAGTTTACAGGGACCTTGCTCAGCTTGGGTCTGTACAGCCTAATATGGAGAAAATGAATCATCTCAAAACAGAAACTGGATGTCAAATCTCAGTTTGGTCCTACTACAGTGTAAACCATATATTCTTCTATTCCCTTCTGACACTTTTACTTCATTAAAGCAGAAGCTTTGGAAAAATCCCCATCAGCCTAAATTCTTTTGTACCACCTGTTTTGCTTTTTTTTATAACCACAAAATATTCTGATACAACACTAGAAGCTTATTTATTAATGAAATCAAAGCTCCTCTCCCCACCTCTCCCTTGATTTCTGGATCATCTGTAGAAAATACCAAGCATGAGCATCTCATGAGTACTAACCCCAATTTGTTTCTACAGAAGTGTCATGGTTTAAGCCAGCTGGCAACTATACAATTGCTCACCTCCTGCTGACCAATGCCCAGCCAGTCCCTAAGCAGCAACCAGCAGGCTCCAGCCAACTCTTCCCTAGTTTATATACTGAGCATGACGTTCTGTGGTATGGAATATGCCTTTGGCTAGTTCAGCTCCCTCACGACTTCTTGTGCCCCTGCTTACTGGCAGAGCATGGGAAGCTGACAAGTCCTTGACTTAGGGTAAGCATCACTTAGCGACAACTAAAACATCAGTGTGTTATCAACGTTATTCTCATACTAAATCCAAAACACATCATTGTACCAGCTACTAAGAAGAAAATTAACTTTATCCCAGGTGAAACCAGGACAAGAAGGTTTTTGCCTAATGAGGTATCCAGTGAAACATTTCAGATGAAGCACATGATATGGAACAGCATCCTTCCTCTCAAATGGCAAAAGCTTATCTCACCCACCTGAAAGCCACAGATTCAAGTTACTGTGCTCTTCTATCTGTGCTGTTTATAATCATACAAGCAGTTGCAGAGGTAAGCACAATTTATGTGTATGTGTGTATTCAACTGAAGGGAAGAAACTCTGAGTGTAGTCTCTCCCAGACCAACAATACATTCAGAACAGGCCACTCTCATGCCTAGCAGAAGTAACTCTGCTGATTTCAGAAAAAGTACAGCAAGGATAAATTTAGCTCTGCACAAAATAAAAAAAAATTTTTTAAAAAAGAGAACTTTACTGCAGCTAAACAATCGTTTGTACCCTACCTTCTCTGAGTAGACATAAAACATCAAAGGAGAAATACTCAGTATGGCTTATAATTTTTTTGTTATTAGGAATAACAAAATAGGATGTCAGTTACTGTCAAAAAATAGATATATTTTTATAACAGTAAAAAACAATCACTTCTATACTTCCTACTCTTCTTTAACTAGGGAAAAAAGATACTAAAACATCATGAATTACTATTTTAAATATAGGATTTTTATGTGCAATGATTTTATTCCAAACAGTAATAAATCAGGGGAAAAGGTTTGCTCGCCTTGCAAAACACAGGATACATTAGGTACAATTTGTTGTTATTGATTGTCAGAGGTATTTAGAGAACACAAGGTATGATATAAGAAGAATATATTACTTAAATATTTTCACAGGCATGTTCTTTTCATTTCAGAACTTTAGAAAAGTAATAGATCTTTCCAATCTGCCGTATGTTGCCTGCCACTTCTGTGTGGCATATGGGGCAGCGTTTCTTGTTAAATACAATGGGGTTTATTTTCAATATGGTCCAAGCACCAGGTAAGGATTTATGGTTAAATCATATAAATCAACATTATCTTTTTTTAACAACTAGGAACAAATGAACCAACTTTGACATGACTAAAAAGAGATCTTTGTAATGCCATTGCTAGCACTACATGCTTTCTGACCAAGAAAATAAGTGGTTGGTTCAGTCTGTGTTACACATAGATCAGACATGGTAGTATCCTGACACTAAGTTAATCTGACCATTACATGTATTTCTGTACTATACATACACTTCATCTCTGGCACCAACGTATGTTAGAGCATCCAAGAAACATCAACAATAAGCAATAAGGATTTGGCTCATCACAAATCTTGCTGAAGAAAGATGATATGATATAGAAATAGCAAACTTGACTTTCCCTACAGTTTATGAAGTCCTTCCTGAGTTTAAACTGCTTTTTCACTCATCCCAAATATTTGATCTTCCTTCCTATTCAGTTAGAAGGAACTAGTTATCCATATTTACAGAAGGAGGCTCTTAAGGAGCATCCCAAGCCTTCTTAGGCTGATAGTTTGGTTTAAAAGCCTGTTTCCTGAGGTTGTCTTAGGGTTCAAAACAAGAACAACATGCTGGTAAATAGTTTGGAACGCAACATGAGACATAAGGAGGTACTCCTATGACTCAAATCAAGGTTATGGTGACCCTCACATTTCTTGCCAGCTCACAAGACAGAGCACAAAATGCAAGAGTCAAAAGACAGGATATCTCCTGAAATAGCTGGGTAAACCACTGACAAGGGTCATAGTCATAAGAAATATTGAGTGAAGCTGAGGAGATCACAGCCAGGGAAAAGAGAGTTAAGACCAGAAGACAGGGGATGATTCTGGAAGGCAGACTGGAAAGGACATAAATACATTTGCCAAAAGCCAAGCAGACACACAAACATGGGATGTGCAAGCAGACAAGCCTCAATGATGTAAAGCTGCATACTGACTGCAAGATAGACAGCAACTTGCTGGGCCTTAAATATCTTTGAGAAGCTCTTCTTTTAACATGCACATGCTTGTACACCAGCTGCAATGGTACAGCTGATATACTAGGTGTAGAACTGTAGCTTACAGGATTTTTGTAGAAGTATTTGCTAGAACTGATGTTTCAAGAGTGATTCAGATACCTAAAAATAGATATCTAAAAACATTTTAAATGAGACTTCATTATGAAGCTGGTGGAAACAAAACAAGACTTAACTAAGGCCTGTGCACTTCTGGAACAGCTGCTGGAGGCCAGGTGGTGTATGTGGGGTGTTCTATAACAGGACTGCATACATATAGCACTCGGATCACTTGCTTTGTAACTTACACGGTGGAAACAACAGAGAGCTGTGCTGCTAGCCCAGACAGATATAAAAGTTCCACAGTGGTATCACTGGCCAAACAAAATGAAGCCTGACACTCAACTTATCCTTTGACCCTTTGTAGGTCAAAACATTGCTCGGTGTTAATAATGTATTACTGCTTCCAGCCTAATACCACCTCTGTCTCACATTACATGTCATCTCACCTGCTGTGCTCCAGGTGATCTTCCATTCCAGAAATAAATGTAACAAATTTCAGATAAAACTGGAGTTCAAGTAAAGCAGGAGTGCTTACAGGGCAAATGGAGGAATGCTAGAAAATGCATTCCAGAAACTCCCTAAACACAATGAGATTTCACCACAGGGTACAGGCCTCTCTAGAAGAAAACAGAGACAGTTCTACAGGAACAAGTTTCTCTAAAGCAGTGATTTATATTTATCTAGGTTACAGATTTATTGAAACTAGAATTTCACCTAAATATACAATGAAAATATATCACAGAATGCAAGCAAAACCTGATGAATATACAACCCCTGTAAAATGAAGTATACTACAAATTTTCTGGAATGTCAAGTGAAGAATATGTCTGAAGTCCAAAATATTTATGTGCATAAGCAGAGATCAGATGCACAATTTCAGCCATTCCATTTAAAATTTTTGCTTATAGCTTTCCTAAAATATATTAGGAGTTTAAAATACTGGTATTCCTCTATGTCAACTGAGTACATGTCATTAATACAACCTGAAGAAAATAAGAAGAGAAGATACACATGCAGTCAAGTTGTATTTATCGTTAGCACAGTGTTTATCCCTCTATAGGGTCAGGCCTATCTATTATTTTATGTACTGGCTCTGCCTGGGATGGAGTTAGTTTTCTTCCCAGCAACCTGCATGATGCTGCATTTTACATTTATGACCAAAATAGTGCTGACAACATGCTGATGTTTTAGCTGTTGCTGAAGAGTGGTGCTTACAAAGTGCCAAAGCCTTCTCTGGTTTTCACTCGGATCCCCCAGCAAACAGGCTGGGGGTGGACAGGAGGTTGGGAGGAGACATGGCTGGGCTGGAACAGCTGACCCAAATTGACCAAAGGGTTATTCCATGCCATATGTCATGCTCAGCAATAAAACTGGAGTGGGAGTCTTTCCAAGGCAGTCATTGCTCAGAGGCTGGCTGGGCATCAGTCTGTTGGTGAGAGCTGGCAATTAACTTTGAATCACTTGGTGGGTTTTTTTCATTTTTTCCCTTCACTTATTAAACTGTCTTTTTCTTGACCCACGAGTTTTTCTTGCTCTTGCCCTTCTGATTCTCTCCCCTATTCCTGCTGCAGCGGGATGTAAGTGAGCAGCTGGTGGGTGCTTTGTTGCTGGCCAGAGTCAACCTATCACATTGTGCCTACAGAGGAAGATAAATGTATCCTGCCTTTCCCATTCAGTGACTCTGCCTGAAAAGTTGAGACTGTCTTATCACCTAACTTAATCAGCATTTTGCACTTATTTAGTGATATGCAGAGCCTTTACAAAGGCAGGTAAGATCTGAAAAGTAAAAAGCTGGGTAAATTTGCTTTGCTGCCTCAGAATTGCCCCCAGCTGGGAATTTATTCCTTATAAACCATAAGCTGTACCAAAGAAATTGCCATTAATGCATAAATATTTCCTGTGCTATGCTCTTGCTTGACCTTACTTGTAGTGCACTGGTCAACTCCTTACACGATTTACATAGTTTAGCTGGAGTTTACTGCAAAGCTGGGTCTGAAACAGTTATTTGCTATGTGGAGAACCATGAGAACAGGTCTGGTAAGCTGTCTTCTGGCAGAAAAGTGCACCATCTACCTTACAGCTCTCCGTTATCTCTGAAACCTCAACTTCTTGTTTGTACATCTTTTATTCACTTGGTGTTGTACCAAGGCATTAACAATTGTTATTGTTATTGAAAAACAACAACCAGCAGTCCAAAACTGCTTCTTTTGTTCCAAATAACAGAAAAGCTGTCAAATCAATGTGTAGACAGTTGCTAACATGTCTGCAGAGCAGTATAGAGCTGTATGAGATACAAGGTGCCTCAGATAGTAGTTGCTTTACAGCAGCACAACCAGCTTAGAGCTAATTAGCCTGACAATGTACCGTGACACTCAAGCAGTTTTTCTAGCACTTCCAGGCTACTGCCAGCATTCAACTTCTAAAAAATTAGCCTGGGTGGATCTGTCCTACAGAGCAAACATCACTGTAATAATAGTACAGATAGACCATTCAGTTTATATGCATAATGTGGAATTAGGAAGATCAACACATTAACAGTTCATAACTGCAAAATAATTCTACAAACATCTTTCCTATTTAATTATCCTATTTTACTTAAAATAACTCCAAGATAACTATACTTCTCATCTTCCTCAGCTTCTTCAAACTTGCACATCCCATTCCAAGGAGGGAGTGGATTTTTATAGCTACAACATGACAGTAATTTTATTCACTAAGACTTTGCCAGCCAAGGCACTTGGGGAGTCATAGAAAAGCAATAAACACATATTTAAAAAGACACAATAGAAACATCAGTTTTAAAATAGACTTAAAATACAAATTAAGCATGCAGGAAAAGGTGGTCTAATAAACTACAGACAGCTCCAGTCATAAAAAAGCTACAAGCTCTTTGAAATGGAAGAGTCTGCTTTGCTCAGTAACGAAGATAAATTAAAAGAGAAGTCACAGCAGGGCAGGGATTCTCCACCTTAAAGCTTTACCATAGCACTAGCATAATTAGCAGCCAGCACTAATACCATGAACCAGAGCAGGGGGTATCAGTCACACCGTTTCTAGAAATGAACGCAGTGCTGTTGAAGCAATCTTTAACATCAAAAAGGTGAGGGTGTTCTTGGCCATAAATCATTATGAGATCCTAAACAAGCTCACCTTCAGCAAAACCTGAGAATGGGTGAATAAGCAGAGATGAAAACAGTGTGTTAAAAAGGCTCTTCCACCCTAAACTGAGCAGATGTGGTGATGCAAAGTGCAGAGCAGAAGGTAAAAGAGGAAGGAGAAGGGACAGCATAAGCCTGTGCAAAATTCAAGGACCAGCAATGGGTTGAAAAGCCAATGAGGAGCAGCTTGTCCAGTCAAATCAGAGAACAGTGTAGAGACCAGGAGCTGGTAATGGAGTCAGAAAGACTATGTGGTTTCAGCGACAGCGGCAGAATTCCTATTTAACACATTGCATGGTAGTACAGATTCCCTTCCCAATATTTTATTTTATAAGCTCCTAGCACAAGACCATTCATGGTGCTGAACCAATAATTTTCAACCAGTTTTTGATTGATTAATAACACATTAACCTGAGGTGATTCATAAATCTGAGGTGACCTTCAAAAGAGCAGTGAAAGTACTTTGGGTGACAACTATTAGAAAACTTAAAGCAGCCATGCTCTTGCTTTCTGAACAAGGTGCAAGTACTGTGGATGTCAAACAAGGGCTTTCATTCATTTCTGTCTTTACCTGCCTGGCACAGGTTTTACACTAAAATAAAATCCAAAACCTGGAGTTATACCATAGATATCAGTAACAGAACCCACATGATTTTGAGGAAAATCTGACAAACACACCCACACCCACCCTTAAATCTCATTAATCTAACTTTAATGATGATATGAGCTCCTATAACAGGGTTGAAGTTGTGCCTTCACAGATGCTTGTGGAAAGGGATCAAAGAAAGTGTGAAGCACTCAATTCAGAGACAGGTTTAAGTCCAGGTTCAGAAACTGCAGTCTCCTCATAAAGCACCAAAAAGGTGTTAGGTAGATTTTATTCATGTAGCAATCAGATTTTTGGAAGCTTTTTATTCCCTTCCACTCCAGCTATTTTTACCTGAACTCTTTGTCTCCATTCTGGCCAGACTCACCTAGCCAGATCAGGATTGAATGGAGCACAGCAATGGTCCCACAGGAGTGTTCACCCACTCATTAATTATGCGTAGAAACACAATTAAAAGCTCTTGCTGCTTTCTAGAGGAGTTGAATAAAAGCACAAGATAACCTTTTAAAATGTTGCTTTATGCTTCTTTCATTCATAGCTTTTCAATACCCTTGCACAACATCAGCAGAATGAGCATTCCTCCTTTGTTAGCCAGCTGGGTGCATGAAGAACAGCCTACCTAAGAGGCTGAATTGTGAATCAGAGCACTAAAATATGCCTAAACGAGCTCTGTGCACTGGCCCAACTAATCATGCCATTCAACATCCTGTCAGTCATCAGAAAAAATATGTAAAAAGCCAGGGAGAAGCATTTGCACAAGTCACACCTGAGCAATAAATAGCCAGGCTTCAGGCTTTTACAACAGCACTACTGGCCACCTTTTCCCTTTAACTAATACAAATCACTTGTATACAAGGGCAGCAGAAAGGGGCCCACAGCAATTAATTCATCAAACCTTAAAGAAAAATTAAGAAAGAAAGAAAAAGGTAGATCTGATTGTCAAAATACCATTTCAATAACAGCACTTCCACTGTTAGCCTGTGTACAGAAACAGATACCAACAACTGCTGTCTTCTTGGCAAATCTGAATGTGACAAAAGAGATCTGACCTCCTCTTCTGTCAACATCTTCTGGTAAGTTGAAAGGCAACAGTTTATTTTTATGAAAAATATTAAGAAAATCCATGACGCCACACTAAGGATCACAACTGATTTGAAAACTCTTCTCTCAACGTTCAATAAATTTGTCTTAAGGTAGAAAGCCACATCAGCATGATAGAAGATTGTTTCTGTGCATTTGAACAGTGTGGTTCTGACTGGTAACTAGACTAAAGTAAGACAATGTTGATTGACAGAGGTTTTTCCATTTTTGTATCTCCAGGAAAGTTACAAGACATACATGAGTGCCCCTCATAACATGAGGGCTCAGAGAACAAACTGTAATAGACAGCCAGATTTGTAAATCCTTGAGATACCAGATGATTTATTCAGGAATATTACAATAAATTGTCTCTGAAATTGTGGCGTGCTGCTTTGGGGATGGATCTCTTCAGTGTCCTCCCAGGAACAGAACTTTTGTTATTCTAAATTGCTCTAATTAGCTCTCTTCAGAGCCCTGTGGCTATAGCTATTAGATTTCCAACACAGCAACAACATTCTCCAGGCAACAAGATGGTTACAAAATGTATCTTTCAAACTAGTTAGCAAAAAGCTATGGGAACTCAAAGAATACCCTATAATCAGAGCAAGATGTATGATTCTGCATTTTCAGCCTAAGGAGAAACGAGGCAGAAAGAAGGTAGTACACATTCTCTTTTGGGAGAGATTTCTTAAAATGTCTGCATTAAAAATTATAAATTCTGAATGTACAAATTAACCATCTTAGTACTGCTTTCATTAATAGAAAGTAAGGTTATTGTCCCCCCACCATCCCAACATGCATTTCAGGATTTAAAGTTTCTGGATTCGAATAATGATTTAATCTCTACTGTCCTCTGTCTGAAATGGATCCAGGGTGTAGCTGATCCTCAGTCTCAATAATCCTTATAAAGGAATATTTTTTTATTATTATTTTATAAACAAGGATCAGTCCCTTAATTTTACACTAGATATCTTTCCACAATGGACTATGGAATACTATGGTTAAGTGGTCTTATCTGCAATCTTTTCTAAAGGGCACAGGTATGAATAACAAGTTTGTCTTTACTGCTATATTGTTCAGTAACAGCCTTACAGCTAAATTAACATTTTTAAATGTGATTAGGTATTTCCTGGTAACTGGCCTGAAAGGTCACTGCTAGAATATTTACAAAGATATTTGGGGGTTATTTTTTTTTTTCACTTGCTCTCACCATAGCTCAGTGTTTGGTTCTGATTAGGATGACATATAACACATCTGATCAGAGAAGACATGATACCCTTTTGCTCTTATCCTCAAAACATTAATAATACAGTTCAAATTTGAAACACAAATGTAATGGCATGCTGTTTGCTGGCTGAATATCAATAGACTATATCTTAGCATTAGGAGACCGAAGTAGTTGGTTTTGGCTTTTTTTTCAGAGAAACAGAAATGCCTTAATTTTTCATTTAACTTCTCAAGCACAAATTGTGCATTTATGGCATTTTGTATCTCAAAGGATTACAAGTCTCTACTACAAGTGCAATATTATTAATAATAAAGAGACTTATCATTCAGTTGACATTTTTAATTTTCAAATTATAACAAAAATTCCCTTGTGCTCTCTAAACAACTTTCTTGTAATGTACTGAAAGATTACTACCCTTAATCTGTAGTTGTGGAAATGAGGTTAAATAGCTGCACAAGACCACAAAGTGAATCACTAGAGGAACTGGGAATTATATCTAAATTACCTGATTCTATCACTAGTTCACAGAAATTAGAGGTTAAAGTAACTTGTAACCACATCAAGTTGAAAAGTGGCAGCTGGTTAACGTTTTAGAAATCAAGGTAAGCATTACTTATCATCAAATCATATTCAAACCTGGTATTTATGTGAGGAGCAAAAAACCACTTGGTATTGAGAGGACTGCTCCAGAACAAAACTGTTCTTGTTACTGAACGTCTGTGACTGCCAACCAGGTCAGGCAACAGATGCTGAATACTCATTAGTTGAGTTTAAAAAAAAACAAGCAACAACCCACTAGGTGGCACTACAATTAAACCAAAACGGACTGAAATCGTGCAAGTCAGAACAAAGCATGAAAAAGCCTTTTTTTTTTTTTTTTGGTCACTGCTAGACAGTACTAAAAGCCAATATCAGTCATGATGAAACAAGCTCCACACACACTTGCATGCTCTTCTTTTGTGCTGCATATGCTATTTACTCTTGACCCATCAGTATCTGTGCTAGCTGCGGGTTTTTCTGGACAGCTGTTCAAGTTGAGAAAATCACAACAAAATTCATTTTGACTGTGAAGTATCTTGAAAATTTGCTTGCTAAAGGGCTATGAATTGTCATTTGGGGTAAACTGATCCTAATAGAAGACAGAACTTGTTTCAGAAATCTCAAGCACAAATGTTTTTTAATAAATGATTAATGAGACATGCTGGCAATGGGCTTTTCTAAACCTTTGGTTATCAATTCTGTGATTTTGCGATCAGTCATTAATCAAGCACAACTTCCAAAGATGGCAGGCAGAAGAGAATGAAGAAAGGCTGAAATAGGAAGCTACATACTGAGTGTCAGAGAAAAACAACTGAAAAGAAAGATGAGACAGGTAGACTGCTTGTCTAGGTTTTGTAAGGAACCAATAATCTTTCCAGCAAACATTTTAAAAACAATGGACCCAAACATCCACATACCTTCTCAGTCTCATTTCTTTGTGACTTTCTGTGGCTATCACCCTTAATAGCTGTTTCTATTTTTCTCCTTGTTCTCTCTGATCCTTCCTCAGCATTATCAGCATCTTCAACAGATTGCCTCAACTACTTCTTTCAGTATTTCTGATGACAAAGGTTGGAATTTGTGGCTTATCTACCTTCCAGAAAGCAGATACTGCCAACACTACAGCCACGCTGTGTATGGACAGCACATGGCATAGACCCTTTTGCTTTGCTGTGTTCTGCACAGGCAAGCTGTTGGACTGTACTATCGTCACATGACAAAACAGCGATCACCAAAACATAAAAACCACAGACTGCAAAAACATGTGGTTCTTTTCTTAGAGCTCTTGTCTGTTGTTACCAAAGAGTGTTTCTTGGTATGCTTTAGCTCTTCCAAATCTCACAGGAAGAGAAATCCACGCCCATGTAACTGTAAGAGACAGCAAGAATCCTTGGGATCTAACAGTTGTCACAGTATGAGGCCACCAACCTTGTTACACCATTTATCCTGCTTTCTGCAGAGGCCATGAAGCAGTAAGTCATAAGACAGCAAACCTGCCAAATAAGAGTGCACTCTGACAAAGTTTGATCGAACTTAGCAAGATCCTAACTTCTGCAGGATTCTCATGTGGCAAGCCAGAAAGGTCTTCTGAAGCTTCTTTTTCAGTAATACTTTAATGATGCACTTGAATATAACATTTTCTGAATTTGGATTATGGAATCTGCATCTTATCTATCCTTCAGATTTTGTTTGGAAAGTGTACAAATGCATGCAAAAACCAGGTCGACAGCTGGTGTTCAGGCATCTGTGAATAATCTAGCACTCACTGTATGATAAATGCATGACCTTGGAGGCATTCTTTTTTCCTTTTTAACAAGATTATGACAAACTAATTGACAACACTGCCAAAGAAGTCATCCCAGTATCACCAAGCAGGGTTTCCACAACCCCCAGTTATGACACTTGCACAAACAGGTTGCACATGCAGGTGGCCAAATTTGGAGGCAGTGAATTAGCAACATTATCCCTTTTAATGAAAGCTCAACATTTTAGATCACAAGCACATATACAGTTGTAGGGAGCGTGTATAGACAGGTGATGAAAATCTTGGTGCACCGAGGTTTGCAGACAAAACTATTGATGGATGCTACGATGTATTTCTGACAGTGGTCAGTAGTAACCGGGTTATTCAGCAGTTAGAAACACAACGAGCTGCGATTTTCAAACTTTTTCAGTCACAATAGAGATGTGGATGGATTATTTGCCTGGACGACCGGCAGCCACCAAACTGCCTCCAAGTTGCACTGACACGTTCTGACAGGAAAATACTGGCACCTGCCCTCAGCCAGTGCCCTGCTAACTCCTGCAGGCTCTACGTCCCCGACATTATGCTTTAACACCCTGCGGAGAGGCGGCAACCACCCGGCCGGACCCACGCTCAAGACGATGGCGACCCGTCCCCAACCTCCTCCACACGACAAAATGGCGCCGGCCCCGTCCGCCCGCCCGCCGCGCCTGCGGCCACGCCCCCCCCCCGCGTGTCACTTTCCGGCACGAGGCGGGGCGTGGAGAGCGCCCCCCAGCGGGGCTCCCCGCAGCGCCCCGGAAGAGCTACTGTCCCCACCTCCCGCCGCGCCTGCTCGGCCCGAGCGTGCATCCGCGCCGCGGCTTGGTTCTGGGCCGCGTCACTCTCAGCCTGCCCGCTCGCTGATTGGCGGCGGCCTCTCGGTGGCGCGGCGGGGCGGGTTGAGGCGGTGGGTGGGCAGGAGGGCGCTATGGCGGCGGCGGTGGCCCAGTGCGTGCGAGGTGCGCTGCGCCCGCGGTACCCGCTGTTGGGCTTCTCCCTGAGGTGAGGGACGCGCCGCGCCCCCTGGCCTGCGTCGGGCACGTCGGGATGGGTGGGCGTCCGGGGCTGCCTCGCCATCGCCCGGCCGGGCCGGGAGGAGAGCAGAGCGCAGCGCGCTGGGAGCTTCAGCCCCCGCGCCCCGGCCCTCCGGCTCTGCGCCGGGGAGCGCAGTGCTACGGCCGGGACGCGCAGGTGCCGGCCCCCGCCGCCCTTTGCTGGCTTCCTTTACCCCCTCCCGGGAGAGCGGCCCCTCCGGGCATCGCGGGGCCCTCCTGGCCCCGTCTGGAGCCCGAGAGCCTGCAGGCCCGACGTCTTGCTGTGGCATGCAGGGACCTGCGGCCTGTTGTCATTGCGGCACTGATCCACCCGCCTCTTCCGTGAAGCCGTTTACTTGGGTAGCTTAGCTAGTTCAGCCTAAGAAATGTTAGGAAGGGATAGATAGGCCTTTTCGTGGAGGCTGGCCCGTTCTTGATATTTTTGTGATAGAGCAGTGGCACTGAAAGTGTTTTTCTGTTGTTCCCCAGCAATCGGCAGCAACCCGCTGTTCTCGGTGGTGTGTTTGTTGCAGGTGATTGCATCACATAAACTGGATTTGTTTCCTGAGTATTGGGCTGAAAACGAGCTCATATTCCCCTTAAAAGTGCTGCAGCTTTATAAACTGAACATAATGGACACTTGCACTGAATATAACGGACGCTGTTGCCCAGCGGTTGTTGTTACCTCACAGCAAAGTTATTTTCTCTAACAGTGTAGACGGTCTAAGTTCAGTTACTTCTGATGCAAGGTTCTGCAAACAGTTTTCACAGACTTAGAATTGTTGTATTAATTTTTGGTTTAATGTGAGAATTTTGTAGATATTGACGTGTCAGAATGCTAATATCTAATGCTAATATCTTACAAAGTAAGCAACTCAGTAATATTGTCCACGTTTTTGTCTCAGGACTTCTCCACGACTGCTTTGTGTAGCAACACAACAGAAAAATACAGGTCAGAACTTGGAAGAGGACCAGAGTCAGAGCCAAAATGAGCAGAAGGTTGAACCCAGCTCTGCTGAAAAAATGTTAACTGAAGAAAAGGCCAAACTAGAACAACAACTGAAAGAAGTTACTGTGAGTGTCTCTTTGTTATCAGGTTGCATGCCTTACAAACTGTAAACCTAAGAGTATTCATTATGGGTTTTCAGTGCACAATCTGGATACAGTTGTGTGATTTCTTTAAACTTAAGAGTAGATGTACTGCAAGACCTGAGATGAATGTCTGGTCCAAAATTAAAATTTTGGATAGTTTCTTTCCAATTTTTGGATGGAATTGGACCTTCTCTAGCTGGAAAATTTGTTACTGAGTGTGGCTGACTTCAGTTAGGTTTTGCTCAGTGGAGAGATAATTTGAGAGGTAACTTTTTGAAGCTCATGCAAGGGTTTGAGTGTGTCTTCCATGTGTGTATTTGCATATGCCAAGAGCAGGCTTTCTGAAAACAAGTGCTGACTTTTCAAAGGTGGAGGTTAATGATTCTTTGCTTTTATGTAGTAGTGTACTTGTTACATATTATTTAGGAAGTGAAAGTTTCAAACCTTCTTTGTTGGAAAGCCCTTCAAACACACAGCTCAGGCATCACGTTCCCTCTGTTGCCCTAATGTATTTTGGATTCTCTCCCATGCAAATGCAGCAGAGGGTGAAGGATGCCCTTTAAGGTGCGAGGCATGGATTAAATAAAGGTGTTGCTTTTCTGGATGAGTGCTTTATATAAAATGTCACTGTTGACCATTTGAGACTTTGACAGGTAGCTCAGAACCTTCTATAGAAACAGCACCTATGGATCATAAGAGGATTTAATTTCATTTCTGTTGCCCTTCCCAAAGCACTGAAGGACAAAGCTGAGATGCCATTTAACATCCCAGCTGACAGCACTTGCTGCTGGCTACCTAATGTGGCTCTTCAGTCAACTTGTTGACTATTTTTATTCTGTTTTGAGATTATTCGTTAGCATGTGAAGGTCAAGCATATTCAGAGTGGAAGTCCAACATGGAGTTCTGGCTTAGGTGGTGAAGCACTCAACTTGAAGTGCCTAAGTTTATTGAATTTCATTCTTAGTACATCTCCTGCTAGATGGCCGTATTGCTAGGAATAGACCAAAACTTAACCTGATCAACAGATGAGTTAGACTTCATAGTTTGTAAAGTTTGAAAAAAGTGGAGGATGGTCTGTGGTATGTATGGAGAGGGAAGAGATGGTTTGAAAGACGTGGCTGACTTGAATCTCTTTTGCCGTAGTGTCAAAATACCTTATGACTAAGGAAGGCTTTCTGTGAACACACATCAGAAAGAGCAGAAGTCTTTGGTTTGTAAAACTTGAGTAGAGTTAAAAATTTATTCCAGCTGAACTGTTGACAAATACTGAGAGTCTGGAAACCCATCTTATTTCCTTTCCCTCACTTCTGTTTGCACTAAAGTGAAGCAAACATCTGCCTCTGTAGGAAGGATGCTGTGGTAATTGGCATGTTGTCTTCAGATTACTCTTTAGATGGTAGGTTTATGCTATGTAACTGTTTAAAATACTCTTTTATACTGAATATGCTGTTTTGAATTATTGTCAACTACCCAACTGCTGGGAATTAAATCTCTTCTGTTACTGTTTTTTCTTCTTTAGGACAAGTACAAGCGTGCCTTGGCAGATGCAGAAAACGTGAGGCAAAGAAGCCAGAAACTGGTAGAAGAGGCAAAGTTATATGGTCAGTGAAGGCTCCTTTTGTGCGTATTCATAAGACCCAGGAAATTCAAAGCTTGACAAGTTGTACTTGCCAGTGATTCTGACTGCTTGGTTAAAAATTATATGTGAGGCATAGAGGTTTGAATGGTTCCACACTTGCATCAGGATTGTAATCATCTTGCTAAACAAGGGCAAGACTTAAAACTGCTAAAGTCAACAACTTGAAATGGTCTTTTAAATTTGGTATGTGATTTCCTATGTGTGCTGCACTAGTAGGTTTTCCAGTAAGGATTGCAGCCTGAAGGTCTCAGAACTGACTGCAAAAAACTGAACCAAGAGCATGCAATACTAGCTTTCCTTCTGGTTTGGTTTTGTCTTGGCGTTTGTTTTACGTTTGGTTCTTCTTTGCTTGAGTTTTTTTATTTAGCCTTTTATATTTGAGTAACTTTTCTGTTCTGTTGAAGCATTCAAATAGAAGTAATACCTTAAGATGGGTGGATTCTTTTCAGTGGTAGGATTATATAATATAATACAAAAATATAATCACTGGCTATGAGGAGTGCTAGAAACATCTTTCTTGAAGAGCCAGGCCACTGACATCTGATTGAGCTTTTTGACAGTTCAAACATCTGTAAAACAGAAATTGTATGCAAATACAGAACGGTGCTGTATCATCTTGGTGTTTAACTGTCACTGTCTTGAAAAATGAGTTGGTCTTTTTTGCCACACACTATACACAGCTGTACAGTTTAATTCTGAGTACAGAAGTTTTAATTTCTGAATACAGGGCCTTCAGTTAACGTGTACTGTAAGAAAAAGCATTTCTTAGTTACATAATCATGTACCATTTTCATGGATGTTTGAATGCTTCATCCTGAAGTTGATTTTTCGTAAGTATCATTTCACTGATGTGCTATTTAGTGCAGAAGGACTCTTGAGTCGTGTCTGAGCTCAGAAATGATACAACAGAAATAAATATTAAAATAAAATTTCTTGTGAAAACTAAGTTACAGATAATCTTCATGATTGTAAGTTTTATCGTTTGTGTATGACTGCTTTTTCTGTTGGAGGAAGAGAAGATAATTTCTGAGACTTGCATAAATTCACAGAGATGCAGTCACAGACATCTGCAGAGACAAATTATGCAAAAAACCCCTCACCAACCCCAAACCAAAACAAATCACCTCCTGAAGAGTTTGGTTATTTGGTTTGATCCAGATCACTAAACAATTGGTTAATCTATGTTTGGGACACTTTGGCCTTAACCACAGTTTTAATTCAAAACCTCAATTCATTTGCTCATATTTTTAGAACTACTTGGACAGTATTAGTTACTGTTCTGTAAGAGCTTAAGTCTTTATGTAGTTGTGCAGTTGTTGAAGTGACGCTTTCCTAAGAAGTAGCTGATCCCTATAGATCCTGCAACATGCTTCTGTAGTTCAGGGTTTTTTGTTTGTTTAAATTGAAGACTTGTCCTCTGATAATGCTCATGCTGCTTTTTGGTAAGGAAAAAACCATCTGAAATGTGAGCTAGAATTAAAAAGCAGTCTGTGGCTAAAAAAGGAAAGAACAAGGCTACCAAAATGCAGTGCAGTTTGTCATTGGCTTACCTCTATAGAAGTGTGTTGTTCTACTGAATGGTTTTGTTTTTTCATGATTTCTAGAGATAGTTTTGTCTTAAGTGAGATTAGTCCAAGTTCTTCTAGTGTGAGCCAGAGAACCAGCTTCAGGACACGGACTATTGTTAAAGCATCGCTCAGTCTTTACAAGGCACAGCTTCTGACTCTATAAAAGTGGTTTGTAGTGGGAAGGAGAGATGTGAGTTCTTTTGATTCAGGGAAGAATCCCTGTTCATCTCTTGGACTCCTCATCAGTCTGACTTCATGCTTTTTTTTCCTGCAAATACTTTTGCACATCAAACTAAAGGGTAGGAATAGGACAACACAGTACTTTGAACTGTAGGTGAATCCCAGGATGAGAAAGACATGAGGAAACTACATTAAGGCAGCTGAAGATTTTGGTAACTTCGGTTAGAATTTTGGCTGTTAATGTCAAGTCATCAGCATAGCTCTAGCTCTTGTAAGTATTAAGTTGTAATACGTTTTTTCCATAGAACTAGAGGAGGTGGTGTGGATTTCAAGATACCTGTAATAGTTCTGTATCATCAAGTGAAATTGGGAAGGACATTTTACCCCAAATTTTTATAGTATCACATCTCTCGTAAAAAATTTAAAGAGTACAGATTATTGCTGTAGGGTTTGGGGTTGTGGGGATTTTGTTTTTTGGGGGGGGGGGGGTTTAATGCTTGTTCCCCTCAGTGGACTAATCCCATTCCCTTCTATTTTATTTCTTTTTAGGGATTCAGAGCTTCTGTAAGGACTTACTAGAAGTTGCAGACATTTTGGAGAAGGCAACAGAAAGTGTTCCAAAAGAAGAAATTAAGGATGAAAATCCTCACTTGAAGAGCTTATATGAAGGTCTTGTCATGACAGAAGTACAGATTCAAAAAGTGTTTAAAAAACACGGCCTGCTCAGACTGAATCCTGTCGGAGCCAAATTCGATCCCTACGAACATGAAGCACTGTTCCATGCTCCCATGGAAGGGAAGGAGCCTGGCACTATTGCATTAGTATCCAAGATTGGCTATAAGCTGCATGGGCGTACACTACGGCCTGCCTTGGTGGGTGTTGTGAAAGACGCTTAGCTGCTTAATTTGAGAATTTAAAATGCCATACAACTATTAAACAGCTGGATGGTTTTTCTCTTACACCATGCTTTCCTCATTCCTCTGCCCTCTCAGAGGTTTAAATGAATTGGTTGAGGTCTCCCAGTGAAAATGAAGCAGCCCATGAAACTCTCCTGGTTAGTGGCCTCCAACATCACTGTTCTGTAAGCTCTCTTCTTAAGTGTGAAATACAAGAGCCATTAAGCTCTGTGATGGTTTAGATTAGGTAACATTTTTTACAACTATTGCTACCGAAGGTGCATTAAATGGAACGGAATGAAAGACTCACAAGAATTTTGCAATCTCACGCTTATCACTGTGTGTAGACTGCAAATTCAAATGGTGGTTTACACACTTCCTTTTATTCTGTAGAATCTAACATGGCAGAAGTGGCTGAAATAGTACAAATAACCCATTTTCTGCAAGCATCCATCAGCTTTTAAACACTGACGTGATAAATGCCCTTTTTAGTCTATTAAAAAATAACTTCTCTCAACAACTGAAATTGAAACCTTTGTGAATTCTGACCTGTAAATAAAAGGAAATGTAGGCTAGACATACTTTGTCATTATTCAACCCTTTTTGTCTGTACTAATGTTGACTCAAGAAAACCATCTAATACTTGTATGGCATTGAAGTACCAATAGAATTTATCCTATCTCTGGATTTTTAATTTAATATTGTATAAATTGGTTTAATCAATTTTGATAGTCTTGTAACTTCCAAACTTTACAATCAGTTTGTTATGCAAACTGTAGTTACAACCCTGTTGAAAGTCAGAATACCCAAAGAAGCGAGCAGCTGAGAGTTTGGTATATACTGTCTTTTAGAATTACATAAATAATTGCATGTAAGTGGCTCAAACAAAAATGTGAACTTAGTTTCATTTTAATTTCTTGCATTTACTCAGCTTGGATCTTAGGTTGCAACAGAACTTCTCCCATGTGCAGCCCTTGCCGTATCTAACTCCACCTGCTGCTCCCAGTCCTGCAGAATCAGGCTAAAATACAATACGTGATTAACTGAGTGCTTTGTCCTATGTTTGTCTGGTCACATGGATAGCAGTGGTGGAACTTGGCAAATTACACCACCGACAAAGCATCTGTCCTCTTGTATCCTCAAAGCCCATACATTTAACACACAGGACAGAAATTTCAAACTTGGCATGTTACTAGGGCCTGATAAACAGTAAGTACTGCTGAATTTTTCACCCTTGTTTCTGGTTGTCTTGGATTAAGTTCTTACCTTAAGGTCAAGTATCGATTATTTTTCTTGGTTCAGATGCAGATTTTCAAACAGCTTACTGAACACCAGACCTACTCACGGTGAGAAGTGATGACTTGCTCTTTGAGACCTTTTTCCCAGTGCTGGTTTGCCTCATGGGAACCAGTTACCTAGGAACAACCTAAGTGCATACTGCTGTTCAAGGGTTAGTCATGTTTAAGGATTCATTCTTTCTTCTCAACTCAGAAAGAAAATCAATGCTTTGACTAGGCCAGGGAGGGAGAGTAATTTTTGGTGCATGTGAGAAGACAAATACAGTGTTAATTTTTCTAAACTAATCATGTACAGGGATCAAAATGCAAAGATTGAATGTAGAACTACAGCGGGGCAGGGGGTGCTAGTGGGGAAGAGGTTTCCATATACTTAAGTGAATTTGGAAGTAACTTCTTTCCATCTGGGTTAGAGCATGCTGTAGCTGTGTGAAGTAGGATTGAAGAAGTGCACTTTTTGATTTCTGGGCACGTTACGTTACAACACAGAGACATGGACATACTGGACAGAGTCCAGCAAAGAAGAGGGGACTCAGAGGGGTTGCGAGGCACTGGCACAGGTTGCCCAGAGCAGCTGTGGATGCCCCATCCCTGGCGATGTTCAAGGCCAGGCTGGATGGGGCTTGGAGCAACCTGGTCTAGCGGAAGGTGTCCCTGCCCGTGGCAGGGGGGTTGGAACTGGGTGATCTTGAAGGTGCCTGCCAACCCAAACCGTTCCATGACTGGAACCCATGCTCCACTGATATGCCATAAAGGGACTAGCGTCAATTTATCTACCTTCTAAGAACTGTCACATGTTATTCTACCCTCTTCCAACCCATCTGGCCTTAAAACTAAATCTAGTAACGACTTCATTCATATAGAAGTTTTTCCCATAGGGATTAAAACAAAGGGACAGCTTCCTCCCTAGCAGATTAAAGAATTTTTTAATGAGCTTCCCAGCACCTCACACAAACTGTCTTTTTTTCCACTAGGTAACTTCATTCAGGGTGTTTTTAACCCGTTACTGTTAAATGTTTAGCTCAAGACTCAAACTACTACCTTTAAAGCTGGTAACTATCTCATTTAAGTGGTTCCTTTTTGTTGGCCTGCCCTGTCAGAGAGGCTTTCAGCACCGAGAGCTTCATTCTTTACTGAGAGCACCTGTGTGTTCTGCCATACAACCGTAAGAAGCACTGAAGAAATCAAAGCGGGAGGTGGTTCTGAAATGTAAGCATAAGAGCAGCCAACAAAGCTACCACCACTACCTCTGCTTTAGTCGTTTCATGAAGACCATTTCTCTGCCTTCAGAGAAGGCATTCTTCATTCATTTTTGTTTCTCTTCTTTAGCTAAAATGCATCTCCATGTGTTACTTCAAAGACTGGAGCCGCTTTCCTCATTACACAAGTTAGGTTGCCATTAAATCAATAATGGAAAGAAACTTTAATACAAGTTTATTTACCAATATACAATGCAAAAACCTAGTAAAATGATGTGTGCACAACATCAGTTAGGTTTTACATGGTTTCAGCACAGGCATTTGTGTGTCTGGCACAGCTACACCAGGACACTATTCAAATGAGTGCAACATTCCCTTTAAGGAAGAATCTGATGAGCTGAACATGCTCCCCAGGTACCTTCCTTCACAGTATTTAATGTGTCATCACTTAAGGGCAACTGGGGCACATGCAAAAACATTTTGCGAGAAGAGAGTAAACCAGAAGGCTAAAGAAGTCCATTACAGTTGCAAAGAAATTCGATGCAGCCGCTGCACAGGACAGTAACGGCAGAGTGCTTAGTTTGTGTGATTTGCAAGGCAGTTTATGGTCAAAGACTGGTGCAAACCTACTAACGCTGTTCTTAATGCTTGCTGGGACTGCAACAGAACATGGGGCAGGAGGGTTTGTATCCAGACTCTGTTAACAAACCCTTCTGCACTAGGTAGTACACAGAGAACGGAGATTAATGCTCCCTTGTTACCTAATGAGCAAATACTACTGGAAAACATCACTGGAACTGGACTGATTGAAGTAAACATACAGCATTAAAACAGACTTATTGCTGCCTCTTATCAGTAGCAGAAGATCAGTATTTTGAACAGCTTATGGAGTGTCACTTTTTCATAGGCGTACGTCAATGCTGTTAGGACAGATGCTATAATTAGCAATATCTTTAATTAGAAAAGTAAAGAGCGTTAAGCATATAAAACACCTTTTCATTAGCAACATGAAGGCTAGGTTATTTGTACAGTACAGGAAGCACTTCCAGATCAACACAAGATACATTTCCTATGTTTTTTATCAGCCCCTTCACTACAGAAGAGAAGCAGCACAGCTCTAGTAAGTTGCTGGATTAACATAACTGCATCTCAACTTAACAAACAAACAAAAAAACAGCAGCTCATAATGAAGGAATGCTTAGACTAAATCAGTTCCACATTAAAATACGAACAGCAGCATCCTCTAGTGCAAGTCACCTTTAAAATTAAAAGCATAGCTGACAATGAGACACTGCTTCTAGGGAAGCCCTTTCCAAGGGTCTAGTATTTGCTAAAGCAAACATTTACCACCTTGAATTTGCTTGCAAGTATAAAATAAATATTGATATCCATATTTCATACATTAAAAATACTTTATTTTACATTCATTTTGATGTTCAATAAGTTACGTCTAGCACCAAAGAAACATTTTGGAGGGACTGAGGAATTAAGAAACTACAAAGTGTAAATGCAGAATTCACTTCAACTTTTAAATGACTCACTGGTGCCTAGATGATTTTAAGTTATTGTTCAGATGGGCTTTAGACTATTGCTTCAGTTAGATGTGCCAAAATAGCATAGAAATATTAAAAAAAAAAATCACAGATTTGAGGGGGAAAAAAAAACTCAACACAAAGAAACCCTAGTTCTTTTAAACTCCCAGCTACGTGCAGAGCTGAGGCTCCTGAACACTATCAGCAATGGTATGTTATGGCAGTTAGGTAACAAGTTACAGGAAGAACCAAATTGCATAACTAGAATACTAGAAAGAAAGGCCAAGCTTCCTTTCCACAGGAGGACAGAGAAAATAACCAAGGGTTTATACCTTATGAACTTGTGTGCTCTTTGTACGTGCAGACAGGGTGGAAGTGGGTCTTAAAGCTACTCAGCACATCGCAGTTAGTTCCACTGCTGCCAAGGAGAGACAGTTTTGTCTCAAGTATTCCACAACAAGCCACTTACAGGTAAGCCCAACAAAGTATTACATCCAAGAGGACATAGCCCTTACCTTTTCTGAAGGGGCATAACATCACAAGCTCAAAAGAAAAAGGCACTAGAGTTTTGGTTCTTTTCTTCCTCAGAAATGCTGGCTTTGTAATTGTACCCCTTTTATTCTAAACTCACTGCTAACACTATTTTGGTAATGCTGGATGTATGAACTAAAACCCAGTTCTGCTCAGTATACCTCTGCCAAGTTGCAGAATCAAATACTGTTTTAAGATGTTGTGGTATCCTCACTGACTACAGCCCAAAGCATCAAACCAAGATGACATTTTCAGTGCTTGCACTTGTTCTGAAGCCAGTCACGTTCCGTGTTTTGGCACACCTGCACTCCAGACCTGCCCAACTGGCCTCCGCTCACGGCTTCCTGCTCTGGACGCGACCAGCAGAGAGGCTTAGGCACAAGTAACACGGTGCCGTCTGCTACGTAGCAACCACCTTTTTTTTTTTTTTTCCATTTGGCTGAATACCAGCTTGGGGAATTTAAGGATGAAGTGAGCATAACAATCCTTTTCCAGTCCTCCCTCAACATCTTCCCCTTAATCAGCAGATCTTACCAAAAGAGCACTGTGGATCTGGCATTTCTGTCACACGCTGTGTTACGTCGCCAGCTGCCGCCCGTCTCAAGCAGCTGGTTCAGACAGCAGTCGTTAAAAGAGTTGTGACGAGTTACCTCTCAAGGTGTGAGTTACCTCTCAAGGTGCGCTGCTCTCACTGGAGCGGGCCGCATGCACCATTCTCCTATTATGTCAGGAATTCCAACTTCAGTGCGGTTAGCCTGGCCTGTGCCAAGGCACACACAGTCAGGACCCTGTAAGGGCTTGGTTTACGGCTCCATACTTCGGAAGCACACTAGCTGTGCACTTTGACCTAACGTGTATCACTTTGCATTTTTGTTTTTAAAAACCAATCTCTGATCACTCTGAGAATCTTGCTCCCTTTCCCTGTCCTTCCCAATCAAATTCATAGGAGGAAGCTACACCCCCTCAGCCCATACAGAGACTGGAGAAGGAGCAGGCTCCCCCCACAAAAGAGATTTTGCTGTGTGAGGCTTCCAACCGGCACACCACCACTGGCTGCCTACCTTCCCAAACCCCATTTCCCAAATCAGACACTTGATGGTAGTGCTGACCCCTCCTCCGGAGCAGCACCACAGCTGCCCTGTAATATTGCGGCTTTGCTGCTAAGTAGTTACCAATGAAGCTCCAGTGCCCTCTGTTTCAGCAAAAACTCAAGTCAAAGCTAGACCCAAATCAGCCGGGTGCCAGGGTAGCTCTCCAAGAAGCCTCTCCACAGCACAAGTATCTGAAGGCATCTCACCTACCACATTTCTTGCCTTCCACTCCCTGCCATGGCTCATGCCTGCTGTATTCTCGACAGAAACTCTCACTCTGCTGTCCCAGCATCTTGGCTGTAGTTACTAAGGAGAACGCTCCCAAAGCTTAGCAATGGTCACAAAAATCCCCACTCACTCTGCTCCTGAGCTCAGGACTTTCGTAAGCTTCACTTTGCTGCCAGCATTACACCAAAAAAAACCACGAAACAAAGGGAGGAGAAAGTTTCATTTGCTGGAAACTATCTCCCACCTTCAAAGAAAAGCAAGGATTACACTGATATTTATCCAACAGTAAGGAGTAAAGTAACTACTCCAGGACTACTGGATTCGAGTAAGTTCACATGAAAGAAAACTGCTCTAATAATGTACCAAAAGCAGTGAAATTCAATGTAGAAGTTTCACAATGAAGTACTTTCCATGATCCAAAGCAAAAATCTATTTGAACCATGGATCACTAACACTGTGGGGGTTTACGTATTTGCTTTTTGTTGTTGTTTAGGTGACATAATTTCTGTATCTTTGGGGAGGGAAGGAAAAAATAACTGAGTCCTTGAGGCTGTAATGGGCCTCTGCTGCGTTTTTTCAGATCAGCCGAGTTTCATGAAGCATCCCTGGATATCCAACCACTTTCTGTTAGAAAATTTAAAATCCTTTTCTTCAGTACCTTATCTAAGTAACTGGGAAGGCGACTCTTTGAAGGAATTCCTTGTCTTTTTTGGAGATGGTCTTTAATGATTATAGTTTTTACAGTCACATAACGTGCAGGAGTCAAATTTAGAGAGCTGCAGAGCACCTTTTCCCTGTCCGATAAGAGTTCAAAGCCAGGCAGGTTTTCAATGGCAGCGAATTCACCTTCTTTACCATCTTCCTTCCCTCTCTTAGAACTAGCTATGTTTTTATTCTCCTTCCTCTTTTCCCGTTTATGCCTGGCTGCCTCGTATTCTGCCGACTCTTCCATTTTGGTGATTCCGTTTCGACGATACCGCTGCAGTTCCCGAATCTTTGCTCGAAGAATCCTCTCCTTGTGCATGTTCTCAAAGAAGTCTTCAAACTCCTTACAAGACATGAACTGGTACAGAGGCCTCAGTTTCAGCCTCAACTCCTTCTCTTCTTTCGTGATCTTTCGTTTGGGAGCTTTCTCCTTGTCCTTTTTATCCTTCCCCAGAAAGGCTGGCACCAAGTTATAGTCTCGTGCAATGTTCTTCCGCCGTTGCCTCTCCTTGAGCTTCCTTACATACATGTCTACGTGAGCTCTTTTTAACTCTATTTCCACATCATCATCATCATAGTTCACGGAAAGGCCACTGATCAGAGTCTCCGCATCCTGATCGTATTCGATCTCATAGTCATCCCGAAGCGGCATGTATCCCAACTGCTGCTGTTCAGCTACTGATATGTCCAGCGGCGGGAGCGGTGTGGTCAAGCTAGGAGAAAGCGGGCCACCACTGGGACACGTGTGATCCGTGACTCTGTTTGGAATAGTGTCCGGGATGCAGGCTTTTCCCAGGTTGCCATGGATATACATGCTCACATAGTGTTCCATCACCTCCTGAGGAGTTCGGGATGCTCCCACGTGAGCAGCCATGTCCTCCTAAATGAAAACAAGGAGGAGCGATAAAATGATTCCCATTACATCTCCAGCGTAACGTGCACTCAGGTAAGAGCATGGCAGCTTCTTCCCTGCTCCTTCAAAAGCTGACTCGCAACACCTAAACTTCTCTAGACATACTGAAATTAGCCACATTTCCATCAGATCTGCATTTTTAGGTACAGGTTAAGTATTTACGAGTGCATAGGGGCATGCAAGCCGTTTACAGAAACGCCAGTAAGGCAAGCTGCATCAGATCCTCTGGGCACAGGACACTGGATCCACACAGCAATTCCTCAGCATCTGTTGTTCTCTCAGTCAGCTGAGCATCACCAAGAAGGTTTCTAAGTCCCAAGCCAGCACCAAGACAACTATGCTGTTTGGATTTTGCTCATTTGTACTGCATTGTTGAAGTACTTTTAGAGCAACGCAGAAATAAAGATAGTATTTACTCTTTTTCTAGTTATTAAAGAACTAAAACCAGGCCACCACGACCACAAACTTTGAGATTTTGAAAGCCTTTGCGTTCAATGAAACAAAACACAATGAACCAACAGTTACAGAACCAAACAGCGATGCTTCTCACCGCTGCTTTTTGAAAGCGAGCCTGACTGTACGCGGGCACGGAGGGCAAGTGGCCGGTTCCCTGGGACCTACCGACGGGCCAGGCCGAACGCTGAGGGTGTGGGATGTGCGCCGTGCGCAGGCGGGGGGAAGGTGCCGGCCGGGGCCGCGGCCAGCAGCAGCCCCCGGCAGCCCGCAGCGCTGTCACGGAGGGGCAGCTCTGCCCGGCAGCTCCCGCGGGGCCCCCCGAGGCTGCTGCCTGCGCGGGACGGGGACACGGGGACACAGCGCCGGGGCCGCCGGCCAGCCCCGCGCACGACCCCCGCCGCTGCCAGCCCCGCGGGCTCCCCTCAGCCCAGGCCGGCACCGGCCCCCTCGTCCCGAGCAGCGGCCGCCGCAGGAGGCCAGGGCCGGCGCTGCCCCGCCGGGGGCTGCCCGTGGCTGTCGGGGGGGACGCGGCCCCCGCCGCCCGCCGCCCGCCCCGCGGCCCTTACCCAGTTGCCGAAGCCGAACTGCTCGATGGCGTCCAGCAGCAGCTGCTCCTCCCGGCTGCTCCAGCCGCCCTCGGCCTCGGCGCCCCAGAGGGTGAAGCGGCCGCCGTCGACGAGCTGGTAGCCGTGCCATCGGCGGTGCGGGCCGATCTCGGCGCCCGCCGAGAAGCAGTCGGGGCAGAGCTCGATGTCGGCGCACTCGGTGCAGCGGAACCGCAGAGAGCTCACCTCGGCCAGGCAGTACACGCAGTACTTCTTCCCCAGTTCCGCCATCTTACCCCGCCCGCCGACCGGCCGCGCGCACGCGCCGGCACGCCCCCGCGCCGGCATCGCCAATGGCAGCGCGCCCGGAGGGCGGAGCACCGCGGCGGATGACCAATGGGCGCGGAGGGCGCGGCCCTCTCCGCGGGTTCCCGGCCAATGATGCCAAAGCGCCCGGGCGCGGGGGGGATTAAACGGGACGGGCTGCGAGAATTGGCCGACCGGGATCCGTCTTCCCTTGTCGCGGCCAATCGCGGAGGCGGCCCCGAGCAACCCCGCCGCTGAGTGGCCAGTGCCGGGCCAGGGGGCGCGGCCGAGCCGGCGCCACGGGGAGAGGGGCGGGGCCGGGCCGGCCGGCGGAGCGGAGCCGAGTCCCGTTGCCCGGGCAACGGGGGAAGCGGGGAGCGGGGCGGCCGCGGAGGTGGAGGCGGCGGCGGGAGGGCCGGGGCTGGAGCCGTCCGCGGGGCCGGCGGGGCGGGGGGAGCTGAGCCCTGCCGTGCCAGGGGAGTCGCCGGGGGCTAGACGGGGCCGGGCAGCCTACGGAACCGGGGCCGGAGGAGCCGCCGGCGCCGAGGGAGGTGCCGGAGCTCTGAGAGTTGGAGGAGCAGGAGGAGCCGGGGCAGGAGAAGCCACCGGGGCCGGAGGAGCCCGAGCCCTGGGAGCTGGAGCAACAGGAGCCGCCGGGGCCCTGCGAGCTGGAGGAGCTGGAGCCGCCGGAGCCCTCGGAGGCGGCGGCCGCGCCAGCAGCGCCGGGGAGGAGGCGGCGAGCGGCGGGGACGGTGCCGCGGGCGAGGCGCATCCCGCCGCGGGGACTGACGAGGCGGCGGACGAGGCACCCGAGGAGGAGCGGCGGGAGCGGGCGGCGCTGCTGGAGCAGTTCGGCGGGCGAGCGGCAGCGGCCAGCACCCGCCTGCAGCTGCGGCTGTGCGAGCTGCGCCGGCAGGGCGAGGGGCGGCGGCGGGCCGAGCCGGGCGCGGGCGCGATGCGGCTGTGCGCCCAGCGCCTCTGCGGCTGCCGGGGCGGCGGGAGCCGGCGGCAAGGCAGGCGTGGGCCGAGGCCGAGTGGGCCGCCCTCCGGGCCCGCAAGGCGCCGGCGGCCGGCGCGCACCCAGGCCGGGGAGCGGGACGAGCAGCCGCCGCGGCCACCTCCCGCCCGCCGCCCAGCCGCCGCGGGGAAGGCCGGCGCGTTCCGCCCCCGCACGGCCCGGCGACCGGCCTCCCTCCCTCTGCACCTGCACCTTTTCCCCCCTTGAAGCTTTGTTATGGTCGTGACTTACTGTAAAGGGAAGTGCTTCTGCCCTGGCAAAGCAAGGATTAAAGGAATGGAGTGATCCTTTTATTTCTGCTCCTCTAGGCCCGTGTGGAAAACATCAAGCTGAAGCGTGAAAGCCAAAATCTTGAAGCCAGCTTGAAAGCTGAGGGAGAACAGGCAGAGCGTCCACAGTCCAAGGCCATCAAGCACATGGAGAATGAGAAGCACAGCGAAAAAGAGTGCCTCCCTCAAAGATGAAATCTTAAAGCTCAAAAACAGGCTAGCGAGCAGAGTACGCGTTCTCAGCCAGGTCAGGGAAAAACTACAGTTTGTGGAAGCTGGAAACCAAGACAGAAAGGCTGAACTGAGACACCTTAAGACTGTCTTAAGACAGACATGCTGACCAAAGCAAAACAGGCTAGAGACAGACTGCAGAGAAGAAACTGGAAATTGCAGCAGAAACACTTCTGAGCGGGTCACTCAGAAGTGAGATACTGCTTCGGGACTTTGAGGAAGAGGTGCATACTGTAGAGTTGCTAAGTCAGCAGTTGGAAACACTGAAACATCACTAATGCTGGCCTGATCCTTACTTGTAGGGGAATTCAGAAAAAAAAAATCAAGGAAGCCAATTCCTCCTTCCTTACTCGGGAGAATTGAAGAAAAAAATAAACATGGAAAATGAGCAAACAAAGGAGTTTTGCATAAACCTAACTTTTAATGTTGCTTTTTCTTGCTAAGTCTTGAGGAATACATTACACACATATTCCTGAAAAAGCCTTTGTCTAAGTGCCATGTCAGTATTACACATTCAGTGAAGAAATTACAGTAGTTAACTCGCTTTGAATGAAAACTGTAGACATGTGCCTTAAAGAAACAAAAAAGTCTCAGTCAGAAGTCTGCACTTTTAGAAAACCACCTTAGCATTCCGTCCTTTACAGCCATGGCAATACCATATAAGCAGAGCACTTGCCATACCCTGACTCAAAGCCTGATCCTGCCACTCTCTGCATGGAGTTTGTAATTTGGTATCGACTTCGTCTGTACACTAACAGTACCTGCCATCTGGGCACGTTGGAAGGGGCAATTCTCACAGGATGTGGTTGAGCATCAGAGAGCAGCTTACTGTCAGTACCTGACATTGCTTGCATACAGCCAATACGCTACAGAAACACTACATCACTCACCCATTCTGTAAATGGGACTTGGCTGCCAAGTTTGCCTTGGTGGTGTACAAGAAGAAAGGTTTGTTGAGAACTGTTTTCATAGTATAAATATTATATATGCATCAATCTTACCACTCAAACCTAGAGTTCTGGATTTTTTTGGTCTTAAATCTCTTAAGTTTCAGTACTCTGCCTTGTCCCCCTCATTCATGGCGTGTGAAGAGGTAGAAAGTAGTGTTAAGTCCATCGCCGCTTCAGTTCCCTCTGCACTGCTCCACATTTCAGAAAAAAAAAAAAGACTGAAGAAAAAGGGGAGGGAGCAACAAACACACGATTGTGACTCTACTGCTCACAGAGCTTTAGCTGCAGGAAGCAGCTTCCCCTTTCAAAATATCACGTTCTTTAAACTCCAATTCCCTCATGGCAGTCAGTGACTGAGACTGATGCATATCCCACAGCTCTTGCTGCTGTTGTAGCATCATTTTTCATTTAAGGCATAGAATGAATGTCAAGAATATAAAACCATCTTAGGCTAGTAAAATGTTGGAGCCCTAGTATCTTATGTTCTCGTTATTGAAGGAACTGCAACTTCAGTAGGCTCCTCACAGGCCATCACTAGCTGCTGCACCCAGTTACTGATTCAATCCTACCTAGTTAATTGTTAATTTCTACACGCAATACTACTAGTTTGCTTGGACTGACCAGCGACCCTTGGTCCCATTTTTCATAGTCCGAGTTGGGTATTAAAGGCTCAGATTTTGCAGGAAAAGAAGGCACATCCCAGTGTTGAAAGAGCAGAGCAGGAGTGTCATCCTTTGGTTTTCCACCAGAGGTTGGAATGGGACCAGTACTGCTGAGCTGTATTTGAGCTGCTGGGTCTAGTTCAAAACTAATTTGTTGCATATGCATTTAAACAAAGTACACAAGTCACTGAATGCGCTTACATGGGGATAAAAAGTAGATAAACTGACAAAAAGAATATTTAGGAATGGCTCACACCTTCATACTTTAAATTATCTCTGAACTAGGTTTTCTGAATTGCCTGGATATTTAAAAGACAAAACATAATTAAAGTGGTTATTTACACTATTTAAGGTTTAAATCTTGTTCTTTTCTCACAGTGAAATGAAAGATCAGGAATTTCTTACTCTTCCTGCAATCATGCAGTAGCAATCTGGTCATATTCTCCTCAGGTCCTTACAGTTCTGCTGAACTATTGCGCACACACACAGTGGAACAGCGCAGGCTCTTGTTCTGCACTGAAGGGTGCTGTATCTTTAGTAGTTCTAACACTCAATTCACAAAAAGACATTACACAACTAATATTCAAAAACTTCTCACAAAATACCAGAAGACGTACCTCTGTCTGTTGTTGCTGGATAGTAAAAGGAGCCAAGTGTAACCACCAACCACTTATCTTACAAAAATACAAAAAACCCACAACCAAAAAACATAGCAAAATGAGTACCTTTCGTCTTCAGCCCTGTTACAAAAACGAGCTCACTCCTGCTGGAAGAGTGGCATTGCACAAGTTGAGTACCTTCCTCATGTTCCATAAAACTATTTTCATAAGTAATTACGGATGATCAGCAGTCATCTCCCTTTCTTACAAACTCCCAACAGGAAAATTCTTACACTTCTTGCTGCTTCTGGCTTAAAACATATAAAACTTACTTTAACTTCTCAAACACTATTAAGCGATAAATATAGATAGATCAAGGAATAAGAAACAGGGAAAGTAAATCTTAGATGCTTTTCCTTGCTGTTTATTTGACATCTGGAAAAGGCAAAAAATTAGGGTCCAAATAAGGTTGATAGTATATTCCCTGCACTAAGTATTTCTACTGAAACAAATACTAGTAAGGCATTTGCTTACACTTCACACACTGTCTCCAGGACCTTTTTTTCTTAGCACCGAGTTCTTGAGACAACCCACTGCTACCTTGGCCTTCCAAAGCACCCCAAGGATGAAGATCAAAGACTCCTTCATCTTCCTCCTATAAATATAGGAAGACACTCCATCAGGAAGCAGTAAAGACAAATGTCTTATTTCCTAACTTCATGTGCTGGCATGCTGGGAAGTATTTAACTTCTCTTCAAAGAGACTGGAATTAGTACTGGGAAAGCAGGTAAGGAAAAGTAAATCTAGTTTTGAACAATTCTGTGCAACTCCTGTAACAACACACAATGTAAAAGCTCTATCGGTATCAAATTGGAATAGGCTTACATAAAGCATTTCTGATTTTATGTTCTAATCCAGCAAATCTACCAGTAAGATACTTCAGTACAAGGAAGGTGAGAGACATGTTTGCTGGAGAAACTAGAACAGTGGCAGCCAAGTCTTTGTGTTCCCCATGTAGGCTTATTGTCTTTTCTCCCCTTTTATCTATCTTTTATTTGGTGCTTTAGCCTCTCTTCAGTGAAGTAAGCAACAGGAAGATTCTCCAATTTAACCCCTGCAGTTAAAGTAGTATTGTTTTAATTCTTACACAGGCGTAAGTTGAGCACAAAAGTATTTTGTGATCGTGAAACTTGCAATAACCCAAGCTTTCTTTGAAAACAAAGAAAGGATAAGGTATTCAAGCATTTCCAAGTTCTGCATATCTCACAAAGATGTATTTACATCTATTTTTCTTAACAAATTTATCTCAGACCTACTCCAAAGGCATATGAAATGCATTAAACCATGGCACCGTAAGTATCAAATCTTCTAAATGTCGTATGTAACGTAACAGGTATTTTAACATGTGAACTTGGAACGCATCACCATAAAATCCTCCACCTGCAGTACTTCAATGTCCCCAAAGTCCTGATTTTGGACAGACAAAAGCTGCTAAAGAAGCCCGTGAAGAAACAGACAGGTACTTGAATTTTTAATTTCTGAATTACACTGACAACAGGTGATTAAGATAACTTTACATGACTTTATTTAACAAAACCATATATTTACAGTTGAAAAAAGTTCCAGTTTGATACACATATCTAAACAAAACAAATTTGCTAACTACATAAAACCAATTTAAACATGATATACAGGGGATGTATCAACAGTTCTTTATGTGTCATTCTAGTTCTTCAAACATTCAAAAATAAACTGTTTCAAGGTACCTTTTTATTCAAATTAAGTTCTTCACTAAATCAAATAATGTTAATGATTGATTTCTGACTGAAGTTGCAAAACAGCTTTATTATAAAGTGCAGGTTGTACAGAATTGCAAACCTGATTTAAGTTTTCTGGTTTCTCTCATGTGCTGCGTGTACAGTGGTAGTTGCAGACTTCTGATGTATTGCAGCATTTTTGTTTTTCCTTAAAGCCAAGAAGAAAAGGAAGTTTGCTTGATGGGGACACTTGCTCAATGAAAGAAAATACCATGCATCTTGTTACAGATACTCTCAAGCACCTGAACAATGAAATTGTCAAAATCTTTTCTGCAATCCCCGAATTTATTACAGAAGTCTTCCTTAATAGCTAATTAAGAGAACTGGTATGCTGCAAGAACATTAAAAAGCTCAGTGGCAAGTAATTCTATGCCCTTACTACTCATCTCTGATT
This sequence comes from Falco cherrug, assembly GCF_023634085.1. Classification (NCBI taxonomy): domain Eukaryota; kingdom Metazoa; phylum Chordata; class Aves; order Falconiformes; family Falconidae; genus Falco; species Falco cherrug. The sequence continues at coordinate 51,111,182 of NC_073697.1, forward strand.
TTACCAAAATTCAGGCGTTACCTTCAAATCGAGCTACTGAGAAGTTGAAACAATTGCATCTTTAGGCAGGTGATTTTCTTTTTTCAAATGCATTTCGTTTGAAAACAAACTGTGCAAAGCTTTTTATTGCATTGCTTTTCTTCATTAAAGAACATACCTTATATACACAAAGAAATCATTTAGAAAATATATACATCTTCTAAGAACAGAAAGATCAAATCACAAAACAAAATAATTACGTTTGCAAGTAACAAACAGTGCACAAGTGCTGCAGCAGGCCTTTTTTCCCCCCACAACTACGCCCATTTTCACTGTTACATTCAACACCTCAATGAGAAGAGAAAAAGGAGAGCAGGCTGTGGATGGCTGCAAAGATACCTAGTAGCTCAAGAATGCATTTTAACCAGACAAATGAGCCACAGCTGTAGACTTGGTTTAAAAGGAAATACAAATCTAGTTGCAATGAAGACTTAAATCACAAAGCCAGTTACAGTACCACCTAGAAATGTATACTGAGGAAAAAGTTGTTGCTTTGTTTAGTAAATCATTTAAAAGCATAGTGCAAATGTTTCGGATGGTAGGCCTCTCATATCCTTCACGGAAAGGCATTATTTGTTGTAGTCACAGAAAAAAATAGTATTAAGAAACACTTACTGACCTTCTAGCTTTCTATTGCACTTCAAAGCAATGTAGCATACAAGTACCTGTCCCTGAGGGACGAGAGCTATACAAATTCTGGAGAATTAACATGCGTTTCGTATCAGTGTCTCGATGTCTATTTTCAGTAAGTGATGACCTAGAAGTCCTACGGAGGAATTAAGACGGCCAGCGAAAACACACATCCATTACGCCAGGTACACAAAGTGGACAGGAAAAGAGGCCAATGAGGTATCAGACTTGCAAGCTGCATTTGCGTTACACATCCTCCAAAGTAACTGCGAGTCCTCACTTACCAGGGAATCTTGCTCGCACTCTTTTTAATACTACCGCCAAACCATCCCTTCGCAGAAAAAATGTTTGTACCCAAGGACAGGATTTTCATTATGTCCTGCAGTCCTTTACATTATATGTTGAGTTGAGCAGTGTGCAACTATTATTCTCATTTTTTTTTTATTCAGACAATGCCAAAATAATCAGCGTAAAACAGATTGAAAAGAGCATTGGGAAACTGCTGACCATATAGCTAGAGGATTTAGTGATGCCTGCTTACAGCTAACACAAATATTGCTTCAGTTAGTTTCCCTTTTCAATGATCGTCATTATTTATAAAATAGATTTTACACTATACACTATGCAATAAATATTCTTGTAAATCAGAGGCACTCATGACTTACAGTTCAACATTCATCTGAATGCAGAGGGTATCTAAGCAGTGTGACATTATGCAACTGCGGTGTGCCGCCTCTGTAACTTGCTCCCATGTATTAGAGGCTGGGTAAAACGCTAGAAAATGACAGCTTGTACTTATCCTGATGGTATTTGTCTGGCAGATTCCCCAGTAAACTTCTTTCACTTGTCACTACATACAGATCAGCTCGACATAATGCTTTCCCCACCATGGCAGCAGCAGCTTCAGGAGATCCCGCAGACCCTTTTCAGCAGCAACACTGGCTTAACTGCTCCCCTACACCCTTCCTCCTCAGTTATGCCAGTGAGCAGGGCTGGGTTTAACTAGAAAAACTGCTTTTAACCATTTCTCAGTTTCTCTGCTCAGCCCACAGTTTTATCAGCATGACTGCAGAGACTGCACAGGAATAAGCAGCTGGTAGGCAAGAACACCCTGAGACAGCACGGCCCCAGAAAAAGGAGACATGGCATCATACATTAATAGTATGTCACCCCGGCTTTAAACAAAGGAAAGAGACAATCGGGAAACGATGCCAGCTTAATACTAGAACCCCCCAGGTGAGCCTGGAATCTAGTCCGATTAATGGAACTTCTTCCATATGCATTCTTATTGGAAACAAAAATTTCCAAGGCATACTGAAGAATAATTGGTTTTGCACTGCTAGTATGACTTCTCTTCCAAGTTTACTTTGTACTTAACTGTTTTTACTAAAGAATGGAATGTAGTTCTACGTCTACATGATTTCTTTGGTAAAAGGGACCCACAGCCTATAAAACAAGAAGCATTTCTAAAGAAATGGTCCTCACATCATTTAAATATAAATTCCAGCACCAGTTATTTAAAATCCAGATCCAGCTACTGTTACAGGTATGGGAAATATATCCTGCCTAAGAATGAAACTGGGGAATAGCTTTCAAAGCAACTAACACTGCTGAAACGCCCAGTCTTTTAAAACATCACAGGAAAAAAAACCCCACCAAACTTAAAAAAAACACACCTCTTAATATTGTTTAGCTTCACTGCCCTCATCAGAAGTACAGAATGCATAACGCTGTCCACAGCAAATGCTCATTCCACTAAAAGTTTAAGGCTAAGCCCAGGTTTAATTTACGAGGGGCTTATCCCCTGATTTCCTTCCTTTTTTCCCCACCCCCCTCCCTCCTCCTCTTTTTTCCTCTCTCCTCTTTAAGGCTAACCTACTACTAAACAAAACTCTGAAATAACACTTTGATTTGCAGGTTCATACATGTCAAACGGTACTCAATACATTTGCCAGTTTATCTCTCTTCCCATGAGTCACTGGAGGCAACTGTAATTTTAACGTTTGAGTGAAGGACTTCCTTTTTCCATTTCCCGGTTATCTTTCTGCAGAGCAGCCAGTATCTAGACATTTCAAGGAATGAGAGAGAAAAACGTGTTAGATCTAAAAAACGAGTCAATAAATCATTATCTGAAGAGCTTCCCATTTAATTATCTGAGTAATACCATTTTAACTACTAAATGTAATCAAACTTAAGAGAGCCTCTCCACTGACAGAGACCTCTCCCATATGTTCTTGTGGCATGAAAGATACAAACGGATTTAACAAAGGTTTAAACTCGGTCTCTCCCCAACACATACTTTTGAAGCCCTGAGATGAGATTGTTACTCAGATTACACAAGTCTAGCACTATTAAAGGATGCTGCCTGAGGGGAAGATTTAACTCTTAGGATAAATGGAATGTCTAAAAACACAGCAAGTGAGCAGCCTGAGCAATATGGCAGTATCTAAAGAGTTCTGAACAGAATTATCCTTAGTGCCCACTGGTGCTTGCCTAGAGCACATCACTGTCTCCAGACCTGCTTACATCTTTTTCTAAAGCAAAAAGTCCACATTTGCATCCACACTGAAAATTTGTATTTCCTAATATCCAATCCACAATTCTGTTTTGTTAGCCCCTGTGTAGAGGGCACAGTAATAGCCAGTTTCTCATGCTGCGTAACACGCTCCCTGCCCTATAGTTAGGCTCTGCTGAAGAAGTCCAGCAGCATCTGGACTGAATCACCCTGGAACTGAATGCACAGTTCATCTCAAAGAAGTGCAGTTACAAGTAAGAGGCACTCTTTTCTCCCTCTGACTGACTTCAAAGAAACCTCTGCACCGTCAGAATTAACAGGAGGTGGGGCTAAATCACTCACAGGGCAATCATACACCACTACCTACACTTCAAAGCAAAAGCACCTACAGCTGTTGCAGCAAAACAGTTCAACACGGGTCTGAACAGAAACACAGCCGGCTGGCTGTTCAGCAGTTTCTAGAATTGGAGAAAGATTTCAGTGAGGTCCTCTTCATCGAGATTCAGGGTACATCAACAGCTACTCAAACAGCCTTGTGAGAATTTCAGGTGCCACAGTTAACAATGTCCTTGGTGGAAAAAAGTTACCCTTTTTAAGGAACACAAGAATGACACTAAAATGCTGATCCAGAAAAGCAAAAAAACCATAGACCTTAAGCCAACTAACAGAGCTCGGATTCCTGAGTTATTTGGAAGAGTTTATGGAGCTAAGACTTGAAGCATATAGGTTACAGAAACACTAAGCAAACAGTCTAGTCTCTTCTAGAAAAGTGAAGTTCAGACTTCTGAGTCCAAACTCTTCCTGGTGAACTTTAAAGACTGAAGAGAGGCAAGAAGCTGTCACAGGCAGCATCTTAGTAACAGAAAACAAGATCCCATAACCTCTTTGTCTTGTTAACATTTCTAGGTCAGTTCCAACAGCAGTACCTCAGCAACCGAGCAGTGCCAGCAAGTGCATGACGTGAGCTAACCCATAGCCACCATCTGCTTCTGGCTTGGAAAAGGATAGCAGGCTAGAGAGTGAACAGGCTTCCCTCATGGAAACTTACTCAGCAATGGAACTACCTGGTCAAGAAAGTCAGTTGGTGCAGAAGTCAAAGACAGGCAAGAAGTCAGCCAACATCAACCCTACAGCATGCTAACTCTGTTAGAGATCTATTTGCACCACGGTCCAGCAACATTTTTTCTTCAGTTTGCCACAAAAAAAAAAAGAACAACCAGGTACATTCCAGCACATCCAGAAAAAAGCTGATGAGGAGACCGAGGAAGACTGCTTAGAAGTTACTTTGAAGTCGTCCTCCTGCTGTGATAATCACCACTAAACCTTCACATATGTCACAGACTGAAAACCACTGGCTAAGAAAGGCCGTAACTTGGAGCACTTGGTAGAATGGGACCCCTGCCCCCCCTTCTCTGCAAGGGAAGCAGCAGTAGGCTGAGAATTTATTTGGCATGTGATCCTCATCCACACACAACATGTTCAAAGACAGTGAGCCATCTGAACAAGGAACAAGACTGGGAGATTACTTGTAGAGACATTACTGGCTGAAAAATGCGCTTGAGGTAGAAACAAAGCTGGATCTGTCTGTACTAGCAACTTATGACCAAGACCACAAGGCAAATCCAAACCGAGCTGTGAGGAAAGACATATCATATAAGAAATGCAGGCAGCGTGCTGCTCTGAGCTGGGCAGCACAGGCCGTGTTCCCCCTTATACACAAGAAAAGGCTCAGAAGGCTACTACAATCTACTCCTACTGTGAAGGTTAGAAATTCTCATCTCAAATAGCAAACTAGTAGTCCCTGGTATCTACAGGCAAGACTATTACTCCAGAAAAGAACCATAAACTCTCATTTGCAGCTAAATTGCCACTACCACTACATTTAAGATCACCTTTCAGTTCCACTGCAGAAAAGAATGCCGATAAACCGGGCAGAGCTCTACTACAGCATGACTCATGAAGCAGGCTGTATTACTGCTTTGGAGAAAGAAAAAGGAAAAAAAGGTGTTTCCACTCCAAATGTTATGAAGTACATCTGACTTAACTCTCTGGCATGAATGGCTGTTACAGCCACTTAATGATTTTCCACATTCAGATGACACACTTCCATCTTTTTTTGTTTAAACTGGAATTTAATTGAAATTACATTAATGGGATAATTTCTGAGAAAGGCTTCAGTGCTAAATTCCAATAAAGAAGTCAGAGCTACTGTCACTTCTGTAAAGCCCAAAATTAGGCAAAATAGATCCTCATATTAAGACGATGACTTGATGACACATGATAATGTGTCCTGACAAATTGTCGTCATCTCCCAAACAGTGAATTTCTGCTTTTAAATACTGAGTTGTAATGTTGCCAGCAGCCTTTGCAATTAATAAATTTAAACAGCTGTATGATACTTTACTTCATCAACACGCATATCCACTCAACATTTCAATTTTGAATGTTGACTGAGCTCTCCCTTTCCAGTGGAGAGTAAACTCAGGGAATCCACTCACCCAAACGTATACTAAAAGCATGGAGTGAGCTACATAGTCCTACCTACCTGTAAAACACTAGCTCTGCTCAAATGTTCTTCAAGGTGTTGCCAAACCCCATTTTTAAAAGTACAGTACAATAATCTATTACCAAAGATTAACATCCTCTTTACCTGAGCCCACTTTTTGTTTCTACTTTGCATCTGAATGGCAGCAATAGATGTGAAGAATTCTTCTGAAGGCAAGTCCTCTGGTAGCTTTGTTAAAAACTGGGCTATATGAATGAAGTCCATTTTGGTCAAAATATCTTCAAAAAGTTTTAATATTCCCAGGGCTGTACGGAATAAGAATTCTTCTCCATCACGGCAGAACACATCCCAGACACGACATGCCAAGTCTAGTGGCAAAGATTTGCTGTACAATGTGAATATCCTGAAAAAAGAAAAAAAAAAAGTAAAATTTTCAGAGTTACTGGACAAGAAAAATGTCTTAGATACTCACAGAAGTACACAGATCGATCATCAGTAAGTTTGAGGCTTCACAAAGATTTATAACAATATTCATTTTTTATTTCAAAATTAATTCTGCTAGTTGCCAGGTACCAATACATGAAACAATATAAAACTGTAGAGCCATTAAGGTGTCTAGCTATGAATCTCGGTCTCAAAGTTCAATTTTCTTGGATTGCTAACATCAATTAGGTAAGAAAGGTAACAAAGGTAACAGCAGAAACACGAACATCCTCCCAGTTGCTAAAACTGTATTTTCATTAACTGCCAAGAGTACATTTCTTCCTTCACCAAAATGCTGACAGCCTTGCTGCCAGGAACACAAAGATGCTCCTTCCTCCCTCCTCTATACAACACTGTTACAAGGCAGACGGGTTTCCATTACCACTAACAACAACCTAACAGCAAGTGAAGAGAATTAAGTTTCCTGGAATCACATCACAGTATAAAATGGAAAAGAGTTACATTGATTTTTTCCTTCATAATTTATAGATTTCTCCATATATGCACTGCATAAAAGATCTCCATAAAACTGCAGATAATTATTTCTCCAGCAGATGTCAGCAAAGCCTCAAATTTAAATGAAATCTTTCCACATCCTTTAACACGAAATTTCTGTCCAAGTTGCTGAACTGAACAGCAGTTCTTTAAGACTCCCTCCTATCTCCTCCCATTCTTTTTGTAGGAAATTCAGGTTTACATTAAAAAATACAATGGAACATATATATACACACACACATATATAGGGATAGAATATGAATTAATGTCTTTTCACAGCAAATTCTAGTATCAAAAGTTTTCTGAAATATCTACTTTTTTCTATATAAGATTATTTGAATGACGTATCATCAAATATCCGGCTTCTCTGTGAATCAGCACACTTTAGGAAAATATATTCATTTTACAAGTAGCAAGACAGAAACTAAAACATCTACACAAATTCAGGCGACAGGTAAATTGCAGGTTTAGGACCCTTAGGATTTCACTTTTTTCTATTTTTACACCTCATTGCAATGTTTTTGTAACAATTGGAAACTGTTTAAATTCTGATCTCCAAAAAGCTAAAGTATAAAAATAAGCACGTAAGAGGTAGAGTCTGCAATGAAAAAAAAACAGTATTGTTCAAATATGCAATTTTACATTCATACATGAATGCATAAGAACAGTGTAACAAGCCCCTTCTTTGGGTTATTGGCTGATCACACATTGCAGACTTTGTATACTCTTTGAACATTTTTGTACAGCCACATGCCATATAAAAATATCTTGCTACAGAATACCTACACAGCAGAATTGAAACTTTTTGTCTACACACACACGCACAGGAAACAGCAACAGCTTTTTCCACTTAAAAAGAACAGTGCAATAGGAAGCAATTCAACTGAGTCCTTTCCTGGTCACCAAGCAGCAGGCAAACACTCAGCCAGAAACTCATCCTGGTTAAAGATAAGTAACAATGCCCATTTTTTTGATCTCCCTTTATTCACAAAAGCTATTATTCTGTCATGATTCAGATATAGCCTGAATAACCCACGTGTATTGTATCTGCAGCTATGCAGAAAATGAACTGTCAGAAGAAACAGTCAGAACTGTTTATTAGAACACTACCTTTTGTAGGAGAATTTACTTGCACCAAAAAAGCTGTCACAATCAAATCAGGTATTTGACATTGAGCTCTTTGTAATTTGGAAATGCAATTTGCAGGAAATTCACAAGGCAATTAACTTTCATTAATACCAGCATGGAATTAAATGCATCAAGCCCTAAACCACAGACTGAGTCCCCTTGAATAAGCAATGAAACAAGAGTAGGAATCATTATTGCTAAGAACGGATACAGCATCTGCTTCCTTCAAACATTTTCTACTGAAAGCCATTTTTTTATTAGACATCTGAGCTACTGGTCTGATGTAAACCCAGCTGAAATTTATTATAGTAATAAAGCAGCTGCTAGACTTGAACAGTTACAGCAGCAGCTCCCAGCAGCTCTAGCACACCACTTGCGCATGATCTACAGAATGATTTTCTGTCCACAGCTCTCTTCCAACCCACTAGAAGTCCCAGCTGCACACAACACAGCTGACTAACACAGAGATGTTCAGTGTCAGAGCAAAATGCAGGCTACTGGCTGCTATCTGTTTGGAAGAGGGAAAAAAAACCCAAACCACCGCACCCCAAGCACCAGATGCTCCTGCTCCTCCCAGCCCTGCTCATGATGTAAGTGTACTTAAGAGGTAAATGCATGACATCCTGGCTGGTTTGCTTCTCACAGGAAAAGCATATGACCATAACATTAACAAGAAAGCTAAGTACTGTGTTACCATGATAATCATAAGCTCTGTGGTTTTTTTTTTCCTTTGTTCCTTCTTTTTTTTTTCCTCCTCTTTCTTTTTTAATTAAAAAGTCTTCATAAGATATCATTAGCAACAGCGATAAAGACAGGTATGCCAGATTATGGACTGACAACTCACAACACTGATGCAAATCAGATCTTCCATATTCTTGCACAACACATTCTTTTCCCATGTCTGTAACAGCACAAAAATATTTCTGCAACTTCTGAGTTCAGTTGTGGAAACTGATGAACTAATTCACCTTTTAAACTTATTCATGGATCTTCCTCCTTCACCCTGGTACTAATTTTTTGTTGTTATATTTTGTATCAATTTCAACTACATCTGCTTTGAGACAAAGACTGCATCTTTCTAAGTGTTCATCCATTACTTTATTGTACAGCAGCATCTCTTGTTCTCATTAGCACCTTTAGAGTTGCCAAAAAGAACTTGTCGGTAACAGTTTATTATATACATTTTTAAAATTTTAAAGTCTTTACAGCTAGAAAAAAAAAGTGGAAGTGTTTACTCTATTCTTTCTTAAGAAAAGAAAAACTTAAAATATTATGTCCTATACAATACTGACTGTGACAGCACTCAGCAAATCTGACTGCATGGTAAGATATGTCAATATAATACAAATCCTGTGCGAGTTTCTGAACAATTTCCAACCAGCCACAACACCCAAAAAGCCCCGCTCTCTCACCTAGGAGTACTACACAGCAGTGCAGTATTTCACTCTATTCCACCCTAACCTACAGCGACGTAAGGACACGAACACTGTAAATTGGGCTGAAGACGGATCTTCCAAAGCTCAGTAACAACTTCTGAAAAAACCAGGATGCCACCAGAAATCTCTGGACAGAATTACAGCCCGTTTTTGCTTCGACAAGGAAGCATGCATTTTAAAGCATCATCTTAAGCTTCATTTTTTAGGGGAGTGGAGAGCTACTGGCATGACATGGACTATGTTTTTTGTAATGTAAAATACATCAAGCTTATAAATGCTTCACTGGAAGTGCCCACCACAAACATCCCCACAAAGTGTCTTGGACCTTTATCACAACAAACAAACGGTGTCAACAGAAAGTTAATATTTATGGAGTACAATCAGAGTCAACGTAATGCTGAAGAACCACTGATCAATCCATCAGTACAAACAAAGCCCTTGGCTATAATTACTGTCAAAATCATTTTTCTGAGTGGGGATAAAGAGATGTTTGTATAGCAGCAGCAGGCCATAAATAGACAGCATGTGTCCTTTGCAAATTCACATTCTGCTCTGCTCACAAGAGCCTGTGGTACATCAGCTGACAGCACCAAGAGGCCAAAACTGGGCTATTCAGACCCACTATTTCCCCTCTATTCTTTGTGAACCTGACTGTATGTTGCTCTCTACAGCGCTCTCACACTTAATTCCCTTTATACTCTTCAAAATAAGTAAAAACCTATCTAGCTTTTGAATTCTTTCCATGAGATTTAGCAGTTGGAGCTTGTGCTTGAAGCACATGGGTCCTTTAAAAAGAGATGCCTTACTTCTGGCAGGTATCCACTGATAATCATGCCTTTGTATCTTTTAATTAAATTCTTAAATCCTTGGCGCATTCCCATGGCAGAAGGCAGTGGTAGAACTGAACTGGCAGAGGGGCTCCCCTCCCTGAGTGTTCTACTAGCCCCCTCCAAGCAGCACTGCATCAGCTGCATAGCTGGGCCCATCTATACGCACAGCATTTCTTTTTTCTTGGAACGTATTCCTTCAAAAATGATCTAAGCATACCAATTTTACTGCCATTCCCTGCTGCACGGATTACCAGAAGCAGGACAAAGGAGAGTTGATTTCATGTAACTGCAGCAGGAGCAGGAGGGTTTCCCAGCAACTGGGCTGTGCAGCACTGGCTACTGGAGCCCTCCCAGGGTGCCACCAACTGAGATTTACTGCACACATGCCTGCACAGTAACCATGCCAGCCACCACAATAGCAGCAGGCATCCCTTTGGAGCTCAGAACAAATGCGCATTTAAATGAAAGTAATGCTGTTGGAGCAAGGCTGTTTCATAGAGATTTCTACCGACAACCAGAAGGTCAGTCTATTTAGAGCAACGCCGTACCATATTCCTCCCTGACTTCAAACACACTGAAACCTCATTCTCACCTTTCTGGAAACAGTTCTGTTTTTAATGGAGCAGTATCTGTACTACAGCAAACTCACCGTCAGCCATAAGCCAAAGGCAACCTTATAAACAACGTTTCCAAAGTCCTTAACTTTAATAGTTACTCACTTGTGAGATCACAGACCCACCTGACTTTTTTCCTTACATCTTTTCTATATTATTTCCTGGAAGTAATCAATGAACAGCACATACAAAGTCCAATTTGCTAAGTTGCCACTGATCATTTAAAAAAAAAAAAAATCATCTAAATCTGCTCCCTACAGGGTCAAAGTATTTTCAAGTAGAAAGCACGCATGCACACACACGTATGTATGCATATACTTACAAACACATGCACATACACACGTACATATTTAAATATTATAACTAAATCTTACACAGTTAAATACCAAGTCCACTGTCTAACAAAATTAAAGACAGAGTGGGACAAGCTGTCCAGCTCAAGACAAGGTTGAACAAAGTTTAATATAGGGTTGGGCAGGACTACCACAACTAGCCTACATTCCCGTGCAAGACCATACTGTTGTGGCTCTCTAGGGATGGGGAGGAACACAGTAAATTGTCCCTGGGATTAAAATAAACAGCTTTATATGGATGCAGTTAGTCAGCAAGAAATGCTAAGGGTTGTCAGTCCATTGGTACAAAGACCTTGAGAAGCACCATCCACAACACAAAAAGCACCAATTCACACTCCTGACAGAAGTTTCTTTCAAGTGCTCTTAACAACACCCACAGAAGCAATCAAAGGGGAGCCTGACGTGGCCCACACCCACAGACTTCAGCACCTCAGTTCTTTGTTCAGAAGTCAGTCATTCCCCCCGCCAGGTTGGGGTAAAGAGAACAACTGATCACAGGAATGTTCACTCATGAAAATACAATAAAGACTAGTCTATCGAAGCACAATTGCTGAGGGGAACGTAAACCTTCAACAGTTAGTCAGAATAGGTTACTTCTAGATGTCCAGTTTCTGGTGGTGCTCCTCAAGGTTTCTTCTTTACAATGTAAAGTTCAAAGTTAGACAACAGAGTGATACTAACATGCCTGCACCAGGAAGACACTCGGGTTTAGTCACTCCTACATAAAGAAAATCACCTTATTTATGATAACATCATATTAAACTAGTAATCTATTAAAAAGATAACCTGATTATTTTAATGTTGTCTATCTAGCAATTCTCCAGCATGTTTACAGTCTTCCTATTCTGATATCCCTTTTATTGAATTGCTTCCTTCACACACGTACTTTTCACACTTTCTGAGGCAATATAATTTCAACGCCTTTCCTCTTATCATTGAACATACCAGCCCCTGCTCTATTCCTTTCCTTCTATCCCGTTCCAGTATTTTTTCTAGCATCTTCCTGCTCTGTGCATAAATTCAGTTCAGTTTAGTATTCGCAGCCTTCAGTCATAAAACCCCTTCCAATGGTATTTCTCCCATCAAATGTCAGGAGAAATGCACCTATCACCACATAGCCCTTCATTTCCCTACTCATGTTGCATTAAAATTTAACCCCAGTGTAAAAGCCAAGTCAAACAAAGCCCATGTTACACTACCCTCTGCACAAGAGGCACATGAAAATCAAGGAACTAAAGCAAAGACAAAAAGTCAGACCAACTTCTAGATGACTGGCTTGGTGGATGAGGGGAGAGCAATGAATGTGTTTCATCTTGATGTTAGCACGGTTTTCAATACTGTATCCCATGAAATCCTTGTTGATGAACTGACAAAGTTTGGACTAGATAAATGGACAGTGAGGGAGTGAAAACTGGCTGGAACTGCCAAGCTCAGAAGGTTGTCATTAGTGGCATGAAATACAGCTTCAAGCCAATCCACTGGCAGATTACTCCAGGGTTTGATACTCAACCAATATTTTCAAATGTCTTCATTAAGGATCTAGATGATGAGTCAAGACTGTACTGTCAGCAAGTTAGCAGGTGATACAAAACTGGGAGGAGCGGCTGATACACCACTCCATAGGGACCTTGAGACACCGGAGAAATGAGCTGACATGAATCTCGAAGTTCATCAAAGGGAAATGCCAAGTCCTGCATCTAGGTAGGAAGTAAGCCCAGGCACCAGTACATGTGAGAAACCAACAGGTTGCAAAGCAGCTTTGCAGAAAAGGAAATGGAGGTCCTGGTGGACAACAACTTGAATGTAAGCCACCACTGTGCCTTCGCAGCAATGAACATCCACAAACTCCTGCGCTGCATTAGGAACGTCGCTGCCAGCAGGCCAAGGCAGGTCATCCATCTACCCAGCACTGGCGAGCCAGCTCTGGGCTTCCCAGTACAAGAGAGACATAGATATACTGGAGCAAGTCCAGCTTGCCATGAATATAATTAAAGGCTTGGAGCACCTGATACCCAGGGAGAGGCTGGGAAAGCTGGTACTGTTGAGCTGGGAGAAGAGGCGGCTCAGACCTGCACATGTAAAAATACTTGATGGGGCGGGGAGGGATAAAGACGACAGAGCCAGCCTCTTCTCAGCTGCATGCAGTGAAAGAACAAAAGCCAATGGGCACAAACTGAATGCTGTTACTACTGGGATTTTAGTCTTTTAGTAAAGGTATTTAGTCAGATACCTAGGAACAGGAGAAGTTGCCAACAATTTAAGGGCAAAACAATTTTTCACAAACAAGATTTTGTATCGTCCCAGAAGTGACAACGAAGTCTTGCTTACAGATAAGAGACATTTTAGCTGCCCCGAACCAAAGCCTGACAGGCACAAATGCAACACTCAATTTGGAGTGCCTTATATCACAGTGAAATTTGGCAGAAGTACAAAGAAGATCCTTGTCTTTTTTTGTCTCTAGGGAAAAAGGTTCTAATTATACTAGAACTAAGAACGAAGGCAGTTTCACCTAATATGAAGACTGTAATTGTCTGTCTGCTAAGTGGAATAGGTCTAGTAATTAAAAACATGCTAATGCCCTCTAGCTATTCCATCGGACTGTGTCAAGATCAGTTTTTAAACAACTTGTACTGGGATCCTCTGAACAGGATCTGGGACCACCTAACATGAGTGAGATACTGCCCAACAGTTCATCCTGCCAAAAGCCGAGGTGTTTTTTTCTGTAGCTTTTAGCTTTTTATTGTATGACAAACGTTTTAACTACTCTCTTCCTGTTCTGTGCAGGTGCGACAAACTACACATTTCAAATGTATGACTAGCAATACTTTCTGTATATACACCCCCGGGACACACCTGCCCATCAGTAGAAAAATATTTTCTCAGAAGATGATTCCAAATATGCACTAAATATGGATAAACACTGCTATACAGCTGTATTTCAAAATAAGCTTCAAAACCCAACACAAGTACAATAATAAAAGTTAGGCAAATGTTAGACATCACAGAAGTATGTGGGAGCTATTTGGATTGACAACTGAAGTACTGAACAAAAGATAAAGCCTTTATCTTAACAGAACACTAAACCAGAGCACTCCAGCTTCTGTCATGAATACTGACATGGAGCTATACACTAGTATGCACATTAGTAATTATACTTTCAATGTCTTACCAATCAATGAGATAGATATCTGGAGTCAAGTTATTTTTTTTGAAGTGAGCAAATAACTTTGGCAGATTTTCTTCAAAGAATACCTCAAACGCAGCAAAGTAAGTCAACATCTGGGAAAATATAATGGGGAGAAAAAAAAACAAGTTAGCTGTATTATTAATAGGCTCAAATGTATTATCATCTGTTGGATTAATACTCTTCACAAACAGGATCATATGGATTACACGTTATCATGAAGAGCTAAACATTTACATGAAAGAATCTGCAAGCACAAAGAGTTTAAGATACACTCTATATACCGTTCTCATACTAAACAATGTAATTATTGTTTTGGGTCTTTGCCAGCTTCCTTTGGAAAGAGACATACCAGCAGCAGAGAAGTTATTTGCTGATTTCGCAAAGTAATTATGATAACAGAATGGTGCTTTATGCTCGTGGCAGTAATTTAATATCATACTAAGTAAAACCCCAATGGATTATAAAACGGAATACAAAAAAATAATTTAATAGTCCACAGCAAGAATGAAGATTCCAGTTGGCTCCAGTTCTAAGTCACATTCTAATACCAAAGCTTCTTTTATACCATAAATTTTAACATGAAATAATAAGCATTTTATTACAAAGAGGGAAAGATGAAGTTTGCACAGAAAAGCCAAAGATCAGGACAAAGCACCTACGCAAGAGAAACAGATTGTAATTTCCATATGATACGGTAACCCCTGAGCTGTACTGCTTTTCACATGATGACTAACATGTTATTTTAAAATTTGAATATTTACGTCAAATTTCGTAACAGAGGGCATGGAAAAAGAAAATCTTCCAATCCAACTAG
This sequence comes from Falco cherrug, assembly GCF_023634085.1. Taxonomy (NCBI): domain Eukaryota; kingdom Metazoa; phylum Chordata; class Aves; order Falconiformes; family Falconidae; genus Falco; species Falco cherrug. Next base: position 51,126,212 of record NC_073697.1, read on the forward strand.
AAGGTAAAAACAAAAGGCTTTTTAGCTCCCCCCTAGCCTGTCCTCTTGATACTATAGGGAGTAAAGTTAAGCAAAGTCCTTGACTGATTCAGTAATTTTAACTACAGTATCCCAATGAAAGCCATAAAGAATGGCTCTGATTTCTTCAAAGTATGAGTTGTATCAGCATGCTTCTCCCCATAACATCATGACAGTAAAGGGAAAAGAGGAGCCTTTTGTCTGAAATCCTTTTAAAGGATGGCAGATTGGTTTCCCAGTTATTTTAATATCCTTACAGAAATTTTTCCTGTTTCATCTGAATGAAGTTACAGATGGTAGACTACCTTCATTAACAGCGGCAAATAAAAAATGGAGCCTGGTAGTGAGCTAAGAGTGTAAGGCTTAGAAGCCAGAGATGGGTGCATGCTACAGAAATAACCTTACAAAGTAATGTAGAATCTCTGAACTGCCAGTTACTGAGAAACAGCTTCATGGCAAACACGACATCTGAAATCTAGGAACCCTAGAGAATTGTGCAAGTGAAACAGCTTCCCAATATGGATTTTTAAGTGCATGAAATCTAAGCATCATAGAAGATCTGCAAGGAGGCAGAAGGCAGCAAGTAATGCAACAGTCTTACTTCAAAAATTACCTGTTTGCATGCTAGCACCACAGTAAGAGTGTTTACTGAAGTGTTTCAAAAGTACTTCAGAGAAGGAACCTTACACATAACAGCTACAATCACATCTATTGATAGTAATGCAGGCAGCTCTATGAGAAAAGCAGTAACTGTTAAGGTATTTATCTTGATCTAATCAACATTCAGCAAGACATTTACTTAGTAGTAATTAAAAAAAAACCCTCTAGTTTAATAAAACTGTAACCAACAAAAAAAGTCAAGATAAATCAGTATAAATTACTATAATCTCCACAACTAACTTAAACTGGGTTTATTTTTTTAATTATATGTTAAGACAAATCAGTATTTGGTTTTTAAGCAGTAAAACTGACAGAAAAAGATGAGGGTAGACAGCAGATCAGTATATTAAGCCAAGTGAGACAATTTTGGCTTCCTGTGTCACTACTCTGCTTGAATTATTAGGTACAAATTTTTCCCTGTGGTGTTAATCATGGCTTTTTAATTTCACAGTATGCTAATATTATATCATGTATCACTGTTTCTACTCTTCTGTAAGCATTCATTTACCATGTAGCCTCTATTTAGCTAGGCTAGTAGAAATAAACAGTACTATTCAAGAGCACACCAAAACCCCCATTGTTTCAGCTAAAAAAATACCCCTATCTGGTTCTAGCAAATTGAACTCCAAAATCATCTTCACATGAACCCTATTTGCACAATGAATCACAGAACGGTTTGGATTGGAAGGGACCTTCAAGATCACCCAGTTCCAACCCCCCTGCCATGGGCAGGGACACCTTCCACTAGACCAGGTTGCTCCAAGCCCCATCCAGCCTGGCCTTGAACACTTCCGGGGATGGGGCATCCACAGCTGCTCCAGGCAACCTGTGCCAGTGTCTCGCCAGCCCCACAGGAAAGAATTTCTTCCTATTATCTAATCTAAATCTACCCTCTTTCACCTTAAAGCCATTACCCCTTTACATGCCCTTGTAAACAGTCCCTCTCCAGCTTTCTGGTAGGCCACCTTTAGGCACTGGCAGGCTGCTGTAAGGGCTCCCCAGAGGCTTTTCTTCTCCAGGCTGAACAGCCCCAACTCTCTCAGCCTGTCTTCAGAGGAGAGGTGCTCCAGCCCTCTGATCATCTTTGTGGCCCTCCTCTGGACTCACTCCAACAGGTCCACGTCCTTCTTATGTTGGGGCTGAGTATGTAGAGCTGAGTGCAGTACTCCAGGAGGGGTCCCACAAGAGCCAAGAAGATGGGCTCTTGTCATCTTTTCCAAGTACAGTAATGGAGATGACTGATACGTCTCTAGCAATGTTGCCTGCACTGTGGTGCGTCTTCTCATGGCCATTTACAACTGAGGAGATTCAGGGGCTGCAACAGGGAATTACATACTGCTTTTCCAGCAGGAAATAGAATCCCTAGTGTCCTACTGTTTAAGAAGTGATTGTTGTTGATGTCATCCATTCCCTTGCTTTATTTCTTCCATCTGAACTCCTGAGAAGCAGATCCTACTTCCATAGTGTTAAATGGTAAATAAGTTATAAAGAAATACAGAATGCCATATATTTTACAAAAAAATAATTTTAAAGTAAATTAAAAACACATTTCAGGAGATGTCTCTTATTTTGCCATGGTATACAAATAGCCCAATGTACATGCTAATAAGGAATTTTAGAGATTCCAGAAAGAATTAGGCAACCACCTCCCACTGAAAATTAGAGGGGTCTGCTCATCTGATTACCCCAGGCTCCTTTTTTCAAACACAGCTGCTACAATAAGATATGAGGAGCCTGGTTTCCCCTGCAACAGTTTATTTTTAGCACTCTTCATTTGGGATAAAAAGCACCTTCAAGACACTTCTAATACTGAGGTGTTTTCACCTTTCAACTACGGGGCTCAATTTGAAAAACACCTACGATAGTATTCTCATAACTATTCTCTAAGCATAAAATAGCAGCTGAATAATTTCATTCACCTGCCTGTTCAGAAAGGTTAGTGGGTGGCTTTTGGTTTGGTTTGTGTTTTAAGGGAGTATGCGTGTATATATGTGTGGGGGGTATTTGTTTATTAAGTGTGTTGCTTTAAAATAAATTCTGATTTATTTTCCAAGCTACAGAGCTCATTTTTACTTTTTTTTTAAACCTTCCTTACACATATCTACATGTCAAATTACAGTTTTCTTGCATACTTACAAGGCCATGGTCCACACGGAAAAACGCCATCTGACAGGGTTTATTTAACAGGTTAGAAAAAGCAATGAAGGCATCTGCAGTATCCAAGTTCAAGATCAACACTGCTGCTATGAATGACATGCCCTGCACCTGAGGAACGGAGAAGCATTACCATTCAGCAATAACTGCATTTTTCCAAGAATACTGCCTCATTTTTCCTCATAATCACTACTGTTCAACGCACTTGCTGAGCTGCTGAATTTTGCAGAACGTTCAGAAACACATGAGTTTTTAAACCCGTGTGACTTTGGTATTACACGTTCAGAGTGTGGAAGCTAACAAATCCCATGCTGCCTCCTTTCAAGACTCTAAGTAAAACTCCTAAGGCTAGGATGACAGCACTTTTGAATATGCAGAATAAAGAAACAGCTTATTCTTAAAAAAAAAAAAAAAAAAAAAGAATTAATCTAAGTAAACCTTCTTCTCCTAGGGATGGGTCATATATATACCCTTACCTGTGGAAAGCTGCACTACGACACTAGAAAGTCTAGGCCTGTTCTTTCCTTTTTCAATCAATTACCAGCAGTTACAGACAACTGCAATGACTCATTTGAGAAGCAGTACCATTTTAAGATTAAGCTTGTGTTTCATTTACCATAAACTCATGATGTTGTTGCATTTTTCTACAAAGTATGCTATGGAATCAATGCTGAAGCTCGACAAAGCTCGCTCACTCAAGAGGATATAGGGCTGCCATTGTAGAGTCACAGGGACCAAGGTGTGGCTGTCCTTCCTGCAAACCTGAGGAATAAGCTCCCTCCCAATACAAGAGGTTCCATGCCAAATGAAGCACACCACCTGATCTGCCCTTTTTCTAGTTTCCCAGCAGTCATGTTCAGCAGTTTTTGCCAAGCATTGCAAGCTTCTCACAGAATAGGAACATTATCTTTCTACATTTACCTTCTCTAAAACAACTTCTCCCAAATAAAGAATAAGCTCCTATATATATATCCCTGCTCTTAGAAAAAAAAGACTAAACCAAGTATCTGAAATCCACTTAGTCCTCTCATAATCGCTACTTCAAAAACTTTGAGGAAGCTCACGTAGCCTCAATGAGCATTGCTTTAAAGACTGTCCCAGAATCTCACAATGCTAAAGGCACAGAAATGCATTATCAAGAAGAGTAAGATACTCAACAGAAGACTCTTAGTAAGACTGCCATTAAGAACAGTACATACTTCAAAGAACCAATCTAACTACATCTTCTCTTCTGACTTCATTTTCCGGAGTACATACTTTTGAGTTTTGCAATTACTTAACCTGTTAAAACGCTTAAATCTAGCAACAGAACCATTACGTACACTTCCCAAGCCTGTACTGGAATAAAAGAAAGGACACAGAAACCCCACAAGTTTTCACAGAATCATTTAATACTGATCTACAAGGGACTGATTAACACAATCCTCCTTTTCCCTAGTTCTCCCTCCCCACCCCTGAAAAAAAAAAATTCTTCACTTACATAGCCTACATCAGGTCTGTAACAAGTATAGGCTCCTAAAATACTGTGCAACGTGTCATGGTAAGGACCACCCTGTAATTAAACAAAACCAAGACAACACATCAGAGTATATACAACAAATATTAAAAGCCCTTCAGTGCTACACACAGTATCTATTACTTCTGACGAAGGACACATTCTTTCCCTATGCAGCTTTGAACAGCCCCAAGTCTTTCAAAATAATTTTGGCTTTAAAATCATGAAACAGCCCTCCACACCACATTTACTACAAATGCATACAGTTCATCCAATACATAGATTACATATTAAATCCTTAAAGAAGAGGAATGCAAGCCCAAGAGATTCCTTACAGCTTAGCAGCACTTTGACAATAGTGCCAAGGAAGCAGAACACTTAATGAGAACGACTTGTCTATTAGACTAGAGACAGAATTCAACCATGAAGAAAACAGTCAGAACGACAATATGCCATAAGACACAGAGAGCAGATCAAGAATGACATGCTCTCTCAAGAATTTCACATTGTTGACTATTAACAGCTGCCGTATCCTACACTGAGTACTGTGACTGACTGAGAATTTCCAAAGGAAAAAGTTTTCCACCCAAAACCACTGATTTATCACAAGCTAAACTTTTTACAGGGCTGCTGAAATTTGTGTATGGGAAGTCAAGATATCTGATTAAAGTAAGTTGTTAAAGCTCAACAAAGACATACAAGTTAAATTGGTCTTGCATCAAACCAAAAAAAGGCCACCAGACCTGGCACGAGCTGTGCTCTCTCAGTTACCACGGATTTGCAACCCGGCAGTGTTGATGCACTGACTTGGAAATACCTGCATCACTTCAGACAAAGCAGCATGAACTGGGCGAGATGAATCATGATGATTAGGCAACAGATTTTTTTTTTTGCCTCTTCCAAATGTATAATACCTTAAGGTTACTCTTTCCTAGACTGTCTATAGTCTTCCAAAATCTTTAGGAACTTTTTACTCTCAAGATGCGTACTCCTTCAGATTTGAACTCAATGGGCTATTTTAGTGAAGGGAAAGGCAAGATTATGTAAAACTTAATTTCTCTGAGAAGTCAAGACAAAAGTTTAACATTGCTTACTTGCTGGAATATACAGAGATTAGGAAACGTTCTTGAGATATCCAGTTTTATTAACTCCAAGCTTGCTTCTCTGTCAGCTGCAGAAAATCCAGCGTCTACAAAAGCCAAAGTTACTGCATTTATTACATGGAACAGTGTACACTCTGTTTTTTCCCTTTTTTCCCGCTCCCCGGAAGTGTTGGCTTTCACACAGTTCATTTATTTCAATGTGAATACTAGGGAATAAAGGTATAGACAGGACAATTTCCTGAATTCAGCAACAAGGCTAAGAAGCAAGTATGTTCTGACCCAAGGCAACCCTACAGTGCCCGTTGCCCTCAATACGTTTTGAAGCAATGCAGGGAAAGACGCAGGGCAAGGCAGGCCAGGGACTTTACTGGTATCTGCTGACAAATCATTAGACAGACACAAGCCTGTTAACCTGTGACCCCTCATCCTCAACAAGCCTTCCCAGAGGCTCCTAAAGTAGCTGCCTCCGGAAAGGTTGCAGTGGGAGAGAAGTCCTGAAGCAGCAGCATGTGGTGGATCCCACCTATCTTTACTACTGTCAGCTCTCCTTCCAAAATCATGTTTATTGCCTCTTTATATGTAATGTTGTTTAAGATCATGGACACTGCAACACACTCTCCATAACTGAAATAATCTCATACAAAGTAGATTTCTAAACCATTAGTTTTCTTTCTGATATCAAAAAGTTTTATTTGTATTTTGTCTGTTCTGGTAAGTCTAGTTGGGAATTACCTACTGCTGCTTATTGAGCAATCGAAAACCAAGAGTTGTCACTGCCAATGCTTACACCAGTCACATGAGCATCTATACTCCAGATAATAAAGTGCAAGAGGAAGCTGGAAATGTACTAGATACCGTCTTACTTAAGATGCGGACCATCTTAAGAGAACAAAGTAGGGGATTTCCAATCAGAAATATTTTTCTGTTGATAACTGCCGGTATCTATGTTCTCCTCTTCCTGCTCAGCATAATTACTTACCAAAGGCAATTTCAAACATCTGCATGTAGTTTTAAACACTCTCAGAAACAGACAACTCTCCCAATCAATTAGTAAAACTCAAACCACTTCGTCTGCAAAAATAAATTGCTAGTCTCTGAAACACACCCAAGAGATGGGCTCAAAGCTACAATAAGCGACTAAAATGCAATTTTCTGCTATAATTTGAGTTTCAATTCCAAAACTACAGATGCAGCAAAGTATTAGTGTTGCAATTCAAACTGTAATCCCCAAACTTTCCTAGTTTGCCTACAAATTTGCATCAAATAAGAACTGCACGTAGAGATAGTGTATGAAGAAAAATGAACAAGCGTGTTTTATAAGAGACCAGAGTTTCACTGAGAAAAAAGAATACAACTGTTTCTTGCTTCCACAATGTTTTCTTTTTACTACCAGACACATCTTTATAGCTGGGTTTTTTTGTTTAAAAATCTGTGATTTGATTTTAAGGAACAATTTTACAAAATCTCTTATTCTGTAACACAGGCTAAATCAGTCACAAAAAGCATACCTTCATATTCTACTTCAGTACCTCCTGTGCTAAGTGATCGCCATTTCTCTTTGGCACGAGCCAAGCAAATATCATACAGTTCTGGAAAAAGAAGAACGGAGAAAACCAAGTCCACTATTTGTATATGCTTATGTCCACTGTTGGGTACTACCTACCTACCACACGAGCAGTGCTGCCCTAGTCATTACAAGTTAACAGTAACGCTGACACAGTAGTTGGAATTTCTCAGTAGGTTATGATTCTGAAAGACTTGTGCCACTGACCTGTAACTTAATACTAAGTGGAAAGGAAAGACAACCTAAGCACAAGTTGCATTTCATGTTCAAGCATTTACTTTTCTTACAGAGCACTGATGTTCAAAATTATAGTCTGGATGCATAACTGGGATAAGTCTAGCAAATTCCGTGTAAGAACTACACCCAAGGTAAGCCATCTAAGCACAGAAAAGCAGCACAATACAGCAGGAATACAGGCTGTCTACCACAATTCCATTAATTGGAATTAAAAACATGTTAGTCTTTCAGAGCTGCATTTTTCTGTACTCTGAAGTAGCACACTATTTCTGTTTTCACAAACACACACATGAACAAAATTACAAATTTTCCCAGAGGTCTTTTAATCTTTCACAAACCTAACATCTTGCTCTAAATCAAAGAAAGCACACTACATGCATACTCACAGGCATTACAAAATTAACAATTTTAAGTTTCAAAGAGTCACTAACTCTGACCATTTCCATCTAACATCAAAGCAAGACACAGTGACAATAATCAGAAACAATTCAGAGTAGCAGTTCTAGAGCAGCTACAAGATTAAAAGGCACTGTATTTTTTGAACAAAACACAAAAAGTACCATCAAAAAAGTGTAACTGGATAGTATCTCCTTACATCCGTACCTCAGGTTCTAATATACCATAATATATACAAGACTGTCCCCTAATTATTTCTTTTTGTAAGACAATAAAGACAAAAATCCAGTCTCACCGTGGGTGATATTTAACTCGTTGCCAATTGCCAGGCTCCAGACTCTGCCTCTCACACTTGGTGGAATGCCCTGCCACCACAGCTCTCGAACTTTACGGGAACAACACCTGTTTAAGGTAAAACAGACTATTCTAAGAAATATTTCACTGCCAGCTGAATTGCAAGTATGTCCTCCTATCACTGCTGAATGGATCCAAACCAAATGATTATCAACAGGCCAAGAAGTCAAACATAATTTGCACGTACCCGTTCTTTAGCGCTATTTTGCTTTGAACTGTAAAGGAAAGCTTACTTCAAGTTAATGGCTTGTTTTGATAGAAGCACTGCCATCACAGCGTCTGTACACTGCAACCACACTTGACCAGTAAAAATTGTAGAGGACAGACATAAACAAATGAAAAGAAAATCTCTATCTATGCCACTGCCTATGCTAAAGGCTGGAGATCTCCACAAAGATAAAATACAAAACCAGGTTAACGTAAGTCTACCCTCTCCCCTCTGTTATCACCCTGTTGTGTGAATGACACATGCAGTTTCCCCACCTAGCTTTACAGCTCTAATCCTCCAGAAAAAGCATGAAGATGTAACAAGAAATAACTTTTAGGTGGAAGCATGAAAGACATTTTAAAAGAACACAGGCTTTGAAATGGCCGCAGCTGATGTTCAGCAATCTGAGAGCCCAGAAGGAGGAAGAGAACACCACCTAAACACCAATGAAAGTTTGTGGTAGTGACAAAACCCACAACAATCCAGTTGTCTAAAAGTTATCTAAAAGCCGAATCTGAACTAAAACATAAAATAGTGAACACACTGGGGAACTTCTAGATTTATAAAACAATACAGAAAAAATGTATCTTTAATTTTACAGCAGTGGTAACAGATGTAGGAGAAACATTAAATCCACAATTTCCTTATACTTTATTTATTCCTCAGCTGTCCAGAAATGCATTCTCAACAAATTCTGTCCATAGTTTTAACATATATTCTCAAGACAACTGAATTCCATGATTACATGAACTGCAACCGAGTGCTGCGGAGGCTGGTTTATGTTGTTATGGTGGTGGTTATATTCAGGGCAGGGGTGGGGGTCAGGGCTGGGTTTTTTTAGGATGACTAGCCAAAGTCCATGAAAAACTAGACAGTGAAGGCAGCTTCCCAATTGTCTGTGCTGTGTCTCTGCAAGAAATCTTTTAGCATTTATTTTTTTTTTTTAATAACTTATTCACTACTACTTTTTTCCATCACTTGATTATCCCAGCAGGTATACCACTGTGTAATTAAAAAGGCTTCACAATACCATGCATGTAGTTCAATCTACATCTGATAATATAACATCAATAGATCAGGTAGTCAAGGGAAACTCGTTTCTGATAAACACAATGTATTCAAGGATTACACTTTCTGCTTTTATGTCCTCTACCACATATCACTTCTCAGCATTTCATAGTTTCTGAGAATCCTGAACCTCCATTAAAGACAAATAATAAGAATCGGAACTCCCATCACCTCCAGCCACCATTCCAGAAATAACGAAATGCATGTTGCTCATTTTCTTTGTAACTGTTCAAAACTGACTTTCAAACAAAAGCTTCCAAGACAATAATTTAAAATTATACTTGCTAACTTTGTAACTTCTCTTCAGGATACCGACTCAGCAATTTTAATTAAAACTCAGTATAACATACTGTCTTACATAGTTTCCCAGTTGGGCAAGATTTCATTGTTCCAAGTTAAAACAGCATTGCCGATGCTGTCCTCCAGTTTACAGCGTTCTTCCAGTTGTCTCTTCCTCTTCTGGGCTTCTTTAAGCTCTGCAGAAAAGCAGTTTCCTTTTTACATTAATAAAATCAGAAACCAAATATTCAGAGTTAGCTAGTCATGGCTACACAGGCATGGAAAAGCACGCTGTGTTCACTTAAAAGTACAGTGGACTGTTCAAATTCTGAAAATTTCCCAGACATACAGCAAGCTAAGCAGTGATGCCAAATGTGAATAAAGAACGAAGTGGAGCTACACATAAAGCTTGTCTTTGATGGATAGAACAAAGGGAGTTGGATAATATATGGCTCCTTTGACCCTTCAAGTCTAACCACAGTAGTAACTCTGAACTATCATCTCTGACAGCCAGCAGCCCCACCTCGCAGCGCAGGTCAGAAGTACTTCCTAATAAAGCCCACCCCTTTTTTTATGTCAGACTCAAAAATACAGGATAAAATAATAAATTTTGATATTTTTTCCCCCACTCTTAAGTGTTGTGATTTCCTGACAATACTTAAAAAGACAACAGCCACATTTTTTATGATACTTAGCCTATGGTTAATCTAAATGTCATACATCATAAATATATATACACACACAGAGGAAATCTTCAGCTCATTAAAAAGACTACTTTTTTGATGTTTCATTTAAACACATTTTTCATTTTTGCATTATCACTCAGTATTTCTTCTGGCATCATCAACTACTGGTTTTTCCACCAGCAAATTTGTTACATGTACAATTTAACAAATGCAAGCAGACATTCTTTATAGCAGCAGAGTGCAAATACGTGACATGTGCATGCACACTCACACTGTCTACAATGTGGGAAGGTACTGACCTGGCAAGGAAAACTAACTGAAGAACAGCAGTATCATGAACAAAGTCTTCAGAATGAACATTTACAACCTGATGGGTCCACTTGAAAACTGAACAGAAGCTGCGCCTGAGCAGAACCGTATCAACTGCCTAATAATATTTTCAGCTTTGCTATGAGCTCTTTGTAAGCCTGCCTAAATGCAGGCTTTGAGTTTTTATCTGAACAAAAGGATGGTGTTTACACTCTTTTGATTTCCTGACCTCTACACAATACATCACTCTGCAAAGCTGTTCATCTGAGTGGCTTCTGGGAAAATGGGTTGGCAGGGTGTTTATCTGGACAGAATAACATACTCCTGTCCAGTGAAGACAGCACAAAGACCTGACCCATTGCCTAACCTAAGCATGATCCCATTTCTCCCAAACCACCTACTTTACATGCAAAGAAAGATCAGAGAAACTCTTTCAGACTACCACACTTTAAGTGGATATACTAACACAGAAGTCATATGAAGTCAGAACTTCACTGGTAGGTGTATGATGTTCAAAACCACAAGAGGATACTTCTATTAATAAGTCAGCTGCAGAAAGCAAGCAAGTCCTGTGTTCATATCACTTTTCCACTGTTTCATATAGGCTCAGAGGTCTGCCCACCTGGGAAAAAAATCCAGTATTTCCAGCAGCTCTCAGCGGACACATAACTCCTGTAAGCCCAAATTTCCTATTATTGCAATGCTTGGTTTTAATTAGAAACCCCAGATGGTCAAAAATATTACCAGAAGAAAACCACTGCTGTCAGCTCTAACCAACGTGCACAGTACAGTGTTCCTGAGACACTTCTGTGAACAATGTCAGATGAGATTATGAGCAAAACCTTGGGAAAACTATGAATTTCAAGTGGGAGTCAGATTACCAAATGAACATAACTATATACATTTTCCTATGTGGAAAATTATGTAGTTATGTACTACAGCCCAAACAGGTTGCTCCCAACATGAAACTATCAAATATCCTGTAGTTGTCTCAGTCTAGTCTTCACTAATTTGACTGGTAACTGGTAATTCAACATATTAGTAAGTATTTAAACCCACGAACAGATGCCACTCAGTTATTTAAGAATTACAACTTAAAAATTGTTTCCTGCTAGACTCTAGAACTGTTTTTTCAGCTTGAGGTGGGTCTTTTTAATGAAACTACCTTTGTTCCTCTCACTCTTCTGTGGATTGATTCTTCTTTGGGAGGAGGCACAGATCCCTCATGTTACAGAGCAACAGACTGACACAAGTGCATATCAGGTTTAGAAATACCCCTTAAGTTTACTTTTCTTCTCTGAAGATAAGAAATTCCGTCACCTCTTTTTTTCGCTTGAACCACCATTTCTTCATACTGTTGTCTGTGTTTCTGAGCTTCTTCTGCTGGTTTTGCAGGGAGGTTCCTTAAAATATATAAAAAATAATATTCCTCAGTTATTTAAAGTTGGCATGCCTGTCTAAAGAAAATTCTAGACACTTCAAAAAGAAAAGCGTATACTGCTTCTTGTCAAAATATTTGATCAAAGAACAAAGCAACAGATCCTTGGAAAGAACTATTTTTTTTTGCCAGAGTCAGCAGAGGAGAAGGGAAGAACACTGACCAGCTACAACTTTTTTTACACACAAAATATGCTGAGTAATTTCCTTATGTTTGGCAATCTCAGCATTTTTGTTATAGAACCAACTGAACCCACAGGCTGATCTTCATAAATAAAGGGAATATACTGGTATATACCAAGCTGGTAGTTTTGACTTAAACTGATCTCTACAGATAAGCTGCAAGACTACTCTCTTACTGTGAACCTTGTTTAAGAATTACATCCACAATTTTCTTTACACATGCAATAATGACTCACTACACCAGCTTCCTTTTCCCCCTCTGCTCTCTGAGACCCCACTTCTATTTCAAAGGCTTAACTCCTCCCCCTCACTCCTACAGCAACAAGTGGCACCAGGTTCATCCTCTATATTCTCCCGTTATCACTACCAACACAGCCCTTTTGATTTGTGTTTAAGGCCTGGACTGGTAACATCTCTGCCATGCAAATACACATGCTCATATGTCAGACCACATTAACTTTAAGCTAACCATATTCATAATGAACATAACCACTATGTATCTCATACAACTACAGGATCACCAAAACATTAGAACAGGCAATGACTAAGTAATTTGCTCTTCAGTATTGTAGAACACTGTACTGTGTTCCTAGGGCAGTTTGTATCTTTGGTTAACAAAAAAGATGGGCAAAAATGCACTTTCACATTTCTGTAAGGTGTCACACAAGGCAGCTGCTAGTCTCCAACACAGTCACCATTAACAGCAGTACCCTTTACTGTTTACATAATCATATTATCTGTCAAGTATGCATAGCCATGATACAAGCCTATGAATATTTTTAAACCCCAGGACTGTTACAAGAACAAGGAAAGTGGATTTTCACATTAGTGTCTTTGTCAATCACACAGTACAACCTACTCTTTTTCAAGTTTCATTTATGTAAATTGACCAGCATCTTTTTTAATCCAAGTCTTTAGAAATGGTGTCAGGGAAGTTTGGGAAGGAAAACCAGATGAAACAACATACATTCTGCTAACTTAAATTCCACCACTTAAATTATTTGTCCTATCTCTTAACAGCATCACCATACATGTGAGATGATGTTTAGCAACTATTATGATTCAACTAACGCTTTTTCCAGTTAAAACTAGAAAGACTATGGAATATTTACTGATTTTTCCCAGAAAGTATCACCTAAATCCAAAAGTGATCACAAAATCAAGAGCAGCCGTTTTAGAAAAAAAATCTTAGTGCATTTTTTTCTGAAGTCTTAAATCTTTGCGTCATAGGAGATCAAAATTTTTTTTAAAAAAATCTTAAAATAATTTGTGTAAACTGTAACTAAACAACTAAAAAAAGATTCTTTAGAAAGAGTTATCAGAGCACAGCATTGATATCCAGAGCAGTTTTCCCTGCTAGACAAGAGAAATTATGATTCAATTGTCTAGAATCTTAAAAATACCTTTTCTGCTAGAAGTCCCTCTATCTAACAGTACGAAAGAAAGCAAAACCTGAATGTTATCCTGTATCATATCACTAATTCAATCTATCTGAGCACTGTACTTCTCAGACTATCTCACAAGAATGATTTTTAGCAAAAAGGTTTTAAATACAATAAATAATCTAGTATGTATTGTTTCCAGCTGTACATGACAAAAGCTGCTATAACAAATAATGACTCTTACATTGCTCTAGATGTCCCAGGAAGTCTTATCATACAGTCTACCAGTCAAGCCGTAAAGTGTCTTAAATAACCCTACAACTAAACCACTTTGATATGAGCATTCTTCATACAGGTTTGTTGATGAAAACATAGACCCATGTTATGCCAGTTCTTTACACCAATGCACTGCTATATTAAAAATGGAGACACTATGCCCATAAAGCTGGGTACCATTCATAAACTGACTAAACATGACCAAATTTGCATCATTCAGGAGCAAACAACAGTAAGGCAGCTGCCAGTAAATCATTATGGAGTTAGTCTGCATATGCAAGAATCTCCCTGCAGTACCAGAAGCATGAAACAACTTATTGAGTACTTGACAATCTTTAAAATGCAATGCTGAACCCACTGCAGAACAATCATTATATTGTTTCATTATTTATGGAGGTGTGGTCTTTATCTGTGTAAACAGGACACCATATCCTTGCTTCTCAGTTTCTTTAGCATATACCAGCTTCATTTTTATGCTTATGTTCTCTCAGGGAAAATAAAAACCCCTTGTTTGCATTTAGAAGCGAGAATCAGTCAGAACCTACAGCTCTGCCCTCCTAGTTACCTCCTTTCACACAAAGCCATTGCTTTTATTATAAAGTAAGGTTACTTTTGTTTGATTAATTTTTCTCATAATTATCCCACTTTCATATTCACTAGCCTGAAAAAAAAATCCTACTTAAAATTTTAAATCATCTGTTTAAGCTACAGTAATCAAATACACAGTAAGAAAAGTTTTGCTAGCCAAATTCTAAGGAGACCCGCACTGTGGTACCTCCCAAAACTTACGCTGGTCTGTCCTCTAAAATAAGTGCTGTAGTGGAGAGCGGCTCAAAATCAAGATTCTTCCTCACATTCTGTTTAGGGGAGAGTGGTCTGTGAGCTCGTCCAGTTTTTTCTTCATATTCCTGGAGAAGAAAAAGACAGGGCAAGTTACAAGAGTGGAGAACACCAAGATGATGCACATAAGAATTTAAAGAGGATCCACAAAAGTCATCAAAATAATGCTTTCACATGTCTGGCCAACAGCAGTGTCTTTAAAGCTTTTCAACTAGAGCATCCTCAGAATTGAAAACAGTGTTAAAATTTATGTTCAGGAGTGAGTTTTGATGTTTTTTTTCCATTCCTGCTATTTGTAGAAACACCTTAAGTTCCTCTGACTGACTTTACAAAGTACTGCTAATAAGGAGATCACAAACAGCACATATTATCTGACATATAAAATAAAATCTATTTAAAATATTTTTGTTTTGATGTACGTGGTTTTGAAATGGAAGCCAAAAACAACCACAAGCTCCTTGCCTTAAAATCTCATTGTAAGATTTCTCCTACCCAAGCTATTTTCAGATGCAACAGTTTAACAATGGCAAAAAAAAAAAAAAAAAAAAAAAAAAAAAGTTCAAGTCATAATTACACAGAAGCCTCACACTTGTTAGGATGGCTTGAAGTACAACAATCCTAAATCGTAACAGAGTATAGTGTATTAACTTATGTTTATAATATGGACACTGACACACCGAAGCAAGACTAGCAAAGAGTCACCAAGATGACTGGGGTCTGGAGCAAGTGACATACGAAGAGAGGCTCAGAGAACTGGGCTCATTCAGCCTGCAGAGGAGAAGACTTCATAGGGATCTTTGGTAGACAGCAGTAACAAGATGGTGAAGGCCGAGTAGAATCTCTGAGGCATTTGCATAAAGAACGTGAAGACAACAGGCACAAACTGCTGTAAGGGGAATTCAGGTCTCAGAGAAAAAAGAAAAAAAAAAAAATCACCAGGAGGGTAGTCAAATGCTGGGAACAAGTTTTCTGAGATGTGGTAGAACCTCAGACCTTGAGGGCATTCAAAACTCAGGTGGATGAGCCCTGAGAACCTGGTCTAGGTAGCCTCTGCTCTGAAAGGGGAGTTAGCCCTCAGAGGTCCTTCCACCCTTAATTACTGTATCACTATAATCTACATTAGATGGCCTGGCATTACATGTACCATGCTAATATTCCCCCACAAACATTGTTCTGGAAGAAAATGTCCCAAAACCAGTGACCTAATGGGATAAAACAACCTTTACACAACTCTCATCTACTCCAATGCTTGAAGTACTATAGCACACATTAAGTATTCAGATATCAGGGATATACAAACACAGTCAAAGAGTCCTAGAAAAACAAAAAACATACTACAGATACTTCTACATTCAACTTCATAACGAATTTTGCCACTTCCAGAAACCACCTGCTTTCACGTGTAGCATGTTTATACCATTTCTATTAAAATAAAAGGAAACTATAAATGAGCACTATGAACAGTGTTCCAGCCATGGACTTTATCCCCGTTAGCACAAACAGCTCCTCAAGTGGTACCAATTCCTTTCTTTCAACCAAACCTGTCAATTACAAGAACTGGGCAATAAATACAACCTTTCCAACACCATCAGAACAGCCTGGATTATTCAGAAACTAAAACGGGATCCCTACCACTTGCTTCTCCTCCAGCCCCACCTTAAAAAAAAAAGGATGGATGAAAACCACACATGAATGCAGAGCAACACAGCCATAGTCTTCTACTCTCTGTTGTACAATCCAATTCTAGTTCAAGCTACTTCTGTGGGACTCATGGGTGCAGACCTGTGAAGCTCTCAAGACACAGCAAATCCCTCTTTTTCCTTGTTTGTTAACTTGGCACTACCTCAACAATCAATCCTATGATGCCCGCATTGCTGTGACGGGAAATATTGTCATGAATTTGGAATGTCAGGCTCATTAATACCAGTTAATATGACTGCATGACCTCAGTTTGAAAACAAGGAAAAGAACCAAGAAAAACGTATTTAAATTACTGAATAGTACTTAGGTTTGTTTAGTAAAGGGATAGTGCTCATGCTGACAAAGCTGTTCACAGAAAACCAAACCTTTGGAGAGAAAATGAGCAAATAAATATCCTTAAAAAATGTATTGTGATCGAGAGCAGATTCATAGAGCTAAGACATTATTTTTACATTAGCAACTCCTTGCAAGCAGCTGACAGTGACCAGTGTATGAGTGCACCATCATAACATGCTTCAGCTGCACCATCAAATGCAGAGTACATCCACTGTGCTGACAGGAATAAAGCAAATGGCTATTCTTTCTCCCAGTTTCTATTAGGAGTCAAATTTTTTTATTAGTTGTTTTTTACAAATGAACACAGTCAAACATTAACCTCTATTACTGCTTCCACAGACAAGATGAACCTTGTCCCTAAATCTAACATTTTTACTCCTTTGAGATGCTACTAGTGAAAGACCATCCAGCATACAAAGGAAGCTACTAACATGCAGAAATCATCTTACATTCAATCTCTCTAAAACATCACAGAAGTTGATATTAAAACACACGCACCCAATGCTTATTACAGTAAAAATTCCAGAAAAGCTGCTTAGTTTTGGCTTATAAAAATTATTTTCAGGGTCTTCTTTCATAGCCAAATGCACAGCAAAATTGCTTTTGGAAGGTAAGAAAAACCGTATACACTGGGCTGTGATGGGGATTTTATTCCATACAAAAGAATTAATTTGGAAATCTCATTCACCTAAGCACAGTCTTCCAGACCAGGACTATGCGTATCATTCTTCCAAGAATTTCTTGGTTAAAGAATGTTTTATTTTGGAATACAGGTGGCTAGTTACAGTGCTGGCACATTAGTAGTTATTCAAACCTCTTAAGGAGCAAAAGCCCACCCTGCATTTCAGCAAGTATTTACTGACGTGTTCTACTCAGCACCACCCTATAGCAAAGAAGCCAGAGCAGCACAAAAATGGGAGTGGCACGTTTTATCAGATTACAAATCCTTTGTAGTAATTTCATCGTTTTCAGTGGCAGCCAAAAAAGAATAAAAACATCTGTTGGTGACAATCATTATCTACAAGACTGATATTTAATTAGTGAAAATAAATAAAAACCCAAACAAGACCCACCCCCAAAGAAACTACAACAGAACAAAACACCCAAAACTCACAGAAGACAAAAGCCTGTGAAAAAGATGTTTTATTCCAGTAAAAAGAGACAGCCGTTTCAAACAGAGCATAATGTATAATATCGCAATGAGGCACACTGAAGCCTCCACAAACTCAGAGTATCTGCTGACTGAGCAAGAAGTATTTGCACATGCAGGCATACTGCAATAGGCTGAACCACACAACAGCTTTTCCTTTTTATTTTTTTAAACCAGACCAGACTCATATCTCTTACTAATACAAATAACTCAGTGCCTATAAATCCTATACTGCAATTAGGTGTTACTAACCCGATATGGTTGCAAGTTAATTTTAGGATCAATTTAGGATGAGCCGACCGTTTATGATTTAGAATACATTCTTATCACTGAGATTACTTAGGCTTTCTTCTAGGTTTCGTCTTTACCTATTCAGCCACAACAGCTGAACAGGGATTTGAAGATGTTCTAAGAGAGTGTACTGCAGATTAAAGCACTGGTTTAAAAATCCCCAAACCAACCAACCAACAACAACAACCAACCCACAGAAACACACTCCCCCAACACAAGTTTAATTCGGGGTAGAACCCGGGAGCTTTGCAGCTGATGGGCAGTAAGTTCAAGCTGCGCTGATCCTCCGCAATTCTTTGAGAAAACAACCTGCAAAGGGATCCTAAACCATCCCTAGGGAGAAACACCAACAGCCCAGCCGCAGAGAGGGCGAGCGCCAGGAGAGGAGCCGCGCTAACCGAGCACCGAGCCGCCCCGGGGACCCGCAGCACGGCACAGCCGAGCCTGCCACAACGCAAACTGCTCCATCAAGGTCACCTGGTGTTCGCCCCCCGTTCGTTTCAAGGCAGCCGCTCTCCGCCGAAGCCGAATATGAAACACCGGCGGTGTGTGCGGGAGCGGCAGGCAGGGCTGCCCGCCCGCCCCGCGGCTCGCAGCCGTGCCGGGACGGGAGCCGGGACCCAGCAGCGGCCCCAGCCCCCGGCGGGCCTGTGCCGCCGCCTCCCAGCACCGCGGGGTCTGCCGCCCCCCTCCCGCAGGGGAATCCCCTTCCCGGGAAGCTGGCTCTCCCCGCACCCAGCCAGGCCATTTACAAGCGGACGAGACCGGGTTTACCGATCCGCGTTGAAGTCCGCGCCCACCCAGCCCGCCGCCCCCTCGACCCCGGCGGCCAGCAGCAGCCGCCCTGCCCTGCCCGCCGCCAGCGCGGCTGCCCGCGCCCACCCCCGGCGCGGCCTCGCTCACCATGAAAGCTGCGGCCCTTCACCGGCAGCAGCGCCGGAGCCCCATGCCCGCCCCGCACCGCGGGCCTGGCTCCCCGCCGCGGCGCCGCCCGGGCCCGCACGGCCTCGCGGGCCGCCCGCCCCAACCTGCCCTGCCCGGGCCGCCCTCCGCGGGCGCAGCGCCTCCGCCCGCCCCGCCCCGCCAGCCCCGCTAATCACCCGCGGAGCCGCCGCACCCGATCGGTTCTCTCCGTCTCGCACAGCGCTGCCTGAGCACGCACGGCGCGCACGGCGGCGGCCCCGGCGGTAGCGGCCCCGTCCCAGCCCGGCCGCCCCGGGGAGGCCAGTGCCTCCACCCGGCACCGGCTTCCCGCCCCGTGTGCCGCCCGAGCGGCTCCTCCGCGCCCGTTTCACAGCTGGGGCCGGGACGGGTAACCGAGGCCGCGCGCAGGCTGGTGTGCACGAGCTGCAGCCGCCTCCGCCTGCCCCGCGCAGCCCAGACGCGTGCGGGCGGCTCCGGGGCGCAGCGGCACGGCACGGCACGGCGCTCCGCTGGCTCCCGGCCCCGCCGCGCCCGAGCGGCGCCAACAGCCCGCCCGACACCGGCCCCCGCGGAACCGCCGCGGCGCTGGGGCACCCCGCACCGCTCTCTCCTCTTCTGACGGACGCTTACGTATAAAACGCCCCCGCAGGTCTGACACACACACACACACCCCCCCGTCACACCTGGGCAACGCTTTTCATCCCATCATCTATCACCCGCAACCGCTGGCTGCTCTTTCCCCAGCACTGTGCCGAGGGTTCTGTATTCCTTAACCTCGCTGGCAGTGCAGCCCTTCTCAAGGCCATGAACCACGACATGAGCAGCAAGGACCAACTCGAAACCCACCTGGCACCACGGTGTTCCGCTCTCAAGAGGTGGCTTTGCAACAGTTGAGATAACAGCTAACGATTTTGATAAAGTAACTTAGCTATTGTTTTCAACCTGTGATTTCTAATTCACCGATGCAGCAACGTTATATACCAAGTGAGGAACAGCTCACTGTTTAAAAGTATCTCAGCTTCACTCCGGCCACCACCAATTAATTACAGACATCTGCCATCCAAGCAGCAGAGCACTAATAATTGCCACGATGCCAAGTCAACATAGCACATGAAAAGCACTGCAGCCTCCAATGCTAATGCTTTTTCTCATAAGCTATCTGAAGCAGTAAATCATCACCTGTATCAAAAAAATATTTATATAAAACTACAACTATTAACACAGCAAAAACTTCAGATCATGAGAAAAACGGCAACCTTAGATGGACAATAGTATTCTTGTAGTAAATCCCCCCGGTTTCACAGGCTGAAAATAGAACAATATTGCAGCCCTTCTGGGTGTTGGAAATAGTTTGTCGATGCACGAGAAGAAGAGCTCAATCAACTACACATTCTGCGAAACACTTATTAGCAGAGAGTGACGCCTGGTGAATATGAGAAGACACTTCTGTGGCATGAAAAGCTGAAGTACACTCTGTAACTCAAACCATAGCTAGCCACACATTACACAGGCAGTTGGTAGCAGTCACTATTTTTAGGCTGCCACAATTATAAGAGTTCCTGAGGCTACTCAAACAAATTAATTACATGGTATTTTTTCCACTGGACTTCCCACCTCATTTGGTATCTGAGATAGGAACCGGAACCGGACCACACAAGCAGAGAAAATTGTTTTCTCTGGGTTTTGAGCCTGACTACTACCTAAGCATTGCTTCAGCATTATTTCTGTTGCTTCACTGCTTTCTACTGCATATTCACCTGTCATCTCTTGCCCTTTATAAAGTGATTTAGTAGATAAATTTAATCTGGTACACACCCAGCACTTCACTGCCTTCCCCTGCCCTTCTGGCCCCTCGTATCATTACTTGTGTGACTGTACAGTACACTAGATTGGGGAAATGATACTGCTAAAACCTAACTTATTTCGTTGGCTTAGTTTGGTTACTCTGGTAATGTCTGCTGTGGGGCAATGTACTATGTGGAAACAGAAGGCAGGAAAAGGAGCAAGAAGCATGATGGTTTCTTTTAGAAGCTTAATTGAAACCAGCAAATCATGAAACTTGTGATAATCATAGGGCTGGGAAACTTAAGATCTGATTCTTGACATGGCACTAGGCCATAAAAAAAAATTATGTTAATGGAGGTTCTTACATATACAGTAATCAAAAAGAACTTTAGAATACTGACACCTCAGGCAAAACTCAAAAGAATATCCTTCAAAACTTGACAGAGAATACAAACTGCTGAGCTCAAATAATAAATTTTCAACCCCCACCTTAAGGGATATATATGAGAGCTTTTTATACAAGTTCAAAACTAGTGCACAACTATTCTGAAATGCAATTAGTTTATTAGTTACTGATCTAACAACCTGAGAAATCTCAGTTGCACACAGTTCAAGAACCATCAGCACTACTTGTTTTACCCATCTGTATATATATTTAATCCTCTTATATTATGGAAGGGATACCAGAGCAGAAGATAGCAACGTGATGACAGAACTTGACTGAAGTAACATTATCTGCATGAAGTTTTATCTTCCACCAGGGCATACTTCTCATCTTTAGTACCCCAGTATTCTCCTGTTCCATACGTAACAAATTAGGAATGCTTAAGCAATATAAGGCTAAGAGACTACAGCCAGTTCACATGAGGAAAACCTCACGCTACTTATTTTTAAGCATTATTTCAAGTGCTCTGAAATTTCCCCTTTTTCCCTTGAGAAGCACCTACTTCTCTCTTCTGATTACAGGTGATACTGAACTTGGGGCTTGCAACTATGGTCCCAGGCAAACATGTTGAGTTAATTAACAAAATAATGCACACATCTTCCAAAAGGTTAACAGTAAAGAGAGAACCAGAAGCCACATACTCTTCTTTGCAGTCCTGTGCTCCCACCACTGGACTATTTTAAGAATTTTCACATATACGTATTTTTACAGCATCATATTTTGAGCGACAGAGGCATCAAGTTAAGGAACATTTAAAACCTAAGCCTAGAGATCAGACCAAGTTAGGTCTTTCAAGAAAGAGTAACAGTTTTCTGTTTTGGAATCTGTCATCTCTAATTGCGCAACATGCTACGTATTAATGGTTCTCCCCTCAGGGTTCCATTTCATTTGTGCTATATGTAAATAATTCAAGTGCTTTTTAGTTCATATAGAGTAACATGCTTTATTTAAAAAGCAAAAAAAATAAAAGGAACCTAGAATAGTTCCCTATATCTTAAGTACCCTCAGAGACAAAGTATATCTGTGAACCATGTGGTCTAAGAACAGCTCTTTGTTGCAGCTCTTTGTTGTCAAACCTGCGATCTTTATCAGATTGTGCAGCATACTGTTACAAGTGACTCCAATATGAGTCACAGTAACACAAAACCCCACCCTACTATTCAGAACACTGAAAAGGATGTAATTTAATCAGCATATGCAAACATGTGCACAGTTTCCCTACATACTAATACTATCTGCTACACTTCAGTATCAAACAAGGGGAAATATCTACAAGAAAGGCTTCCAGCAGGGCAAGCATCTGATGAACGCTTGAGCAAGAAGAGAATGCCAGCTAAATTGTTAGGGTTTTTTTTTTTAAATTAACATCTGCCAGAATAAAACACTACCAACACCTGCTTTCAGCGTATCACTTAGGTGTTATACAGATTGCAGTGGATGGACTTTTGTTTCAGTGAACTTTTTCTTCTGACATTTCACATTAAGTGCTGACCTAGAAGACTATTTATCTTTCCTGTCTAGTCTCAAACAACATGCTCTTCAGTCTGGCTGAAGAGCATGTCAGAACTGTCCTTCTGAACAAGACACAGAAATGAAAGGACTCTCCAAGCCATGTCAGCTTCATGCTGGTGCCATTCTGAAATGTACCGGGTTAACTCTGGGATATAGGAGTCACAGGAACATGGCATTTTATCTTGCAAGTTCTCAAATCAGTTGTAAATATTACCTCAAGTACTCACAATCTTCAAGACAGCATAAAAAGTTACCCAGAAATACCATCTACTTTGCAATGCACAACAACTTGCATTATTATGATGTTCAGATGCCCACCACAGCACACAGTTACTATTTCTGTTTGCAAACAACTGTCTGCATAGGTGGGTATGTGTAGGCTTGTATTTAACTACATTACTTCAGTACATACACGAAAAATAGTGTGAGAAAAGGTACTTCACCTGATACTTTTAAGCATATTACACCTTCCCTCCGCTTTTCAAATGCCTCCACTAATTTCTATTCTGCTTCCTCATCAAGATTTGCGCATCTCTAACGATCTCTGACCTTTTCAGGTTTCATAGTTGTCTGCCCTTAGAAATTATAGAAAAACAACATGATAAGACTATACGCTAAAGCCTGTTTGAGTGGTTTCCTGTATCCACATTTGCTTCTCTGATCCCTGAAATTACCCTTGAAGCAGTTACTGGTGCCAATTTCCTACATGTTTAACAAAAGCTCCTTTTGTACTCCTACTGATGATACACTTCATATTCTCTCTCATCATCTGTTTGGACTGGTCAACTCTTGTGCATTCTGCGTTTAATTTTACAAAACACTGTATCAACATGGAAATTGTCCTGAATATCATCTTCCTTGTAACTTAAGGTTCAGCCTTGAGAAGAGAGTTTAGCTTTTTAAAGCTACACACAAATACAAGTAAAATATATGAAGGAAGACAACATACCTTCATAGCCTAGCTTAAAGCAATGACTATTTCCAGGCTTTAATATTCATGAAACTCTTTCCACTGAACTTTGTCATGCTAAAGAGACAACTAGTCAACAGAGCAAAAGAAAATTTTCATGTGGAAATTACTAACAGACACAAAAAATGTGTAATACAATCATGTCAGAAAAATGAGATAAAGTGTCCTCTGAGAGCAAGAGGGAGAGTAAGAATGTAAAATTTGAAGAAACATTTTCCCAGTCTTTCTTTAGAATGACACTTAAGGAATAAGTACGTGTCTGGCTTTTTGAAATCCTTACATCCAGAACCTCAGGGTTTCCATAACATGCATACAATAACTCCATTCATTTTGCAGAGCTAAATAACATCAGCTTTGTTTGCTGTTGCTAGCAAGCATTGTAAGAGTTAGCCTTTCAAAACCTTCACCCTGCACCCCGTTTAATTTTAGATGAGGTTTGAGATGTATAAAACGGAAGACAAAGAAAATGTTTGAGTTGGGTTTCTTGGGAGCTTGCTTCTGTTTAACACAAAAATAACATATCGAAGTCTAGCAAAGCTATCTCAGTTTTACATTTTAGCAATGCAAGTTCTAGACTCCTGTTGGGACAGACAGTTCCACCACAATATTTAGAGGCTAAACACACCTGCCTTTAAGGATTTATCTCCTGCTTTGCTTCACAGTAATGTTTTGCCAAGTGTTTGTGCCATGCAACACTGGCACATACTTTTGAGTATTTCTAGTCTTGCTCTCTACAGACTTCCATTTTCATTCAAAAACCCAAGGACAGGGGACCCAAAAGCCCCCTGTGTGTTGCTTATCAACACACACAGTGGAAGGTTACTACACCAAAAAACTTACTGGCTACAGAAAGATGTAGGTGTTTAAGTATCTATCTATAAAGCACAAGTGGACACACAAATGCCAGCTGGATGTTGGATTATCAATTAACAAGAGATGAGAACAAACTTCCACTGAGGTACCAGGTCTTCCGAAAAAGTCTTTCCTGGCCTTGAAAATTTGAGGTCCTAAGAGCTGTATACTTCAGCCTTAAAAGTCAAGCATTTTTCCATGAATTTCTGGCCTCCTGCATTTAAAAATAATCTTGTGCCATGTGAATTTATGTTCCAGCTAAGGCTATACATCAACTTGGGCTACAAAGTAACTGTTTCAATTAAGACAGACAAACTTTACTATCTCACTGGACAACTTTAAACTTACTGCATTTTACCTAAAACATACCACTGGCATTGAAACAGACCCTTCAATAGAGACTAGCAGCTGACATTTTGACTGCAGTAACAACTAACAAAGCTTATACTTCTATCTATTTAGTATCTTTATTCCAGAGAGGAGATACCTATCCTTAAACACCGCCTGTAACAGCTATTTAGGATCCCTCCAGCTTCTGGGCTTTTGAGCTAGGTAATTTATGAGGACCTTTAGAGTGATAAAACGCAAATAAAAGCTTTAAAACTGGAAAAGGAGGAAAAAAAGATGCCTCACTTTTCAAAAAAATACTTTGTAGCCTGTCATACCTGTTAAAACTGATACTCAAAGCTTATTATTTTCTATTAGCCTGATGTTCATAACATAAGGCAAGAAGTTCCAACAGCATCAAAAGCAGCACTTCGGCAGTTAAGACTCTGCTAAATTATGATACCTGGGTGGGTCACATTACATTCTTTTATCATTAAAATACTCAGGAACAATCCTTCCGCCATAGTATTAAATTACCCTTTCATTTACTGTGGATGGAAGCTATTACTCTTGCTTTATCTGTTTAAATATGATAGTAGGTTTGTTTGAGGCAGATAATTTTCAAGTCAGGACAAGGGCAACACACTCTTTGTAGACTAATACAGCTGAATTGCTGAATAATCTATTCAGTGCAGTTCTTATTGGGGAAAGATTTTAGAACAGCAGTGACAAAACAGGTTTCCTTTATTTTATTTTTATTTTCCTTCACAAAAATTAGATACCCTTAATATACAATTACAATAAAATACTACTTTTACTTGAATCTGAAGGAAAGACATGAAATAGCGCATTAAGGCAACTTGCAAATTTTGGGTTGTAATTCTGAGGTGACAAAATTAGAGTTACACCTTTATTTCTAAAGATTGCACAAGGATAAGCATAGGTTAGTTTTAGGCTAACCAAAGTAACTATGCCTTCTTGCACTGCAATTGCACTTCTGTTTCTTTACTCTTAAAAACAGGAACTCAGGCACGCCACAAAAGATCTAAATCCTGCCTTTTTGAAGGCTGACAAGTAGAAATGAAACCACAGGAGGAGAACAGAGGAAGTGGCTCATTTACACACTCCGACTTCTACTGCAGAACAGAAAACATATACTAAGTTTATAGCCAGGACACTTTGAAGTGTGAAGAAGTCTACATGCAAGCAGGCACCCTGCCATTAACAGCTATAGCCATTAGTCACAATGATTTATCCAGTGATCTATCCGAAGACAAACTCAGTATGAGCAGAAGACAATGCTTCATCCAAAACTGTAGATCAGGCTCCTGCCAGAATCAGCTGCCAGCTTGAGCCAACCACTTCCTCTTCAAAAAGTCCTGAATGGACCATCTGAATACAGCCTAAAGCATGGTTAAGAAACACTTAGAAAAGCTCAGTGTTTTCAGACAACTGCCACCCATCAGCAAGAGGGCTGCTGAAGTGGAACACGTGGCAGCAACTAGCCACGTTTCAGCTTCCATCTGGAGCGCTCCTGCACATGGAGCTGCACGAGAACCTCCACACATCTGCGGTTGGTGAGTCAGTGGACTTCTCTGGGTTTTTTTGACCACTCTTTCAGCAAAGAAATTTTTTCCTAACTCTAAGAAAATGAAGACATTCCATTGAGCTCTTACTGGAATTCATAGGATTCCAGTTAAATGGAACAGTCTTCATAGGTCACATCACAGCACTTTGGGAAGGGAAAAAAATTATGCACCGATTAAAAAATGGGTTTTCCTATTAGAGGGGGGGAAAAAAAGTAGTCATATGCTATAGAAAAAAGTAGCTTCATTCAAGCTGCTCCTCTGGGCAAGGCAGCTGTAACTTGTCTCTAGGATACAGCTAAAGTCTGACTTTCTTCTATACACATTGGTCTCTTAATACACAAAGATCTTGACTGGCCAGCTGCAAACAAGTTCTGTGAAGACTGATCACATGAGAGGAGACAACCAAACAGTATGCTGAGGACAGCATTACAAACATCTGGTATTTACATGTGCTGCTCTTACCAATCTTGAAGAGTTCCTGCAAGAACAGTGGCTGCAAAGCCTAGCTCAGCTCTACTGCCTATTGGAAGACAATTGACTTTGGCGGTTATTCTCAGTGAAGTACTGTCATCTGACTGTCAGCGCATTTTCACACATCAATTACAAAAGCAACTGGCAGAACCAGTTCTGCTCAAGCAGGATTCCTAAACATAATCAATAAAAAAACCTAATCATACAAGCCTCCATTGTAAATGCATTTCCAGCTTCTCAGACAAGATGAGTTGTTCTGACAGCTTTCAAGCTTTAAAACATTTACCTGGATGAAACATGTACAAAAGCTCCTGGTGACCATGCAAAGCAATCCAACCTTAGCATAAGCCACTATTAAGTCTTCATCAGAAGACTAATATTAATGTATACTGAGAGCATTAAAAGTAGGACAAACAACAACTTAGCTGCAGAGATTTTAACTCCCACATTATTAAAATAAACTATGATGCTATGTTGGATATACAACAGTTAAACAAGTGCGTGCTGTCAGAGGAGTTTTTACAGGACCTGAGAAAAGGCTTATGTGCTCAAAAGCCTGTCTGACCATTCTTTTGGTCGGGGGGGGAAAAATGCTATTTCTCCTTACATATTGTGCCTGGCTCAAGTTGTATATGTACAGTCATCTTCAGTCATGGTATAACAAAATTCAAATTGTGAAAGGCAACTGAAGTTTGATGGACTGGAGTTTTCATCGTTTATTTTACAAGTAGGAGGCAGGAAGGAAATAAACACTGGTATTTCTAAAATCAATTTTTAACCGCTTCACAGTTCAATTACTTTTTTTCCTCTTTTGTACTTTATATAAGCACACATCTTAAAATTGCATTCATTCTTGTAAATGGCTTTCAATCCCGGACAAGATTATTGTGGGGAAAGTACCAGAACAACGTACAATAAGAATGTATTTTAGAAGATTGCTCCCTTTATGTAAGTTTAAAAAATGTGCATACAAATACATCATCCTTATCTTTCAGAAGACTATTTAAGTTTGCAGTCAACTTTGTTCATCTCATTCTAGAAAAAAAAAACCAACCACCAACTTTCATCCATATAATAAAGGTATCAGAAAACAGAACCACAAACACAGCAGTTAACTCTTTACAGGAGTCTGCAGCCAAATTAATTGAATAGTCACAGGGCTCTAATGAGTGACCTGACACAAAGGATTTCTTTGATGTTTCTCTGGAAACAAAAGAAGCTGACTTAGGAAAGGATTGCTTGGTGGCTCAGTCACCTCAGTTCCTGTGCACAAAGAGGTGCGTACCAAGCAAGCCCAATCAAATAGATTTCCATAGGTACGTGAAACTTAAGGACTGCTACAAATAGAAATTGATAACCACAGCTATTATTAAGGTCAGCTTATTTTGTAACATCTTAGATAATCCAAAGAACTTCATTTATTCTAAACAAGTTACATGCAACTTCAAAAAAACATTTTTTTTCTCCATTTTTTCATGGCAGGAAAGCATAATCAAGTAAAAATCACAATGAAGAATTTATCACCTTTAACTTGCCTTTCAGAATTAGACCAATATTTTGTCAATAGAAACACTACTCAAGAACCTCTATAGTTAGGCAGATTGAGCCTCCTACAGTCTAAGGCGGGGGTCCTCAAACTGTGGCCCAGATACGGCCCCCCCAGGGTCCTCAATCCGGCCCCCGGTATTTACAGAACCCCCCGCCGGGGGTTGGGGGGGGGGGGAAACCAAGCAGCCACAGATGACTGCCTGCCACTGCATCCGCACGCCGGCCCCCTGGTTAAAAAGTTTGAGGACCCCTGGTCTAAGGGCTAATGAGTATTTCACCACACAGACAATAACATCATTGTGAGCAGACAATTTGCAGGAAGACATGGACTCCATGGTATGAAGAAGTCTGTGGGTTTTTTCCTTGAAAAGAACCATTAAGTCAAGCCTGAGCAGCCAGAGAACGGAAAGGCTCCTGGCTCAATGTACCACCAGAGCCAGGAACTGGAGGAACAGGAGTGAGAGAGTCAAGCTCAAAGGGATGGTACAGTCCACATCTCCACTCTTCTCCAAACCTGAGGCATCTCAAGTAACAGACTATCAGAAGCCTATCAGTTTTCTGCCACCAGCAAATAGGCATGAAGTCCTTTAACAGGGCACTGAGTATCTCTTCAGTACAAATTCAGATGAATACTCAAGAGGCAGAGGGATGAAAAGTTAGTTACAAAGGCACACCAACACAATTCTTTTGTCCATCATGTCAGTAGCACAAAACGTTAGAAATAAGTCTGTCAGAGCACTGAATCCTATAAATGAAGTCAGATAATCCTGCACATACAGAAGACAGGAGGAGTAAAGTGTACTATGGGAAGGAAACAATACCCATGGTAACTGTGGCCAGCAGCATATGAGCAATGCATTTCTCATCAAGTCTGCCTAAGCCCAGCTGTGTAACATAATCTGAAATTCATGGTATGAAGTGACAGGTGACTGGCGCTATGAATCACTGTGTTAGCGCAAGAGGGTTCAGAACCCTGCTGACTTCTCATAATGTCTGAAAACTGACTCTCCCTTTTCACCCTACAGTTCGGTTTTCTTGAAGTGTAGAGGAAGTTACATGCAACATTATGTTAAAAGAATACTTGGATTTTTAAATAGTCCCTTCTGTCTAGGTGACATTTTCCACTCCTACCGTGTGCTCTACACACTTCACTCAGTACGTACAGATGAGTTCAGTTATCATTCACTTAGCAATTATGATCTTGCCATCACTGTTCAGGACCTCACAGCTCCCCACACAGTCCTCAAGACCCAGCTCCAATGCTGACAAGTTAATTTAAGAGTGTCTCACAATGCTTTCCACATTTCTTTGCATACGACAATGTGGTAGTCAAGTAGCGAAACACCGATGATCAAGATATGGAGTGTCAGGCTCCAAAGAGTCACCAACTTTGCAACCTCAAACAATCAGCTTCCCAGCACACCTGGTGTTTACGGAAGGTTTCATACAATGCAAGTGTATGTCCCATTACATTGAGCTTTAAGAAAGGCCCCGGCAGTTCTGGAAAGAAAAACTAAATTTAGAAAAAAAATAATCCATCCCAATTTCAAGTAAAGCATACATGAAGGCCAGACAATTAACAGCCACCTAAAAAATAAATAGTTTAGGCACCTTGCCTCATGCCCTACAGGAAAAAGTGCAGATGCTGAAATCAATTACTAGGACACTAACAATTTACCTAAATCACAGCCATCCTCCCCAACTCCCATATTTCACTGCATACCTCCAAATTCTTCAATATATAAGATAAGGATCCTCCGAGCACCTACTCTTCTGGCCTTGGAAATAAAATACCTCAAGGTAGAAACAGCATCAGTGTTTATTCTTCTGGTCTAGTATCCCTTTTTCACCAGACAGAAGGAACTGGTGCTGGCTAACAGGCATCATCCCAATGTGCTGTCACCTCCTCCACATATGCAAAAGTTCTTCAGGCACAAATCAAAGGACTAAAAGTATGCCTCTAAATGGGCAAAAAACCTCTGCAACACAAGTGCTACTTTGTCATTGTCAAAGCAACCTGTGAGGGGTAACCTAAACGTGATATGCTTTGGGGTGCCAGGGAGGCTCGGTAAGTTATTTACAGCATTACTCATGTCTCAGAAAGTCTACATGTCAAACATAACTCCAGGAAAGTGCCAAATAACTTAGGAAGGATTAGTTACTGTTATCCAAGAGGCATTGGAGACAATTGTTTCAGACTTGCAATCTTGCCAGAAACTCATTAACGTTTAGACGCCACACCACATAATTCTTCAATAGCTTTTTTTTTTCCTAACAAAATTCATACAACCATTAAAAGCTGTAATGTTCTAGGAACACTGAATACTCACCATGTAAGACAGTTTGGACCTAAAAGAAAAATATTCACAGTACCAGCAACAGCCACAAAATGTTAATAAATTATTTACCCACTTATCAAAGAACAGATGACCACAATAAAATACACTGCTAAGTGTCAAGAGTACTGTGATTACTAAGCCTCTTCAATTGTGTCATTAAAAATCTTTGGTGAATGCTTCAGAACTGTTAATTATATCAAGACAAGCTGTAGATGAAGTTTAAGTGGTTGATCCTAGTGACAACATCAAAAAGCTGCTTGAACTTCACTTAAATTAACAGCCCGGCTACAGCTAGGAACAGTCATGACACACCTAGATTTCCAGAGCACTTTACCCTAAATAAAGCAGCACAATCCTTCAAGTCAGCATTCTCATTTCAGTCACAGCAGCTGTTTTTGAGGTTCTTACTACGTGGTGTCTTTCTATGCAAACCTTCCTGTTCTCACAGTGCTTTGAACAAGGAAGTGAGAACTGAATGAAATACAATGAAAGCCCCAAACACATAAAATGCCTGCAATCAGAAAACACCCCGATCACGAGACAGATTGAAAGAGGATGTTTTCTTCTCACTGGAAAAGCAGCTCAAACTACCAACCACGCAGCTGGATTTCACAAGATTTTTTCCCCACTAGGAAGGCAGGTTATTTGATTCACCAGCAATGTGCTTGGGTTCATCTGTAGTAGAACCAGTCCTCTGAAATGTTTTCAACAACGTTATAAGGCTACAGCTTGAAAACTGATATGCAAAGACAGAGAAAAGGGGTTTTCATTGTGGGTTTTTTTTTCCCTTTTTTTTTTAATGGTTTTATGACACACTAAGGCAGGCCTAAAAAGATTTTTCTTTTTTTGTATGGCATCTTCACCCCCATAACCCATACAGAAAAAAAGATGTTAAAGTTTGACAAATCATGGATCAAACTACTGACAAGTATACACAACAGACACACATGAAAACCAGCAAAACTAGTTAAGCAGCAAAGAAGATGGGGGAAACCTAAATACTTTCGTATTTCTGATGTTTTTAAGTTTTTTCTCTTCAGGGAACCAATTTCAATACACACTCCCTTTTTAACTATACTGTACAAGGAAAAAAAAAAAACAACTTTAATCCATTTGCTTATCCTGAACTGTATTGTACTGTTCCAACATTTCAAGCCAATAACCAAATTTTCATCAAGGCCACACACAGAAAATCTGAACTCCGAACAGCAAATACTTCAGAAAACAAGGAATGAGTGAAACTAGCATTCCATCACAGGTTTCTGGCACTCTACCACATTAACTCTACCTTGAATTTATGTATTTTTAATTACTATTGAAACACAAATAAACCAAGGCCCAGCAGAACATAATTTCCCTTTGAACAGCCTGTTATAGATGGGTCTATGACACAAAGGCCACAAACCAGTGAAAGCTAGAAAAAGATAAAGACATTTGAAAGATTTTCGAAATACCTACAAAGCTTGATTATAAAAAACACTTTCACGTAATTTGAATGTTCACCATGAAGTGCTTTATATCAAATTGTTATGTGTTTTCATGGAGTAGTCTATGTAAATGACCACGTAGAACAGAGTCTTTTGAAGTGCAGTTCAGAAACTTCTTTGATACTGTCCAAGAAATTGTGCACAACTAACAGGCTTCACAGTCATATATACAGATCATAAATTTAACCAGCTTCTACATCTACCACTAATCCTAACACATAATTAAGCAAATACCTTTTGTATTTTCTTTGGATCTTTCTGCGAGTTTTCTCTGAGAGGTACTTTTCCAAACAACTTCCATCCCACATCATTTTGTTTTTCAAATCTTGCACTTTGCTTCCTGGTAAACAAATTCCTACAAAAAAAAAAGTTTGATTAAGAAGAAGGGTTGATTAATTATAAAACACAGAAGGGCAGACAATTTGCTAACCTTATGTATCCCAATTACATAATCCAACTCCTCTTGTGGTTGTGCTGGCAGACACTGTTTCCCATCCTCAAGAGGTACATCATGCACATCATGCAGTATTATCACTGTACTAGGCAATGGACTTGGTTAAATAAGAATTTTTAGTAGATAGAAAATTACAAATTAATTTTTTTTTTAGAAATGGCCTTTTTTAGCCTCCCGCTGGATCATTCAGCCTCACTCTTTCAAAGACTGAGACACTACATCTTTTTCTGCATAAGCATTCTTCACCCATCCGCCTGTTGTAACACGACCACAAAAATCACAAAAAAATAGTAGCCTTTTACTGTATTTTGATCTGTTGTCACAAATATTTTTCCTGAATAACCGTAAAAGCAGCTATCAAAGCACATTAATTCTGAAGTCTCTCTGAAATGTCTAAAATTAACCAGCTTAAACACTGTAGCAGCAGTCACGTAGCCCCTGAAAATTAAGTCATTTTTATAGACGTTACTAGTTTTTAATGATAAAGCAATATGCCAGACTTGCGTCTTCATACCCCAGCTATGCTTCTCCAAAACTGGGCACACAGTACGTACCAGTCTTCATGCTTTTGGGAGTACTCAGCTCCCCCAAGAGCACAACAGATACTTTAATAATCCAGGTATGCCATGGGTATAGGGTAACAGTTTTTTTCTTTTGTCCTACTGCCTAGTTCAGCAAATATTCAAATACGTTCAGGTTAGCCCAATTGACACACCTTGTGATAGGTTTTTCTGGGAACTTGACTGTACGCTTTCCCTCCCTCCTTTAAAATAAAAAAAACCCCAAACAATTCCACTGAGACAAAAGCATTTTTGCTATTTCAATCAGCAGACAGCTATAGCACCTTCACTCAACGGATGCTTCCAGTCTGGCATTACTGCTTTCTCTTAATATTACAACCTTAACGCCCAGTGGACTGACCCACCTAGTACAGATTATTTCTTATACATTAAGTGTGGCTTGAGCTTTGTGTTCTAAAAGGGCTGAAATAGTCACCTGCAATAGAACCACCTGGACACTAAAAACTTGCTTTTCCTGGCCACTTTTGATCAGCTAACATGAACAGTACCATAAATACACCAACAAAGATAATACTGCTTACAATACAGCAGAAATGTTTAATACAAAAAACCAACTGAGGCACAGACATCAGAGCGCACTAGAATTACAAGGTTAACAGGGTGCACTGCCATCCTTAAACATGAATGTCTACAAAAATGGTCACATGCCTCTGTATCACAAGGGTACAGTTACCTTGAAAACCAAACTAGGAACAGATTATCATATTAAAAGATAAGAACAAAGTGTTTAGGTACAGGAATCACACAAGCCAATTACAACTGATACCAAAGCAAAGCAGTAACCAAACTTCTACAAACCCCTTTCAGCTTTCCCCTACCCCACTTCACACAAAAGAAAATACAGTATAAAGTTGCATGGCAACAACTGTAGAGAAAGCACTAAAGAACAGCATGGAAAATGCAGAAACATACTGCCATGTTTTTTTCCCTCTTTCCACCTTTTTTCAAAGCATGAAATTATAATTCTATAGGTAAAATACTGAATCGAAACCAAAGATTTGTTTTGTCTCTATAACTCCATTTCAGTGTTAGGAAGCTCTCCTGTAGCTCATCATTACAGCTGTAATGCTACTTAGAGATTTATAAGCTAACTAGAGCATTAATCAACAAGTTTGACTACACTGCTACCACTACAACAGCTAGTACGGGGGGGGGGGGGGGGGGGGGGGGGGGGGGAGACCATCATAAAAACAGCTTCCAAGAAAACTGTTGAATTTGCTTTCTTTTCACCAGCAATCCCTTCACCTTAGCAATATAAAGAATTCACCCTGCTTCAGCCTTTAGTGCCCTGAAGTCCTTCTGCTTGTAATTATCTTCTTACCCCTGCCCAAATTCATAACATGTATTTAAGACTGCCTGAGATGATGGATATATAGGAACATTTGAGACAGCTACCAAGGAAATAAAGTGTAGAGAGACAGACATGAGATTATTCTGTTTATATATATATATGTTTAGTTAATTTAAAATTGAGAAATACCAAGCAAATTCTAAAATGTATCTAAGAATCAGAAGGAAAACATGACAGGAATAACAACATCAAAACCAATGCAGGTAAATAGGATACACGATGCAAGACAGGCTGGCTGTTCTTGAGAAAAGTTTTCTTTCAGGTTGTTACTACTTCAGAAGCAAGCAAACTAAATTCCAGACTACATACTGTCTTCAGAGAAAACGGGAACTTTTTGCATTGGGGACACCTGAAAGAGCCCCATAAGGAAGCATACTGGTGTGACAGTTTTGTGCACATTCAAACCCTCTTTGGCAAGTAAAAGGCTTTCACCACAGTTCGTTAGCAGTACAATAACATGAAAATTAAAGGACTGACAGGCAGTTTTCTTTCCCTGTCTATCCACATGAGAGGTTGCTAGCACAGGTACATACAAGCAACAATCCCCTCAATCTCCTCTGAAGGATTTTAAGAGCAGCAGTAGGTCTTTATCCTCAAATCAAAATAAACATGAATTGGAATAAGTATAACAACACACTGCTGCAAGTGCCTACATAAGATTAACTAAACCTGAAAAGTCAATCTCAACATACTTGTTTTCAATTCAATTCTGCAAATCCTAACTACCTGTTTTCCCTTTAGAGGGAGCATCATAGGAAGTGATCTGTTCTATAGCTTATCAGCAGATAGTACAGCACTTACTCAGCTCACTCTTCTCCGTCCATGTGATTTCCACTATGTTCTAGGGCACCAGACATCTCTTCCTGTCTTCGTACCACGTCAGGGATTTCCAGTTCACTTTTTAGAATTTAAAATATATATGGAACTGAAAGCATCAAGCATGCTCAATATACAATTCCCATTCTGTACATAGAGCAATTTACCCTCTTCTTCCTTTTTTCCTGCTCTCTGTGCCTACGTCCCCATGTTTTGCGGGTGTCCACATTCTACACATTCCAAAAAGTCTTAAAACTCCAAAAAGGCATAACATTATCAGAAGCGACAAACTGGCACAGTCAGATATAAAGCCACAAATTACAACCTGTTCTTCCTTTGACTGAGGACACACAGCTTTGTTAAACCCTGACCTGCTGCTCCAGACCAGAACATCAGAGGTAAACCACATGACAGTTGGACTGGCATGGAAGGAGCAGATGAGATGTTGCTACCTCTGCACCTAATCTCAGAAAACTTAAGGGGAAAAAAATGTTATGGAATTTTCTCTGTTATGATTTCTGCAGAGCTTTGCAATAATCAGGACACCACCACAGGATTCTGATAAAGCCACTACTTCAGACTTCTGGACTGAAAGTAGACCCTTAAAACATGCAACTTCCTTAGAAGTAATGATTTCTGCCATATATATGATCTCAAAGCAAGTAATTCATAGCAAAAGCTTTAATTTTTCTGCTGCCACTGCACAGAAAAGGAATTCCTTTTCTCCTATGCTTACATACCTTCCTAGGATGTTAAAAAAAAACCAAACGTACTGAGCAGTCTCACTTCTGAGCAAACATAATTCACAGAAAAAAAAATTCTAAAAGTAACTTAAGGAGATTTTACCTGATGGAAAAACACAGATTAACAAGGAACTAAAAATCTCTATTTGAAAAAAACAAACAGATCTCCATTGCAAAGTCAAGCTCAGAAATCCTAGGGTAAAAGATCTCAAAGTTTAGCTACAAGTGTTTTAAGATACCAAACCTAATTTGAGATAATAAATGTAAAAAGGGTTGACATGCTTGGAAAGAGAAGATCACACACTCGTTATCTCAGTCTCATTGTCTTGTTCACAACCATTAGAGCACATCATGCTGATTTACAACAGGAATATCAACAGGAATATCTGACATGATGCATCATGTCTGCACTGTCATTGGTGTGGAGCCATTAAGGTGTCATGGGTTACATCTGCATTCCTATTTAACATGTTAGCTCTATTACACTAAGCATAGCTGCTTATTTTAAGAAAGCCAAGCACAGAGTTAAGTTGAGATAACTTTTCAAACAGAAAATCCCTTTCGCACAGCCCCCTAAAACCAGTGTTTGGCACCAAACAGCTGTTTAACCTTGTTATTTTAATTGAGCTGAGAGAGGAATTACTTGCCTGAAGAGAATTTAATTCTCCCTCCAGAGTTAATGTTTACATACATACAAATAGCATCCCATGATACAGGAGAGAGACCGATCTTTTGCTTGAACATACACATACCGCACCATTACTGTATACTGATCTGCCCAACTACCTTTTTTGTGGGGAAGAGAGGAAGTTAATAGCAACGGGTAAGTTCAGCACTGTCAGGAAAGCCTTATTTTTTAATAAAACTTAAGAACACTTCATTTTGGTTCTACAAGGACCTATAATATAAACTTACTGAATAGTCGTCATATATACATACTGCACACTCATATACTGTCAGTATTTATGTAGCTTTGTGCACTGTCATGGTCAGGCAGAAGCCTCAATCAAGTAAAAAAAATAAAAGAAAAAATATTAGAATCACATCAATAAAAAGTAATCAAGCCAAACCTATCCATATAGCATCTATTAAAGCTTTTCAGAGCTTATGCTTTTAAACGAAGTCCCACATCACCACTGAGGCAGAAAGTTTATCTAGTTCAGTCCAATTCTCTTTCTAAAGAGAGGAAGTCTGTAACACAACCGCCGGCAACTACTGCTGCAGGACGAGTTCACTGCACTGCTCCACCAGCGTTCAAGTATTCACTTTTTCCACATTTCAGCTGTGGTTTGTCCCAAGCAAGGTTAGCCACTTACATGAAGTCACCTCTCCAAAGGTCACCCCTCCCAACCACCTTTCCCTGGTTCAGCATACACACCTATCCACTAAAAGGAGCGGAGACAGTGCTGCCATGGTTTCCATTGCCAACTTACTCCAGATCTTAAAGTCAGCTGTAAACCTCCTGCCTGAAAAATCCCAGTGTCTTCTCTAGCCAGGCAGGCTCAGTAACGTGCCCCTTGAGATACCTCTGAAGTTCCGCACCACTGGAGGCAAGGAACCGTTTCCCTGGCATGGCACTTGAACAACAGGAAAAAAGGATGGGCTCCAGCACAGTAGCTGTCAGAGGGTGGAGTCGAGCGGGGCAGACACGTACACCCACTGACGCCTGTTGGTGCACACACACCCTACACCTGGACTTGCAGGCTATGCACAGTATTTCCACTCACCCCTCAAATTCCCAAGATATACCTGCTGCCCGAAATAAAAGCATACCTGTGCTAAGGACTTAGTTGTTTTTATGATTAGAGTATTTGGGTTCTTCAGAAAAATCTGAAATTTATTAACTGTTTTGCTGTTACCGTTTTGACACAGCTCCTTAGATGAAGTTTCACAGTACCTGAACTACTGGCATGCAAACACGGAACGATAGCTGTGAGCAAGACGGCATACGGTGTTCTGTAGTAGACTAACACTGCCCTAGCACAGAGATTGTATTTGCAAATAAATGGGTTCCTTAGTCTTAAAAATACAGTTGCTGTGAAGAAACATGCATAAGAATTAACTAGAAACTGACTCAACTCATGCACAGACTGATGCAATTTTTTATCTGCATTTACCCAAAACTAATTTGCAAGTAAATTTGTTACAAGTATTAAAAACATACATTTCCTGCTCCCAAGATGCATGCTCATACCCAAATTTAATTAGTCTTCCAATTAAGAAGGTTATTTTCAAAAGACAAAACAATTAGAAAATAGTCATGCAAATTAACAACTGGAAGGACTTACCAGTCCCATGAGTACAGCAGACGAAAAATAAGGACAGTGGAGAAAGTTCAAAAGGTTCAGATTTTGTAGAATAAAATTATCTTGAAAAACAATTTCAAATTAACGTCAGACTCACATGTATTCTTAAGAAGCAGGAAAGAAACAGAGGCAAGTCAAAGTTCATTTCAGCTGCTTCTGGAGGAAGATCCCGAAACTTCCCAATAACTCTGAACTACATGAGAACAACAAGGTCTGGAGCCCCTCAGCCTATGCAGAAGTAGTCACACTGGAATGTATAACGGACTTTATCTACAGAGTTTGACAGTAAGCAGATGTTAACCTTAAAAACTAGGTAAACCCATTTTGAGCATGTATGCACAGTGTAAGAGATGTCTCCACAGACATTAATCCACAAGGCGTCCAGAAAACTACATTGAAACAAGATGTTTAAACATATGGCACCTATTAAGCAAAAACAAGTATTAAGATAAATTTTATTAAATACCTGCTGCATTGTCAGCAAAGTGTCCAGCCACCTTACCTGGCATGGTACAAATTCAATTAACACTATCTAGGAAACATTCTCGCACTACTATGGAATTCAGGCAAAATATAAACTAACATCGTTTTCTTCTCATCCTTTAATGACCTTTTGTATTCTGTACTAACCATAACCTTCACAAATCTACCCTCAATAAACAGAAGAAAGATTCTCACCTCTAAATGTTCCAGATCTGCGCCCTGGCCACAGAGCCACAGAAAATAAACCCTGAAAAAAATCAACAATGTATTGTGGAAGAAGAAGACTCTGCCACACAAATCACGATGACTAGGGAACTGATGGACTTGAGAAGAAATTCTTTTCAGAAGACCTACCGAAACTGCCTGAAAAGCCTAAATCTACATTCTCCACAGGTAAAAGCCAAGAGTTGATACCCAAGACCAGGTAACACTGGTTTATAGAAATAATTCACTAGACTCAATGATTGCCAGTTCTTGCATTCCCCCCTCCCAACCCCAGATCACCTCTCAGTCAACCTACACTTATTTAAAGGAAAAAAAACCCACAACCAACCACCACCACACCAAAAACCCAACAGAGCAAAACATCATAAAAAAAAATCCAAGTATTTTGGCTATGGTGAAGAACTTCATCAATAAATTGGAAGTTATGCTTTGAACAGGATTAAAAAAAAATCAAAAATAAAAGCAGGGTTTGCAGAATTTTATCTCCCAGAGGTTGCCAGAGGTCAGGGTAAATAAAAAACAATGCTTGGTTTTGGGATAAACAAATCCAACAGAAGTACAACCAGACAGCCTGGAAACTGACCTACCTATGAAAGAGGTAACTAATGACAAATCATCTATTATAAACCCCTATCACATTTTATAAACAAAGTTTTTCAGCCACTGACATTCAGTATGTTCAGTGAGAACCAAGAATAATGACACTTTGCAGTGTAACAGATACCTACAGGTCTTAAAAAAAATAATAATTCCCACAGTTAAGGGAGACAGTAATACAAGTTCACAGTACAGGATACCCAATAGCTTGCAACAGGGTAGCTTGGAAATCTCCATTTAGATTTCTAGGGGGGAAAAGCAGCATTTGATAAAACAGTTACCAAGTCTACAACGTTCTGCATTTAATTTTTTTTCTTAGAGCACAGCCCTCATTTCAAAGGAGGACAAAGTAGAGCTGCCTGCACTCTCTTGTGCAGGGTCAAAGACATGAAGATATAAATCAGACACTAATCCTGCATGTTTAGCAGGTAGGACTGGTTCTAGCAAACCAAGAAGTATTTTGCATGTGGATGATGCAGTGCTAGCCTACCGTGCGAATGCTACTGAATTCTCAGAAACAGGAGTTTCAGCAAGTTAGGGCTCCAGCAGTAAAGCAACTTTTGGGTCCAAATTCAAACTATGAGAGCCAACCAGCTACATGTAATGGTTCTTTGAGCTGGAAAAATTCCCAGTTATCCCTATGTTATCAGAATAACCCAAAATTCTATTCCTGGAGTCTGAAAGATTTCTTCATTGATCTGAAGGACTATTACCACACAAATAAAAAACGGAATGAATATGTGAAATGTCATCCTAAGCAAAAAGCTGAACCTGACTTGGCATTAAGACCTTGCAGCAATAAAGACGAAATATGGACCGGGTTACATTAGCAAGGGCAAGAGGAAAAAAGTATTAAAAGCTCTATGTGGTACCCGTGAGACTAGATCTGTATCATG
This sequence comes from Falco cherrug, assembly GCF_023634085.1. Classification (NCBI taxonomy): domain Eukaryota; kingdom Metazoa; phylum Chordata; class Aves; order Falconiformes; family Falconidae; genus Falco; species Falco cherrug. The sequence goes on from NC_073697.1 coordinate 51,167,040, forward strand.
TCTGGGCTAAAATACAGAGATCAAAAACGGAAGTCCAGTGGGTGACCATTATGACAGCTGGGTACCAAGGCCTGTGCCATACAAGCAGGGATGCTGAGAGAGGTGGTTTCATTCAGCCTGATGACCATTCTCAGAGATGCAAAGAAAAAAAAAACAACAGGCAAAGCAGCAAGCTGCTGCAAGGGTGAATTCCAACTGGATAAAAGGGGAGGGGTGGGAAAATAAAAATCACAGCGGTAGGTGCTAAGTCCTGGACCATGTGCTGCAGAGGTTGTAGTAACTCCATCCTTGGATGTACTCACAATTGGCTGGACAAGGTCCTGAGGAACATGAAGGCAGCCGTGCATTAAGCAGCAGGTTACACCAGATGGCTCCACAAGTCCCTTCTGACCTAAACTGCTCTTATGAAAGCCTGCAGCTCATAAAGTGGAGTCCAAGCACTAAGTAAATACCTTGTCCTACCTCATGATTGTTACCAAGTTCTTGCATTTATTCTGTCAGTTGTCAGTGTAAGGTGTGAATGACTCCTTATTTACTGTAGGGGTTTTATTTATTATTTTTATGGTATGGCTTGAAAACTTTTGAGGCACTTAATAAATACAAAAAGAAGCTTAATTAGTATGGATAGCTCCTTAAAATAGCAATGTAAACAGTGCCCAAATGGAGATTAATAGATCATAAAGAGAAATTCATAGATCTGGGTTTTTTCCCCTGCCAGCAAGCTCAACATTTACTTAACAGAACTCTTAAATATCCAAAGCAAGGCATAACAACACATATTCCTGCTCCAGAAAACCAATGGTTTCCACATACTGTTTCTGTTAAACGAATTTTCCTCCTTAATATAGAATCTTACTAACAGACCATTTTTTGTGTTTGAGCCTTTGTAAAGAAGTTTAAAAATTAAAGCTAACATTGACTCCAACTTCACCACAGATTATGTAACACAGGAAGGAAGACAGTATTAAAAAAAGAAGATAATGAAGGAGCAAGAATTTATATTCATTCTATCTAATTTCATCTTGCTCACTGCATTTTTCAGAATCTCCAAGTGTATGTAACATTACCTCACAATGTCAACCCTGATTCAAGTACTCTTTTCAGTCAGGGTAATTTTTTTTATTTTTTTTAATTATTTCTGTACTTTCAATAACTTACAGCAGTTGATATTGCTGATAAGGGAAGTAGGGAACAAAAAGGCAGCTGAACATTTAAACAGTACTTTGATTAGACAGTGTCACATGGCCGTGATCATGCTGATATTCTCTCCCTCTTCCCCCACGCCATCCACTTCTCACAGCTCGTTTTAACTAAGGGGAACGTCAGGAAAATTCTTGTGAATGAACTGAAGATCCAACGGCCATCCAACCCAGTAATTCACTAAACTTTCATATAGACAATGAATCAGGCTGAAAAGGGACCTTACTTTCATTCACCTGAATTAATTCCTGAAGTCTGCATATATCTATTGAAATGTACATAATTCTTACTCATTCTGTTCAAAAGCAAGCATGTAGAATGAGCAGAACTGAACAACCACAAGCTTTCCAAAAGGCAGCCTCACACAGGAGATTAAGGAGGAGCAGTAGGGGAAGAAAGCATTAGAGCTGAATGCTGCAAGCAACATACAACACCCAGCTACGCTACAAATCCAGTTCACTAGCTGGTGTGAGACTTCTGTAATGCTTCCCACCAGCCACTAGAAAAACACACACATCTGTCTATTTCAAATAACTGCACCACGTTAAGTCCTCACTTACTGCATAATTTTGTCCCATTACTAACAAAATCCACCCAAAAATCAAAGCACTGCTGAGCAGATTTTCATTTAACTTCCATAATGAACAAGTAACTTCAACAAGCCTCTTAGTTTTGCTGTTGAGTAACTGAAAACAGTTTTGCACAAACAGGACTTTAAATAAAGCAGATTTTACCTGCAAATGCAACTTCTCTTTATTCTAAAAAGCCACATATTAAATATGATTTAATTCAAAATTTAAGGCAGAACTAACAGAACATTAATTCTAAATAAAAATTACATTCTTACACACACAAAGGGAAAACAGGAATTAAAATTAGTGTGGCCTAGTGGAGACCAGCCACATGCAAAGTTCAAACCTTCATACACCGAATTAGAGGATGGGAATTCTGAAAACTGTATCATACAATTTTCAAACTTCATCAAAAGAAAAGGCCGTTATCTTCGTAGAACTCCAACTTTGTACCTATGGAAGATTTGCTTTGACAAAGAACGTTTATTTCAGAAAAATTCTGCAACTTTTCTTTTGTTTTACACAGAGACGTGACAGTACGTACAGATGAGGGGAGGACCACTTGTCTTTCAAGTAGACAGAAAGTGGCTTTCAAGTAAGTAGTACGCAAAACCATATTGTAAAGGCTGAAGCACCCATCAGATGAATATACTGCAATGCCTCATGGGCTGCTGAAATATCATTTCCAGCATCACCTGTTAATACAGACCCTCAGTGCCTATGCCGCTTCCCACACCACTGAAACATAAGCTTGTTTGCCTCCCTTTCTCCCCAGCCCTTTTACAGACTCGTTATTAACAAAAATTAGCTCAAACCGCACCCAGATAAAGTAGCATGGAGGGATGAAACTACCACCAAATTCCCTTTTCCCTCCAACAGGACAGTGATGCCGCGGGGAGCAGTCAGGCTACTGCTGCAGCAGGGAGCCCAGCCTGGCCGCTGGGCAGCGAGGCAGCCTGTGCCAGGTGTCCATGCAGGATCCCTCTGCCAGAGGCTGGGTCTGTGGGGTCCTTCCTCCCAGCTTCTGAACAACTCCACCTGCAGCTCAGCTAGTTTTTGCTCATTTATGGTTAAAAACAGTGTACCCAAATCCTCCCCCACAGCACATCCAGCTCCTTCTGTCCCTCCTCCTACACACTTCAGTCCTGTTCTCAGCCTGTCTCCTTCTAAACAGCCTATACTGTATCTAATAAGCTTCATTTAACAGAAAACGTGTACAGAAGAGAGACATCATAAGCAAACTTTAGTATCTCAGATTATTCAATCATAATTATTTTTATCCTTTATCTTCCCTTCTATGGTTCAGAGAAATGAAAGTGGGAAATCAACACTATAATGCTCTTTGCCATTCTACCTTCCTTTTACCACCAAAATTAGCAAAGTAGAATAAGCTGTCCTTTCATTAAAGGCAACAAGCAGCATTATGAAAAGGTCCTATTCATTAACACAGGTGACTTACCTATACTATCGATGAACCCAATTCCCAAGTTCAGAACTCTGAATTATGTGTGACCACTCACCTCAAAACGTATGTGTATGTCTATGCAATATAAACGTATCAGATTCACATGATTTCAGACTTACTGCTGAAACCAGCAGGTATTATTTTGAAACTTAAGCCCTTTTTCTTATCAGACTACAAGGAAGGCCACAGTTCAGACTAGGTTTGTCCTTCTATGCATGGTACAGGATGCCTATCCTGCTTCAGAAGCTTTGTCTTAGAAATACAGAGATTCTTTGGAAACAGCCTTGTTAAAGCCCTTTATTTCATGCCTAGTCCCTGTTCTCTGTTGAGGTTTCCTGAGATACTACTACTACGAACGCTTGAATCAAAAACTTTTAGGAGTAGCCTGAAAAGAAAGAGAATCCAGATTCCTGCAAAAATAGACAATATCCACAACAGCGGACTACATAAAGACTCAGGATTCTTGTAGTCCATTAAAACGGAAGAGAACTGCATGACTTACTATTTAACTGAACATAGTCCTAGTCCTTTCTGCAGTCACTCTGTGTGTAACCATAAAAAGCCTCATCTTCAGTCTCCAAAACAATAAATGAAAATTATAAATTAAAAGTATAACTTCTGCAGTAAGATCACAACAGTCCTGACTCAGCAGAGCTGTTTAAAACATGAGCGTTTAAAAAGTCTGTGTTTCAGCAGTACTATATAGAAGCAAAGTCCAAAGGCAAAACTCATTATCCTATGCTACTCTGGGTCACTAGGGCAAATGGACAGACAAGCTACTGGCTCCAGTCTCCCAGACAATTATTTGCTCACACTATTTCTCAAACCAAGTTCCTGCATGTATTCAAACGAAGGAAATTAATTCGAACTCATGCTTTATGTGAAAGACCTTCAGCTTTTTAGAGCTGATATGAGTACATGTGACATTTGGAAACAACCAATGTGTCAGGTTTCTTTGTCAGCAGTCAGTGTTACAGCTGTTTTCAGGAGCAATAATCCACTTTCATTTGCTAACTCATGACAGCAACAGTACCCCACCTAGCACTGTACCCATGATGCCTTAATTTCAAGAGGAAAGCTATGCATGAACAAGCAGAAAACTGCCTCTTTTCCTCACTTTGGATCTTCCTGCCACACCTGAAGAGGCACGTAACAGCCCGAGGGAACAACCAGACCTTTCAGAGTCTTAATCTGCTAAAGAGACAGCAACTGAGCCAGAGAAGCAGTCCAGGAAACTTCCTTCACCATAGTGCTCAAGAAGGTAGGGCAGCTACGCTCCATTCCCAAGTGTCCTTGAAGGTGCAGAGATTGACAGGCAACGAGCCAGCTGGGTTCTCCTTTCTTCAGTCTCTTCCACAACTCAGTTTTCAACTGCAGCCCCAAGCCAACACCAGCACTTCCTAACACTCCACAGACAATTCCACAAGTGATACAGAACACACAGCATCATGCATAGTGCACATGCACATATGCATACTGTTTCGCCAGGAAAAATAAAGAGCGCTAAGAAATAATGTTATATTCCCAAGCAGCTGCTTCTCTAAGCATTTTCTTGGTACTATAAAAGATCTTTTTTTGATCTTAATTGATACATAAGCAGCACATGTGACCAGGCACTGGAAGCACCCGATTTTTGTCAGTATTTCCTCTACAGGCAGCTGCAAATCTTAACTGACATATCCAGAGCAAACATACTTGGATCTTGACAAGTTCAGGGAAACTAACACATTCTCAGATGGCAGGGTTCAATACAAGCACAGCTGCTATTTCAAGAAGCAATGTTTCCCCTTTTACCTAACAACCTGAGCAAAAGCTAAGCTGATTCATCTTCGCTCTCAGTGGTTCAAACCGGTATCCCATTACTCAGAATCCCCCCACAGAGCTAAACCTGCAGGTTAACGCTGAGAGCCCCAGCACTGCAGCCATAACCCATGACTATCAGGCTGCTGGATGGTAGAAAGGCTGTGTTCAAACCACCCAGGTGCTTGTTCTTCCACTCTGTATACACACATGCCAGCCACTGGCAAAAGCCAAAGCCATTTGGGTTTCTCCTGCTGTAACTCATCCTTGGTTTTCAAAAGGAAGGCTGACACAACCTGCAAGAGTGTGTATCTCAAGCGAAGCTCCATTCAGCACAGAGCAAAGTGCTAACATGCTCCTCTCTCTGGGACTTTGTTTATGCCTACCACCACAGCACTTTTACAAACTACTTTAAGAAACTCCCTTCTCAGCAAGCTGGTCTTCAAAGATACTATTCTGAATGCTTCCTCCTTGTCTAACACTGTACACAAACCCTGGCACACAGCGCAGGGTCAGCTAGGTAGGAAGGCCCCTAGAAGTCAGTTACTTTCAAACAAAACACATTGCAGGGCCCAGGTTCATTTACTGAAGTATTTGTTTAAACCCTAGGAATCAAAGGAGCCCACAGGAACTCCAGGGAACAGGGACTGTGTGGGATCATTAGAGGAAGCAATTACAACCCCATGGACAGCGGAGTGCAAATATCAACAAAACCAACATGTTTTGATCCATAACAATGTTGACAGCATAAATATAGATAGCATTCCCTGTGGCACAGAAGGACCTTCAGAAGCTCCCTGCTTGTACTATACCTGTGAAACTCACCGCCAGGTCACATGACATAAGAGAACCGATGCATAAAATATGGCTGTGTGGTGTGCAAGTACAGACAAAAAGTGAGCAACTCTTGTTTTCGAAATAGAGCAGAAAATGGATGTTAAAGGGAAGGATATTAAAGGTCAGGTTACAGACAGCACCCAGAACTTCAAAGCCAATCACCCAGTTTGAACCCAATCCTCATATTCTCACAATGACATCACTCTGTGGGTGACCAAGATTACCTGTTCCCCTTTCAAAAGGTGTTAAGGAAAACCTTTGTTCTCTGGAATTCAATGTACCTGAAAAGATTCAGGTTAAAAAGCTCAGTCTACCGAGTACCATAGTTTCTGTAATACTGGCAAAACAACTGGGGACTACGCAACAGAGTTTGGACAGATGGCTTTATTTTGTTGCATGAGAAAAGTTGAGAAGCACTTTAGCATCCTACTTTGAGCAGGGTCTAAATATGCCTGTTCCACTGTGCTCCCTGCAGGCTGAAGGACAGCATTTGTTTGAGTTAGCAGTTGTGCTATCAGAATGGGTAACAAAAGTTCACGCTTTGAAGTGCTGAGAAGCCTCCTGCTTCAAATTAAGTCTGGTTCCATGGCAACAAACAGAGGTCCACAAAAGCTTCAGCACCTCAAACACGAGTGATGACTGGAGCTCTGCTGCACAGTACTCCAGCCTACCGAATGATAAAAATCCATGAAGGCTTCAGCCAGTTTAGCAGTTCTAAAGAAACCACGTCTCTTAAGCTTTGCAAATAAGGCAGCCTTTCACAGAACGATGCTTGCCCTTCCTCTTAAGTATTTTATCAACCTATTCATCTCACACAACAAAAAAAAATTACATAAGGAAAAAGAGATTAGCCGAAGCAATCACATGTTCAAAACAGGTTAAGTACAGCCTACTCTGCTTGATGCCTGAAGTTTATTTCTAGAAATGTTTCTCTAAAACATACCATACTTCTGACATTATATCCTAAAAACAAGAGATATTAAGAAGAACTTATATAAATTAAAACCAAAACCACACCAACGATCCAAACCCCAAAAGCAGACCAGTCTTTTTCCTCATTCAACACTTTCACCAGGTACCTGCATTTAGAACGCCTTATCATTCCTGTAAGGGCCACATTTAGAATAGGTCATGTAACTGCTTTGAGTGGCCAATGCTTTCATTTGAACAACTGAGTGACAGAGTGTCAGACATTCTCATTCCGTATAAAAATGAAAGAAAAAAGGTATTAACAAAACTGAAATTTGGAAAAATCATAGTAGTCATGCAAGCGTTTGCAAGTATTTGTATTTTAAGCTTCATACACTTACACTGATCAATAAAATACTCCATTCACTACCAGACCATTTAAGAATCCTTAGATGTCAAAGCTCTTCAATACAGGTTTGGATCCTACCCCTATTTACCTATTTATGTGACATGAGATTAAGGACCTTGGCCAAAATCACGAGGCATCACGAGAGAAGCCAGAAAGAAAACACTTGCTAAGAAGAAAAAAACCTCCTCATTCAGAATTCCTTTTACTGTAACACAGAAAGAATCTTTTCAGAAGATTTAAGATGTTTCCATATATCATAAAGATAATACAAAGGAGGATTCAGAGCCTTAGTCCCTAGCAATATTTGTCCACTTACTCAGGACACACAAAAAAAAAATGTTTATACCAATTTAAAATAAAATAGCAAGCCATTATGTCTTTCTAAGTAAGATATCACACAAGACCTTACTCCTTTGATCTTACTTAATCTCACTGTTAAAATACAAATATATTTTACAGAAACATTACCTGGCAAAGAAGTTTGTAAAAGGTCCCAGTATTTTTCTTTTACTGTCCACATCTGGCTCGTGACAACACTCCTGCTGGCTCTGATCATTGGTCTCTTTAGTGGAATTCAGGGTAACATCCGAGAAGTGGACCTCATCAGTCTCAAGATTCACAATTGCACTTGAACTGCTTGTGACCACAAAGTCCAAAATGTCTTCATTGCTAACCGATAAAGTTGTTGACAGTTCTGTGCTAAGACTAGAAACACTACAGACAGAGATATCATCGCTTCGGTTCAGAGTTTTTGAAGTTGGACTATAAAGTTTGACAGTGTCATACCCAGTTCTTGGGAAAGTAGAGGATTTTCGCACAGCATGGTCATGCTCAGCAGTCAGAGGATGGGGAGGCACATAAGACGGCAGCGTGCACGCACTCTGAAAAGCCCTGTCAGGCACAATTTCAGGTTCTGACTGCTTTCTCTTCACAGTTAACACACTGCAGTGAACAGGCTCTGGATTTCCTATTTCTAGAGTTGGAATACCAGAATCCACTGATTTAAGGCTATGACAATCTTTGACAGCACTGGACAGTGGGCCAGGCCCATACTCAGGCAGTGAGAGAGATCCCAGGGTCCCGGAGTTCAAGTTTTGAAGGCCCTGGATACCGCTGCCCACTCTTGCATCCAGAATTCTCATGAAGCTCAAACTATTTAAGGAGTTGGATAAATTTACATCAGTTGTCTTGACCCAACTGGTAACTGGTGAAAAAGAAAGAAAAGACAAGATTATGAGTTTGCAGGAAGGTTGTGGTTTGTTCTTGGCAGTTCGTTTTGTTGTTGTTTTGGTTGTTGTTTTTTTATAAATACACTCAGTTCTGTCATAATTTAGGCTTATAAGTTATTAATCTTCTCTTGCACATGTTTGCTATCCCTTCCCCCTGCTTGATCAAGCAGGACAATGGCAACTTAAACTAGGCTTCTAGAAAGTGTCAAGCATGAAAAGCTTTTCATAAGCAGTTTGTGCGCCAGTGTTTGCTTTGCATACATCTATTGAGAGTGAAATTACATACTATAAAAACTGCAGTACTTTAACATTCCATGTCAATATTGAGACAAATATTTGAAAATTATTTTTATACAGTCATAAATGCTTATTTACTGATGTTGGGAGTCTACAAAATTTGTTTCCATACACTTAGACCAAACTTCTGAAATGTTCACTTAAAGAGAATTTCTTAGCATTCTTCTGAAAACTGTAAAACTGACAATAAATTGTCACTAAAATAAAACATGCAATATATCAGGTTTGCATTAAGTAAGAGATGCAAAATCTGAATAGCTGTAGTGTTATCCACGTAGACAACGTTTTGACAATACCTGATGCACTTTGTCACTGCACCTACAAGTAAAACTGACACTTGCAAATACATTGTATTTACTGCACTCGGGGGGGGATCACTGGTCTTCGTATTTGCAACGTACACTCACACTGTCTCCCCAGGAGTTGCCGGCACGTTAATTAAAATTCAGTCAGTACACCACTTCCAGCCTACATCTGAGTAACCCTCAAACAGAGGGCAGTCAAGTTGAGCTGCAGGGTAGATGCACTCTCCTCATGGGCAACTGCAGCCTTTCATATACTTGGAACACCATCAGAACTGCCGCCTTGACTCCCAGAACTGCTACAGACCCTTTAAAACACTACATGATTATTACCGTGACATTACATAGATCTTCTCTTTCTACATGAATAGTTAAATTACCTACAGCTCTGCTGAAGTTTGCAACGTAATTACTCCGCAGCAGTTGGCAGAACAAATATGGACAGATTGCTTTGGTTTCTTCACTCTGAAACACTCTGGGCTAAGTGTTAAGGAGTGAATACTCCTTCCATCTTGCAGACAGCTTGCTTTCTAGACAGATTTTTCCTCCAGCTCCTGAAGCCTGGTCTCCTGCTTCTGGTCTCCTATTCTGTCTCAAGTTAAAGGTGCCAGTTGTCCTTTAGGAGGTCCTCCCCACATTCTACTTAAAAAAAAACCAAACAACCACACCACCCCCAAAACAAAACTCAAATATCTCATTTGGGAAAAGTGGTTCCTCCCAGCAGTTCCAAACCACTGGCTAATGGCGCCTAAGCCCTGCCAAACACCAGCGTTCAACACACTGTCTGCTCTTAGATTTGAGCCCATCCATACACTTTGGCATTACAATACTGGCAGGCAGTAAGTGACAGAAAACACATTTCAAACATATTCCACTGGTCCAAACCGTAACAATTTCTTCCACAAGCTTTCAGTCACGTGAAAAGTTCATGAATCCAAACATACTTCATATGGTATCCCAACTCTTTAGCGTACTACACAAATGCTGTTCACGAGCTGCTCTGACACTCCAGTTTAATCCACTCCTAAGCATAGGGAAAAGTCAAGTAAAAACCACCCTGGATATTTCATCTTTTGGACCTTTCCAGAACTTTCTAATAAACAGCCAACTGTGTACTACCCATGCAAATCAATCAACGCATCAACTGCCTAATCTTTTGGATAAGCAAGGTTTCCAGTGTATTGTTTTGACTAAAAAGCTTGTGAAGATGTACGCTTTTCTTATAGAGTTGCTATAGCAACTTCTCTTTTTTCACATTGCCACGGTCTGAAAAGTTTACATGCACTGCAATCTGAAGTGATGTCTTGAGATAGCTAACATACCAACTGCATAATTACGAACCTCTCTGTTCACTAGTTAAAAATTGCAAGGGACAGTCAACTGTGAAGTCGAAGTGTACAAATAAGACATAACACGGAGCATTAGATTAAATTACTGTTCAATATACTCAGATCTCCTTCTCTCAGACCTTGCCAGGATTCACTTATTTTCAGTTTTCTCTTCCCCATGCTCACCCACTCCTTCATACACATACACATGATTGCTCTTAAAATCAACAGCCTACCCAGCCCCAACATTACCCTAAAGTATACACACACATTATGGAACTGTATAAGCAAGGGTGCAGGTGTTTGCTTTATCACAATTCACACTTATAAATGCATCTAGAAAATGCAGTCCAGGAAACAAAGTACAGAAAGGTAATCAGCCAGGAACAACTTTGATGATGTTTCAGTAAACAGCACAAGCGTGTTTCCATAATGAATTCCTCCAGTGACTACCTTCACTTCTGCTCAACGATTTTCCCAAGCAGCAGGCAGTCCTTCCTTTAATTGCATGGCTCTTCACCCCCAGGCTTACAAATGGTAAGCATTCAAGTGGCCTTGGAAGGGCCAGTAAACACAGCAGCTCAGGAGGCCAAACAATTCTCTAAGTAAAAGTTTTCAAAGAAAAGTGAAAAAACAGTTCCAGGCAGGGTACTGAGGCTACTTTAACTTGGCTCAGTATTTATTTTTTTTTTTTAAGCAAGAAATTTAACAGGAAGATTCTTTAAATAGGCAACCAGCAACTGCAGAAGTACGTAACAGCTCCAGCTTGCTGGAGCAAATTATGCAATAACAAGTTACAAAGGTTTTACACAGTTCAGTGAAACTGTGGGATGCTTTGAAGCATACCCAGCAAGGGCTTTAAATGAAAACTTGAGATGTAACCAGCTGTCAAAAACATAAATGAGAACTTCTTGATTCATTTTATATTAGGTTGTTGTAGGATTGTTTTTAAGGATGTAGTGAAGTGATATTTATATTCCTTATTTCAGCTGCCTCACCGGTAACTGCAAAATTTGACAACTGATGTCAAACGTTCTAAGTGCCACATGTTCCAATACTAACTTATTTCCATAAATCATTTAGTAACATAGCATTATTGTAGCATTATGATCACAATAAACATAGCATTAGTAGTAAACAGTATTATTAGTATAATAAACTATCGAGAAAGAACAAGCAGTTTTGTCACAGCAAATGCACATTCATCATCCCTATGGTTCACTTAAAACATACTATAATCTAAATAAAATCGGTATTTGTAGTCTTAACATCCTACGTGTTACAGGAACCATGACCTTGAAACTGCAAATATCCCAGAAGGGAGATAAGGAAAAAGAAGCTAGGAAAATATAGCAGAGGTCACAAGTGGCAAGGAGAGGGCAAGAACACACTACTTACTCATTAACTCTTCCAACACAAGTGCGAAGGGGGCACCAGGCAAAGACAGTTTTGCAGCCAGGTTCAAAACTAACATCAGGATCTAGCTATTCATGCAAAGGATAGCTAGCTGAACTGCGTAATTCCTTACCACAGTACACTGTGGATGCCAGAAGTTTACATGTAAGCTCAGGGAAGAAAAAATAACTGAGGATTCCTAAACAAAAAGAAACTCAGGAGGTCCTTCAACTGCAAGTGTCCTAATCAGTCTACATGAGTCCTGCTTTTATACCCTCTCCCAGGTAACTTCTTCTGTCTGATGGTTAGAGTTTTGGTCAGTACAGCTGTCCAGAAGTCCTTACATTCCCCAGGTTCAGATCACTGATGGCATGCGAGAAGGCATGTTCTGACAACAACCAGAGGCTTTAAAACAGGTTTTGACTTTGCGATCACTCAAGCACACAGATGGAACAAGTCATATTTGATTATAATTTCTAAGATCTAGAATAAAATAGCTTTTAAACCCATTTTAATGTAAAATTAAAAGAAAGTTAACAGCAATGCCTAACCATTAGAGTAAAACAAAGATCAGAATGATGCCAATTCAAGCCACATTCTTCCAAGTTTGCTGTGACTTGCAATGCAATTTAGTCAACAAACTTGTTCAGAAGGAAGGGTAAGAAAACTATCTACAAAACAAGCTTTGTATCTTCGCGCCTCACAGGAACGACAAAAGGAACAGATTACATATACTGCTCAGCAGTATATACTGCTCAGGTATTTCCTCAATTACAAAGTTGCCATTGTTTGGTTTATTTTCTTTTAAAAGGAAAAATCTTGTTTAAAAATTAAGGGTTTATATTCCCCACGCATTTGAGAATATTTTTGTTGCATGTTCCAAGAAACACATTGCTGCTATCAAGTGCAACTGCAGGTGACCTCAGTGCACAAGAGCATCAAATCCAGGTTTTCTTTATTAAACGTTTCTTGTTTCAGGTTGTTTATGCTCATGTTCTAACAGCCACAGTGCTGCCAACAGCATAAATTCCTGAGGCTAAGAAAGTCTAGCTTTCAGCAAAGCACGAAATACAGCGATTAATGCTACAGACATAAGCACTGACAAAACGAAGAGATAGAAGTTGGGATTTTGGGTTGTTTTGTTTTGTTTGGTTTTTTTTTAAAGAAGCCTTATCTCTCAGCTGGCACTCTTCACCAAGTCCGAGCTTTACAAACCCGGTTTCTGAGCGAAGTGCTGGAGAGCAATGAAACCATCCACCACTTTTCCACGGTTTGGTTATGTCAGGCGGGCGCTATAAGCGACTCGCAGCGTTCTTCTAAAGCCCCGGCTCCAGAGGCACTTTACCGGGCTTTTTTTCCTCCCCACACCAACACTACAGAAAAATCTGTGGCCACGTTAAATCAGTAGCAGCGTCAGGAGAGCTTCAGCTATTGTTGGCTGTAGTTTTGCTTCGTCTTTGGGAACTGCCTGGGGATGTCGAGGGGGAAGCGAGGCAGCGCCAGAGGCTGGAGCTGCTGCCTTCCCGGGGCTGCGAGCCTGACCCCGCGCCGCCAAGGGCTCCCGGCTGGCAGCCTGCACTTAAACAAACACAACAAACCGAAACAAAACAAAAACTGGACACAAGAGAAAAAAAAAAAAAACCAAAACAAAAAAAAACCAACGCAACCCAAAGCCTCGAGGAAGCGGCGCTCACCCTCCCCCGCGGTGTTTAACCCACTCGGCGGGGGCTCCTGCAACTTTTCCAGGCGGCCCCGGCCGGGCGCGGCGAACGGCCGCCCCTCGGGCCCCTGCCCGGCCAGACCCCCGCTGCGGGGGCTGCTCCCGCCCCCACCCAACAGGTGCCACCGACCCCCCCGGCCCGAGCGCGGCCGGGCCCGGCAGGGCTGAGAGCCGCCGCCCGAGGAGGAAGAGGTACGCGGAAGCTTTGACGCCTCACCGGGGTAGCGCTGCCCTCCGCCGCTCTCCTCATGCTGGGCCATGCCCAACCCGCCCCGCAGCTGCGGCGGGACTAGCAGGCGGCGGGCGGCTGCGGCGGGCGGTCCATGTCGCTCTCCGGTGCGGGCGGACGAGCGGCGGGTTCAGCGCAGGTGAGGCGGGGCGGCCGCCGCCCGCCGGGCGCCCTCTCCACGCGGCGCAGGGCCTCCCATGGCGCCCGCCCCCGCGGCGGCACGGCGCGGCGCACACCTGGCTGCGGGCGCGGCGGCGGACTCCGCCGGCGGGACAGGCGCCGGGCTCCTACCGGGACGCTCCGGTCCCCGCGGCACGGCCGCCTCCCGCCGCTCCCCCTCCCCAGCGCGGCGCTGGGAAGCGCCGCCCGCCGGGGAATGAGACGCCTGCGCGGTGGGGGGCGGCCGCTGGGCGCCGGGGCTGCGCGCCGGCCGCCATTTTGAATCGCCTCAGCGCACCCCGGGTGGGGGGCACGGCGGGGCGCGGCCGGGGCGGCCGTGGAGGAGGCGGCGGCGGCGGTGGTGGTAGCGGTGGGGTGAGCGCGGCGGGCGGAGCGGGCTGAAGAGCGGCCGGGCTTGGCAGGGGTCGCCCGTTCAGAGCGGTTCCGTGCCCCCCGCTGGAGGGGAGCCGGTGTTCGGCTGCCGGGCGGCTGCGTTACTGCCCGTGGCAGTGTGAGAGACCGCGGGGAGCCCGTCAGCGGCGGGGCTCCCCTTGTGTTCCCGGCTGCTCTGAAGAGAAAAAACAAAAGTCAGTGGGGTTTTGCGTCTGGGCTGCGGAAGGTCTGGGGCATCAGGTTAAGGTGTTTCCTTACCTCTGTGCAACTGACCCGTAATGCCAAAGTGGAGGCTCAAGGATGGTAATGGCTATTCTAGCGTGTTTGATTTATCTTTCCATTCTCTTTATTTTCACCTGCCGTCGCAGAGTGCTCTCTTCTGGCGTTTGCATAGCGAACCCCGCGCACACCCCTTCTCCCTGCCGCCCCGCTGAGACCACGGGGTTGCGAGCAGTCGGGACCTCAGAGGAGCAGTACTCACGCTTTCCTGTATTTCGAATCGTTACTGCCTTTTTTTTTTTTTTTTTTCCCTTTCCTGCCAAGATCATATACGTTTTGCACCTAGACTCAGTGATCATGTGTCTGGAATGGTAATAAGATAAAAGTTGTTCCCCATCTTAACTGAAGGTGCAAGTACCAGCCTCTCATCACTTCACACCTACGTCTGCCCTGAAGCTGCAAGCGTCACTGCAGCAAATGCAGAAATACCTGAACTCCTGTTAATGTAATTGGCTCAATATCAGGAAGAGCAAAGCCATGATTATTCAAGTTTTGATATGGGCAAGTTACACCTGAATAAATTGCGAGAGGCTGAGGTAAACTTTTACAGAAGTACTTGCCACCGTGACCCCATTAACACCAGTTCCATGCTATCAAGATGAGAAGTAGGCACTGAAAACCTACCATCAACAAGAGTTACACCTCTGCAGATTTCTTCCTGTGACTGCATCAGAGACTGATAAATATCAACACCTACTCTGCTGGATTTCTAAGATGGGTATCAACATAAACCAATTAAGATTAGCACTAATTTCTCCATATCTTTCTTTGAAAATCACTGCTACCTCTGCAAGACAGTGTGCATGTTACTATTAAAAGAAGGTAAATAAGAACAAAACAGCTTTGAAGCACTAAGAAGTTGTTTATACACAGGAGACGTACTGCTTTGCAGCATATGCTGTCACTAATTCCTTTTTCAGTATTAACATTCGCCTCCTGGTTTTGAGAGTGGGAATCAAGTCTTCTCTTGGCACAACCAGAAGAGTGTATTGTCATGGCATCATCAAACTTGGGTCAAAATTGTTAGGTTCTTAGGGTAAATAACAACATGGAAATACACCATCATGAAATCTGTAAGTCTGCAGAGTGTCTCCCAAGGAAATAATGATACTCCCATCTTCATAATATTATTTAGGCTGAAGAAACTGTTATAAAATCCGCTGCAGGGAATCTTTCAGCACTAGCAGACTGTAAAGTCCAGCTGAAAGTTTCAAGTCACACAAGGAGTTTGGCACTTTTTGAGTCAGCACTTATTTAAGGATAGTATTTTGCCTAACAATCATAATACCTTTCAGATCCCATTCCAAGTGATTTATTTTAGTTGATTTTTTTCCATTTTCAACCCACAGATGACTCTTCCTATTCAGCTGGTAGGTTTTTAGATACCCACTCACAACAAAATCCATACTGTTCTTTGCACTGAAGAAACACAGAACAACTGGGGTCCCAGTGTGCTAGGTGGTGAAAAAATAGCAGGGTCAGCCTCAAAACGTTAACAGAAAATTACAGCCTAGTCAATATAAAAAGCCGACCTCTGTTGCATGTAAATGGCTACATACCTTGTGGAAAAGGCTAAACAGCATTTCTGGTGGCTGTGAGCTATTAGCAGAAGTTGAACTTTTGCATTAGCGGTTAGCATCAGTTCTGTTAAAGCCACTTCCACCCGAGATAACATGGTTTCTGTCAGCAAGTATTACGTATTATAAGGCCTCTGTATTGGTAAAAGCTTAAGGGCTGTGACTAAACACAGCGTCACACCATTAATTCTCATGGAAGCATGGAATGTCCTAATTACTAGAAGAAAACTGACCAGGTACTACCTACTACCAGGTATGGGAAGTATAAATGCCTAAGTGCAAAGGAGACCTTTAGCACCTTTGTTTTTCAGCTGTGCAAAATCTAATGTTCATCCAGAAGGGCACGCTGAGAAATCAAACTCTTTCTGTTTTAACAGATGGGTTGCAAGTAAATCCTGAAAAGCATGATAAGAAGTTAGTTGTGGTGCTTACTCAGCATGGTTATCATCAGTCCTCTGCCATTGATTCAGTCAGGTAAACCTGTAAAATAATTTTGTAAAAATTCTAGGGACAAAATCCTGATGTGTTGTTCAAGAGTGTCTTGCCTGTGGTTGTTGTGCAGAAATGAAGCACTACATAGAGCAGTCTCAAATTGCCAACTGATGTTCACTTACTGGGAAAAAAACATCTATGTGGTCTAATAATAGATCATTGCTAGAGATTTTAATTTTTTGAAAACATTCAATCCAAAGCTCCATCATACAAACTCATATTCATGCCAGCAGAATTCAATATGCTGATTTCATGGTTATTTTGCAAGAAAGCATGAAGAGTTTGCGCTGTGTTCTGTCTCACTGATTTCTCTGAAATGTACTACATATGAAAAAAGTATGCCAAGTAACAGTCCTTCATTTGATCCTTTAGAGTTAAGGAACAAGCGCAAGCTTCCCTCATGCTGCTTATGCCTGTAGATGTGGGAAATAATTTTCTGCTTAGCCTTTCAGTTCTGTTTTGAAGCTTCAGCAATTTTGGAATTGATACTTTTAATTTAAATGTTTTTAAGAACTACATGGGAACACCTAGATTCATTCATCAGAAGCCAAGTATGATGCAAGCAGCTTTCAGAGACAGCCAAACAGCTTCATTTGCATCAGCTGTGCAGCTCCCTATCCATCTTGAGGTCGGTAATTCTCTGTCACAAACTAGAAGACATTTCAGTACATATTTTTTTCTCTAGTTAACCAAAGATTTGCATGTTGTAAAGGTATTAAATCATTGAATATTTGAATACTAGCTGACTAACAGCTCCTGCCTCCATTAACCATCCATGTAATGTAAGGTAGTTTTAGCTCGCACAAGCAAAAGTGCAAGTGTACCAAGTAAGTGCAGCAAATACTGCATAATCTCTGTTACTGTCCATCATGCTAAGAAGCAGAAAAGTTCTCTTTGAAGGTAAGTATTAGAACAGAGATGAGACATTGATGTTTTTCCTCCTTGCTTTACAGAATTATTTGTATGTATGGTAAAGTAACTAACGCATGTTTGATGGTACAGAAGGCAACAATGAATAAATTCAGGTTTCTCCTGACTTGTAGCAATGATGATGATGATTTGATGAAAAATATCAATACCTCAGAAGCAAATGGTGATGTTTTTGACAAATGGAGAATACTATGCTTTTCATCACAAATTAATGTTGTTCTCACAAAACTAATATTTGTCTGTCTTTTGCACATCTGTGTTTGCTAGCAGTCCATTTCCAGCACAGGCATTCCGACTAGCAGTGCACTGTCTATGCACCAAATCATTTTAATAGGTTTGGGATGAATCGGCAACAGCTGGAGAACATGTCATTTCATTCTCCCAAAAGGCTGCCGCCTTCTATAGGAACTTAAACCTCATAAAGGATGAGGAAAATGAAGCCAGTGTGTAAGTACCATTACTGTTAACCCTTCTGTTACCACTGGGTAAGAGCAGACTTCTATGGTTTAAGGTTCCCCTCCATGAGCCAGCAAGAAAATGAAGAGCAGGAAAAGTCGGGGACAAAAGTGTGAGACTTTCCAGCACATTTGAATTTATATTATTAAAACATAATGCACATGACTTGATTGTTTCTATGTCTACATACTGTTTAGGAAAGATGAAATGAGTGATAAGGTGTGAAGGAGTAAGACTATACAAACTACAAATATTGCTGCTTGTATTAATAGCTCAGAACTGCAGAATCTTAAGTGCCCATAAATAACTGCTAACAGAATTTCCATCGTACTTCTGTTATGGGTCTTCACTCATCACTAAATCATACCAGAGAAGGAAAAAAGGTTTTTATTATGCCCAGCTGCATAATGAAATGTTGGGATGCTATAGCAGATTTACTCTCTTAGTCAAGCACAATTTAAATTACATTTCTAAAAGCAAATAGATTCATTCTGTAACACAAAAGGTATTGTATTCAGCAAGTGGTAACTTCCTAGTGGATCTCATTAGGAAAAAAAAAGTACTGCGTTAAAAATTAGTTGTTGTCTAGAACCGATAATGATGAATGAGTCTAAGTAACATTCAATTTGGGCAGATAACAGATCCAGTTATTATGTCTCTATGGATCTGCAGTGCTTCAAAGAATTTAATATTTTTGTATTGAATAAAATTATGAGAAAAATAGAGGAAAAATATTTTAGAAGCGTGAATGACAATTGAGACTGTTTGAAGACTTTGGTGTCGAATAGATAAGGGTTCCAGAGTCAAAAGACTATGGGCTAAAACCCCATTACAAAATGAAGACAAAAGCCAAACCAATACAAAAATTAGAAGTTAGGAAACTTAAGAAAAAATGTCAAGAGAAAAAGGGAAAAATCCTACCAAAAGGCTATTGGGAACAAAAAGGGTGCTAACAGTTCTTAATATTCATTATTCCATGAATAAAGTAAGTATGCAAAAAAGAAAAGTTCATTACCAATTTCTGTCCCGTATCCAGAAAGGATCAGGGTGGCCTACTGTAGCATGTAGGGATTACTGAGGTGAGTCACTCTTTGGACAATGGGCTTAAAACACACACAAGCTGTACTTTTTTCAAACACAAGTTTGTGATCAATAAAGGAAAAAATGTGCAAGTTTTAACATCCCAAAGGCAACCCAATGGTTTTCTCTGTGAACTATGAATCAGTTTAATAGCCCTTCTGGATATAAGCTGTTCCTGTGTGGGAAACAGGCTTCAGAGAAATCTGGAGATCCCTTAGTTCCTCATTTTTCTTGAGGCAGGATGTATGTAGCCAGGCCCACCATAATTTCTGACACATTTGTCTCATCTTTTCCTAAAAATCTCCAGTGTGGAGGTGGCACCCCTTTTTGAGGCAGTCTATTGTAGTGCTTATGTATTTGCCTTCAGTACTGCTACTATACTGTAGTGCCCTTTGCTCAGGCATTTCCATGGCTACAAACAAGAAAAGCACTGAAATGAAAATGAAAACATACTCATCTACACTTTAACAGGCTTGATTGTTTAGATTGATTTTAGAAGAAATTCAAGAATTTGAGACTGCTCAGTTCTGTGATACAAGGAGTTGCTACACTGACTGTGTCTTTTGTTTCCTTGTAGTGAGTAAAACTGATCTACACAGAACTGATGGCCAGTTAAGCCTTCCTCATTAAAAATTTCTACAATCTTTATATGAAAAGCAATTGTAGCAGCATTATATAGCTGTTACCGCTGTTAATAAAAGTGGCCCTGCATTGTACCGAGAGGGTAATAAGAAACTTACTACTGCTATTGCACCTTATGTTTTCAGATTAACTGGGTTCTGCAGTTGCAAATACATTACAGTGAGAGTTACGGTCCTTCCAGGACCTACACGCTGCCCTGCAGGAAGGCTGTCAGGTTGGAGAAGGCAGCGCACGTGGAACTCTCTCATCCTAGTTTCTGTCCTTGGTGCGTTCTTTATAGGTGAAGCTATACACAGTGATGGAGGGCAGGAAACCCAATGTTTTGTTTCTTGGCAGCATGTTGACCCAGTGCCAGCTCTGCAGCTTTGTTCTGCCTTTTAATTCCATTATCATCACATTGGAACACAGAGGTAGCTCATAAAATTTCTAAGCACTTGCATGTTACAATACATTTTAAGAGCAACTTGAACAATGGAAAAGAGATCTTGCTGTATAAAGCTAAAATGTATCAGTTAAGTCTCATTTGTCCCAAATGCCTGGAGTCTTGTTGCTACTAGTTTCACAGGTCATAAAAGAAAATTATGTAAGATGCCATATGTGAAAGGTAGATGAAAGATTCATTGGGGATAATAGTTAAATATGCTGGTCCCGGCAGGAAAAGAATGAGTTACTGTCAGGGAATCCTGGGAAGACTCCCAGAGCTGCAGTACCTGTCCATGTATTTTGAACGGCAGACAGCACTCCCGTGAAGTCATCGTTTGACATGCGTTTAAAGCCTGCCCCACCACTGACAGATGCAATTGCTGCCTAGGACTAGGCAGTGGTTTTTGCACAATAGCAGCGTTGTTTACATTGGAAACTAACTCTTTAGGATATGTGGAGTTAATATTGATTCAGACACAATAACTGAAAGGCCTGGCTGATTAAACAGAATTCTTAACAAGCATCATCTGTAAACACAATGAAAATATACTCCTGCTGCTACATTTAAGAAATAATTAAAAATAATTTATGCCTTTGAAAGTTTTCAGTACCAAGTTTAAAGCCTGCTAGATACTTACAAACAAAAGTATTCAGCCACAGGCCTTACAGAGCAACTATTTTCCATTATTTCCCAAGGGTGTATTTACATACTGTTTTCATTGCACTTCTGATTTAGGGGAGTCAGAATCATTCTGCATGGAATCCCAAGTCACTGTGGCTGTAAACTTACAGCAACATAATGCACGTGTCTCCACCAAGCTGAGTGTGAGCTGTGGAAAATTGAGTCTTTTTTTTTCCTTTTTATAAAAGGATGTCCGGCCATGGAGTTCATAGTGTGTATTTTCTTGTCACAGATGCAGTTTTCCTAAAAGTAGAAGTAAGATACTAACCATTTGATGGCTGAACACAAATTGAAAGCAGAAATAAATATCTGCTATGTTAGATCCCACAGCTAGATAAAAGTTCTTTAACTGTTATGTGAGAGAGGGTCTGGGTTTGCTTGGGTTTTAAATTTATTTTTTTTTTAAAGGGGTCTCATGTTCTCTAAACGTGAAGTTGTCATTACAAATTTATTTTTGGAATGACAGTATGATATAGTCTACAGAAATAATTAAGTGGGGCCTAAGCTTATTTTGTTTGCTTGTCTTCCTTTTTTCTAAAGAACACATGCAGTGTATTTCACTTTCCTCCCTGGTATTGAAAACAAATAAAAAAAATAGACTAAAACACTGTAGCACTGAAAAGGACTTCCAAATTAGATACCTCCTGCTATCTCTCCAGAATGTTTAATGCTTGACTGCCATGTTGTACCTAAGTTTTATATATGTTAGCCAAAGAAAATGAACACACACGCCATCCAATTGTCCTTTTATATTTTTATTCGGTGTTAAGTAACTCCACAAGAAAACAAAATCAGTTACTCTGGTGTACGTGAAATCAGAACAATACAACCACTTGAAGCAAAAAGTAGAAACAAATTTCAGCCCAGGAATGGAAAACTGATACTTCAGTGCTATGGATATGCAATGCGCTTCATACCACAGTGCGGTTCAGCGTATGCCAACCTTTAATGCTTTTGTTGTTGTTGTTGTGTGTGTTTCTATCCATACAGAAAAACTAAAAACCACACTTCAACTCTTACTGAAAGCTTTAGAGCTTTAGCCATTAAACTATGAAAACAAGTAAAGACAATTTGTTATTGCCCAAGCTCAATATAAGATTTCGTTTTCCCCAAAGGTGCTGGAATTATTACATGCCACAATGTAACTATGAGCAACACCTTTGTTATTTTTGAGCCCTTTCTTACCAAAGAAGCAGCTCTAGCCAAAATTAACTGAGCTGAAGTTTGTGTTTGAAATATGTCCATTTGGTCATTTCTTGTTCTCAAATGAAGTTCTATTCCATTCTTCACTGTAGTGATTTGAAGAATTTGTGTGTAAAGTTCTTTTTTACTTTCATGTTACAGTTAACTAGTTCTCAGTGCAGGTGCTAAACAACCTCTCAAGGAAGCTCCAGAAGAAAGTAAAATATACAAAAATCTATCCAAAGTCTGCAAATAAATTAAGAAAAGAAACTGTAAAGTGTCAAAAATTTGCCGTATGAATACAAGCCCTAAAACATAGTCTATGAGGAGGACCGAAAGAAAGTCCCTGGGTAAGGACAAACCAAGCCAATTTGAAGTAAGGATCTCAACAAAAGTGTTGCACAAAGAATGGCACGGTTTTCCAACCATGTATTTCAATTCTTACATTATCAATTGAGTGAAGGCAACAAAACCCAGTTACTCAGAAAACCTTTCTAGCACAGAACATATTTCAAAGGCAGTTCAGCTCTCATTTCAAACGGCCACGGTTCTCATGAGGTTTATTGCCTGTCAAAATTAATGGTTAAGCTTTTCAAGTCAGTATTGGACTTTCTGCACTTCCTGATGTTAAAGACATGCTGCTATTGTATAGACTAGTTAGTTGTTGTTGTTTAAACTGAGTTGGTAAAAACTTAGGATGTTTAGTTTTGCAAATATTGCTCCTCCTGGCTTATACATTTTGCATAATGTGTTAAAAGCACAAGGAGTTGATAGTCTTGTACAGATGCAACTTGACAATGTATTGACTAAGTTAACAAAATAAAATTTAAAAGCAAGTCACATAAAGCAACAATCACTACTGCAATCACACATGTATGTTGTAAGTCATCACCTTCCCTACCCCCACCCACCACACACATAACTTGCCCCACACATTCTCTCAGAAACACAAAATGAACTACGAGATTTACTAAATTACAGCCACAACAGCAGCTAACTGCAGCAGCCACAGGATTTCTTTCAAGTGAAGCACTGACCCTTTGCGTTTAAAACATTGAACACTCTGAGCATTTTAAGATAAGTTTCAGTCATTCAGGCTCAAGTTCAGTACAGGATGCTTTTGCAGGTTACATGAATGCCATCATCTGCAACAAGACAACGTTCTCATTCCTCGCCACAAAATTCACAACAATCCACACATCACCCCAGTGGTTTATTATTTTTGGTGTTACTTTTTAAACTTCTGCCCTGCATTGGCAAGTTGCTAAAAAGGACAAAAAAAAAAAAAAAAAAGAAAGAAAAAAAAAAGGGAAAATAAAAGCCCACATTGCCTCCATACCTACAAAAAATCCTTGGCTTCTCCAGTTAGCAAAAATACAAACCATGGTATCTTCAGTGTTGGTTTGTGGGAGGGGGGAATCATAGGATAGAAAACACAGTTTCTGTAAGTCTCTAAAGCACAACCCTGTTGTTCCTACTTCAAAGTTATGAGATTTACTGAATGAAGACTGGACAAGTCATTCATGCTTTTCTCCTGCATTCAGAAAGGCACTGATAGATTACAGTGTTAAGTATTTATCTCCCAGTTCTTAAAGAACAAAGCCTAATGTGCAGAAAGCTGAAGTCTCTGAATAGCAGAAGTAGTTGTAGACACTGCGATGCTAAGAAGATAGTAATAGTGGTAGGGCTACAGTTACGAATGAAAATAACTGCAATTAAGATGCAAAAAAGCAGTGGTACTACTAAGACAAGCACATGCACATCCATTCTTGATTTGACAACACAATCTAGTCTAGTTCAAATAGCCAAGAATTTAACAGTTTTTTGGGGGGAAAAAGAAAAATCTTCAACAGGACAGCTGTGTCCTCATCTATAAAATAAGCAAGAAGAGAAAGATAAATACACATCTGAATCCATTAACTGAAGAAGAAACTCAAGTTGTTGTTTTAGAGCTACAGACCCTCAAGAAGGATAGTTTTCCATCTCATGTTACTTTTAAATCATCTGTTCTACGCTGCAGTTTTTATAGTTGAGTTCGAGAAAAAAGCTCCTCCTCACACGGATCAGCCCATTCACTTCCACCTTCTGAGGCTGTGTCTTCAGAGCTGGAGCTATCACTGGAGTAGATCTTCTTCCTGAAGCCATTTGGTTTTGCCTCAGCATTTATATCATCTGCACATCTTGCTTCATAAACAGAAGAAACCTAAGGATTTAAACTGACAGTGTTGATGGGGAACAATACAGAACACGCTTGCTTTTTTCTGGGCTGGGAGGTTATATAGGTTTGCAGCTGTTCAAGAGAGATGACACAACTATGGGGCAAGTCCTCCTCTTTCCTGACTTAGTCCACTATGTAGAAAGGACTGCAGAACAGCAGGGAAAAAAGGCAGGGCTTTTATTATTTTTTCCTATTCCTTGATTTTAGGACTTGTAAAAAACAGCAAGAGGATCAAAAGTGAACTCAGCTGGAATGTGTTCCTATCACAGCTCACGTTAGAAGATTACTGTACAAGTTATCTCTAAATTTGGTAGTAAGTATTAAATATCAAGAAAACACAGCACAAATCTGACTAAGCTTCAAGCAAACCCAATATATTTTCAGCTGGATCAATAAAGCTGTAGCAAGCATGTCATGGTGCATGTTCAAGTGCTATCATCACTATAAAGTTTAAATCAGTAAGTGCATGTGTACACACAATTTTTTCCATACAGAAAAAAATCAGGGTTTTTTTTTGCTTGTAAGCAGGACAGAATTCAGCATACATTGTGTTTATGCCTTTAATTACTGGTCCTTTCTGCCTTCATGGTGCACATCAGCCCACTCTATGCTTACTGAAATTAAAAGTTGAGGAAAAGAAGTCTCATGTTTAACACACAGGACAAACAAAAGTGAAGCATTCCCAAAGGAAACTGAGTACGCTTAACTACCAGAAGTACAACCATCTGAAGTACAACACTATGAGGAATTTTCAGAAGAATGCTCAAGACACAGAGGAGATTAAAAAAAAAAAAAAAAGTAAAGAAAAGCTTTTGAAAGAAAAGCTTTCGAAGGTTTTCATAGGAATTTCATTTGAGGCCAGACTGAAAACTGTGATGAAAGGAAAGAAGTAGTAGCACACCCTTACAAAAGAAGCAAAAAACTCCTCCCCCAAACCAATGACAAACTTACCATATTAAAATCTAAAAGATGTTCATCATCATTGGATATTTCCTTTACATCTGCAAATTCTCCTACACCATTCTCTCCCTTGGCATTTGTATAACACTCTGTGTTTGTAAGGTGTTTCAGAGGAAAAAGGAAAAAAACAAAAAACCAGAATTGAGGAATACTATTATTTTACATAGAGAAGTATTCTTGAAATTCACATTCTAGGCCATGTAAACTCTGTGCCTGTGGAGGATTTTACAGCCTGACATCCTTAAAAGAGATAAGCATAATACCTTACAGAAGTTTCATCAATCTTACCTGGATAATCAAATAATAAAAAAAGAAGCTACTTAGTTAATGAAAACATCTAAAATAGTAAGGTACAAAGAGCAAGAATTACTTTTTAATCATAAATGCTTCAGTACTTCGGATACTGTACAGTGTTCCAAATCTTATTTCTATACCCATATAAAATATTCTACAACAGCAGCCTGATCCTGACTGCAGCTCAAAAAAACAAGTTGACATGAATGGCTGTGGTTTTTACTTACCAGAGTAAACTTCCATATATAACAGCATGCATCATATAAATATATATGGAACACATGCATCAATATCCATATATAAAAAATACCCATACATAAAACTGGATACAGCTAAAGATTTGTGAAACGATAAATTAGCTCTGAGGATAAAGCTCTGGTTTTGTTAAACTAAATCTAGAAGAGGAAATCCTGGAACTATTCTGCTTCACAGAAATTCTGCCACTGCATCAAGCAGGTTCTGGACTTCACAGTATTTTATACTGTGTATTCTGTCTTCCTCTGACGAAGTAAGGTGGTGACACACTTGCAGAGTTATGCAGGTTCACCAGCAGATGTCAGCAAAAAGATTACACAATTCACAGAACTTCAGGGATTACTCTCTAAAACAGGTACTCAAGAGCGTGAGTCACTGCATTTGCTATTAGACCAGTAACATCTCTGCAATTGTCACTGTGAAAAAACACTCCACAGCTTTACGAAAGGACACTAAATATCTTTACTTTGTAAATACTGAGGTTTTTTCTAATATGGGAGGTTCTGTGACCGATCCAGGAGGTAAACCTAAGTCCTGTAGGTATCAATCTATTCTCAAACTGTGCAAACACTATTTCTACAGTTGGGAGTGAAGTAAATTAAGATGTTCTTGAAAGTAATCCAAACTGTCCTAAACACCAAAGTAAGGGCATTTAGGCACCAAGAACATCGTTTAGTTGGTTGCACTTCAAGGTGCATGCCAAAATAGTTCACTAATAATTACTGGCCAATTTACTTCCAGATTATTAAGGAACCAGGTCTCTGATCAAAAGTTTTTTGCACTGCACCTCTACCAACAAAAAGCATCAGATAGCCTGTCAATCCGGTGTGCAGAATGTTGTTATTTAGCTTCTTGCCTTTTCTCCAGAAAAGGTAAACTGGTACGCAGGCAAAACCAAGCTGTCTTTAATTCTTGCTTGTCCAGTGAAAACCTGGGCTTGGGCCAGGTGTCAGATGCTATGAAATCTTAGGTGGCAACAGAATGCTGGAAGCACACCTGCTTCCACTTGCAAGCAGCCTGCCTACCAAGACTGGACTCAATCTGTGTGTGGGATAGAAAAATTCCCAGATTGTCACTGAGAAAGGAACGGCCAAGAAGCAAATCCCTTGTCTTCCCATCTTGACAGAAACTGCACACATTCACTGAGTAACTGGCATATTATTTATGCAAACTCCTAAAAGGTAATTATGTTTTCACATTCTTACAGAATTAGCTATGTAGTATTACACAGGTTGAAGCATGTTCAAAAATGTAATAAAGTATTTTCGAAGTCAGACATTAACATTCTATTTACTTAATTCCAGGCTCTGGAATTAGGTAAATTTGCATACATTTTAAGACTATTTTAAAAGCACTTTCATTTAAAAACTACTTAAAGGATGTTAGAGATCTCTTACAAATGTAACTGAAGCATCCCAGTTCTCTCTCGGGTAAGAGAACTCACTGTGGAAGTTTACTGGTTGTTTTTAAATACAGATAGTAGTTCCAATTCACCTGCAGCACTTCCAGTCTGCAACAAAAAGCATTTCATTCCAACGCAGGTGCAACAGCAAGGTAGTTCGAACAGGCATAGCTTCTTACCTTCACACTGTGATGCAGGAAAAAGGGGAGAATAGAGCGCCTTTTCCCACCAGCATTGCTTTTCCTGGCTGCCACTCATTCTCTGCAGATTAGTATTCAATATAGGAAAGCGTTTAGACAATAATCATGCTTCATTATGCCATAAATAATATACTTACATGTAAAGGAGGAAACTGGTATTACAACCAATTTGCTAGGTTTTACAGGTCACACCAATTTCTAATACTAATCGGAAAGGACTGTCAAAACTACAACAGCAAATCCATTATCTGAACTCTCATAGGCAATATGAGCTCTACGCAGGGGCTCATACTTTGCCCACATACAGCTGTATAAATCCAGAGCAAAAAGATTAATTCCAGCACTACACTTTATAACCTAACTACAAAACAAGAGAACATTGAAACAACATTAGTCAACATGACAAACAGTTCAGTGCAAAACAAAACAGAAAACAAGGCAAACAGGCAACAAAATTTTATGTTTGAAGTCATCAACGGGATAACATAAAATTAAACTAGAGAATTAATGTGTCAACATGAGGAAAAACTGCTTATAAGGATTAATAATGTCTTTATGCCAAAAACAATCTCAATCTACTCACTAAAAATGCCTAAATACTCCCTTCCCACCCTATTTTAAAACCTGAGAACATTTAAGGATGGAAAATTAATGAACCTCCTTAAAGTTCCTCCTTAAGCTATTGCAGAACCACACACCTATAGAACCTAGACTTAGAAACACTTATTACTTAATAAAGAGAAGTCCCTCTCAAAGCAAATGAGCAACCCAAGAGTGCTGTATTCAGAAGCATGTGCTAGATTGAACTTTTTATTGTGGAAATTCTGCTATAATGAACATTGAACTTATCCATGCTGGTTTCCTCTCATAACACCAAGGAACAGTCCTTTCGGAACCACCCTCCAAAAGCTCAAACCCCAGCTCCAGAAAAGGGAGTTCTTCAAAAGTTAAACCATAGAAGGAAGGAAAGCTCAAGGGTATTTGAAGCAGGACTTAATTAAAATGTGCATTTACAAATAAATTCAGTCATGGAAGCCTCACTCTGCTGCTGACTATAGATAGAGGCATCTAAACTCCACAGGCACAGTGCTTTATTAACTTCAAAGTTTCTCACGTTGCTGGTGTCACGTCTGCGCACCTGATAAGCTGGATGATCCACAGCAAGTCACAAGCAAAGCCAGCTTGAGTCTGGCAGGGTGTAACAAGCTACAGCAGTCCTGCTACCCAGGCTAAGTCACCGCCAGAGCCTACATATCTGCTTCAGGATGGCTCAGTGGCTGAACTGATGCTGGCTGCAGGCTGCCTCAGCTCCTGTGTCCTTCCACCACTGCCTCAACACCAGAAGACTTGGAGAAAGCCAGAGACACATCTCCTAGCTGAATGCAGAAACAGCTCAGCAGGACTTCAGTGCGAGCTCAGAGCTGGACCTCTTGCCGTACACTGACCCTCATAGAATGACATGTGTTACTTTAAACCAGCATTAAGGTCAGATGTGTAAAGCAAAATGATAAACGTAAAAAGACCCGCTATCCATACTAAAGCCATCTGATCGTTTCATTTGGGAGGAGATGGAGGATACAAGCTGATGTCCATTTATACATTCACTGAAAAAACACCATTTTTTCCTACGGTTGCTTAGATGTTTACTATAAATGCACAGTATGTCATCATAAAAAATTCTGTGAATTAAATACTCCTAATTAATAAATATGAAATGCCATACCAGAACAGTACCACGACTCGACCTTCCTTTGATGGTGTTCTTCCCCCTTTAAAATGGCATTTTCAATTTATGTCTCCTCCCCCCTCACACATACTTACATATACTTCCAGTGTCCTATGAACATTTTTATTAAATTTTCCAGCTGCCTATCTAAATAGCTATTACGCTCAATGGTACTGGTATTAGAAGTTGCAAGTGGAAGTCACTCCTCTTTGGAACTATTCATATTTATTTGAGCTGTACTTAAAAATAAAGGTCAAAGACAATAATGCAAAACCTACTGCAATGCTGTTTCACTCCCAGACTGATGGATTTCCTTTCTTGCTTTACAGCTAGGCATATGGTAACTGAGGCTTCTGTTGGAGCCCCTGGTTGAGGTGATGCAAGATCACTCAAGGACTTCAGCATTCACAAGCATAAACACTGCCGTAATGTTACCGTTATGCAAGATTCTCCTGCCCCAAGTCCTGACTGATTTAAACCACAACTGTCTATGAATTTTAAGTAGTACTTGTGCAGTTACATACAGAAACTAAAACTCCAATTCTGCTTCTGTCCCCTTATTACCTCTCCCATACTGAGAGCTAAGCCAACAGCAGAAAAAAGTATTGTTAATGTTTGCTATTGTTTGCATAAGAGTTTGAAAGACTGAATTAGTTTCAAAACTTCAAGTAGCATTTATGTCTTTCATTGGCATCTAGCTCACATTTGTTCCTTCCAACATCAATTTATGTCTGTCTTCTCAATCTTCCTAAGAACTTCATACAACAGCAGGGCTGTCCACTTGGGCCTTTCATCCAAAATTTCACATGAAAAGAACAACCATTCCTTGCAAACATCAGTAAAAATACTTCCTAAAGGAATAAAAGCAAGTATTAGGTTTTTTCCAACTAAAAAAAAAATCTACTGCTGCTTCAAAGATCAAATTACAGTGCAACAACTCTGTAATCTAGCTGGAGTAAAGTAGCTAACATGAAGGAGAAATTTTGTGAGTGTAGGTGGATAATGACCATATTAAACAGCGTATTTGATCTCCAGCGTAACAACGGAAAAGCAATTCAGTGTTTTAAGGATACAACTGAAAAAAAAGAAAACAAGCAGAGAAGTGAAAGATGTTTCCTGCACCGTGAACGGTATTTCCTACAGCCAATGGGATTTTTCCTCTTCCACTCACACAAATATTTGAAATAAAGCAGCCAAGGAAGACTACTGTTCTACACCGTTTTATTGTATTGCTGCTTTCTTCAGAAGACTGCTATTGACAGCAAAACCAAATTCATTAGCTGATGAAGCCATACTATGAGAACGCAGCAGAATATCATATTATATCGATTTGGGGAAAAGGACAAGCTGCTTTGGTGAATACATTTCAGACTGGGTAGACGGGCCTAGCAGAATGAATGCCCAGGAGGAGCACTTTACTCTTTTGCTTATTTTGCTTGCGTAAAGTGTTCCATACTCACTACAGCAAGGGATGTATCCAACGCCATGGTTTTCAGCTGTGAACAGTAGGCACCCTGAAAACAGCACATTTGAGCGGTACTGTTAAGTTAGCTGACAGAGCTGAAATTCTGCAGTTTCTGTGTGACAAGATACTATGCCAGCTTTTAGGACCATCTTTGACAGAGGCATTTAGGCAGGTGAGGAAACAAGGGCTACCAAAGTTGGGAAAGACCAGGTCTAGAAGTATGAAACCAGAATTCAAGGAGAAAGACCCAGTCATATAATAAAGTGATAAACCTGGTACTGTCACATCTGCAATATGAGGTGTGATTACCTGAATGATAAATGCTGTGATGGAAAAGCCAAGGAACAAAAGGTAAGAGAAATCTGGAAGGGGCAGGAGGGTGGGGTTCCTTCCCCCTCTTCTTATGTATACAAGTGTATTAAAAGGCAAGTTCATATTGATACATTTTTTTTTAAAAAAACACCACCACAAAAAAACTCAAAAACAGGAACCCCAAAGCATATTTTTTAAAATATTTTGTTAAGTATGTTTAAAAAAAAAGAATACCTTTCTCTTCAGATAAAAGCTTGATTGCTCATACAAGTAGTTCATTAGGAATTTATTTTATTCTTTCTTCTTGGCCGAAAATAACAGATAGTTTTATTTTGCAACCTCACATAAATTTCTCTGAGAGCAGTTAGGAATATGCAACACAGTTTCCTCTACCAAGAAAGGTATAAGATGTGCTTAAAAAAAATCTTACTTTATCAACACTCTGCATAGGGGGAAATATTAGTGTGATTATTTTTTTTTCTGTTCCTCAGCTAACAATTTTGTATGAGTTGGACATAATTTTTATTAATTTCCTTGCTTCCATCACAGGTTTTTCCCTACAGTTACAGATAAAAGTCCACAGCAAGTTCATATGGAAGATTAGTCATTTGCTAGTTAGAAATGTTGCATTGGTCAGAACTTTATTCTTCAAGCAAAATTTCTGCAAAACGTATTCTCAGAGCTGGGGTCTACAATTTTAAGGACCATCTGCCTGAGGATCTCAAAAAGAGGGCACTTCCAGTATTTTATGAAAAAAAAATATTTAATTTTCCAGCTACCCATCTAAATAGTTATTATATCTCATCTAAATTGATATGCCTTTCAGAATAGACTATTCGGGCATTAGATACTCAATGCTGGTGTTTTCTAATTAGTATTTCTCCTCTATCAGAATGCATGCTGACAAGGATTGAGGCAGTGACTAGAGTTTTGCAGAATCTGAAGAGAATAATGACTAAAGACTCATAAGTTCTGAGTATTATTTGAAGTGTTACACTTAACAGTTTCATAACCAATCACAGAAAAAAGTCATATTAATCTGTAAGTACAGATTTCCTTGAATCTGCTCTGCAGCCACTATCAGAAAGAATACAGGAAACTCACGAATAATTCAGAAGTCAAAGCAGCAATAAAACCATTGAGACTCCTTCCAAAAGATCCGTTTGTAATTTTAGTTCACCTGCTATCCAGGGAAGATACATCTGGCTCAAGAAGCTAGTCACAAATGAACAAAGGGAGTAGAGTCTAGACTTTATATTCTTAAAACCTACTTGGCAGTCACCTAATTCTCAAATTTCACTGAAAATGTATGTGTAAGGGATGCTGTAAGATCATCTAGTCTACTCTTGCACAAAGCTGTTATCAGCTAAAATACACTATTCCTACACTCTAAATCTCTTCAAGACAGAATTTCTATTGCTTCCCTAAAAATAACTGATCTCCACAGTAAGTAATTTTCTGGTTAGAATTCTTATTCAATTTCCCTTGCTGTGATTTAAGGTCGTTACATTCACTTCCTTTGTGTTTACCAGAGCCTACAGAAAAACACAGCTTTTTCCTTATTTCCTGTAACTATCAACGTGGCTTCTGCAAAACTTCTGGGTTCTTCCTCAAGTTTCTCTTGTTTTGAGATAAAATAACCCCAGTTCCTTCGCTCTGTTTTCAAAAGTAGTGATACTTGTGTTGCTCTCCTCAGGACATGTTTCCTGATGCCTACAAAATCATGCGACCTGAACAAGAGAAGCAGTTAGTTTTCCTTTTGCACTAAGGAACTTAAAGAAAATAAATTACCAGAGCTCACTGAGCACTGTTCAGTTATCGGAGGATTTTTTCCAAGCCTCATTGCTACCCATAATCTATAATGATCATATTAAACTGTGCATTTGATCTCCAGCATAACAACGGAAAAGCAATTCAGTGTTTTAAGAATACAACTGAATAAAAGGGAAGACAAGCTGAGCCCACTACTCCAGCTGAAGACTTTCCAGCTCCAGCAGAAGCAACTACTTCCCCTCTTAGAGAAGGGCATTCCTACTTATGTAACACAATATTGCTATCTTTTGCAGCGTCATTCCTGATTTGTGCTCAGCTTATGATCTGCTTGAAGATGCTTTTCCGTTTCATGTCATTTTCTTGCCTGTCACTCATACCGTGCTTGTGAAGAGGATTATTACGTTCTTTAGAAATTTCTATTTGGCCCTGCTGGATTGCATTTTATTTTTCAGAACGTTTCTCCAATTTAACCACCTTTTTAATCTAATCCTGTCTTCCAGTGTAACTGCAGAGCTTCTCAGTTTGGTAACATCAGTGATTTTCATAAACATGTATTTTATGTCCCAGGCCAGAAAAACTAATCATCTCCCTTCTCCTCTAGTAAGCCACCAACTCTTATTTTGAGAGTGGAATCTTTTTGCCAAACCAATACTTCGAAAGTTTCTCAGTTTCTCGTGCATCCATGATATTTATGGTCTAAAACATTTCTTTAGGGAATTTAAGAGTCATTAATGATACCCCAGGTTCCATTTTCTTCTTTAAAAGGATGGAAATGTGTTTGCCTTTTATATATTTCCTATCTTTTGTGTGTTCTACTTGGCTTTTTTCAAATTAGTTGCTGCTCCTCATGATATTTAGCTGAATATTCCTATGACTATCTGGAACAGTGTAATTCTTCTGTACTACTCCTTTGCTTAATTGCCTTTTCACAAACAATTCAAACAATAAAATAAAAAAATTAAAAAAAGCACTAACCAATACTTTAGACATTATCTTTTTACAGGTTTCCAGGCTTGTTAGTCCTGTCTCTCAGAAATAACCTTCAGTCACTTTTCTGTTTCTAGTTTACTTCTAAGACTTTCAGGTATACCAAATTTTTATTTTATTGGCTTACTTTAAGCCTCATTTTTTTCCTCACAATTTTTATACTGTCATTGTGAACTCTTATCTTTTTAAGGTCCTCTCATACAAGATACTTTCACCCTTCAAAATCTCAGCAAATTAATGTCTTATTAATTATCAACTTAGAGCTCAGATTCTTTGTAGGTGTTTTCACCATATGCCATGATCAGCACTTACCAAGAACTATCCAGACCAATTCTTTCTCAGACAGCCCCAAAATTACTCTTTTACAATTATGTCCTTTGTTTTGTGCTCTTTAAGGTTTTTCCCACTTGATTCTCCTGATTTTAAAGCACAATTCAGATCCCTCTGAATTTTTTGTCCCTCTTATCACTACCTAGGTTTATGGCAGGTTACCTCCTACACTACTGACCTCAGAACCAATGTATGTAAGGCACCCCCCTTCCCTCCCTCTCTCGACAGCCCTTCCTAAAGGGGTTAATACACTTACACCGCATTACTCCAGTCAGGCAAAGTTCCCTACCAAATCCGGTAGGCCAATTAAGGCATGAGATCCATAAACATGTTTCTTGCCAGTAAAATTTCCTCATCCCCAAACACATGTCCTAGGCATGTCCAGACCTTAAAAGTTTGGTACCAATCCCAACAAAACGCGCAAGTCCCTTCATCTATCTTAAGGACGCAATAGTATAAGCACTCTTAGGCCACACCTACTGGATTAGAGCCCATATAAAATTTGGTGCCAAGAGATTCAGCGTTGTTGTATTCAGAAGACCATTAACTGGACCAGACCGCATACTTACCCGTGACTCCACAGCTAAATGTAAGAGCATTTACTTGGAAGAAAAAGGACTGTACTCCAGGGGGTAATTTTTGTGGGTTTTGTTGTTGTGTTTTTGCAGTGTTTTGGTGGGTTTGGGGGTTTTTTGGGGTTTTTATTTTTTTTTTTTGGTGGTGGAGGGTTGTGGGCAGCAAGGAGGGTGGACAGTGGTTGAGGGTGTTTTTTCGGTTTTGGCTGGTTGGTTGGTTGGTTTTGTGGTTAGCCTTTTCTCTTTTAATCTTAAGGCTAGATACGTAATTATCGTACACTTTTGAAGAACTTCTGCAGGAGCTATCAGCAAATTCCTGCTGCAAAATATGCTATAATTTTAAAAGAAGTGCTCTAATATAGCAGGTAAGTGGGAGGAAAGTGAACCAGAACTCCTATAGTCTTATAAATAGGAGTTATTCAAAGGTGGGTGTGTTTGCGCAACACGTATATAATTCAAGTTTATGTGATGCAAAACAGAATGTGTTACTATTACACTGTGGTTTACATTAGTATTTTCACATCCATTATTTATGTAAAAATATTTGACATACCTCAGAACACAACTCAAACTTTATGTTAGGTAACAGTGATTTAAACAGTAACTTTAACTTTTGTCGTAAGACAATAAAAGGAAGAATGGAAGTTTCATTTTTAAAAAAATCTTTACAAATATTGATCTACACTAACAAGTCAATTCCATTAGCCTCTAATCAAGTTAATTTTTTTTTTCCTGTGCACGTACACGTGGAGTGTCCAGGAAGGATGTTTCTCCTAAACTGTTCTAATTCTAAGTATTTTGTATTGATTTTGTTTAATGCTCATGAAAATAATCAGTATCACTCATAAAAAAATGAAATGTTCACACACAGAAGACATACTTGCGCGACACTTGCACCCCTTCCCGCACACGATATAGTCATCTTTACTGATTACTTACTTCATAACCAACATACTAGAATTGTTTTAATGCTTAAAAAAAAAACCTCTTTCACAGATAGACTTTACAATAATACATTCAGATAAATATTCTTGAGCCAAATTATCCTCACAAGCATGCTAATGGCTCTTAGAAAAACAGAGTGTGCGCACATCCTCGTGAGACACACTAGATACAGGAGGGCTAGTTAACCCAGTCTTTCTGAGTTCAGGTGTAATCAGGCTCCTCAAACCCCCTAGAAAGAGCTTGATTGCAAACCAAATTGGAGTCTAGACTGCCAAGATAATGATTTGCCCTTTGTACTTCTCAGTGGCTTATAATTTTTAAGCTATGAAAACACCAACAAAATTATGTGACCTGAGCAAGAGAAGCAGTTAGGTTAAGGAACTTAAAGAAATAAAATACAGTTAGTTAAGGAACGTAAAGAAATAAAATACCAGAGCTCACTGAGCACTGTTCTATACCTAAGGTTTTTTTCCAAGCCTCTTAGCTACCCATAATCTATGAAACCACTGTGAACTCATCTTATACCAGACACTTACTACTTCCTTGAATGAGTAAGTGGTTGAAATGAAGATGAGAATAAACATCCTCATGGAGCACTGTGCATCCAGAAAGGAGATCTTGGAAGAGCTGGAAGGAACTTTAGACTCCCGTTGCCACAAATACCTGGATTATAGCATTTGTTTGTTCATTATGTCCTACTGCACAAAGTTAAGGTTCGGCTTACTCCTGGTAAAAGGTAATTCCAGAATCTGTTCTGACTTACAGTCTAAGTTTGTTAATTAATTTTTTTGGTGACTCTTGTTGCAAGGCCTGGCACAAATACAGACAATTCCCAGACTCCAGAAAATATTTCTGGAGCCACCTAATCTCCGTTAACTTAATGGAGCAGCAGGAACCAAGATGTCTAGAAAGGGTCTGGAGAAGTTACAAATTTGATTCTCTTGTGCAAGCAGCAGACATCAACTTATTGACACTGGGAAAAGAAGATGTAATAGCAATTAAAGAAGGCTGAGAGGAGAAACAAATGGGGAAGAAGGAAAATAAGGAACTCTGATTCTATTCAACAAAAAGGTTGGTTTTAGTTTTAGAAAGTGACAGGTTAGCTTCCCCATACATTAGTGTTTCAAACTTCTAATTGACTATACAATAGCACAATACCAACTGGATGCAACTGTTCAGTTGAAAAAATGAAAAAAATTCCTTCCTGATGTAGATACTACCACTGCTGAGTATGTGGAAGACGAGGCTGAAGAGGGAAAAGAAAATGTAAGATGCAACTTACAACTATCCAAGACAGTATCTCTGGGCTGGCTGCACAACTAAATTATTTTGTTGGTCATGTATTTATTCTCAAGAGCAGAGCGAGCTCACAGCAAGAAAAACTTGGATATTTTTGGCTGCAAAGGATTTTTGCTCTTGATCATTACTTAATCTATGGCTACAATTACCCGACAGAAAAGTCTGAGCTTAACCTGTAGTTACAGCTAAGCCTCCTTGCAGTACTGTGGTAGTGATGGATATTTTGCATCCATGTTTTATTTCTTTCTGTGTCTGTGCTGACAAGAGAATATTTTGATTTCTAGACAATCAAGCTTTTCTACAAACCATTCTTTGCTGAAGTTTACATCCAATAATTCAGCTCCAAATTATTCTGCTTGGAAGTAACTCTATTGAAAAGACCGACTTCAGCTTTTCCTCTTCGAAACAGGTCTGAATCAAAATCAGTAATATCTCATTCCTCAAACTTTATGCACATTTTAACATATTATATGCAAATCAGATAAGCTTAAAAACCTACAGTAAACAGATTTTGAAGTCAAATGAGCATACACATGCATATATTTCTAAAGGTGTGCAAGATGACACCATAATGCCTGAAGATAGTTAATTTTTCACAGACTCACAGAATGGTTAAGGTACAAAGGGAGCTCTGGAGGCCATCATTTTCAACTCCCCCTACTCAAGCTGGGCCACCTATTGCAGGTTGCCCAGGACTGCATCCAGAAGTCTTTTGAGCATCTCCAAGGATGGAGATTCTACACCCTTCCTGGGCAACCTGTGTCAATGCTTGGTCATCCTTAGAGTAACAAAGTTTTTTCTTATGTTCAGATGGAATCTCCAGTGTTTCTAAAAAACTATTTTCTAGAGAGCTATACAATTACAAACATTGAAATTGAACTGTCACATGACAAACTGCTGGTTATCAGCTGCCAGCCGCAAATTCCACAATTTTATATATCCACATACCTCTTCAAGCTCTCCTGAAGGAACAGGATTATCCTCGTACGTGGGGAAATGGCACCCTGCTTTACAACTGCAAAATCTGCTAGTCTCCTCATGCGGCTCCACTATTCTGCAGTTGACTTTAGAGCTCTCCATCACCCTACCATCTACAGATTCTTTCATACTGCATTCTAAACAGGGATCTTGGTTTCCTACTGGCAACATCCCAGCCGACTCTTCTTGGGAATCCAATGATGTCTGTGCACTCTTCTCCATTCCAGACTTCTTTAATCTGGGAAGGAATTTTCCAGATTCAAGCTCTGATTTTCCATAATAATGCCCTTCTTTTTCTGCATCTTCTTCCAGAGGTTTGAGATCTGCTTGTGGATCCTCAAATACATCTACTTGAGAAGGGACAGCAATACCTCCCTCATCTTTTTCTGACTCAAATTCTGACTCACTTCCACCACCTGGAGAAAGTTCAGATGCAGAAATCGGGCGAAAGTGAGTCCTTGGAGAAATCCGTATAGCCCTGTACTGCGTTCGATCAACACCACATATCCTGGGGTGTAAAACCTCACTGTCTGAATCAGAGCACAAAATTGACTTAGGTTTAAAACTAGGGCTGAAAGATGCAATTCCTTCTGGCTCAAACGAACACTCTACATGAAGAACTTGTGAAAATGGATTGTTCAGGTCAAAGGAAGAGAATGAGTATTCAAGCCCTGGTTCTTCCACTTGAAAGTTACCACAAGCTCCCAGTAAGTCTTCATGGAAGATAAAAGAAAAACCCTTATTTAATCCGTTATCTCCACTCTTTGATTGCTCATTCTGTTCAAATGATACAAATGGCCTCCATAATTGCCTATGACCAGGGGCAAAGCTATTACCTGGAGTCATAAAAACATCTGTACCAGCTATTGTCACTACATCAGAAGCTGCACATTGTAATAAGCTCCCTTTTGTGTGACTAGGTGGCACCACTGCCCATTCTCCATCACTGTTAAATGTTTTGAGCTCCCCATACACACCGCCAAGTATAAATGAATTTTCTTTATCCTGGTTAACATCCCAAGGTTTTGACGGTGTAGTATAGTCACCACCATCTACTTTTGATAAATCATTTGACACAAAGGCTCTCTTCTCTAAATTCTCCTTCTGACCTTCCCAAAGGTGA
The DNA here is from genome assembly GCF_023634085.1 of Falco cherrug. Classification (NCBI taxonomy): domain Eukaryota; kingdom Metazoa; phylum Chordata; class Aves; order Falconiformes; family Falconidae; genus Falco; species Falco cherrug. The sequence goes on from NC_073697.1 coordinate 51,205,869, forward strand.
TACTCTGATCTCTGCACTGCTTTATTGGGCTCTTGGAGGGTTTCAACTTTTGCTTCTGTATCCAAACAGCAGCAATAGTTATTTACATCAGTTGAAAACAATTCATCTTCTATTCCTTCTATTTCTACCATCGCTGCAGAATTTCCATCTGTCATATTTGTCCAAATATCTTTAATAACCCCTGAGCTGTAGCCATCTCCATGTGGACTGCTTTCACTACACCCTTGTGTAGTTTCATAGTCTTTACTTTCTGCTTTTTGTTCTAGCTGAATACCACAGACAGATTCTAGCTTAGATTTTTTTTTGAAAATCAAAGCAGGCATTTCTCCTAAAGTTCTAGCTTGTTGCTGGCAGGTTTCTTCTGGCAAAAAATCTATAATTTCTTCATCTACATAACTCGAAGACACTCTAGGAACTACATAATTAATATCTTCTGCATTAAATTGTGTGGATTCTTCATACGGAATATTTAAAGTCTCATTGTCTGAACGGGTTTCTTCCGAGTGTGACCATGGACTACAGGTTCTTGTTGAAAGATTGGAACAGTGTTCATTTTCATCAAAGGCACTATTTTTGGTCCATATTAGCAATCTAGACTGTGTTTTCCCAAGAATATTAGCAGTGCTACTAGAATCTGCATTTTCATTTCCCAAGTTGAGTGTTTCAAAAGAAAATGGTAAAACAGAGTTACTGCATTGCACTTCAAACACCGAAAAACAAGAGTTTATACCAGACCCTTCATTAATATCTGAAAAGAGCTCTTGATTGCCAGCAAGCATGTGTGAATTAAGCATTGTGCTGTCTAAGATGGGGGAGAATCTGATCGGAGAATCTCCTCCAAAACTTTCCCCATCTGCATCACCAGAACTAGAAGATGAACAGCACTCCCAAAATTGAGCTAAATTACTAAGGTCTTGCAAGAACCACCCTTCAGCACCAACAGAGCTGGTCGAATCTGTCCATATTGCACTTTCCCCTTGCAACTCCATTCCATCTAACACTATGCAACATTCTGCCTCAAAATCAGTTTTTTCTTTACTCTTTTGTCGAATCATATTTAAAATCCGACTTTCTCCTTGCATCGTATCTGAGGCACCAGGATCCAACATGGATTGATCAATATCCACTTCATAGAAGTGTGTTAGTTCTGACAGATGAACATCATCTAAATACTTGTCGTCCTCTGGTTGAGAACATATTGAGGTCCCAGCGAGGTCAATATCCTCATTTAGAACTGCAGGCATTTCTACAAAGTGACCATCGATGAAAGTACCTGCTGCGAGGTATGTTTTATGAATATTATTGTTGCTAATACAAAGACCATGCACTGATTCAGACAACTCTTCTACAGCCTCTGATGTTACACCACATATATCTTCTCTGTTGCGGTATGTAGTCTCCAGCTTGCTTTTTCTGCTAAGAGGAACAAAATACTCTGTAATCGGCTCAGTATACCACAAGGGTTCTTCTTTATATTCCTTTTCATTTCTGCTGTCTAAATACAAATCTTTTCCATCGCTACCACCAGCTTCTTTTCTTCCAATTTCTTTTAATGGCCTTTTACCTCTTTTGCACAGCTGTTTGATGGACCCGCTGCTACTGCTGCTACTGCTTCCGCTGTGGACTTTTCTATCAGCCTTTTCACCAGATTTCACTGAAAGCCTGCTTTGCCCGTTACGCCCTTTTTTATTTCGAACCTCTCTTGTTTTATGTCTTACTTTAATACATTTCATTGATGCCTTGTATTCACCTTGATTACCACTAGAACTTGAGCCAGCCTCACTGGATCCAGATGACCAGGAGCGAGGACGCATCTTTCCCTCAGACTTATGTCGGACTTGCTTTTTGTACAAAACAGGCTTCTCTTCAACAGTGTTGTTACTAAATTTGTTTTCCTTCTCATTTTTACTTTTCTTCTGCTGGGTTCTTTCCTGTACAGTGGCAGATACTTTATTACTTCTGTCTTTAGTTACTTCACTTTCACTATTGCAGTCTTTTGGAGAAGATGTATCTGTGCTAGTTGGTGGAGCAGTGGATGAAGATGAGGAGCTAGAGTAAGAGCATACTTTGGATTTGTTCCATACAGTCATAATTTCCTGCAGGCAAACTGGCTTTTCAGAAAGAGGAGGAAATGCTTCATAGTACCTGAAAGCAAAACAAAAAGGTTACATTCAGGTCATGGAACTTCAGAGAGGCATTGAGATTAGAAAGCGTTACTAAAAACATATCAAAACACTACCAATCTAATTGCCAAAAAAACCTAATTTGTTCTATATGTGCACATGCCAATCATTGCCCTGTTTATCTGAATGATAACAAAAGGGAGATTAAGATTTCACAGGCGACAGAAATTGTGGATGCCTAAAACAGTGAAGGCCTGACTCCCAATTTATTTGATAATGTAGCAGTTCACTACAGTCACCATATTTGCTTTAGAGTATAAATGAGGAAGTTGTGAGTTTCACTCCGTTCAGTCCTGAATTTCAGTTTTTTAAATTCTCCTTTATGAAATGAGACACTATCTTTTAAGTTCTAACATAGCCTGATCGTGCAGTTATTAAAAAAAAAAGATATTGCAAAAAAAGATTAGTTCTTGAGTAGTTTAAGATGCTTAACATCTTTGTGCAACAGGGACAAGATTAAAATATGGTTTTCTGCAACGTTTAAAGTAGTATATATTTGACAGTAAAGAGATTTATACTGAATCACGTGTACTTCAGTGAAAACATGTTGAAAAACATTCAGAAGGTAATTAAGTTAAATGCACATTAGCACAATCCCTGAGGAAGTATCACTGATTTAGCAACCGTTCTACTAGACTGTTGCTACCAATGCTTATTAAGACATACAGTAGCGGTCACATCTCCAAGAGAAGTCAATGATAAAACTCCCGAGTACTTCAGTAACACTGGACTCAGGTACTTGGCAACTGGTACACCACTTGGGTAATAAAGAGTTTAGAAGTTATAAAAGAGTTTCCTTCCCATTTCTGCAACAGAAAACAAAGAGTTCTGAACCCAGGAAACTGATTCTCTCCCTGCAAGTCTAAAGTGTCAATTAATGCTGTTTTAAAGGCTTTTAATTTGTCTAATTCACTTGGTCTTAAGGAAACTAAAACACAGTATGGTTTGAGTTCTGCATAGAGTCAAAAGAAAGCAGTCAGGGTTTACCTAGAAATTAAACTAGCTCATGGTACCAAATGCTTGTATTTAAACATATAAAATTAACAAAAGATGGCAGGGGAAAAAATGCATTTATTCATACCCACAAAACTCCAGATTCTCCAGTAGGTTAACTGTCAAAACATGGCAGTAAAAGGAGAAAAGATAAAAGCATCTATAATAATAAGAAGAATAAGAATAATAATGCATACATTTCTACTTGATCCTTTGCTGTGGGAGATAAATCAGTCTCAGGAGACAAAGAGCCTTCTAACTTTTTGTGAATCTTCTCCTCTGTTTTGGAAGAAAATCCAAAATGCTTAACAGAAAAATTAAAAAAGCCAGTTTATTCTGTAACAGTATTTAACAAAAAGCACCATGATGTACCTGTAATAGTAGTCAATTTCCATAAAACACTGTAAATAACAGAACAATTTATAGTCTTGTTATTATACATAAAGAAATTACAAGTTACCACCAAAGATTCAAATTTTCTACATTGTTTTGTTAAGTCCTGCAAATTTCACCAAACATGACTGGCTAGCAGCTGCACACAACTTCATGGTTAGCAATGCCCGTCCCCCCCGGCCCACAGGAGACTTCCTATGGACTTTTCACTTATTTCATTCCTTGCATTGCTACATACAAAAAAAGATTTTTTTAAAACAAAATCAACTATTTAACTAAATGCTTTTATGACTGGTTGCATCTAACTTCTCATGTATTTCATGAATAGAAAGTACCCCTGCAGTAGTCGCTGTGCTTTGGGTAAAGCATATTTCCTGTGTGAGAGGTGACTCTAAAGATTTCTGATTATTTATACCAAAATCTGTAAAATACCAAGTAAATGCTGTGAGATACACACTAATTTTACTTTTTTCTCCAAATAAATGGTCAACATGACCTTGGCTCAGTAAGAAAGTGTCACAGCACAGCACTATGAAATAATAAGAGCTGACTAGTAATTACGGTTTAAAAACATAAAAAGGGAATGGAAACAGCTAAAATAATGGCTTTAAGCACTTAAATATTTATCCCTTATTTATTGCTATTTACACTACACAATACCCATATTAATTTTACTATAAATGTCAAAGGCTGCTGCTATGCACCTAAACAAACTTTTCTGTGTGATAAGCTTTCACTTGAGACACCACAATCTCCTTGCCCTAAACTTGACTACATAAAGTCCCCCGTTATCATTCCTCTAAAACTTGGAAATTTTAAGCACACCTCTCTGTGATGGGCTACTCAGATGCTTTTCACAGCAATAGCTAGTATGTAACTACTTTTGAGGCCAATGTACTCTTTGCAAGTTATCAATACACAAAAGGAGAAGAATCAAGCCTACTTTATTTTGATTTCTTTTTTTTTTTTTTTTTTGGGGGGGGGGGGGATGCTGAATATAGAATATTTACTAAAAAAAGCTAGCACAGCTGGATATGAACAGTTATGGCTTTTCATAAGGAAAACTCCATTTGTGAATTGCTATTTCTTAGGCAAACAGAGCATACTAATACAGAATTGCTTAAACTATTTGAATGAAATTATTCAAATGTATTTTAAAATTGCATGGCCTGTATTAAAAGCTACTGAATTAACAGCCTGCTCCCCCACCCCCCCGTCTCAGAATATTATACAGTTGATAAATACAATATATGGCCTCAGAGGTTTAAAGATTCATTCCTCACCTTGCTTACTCTGAAGGTCTTTCAGTCTGGAGCAAAGCTCCTCCACTAACGTTTCAATCCCAGAGCTCTGCACAACAACAAAATCAGAGAGGGGGCGGGGAGGGGGGAAGAAAAAACATAACTTACTAAAAATAACATTCATTTTATCAAAAGACATCAATACAGTAAATAAATCTTAGCAGACATGTCTTTTTCTTTTTGTATGGTAACTACACATTAAAAAGCAACAAACCCCCCCACTGCTAGGTATAAATCCATCCCGAGAAAAACACTAATTTGAAGTCAAAATGATTCCACAAAACATGTGGATACATTCATACAGAGGTTTCAAACTACAAGTCACATTGTTGCATTATTATATATCCAAGGTTTTGCAAAGTCTGCAGTCCCATTTACTGCCCTGTATCACTTGGGATTTAGCCAGGAGTCTCAGGATAAAAGTTCAAGAATCAACTGATCACTAAGATGTATTTTAAAAAGCTAAGCCTGACCCTTCTGGTTGCACAATTTATGCTTGTGAGTAAGGGACTGTTAAAAAGATACAGAAAAGCAGGAGTGAAGGTGAAAAGGATAACAGCATGAAGACATGTACTATAGGTGGCAGAGAGGGAGAGGAAATGCTTCCACAGTATCTTTATGCAAAATTTATCCCATAGTTTTGCCAGTTTACAGTGCCCAGGCTTTGTTCTTTTTAAACAGTGTTGTTTGCTCAGGAGAGCAGAGGGAAAAAATAAACATCTTTCCTGTAAGCCTCTATTTTCCTCGTTTACTTCTCTCCACATAAACCTTCCAAACACACTTTCTTTTAAATCCCATTTCAGTGTTATTCTCACATGCGTCTGCTTTTTTTTTTTTTTTTAATATCTGCCTAGACTTGCAAGCAGTTCTAGATAAAGCAACAGCACCAGAACAGCAAAATACTGAAGAATAAACACATACAAAAAACAGTACAATATACTACCAGTGTCCCATAAGAGAAAACCTTGTGCTATTCTAATGGGATAAAAGTTGAATGCCAGTCAGAGAAATACTAAATACCAACCTACAGCCTGAAATGACCATTCCTGTTGGAAGGAAAACGAGGTGAGGTGGGTACTGTGTAGATATTAGTGTTCTTAGTATTTTGATACCCAGGAATCATGTTTGGAGATTACACTTTTCACTTTCCCTAACTGTGACGAGAAGGCTGGAATCACAGCTAAACGCAGCAATCTGAAGCAAATGAGGAGGACACAAGAAATCCTCTGCACGTCACCATACAGCTGGGAATGGTACTGAGGAAGCACTGTGCAGCTTCTTGTATCCTATGCACAGTTCCCTCAATAACAGCTCCAGCTTCTTGTCCCCATCACACTTGGAGATTCTGACACATATACAAACATCCTAAAAAATGATCTCACCTTCTGAATTTGACATGATCTTGTGTGCATATAGTCATAGAATATGCATTCTCTCCAAAGGTACTGCAGATCAAATATCAAGTTATAGAAAGGCATAAAAAAGTTTGATTTGCTGTGTCACCATGGTGGTATACAGATTTCATATTTCGAGGATCTAAGAGTTTCTCCTCTTTCCTGATTACTGGCTAGAAATGGCTGAGAAATATGAATATACATTGCTAAAGTACAAGAAAACAAAATTAATAAGGTAATACTAATTTATACAGTTAAACTAGCTTGTTTAATTCTGTCATAAACACACACTTGAAAAATCATACTGAAGAAATTACTTATATGCTGACTTCTAAGTTTTAATTATTTGCAGTCAAGTGAGAAAGCAATTTTCTATTCCTAACTGCATTGCTGCACTGAAGTGCTAAATATAAACCTTTATGCCACATACTTAACTGAGGATGACTTAGCAATATAAAACTTTAGAAGGCATCTTCTGTATCAGTAAATCTACCAACATAAATTAAATCGCTTAGAAAGAACCAAGCAGCACAGTAATAAGGACAAACCTATGTAGTTGTAATAATTGTCACTTTATACCTATACCACTCCTGACTCCCCCCTCCTCCCCCCAAAAGGGCAACAGAGGAGGAGCTGGCCTTGTCTTCGCTTAGCTCTCCAAACCGTCTAATTGAACAGACACCTGTAGCAAATAATCAAAATCTAAGGAACACAGATTCACTTCCTTAACTCAATTACAATATCATGTAAAAAAAAAAAACCAAAACCAGCAACAATATGCTCACCATTACACCGAAGAAGTGAAAACTTTCGGAATCAAATGCTTCATTTCCTCTTGTACCATGAAACTAATACTTGAGTCAGCTGACACACTGCGTGCTGTCCTGCATAGCACAGAGGTAGCTAGTGCTAGCTTAGGAAAAAAAAAAAAAAAAAAAAAAAGACTGGGGGGGGGGGGGGGAGGCAGGGGGGGAAGCCACTGGACAGAATGCCAAGCCTCTAAATACCACTTGCTCACCTCTTTACTGCAGTATATAACAAGCTGCAGACAATGTAACAAGTCCCTCTGCAATTATTTGGTATATGACAGTGTGACAGTGGTGTTCTCTGAATACAAGATTTAGTTACAATTTTTCATTGTTTAAGTTAATGCGCTGTAGTTGCGGCAACCTCACTGCCAAAAAGTGAAGTATTCCAGCCACTGGCTTGGTTCAATAGGACACAATCAGTTAAGTTAAGTGATCTACCTGAAGTGCTTTGCTTATGTTCAAATTTAAAGACAGTCCCCAAATAGTGCCATTACTGGAGTACCTTAAAAACACTTTTCAGCATGGAAGTCTTAGTGTCTAATTATGATTGCTTTTGTAATTCCAACATGAAAGGTTTAAACCTCATGATTATCTATAAGAGTATTTAAACTACTGACCCAGATTTCTACTAACCCTTTTCTCTCATTCAAACTACAAAGGGTAGCACATAAGTTTTTTAATTTGTACTTTTCATTTTGCATAACTAAACTTCCTCCACACTAAACACACTTTATTCTATTATACTGTTCCCAATATTTTTATTTCCTTCCCCTGATTTAACTTACATCTAGTTCCATCAGGAGTTTTCTTTCTGGCTTTTCATCAGCTTGCTGAAGCAAGGGAAGGATTACATAAAGGATAGGTGTTATGTTACTGGCATAGGAGTGACCATGCTAACAGATAAATTAAGCTTGTGAACTCACCCAGCATGAACAACAACAGTCAATCTGACTGCTGGAGTTACAGGACTCTAAGAGCCAGTGTCTTCCTTACTGATCAACATTGATCTATTAAGAGCCAAACTGGTGTGGTTCTGTAAGTACATTATACAGAGGAATGAGAGAAATTCAAAAAAACAGCAAAGCTCACACACACACACACATATACATATGTAAAAATGTTGGCTTTGGGGGTTCTTTTTGATTTGTTTCTTAACACACACACACATATATGTAATGTCAAATCTTAAATCAAAGGTATTTTAAATATACTCTACTCTGGAAGTAGAACAGTTAGAGATGACAAGTGATAACTCACTAGCTTAAAGCAACTCAACTGCTTTTGTACATATATTCACCCCCCTGTATAGCTGCAGAAAATGTTCCCAGAAGCTATTAAATCTATAAATTCAGTTGCTTCTGAAATATTTTTATAAATTTAAAATAATCAGTTCAATTGTGAACCATGGAAACAAAACAGTATTATGTACACCAAATTCATACCCACTAAAACCTGTTGCTTAAATTAACAGTGGGCATTGGCTTCTGTGTTCTGAGAGTATTTAGTATGAAGCTGTGAAACATTAGCTTCTCTCAGATTCTTGACACATCACTTTAATTCTTGTTGACATTCATCTCTGCTAGTGGGTTACTTCGCAATGTTGCAAACAAGCAATGTGCAGCCAGCCACCATCTGGGAGATATATAACAAGTTTTTCCTGAATTTGATCACAAATGTTCATGCACCACTATTTCACACAGTTATTCTATGGAACTGAAGACAAAATCGGTCAGCAAAATTTTTCATTTTGCAGAGCTTTCACCCCTTCCTGTCACCTAGTAATGATGTCCAGTTATGGCTTTTACACTTCTACCCAAAAAAATGCCATTTCATTCTGCAGATCTGCACATATGCAACAGTCAAAAATACGGGGGGGGGGGGGGGGGGGGGGTGTGGGTGAGGGGGGAGAAAACAAAAGTTCTGATAGCCAGTATTTAGAATGAGCTTTCCATACCTGACATACCATGAATATATACACAGAAACTGAAAAATTCCATCAGATTATACAACTCAAAAGGAAGGGTTGTTTCTTTGAGTTTTGTTTTGCAGTTGGGTTTTTGAGGGTTTCTTTTTTTATTTTATTTTTTTCCTTTTTTTTTTTTTTTCTTCTAGCCTAACATAATAGCTTCCTCCAGAAGCTTTGACCTGTGTGGTATAAATACTCACTAAATATGGCCTGTAACTTCAAGCCTGTAAGGTACGAGGAAAGTTCCTTGTTCCTCTGTAAGCTTTTTGAAAACACAGAAGTATTACAATTTGCTTTACTTCAACCATTAAAATCATCATTCATTTGCTTTCAGGTTTTTGAGAGCTTTCTAGCTTACACTTCTAAAGCAAATCCTCGTTTGTCACCTTCCCAGACATACAGAATTGTTTAGGTTGCAAAGGACCTCTGGAGATTGTCTGGTCCAAACTCCTGCTCAAGCACATCAGCTAGTGCAGAATACAGACGCTCCTTTCAATACATGTTCAAACAATCTAGAAATCAAAGTAAATCAATACATCCATAGTTTCAAATCATTCTTTTAAAGGTCATAGGACTCTCCAGATATGGTACTCTGACTGTAGTGTACCAGGACTGTTTTCTTTGTATGTAGCCTGGCACCAAGAGCAGGATTAGCTAGCTGTTCTATATGAATCAGCTGTGAAGCCACATGAACTGAGTAAGGCACAAAATGTGATTCATTGCAACAACACATCTATTTCTGTACTTTGTAGGATGATGAGACCTAGATAAAAGTCTAGGTTTTCATTTTCTAGCATTCCGAAAGAGTGTAATTCACCTGATTACAATAACTCTCAAACAAGGTGCTCAAGAGACAGACTAAAAAGGGACCAAAAAACCCTAACTGCCTAACCCCAAGATCATCACTATGTAAATAAACAAATAAATAAATCCACCAAAAAAGCAGCCTCTCTTGGGTGTTCAATCCAGGTAGAGCTCAAAGGAACAGAACAACATTCCAGTTTGCATTATGAGATTTTACGGCATTTTTCCTCCAGTATAGTAAGGTGGACGACACGAAGAAACATTTAAGAGTATGCATTTGTTCAATGCCTTTTTGACCCTTCAGTAGTGAGAACACAATTAAATCATTATCTTTTCACTTGACTCCATAATGATGTGTAACAAAGACATTGGCCCAGTCAGGAAAACATATTCTACTTATTAACTTCTCTTTTGGGGCTCATGATCCAAATAATCTTTAATAGATACGTGATCTTAGAATATCTATTTTCCATGAAAACTGACTTAATATCACAAAAATCCAAGCAATAAGAGAGCAACAGCTCTCTAACAAGTAGATAAAAATACTTTCTTGCAACTCTTAGAGTCCCATCTTCTGTATTAAAGCAACATTAGAAAAGATAAATCACGTATCTAGGATCAGGCTCAGATTTCAGAGCTGTAATTCACCACTCGACACCACCACACATTCTAAGAGAGACAGATAATAGCACATGTTGTTAACTAACTCTAGATAAAAAAGGGCAACTACCAGCTCAACTTAACTTAAAATGAACATGCTATCCCTACATGTAGGTTACTAGAGCAGCTAATCTGACTTCTGTTATTTAAATTTAATTCTCGTAGCTCCCCTGCCATAGAGGGCTACATTGAGATAAAAGTTACCCCTCCAAGAGGGGATAATTCCACTCTAGAAACTATTCTTCTTGATTATTATTCATCGCTTATAAACAAACATGCTGACTTCAAAGCCAGAAAAGACTTACTATCCTTGTAAGCAGTGCTGCTGTCAGATTTCACTTAATCACAGTACTTCAGCTTGCAGATGTTGAAATGGTCTTATCTGTATTATCAATGAAATGGGAGAAACTTTTAAAGTGTGTTCCCACCAATTATGCAAAAGTTATTTTCTGCATCAAGTGAAATGCAGAAAGGACACTTGAAATTTCTCAATAGGTACTCTGCCATATTAAGTCAAGTTTACTTGTACATATGGTAAGAATTCATAATGGACCCCAATTCAAATTTTTGGTGAAAATTATTGTTCTACATTAAGAAAAATTATAATCTAATAACATCGTTCTGTGACTAAACACAATGCATTATTCAGGAGAGCTGTGTAACCAATGACTTCAGCATTTTCACGGCCATGCTTGTGTATCTGAAAGATTGTGCCACCTTCTCCCTTCAAGACATGCATATGCAAAATTTCTTATGAAAGTTATTAAAACTTTTCTTTCCAGACTTATAAGGTAAGCTGCTGGAAAGAGAACTGCCTTGCTCCATTTTTGCTCCCATTATCATATAGGAGCACATGCAAGGTAAAATAAGTCAATCATACCGAACACCTACTTTCAGCCTCCAAAACAAAGCAACCTATACCATGGGAGATACTTGAATACAAGAAATACAAGATAAGCATTAATTTACTTTTGCTGGCTTGATGTAACCTGAGAAACAAATGCCCAAAAAACCATTATGAAGCAACTTCTGTGTAGACTAAGCTCCCACAAAGCTCCTCCAGTTTGATATATACTTTTTCTACATCAAGAACACTCATACAAAAATTGGAGTAATTAAACTTTTGTCAATTTCTATTAAAGTTACTATTATACTCACGGTAGCAGCTTCAGTAACCTGACAAATTAGATAAGTGGTATTAGGACTATCTATTCAAATGCCAAAGTCTTTGTGAAAAGGAATTATCGTAACCATTTTATTCTGTGATTGTTACTTTGGCAAGACAAATTCACTTCAATTTTCTACATGGTAACTGAAGTTATAAAACACAGGCTAATATACTTTGCCAAATTCAATACTGTATAGCTTATTTAGTATATGAATGGAGAAAGATGGAAAACTTCTGAAGCCAATGGATTTGATAATACAGAGCCAATACAAATCCTCTTAAACCAATACCAAACAAGTTATCATAGAAAAACAATGACTGGTTGGAAATAGAAGAACCCTATGGTGCCTTCTCACAAAAGAAGCTGCATGTCATCAGTCCTAGCTTGATTTTATTTTTCAAAACATGCATCTTGTCCAAAATGTTTCCTAATTTAGGAAAAGATTTTAAATTTTTTCAAGAGTTATGTTGTGCGTTCTTTAAACAGCTAGTATATCCTTTTCCAGAAAGCCAACAATACAGCCCAGAAGAAAGATAATAAAACTTCACTGGTTTTGTAAAGTTTTGGCATTTCCTGGAAAAAATATTCTGAACAATCATCCTCAGACACACAGAAATGCTTCTTACTGAGCTAGTCAGGATATATGCTTCAAGAAGCATTATGGTTGTTTTGGAACCTTAACTTCATTTTTTTGCTTTAATAAACCCAAACTTTTCAACAGCAACTTCAGCATTTCATCCTTCTGATTTGTTAAGATGGCTTCTACACCACTTGCTTCATTCTTGTGCTTTCCTTCATCTTTATAGTAACATATTTATCTCAGCATTGACATCATCCTAGCACATTGTTATACTCCTCACTGGGCTTTTTGACTAACATTTTTCACTTAAAGTCAAAAGCATATTGGGCACTTTTTTTACCCAGCTTTTGTTCATGTCACTTCTAGTTACATGAAGATGCATAAGTTAAATCACTTAACAAACCATGTAATGTTTACTACCTGATTGCCTGTTACCCCAGCGTAGTGGTCAGTGTGTATTACCCAATTAATATTGGTTTACATCAGAGAAGTTTACATCAGAGAAGCAGGGAACGGCGGAAATAAATCAGTGATTGAAACCAATTTTAAATAATTTACTTAATCCGGCACCCTACGTAAAAAGAAAAGAAACATAGTCCCTGCACTACAGGCTCCACAAGTCCTTTTGCCTCAATACTTGCGCATCGCTATTGCAAAGTGCAAGATATTATGCAATAGTGCCTTGGTCTAACTGGCACACAGTTACAACAGTTGGCCAGAGTAACCCATCAACAAAAACATGCTCAGACATGGAATCATAACCAATTCAATTCGTATGGCCTGGTCAGGAGCTTATGTTCAGAACTATAGTAATTGCATGGAAAGTCTGACAGTTCTGCACTTAAAATCTAAGAAAGCTGACAAATGCTAAGAAATTTTCAACTTAATCTTATTTTTGACACATCTCAAATCTGTGCTAAAAGCAAGATATGTTTGAGATGACCATTTCAAATGTTTCACGACACTGTTCGCTAGAGCCACACTTGTTCCTCTAAGTGTTCCCATACAGTCCATATACACAGACACGAGAAGGGTCATATTCCTCCCTCGTAATTCCAGGTAAGCAAAGCCAACGCTCCAAGTAACAGCATGCCCACACCTGACTACATTGGGAAGAAATTACCATTACAAAGTTTCACCGGTTATGTTTCTGTGTTACTCCCAAGCAGCAACTTCTCAGAACAGCAGGCTGGAAGGCACTGTTTGCTTTTGTCAAATGTATGACAGCAGTACACTTTCAAAATCTGTTATGTAATTTTATTAACCATGGCTGATTCTTACTTTAAGATACCATATACTGTTTCTAGTGGCCATCAGCAGAGTCTGAGAGCCTGGTTAGTTCAGAAAAGGACCACACTGCCTGAACCCCTTGAATTTAGGACATACACCCCTTGAGAGATCAGAAGCATTAGACACTACTGATGTCTCAGTATGTGCTGTGGCACAGCGGAGGTGAAGTGGCCACCTATAGACACAGAAAGAATGAATCTGGGAGATCTGCTTTCATCAGTGCAGGAAGTATGATACATATGAAGTAGTCCACTTTGCTCATTCTTAAGATGCCCTCATACTGTTCAGCAGAACAGATACACTGATTGCTCTAACTGCAACTCTAGCACCATCTTCGGGTGAAATTTCACATGTAATACTGCAGGTGTTCACTGAATGAACTCTATTATACAGGAACTGCAATTACACAGCTGAAAACCTGCTATTATTGAGCAGTGCGACTTTTAGCAAAAAAACTAGTCAGCTGAAAGGTAATCAAGCTTGGATCTATGACCAATGGAAAGGCAGCATGAGTAATTTCAATATTGTTACTGGGAAATATATCTACTGAGAAGTCTTACATGTATCAGTCTCAACAGCTAACCTCTAATTCCATTTTTGCTCTGACAGTATTCTCCTTATAAAAATACAACACAGGTGAGTTTCTAAACTCTTACTTTTTTACTAAACTTCTGAGTCTCAAAGATGCTGTTTTCTGTCTTGCTACTGACAAGTGGCATTATTCAAATCCAAAATAATGTCTAGACTGTCAGAATTAGTAGGCTTAAAAAATAAAACCAAAACCAATGTTGTGGTTTAACCGCTGCCAGAAACTAAGTACCACACAGCTGCTTGTTCACCCCTGCCCCCTCCAAAGAGGGATGGGGAGGAGAATCAGAAAGGGATGTAAAACTCGAGGGTTGAGATAAGAACAATTTAATAATTAAAATAAAATAGGAGGAAAAAACCAAAACAGTAACAACAACAACAATTACTAATACAATGAAAAGGAAGGAAAAGGAGAAAGGAATAAAACCAAAAGGAAGGGGAAAAAAACCAAGTGATGCACAACACAACTGCTCACCACTGACTAAGCACTGATTGACAGGCCTCAGCCAGCTCTCCCCAGTTTATACACTAAGTATGATGTTCTGTGGTATGGAACACCCCTTTGGCCAGTTTGGGTTAGCTGTCATGGCTGTGTCCCCTCCCAATTTCTTGTGCCCCTTCAGCCTTCTTGCTAGGCAAGGCCTGAGAAACTGAAAAGCCCTTGACTTTCTATAAACATTATCTAGCAACAACTAAGACATCAGCAATCAACAAGAAGAAACCAACAGAAGAACAATCAACATTGTTCTTGCACCAAACCCAAAAGGCAGCACTGCACCAGCTACTAAAAAGAAAATTACGCCACCCCAGCCAAACCCAGAACAAATAAAACAAAAAAAAACCACCAAACCCCACATCTCAGAAACTATGAACAAACTGACCTCAGTTTTAAGGGTACCAGATGGGAATTAAAACAACTACTAACCAAAAAAAAGTCATTTAATGATGACAGAAACAGAAACAGTTGGTTTTACTTAAAATTTGAGGCAGTAATTTCAGGATAAAATTTCTTATTTTCCTAAACAGTTGTTGAGGTTTTATTTTTTACCCAACTTTTCATTAGAACAGATACCCCTACTTTGCTAGTTAATTGCAAGCAAACATTTTAAAATTTCTTCTACAATTCAGCAGGATAAAAATTAAGATAAAATCTCTACTCAAGGTCAATATTAACAAGCTTTTTAAGATTTCAGTGATTTTTCAGCATGTCTTTGAACTGTTATTTATGCTCTATTCAAGTGGTTTGGAAAAAAACTTCAGAATTTGCAGTAAGAATAGCAATTGATTGCTACATTACAGCACTTGTCTTAAAAGTTCTCACTATCGTTCTGACTTCATTTTCTGGCAAGTTGCAATGTACTTGTATTTTCTCTACTTTTGACTGCATCAAGAGCATCTGCAGCCAAAGATATATACAAATATAGATACTTTGAGACACCGAAATGCTTGTCACATAAAAAATACTGTCCTCAGAATGAACATACATTAACAATTTGCATTCTTACATATACCATATGCTGTCAAAATCAGGCCTCCTCTCACAAAAGCACTTAATTCACAACATACTTTGCCACTGCAAGCCATAGTGACAGAGCGGTCAAAAGACTGCAGCTTCTCTGACTTATCATCCTCCATAACTTTGGTGCTTATTTCTACAACATTCCCTAACTGTAGACTTTTTGAAGACAAATATTTGTTTTCTGCACCATAAAATTACAACTAGAGTCTTGCATTATTTTTTTTAATGAGACAAAAAACCTGAACTCAAACAAAACTAAGCTACCAAATAAAGTACCCCCTAAAAATGAATACTATGCAAATAAAAATCCACAAGATACAAGGTTTCCAAATATTTATTTCAACTATTAAATAATTTTTACTGTTATCAAGCAAATTTTCATCTAATCTGTTTTAGGACTTCCTCTCCCCATCAAGCATCTTTTTGAAGTGATCACCCTGTTTCAGACCTTTGATTACTGGTAGGGGGCAGTAGGCAGACTGTCTGCAATTTCTCAACGTATTACCGGTTTAATTAAACATAAACATCAGAATTATAGTACCTGGATCTTTGTCACTTCCTGTGAGAGTTAGAAAAGTTATTATTAGCCCTCAATACCTTTTCATCCTCTGCACATTTTCTTCCTCCTAAAATAGATCAGGCTGCAGAGTCCTGATGTCTTCATTTAATTGTCTTCCTGTTTGGGTTTTTTTTAATTGTGTGTCTCTGTACACATACGTGTGTATATATACTCTCTCTACAGACACACATAGGGTAAACATTCTAACCATTTCACTTAAGTATATTCAAATAAAATTGTATTTAAGTTTAAATATACTAAGACTTCTTTTGATTACTCCCAAGCTCCCTCAGCCTTGCTTGCTTTGCTCCAGTGCTAAGGCTGAAAGAGGAGGTTAGGCTGGAGGAGCAATAGCTCCATATCCATGTGAGGATAATGGTATTTCTGTATCCATCTACATCACAGAAGGACAGCAAAACTATAAGCAAGCTCCAGAACTGCCCATGTGAATTACTGCCAGACCCCTTGCAAGAAGGAAAAACTGTTAAGAATAAAGCTGCTAGTTGAAGAGCCTAATGAAAACATCTACTTATTGACCAAAAGAAAATATTTTGAAAATCCCTAATATAAACATTTTCAAATGATTCAGAAAACAATATTTAAAAATTCAAGCAGCATTGGAAAAGAAAGTATTTACTTGTATCTCAACAGTTTTTATAACCAGTCCTCACTCACACACCACTAACCATCAACTCTGACTACAGTAACAGAATATTTTAATCTTTTTTCTAGAGATGAAATAATGAACATTCCATGGAGCAGCTTGAATGCCTCAGCAGAAACAGTGTTTTAACATTATGTTTCACAGTCCAAAAATTACTGATTATTCCTGTCAGATTGGCACACAAACATAAGTACAGAAACCAGGCAACATACAAAATGTGTTTGAAAAGCAGAAAGAAAAGATAACTCCTAAGTTACTTTAAAATATCACTATCATCAAAGCAGGATCACCATTCTCCTCAACTCCAGGGTAAAAAATCAATGAGTATCAATCTGTATTTCCCTCTTATGCAATACACATGTTAAACTACATACATAACAGCTTTAAGTATCTTTTCATTCAAAGGTTCCACCCTGTGTTGCAAAATAAAAAATTATGACCTACAATTTCATTAAAGATAATAAATATGCAACCTTAATTGTCTGAGCATGCAACAGAAGTCAAAATAGCCCTGAAATAACACAAGTCTACAGGTTGTAGATTATAGATTACTGCTGAACAATAAAAATCTGACAAGGTGGCAGGAATCAAAGGAGGAATTTACTTATTCAACATTTCAGATCACACATCTTTTTATCTTTCAAAATTCTAGTTGAAGGGTTTCTTCCCTTCTTGTTTTAGGTTATACAAAATTTCAAGTGGAGGCAAACCAGGGATTATTAATAAATTTACCGCATTCCTCCTTCTTTTCAACTACCTTTCTATATGTAACATAATGTAATAATATAAACTTAGCTCTAAGTGATGCTCATTGATTTTCAGCTATGTGAAGATGCATCAAGAGAGTAAATTCCCAATCGTCAGTATTCTTGTGGTCTACATATGAGACTACTACTTTTTGTTGTTCATAAAATGAGTACACAGATAGCCATATACTCAAGAAACACATTACTCCTTTTAGTTATTTCTTCATATTTGCTTCATATCTAAAATAACTTTTATGGTAGTCTGAGTGCTGACCTCAATATTCTGTAACTATAAGAGCAGAACAAATTACCAAACAAGTTCTATTTTGGATTGCTTTGTTAGGATAGTAAATAATGAGAAAATGGGAGTTCAGAAATCTCCCAATTAGTCAATTAGCACTTTAGTAACTGAACAAATGCTGACGCAGCTTCACAAAGATTAGGCCAGTATATAATGGCAATGCTGCTGAAGGTGGTGGTGGTGGGAATAACCACACAAATCAGCTCCACTTCCTTCACTATTCTTGGCCACATACTTTCCTCACTCTTGCTGGCACAAGTGTCTGTGCTACAAATCTGACCAGGAAACCTCTCTGGGTTAACATTTCCTTCACCTCAACCAGGTTAATCTCAGGAAACTGATTCACTTTCCCAATACAGTTTTCCACACAACCACACAAATGCTTGCACAAGCACAAACTGTGACTAGAAGGCTGTATGGAGCAATTACGCAACGAGGCTACACAGGTTGGATATAGTTTCTTCTTACAGTAGTGACAGATCAGAGCATTTGTACTTCTGTAAAATGAAAGACAGACCTTCTCATTTCTGCTATCTGAAAAATCCCCCTGGAGAGGTTTCGTTGACCTGTGGTACAGATTATTTTTTTCTTTTCAAATATTTGCTTTAACAGTCTCTCACTTTCTCCACGTTTCCATTGAGCTACATGGTATCTGCTGCCTCTGGTAGCTTCTTCCTCCAACCTGCTGCCTTTACCTCTCCTCGTTTTCCCTAGTCAGTGCAATTCAACTCTACTTCCATTCAACGATGTAATACGGAAAGTGAACATTTGCTACTGTACGTTGCATTTTATTTAGCGATTCTGAATTACACATACAGCATGCACAAAGCAAGATGGCTTTTTGTCCAAATATTCCATTCCTTGCTGCTCACACACACCACAAAGTAAATTTAGAACTTTAAGAAATTCTTTATGCAAAGCTTTGTGGTAATTTCAACACAAACCAGTGCATTGCAACTGTCCCTGCCAAGAACAGGTGAGAGCTTACAGAAAGGAAAGCATGACACTACATAGTACAGAATCTTTTGTGAAATCCTGCTGCCATACACAGATTTCATAATTTCCTAAAGAAAAATAAAGGACTGTCAGTGAACTCTTGGCAAATTCGCATTTTAAGAAGCCACAAATTAAAAGATAAGCATCACAAGCTAAATAATGTCCAACACAAAAAGGGGCATAAAGTTTTAAGAATTATTAAATAGTCCAAACTTACTTCATCAGAAGCAGAGCGAAGACACTGGACAGCAGCCTGTTTTTTCATTTCCTCTAGCGTTAGATCAGAGCACTTTTTCTTACTCTTTCCCCATTTCTTGTAAGCTCCCTTTTCCCAGCCCAGGAAGATGTCATTCTCCTAAAATGAAAGCAGAGAAATTACATTACTTAAAATACATTAATATCTCAGTATTATAGTAGAACAGAACTACAAAAAACATACTGTTCAAAATAAAAACAACCTCATCCTATCTACTAAAAACTACTTTTTGCCAAATTAAATATAAGTTTGATTACAGAAAACCTACACTTACTGTTCAGAAAAGCACACGTATTTTTCACAGGACATCGAGGCTACTCACACTTCAATGCAGTATTTCCCAATTGCAAAGCATATCCATAAGGATCATTTTATGGCCAACTTATGGCTGAATGTATTATTGTAATTTACACAAAGTATTTTAGAAAGTTGTGCTGATCTCTGAATCCTTATTGGATGAAAAGCAAGTAGTTCAGAGTTAGGATTAAACTTGAGAAAGCTAAACAAGCTGAAAGAAGAAAATGCAATGTGAGATCACAAAGCCTGCAACTTAGTCTCACAATGAACATCATTATGACTAGAGATAGCAGTGCCTATCTTAAAATGAACCTGAACTAATTTCAGAAGCAAATCGGATATTGGGGGTGGTGTTTGCATTCCGATACATGCAAGAACATTTAATTAAGAACAATAAAATCAAAGAAGAAAGCTGTTGTATTATATGTAATCATCTGAAGATACATAGCATCCATTTTACATGGCTTTTCATAATTTGCAAAATTTATCACATTTGCTTATACTTTGCTGTCCATTCACGTATAAACACATGATTTCCCATGTTCATCTCAAAGAAATATTTTGGCTACTAAGAAAATCATCTTTAATGTCTTCTAATGTATGCTGGTCTAAATCATCATCTTCTTTAGAGAGATCCACAAACACCTGATGCTTTTCAACACTTGTTTCAACCTTTTCAACATGTCTGTTACTGCGTCTAATGAAATCCAGGCAAAGGCCTATCATAATTTAAAACAACTCCCAATTTCACATGTCTTCAAAATGAAGTAAAACCAGGTTGTCAGTGAAACTAGTTGTTTCGGGGGGGGGGGGGGGGGGGGGGGGCGGGGCAGGGAAGAGTAAGATGAGGGGAAAAAAGAAAAAAAAGGGGTGGAGAGGGACCAATCACCTTCAGAAGTGGCTTTGAAATGGCTGCCATTCGTGATTTTCTATGACCAAGTCTTTCAGGAAAGAGTAAAGCAATTTGTTGCATTTATTTCTTAAAGTCTTGTTTCATCATCAAAACTGGAGAAACAAAGCTTTTTGTTCTTTCAGAACTAAATACCAGTCAATCTGTTTTTCCCTATACTTGTGCAAGATGCCAGTGATTCATTTAAAACAAGGAATTTGAACAGACTACTATTCTGTTATTAGGGCTAGCAGAAAGAACAAACAGAAAAAAATCCCAAGAAAATTCTTAGAAAATAGGTTCAACAGACTGTACACATCTACATTCCACTTATACACAATGAGGCTGTATAGCACTCAAACTCTTCCCAATATTCACATGAAAGTATACAAATTGGTTAGAGCCATCTACCCTCCAGCAGCTTCCCAAGCCTGTCCCACTCATCCACATGGGCACAATTACAACTGAAAAAATACATACCCATTTGCAACACACTACTCAAAATGAAAATCCTGGCATGCCACCAAGCGTACACTGGGTTAACTTCATTTATTCTGCTTTTAGGGGGAATGTTCATTAAGGCACCATCTACAATAGGAAAACGTTACCAAAATGCTCTATATTATTTTGGTTTATCTACACCAACAAAACTTTGCTTTGTACTGGTACATTAAAGCTAACGTCTGCAAGAGCAGCTTCACTAGCCATATGCTAGAAGTCTGCCACCAGAGCAGTAAGAACCTTCATGCTTACAGAAATTTATAAAGCTTTTCATTCAGCCCTCCACACACATAATTTTAAAGATATCTGACACTTGCCTACAAACTTTGACACTTGTCAATCTTCAAAAATTTAATCCTTGCAACAAATACCCAATTTTTTAAATGGAGGCAGGGAGACTAAATGCAATTCTCTCTCTAGCCCCCTCCACAGCTGCAAGTATCATGGTCTCGTCCCTCCTTCCAGAGTAAGCACACTGTTCATGCATTCTGGGAACAACACAGCTCATCTTGTAGGATGCAGTGATTGAGAACAGAGCTCCAGTAAAATCCCCTCCTACTTTCTACCTCTTTATACAATACACAGAAAATTTGTTTCTGAACATACAGTTTTCAATCACACTTGGCTGCCAGTGCTTTACACCACCATTTTAAGTTTTATAGGGGAAAAAAAATGTTGAAAACTTGAGGGTTTGGATTTTTTTTCCTAGACGAACTCACTAATTTTATAGCCTCAGGTTTTACAAGATTAGCAAACACCATGGGTTACAGTTATTCCACATAAAATTTTGAACTTTAAAATCCTCATGTAACTACAATGTTTATCAGCACCATATACCTGTTTGATATAGCCTAAATTTAACATTAAATTTAAATTAAAAAAAGGACTTTGCATTTTCTGAACACAAACCAAACACCACATCCATAAAACACTACAGAGCTGTGAAGAAAAAAAAAATCCTACATGTAATTGCCGTATATATCAGAACCACTCTGAAATCAAATAACGAAAAAAACCCGCCAAGTGCATTACAGTGGAACGGGTAAAAAACAAGAACATGTCACATGCCCCAGAGAGTGAGTTTGTAGAACTCGAGGTGTGACACAAAAAAGTGAGTGGAATTCTGCTTTTGTGATAACTAAATAGATAAAAAAAAAAAAAAGACAATCCAGTAGTTCCAAGTGGTTGAAAGTAATCTCTTGGGTTTTGTTGGGTTTTTTCCCCCCCTTTGTCTCCAGTGGTCAGCAGCCCATTAATAGGTTCACTCCTTAGACTGGAAAACATTTAGTCTATGACCAACTGGAAGGAAAGCAGTTCAACAGAACTTTCTACATGCACGAAGGCAAGTAAGGTAGTTACTTCATGTGGAAAGAATCACTACAGACTTCTCTTCAGCTAAGATGAATTCAATTACCTTGGTTCTTAATATAACTAGAGTTCATATAATAATGCTCGTTTTAATGTTTGTGGTCACTGAACATTTCATAAAACCAATGCCACCCCAAGCTTACAGATTTAAAAAGTCTGTATACACACAGAAGAAAACCTGAAATTTGGCTTAAATAATTCTCATATTTAAAACAGACTACCACTACTTAAAACTTCTAAGAGACCACCCAATATTAAATAAATACCAACAGGAAGCTGAGGCCATCTGGATATTGGAAAAATTCAAGTTCAAATATCTAAACTGCTATTTAAGCATCTATTCTTCAGAGTCCTACTGTACCTACTTACTATGTAACTAGATAATTTCATATTAGAGATTTTTTAATTGTAAAGACACCAAAGGTACAAAGTTTCATGATGAGAATAACTTAAGAACCATAATGTGGCTAAAGAAATGTTGATGAAGTATCTGTACTCTTTACACTAATGTTGCCTAAAGAAATCCAGCATTTGGAGTTCTTAAGTCAATCCTGAATTAATATACAAGCACCGATTTTAGAAAGAGATTTCTAAATTTTTTATCCTGCTCAACTACGCAAAAGCAGCAATTATACCACTTCTCTCCACACTACCAAGAAATTGGAAAAGCAAAAGAAAGGCAACTTTGGTAGCAATTCTTACTTTCATTTGTTATAAAGATAAGAAAAATACCTACTATCAGTAAGAGAACAAACATAACACCTTGCAATAAGATGGAAAGAAAATTGTTTTGAAGCTCATAGTCTACATAAATGGAATATCAGCGTTAAAAAAATATTTCAACAAACTTGCAGGAACTACCCATGTTTCATAAAAGCTGGAGTCAAGTTCACAGATGCAGAAACACTAGATGACTCAAGGTCCTAGTTGCTATTCAGGTAAGTAAACAGGCTTAAGTTTTGCCTCATCAGCAGAACAAACAGGAAAATAATCAGATTCAATAACTCTATCAACAAACTCTGCAAATGGGGAAATCAAATCAGCAGAAAAACATGTTTTGAAAAATCAGATTCTTTTTCTTATAGTAAGTTCAGGGAAACTGATTCCCTAAGATTCTCCCTGCATAAATGCACTTCAGATTGAATTAGATACACACTAAGATAATGAACAAATATAATGTATATCAAGTTTTCAGATAACATACTGAATAGCCATAATCATCTATGTGGTCAACATTTCTATTTCTCATTATATCTGACCGACTTCAAGAATTTCCATTCTCTTAGAGAAGAAAATACTGAGAGATCAGAATACTGAGAATTCAAAAAAATATATTTGAATTAGAGAATTTTGAAGACTACCTCTTTTTTGAGCATTTTAAATTCAGCACAAACCAGTTGCTATTCAAGCATATTACCAGCCTGGCATTTCCTCTCTTGTAAAAGTTATTGCTGGCCAGCCAAAACATGCTGCTTCAACAAGTAGGTTCTTATACAAAATAATCACACACACAGACTATCCCTTTAAGAATTCAATATAAATACCATCAAAATAAGTAACCCAAACACCCAGACAAGATCATATAATAGGAAAAAGAATTCCCAAAATTGTTAAGGTATGAAGCAGAGTCATGCAAGATTGAGTAACATATGTGAACAATTTTTCCTTCTTAAAAATCTCATTTAACACATTAAGAGATATCGTCAAGGAAGGAGGGTGTGTGTGGTGTGTGGAATTTCCCACATTTTTTTTTAGAACGGGCAAACATTTGCCAAAGACTCAGGAGCACAGTTGATCGGTATTTTTGCCATGAATAGTTTGGATTTTTATGTCTACTGAACAGCTGGCCATCTCCTGTCCAGCGTAGTAATAAAGATTAAATTTTGTCCGCGTGTTCCAAACTGGGGCATTAGTCTGCAGAGTCCTCTACCATGCTGTAGGAGAAACCTTTCTTACAAAACTTTTTTAAAGATGCTCAAGTGCAATTAAAATAGATCATCAAATTACAAGGAAAAAAATAGAACAAATGCTTATATGGGCAGAGTGAATAGTGAATGCATATGTCATAGTAGTTCCTTAGAAAGAAGTTCAAAACCAGCAAAAGACAGATCACCAAAACAACTGCTATGTCAAGGTCACAGATCGTACAAGACACCACAAATCCCAAAATGTTTGGATGTAACAACAGAATTTGCAGATCTTTACTGTGCCTGAGACAGAATAGTCTCAACTGAAGCCAGCAGCATTCTCCAAAAGCATTTACATTCTCTTTTTCTCTCCACACACAACCACCCAAAATAATTCTGAATAGCAACATGCAGTCCACAAAATTTTCCTGCTTAAGTCTATCATCAGTATATTTTAAGTCAGCGATGGCTATCAAGGTTTGTAGTGAATAAATGGGAGGAAAAAAAAAAAAAAAAAAAGATGATGACTATATAATCTAACATAACGAAAATGCAGGTAGCCCAGCAGTCCTGGTCTCTTCTAGCAACAACAGTTTTTACAGCACTGATGTTTAATTAAATCTGATGTTCACATAGGCAGGTATGAACCAGTGTGCACTGCAAGAAAGCTTTTCCAAAAACCTATCCAAAGAACTCAGAAAATGAACTCCAGATATGTTTGGATAAGCAGGGAATAGGAGAAAACAGCCATAAATTATACCCAAAATGGAATAGTTCCTTACTACCTCTTGGAAGATCTCATAATGGAGAATTTGGAGAAATCTGCAACAAATCACGTGTACTTCACCTTTAAGATTATTCAAGCAGTAGACTGTGTAAATACCTTCAGTGATCTTCCCTGAAAAAATACTTTTCCTAAACTGAGATTCAGAAAAAAACTCTCAAAGCCTGCTTAGAGCCACAGAGATATATACTTTATTATAATGGCTTTTGTGAAAATTTTAAGAGACATTGCATCTCATTATAATTGATGAGAAAGGTCTAATGTGCCAGGATAAGCTCAGACATTCCTCACAGGCTGCCTCAGGTTGAGACAAGGAGATAACACACAAGCAAGGCAATTCAGAAGAAAACACAGTAACAGTGGCACAAACTCATCTTGTGTTCTCCAAAAGAAATGCACTAAGAGGTTCAGCAGACAAACAGCAGGTAAGTACACTTTCAGGGAGCAGCACAAGTTTTCTCCATTTCAAAAGCCATGCTATCACAAAATGGAGAGGACTGGAAAATACTCTCTAATGTTAGATAACTACTCAAAAGTTAGGTATTACTGGGGAAATAATTCATCAGAGACTTTTTGTGAAAAGCCAGAGAACCATCTAGCTGCTAAGTTACCTCTTTCCCAGTTGCTGTAACTGGAACAGTACAATCCTACGCAGTTGGACTGTAACAGCACAGCTGATAATGTATCAGAGCACATCACACACTGCTATGACTTCAAGGTCCTCAAAGCATTCAGGACTGATTGATTATTCCACTACTGGCAGGCAGAGAAGAACTCTACCTATCAAAACCAACTGACCCAAGTATAAAATCCAGTAATCTAAGCTTCCGTCAATTATATACTCTTGCTTATAATATTACCAACCTAAAAGGGCAGTCTATGCATTGTTCGCTAAAAGAAGTTACTCCAGGCTGAAACCAAGCAAGAAATTGATCACACCCACTCCCAAGAGCAGAGAACATGCAAATGCTGCATCTGTTGAAATTCTGTGTTTGTTGAGCAGGCTGCCTTTAGAGTTTTCCCATTAAAGTAAAAGCAGAAAAGAAAAATTTAGCAAAGTTATAGCTACAGCTAAAAAGACATCATTTTACTTGCATGTCTTACCTACTAGCAGAAAAGAAAGCCAAGAACTCAACAGAAACTGCCACTACAGAGTCCCAGATATCTGGAAGGGACATGTTATGACTGGAGAAGTTATTTCACGGTATTTATGGTTACTATCTTGGACTTCAAAATAAAGTTGTGTGGCAAGCATCACAGACCACTGTAATGATCTGATTTTGGAGAATACAGGCAATATACATCTATGCTTGGAGACATGTGGTGAGCATACCATCAGGCAACAATCTACTGAACAAAGAACACTAAGGGGGTATCTCAGCAAGCCCCAGAATCAGCACAGAGGAGGCTGCAAATAAATCCTGGCTGTTGTGAAGACTAACCAGCCTAGCACCTGTGCCTGTAACTTGTATGCCTGTATTTGCATGACGAAAGCCTTTGTGAGAACACCTCAGTAGTCACAACACTAAAAAGGTGACCCTGTAAATTCTTTTTGCATGATGGAGAGAGAGGCAGGTACACCGATGCTACTCATGAAGTCACAAAATGGTAACAGTACTCTTTTAAAAGGTAACTTTGATTACTCAGAGCAGAAGCTAATGATAACATTTTAACTGTATTACACAGATGGCCTACTCAATAGGATGGTACACAAGATAGGCACCACAGAGCCTACATAAGCTTGATGTCCCGAAGAGGACAATTCACATATTGGAATAGACATGCTTACAAAGGTGTCAGCATTTAAGCATGATCACTCATGCTGGTACAAAAGCAGAAGACAGACTCAAAGAAAAATCTCTCTGATAACCACAGACCTTGAGAACAAATGCTTTTCTTTTGCATGAACCTATCAGCTAAAGCTGATACCCCTATCCCCTGAAACCTGTACAGTTTGCATAAATACAATGATCCTGGGAGTCTACTGCTGAGCTCCAATCGCTGCCACAAAAGAATACAAATGCATGGTTCACGATAACCCCCATCTAACTGTCACCAAGATGGAAATACAAAACATTGCAGCTCTCTCAAAATTAACAAGTCAAATGCCAACTAAAATTTAACAAGTTGAAAAGAAAAGAAAAAAAGAAAAAGTCCCACAGAGACACTACACCAGTTTTGTTCCCGCTTTGGCTGAAAGCTCTCGTACGAACCCAACTGAAACCACTTCAGCACCAGCATAACAACCATAGGTGCAGCTGTTCTTCACAAACAGAACTACAGGTGCTTTCACAGGACAAAGCCCATTACACTGAGGGAATCACAAGTCTGCTCCAAGACCTAAAACATGAGGCCCTACCCTGCCGCACATGCAGCAGTTCAGAGAGAGTATCTGGGAGCTTTTTGAGGCACATGCCTTTACAGAAAAGCCATTGCAGCCACCCTCCACTGCTTAACTGAAGAGGAATCCGTATGCCCCCAATTTTTCTCACCCAGTTCATGTTGTATACAAAAAATTTATTTTCCAAACTTTAAATATGACAGCATGAGTTATATAGTCCTCAGATAGTCACTCGGGGGGCGGGGAGGGCGAGCAAGGACCACATCTAAGTTCTCCTCTACAAACTTTTAAGCTTATCTGAGCTTTTACAAAACTTAAAATATTTTCTATTAATAAATAAGCTTTATGGGCATATTAACTTGAGGATATAGTACTGTTTCCTAAATATGATAAATTTCTTCAGTTTTCACATTTATGCATGAGAAAAAGAGGGTTTATTCCTAACCCTGCAAACATGTACACATTTGAATACTCTAAGAACTTAAAGTTAACCATTCTAAAAAGTACAGACAGAAGTCTTGGTATCACAGTTCCCTTTCCTACCTAACTATTCTTCCTACAACAGTTTCCACAACTTGAACTTTGCATACTTAATCTGGGTAATGATTAAAAAAACAAGGTCAGAAAAACCTTAAAAATTGTTACTACAGGAATGTTACACTGCTTAATAAGCAGTAACACAAACTAAGCTGAAAATATTCTGTATTCAGGAAATATACTTCTACATGTTACTGGTGAACTTTGCAACTTAACTACACTTGTGTGCAGCAGTCATACAGCATTACCCTACCCTAACTTTTCTTCTTTATTAATGCATTAAATTAATAAAATTAACAAAAATTAATACATTAAAAAAATGCGTTTGAATGATCCACAGTTATTTCTTAGGGATGATAAAAGAGCCGTTGGAATTATACTAAAACCTGCATTGTCATCTGTAGTTAATTAGGCATACTGGCCAGATTAACATTTAATACTCGGTTAGTGTAATACAGGGGACCAAATCCTCATTTCTCCTCCTATCTTGAGGTTATGGAGGAGATTTTCCACTTCAGAACAAACACAACAAAACACATCCTCTTCCCCCTAAAACATGCATGTGAAAAACTGAATAGCTATTACTAAAATATAAATCTATACATCAGGTCCCTCTACTGGGTTAACATGGGATGGCAGTGAGAATCGAAGCCCCACATTAGACTAGATCTTTGAACCTAGCAGGTGCATCACAAGTACTGCCACAAAAGGTGTCCCATTTCACCGGCACACGTTAAGCAAATACAGAACAGTTGGCAATGATAACCCCATCTCAGTTCAGAGTGATAGACCAAAAGCATTTGTGGAGATAAAACCACAGAGTAAAGACCTCAAATTTATCTTACATGGCCTGAAGTGTTTTTTTCACCACTCCGTTCTCCTCTTCATAGAAAAGAGGAAAACTACATTTTGGACTTCAAATATGTATGTGCTAATGATGGAAAAGCAAGAATAAAAACTATGATCAGAGAGTCAGCATAACATAGCTATCCTTCTGAAGACTTTTTCAACCCCTCCATGCAAAACATTACCTGAATGGAAGTATTTCAAATCAGTCTACAAAAAGAAAAAAACTTATGCTAGTCACAGAAGAACACAATTTGCAGTACAACAGCTACCTCATTCTGAGAGCTAAGAAAATACTATCTTGTAAAAAAGTTTCTTTAGGATATTTACTTTTGAGGGTCAGAAAAAAATGCCAACTTCTAAAAATTAGTTGAAAGAAGTAGATCAAAAGCAACACAAGACACTTGATATGGAAAGTATGCGTAACAAATGCATTTAGACGTTCACGCTGCATGACCAAAGGCTTACAAACAAAGCCTTTATCTTACAGAGTGTTGAGCTGTTGGGTTTGGGTTTTGGGGTTGTTTTTTAATAAAGGCTCTGTCTCACCAAAAGGGAGAACAGTCTATAGGCAAATATAACATGAACTTGTTATATTCGGAAACAGCTATGCTTACAAATAGCATATAAAAAATACAACACAGAACACTGATTTTAATACTGTACAAACAAAGATCAACGAAATAATATTTTAGGCAAAATATATTTTAAGGTGACGCCCTCCACTTCTCACAGGGTACACAATCTTAATGTAGTACTTACTATATAACAAACTGGTTTGAGAACACGTCTCTACAAATATACTTTTAATTAGAATTTAAATAAAAGTAAGAAAGCTTAAAAGCACCTGGCTAGTTTAACATTAGGAAACTAAAAGCGAGACAGCCTGATCTAATCTGAAGTCAAAGAGCTGTCTCACAATGTTCAAATCTCCCCCAACAGCAATTCTGTGGGTCCCTGAAAGTTAGAAATTTGTCAGTAATTTCACAGGGTTTTCTCCTAAATTTACCTTTTACTCCAAAATAAGAAAAATCAGTCATAAAATGCACATGAAAAAAGCATATATACTTAACAGAAATATTCTGTGCTTCAGTTACCATCCCAGTCTTTAAATCCATACCCATTTTATGAGGTTTTCCTTAACAGACCAAAAGCATCTAACAGGCCATCTACCTCAGAACAAAATGGAGTGGTTTCCAAATATTTTGAACAGAGACCACTGATAAGCCTCAAATCTTAAAAAAATAACAAGCATACACCACCCCCCAATAATGAATATGTTACATAATACGGTCCCACAGATTCCTGTAGTAATTTTGACCACGCAGACATCTAATTTATGTGTACATCAACTTCAGAATCTTGTTCTCCAATACAACTGTAAGCAAGAAACACCCTTGTTTGTGTGTGCATGTAAATGTACCACTGAAGCCCTTACTTGTATCCTGATACGACAAACCTAAACTAACTAGCTACAAAGCCCCCAAGCTATTTCTATGAACATCCTGCTGTCACAGTAATCAAGGAAAATGTGCAAATGCAATTCATATTGCCTTTGTATTCTCTCCTCCATCAGTCAATGTGGAAAAATCCCAAAAAGCTTCCTCGCTTCTGCCCTCTTAAACCCTCCCACCAGCAATATCATTGCCACAAAAAAAAAAAAAAAAAAAAAAAAGGCAAGGCGAGGGGGAAGGGAAGAGAAGGGAAATAAAAAAAAAGTGCACACACTAAGAACAAAGGCCTGCTTAAGAACTTTTACATCTCAAGCTTTTAGACTTATTTCTAAAAGTATAACTTGCATAAGAATTGTGCTATAAATGCCAATGATAATTAACTTCAGTATTTGAGTATTTTTTAAAGACGTTGAAGATGTGTATATTTAGCAGGTCTTACAGTAATTCTTAGTAAATGCTTACAACATATATAACCACCGCAGCTCTGGAAGGTCTTGGCCACAGTACAATTCATACTTTTCTTTCAAGATTCTTTTCTTGAAAGCTTCCTAGTACTTTGAAACATGGCTTGGCAAAACATACCTGCTTATCAATTTTCCCATTATTTTAATAATTTTTTCAGTTTAAGCCAATAAGTCAGAATAAAAACTGCAAACATTCCAGTAAAATTTGTTTGCAGTGTATTAGGGTTTTACTTTCACCGGTTTTCTGCACTGTGTCTTCCTCCACAGGCCTCCACACAAGTACCTGCAAGAAGCCCCTATCAACTCTTTGAAAACTCACAACTTATTGGTCTATCATTTTCCGATATTGAGCCTGCATCCATATGATACCCAACAGAGACCACTCTAATTGGGCAAGGCATGGAACAGTAACAAAACCTCAACAAACCACAACAAAAAAGACTCCAGAAAAACACTCATACCAAAAAGAACTCAAAACAAAATGAAAAAACAAAACAAAACAAAAAAAAACCCCAAACACATTTTCTCTTCTTTCCACATATCAAACTACCTCACTATACAGAGACAGGTAATACTGAAAAGAGGTCAAGGGACCAAACACACAGAAGTCTGCAGTAGTAAAATATAAATACATAAATAATATTCTAACATATTTATATATTACTAACAAATCAGATGGGAATATCCTGCTTATTCTCAAAAATAACCCTGAAGACCTAGTTAATCAAGACTTCTGTATTCTTTTGAGATACCTATTTTAAACGTAAGCTGAAGCGACTGATAAACACAGTAACATTTTAAATAACTAGGTATGCCTAGTAAGGTTGGGGATGATTTTTCACTCATTTTTTATTTTATATCATTCTGTACTTACCGGACAGAACCTCACTCCAGGACTTCAGAGTTCCATCTCCTTGCTACAGTTGATGACACCAGAAAACTATATAATAAAGAAAGCATGGAAGGAAGCTACCTGAAGCAACTAAACCAGTGCTAATACTGTCATCAACATTCTAAGGTGGAAAGGTCTTAATGTCAGTCTTAACTTCAGTTTACAACATTTCTAATGAAGACTATTTTTACAGTAGCTGTAAGATTAAGACTGCCTAAATTTATCCTCTTCACCACACCTACCCCCAAAAAAACCACATTGCAATTCATTTAGTATTGTTCATATGTGTAATCCCATTCTGGGCGTTCAAAGACCATACATTTCATCTAACCTGTTCAAAACAAAAGTCATTGCTGTATTTTTGGGAAGAAATGATGGCTAATCACTCTGCAGAAACAGAGTTCTAGAAGCAAAGAATCTTAGAACAGCCCAGGTAGGAAAGGGCCTGGTTGGGGAATCATCTGGTTCACCCTTTCAAGGAAAACGGAGCCTAGATAACATTATCTAGCACCACGTTCTACTGCATCTTGAAAACCTCCAGCAATAGGGACTTTACCACGTTCCTGAGGAGGTTGTTCCAGCAAGTAAGTGTTCCTACTATTAAAGAAAAGAAAAAAAAAAACCTCTCGCACATTGAGATTAGAAGTGTACCAGTGCAACTTCTACCCATTGTCCTTTGTCTTCTCCATGTGGCTCCTTGTGAAGAGAAAGCCTCCATCCTCTTTGTAGCTGTCGTCTAAGTTGGTGAAAAATCACTGCAATAAACCCACTATAGAGAACAGTTCCTTCCCTGGAAATTCTGTCACCTGTCTCAAGAATCAAAGGAATCATATGGGAGAAAAAATTCCTGAGATGCCAAGAACCAACTCTTCCATGGCCATTAATCTGAATTAAGGGAGCTCAGCAACTCTCAGTATTTTACTCTTAAATTATTTATCATTTAGATGTTTAATTGCTGTACTCTTCCCTGACTTCTATTTGTAGACAACACCATAGTACTTTTTTTGCTCCTTTGTCTTAATGTACCTACCACCAAAACTGGATTGAAACTGCTTATATGCAAACATATGCTTTAGAGTACAGATTCTCTTGTTTCTGAATGACTTAAACCAAAATTAATTTTAAAATACCAGGTCATACAAATAACCAGTAGGCAATAAAATAAATAAACAGAATAACAAGCACATGTGTTTTAAGATTTCATCAATTATCTGTGTAAGAAATTTGTATTTGCAGTCTTGTAAGAGTAAGCTATTTGAAAAAGGAATTAGGTCGCAGTGTATTTCATAACACATGCATCCAATCATTATTACAGAATATCATCACAAAATTAAATTGATATTAGGTCTCAACACTCAGAACACAATTATTGAAGTGAATAATTGCAATAAAAGTATGTTATAAGCAGGATCAAATTGGAAGAGGTGGAAAACATCCAGCTTCTTCAAATTTCAATGTTGTTCAGAAGACATTCTGTACGTTTGTACTACAGCACCCGCTCAGCAACACAGGTTTTGGCTACCCTGTCAGCATGTGGTATTCTCTTTGGCT
Organism: Falco cherrug; assembly: GCF_023634085.1. Taxonomy (NCBI): domain Eukaryota; kingdom Metazoa; phylum Chordata; class Aves; order Falconiformes; family Falconidae; genus Falco; species Falco cherrug. The sequence goes on from NC_073697.1 coordinate 51,238,871, forward strand.
CATTAGGTTCAGATAATCAACTTGGAAAAAGAACAGACACATTCCTTAAAGCTCTGCTATCAACCCACAAAGCACCCAGTTAAGGTATCAAAATGAGAAATAAACCGAATGAGGTTTTCATAATATAGTTACTTTGCTTCTTGCAAAGCCTGATAAAAAGAAACCTAATTTTGGCACTTCAGTCAAATCATCACAGTAGTGACTTCAGTTATGACTATGCTCTAAAATGGACTGAAAAGAAACATTTAATTTTTCTCCAAGGCCACAGAGCTATCTATGAAGCGCCTCAAATTCTGGTGTGGGTTCACTTGGTTTCTTTTTCCTGTTCTTGCCCCACGTCCTCCTCTCAAACAGGTTTTGGAACTTTATTCTGTCCCCTTCTAAAATACAGCTATTCTCATCCAATCAAGGCCTAAGTAAGTTCACTATTAAGGTACCAAAGAATACTTACAGTGGTGGCGTTTTTATTTATTATTATTTTTATTAATCATGAGGTTGTTCCTGGTGACTTTCACTGCTGCCAGGTAAACTTAAAAACAAAAAATAGTGTTGGGCATAAAGTTTTCTGTTTTGTACAACAGAAGCATGAAAGCTTTTATGCACAGTTATGGTTGCTAAGAGTTCAGAAACTGGCAGCATCTGACATGAACTTTTTTCTGCTTCAACTGCATTTACATCTATCCCACAATACTCTGCCCTGCTCTTGCTGTTTTTTTAAAAAAAGTACACTAGAAACAAGTGGAAGTTCTGAACCAATGTGTGAAGTATATATGGGTAGCAATGTATGAAGTATAATCAAAACAGCAGCAACAAAAAAGAACTAATAATTAAGCCATCAAATAAGTGCTATTTGCTTTCCTTTCTTCCCACTGTAAATCACAGCCACCTTATAAGATGAAGTCTATGGTCAGCAGCAACCTCATCCCTTCTTGAAAACACCAGAACTTCCCCGAGTCCTATATCCAGAAACCTCCATTACTAAAAGTATTTTGATACAGGTTGATGATGCAGAGTAATTCAAAGAAAGAAAAAAACAAAAACACAAATAAGGTGAAATCAGGACTGAAAAGTACGTTGCAGTGACATATAAAATCCACAGCAATAAAGGCACACGGAAACAGTAAGTGTTGTGCCTATCTGATACATAGCTTCAACTTTATTTCCCCTGCCCTTTTTGAGCTTCAGTCATGTGTAGCAACTCACTGTTCCACAACTCTTTTGCATGTCTTTTATCAGGATTTAGCATGAACGTTCTTTTAGAAGAGATGAGTATTTAAAATACACTATTGCATTATATTATTAACAAAACAAAAAAGAAAAAGGGTGGGGCTTTTTTTATTCTTTACTGAAAACAGCAGAAGATTAAGTCCATGAGAAGTGATGGGGAGAAGCAGGCCAATTTGACACAGTTTATAGGAATTACATTAGTTTACTAATGTTCCAATACTCAAATAACCTTGTAATCATGAGTACTGATGGTCTGCATTTACGATACAGAACATGCCAGTGCTGTTAGCTCTGAAATCAATTGTAGCAACATGAAAATTTTAATTTAATTGCTCATACAGCAAACTAACTACATTAATGTCAGTACACCCAGCAAATTTAATTCCAATGTGGTTTATACCCCCCTTCCACCCACACACTGAAAGACAACCACCCCCCCATCTGAGCCATACCCATGGATAAATACACAAAACATAACCGATACAAAAACTCACTTTCACTGGACAACATCTAAAATATGTAAATACCTGTTCCTGCAGGTCGTAGTCATAGCTATCATGCAGCAGAAGACTGAGGACATACCGAGTATAAATCATGGCATCAATGCCACACTTCTCTAGCTCTTGTCCCAGCCAGGTCTGCACTGGACCCAAAGCATGTAGCAGAGACATTTCAGAAACAGATACAGGGCCTGGATAAGAGCTTGAGGAGCTTTCAGATGGCAAACCATCCACAACAACTGTACAGATAGGGCGCATGAATCTAGGTGGTTGGCATCCTTATAACGTGAAGCATTTTCTGTAGTTGATATTCCGTCGATATCTGGAGGTGATTTTCACTCCAGTAAATAGGAGAGAGGCTTGACTTCTAGGACAATCATTTATGTTTCCTGGCAGTTAGCCGTCTAGAGACGAACATCACTCTTCAGGCATGACCAGTGAATAAACTAAATCCTAACAGCAAACACATATGTAGATGTGTTTTTCTACCTTAATTTCACATTGAGGCCAGATGCAAGTCCCCAGCAGGACCTATAAAGAGGAAAAAATGATAAGTTGTGATAATATGTATCCATAAATGAGTAATATTAAACAGTGAAAAAAACCACCCAATGTAGAGAGCAGTCATTTACATACTGCTTACTCCACATATATAGTATACCTATTCAGTGTCATTTTGAAAGGTAACAGGAGTAATTCCAAGTTTAAAGGTACTTAGAAAAGGTACTTTTTAATACAGGAAGAGAGACTCTTTCATTAAAGACTTCACAACTAATCCGTTGATTGAAATATATGCTTGATTTAGCTTTATGGGAAAGCTGGGATTCTGTTACTTTCATTATCAGCTGAAAAAAATCCACTTTGAGAAACAATCAATCAATCTATGTTAGTTTGCATAACGACTGACCGTATATTTTGTATCACTAAAGCACAATATAATCCTATTGTTTTGCAGTGATTTCTGGTTTTGGAATAGAAAAAGGTGTCTTCTTTATAAAAGAACTCACTTACAAAATTTACCTGGCCCGAAGTCTCATAAATCCTACCACAAAATAGTTGCTATCTTCAGGCGTGGGGTTTGGGGTTGTTTGTTTTCTCAGGACAACAAAGTATTTTGTCATCCAAAATCTGTCCTCACAAAAATATAAATCTCTGGAATAACTTCCAAAATTTGAGCAGAATAGAATTTATCAGTGCCAGAATTAACATTTAACCCTCTTCACAGAAAGCATACACCAGTCTTACCTGAGAACTTACCTAAACCATACCCTAAAACAGACAAACCATCCTAAGACTTGCACCATCCACAATCCCAAATCTATCTTGCTAAGTAAGGAGGAGAAGGTGCAAGCACCACACATGTAGGCATTCTGCCCTCTAACCCAGAAGAATGCAGTCCAAAAAAGGCATTTTTGAACTGGTCTGCCAAACAACCACATGTCAGTCTGGCATTTGTGTAGGCCTTCTGTCCTCTCCAGCTTCTCAGCAAGAGAAAACAAAGCTCAAATCCTAGCAGGAAATATCCCTTCAATGAAAGAAAACAAAGACTAAAGGATCTAAACAAAATCTACTCTTTTGTTTCAACCCCACTGCAAGATGGCCAACACACTCAAAACAGACACCACCTACTACAACTATCTGAACTATATGCTGTGTGCCAGGAACAGATGCACAGAGCCAGGAGAAGGATCACTGCTCAGCAGGAGAGCCCCTGAAGCCCACGGAGCACAAAGGAATTCCAGCCACTCCAGTGGGTAGGTCAGCTTCATTGAGGGCCCAACTTAAATGCTTCTGTGCAAACACATGTAGCATGGGGAATAAACAAGAGTTAGAGACATGCACATGCCTGCAGGATGGGTATCTTACTGATACCACAGAGAGACAGTGGGATGGTTCCCATAACCGAAGTGTTGGGATGGAAGGATACAGGCATGGGAGACAAGGAGGCAGTGTCACCCCCTATGTCAATGACCAGCTGGAGTGCGTGCAGCTCCACCTGGGGTGGATCAGGAGCCAACCAAGAGCTTACAGGTCAAGATCAAGGGGAGGACAAGGACAAGTGACATTATAGTGGGGGTCTGCCATAGGCTACCTGACCAGGAAGACCAAGCAGATGAGGCCCTCTATAGACAGACAGGAGCATCCTCACGTTCACAAGCCCTGGTCCTCATGGGGGACATCAATCACCCTGTTGGAGGAACAACACAGCAGGGCATAAGCAATCCAGGAGGTTCCTTCTCCAAGTGCTAGAGGAGCCAACAAAGAGAGGTGCAGTGCTGCACCTTGTTCTCACCAACAGGCAGGGGCTGCTGAGGAATGTGAAGCTCAAGGGCAGCCTTGGCTGCAGTGGCCATGAAACGGTGGAGTTCAAGACCCTTAGGCATCAAGGAGGTTGTACAGCAAGCTTGCTACCCTGGACTTCAGGAGAGTAGACCTTGGCCTCTTCAGGGATCTGTCTAGTAGAGTACCATGGGACAGAAGGATGGAGGGAAGAGGGGCCTAAGAAAGCTGGTTAATATTCAAGGATACCTCCTCCAAGCTCAAGAACGATGAATCCCAACAAAGGCGGCAGCAGGCAAAAACACCAGGAGGCCTGCATGGATGAACAAGGAGCTCCTGGACAAACTCATACACAAAAAGGAAGCCTACACAGGGTGGAAGCAAGGACAGGCAGCCTGGGAGGAATATTGAGAAGTTGTCCCAGCAGCCAGGGATCACATTAGGAAAGCTAAAGCCTCAGTAGAATTACATCTGGCCAGGGACATCAAGGAAAACAAGAAAAGCTTCTATACATTTGTCAGTGATAAAGGAAGACTAGGAAAAACATGGGCTCTCTCCAGAAAGAAGCAGGAGACCTGGTTATCCAGGACATGGAGAAGTGTAAGATACTCCACAACTTCTGTGCCTCAGTCTTCACCAGCAAGTGCTCCAGCCACACCATCCAAGTTGCAGAAGGCAAAGGCAGAGACTGGGAGAATGAAGAACTGCCCACTGCAGGAGATCAGGTTTGAGAATGTCTAAGGAACCTGAAGGTGCACAAGTCCATGGGACCTGATGAGACACGTGCGCAGGTCCTGAGGAAACTCCAGGCAAAGTTGCTAAGCCACCATCCACCATATTTCATAAGTTGTGGGAGTCCAGTGAAATTCCCACTGACTGGAAAAGGGGAAACATAACCCTCATTTTTAAAAAAGGGGGAAAAAGGAAGACCCAGGGAATCACAGGCCAGTCAGTCTCACCTCTGTACCTGGCATGGAACAAGAAGATCATGTTTCCTCCTAGAAACTATGCTAAGACACATGGGATATAAGGAGGTGATCCATGACAGCCAACATTGCTTCACTAAGGACAAATAAAGCCTGACAAAATTGGTGGCCTTCTATGATGGGGTCACAGTGTTAACAGATGAGGAGAGAGAGCTGATGTCATCTGTCTGGATTTGTGCAAAGCATTTGACACTGTCGCACATGACATCCCTGTCTCCAAACTGGAGACATGGATTTGATGGAGGGACCACTTGGTGGATAAGGAATTGGCTGGATGGTTACACTCAGAGTTGTGGTCAGCGGCTCGATGTCCAAGTGGAGACTGGTAAGAAGTGGCATTCCTCAGGGGTCAGCACTGGGACCAGTGCTGTTCAACATCTTTGCCAGCAACATAAGACAGCAGGATTGAGCGCACTCTCAGCAAGTTTTCCAACAACACCAAGTTGAGTGGTGCAGTAGTCAACACGCTGGAGAGAAGGGCTGCCATCCAGAGGGACCTTGACAGGCTTGAGAGGTGGGCCCATGCAAACCTCATGAAGTTCAGCAAGGCCAAGTGCAAGGTCCTGTGCGTGGGTCAGGGCAATCCCAAGCACAAATACAACCTGGGCAGAGAATGGATTGAGGGCAGCCCTGAGGAGAAACACTTGGGAGTGTTGGTGGATGAGAAGCTCAACATGGCCCAGCAGTGTGCACCTGCAGCCCAGAAAGTCAACAGCACCCTGGGTTGCATCAAAAGAAGCGTGGCCAGCAGGTCCAGGGAGGTGATTCTCCCCCTTCACTCTGCTCTGGTGAGACCCCACCTGGAGTACTGCGTTCAGCCCTGGGGTCCTCAGTGCAAGGAACACATGGACCTGTTAGAGCAGATCCAGTGGAGGGCCACAAAAATAATCAGAGGGATGGAACACCTCTTCTATGAAGAACAGTTGAGAGAGAAGGGGTTGTTCAACCTGAAGAACAGAAGGCTCTGGAGAGACACTGTGGCTTTCCAGTACTTAAAGGGAACTTATAAAAAAGATGGGGACAAAACTTTTTACAAAGGCCTGTAGCAACAGGACAAGGGACAATAGTTTTAAACTGAAAGGCAGTAGATTTAGATTGCAGAGAAAGAAGACATTTTTTACAATGACGGTGTGAGACACTGGAACAGCTTGTCCAGAGGAGTTGCAGATGACCTGTTTGAAGTGTTCAAGGTCACACTGGACAGGGCTTTGAGCAACCTGATCTAGTGAAAGATGCCCCTGCCCATAGTAGGGTGTTTGGACTAGGTGATCTTTAAAGGTTCCTCCCAACCCAAACCATTCAGATTCTATGATACAGCAAAGCAAAGGGCTTCTGGATACTGAGTGACTTCAATCAGAACTTACTTAGACACATGGTTTAGATCCTTAGCACCTAGTAAGAACTGAAGTTCCGCTTCAGCCTGTCCCTGAATGAGGTGATAACGTGGCCCCTCTCTTCTACCTTAACACTTATTTTCATGAGGCATCTGAGATATTCAGTTCTTAAGACCTATGCTGACAAAACCTGATTGACTTTGGCTGACCAGTTAAAGCGCGTCTTGCCTTTTTTAGATGAGAAGGGAGAAACAGCAAGAGAGAGACAGGTTATCATAGGAATTAAGAAATGAGAAAACAATGACATTTCTATGATCTTCAAATATTACAGTCCAGCTTTTTCAAATACCATATTCAATTACCTACTTTAACTTTTTTAAAGAAGTTTCAAAATACATAAGTGATATGAAGACTGGAAAGCTGAAAAAAATTCTGAAATAATATCTGAGACTTCTCATTTTAAGACCATCTCAAGTACTTCATTTTACAGAAAGTCTTAAAACATATTTCCATTATGAATCAGAATTAACAAAATGTCATGCAAACTGATTATTTTCCCATCCCAGTACTAGGGAGTGGCCTTCCATATTAAATTAATACAAGTCACTCAAAGGGTGAACATTTCTGCCAACAGATGAGAAGTTTGATTTTAGAGATAACATTTTCTGAAAAATAAATTATCATTCCTTTTTAATCTTTTTCACACTGTCTTGTTTAATATAACTTTCTCCACCCTCACAATGACCATGGCTAATCTGAACAGGGAGACTACAATACAGCCTAAGTAATTAGTGCAATGCTAGTTATTTTAACCACCAAGTTGGAAAGAATTCTCCATTTCCAGCTAAAAAATATGATGGAGGACATGCCTTACAATGGGAACTACAAAATAAGATCACTTAAAAATCCTAAAGTAAAAAATACATTAAATTCTTTCAAAATAATTTCTACTTACTCCCTTGTAGAATTTTTCCTTTTAAGTAATCTCAGTTTTTGTAATACTAATCAATGACCACAGCAAGGTCACTTTTTGATAACCTGTCAACAGCCTAACCACTAGAGGCACAAGAGCCCATTTACTGAAGTGTCTTGTAAAGGAATGAGAACACAATACTCAGATTTTTACAATTTAGACCATCTCAGAATAGATACACTTTCTCAATATTCTACTCAAGTGTGATAGTCACTAAACATTCTTTTGACATAAAATAGACAGCAGATGAAAATAATGGAGTTTTAGTCTCCTGACGTCTAGCTAAGGAAAAGCAACAACGTTAAATAATCTATAGCAAGAAACAAAAAGAAGGTTCAATGTACAGAAACTGAAGCTGGAACACTCCAGGGCATTCCCTGCAACAGAGTAGTTTTTGCAGGGTAAGTGACCTCTTCTGAAAATTAAATAATCCTGGTCTTCTCCTTAAGTGAAATGGAATACAAGTATTGTCACATCAAATACATAAAATAATTTACAAAAGAAAAAAAAAGTTTTGGTAGTACAATCACAAGAGTCACACAAATGTTCTTGTAACCGTATTATCTACACAACTACAGCATGATAGTGTAAAATTACACAAAGATTACCAGTAAGCGCACTAAAAGGATGTAATTAAGTCACTCTTCAATGAAGCTTGACACAAGCCCACCAAGAAAGAGCTAGCATATATAACTGTTCTTATCAGATTATCAACAGAAAGAGTAGATTGACTAAAAGCCCATGCCAGGCAAGATATTTCAACTTCAACAGATTTTTTTCTCTGTAATTCCCCTTCATATAAAAAAAGAAGTTTCTTTTAAGGGGCTTAAAAGGAAGGCCTTTTTTCCAGTTGTTTCTAATCTTGGAAACCATTGACCAAAGGCAAACCACAAAACCCCGTGAATTAATCTAAGGTAACCTCATCTGTATTATCAGCACCAAAAGGCCTCTGAAAATTATGCATCCACACAACAAGGTTCTGAACATTTTTTTTGTAACTGACAAAAAATAAGTAGATTTAATGCTTTAACAACTTTCAAGCTTTCTTAAAGATATACCTACTATCAGCTCTTGAAGTAACAGAAAATATTGTAATAGGAGAGTAAAAACCATATCCCTTACTATTATCCTTTTTAGGTAAACTTAAGGTTCGCAGAATTGTTCTTGGAGATCATAAAAAGGTAACTTAAAAAGGAAGCAAACTGTCTGCAGGCTTAAATTCACTACACTGGGGTCTACACTCTCAGTGGAAAAGAAAAATCACAAGTTCTACATATTGGAGGAAGTTGAAAACTGATGTATTGATTTATTTATTTATTTGTTTGTATAATCTGCAAATAAAAACTCTCAAGCCCCACAGTTACTCTAGAACACATTTTGATACCTCTACTACAGAGAAGCCAATCTCTTGGAAAAAGCTACAGATGCTACCTTTTTGCTTCCTTCCATTCCCAAAAGGGATAACGTGTATTTCCAGTGCTTCACTCTGCCTGCTGCTATATGTTAGCAATTAGACAAAACAAATTCTCACACAATAGTTATGGCGACTGTTTTATACAAAGTTTCCTCTATTACTCTTAGAAATATGCCAGTACATTACACAGTTTACAATTACCACCTCTCATTTTCAAAAAGTTTTTTTCCCTGCTATGGTCTTTGACAATGTATGACAATTTATCAATGCACAGAGGAAAAAAAAAAAAGAAAGATCATAGAATTCTTTTTTTTTTTTTTTTTTTTTTTTTTTGTTATAATGTGGATGTGTGTCCACATTTTTTAACCAGGACAAAGTTTTTTAGAAGTAGTTATTTTTTCCCAGATTGGTTGTCTTATAAGCAAACAATCCTTCCTCTCCCTGACAATTACATATAGAAAAATATGCAAATCTTAATTAGTAGAAATCACAGTTAAAATTTTATCAAGTTTGCTCAATAGAATACTGAAATCACATATTCACTTCAGTAAATTTCAGTCCCCTCTAGAAGACAGATAATCAAAAGCATGGTCACATAATATGATGTTAACAGAAGTCCAAAATTGTTCTTGTATATTACAGAGGAATCAGCAATTTTACCATCATTTCTTTTGTTTCTTTCAGTGAAAAATCTAAACAAATCCTTAACATACAAACTAAGCAGCCACACACTGGGGAGGGCACTGTCAAAGCCCAGAAACAAAGCCTATTTAAAGTCCAGCAAACAATGGCATCTGTGTCCTTAATAAATTTCACATGGCATTTAAAAGACATGTGAATTCAGAAGTAAAAGAATTTGTTATTTTTTAATCACATTCATCAATAACCTAAGAAATTTGGCTGCACAGTCTTCAAAGCAAGGACAGCTTTTTTATGCTTGGTGATGTTTGATGTTATTGTACAACAAACAGCAGACCAGGGACTTGATTCATGACCTAGGCCCTGAAATACTATCACAAAACAAACAAACAAAAAAGATAATGCCTATACTATAAACAAACCTCTGCCTCCATCTCAGTCTGGACAACTTCTGCCAAAAAGCTTCAGAAGCAGTGCCATGCCATGAGAAACAGATTAAAACACCTGGCTGGAATCAAAGCAAGGAACACTAAAAGCAGACTGAAGCATAAAGGCAGACCTGTGAATTAACTTTTAGATATACATAGAACTTCCTTTTTTAATAAGTATTATTGGGAAGTCCAAGAGTAACAGAATCTCATTTGTAATGGATATATGTTTTAAAGTTGACTGGTGTCTAACAAGGCTGGGCTTATGCTATAGTTCTAGCATAACTCAAGTCAAGTCAGAGAACACACAGAGGAGGCAGAAACCAGTGTGTGGGTGTTACTGCAGGATTTTTTCTCTTGTAAATCTGCAAGCTTATTTTCATAACACTTATCCAAATGAAAATCTGAAGCTGCTAATCTGTATAAAAGCTTAATGGAATTACTCAAAGGATTCATGAGCTACCATATAAGCCTCATTCACTTAGGTTAGCAATGAAAAAGAAGGGAGGTATAACCAAGATGACACCAAGGGAGTCAGCAGTACAATTCTTAGGTTTCTGCATTGGGACTTGCACTGCTTAACAAATTTGTAAGCAACCTGGAAGATAACATGGGTGACAAAGTTAAGAAGCTACCAAATGACAGCAAGCTATCAGGGACAGCAAATACAAAGAAGGACCTTATGAAACCAGACTGGGCAATAAAAAGGCAAACAAAATTCAGTATCAGTAAACTTGAAATAAGACACAGGGGGAATAATAACCTCATGCTATGAATACATAGAACAATGAGTTCTGAGCTGACTATTAATCCCAGGATCTATTTCCTAAGTAGCATGTTAGACACTTCATGAAACTCAAACCCAGCAGTAGTCTAAAGAGCAAATCACAGAAAAAAACAAAGTCACGCTGCTTCACTAAATTAATTGTTTGCATTTATATCATACATAACATGCAACCTTGGACCTACAATACCAAAGACGACATGCCTCTCCATGGATAGAGATTAACTGTTCAATGTTTGTCAGTTGGGGTTTTTTTTTTCAATATTAATAAGAACTATGTACAATACTTTACACAACAGCTACTAGAAATTCCTTGCCAAAAGATAGTGATGACTCAAAAAAAACACCCAACAAAAATTAGATGGGTTTCAAAGGGAATTGAACATGAGATCCCTGGAGAGTTTCCAACTAGACAAACCACAACAGGTTCAGGAATACCCTAGACTGTAAACGGTGTGAGGCTGAAGGACTATTCAGGAGAGATATCACATACGCTCTCCCTATTCTTTTTTGTCCTTAAAAGCTCACTTACAGATGCTGTTGCAGACAAGTACCAGATTTGACAAAGCCTTTGTCTGAACCAGTACAGCTGTTCCTATAAAACATTTATGTTCACCGTAACACAAGAACAACATTTCAAAAACCAGTAGCTGGAGGAGTTCAATTAGCTGATCCACTCACAGGGCTGCACATTATTAACGATATGAACTTTGTTACAAGAAGCAAGAACATCAGTCCTGTCAAGAGAGCAAAAACTGAACTATGAGAAACAATTGTTAATGGACTGCAGAATTAGCAGGTGCAGCACCTGCACTAGGGGTTCAGCTGCATATGCAACACCTCAAATTCTCAGTAATCTGAACATTCCCCACATTCTTAAAACAAACACGTAATATAAGATGGAAGATGTACAACTTGTAAGTTACAAAAAAAAAAAAAAAAAAAGGCAAGATGGAAAGAGGAAAAAGCACGACCCAGCAGCAAAACCAACAAACACTGTGAAGAATAGTCACAGCATACTACATTCACCACACAACAAAACTTCATCAGCTTACAGAATTGTAAGAAGGTCTGAAAGTGGCTTCATACATAGGCTTTTCTGAAAGGGTTCCTATTACATATAGCGGACTTGTAAAAAAGCATCTCCGTATAGAGGACATTTAGGAAGTGGTTCTTCACTACACGTAACATGACTTAAAAATTTAATTAATAAGCCCTAATAGTTGACAAGTTTTGCAGATCGTGGTTCAATAGGTGTCTTGGTAATTGAGGAAGTAAATTTTATCTTCAAGACATAAGCACTGTTATTTCATAGCATTACTCAGGAAACTGCTTCAGGAAGTCAAGACTCAATATTAAAGATGCATAAAAGTAACCAAAATCAAGCACTTCATTATGCAGCATGTAGCCACCACTTCCATTTAAATTAATACACGGGAGCCCAGAGCATTCCTGACAAAATAAAACCTGACAAATAAAACAATTTCTGGTATCAGTTTGTTGTGTAGTTGTACCAGGTAAGGGTAAGTACAGCTCACTTGTAACCTGCAGCCCCTCCACCCCAAAACATTGTGTCTTCAAAAATTTCAATATTAGAAGGGGCTTACAACTGTTAAAAACACCTTCAAGCATTGATGAGATTTAGTAAATTTAAAGATATAAGATATTTATAGACTGTCTGAATTTAGAGGAGTGAAATACTGCTTCGCTAATTTCAAATGCCCAGCTGCCATTAACAATGGCAAAATTTACATTATTTTAGTAAGAATTTGACCAAACTAGGTTATCCAGCTACCAATATAGTTATAATTCCATTTATACTTAAAAAATGATGAATATAAACTGCCATGAGAAATTTTTTTACCAGTTTAGTTTGTTACTGCCCAGACTAGATTTTGAACTAAATTTCAAGTTTCTTTAAAACTGGTGTTTGAACTAAAGTTTAGTCCTCTACCACTTTTTTTTTTTAACCTTATCTGAAATAAGACAAATGTACACACATCACATAACTTAGAAATATGGTAATTTTTTATAATTTTGAAATTACAAATCAGCATCTAATAACAAGGAATTTAAGTAAATATTTTCACATTTAAAATTAACGATAAACAATGCTGCATATAACGAACAAAATTTGAAGTACTACTATTGCCAGCACAAGTAGCAGTTTGTAAAAAACAGAATTGATGGGGTTTGTACCAGCAGTACTTTTTAGGAGAACGACAGCAGCAGCAGCATCTTGACAGTGAAACCTGTGTGGCTGACTCAAAGGCTAGTCTGCATAACACAAACTGCACTACAACCGCATATTGCCACTGAGACTGCATGTTTTACTGGTTTTTCTCCTCATCCCTTCCTGGCATTCTCACCTTTTTGTCCTTCTAATTAACCCATTCACTGTATGGTTGCAGGACAATCTGGATCTGATTGTTCTCAATGCAAAAAATTCATTTTTGGTGGGCCAGCCTTCAAAAAAATACAAGTAAGCAATCAACTCACTCCGCTACCACAAAATTTCTACATCTGGCATAAGAGAGGAAGCGGGGTTGCCCCTTTCCGTAGTTGCCCATTGTTAGATCCACTTAAGTATAACAAGAAAACACCAGGAAGGCACAGTTCAGAGGCTACATTTTAGCTAACTCAGATGCAAGTCTTTCTTACCACCCTTACTCTTTGCAACTTCAAGTGTGGAAGCCAATCCAGGTACTTCAACAGATATGATGGGTACTTCCAACATTTTTGCAGAAATTCCCTACTGACCCATGCCACAGTATCCCATGTTTATATCATTCAGCATATTAACCCTCAAAACAAACAGAATCCTACCAGAACAGTAGCCTGAAAATGACAAAGAAATTACTGCTCCCTTCAAGCTTGGTATGAGAGAGGCAGATGTTGCACAGTAACCAGCCTAGAACATCATGGATCACCAAAGTGTGGAGAAGCCAAGAGAAAACATGAGCGCCGATGCAGAAGGCACCACATGTACACCTCAAAAATGTAGGCATCACTTCAGTTCATACTTTACAGTACTCCCCAACCATTGGTGTAATTTCAGCATCACTGACATCAGGTTTAAGACTGTTCTGTTACATTACATTTCTTTTTATCATTGAAGACATTAGTATGATTTAAGTTTTTCAATTTAAAACTGCAGATCTTAACCAGCGTACTAAAGCAAAGCCACTGACAAACACCTCGCTCTCCTCCTTTTACCTCAAGTCTATTACACACAGGGATTGCCTGAATGGACTGCTACAGGGCCCGAGAGGTCCTGGGGAGAAATACTTGTCTAGCTGTAACTTCAAAGAAGAGACAGTTACACTCTGTTTTTGTTCAGTCCCATGAGAATTTTCACACGGATGCTATTTATCAAAAGCTGTATCTTTTACTTTGTACACAAGCAACAGATCACACATCACTGATTACCATCATCACACTTATAACACTTTCTCAGATTTAAGGAAACATAAATGGAATTAAAAACCAAAAACGAATCACAAAGGCTGCACACATTTTAAACTCACTGAAACATTTACCTTCTGGCCTTTTGGCACGTAAAATCTGTAAGCTTTCTACTACTTGTGTCTCACTATATCTACTAATCCTTCTATCACCTAGAATATACGCAGGGCTTAACAGTGCAACAGAGGATGCAAAGTAACGGGAAGACCAGATATATGCTCTCGACTATTCTGATCTGTCTCCTTCCTGCCCCTCCTGATGTCTTTGATTTACTCAACTTTTAGAGCAGTTCAAACTACCTGTTACTAACAACTATTTGCCTGTGTTTGAACTCCCTTCCCAAGCAAGATGGCAACGGCTTGGAAGCCTGAGCACCAAGTTATGTGTGCATACATTAAAATAAACTTGCCTCCAGCTCCCCGACTTCTCAAGTGTGCAGACACAGACAGCAGCATGCCCCAGCAGGTGTTGCCAGCCCCCTCTAGGGCACAGGCAGCCACCAAAAGGAATCACCCCCCATGTGGGGCCACCAGTGAGACCACCCTGGTAACATGTTCAGTGCTCTTCACACCAGCTGGAATGCTAGTGCAGCACCAAGCAGCCCCATGGCCACTCCTTTAGTGCAACCATATAGGATTAATTTTAATTAATACACAATTTATTCTTAGGCATACATTGCATCTTTCAGTTGAGGAGGGAAAAGGAGATGAATTATGAATTCCAAAGATCCAATAACCACTGCCCATTTGAAGGCTATGGTATTTCTCCAGCTATTTATACTTTCAAAGTTAATAATCCAGCTGTATATAAACATTTAACTAGTTAATGACCACACGATATACTTTACTTTGTTTTATTAATGCCTTTAATTTGTATGAAGGTCTTCTCTGAATGCTTACTATTGAAGTTTTCTATACTTGGTCTGTGATTCAAGGAGGTAATTACTACCTTTTAGAAAAGCTTAAAATAGCCTCACGAAGGGCTTAAAACCAAACATAACTATTGCCTAACTATATAATCTCTTCAACAGCTCTTTTCATAAAAAGAAAAAGATGTTATCACAAATTCAGTAGGAAGTCACATATAGTCAATGTCTTCATTAATAACTGTGTAAAAGTGTACAATATGTGTCAGCCACAAAGAGGCTCAGTAATCGCAAAGAGTTCTGAAAAGTTGAATTTGCAAGCTCCATGACTTAACCAGCAGAAAAGATACCAACATTGCAGCAAAGAAAATATGGCAGACCTACAAAGGAAATTGTTTCAAATGCTTTTTTCCTGCATCTAATTTTTAACCAAAGTGCTGGTACATGAAATTCTATGTATTTATGAAATTGAGATCAGAAGCAGGAGTAACAGAACACAATAACAATTCACATGAGAGAATATACATTTTAGCATTTCAGTGCATTCAGTTGATGTTGTAAGACCACCAGGAAAACAACTCTTGTCTTCCTTCTTTTTCCATAAAAACATTTGTGATGTCTGTTGCCCTATAGTATCTCCACTTTCATGATTAAGTATGTTGCTTAAAAATGCTACTGCTTATTTAAAAAATAAAAAAGTTTACAAAATGAACAGGTAAGACAGGTTAATATTGCTCTTAAAATAACAAATTTGCTGTTTTCTACTTCAAATGACAGCTGGAAATCTTACCTTACTAAAATGCAAAATATTTAGCTATCACCACCAGAAAACCTCTTACAAAAACAGCAGGTCAGCACTATATTACTTCTCTTCAAGGAAGTTACTCTACTGTTAACCAAGGCATTTCTTTCACAACTCAAGAACAAAGTTACTAAAAACTGGAACCCTGAGGTTTCTCTCAAGCTGATATCCTGTTTAGAGAGAGAAGCTGGTAAAAAAATTGTATAAATATGAAAATTAGACTAATATCTGAACTTGCAGAAGTATTTTAAAACTCTCGTGTCACTCCACACAATTCAACATGACTCCCAGCAAAGCAGCTATAAAAAATTCAATAAAGCAAAAATTACTATAGGTAATTCAATTTCACTGTTAAGTGAAATAAGCAGCAGAGTGAACTTCTACCCCAGAAGACAAAACCAGGAGAATAGAAATTCACTCAACCACAACCTTTAGCTAATTAGTAATAGTCATTAGCTCAAAAACTTCAGCCAGAATTAAAATATCATGAAACAGTAGTTTTTCCTGAAGGTTTGTAAGTAAAGTTATCAATCAGACAAATCACTGGAAGCTGGCTGTTTCTTTCAAGATGCTCCAGTTTCCCGAATTCAATGCAGTTTTAATGTTGCACTCCCACTCGGCCACTGAGTCTTCAAATTTATTTCAAGTTTGTAATAACAGACTACAGAGTTGCAAGGATTTAGAGAGATTTAATTACTCATGCAATAGCAGCAATACGCATTACTGATTTGTTCATTAGTAATGCTTCAAGCAGCCTTTTTTCTTTAGGCTAATAAAACACATTATTTTCTTAAAAAGCACATATGACAAGCTAAACGACCAGAATAATTTCCTTAATCACTCTGTGTATGTTTTATTATTATCTCCGTCTAGGTCCTGACTAAACTAACGCTACCTGGAATAACCTTAGAGAGCATATATATCTTGCAAGTGAACTCTGCTGTTCTGATGTTAAATCTATATAATCTTACAAAAAGTTGCTTTACTTCCTCTGGTCTTCAGCTACTCCTAGCCTCTTACTCTCTTTTCTCTCTCTGTACTTTCTTCCGTGGTCTATACACATGCAAAACCTTGTCTGCAATGGAACTATGACTCCCTTCAGAATTCTACAACCAAGCTGGTTCACCTAACCAAACCATAACAAGAACAAACAACTCTCACACAACTTAATAACATATAAAAGGCATAAAAGCTCCTCCTTTCCATACAGCATCTTAAATACAAGCACATTAAGACAAAAACGATTTGCTTGAATTCAGTGACTGACAGAGCCAACAGAACACTGCAGGTGTCTTCAATCCCGGTCCAGTATTCTATGCAGCAGACCTTGTTCCTTATATAAATTTGATAGTAACTAGGGAAAGATTTTTAAAAGCTACAACAAGAATACAGAACTATCCCGGTATGAACCCTGTAACAATTTATTTTTATTTATTAACAAGGTTTTTTGCAGATATGAGTTTTCATGTGCAATCCTTTCTAGAATAAGGCCTAGAAAGTTACAGACAAAAGTAAAATTAGCATGGACCACATACTTGAAATTTCTGCCTCAGTGAAGTGAAAAAGAGAAATTTAAACATTCCCCAAATTATATTCAAAATAAAAATTGTTACAGCCAGCCTGAGCACAGACTATGCACAAACCTGGGAGGACATAATTCATCTATTACATGTAATATCACAACTGTGAAAAATCATTTAAAATACTTTATAATCGAAATTTCCACACTACTGCCTTAGAAATAAATCACTTGAAAAGACAGATACCAAAGTGGATATGCAGAAGCCAAGTTATGAACAGAATTCAGATGATGCAGAAACAATGAGTAGTTTTATACAGGTAAATCCAAACACTTGCATGTGAGATTATAAAGGAAACGGCAGATTAAAATTTAAATATATTCAGTAGCTTCCAATAAAGCCAGAGGAACAACTTCTAGTAAGAAGTCTGTGAAATAAAATCTTTGTGCTGAATGTTCAAACTAGTCAACCCTTCCCCAACCACCACCACCTCAACCACCACTGTGGCCCAATAAAATACACAAACTCTCAGCATCCACATGCACCCAACCAACTTTCAGGAAAGTAGAACATGATGCTTTTCAGCAAAAATATTATAACTAGCTCACCTCGATATTTTTCTGCTAAAATACTCTGACAGTTCTGCAGTTATCTGATATTTCTGCCTATAAAAATCTGGTAAATTATTTTTAAATTATGAAAATACTCTATACTTCTCCTTCCAATCAGCCAGTTTCCTCCTTGTCTGCGTACTGAAATGCAACTGAGCATTCAAATATCCAATCAAACATTTTTATAATGAAATTTACTCTACCCAGAAAAAAATCTTGGAGCGGGGTTGGGGGTATGAACACAACACAACAACTTGTTTCTTTAATTACATTTACAAATTACCTAACCAGCCTGTCACTGTTCTTGGACTAAATGAAGGATTCCAATCTCTGTTCCACAATACAGAAGAAATTATCCCAATAAACAGAGCATATTAAATAGCTTCTACAAGATCATTTGTATTCCAAGCTCCACTAGCAGTGCAGATAACTTGGGAGAGTTCCTGTTACCTCTCTTAGCCTACAGGAATTCTAAGTTCATGCTGTCTTCATCACATTCTGCTTTACCAGACATTCTTACTCATCTTATTCTAGGAATAAATTATTATTTTTAGTTATTAGCTATTGGTTGTTCCTACCATTATATGATTTTAGAGGCTTCACATTATCAGTCTACCAGATAGGTATGAAACCTATGCCATGAATGCATGTCTTAAGAAAGAAGAAAAACAAGCTGCAATGGAATAACAAGAAATAAGGGTCTTTCAGAAGCTGCAAAATAAAACCAGATTAAAAAAAAAACCAACAAAAAAAGCGGTAAAATTTCTTATTTTGAACACATTAACATTCAGATGGCTTTGAAGGAAATATTTAATGCACAGTACTTTCAACATCCATCATTACAAATTTTGTATGCTGCTTACGCAAAGCTTAAAGAAGCAGCAAACTGGTAGATGATTTTGCTAGGATTCTAGCTAAGCAGATAGAAGGTCTATTCTGACTCTACAGCACTATGCCTAAAACACAATAAAATTCCACAGAAAATTCACCTGTTAGGCATAAAACCATCCTCTCTGCTTACTTCATTCCCCCTATTCACCTAGAAACAAGATGCTCAGGAAGGACAAAAAATGAATTTAAGAGAGGCATCCAGATCTTCCTCTAGCAAACGAGCAAAGGAAAATGCTGACATCATTTCACCCCTATGGAATTTCTCTTACTTGGAAGGATAATGAATAGCAACAACAACAAAAGCAGTGGGGAATGCAGACTATGAAATAGGCATATTAAGATAACAAGAGAAGTCCAAGGCCTCCAATTTTTCCTCTTGGGTCTCCTTCCTTTCCCTCCGAATCCCCTGCCGATGAGCAGAAAAGCCAGAGGGCCATGTACCCAATCCAAATTTGCAGGAACTGTGGTCTCAAAGAATCACTGCCTCCACGGTGCACAGAACAAATGAACTTACAAAGTTATGTTACTGTACATATGGCAATACCTGCTAAGCAGAATATGGCAGAGATATGAACTGCTGATGCTTTCAATGGAGTGTACAAATCGGGATTTCCCCTAAAATTCCTAGTCTTTGAAAATGAGTAAAACACTACAAATATATAGCGTACTACTGATTTTATTCAAGTTACCCAGATTTCCTCTTCTATCTCAATGATCGAAATAGAAGACTTTGATACCCATACAATATGCTTTATTGATCAGAAGGGAGGGATTGTACACTACCACTTTAGCGTATCCATACTGACAAGAAACAGCAGATGGAGGATTAGTACAAAATAAAATCTGTACAGTTACATGTCAATTAACAACCAAGTTCCATGTCATTTACATTCATAAAGTATATTTCTGTCTTCAACAATAAAGAAAAATGTCAATTTCAGACTCCCATGGATTGTGAGGAGCCTGCAATACTTGGGTTTTAAGCACTGCAGTGAAGTAGTTTGTTTTACACAATTATCTACTGAATCATCACGAGCTCACTTTTGACAGCTATGAAACTAAATCTGATCCCCGATTTCCTCCTCATTCCTGGAACACATAAGTAATACACAGTGTGCCACAGAAGGGTAAAATCCTAAACGTTTAAAAGGGTTGGCAAGAGGAAAATCAACTACTCATACCACAGTGTCCTCTGATCCCAAGGCCTATAAACTACAACCCAGACTACTTATATACAGAAAACACTGGACCACAGGCATGCCTTTTATTTGAAAGGATAAGCAAATCCTACTATTTTCACCCTTCAGATCAGTATCAGGTACTGCAATGAGTAATTAAAACAAAGACAAAAGAGAAAAAAACACCCCACATTTGCTTTTCCTCAAAGTTTAATAGCACGACTTAATAAACGTATACTTTTAATCGAGACGACACGGCAGGAAGACAGAAAGGAGTTTGCTGGAACGAAGTGTCAGTTTGTGTCACTTCTGCATTCAGCTGTAACCTTCGCCAAACCTTGTCGTGTCCCCCCCCCCCCCCCCCCCCGCCCACTGCCTACGAGAGGCTGCGGCCCTGCCGCGCCCGCCCAGGCGGCGCGCAGCTCCGAGCGGCCATAGGATGCGGCTCCCGTCAGTCTCCTATCAGCCCAGCTCCTCCTCCTGAAACAGCAGCAGCCCTAGCCTTTCTATCCGCCTTTTGCCTTCCATAGGCCCCTAAAGGACAATGCTGTTGGAAAGAAAAAAGAAAAAAGAAAAAAAAAAGAAAAAAAAAAGGAAAAAAAAAAGGAAAAAAAAAAAAAGGAGGGGAGCGAGTCCCACCAGATCGGGCCCCAGGGTAACCCCGGAACGCCGCAGCTAAGCCAGTGGCGGATTCCATCTATCCCAATCCGAGGCATTTAGACCCATCTCCCAGCTCCTCCTCACCGGTCACCAGCCGCTGTCTGCGCTTTGTATAATTACGCACAGGATGAAAGGTCACGGCGTGAGCCATACCCGCGCACCAGCGGGGCATGGCAGCAGCCCGGGGGGTGCGGGAAGCCCTGTCACTTCAGCCCCACGGTCAGGCTGGGCAGGGAAGGGGCCGCCCGGCTCAGGTTGGCGCTACCCTGACCCGAAGCGCCGCATCCTCCGCTCTCCCTTCCACTGCGGCGGGTGACATGGGCGCAGGCCGGCACCCGCGGCGGGTGGGTGCTGGGGCCGCCTTCGCCTCCCTCCTCCTCTCCTCCCGCGCGTGACCCGGCCCGAAGGCCCAGAGCCCCGGCTCCCACCCCAGGCCGGCACCTCCCCCCGACCTCCCGGGCAAGCCGCTCACCTGGCGCCGGGAGCCCAGGGGCCGGGCCGGGATGGAGGAGCAGGGGGGGAGGGGGGGGGGAGGCCGGGAAGGCTCCGCTCCCAGGCTGGCGCTCGGACGGGGGCACCCCGGCCGGGCCCCCGGCCCCGCCCCCGAGCCCTGCCTCGCCGCCGGCCTGCGGCCAGCCCCCCCGCCCGGCCCCTCGCGCTCCCTGTCACCCCCTCCCCGGCCCCTCTCCCCGCGTCGCCGCGCTTCCTCCGCTCTCCCGCCGGCCCAGCCCCCGGCCTCCCCGGCACGCTCCCGCCGCGCTGCGGCAGGCGCCGCCAAGAAGCGGGACGCGCCGTCCCGGGAAACCGTCCTCCCAGCGCCGGCCAGGCCCGGCCCCGCAACTCCTCCTCTTCACGGGCTGTTAGCGGAGGGGAGAGATGAGCGGGCCGGCGCGGGCCTCCTCGGCCGGGCCCCGAGCCGCCGGCCCGGCGCTCCCCGGGGGTCGAGTCCGCCCGTCGCTCAGAGCAGAGGCGGGAAGGAAGGGGGGTGGGGGGGATAGGGGGGGGTGGGCTGCGCGGTGGCTGCCGCTGCCTCCCGGCTCCGTCCTCCCGTTGCCACGGGGAGGGCGGCAGCCGCCCTCCCTCCAGCCCTGCCCCTCCCTCTGCTCCCCGGGCCCGCGGCGGGTATTTACCTGCCGTGGCGGCGCAGAGCGGGGCCCTGGGGCCTCTGGCAGCCGGAGGAGGCGGCGGACTCCGTCCCGCTGCTGCCGTCCCCGAGTGAGGCGGGCGGGACGGAGCCGGGACCTGCCCTGGGAGGTGTTACGTAAACCGGCGGCGGCAGCGGCGGCTCCCAGCGCCACGGGAAGGGAGGGGGGCCGGCCGCTCCGTCACCCGGCAACAGGACTCAGCGCCCCGGCGGACCGCGCCGCAGGCTCCTCCCCGTATCCTTCCGCCTAGAGGGCGGCCCGGATCCCGCCGCCCAGGCGTGCGCGGGCCGGGCTGCGGGGCCGCGCCGGGGTGCCTGTGTGGCGCGGCGGGGCTGTGGGGCGCGGGCCGAGCTCTCCACCGCGTCGGCAGGCAAGCCCGGCCCCTCCGGCCCCGGCCGGTAGTGGCCGGGCGGCAGCGAGCCGGCTCCATGGCAGGCCGCCGCGCAGGAAGAGCGGGAGGGAGGAGGAGGAGGAAGGAGGAGGGAGGAGAGGGAGGAGGAGGAGGAGGAGGGGAAGTACTCCTCGGCCCTGGTTGTACAGCCTCGGCCCGCCCCGCCCGGCGGCAGAGCGCCGCGCTGTCCGACGGGCGCATGAGGCGAACAGGGGCGGGTGAGGCGTTTGAAAGTCACCGGCCGGCCGGCGGGCAGAGCGCCTCTGGGGGCCGGCGGGAGGCGGGCGGCGGCCCTCGGCCTGGCCTGGGCTGGGCTCCCTCAGCCAGCTGCCGGGAGCCGCCTGCGCCCCTCGGGAGGGCTGGCTGCGTGGTACGGCGAGAGGGAAACACCCAGGGCCGGGGCGGGAATGCGAAGGAGGAAATGGGGGATAATGGTGGAGTGTAGCGGTGTTTGTAATGTGAGGTCCTTTTGAAATCCTTAACGACTCAGAGGGCAGGGTTAGCAAATAAACTTTATTTCGCTGTTAAATGAAAGC
Source organism: Falco cherrug (assembly GCF_023634085.1). Classification (NCBI taxonomy): domain Eukaryota; kingdom Metazoa; phylum Chordata; class Aves; order Falconiformes; family Falconidae; genus Falco; species Falco cherrug. Next base: position 51,261,500 of record NC_073697.1, read on the forward strand.
CCGTCTGGAAGGAAAGTCGTGTTTTAGAAGACTGATGCCATTGAAAGTCGGGTTTAGTAGGTGAGCTCCTCAGGAGGCAGGAAAAATTTATTCTGATTGATTAAATGCCAGCTTGATCAGAACTGTTTACATGAACGTAGAGTAATGAAAGAGTAACGTTTTTAGCATAGTAGATGGGTGAAAATGGGCCACTGTAAGACTGAAAATATGACAAGACACACCAAAGTACTAATTAGGCTTCTTAATTGGGAAAATAATAACGCCCTTTTGAGCGTACACTGGGCACCTCACATTTCTCAAATACATGAACGCATACAGGTCTAAGGAAAGTCAATATCATGTAAGATGTCAAACTGTCTTCTGTCAGTGTGTAATCCTAAGGGTTTTCTTCCTTTTATTCACTGCTCAATGTGTGGCTCCTGGAATTCCAAAAGGCAGTATGTCATCTACATTGGCTAACACTGTTCCTTTTGTGTAAATGTCTCCAGTCACCGGAATCAAGCTCATCTCTGAAAAGATGGTCTCCCCCACCCTGGATGTAGTCTGTTTAGGCCTTTTGACAAGTTAAGTCTGTATATAAAAATACATCTCGTAAGAAATAGGACTGCAAGCCAAGATAGTAGCGATTGCCTCCCAGCTTATATACTCAGAAATTTCCTGATACAGGAGCAGCATTACTCGTATTTTTGTTTTAGCTGGGGTTCGCCTTTTCTGAACATCCTTAGCACCTAATTAGTCATAAATTTGATCTAGGCTAGCCAAAAGTTAAATATGCAGAGTTGTGTAGCTACATGAGCTACTGACATTCTCTTAAAAGCTGCTAAGGCAGTAATTGATGTTGTATGAACATGCAGTTAATCAGTGCAGCTTTCTCCAAACCTTGAAGGAGTGCTGCACAAAAGCTCTGAAGAGAAAGTAATGCTTTAAACCCCATGGTAAAAGAACAGCGTTGTTCTCTGAACCATTTAATTACTGTTCAAGTTATTTTCTTGTTGTGAAAAGCTGAAATTGAAAAGCTTTGGGGGAAAAATCCTGCTGACTCTTTTCTGCTGAGTCATTTCACTGGTTTATCAGAAGCGTTTCACCAACACTGTAATACGACTCGCACCAATCACAATCAAATCTTTTGTTCATGAGCTCAGAATTTGAATTCCCCTTTTCAAGGCAGAAATAAAATATAGTAAAATGTGGGACACCTGGGGTTTGTCTGTAATAACAATTGGTACCGATTAAATCGATCTCCATTCAGTCTTCTGAACACATTCTCAATCTATTAATGATTTATATCACCAATATGAATCCGCTTACCTTATTTCACCCTTTCTGTAAACATTTTTTCTCTGAAAGCTCTGTGGAAGGGACAGATGCTCAGAACATCGGTGTTCTCCTAATGATCAGAGCATGCAAGCCAATGACAGATTATTCTGAATATTCACGTAGTTGCTGTGTGACATTTCAAATTGACAGTTCTCGTTTTGTGGTCAGATCTCAGGAATCCCAACAGTGGAATTTTTTGTTTGCTTGTTGGTTTTCATTGGGTTTTATTTTCCTAACAGCCAACACAATTCTGATCTCTGCTTGGCAAGCATTTCAGAAACAGCTGGTACGTGACCATATGCCGTGCTGGCACCACTGTGAGCTTATTTCCCACTTGTCCTCTTGGTCAGTCAGAGCTGCTCCATGTGCTGAAGGACAGCTGGTCCCTTGGCATGCAAAGCAGCTAATGAACTTTTCCTCCAAAAAGCCGTAGGGATAGAGCATGCTAACTCCAATCAGTGGCTTTTCCTTTCTGAACTGCTCTCAGAGATGGAGGTCTGTGAGAACCCTGTTTGTTGCCCCTGTGTGACAACCTGCACACAGCTGGAACAACTAGGTGGGTATGCATAGTCGGTGACAGCACTTGTTTGGAAAATCAAGGCTAAATGATCTGTGTTGAAAAGAATGCTAAACCACATCTGAGTGACGGATGGACTTGTGCTTTTAGCTTCAGAAGTATATAATTATCTCTTTGAAACTACTTTGCTTAATTGCATGAGGGCTTGCATAACTTTTTTACTACTTTTCACGGTCCATTTCAGGTTTTGAGCAAAGACTCATGCAAAAGGTTCACACCTCCCAGAAGTAATAATTTGGTTCAAATGACACATTCAAAGGGCATTCCTCAGCACTAGATCAGGTTTCAGATTCCTTTTTACTGATCCCTCTTTCCTAATAATATCCCTTCACTGAAAAAGCAAGCTGTAGATACCCACAGCATCAGAGAGCCACTGTTGGCAGCATCAAGGACCTCATCTACTGCAGTGAATGGAAAGTCACATTAAATTTCAGTGGGATCTGCATTAGAACACAGTTCAACCTCTTTCCTTGCACACTTCTCTCTAACAGGTTTCAATATCTTTAATAGGAACACACTAGCATGGGGAGTTTGGAAGATCTGAGTCACTTGAAAAATCAGTTACATAATTCAAAGTAAAATTATTTTCTGTTGAATACAACTATATAACCTCAAAATGTATTTTTGCTTTCTTTGAACGCAAACTACATACAGGAAACTCACAGAAACTGCAGGTCAGACAGTGCTGTTCTGTAACAAAAACGTCTGGGCTTGGTGTTGGTATTTCTTTGGGACTCTGCTGTGGATTTTTTTTTAAATCATTCTACTTCAGTGTACTCTTACCCTTTTCCATCCTGCAGCACTAACAATTGGGAAACTCTAATAATACCTTGAGAAACCTTTGGGAAGTCCAAAATAATACATGAACAGGACTCTCTCTTAACGTGCTGCTGTGTGCATACAACAGACCACCTGAAATGTACCGTAAGAAAGACTCAGAGAAGATGTGAAAGAACCAAAATAATTGCCTACACCACTTAGGACAAACAGCCAAGCGGTACAAAAGATAAAGAAAGTGAAAGCTTTTACTACTTAATGAATGTAAAAGTCCAATTACCTAGATACAGCATTTGAAACAATAAACCAAGGAACAGCTTTCACTAGTGGTGTAATGAAAAAACTACAGAAAGTACAGTGTTATAAAAATGAAATAATTTCCACAAGTGATGAAATACAAAACATGTATTACATGCAATAGCATTTTAAGGACAGTTAGTCACTGTAAAATATACTAATGTCTCAAAATCTCATTTTTTTTTTTGTAATGCATATGTAAAACAATTTGATGTCATAATGAGGTACTAATTTAATTGCATTTTTTTTTTGCTACATCAGCTATTGTCAAGCCATTAAGTTAATTACATGTTAAATTTTAAACTAGATGAAACACATTATGACATCTGTTTTTTCCTATTTACTACAGCATTCCAGAATTACTATGTTGGAAATGTTTGAGGTTTTGGCAGCTTGCTGTCTTACAAATAGTTCATGAATACAATTAACCATCCTTGAGTAGCCTGCAGCATCAGCATCCAATCCTTGCCTTACTTGTCAGAAATACAATTATTGTTCCACAATAATTCCACCAAACGTTTTTGGGTTTGAGTGGGGTTTTTTTTCAGATCGTGGTCATATTCTCAGTCAGTGAAAATGCAGAGAACAGAGTTGATAGCATTATACTAGCTGATGATCTGGCCACAGATTTTGGATTGAATATACTAAAAGAGTCATTCCATCTTTATTAATGATCTATATGAAACAAAAAGTAAAAGAAGCACATGAAAATGTATTGAGTTCTTAAGGTAATTCATCAAAGGTGTTATTCTTTTCATCCAATGTATCAGTGTTTTCTTAACATGATATTCTGTTGCAGACCCTAGTAAAAGAAAAGAACCTTTGTGTATTAATGGCTTATGGTCCTGGCACTTTGACATTATGTTTTGACTGATCAAAAAAACTTTCTTATCTGTTCCCATGGCAAAAAACTGCAAAGCAAAAAGAGTGCATGTTTTAAGATACTTTAAAAAAAAAAAAAAAGAAAGAAAAGAAATACCTGTTTTGAAAGCTGTGGCAGGTAAGAGAATCTGTAGGCATGAATTACAGGCTGTAATAAACTCATGTTCTGTATATTTTTGTGTGTGTAACTGTTTTGTCTTTCTGATAGAACTGATAAGCTGGGAAGTGCTACCATTAAAAACAGCTAATTCCATAGGTATCAAAGAACTGTTAAGAGTTTAAGAGTGGCTGATTAACACCAGCAGCCATGACAGAGTTGATATAGAATAGGAAAAAAAGGTCAAGTTCGACAAAAGCAGCATTTGAAAATGGGTATTGAATCCCAACAACAACAAAAACACCCTATTTTCATCTTAGAAAAAAAATGTTTGGAAATACATGCCAAGATTTGGTACCTGCATTTCCAAACCTGTAACTGCGCTAAGGAGAGATGTCTAGCTAACGTGATTGACTACAGGGCTGTCAGCCTGAAATAGAAAGCATTGAGCAGCACAAGAGGAAGAAGGGATACTTTTCTTTCAAGAAGCAGCTAATATTTCAATACTTTGCAACTACACTGATACACTCTCTAAAGTATTTTTCGTGATACTTTGGCTTGCAATTCTAATTGAGTGATATATAGACCCTCATTTGAAGAGTTACTCACTGGGACTTGTTAATGGGGAAAAAACGATCTCACTTTGCAAGCCCACTTTATGTATTGATATTATAAAGGTGTTTTCTCTCAAGCTAGTTATCTCTGTTGAGATGAAAACTACTTGTTTCCTGGTTTCATTAGGAATTTGTGTTGAAATAGGTGTGTCTTTTGAGTTTGATACTGTATCAGTATCAACTGTCAAGAGACAAAAAAAGCAGTCATAGCTTTAACTGGCAGAATGAAAATTGCTGGCTTGATGTTAAAAACCCTCACACATTTCGACAGTTGAAGAGGTCGTGAAACAAAGGAACGGTTAAATGCCTACACCCAGCCAGCTTTTCCAGGTGTAGGGAAGACAGAGGTAATTTTCCCTGAGAAAACAACACTCCTTTTCTCTGAGGCTGTTTGTAGGCCCAGGTAGAACTAAATCATGAACCTACTGTGATCGGATAATACAAGGAGGAGGCACTAAAGACCAAGCTAATCAAGCTACACAAGGTGGTGTATCAGAGGAGAATATGAGATGGTAGGTTTGGGCCACAACTACAGATCACTGAGGGCTGCTGCATCCAGATCTCCTATCGGGGAAGGTTCTTGGCCTGTGCTATATCCAGATGATGCTAGGCAGTTGTTATTGGTCAAGTGGCCTCACAGTTAAGTACTGTCTAGTCCTGTGTTAAAGCCTATGTGCTGGTCTTGGTTTAATGCCACTGTAAACATAACTTCAGAGTTCAAAATCCTGTTCTGTGTCTTCAGAGCGTGCAGGTACTAGTGGAGGATGTAGCTGTGGCAGCCCTGTGCACAGTAATCTGTTGATTTGTGCATTTGTCTTGGAAGACAGAAATGTTTCTTCTAGGACCTTTTCAATCTTGCATAAGCTGAACCCACTGTTTCTGATTTTCTGAAGGAATAAGCAAATGGTAGAATGCCCTAAGATACAGGCCACTCTCTATACCTCTTGGTGCAACTAGGTTACTGTTCAGAAAGGAAGGGCAGAACCAAGAATAATATAAAACCAGACCCAAACTCCCTCTATCTTGTTGCTGAAGATACCCGTTTGAAATAAAAAGTCTAAAAGTCTTGGAATTCAAACCGTATTTCCATTTATATGTGTGCAGTTTACCCAACTCTAATGCAAAATGCAAATACTGTATCTCATGAGTGTGTTGCTAAGAGTCAAGAGGAGGGAGGATATGGACCTCATCCTAAGCTATTTGCTATAATGCTGGTTAGAGCAGTCTTCTGGAAGAGCTCGCTCCACAGGTGGGGTGAGTGCGCTGATGTCAGCTGTGAGTACTAAATGAATTTTGAGCTCAATTCAGTGCTATTCATGGATGCTATGTATGGAAATGGGCTCTCTGGGGATGAGTTGAGGTGCTTAGTTCTCAATTACAGCTTTAAGAGTTCAGTTTGGGATACTTTTTAGGGGGGTGTGTGCGTCTTTGTAGAAAAATTTTCAGTCCAACATGGAAATGCTAGTAAATTTTAAGCTCTTCCATGGATAATAGGTGACCTGAATAGCTCTCTCGGATTTTAGGCACCATGCAGACTGGAGCTATTACAAAGCTGGTAGGAAGACCATTGAGCAGAGATAGGCTCTTATAACCGAAATGTGTTATTTGCTCTCTCATCTTCAAGACGTACACATTTGGAAAAGGCGGCAGCTTCCCTGCTTACAGTCACCCCACTTTTGAATGAGGGGTAAATTCCCATAGTTTGGATTCAGCTTCTTGAGATATTTGATGTATTTACTATGTGTCTGTGCAGTATTTCTTCTGTGAATGAAGTTAACCATATATATGACACTAGTATTCATGTTCCTTGTTTCATAGATTTACCACCAACTGTCTGGTAATGTATCTTGCAGCTAAACTGAGATATTCAGCTGCAGTTTCTTTTCAGCAAACTCATTAACTGACTTTTCTAGACAGTCAGTGCTTGTCATTATTTGTGACAAGGGAGTTTTGAAAACTGTTACACGAGCTAGTGGTAGGAAAAAGTACTTTAAATGTACTTTAAAAGTACTGCCCCATTTGTGTTACAAAGAAAACCTTAGCAATAGCTCATCTGAAATTTAATAACTGCCTGATTTCACTCCTGTTAGTGGTCTTATCCAAAGTGAATGATAAATGCTTACATTTTTCTGTGATTGGTCTCAAATTTTGAACGTGTGATTGTTTGCATCAACTATTCTGCTTTCTACAGTTAAATAAGACAATAACAAGCTTCTATGACTTGTTACATCTTTTTTTCACCCAAAGATACAGAGAACGTTTTAACTGCATTCCATTTTTTGGCTCACCATCCCATTTCAGGGGTTCACCCGGGGCAGGTCTCATCCGGGGCAGCCAGGCCTTGAGTTTATGCATTGGCACATTAGATCAGCGTACTTACTTTGCTTGTGACATTGATTTGGGGGGATTTTCTTTTAATTCTGTAATGATTAGGTTCTCCAGTGCACTCCTCTTGTTTTTCATGGTGGTAGGTTTTGTAATGTCAGCTGATACTATATTCGTTTGGCACACCTATTATTTGCATGCACATGAGGCACTGAAGGTGCTCATTATTTTCAGCTAACAAGTAATCTTGTTCCCACTTAATTTGGAATACATTGTTCTCTGTATCCTAATTTTGGCTTTTACAGTTACTTGCCTCATTGCATTTGGATTACAGTGCACCGTGTTTTAATACATCATATTTAAAACGCACAAGATAAAACATCACAATAAATAGATACATAGTTATAATTGCAATGGAAACATTATGGCAGCTAGAGAGGTTGAAATGATTTATCATCTGTCAAGAGTACATCATCATAGATAGCAGCGGACAGTATGGTACTGCTCCATGGAGTAGAAGCTCAGCCTTTCCACTGGTCTCACCAGGCTCTCAGCCTTCCCAGAGCTGAATAAGGAGGTTATACCGACACATTTCTGCACTCACACACAGCAGCAGAACTCTCTACGGACAGGGTCTTGTGATAATATTATTGCAGCAGCAACCCATTCCCAGAAGGAGCTGAGAAGGTTTATCAGAGGATCATGCACTTGCATTCTCCACTTTTTAAACCCTGGAGCTGTTGCTGGACAAATACACCCATCTCTGCTTGCCAAGTGATGGCAAACCACTTCTTCATGTGGAAGCAGCAACTTCTGCTGAGATTCATGCACCTCCTTAGTTATTTCCTTTCATCTCCACTCCAATATTGTATGAGCTGGTAATGATGGTACAAAAGGAATTGTCTTGTGGGCTGTATTTGGCTTGCAAAACACCCACAGTAGTGTATCATATTTGCAGATAATATTAGTTCATGTTTGCAGTGGCTAAATGTCTCAGTAAGAGATTAACATAATGCCACAAAAAAAATAAGCTTCATAATGTAAGTTATCTCTTTGGGAAAGTTTTACCACATACAACTATGAATGCTTTCGTCTTGCGAAGTAAGTAAGTAATACTTTCACTTTCGGTCCCTTTTCCACGTGACATCAGATAATCAAAAAAGCCATTTGTACACTACAATACAAGGGAGAGCACAAGAAGTCACAGCAGAATATTTATATTTTTATTTATATTGTATTGGAAAACCTGCTTTTGAAGATAAAGCATTAGTTAAACAATATGGGGTACATTTAATTTTCCAGAAGGGAACGTACTCTGTAAGCCCCAATGCCTGGAAGGGTGCTGGGGAAGGACCATATGAGTTCTGCCACACTTCAACAAGGTATAGCATATAGGTAAGGTTCTAATAGTTCCCCGCCTCCAGCATGTTCACAGTTCGGTTGTGGACTTCTAGAAAGCACAGAATAACAATGATGCAGCCACTTTTTCAGTTTAACAAAATCAGAGAAGATTCTATACAGAGGTGAACATATGTTTACCTGATTAACATAGACAAATCCCTTACTCCCCTGGGAAGAAGAAAATACTGGTGTTGCCAAGATTGTTGCACAGGTTCATAAAAGTAAAAACAGAAATCCATAAATATACATGTATATGCTAATATATTTTCATGTCTATAAATTATACTGGTTTTTACAGATAGGAGTGTTGAATGGTACGTCTCTGCATTTGTCAGTATAAGTGTACATAATTTCCATGTGTTTTTCAAGAGACTGACTAAATTCTTGAAAGGTGAATGATAAGGGAGTGTGGGTTGTGGAGCACTGAGATAATGCCAAGAGTCACCTGCAGGGTATGGAAAGGGTGGAGCTACCAAACCTACTACATCAGACCTCACAAAAGCTGAGTATTTAAGTTGTATCAGTGTTATTTAATAAATTTTTCAGTGTCCTATGGTCTCTTAGATCTCCTTTGGTGGATTGCCTGATGACTCCGTCCCAATCACAGGGAAATACTGGTTTACCATGATAAATACTCCTTCAGGAATGCATATTGTTAAGTTGTTGTTCTAAATACTGAAGTGTAGGCTAAGCCTTAAATGTGTGCTGAGATCTTGATTTCACTGGGGTTTAATCACAGGTCAAAGTTGTTTCCTAAGTTAGGGCCAGAATGATACACAATTTACAACAAATTGAACAGGAAGAGCACAACTTGTTAAGATCCTAGACTGCTCTCGTCAACCACTTATACATGTTTATTCATTTTCATATAAATCTGGGCAAAATTAGAGCTTTTTAAAAAGTGTTCACAATTTTCACAGGGTGTTTGGATAACTGCATGGGTCAAGATGAAGGGACACAGTCAAGAGATTAGTAAGTGAAGGGAATATATCAGAGCCTGCCTCTGAACTTCCTTGAACAGAGAAGTCATTGAATTTGGAGAATTAATTCAAACCCATCTCCAGCAAACACAATTTGGAATGGCCAGAAGATGCTGGGATGATATCCAAAAGAATTAATAAAACAAAAGCTATTCATGTATTTCATGACATGCATCCTGGCAAACAACTCAGTAAAATTCATATTGGTAAAGCCACTGTGGCCTGGGTTACCACTATTCAAGACTACACCTTTACATAGTGCAAAGATTTACCAGGAATTGCAGGACAAACCATTTTCATATGTAATTTTCTATCTTACAGAAAATAGTGTATTATTATAATTCAAAGATTCAGTGCCATATAAAAAGAATTTCTTGCATATACCAAGTATACAGGAAATACGAAAAAAGTAAAGGAGTAGTCCGTTATGAGAAAGATTAAATAATGTGACAAATAATGTTATTGAAATGTATGCTTTAGATTAGTTTCTGTGCTATATCAACACAAATACCATAATATAAACATTTCAAATATAAAATGTGTAATTAATATGCATATTTTTTCTAGCATATACAAAATTGAGATAACTGTAAAATGGAAATAGAGACAATTTCAATTACGCAACAGTACCTATTTTTCCACGCCTAGTATACAAACAGCTGAGACTAGCTTCTGTTTCCTTTATTCCAGTTTAACTCTACATATATTTGATCCTTTACAGAACTAAAGCAGTAAAACTGACACCAAATTCGATCTTAGAGTGACAGAACACACTGCCTGGAACTCACATGGGAACACCTGACAATATCCAAGGGCAAGTCCTGCCTGAGCAACTTAGTGGCCTTCTATGATGTAGTGACTATCAGTTGACAAGGGCAGAGCTACAGATGTCATCCGTCTGGACTTCTGTAAGGCCTTTGACATGGTCCCCCACAACATCCTTCTTTCTAAATTGGAGAGATAGGGATTTGATGGATGGACTGTTCAGTGGGTGAAGAATTGGCTGGATGGTTGCACCCAGAGAGTGGTGGTCAACAGCTCAATGTCTGGATGGAGTCCAGACTCTCAGGGGTCTGTACTGGGACCAGTACTGTTTAATATCTCATCAACAACATAGTGGGATTGAGTGCACCCTAAGCAACTTTGCAGATGACACCAAGCTGAGTGGTGTGGTTGACATGCTTGAGGGAAGGGATGCCACCCAGATGGACCTGGACAAGCTTCAGAAGTGGGCCCATGTGAACCTCATGAGGTTCAAAAAGGCCAAGTGCAAGGTCCTGCACCTGGATCAGGGCAACCCCTGGTATCAGTACAGGCTGGGGGATGAAGGGGTTGAGAGAAGCCCTGCCAAGAAGGACTTGGGGGTACTGGTGGATGAAAAGCTGGACATGAGCCAGCAAAGTGTGCCCAGAGCCCAGAAGGCCAATTGTATCCTGGGCTGCATAAAAAGAAATGTGGCCAGCAGGTCGAGGCAGGTGATTCTGCCCCTCTGCTCCACTCTGGTGAGACCCCACCTGGAGTACTGCACCCAGGTCTGGAGTCCTCAGTTGAAGAAAGACATGGACCTGTTGATTTTTAAACTAAAGGAGGATGGATTCAGAGTAGGTATAAGGAAGAAATTTTTTATGATGAGGGTGGTGAAACACTGGAACAGGTTGCCCAGAGAGGTGGTGGATACCCCATTCCTGGAAACTTTCAAGGTCATTTTGAGTGGGGACTGAGCAACCTGATCTAGCTGAAGATGTCCCTGCTCATTGCAGGGCGGGGGTGGACTAGATGACCTTTAAAGGTGCCTTCCAACCCAAACCATTCTATGATTATATGATATCAGTTCTGGTCCTGAAAATATTTTGACATGTGAATAGTTTTGTTTCCATATTCAAGACTACATGAAAGATCTGTCACATGCCAGGTAATTATGCAAACCAAAGCCTTTTTTTCTACACACCCCCCACCGCCCACCCCCCAAGTTTAATATGAGTAGAGATACAGTAAGGAACAATGGGCTTCAAATCCTGGCTTGGTTTGTAAGGTCCAATGTCCGTGTACTATTTTCTCTTTTCCTAACTTTTAGTATATCCTTCTCAGCAGCCACACAGTACGTGATGCATTCCGTTTGCTACTTCATGTGATGTATCTGGTTATAGTGTCAGAAACAAGGTTACTCAGTGATTCAGCCTAATGGAATTACTGGTAGCAATCAGTAATGGAATTACTTGTAGCAATTTCTCTATAAATACATAATGAGGGGAATCTTAAAAAAGAGGTAGCATGGCTGAGCAGATCAATTGTGTCCATTTGGATACTTGAGATAATGAATAGGAACAAAATGTGTTTTACTGAAGTATTCTCCATGAAAATTTGCATTTTATGTCACATGAAACTAAAATCACATTCAATAATTTGAAGCTTTGAACTTTGTTTGGAATCTGAATTTAGATTTGGATCCAAAATTAGGAAGTTACCTTATAAGTAAGCAAAGCTGAAATTTCTCTCTTTAGTGGTGGCTATTACACAAGAAAAGAAGGTATAGAAACTAACAAGTAACATACAGCACTTGTTTGTCATCGTTATTTCTCAAAGTGCTTTGCAAATTGACTTTCTCTCATTTTGCAAAGGAAGAAGCTGAGATGCAGGGAGAGAAGCTGGCCAGAGGCAGGGTCCCAGGCAGAAGCCCAGTGTCTGCCACCTGGTCCTGCCGTCTGTCCACCAGTGCCGTGGCGTTCATCAGTCATCACTGGAAAACAAAAATCTTAACCAGCTTCCACCATAATGCAGTGTCTCTTATTCATATATATGTGTTACTTTCTCTGACTAGAAGAACAAGGAAAAATCCCTTCAATTTTCAAGATGAGAAGCTGGAACATTATATTAAAATTAATGCTGGCAGAAACATTTATCCCTCTATGACCTTTTCCTGTTTTCTTAAATGAGCAGCTTTTCTCCCTCCAGCCGTAGTGATTCCCTCTTTACTCCTATTCAAAGAATCAGTTCAGACTGATTCAAGTACTTTTGCAGGCAGCCGCCAAATGAATGCATTGCATTTCACTGAGTTGCAAATGCTGGTTAGGTCACAAGATGCTCAGGCATAAAAGGCTCTATCCTAAACAGTGGGCATTTTCACTTCCCTCTTCTTCTCCTCCTCCTTACATGCAAGAGGGGTGGGATTCATTGATTCACATTTATTTGTGAAATAGAGGCTAGTCTCTTCATACATCATATACCAATTTAACTATGTTATCTGAGCTGTGTGAATTTTTACAACCCATTTAATTGTACCATTTAAAATTATGCATGGTTAGACTGGTATGAAGGCGTTTTACACTGCGGCTGGTTTTCCTTCTAAGGAAAAATAAGCTATTCTGATACAGATCCCCCTAAACTGGAGGGGTATACAGCTTTAACTGTACTAATATAGTTAGGTCAGCAAAACTTTCTATTGTAAACAAGGCCTATATTGCACGGCTAATGCTAGATTACTGAGTTTTTCAAAAGGTCTGCCTACAGAATATGCACAACCAGTGTAACTAGTTGTGTTTTAATAAATACTAATAATAGACGTCTAATTACGACAGTTCATCTCGGCATTTCCTGCGTGCCTTTCACAGAATGACTAAGTGCTTCTCATCTCACCACCGAGCCAATTACTGACTACAGGCTGTTATTAGGGGCAGTCCTATATAATTTTCACAATTATAATATATGTCATTTCATAGTTGTGGACTGCTGCTGAATGAGCACTGTCCATCTAGTAGAAAAAAACTGCCTGCAATCGCTTTCAAGGGCTGAGAGAGGCAAATGTTTACTCACAGACACAGTTTTTCTGACCATGAATAGTCCCCCTGATTTCAAAGGGATTAAGCCTGGTAGTAAGTATTTGCAGAATCAATGCCTTAATCAGCATGCTTAAATGTTTAATTTTGCTTTCTCCAAATGTGTTTGCAGGATGCTAAAGCAGTCTCATGGTTGTACACATGCAGATTAGCCTCTCTTTTGGAATTGCATTTCAATTTTAAAAAAGCTCAGGTGAGTAAAACCCACTGTTACACTTACTCCAAGGTGTGTTTTATGATGGATGTAGTGGTCAGAATGTCACACAGACAAATACTTCAGCAGAAATGTGCTAATAATCAGATAGAAATGTGCAAATAATCAAATGACAAAGTTCAAAAATCTTGTTAAATAGTGGGATCTAGAAACTGTGGGTTAGTTTTATCGCTAGAATGAACAGACACCAATGTCAGAGTAAGGTAAAATGGAAACAATCGAGTAGAAAATAGGGATTTTATTGAAAGAAAATGGACATCAATATCTTTTTTGCCTTCTTTTCCCTCTGCTTCTCTCAACATGCAGCCAGCTCCTACTCTCCGTTTTCGCCCTGTGGTCTTGCTGTCATCTTTTCCTGTCCACACCCTTTTCATATTTCTGTGCAGTACTAGATGCAAGAAATCAGTTTTTGCCAGCTACTACCAAATCTGTGGGGATTTTTGAGTGCTCCTCCTCCAAAGATCCATTACAGAACTTTGGCTCTCCTTTCCGCCAAATGCTTCATCCTTTATAGATCACTAAGGATTTCAGCCATGGAGGTGCTCACTTTCTCTCTTGTAAGAAGAAATGCCCTTGAAGGTGCCTTGAGCCCTTTCTAAGGAGCTCTGGGAAGATAAATAGCATGTCTGTGCTGTCCACATTGATCTGCTGCAAATTTTGCACCTACTCCTTATCACTTGTCCACAAAGTCTGCCTGTCACTGTGCACTTGGAAATTCAGTCTGGCACCTGATAGCTGGCTCTGTAGATGAGAAATTCAGATGCAGGTGATAGCTGTGTCCATGCCTGAGCTCCACCTCTTTGCAAGCATGGGTGATGCCCCTGCACTCCATAAGGGTCTTGAGGTCTCCACACTGAAGATGTGCATTATGAATGCAGTTTTATATTTTGGCAGTGTGATTAAAAACAGAGTCACAGCGTAGATAACAGGTTTTCTAGAAGATGTTGCAAAGAAGGCAGAGTTATCCTACAGCCATTGTATATTGCATGAACTTAATTATGTCTTTGTTCTACAAACTGTAATAATTGAATTCTAATCCACAGTACAATCAATACATGTTGCCAATGCTTTCACTAATGTATGCACATAAATAGGAGTATAGGGAGAAGCTCTAAGTATATGCGATGAGGTTAATATATAATACTTGTTATAATAGTTGATAATACTACATTTGGTATTTTCATAGTCAAGGTACATTTAAGTACTGATAAACATCATTTAATGTTAATAAATTAAAATTAATAATTAAAAAATCGGAACTGCTTTCTGGCAGCCATTCAGTAGAAAAAGATGTGAAGATTATAAAAGAAAAAAAAAAGCACATATGAGTCAACAATGTCATACTGCTTCACAAAAGTAAACACCCTATGAAGACATCTTAGGAGGAGTGTTGCTTTTAAATAAAACCAAGCAATCCTTCCACACTACTTTAGCTTTTTGAAGGTCTGAACTTAAAGATCACTCGTGTTCTTTTTTGCAGATCAATGAGAGCAAGAGTCCAAGGAAAAGCAGTAAGATTGATTGATTCCCTTCCCTGACAATTCAGGACCAGAACCACTATCAGAGATGCTGCATAGAAATTCACTGTGCACATTTTTGGATCTACATCATGTGCATAAGTGTTGCACGTTCATAAACTAAGCAGGGAGTAGGATGTTGAGCTGCATGCCACTGAAAGCATTTACACTAGGTGAAAAATATAATGATCTCCGGTTAACCAAGGAGCATATGACTTGCATAAACTGAAGCTGAAAATTTAAGGGTCTGAATAACAAGAGCAACTTTAAAAGAGATTATTTGGGGTAATATTGAAATAGTAAGGCATCTCTCTCCTGGCCAAGATTGTCAGAAGCAGCAGCATACAACAGAAGATTAGACCATGAATCAACAGACTGAGTTCAAATCCTTCTTTCTTGATCTGCTCAGCAGTTGTGGGGAGGTCAGTGTGTGTCTCTTGTTTCCCTTCCCACTGTAGTTCTTGGTTTCTCCTTCATGTATTTTGACCTCTTTGCTATCTTTGACTTTCGTCTCTTTGGAGCCAGCCCATCTTTCCCAGTGCTTGCATGAAGTTTAGTACAATGCGTCTCTGGATCTTTGTGCAAGACTTCAGACACTACCGCAACAGTAATTTAGCAGGGAGGAAACTAATATATTTCTTAGGCAGAGAAATGATGCCAAATATATGTTAAAATCTAAGACTTTTAACAAATGGCTCTTTGGTTCTGTGGCATCTACTTCAGCATGCCATTGACTTCACAGTAAGTATGCTGTGAAGTGAAGCTATACATATGCTGCAGACAACTTTCCTTTGGCTGCAGACTACAGAAAGCTAGACTGGCATTAACAGCTGCCTAAAGCACAGTTTACAATAAAGTATATCATGTTCATAGCATCATTACATAACTTGGATTCCACTGTAAGCCTGAAGTCTGGGGGTGAGGAGAGCTCTTTCGACCATAAATATATTAGCTGGGCATGATGAGCTATGCAGCTCTGTCCTTCAGCTAAGAGAAAAAAAAAATACTTTTGTTCCATGGACGTATTCTTGAGACTGCTGAAGAGCGAACCAAGACAGGATTTTCTCCCTTGTTACAGAAAACTTGGAGACATTTCTGTCTGTCACAGATACTACTGATATTCTTAATGCATGTATGTATCTGAGGCAAGGTTAAGTGTAAATCTTCATTCAGAATCAAACTTAGATAATTCATGAGTGTACTTGCAGCTAAATGTGCAATAAAATATTTCATTATTATTCATTAAGCAGTTTGTAGAGTTGACAATTTTCTTAAAGGGAATAGGAGAAAAGACTGTAGAAAGAAGTAAGAGATAATTATCAGAAACCTAGGGAAAAGAGAATTGTGGCTTTTATGATGCTTGAAGACTGTAGAGAAGAAATGGAGCAAAGGGACAGAGAATCAAGGATGAGGAACAAAAGAGGCATGCTGCTTTTACAAGGAGAGGACTTCACAGCTAAATAAATGTTTCACTTTCCTTAGTACTGAATCCTTCGTAAGGCCAAAATGAACATAAGGAAAAAAATAAACCCAGAGGTAGAAATCTGTCTGACTGAGAATGGATCCCAGAGATTCTTTTTTTCATCAAAGTTCAATGTGTAGTTGGGAGATAAAGTTTTTTTAGAAGAATACATATTTGAAACTAATTGTATCCACAGCTACCAGGAGTAAGTTCAGCATAAACAAAATGCTTCACTGCCTTCCCTATAAGGGAAAATGGGTATGATGTGATGTCTCTGATTGAAAACAAGTTTTCTTTTTTTCTGTTGTTTGCTGTGAAACAAGCTTATTTGCATTCACTTCTCCCAAATTTTCTGATAGTTTTGTCACTCGCAGCCAAACCTCTGTGCCGTAAAACACAGTGTTGTCAGCTCATCCAAACAAGCTGCACCATTTACTGTACAAAAATTGAGATTAAATAAACAAATTCTGAATATAGGGCATTAGAGTGTTTGTTTGTACTTGGAAATCATTATTGTTTTTGAATCTTACCGGAGAAATTGCCCCTCAAAGCGATTTCCAACCCTTGATTCAGCATGCTGCTTCGGCATCGTTCCCAATCCCTGTTAATCCTGGACATAAAAACCACCCGAGGCTACTGCACGCTGCTGCAGAGCACTACACTGTGGGTCAAAGGGACAGCACTTTCCACCTTTCTTTATTGCCCTCCATCAAACAAATAGCTTCTAGATGTTAAAAACATTTGGAGTTAATAGAAGAGATGCTACTACCTCATGCAAAGTGTTTTGCAGCAAATGGCATGGGGCTGTGCAGGTTTAACCCACATATTTATTTGCTCATCAGCGTGCAGTTCCAGCAAGGCTAAGGATGTGAGATCCCCCTAGTAGGGCCTGCAAAAACTAATCCACAAAATGTTTCTGCTAATTGCTTAATGTACTTGAACACGTGGAAATTAGAAAGTAGCTCAATTTTTTTATTTAATTGCTAAGTTCAGCTGAAAGTAGCAGAGGGGACCATCTGCCTGAGAATGTTGTTGTTGGACTGTTATATGGGCTGAATAGGCAATTTAAAAACAGGTATTTTGTTAATGTATTTCTCTGAGATTATATTTAGTGTATTTCTTTTCTTTAATTCTCATACTGTGTTTCTTTCATATATCAGTACATATTTGTGCATGCTTCAATAATGTTTTAGTATGAGCATCTTGAGGATATTTTTATAAAAATGCAGGAGCATTCATATTCACAGCTTTGAATTTCTGAAAATAGGAAACTAATGGAATTTATTTCTGTAAATACAAGTCATTGACAGAAAGTTCCTCTGTAAATGTTATCAGTTTATGCTACTGTAACTTTTACTATGAAATTAATATGTGCATTGCAGTAGCTCCTGAAGGCACTAGTCATAAATCAGGTCTGTGTGGCAAGAATATCAGTGGCTCTGGAAAAATGTGTTCTGCTGGGGGACGGGGGAGGACGCCAGAGATAGCTTCTTGCTCTTTCTGGTCAATTAGACATTCAGACCCCTGCTAGTGCAGCTGGCCTTGTCATATGCAGCATGCCAAAGCCAAACATGGCTGAGCACGGAGAGCTGTTCTGAACTCACAAAGTATGGTCCTAGTTCTGCAAGTGACCTGTGAGCACAAGCTTTCTGATTTGTACAAGAGTATAGCAGTAATGTCTAAGTCATCCAGTAGTAAACAAGAACTGGATTAAACATTAAGGTACCCATGTGCAATTCTTTTTTAACTTGACAAATCTCTAAAATTTGAGCAGGAGTTAAGGCATTAAAAATGGAAACACTTTTATAAGCAACAAAGAAGGCATAGACATAGTATGAAATAGAGCTTTTAAAGTGTATTTTTTATTTTAAAGTGTTTTTAAAGCTGCTTTGCTACCCAGCGCCCTGCCAAGGCAGCTGGTGGGGCTCAGGCTGAGAGATCAGCCCAAGCACAGCTGAAACTGCACAGCAAAGCCCCACGCACTTTCATAGTGAGCTATCACTATGCTGCGGCATTACAACTGCAGGCAAAAATAGCCACCCTACAGTGAGTATAAGGTGAGTGAAGCAATGCAGTTATTGCTGTAATCTGGGAAGTGCTAGCAGCAGTGAAGGTTTTCCTTTTGGTTTCTCTGTTCAGAGTCTGGGTCTGAGAGGTCCAGATGCTTCATTCTGAAACTCCCCCTGTGACAGCAATGTACTTCCCTAAACTGGAGATTTGCACAAATTAGAATGAATGTCTCTGCCTCACTGATCATTCCATGGGAAAGTACATCTGGTGAAAAAAGTCTGCTTCCTTTTTTTCCCTCTGTTTCCTCTGTTTTTGCCAAACTTTGCACAAGCAAAATCCCAAACAATATATTCCCTCGCAAATATTTTTTTTCCCCTCACTCAGACCTTAAATTTCTACTCCTGGTCACAGTTCCTGGTTTAAATTTCTATGAAGAATTAAATATCTTCAAAGTTGCAACTGAGAAAGACTCCGAAACGCCGACAGTTTTCACAGCTCTTTTCACGGCACGAGCCTGCATCCTTTCCGTGTTTATGAAAACACGCTTTATCCTGTTTTATTACGACTAAACTCCTGCAGGTTGTCCGCTTCAGAGAAATATTGCCCCGTGACCTGGCAGGAGTCCCTGCCGGCGATAACCCTGTCCCTGCCAACACCCTGGCTAATCGCACCTCCCCACCCTGCCCGCCTTCCCCCGCCTTCCCAAAGCCTCCGACAAAACCCGCCCTGCACAGCCATGACATCTGCATTTGCCATTTAACAGAGTTATTCTTAACAGCAGCTCGTTTTCAATATCTCCTTCCAGTTTTGCTGGAGTGCGAGGGTTGTTGCAGCTTGCTGTGGTTACTTCACGTGAACTCGGAACAGTTCCTGTAAATACGGAGACTGAAAATATTCAGTTACAGCCTTGTGTCTGTGCAAAGCTGTGACCAGATTTGCAAAAATGTGTGGAAAAAAAGATGAAAATTTTTAAGATTCCTTTGCTGCTGCTCAGAATGAATCATCTATACATAAAAATTATGAAAACTTAAAAAATGGCACATTAACATATGTATAAAGAGGAAGCGCATAACAATGATACAAATACTAAGTCTGTACCAAGGCCTAAGGTACAATCACAGGCTCAATTTTCTGCGATGAAAGAGACAAATTTTCAGAAATTTGGTTCTGTCTATCCCTCAAACATACTGAGTAAAACCAGGGGTTTTTTGGTCCTGCTACATTGTTCCTACTAATCAGGAAAACTTTTTTTTCCCTCATAATGTTTTTAGTAATACAATTGCTTCTTGGAGAATTATGGCACCAACAAGATATTTCAGCCTCGATGGCTAAGTAATACTACAGTATGGCTATGATACAGTAATTCAGATTATTGCAGTTATAATAAGCAATTTTCTCCTGACTTCTTAAAATGTAAACTCTTTTTATGGCTAAGGTTGTATCTTTATGGTAAAGGCCTAATAAATTTTTTGCTGCCACTGCCTTGAGCCTTGTGACTACGAGGCCAGTGAAATGGAGTTTGTGTTCAAAGTACATCAGAAGACAGTCAACTCATTTAAACTGTTTTCTTCAAGACTTTATGTACACCTTTTAAGTGTTAGTTTCCTCCTTCAAGAGCAAACGAGGGAAACAGATTTTATTCTTCAAATAAACATAACCAGTTCTCAGGGCTTGTCGCTGAACTTAGATTTTTCCGGTGGATTTTCAGTCTTCCCAGTGCCCATTCTAGCTGTCCCTGCTTCATGTGAACTGATAGTATGGTGATCAGTGGTATTTTTATTTGATTATTGCATTTTTTGCTACAATTCAAATTACTTTTTTGATAGATACATCAAACTGCGTCAGTCCAGGTTTTGCATGAAGCAGCAACCAGCCGCCCTCAGGCTGGCATTAAATGTCTGTGTGGGCTAGATTCCTGCAACCACCTGAGAAGCGTGCTGTTATCCAGATATGTAAAACATATTTATGTATAGCTCTGCTGAGTGTGACAAGGCTTATATGAACTAAACGCCTAAGCGGCATTTCAGAAGTGGCATAGATGCTGCTGCCAGGTCTCAAGATGTAGTGTGACAGCATGCAAAGACACTCATATTAGAGGCAAACAAGGTCACAGCTAGAAAACAAGCCAGCTCTGGAACTGAATTAACCCACCAGGCTAATTGGCCCTGCTGAGAGCGAGTGTGCTCATTAATCTGGGTGCAGCATCAATCATCCTCATACCGACTTCAAGACCATAGCTACTATTTTTGACAGGCAGATTGCTGTGATATGTAGACGTAGTAATTTGCACGACGTGGCATGGCATGGTGGAGGGAATGGTGCTGTGGGTCCGTCTTGCCTTTGGGTGACACTGAGTCTCATCAATGCCCACACTGCCTTAGGCAGCAGAGGCACGCCTTGGTGGTGAGGTACGTGGCTGCCTTGGTGGTGAGGTACGTGGCTGGGGGACAAGACCTATTGCTGGCAGATCCCAGCTGATAAACTCCACCAAGACTGCTTGGCTTGGCTCCAGCCCTGACTGCAGGAGATCCAGGCAGGAGCAGGAGAGATGTGGGGCAAGGCGGCTGGGGAGGGGGGCAGCAGGAGGGAGCAGGGGAGGGAGTGAAGACATAGAGGTGATAGTGGTGGAGCCTCAGTTTAATAAGTAAAAATGTTGGAGGCTTTGCAGAGTAATGAATGCCCATTGTTTCACCTCCAGGAGTGGTGGACCCATTGCATGGACTAGCAGGCTTCGTCTTCTCCATTCATCAAAAGCCTCATTCTTTTGAAAATCTATCCATGCTACACTTGAATGGGGTTTTCTGCTCACCACAAAAATATACTCTCGATAATTCATCTGATCAGATGGAGAAAGGCAGAAGGCAGTGAAAGCTGGGAGATAAAAGGGAAAGGCAAATCTGCTCAGGGGTAGGGCTAGTCTGACAGTCCATCAATCCATCTTTAATCTGGGAGGGAAGGCTGTAATCTTAAAGCTATCCTGGTAGGGTATCCAGAGAAAGTGTCACACAGCTGGGGCCTGATTGTCACCTTGCCTTCCAGCATTGCCTCTCCATTGCATGCTTTTAAAAATAAATTATTTCTTCTAAACCACATACTAATACATCAGTAGACAGCATTTGAAACTTTTCAACATAATTTCATCCTTTTGTGGAAGCACATAGTAACCATCCAACCACTGTTAACATGTATTAGTTTAGGGCTCCAGACTACGACCTTTGTACTTCTTAACAGAGATCTTCTGAACTTCTTAGTATCTTTTTATTCATAGTATTGGGATAGAATTTGCATTATTTTTTTATATTAAATAAGTTCTTAACTCCTCTGAAGTACATCTCTCTTTGAATTTCACTATGATGGGTCTTGGGTCTCTCGTAAACTGTCCTTTAAATCACAATTGCATCTGTGACCAGGATGATCCTCTGATGGCTGAATTCCACTGTTGCCTCTTTGTGCGACACAACCTTTAACGTTATATGGGTTTGCTGATATTCCTGAAAAGCTTTGTGGTTTCTCTAAAATCATGCTAAACTATTCAAATCCAGTGAATATGCCACTGCTAGAGGTGCAACCTTGAGACACTGAGCAGATATTAGTGTAAATGAGACATTTGTGCCTGGAAATATCTAGGACAGCATGTTGCCCAGATTTACACATTTACATTGGATGTGATGTAAGGATTTTCCTCTGGACTTCATGGGAAATATTTTTTGTGCCTTACACTACTAGTCTGATCTTGGTGCAGAAGAGACTGTGGGAAGGATTTAAGAAATGTAAAAACCTGTTCAATAATATTTCATTTGTCTTTAACGCTCACCTTTTCTGACCTGTAAAAATCCTAAATGTTTGTTTTATAATTCATGCTCTCTGAGTAAGCAGTAAAAAACATCTGTAGCACATCCCATGCAGTTTATATTTCTGACTGTTCTGACTATACAGTTGGCCATTTTCAAAGGTAGTCAAGTCCCAAAGGAGTGACATGGCCATAGCCCAGTCTTTGGCAGCCAGTACCCACCCCGCCACCCCCACCCCCCCCCCGACTTTTAAAACTCTAATCCTTGGTAAATTCAGTGGGGTGAAAACAGGACTTGTGCACAAAAGATGCTGCTTTGACCAAGCCTCTATCCCATACATATGGGAGCACAGGTAGTGGTTGTGTTTTGGAAAAGATTTGGGGACGCAATAGAAAGCCAAGCAGTATATCAGCATGACTTTCCGCCTGCTAGAGAAGTTTTGCCGGCCCTTTTCCAAATTTGCATACAAACTCTAGAATCACAGAATATCTTAAGTTGGAAGGGACCCATAAGGATCATCAAGTCCAACTCCCTGCCTCTTGCAGGACTACCTAAAACTAAACCACATGACTAAGAGCGTTGTCGAGAGACTTCTTGAACTCTGACAGGCTTGGTGCTGCGACCACCTCCCTGGGGAGCCTGTTCCAGTGACCAGCCACCCCCTCAGTGACAAACCTTTTCCTAATGTCCAACCTGAACTTTCCCTGGTGCTTTCTAAGCTGACTCCTAAAAGGACAAAGCAGTCCCTGGATGAATTTATTTTTGTTCTGGTTTTGTAAGGATCCTGCTGTCTGCTTGTTCACCTCTCTGTCAGTCCCACCAGTGACTTCTGGAGCTGCTTCTCAGATTTGATGGAAATTAGCCAGAATTGGCTGTAAATGAACTGCAAATTAAAGAATTCCAATCTCAGTGTATTCCTACAGTACCTGCATTTTATGCCATTTGGTTTTGCTTATTACTTCATCAGTTTCTTGCTTTGGGGTGTTTATTGCTTTGGGCTGCATACATGTGCACATCACATGCAGGACCAGGAATGGGAGTGACTGTTCTGCAGAAAAGATGCTGGTATATGTTGGTGAGACAAATAGTGAAACATCTGTCAGAAGAAATGGAGTCACTATGTGTTCACAGCTAAACTCGCTTGAGCAGAAGTGCACTCATACACGGTGGTATAAAGGCAATGCTTTCACTCCAGCCTTTGTAGTCAAAGAACTGCCTGGAGAGCAGGCACACAGCAAGAGTCAAATCACAGTGGAAACCTTGATGCTGGTCCACTATCTATTCTTGTTAGCATCTTAGATTACAGGTGGTTTTTTCAGCTTTAAATTATGAAATTAATATAGATTCTTTGGCTTCATATTTCAACCAGCAAAAGAGCGATATATTTACTTTGAAAGAAGAAAAGGTATCAGTTGTGAAAAATACTGGAGAATCCTAGAAAAAGAGTTATTTCTTGTTCTGTTATTAAAAATGGTAAGATATAGGCTCCCTTCCCTGCCCTGTCACCAAAGAATGGATTCAGTTCTGATTTGAAGAAACTAGATTTATGCAGAATGTTCTCAGCTAATAGGTCCAGTTACCAGCAAAGGAATTTCATGAGGCTTGAATGCTATTAGAATTGAATAGGTGATTTATATTGCATGTGCATGACATATTTGCACTTTTGTTTAGCTCTGACATATTAAATAAACTTTTTTGGGAAGTATGATTAATTGAAGGGATGTCAGACATCGGGCTTTTAAAAAGCCCTCCCTCAGTGGAGCGACACCACAACTGTTTCCCCAAAATGGAAACCCAAACTTTTAAACCAAAAGGAATTGAGTGTTAGACGTCTCAAAGACAGCCTGCTTCTACAGCTTTGCAAAACTTAGGCAAGAGTACAGACAAAAATGAGTACTCCTCGAAGAAAGCCAGATTACACTGTGAAAGCATATACGTATGTACCAGGGAATTCATGTGAGGGAGGAGAGAGCTGCAGGAAATGCTTCAGTCACTGCCTGCACCTTATTACACACATAATAACCCAACCCAGCACACAAAGCCCTCTGAAATCAGCCTTCACATGTTCTGTCATTCAAAAAATATTTATTTTTAAGACATGACTTGATTCTTGCTCATAGGCCAATGAAACTGAAGCATCCTCTGGAGCACAGATGTGTTACTAAGCCACATTCAGCACGCACACATCGAGTACCTGCTCTGCGAGGTAGCAGGAGTGATTACAGGCTGCTCAGGGACCAGCAGCCTGCTGTGCAAACACAGCACGTCTCTGCCTCCTGCAGTTTCAGCCCTGTCTCCCCCTCCCTCATCATATTTTTCCCTGGGGTTGCAGCACTACCAGTGTCAGTTAAGCCCAAATATTTTCTAGCTACAGAAAAATTATTTTAGAGCTCCAGGTGATACTGTAAGCAAACTGATGAGTTTCCTTTCACAGTGGCTGGCCAGCAGTTTGCTGTTGATAGAAAAAATGCCATGCAGCGAGTCCTCTTTTTAATCTGTTGTGCAGCTTCAAGAATTGAAGACTCTTCGGTTTCTGTGCTCCATCAAAGACATTTCCCCCCTGCCCCCCACCCCAAGCTCCCAATCTCCCTCCTCCCTCCAGCAGCAGAAGTCATCACTGTGCTCATTGGGAGCTCTGCCCCTTCCCTGCTGCCCTCAGCCTGAGGGACCAGCTTGGGTTTTGTCTCTGGCCCCCAGATATGAGCATGCAGGGGATGTGACACACTTCCAGCACTTTTCAGACAATATTAAAAGATGGTGACTGGGTTTCTAGTGAATTAAGCTCAGCCTGTGAGCAGTCTACAGTTTGGATGCAATTACCTAGGCAAGGGCCACAGACGCCTTGAGTTCTAGATTATAATACTGTGCAAACTTCTCCCAGATATTACTTTGCCAACATGAAGGATAATCGGTGTTTGTTTGTCAGGGTACCCTTTGACACACACATGGTGCTGCTAATTCAGGCTATATCAATGACTGTGATTGGCCCTGGAGCTGCTTTAAGAAGCTTCTCAGCTTGTGCCAGTTGTATTGTTCATTTGATTTCTTTATTTCTACAGCCCGCTTACAGGGAAATAAGTCTCAGTGAGGGGAACAGCAGGAGATATACAGAGCCCTCTTCCCTCCCTTTGAAAAGGGAGCTTCTTAGTTCAGAAGCTACAGCAGAAATCCCATAGGACTGGGGACCTGGGAAGTCATCTCCTCCGTGGCCCTGTTACCCAGTGAGTGCAATGGCTTGGCTAATCTGTGCACCTGTATTTCTCTACCCCTGCAAAACCGGTCCTGAAAAAGCAAGTGTATGCGTGTTTCAGGGCAGAGGGATGGCAATGTGAAAAACCCCAGAAGCTTTAGATGGGAGAAGGGGTGGTCGGATGAATTACTGGGCTGGAGGGGAAAGGGAAACCCAGAAGAGCAGCAATTGATTCACACATAAATCAGCAGAGTCTGCTATCACCCAGCCAGATTACTGAATTAACCATCCTGAACCTGGCCAGTTTCCAAATTCTACATTGCAGATTCAGCTTATCTAATTAAATGCGTTTCAGATGTTTTGCTTCTCTGCCTGCCTCCCCAGAGTTATTTTGCAAAAAATGTAGGAAAAAGAGGCAGCTACCATTCACAGCACGAATCCCGATTCTGCAGTGCTTGGGAGTGCTGTGTAACCACCAGCCAATAATTAGTTAATAGATGCATTTATTAAATAGAAAAGCCAAGATTATATTCAAGGCAAGATATTTGTCATCTGTGTTTGAGGCTTGGCTGCAAATGTCATGTGAGGCTGTAGTTATTTCTGGTTACTCCTTTCAGGGAACAGCTCCATGTCCTCTAAAGCCAGGCAGCAGCCCCCAAAAGGCAGGGTGTACCTGGAAATTGTCTTAGCTTCTTTCTTATAGACACACCCCTCAACAGAAGGCATTATCTGAATAGCTTGAGTGAAAATTACTTTAAAAGCAGGTCACAACAGCCTGTGTAGATTCTGTAGGGGTCTTACAGTGTGAGTAAATGCTCTCACCTGCCTTGGGCCAAGTGGGAGCCCATGCACTGTGGGGAATGCAGGAAATTTTTGACATGACTGAGTGACAGTCCTTTTCCCAGGGTAGGGAGGGCTTGGCAGACCTCTATCCTCCATTAACCAGCTGACTCTGCAACCTGTATAATGGCTTGCTCTTGGCAGTATCTTCAGCAAAGCCCATGGATGTCCCTTGAACATCTGTGCCTCCACCAGCAGGGACCTGCACAAAGCTCCTCTTTTGCACTTCTGCATGGCCCCTTCACTGGCTCTCCAGAAATCGGGCTGGTACAGTGTCTTCTGAGGAAAGAAATATTCCACAGTTATGTTCTGCCAGGGGAAGAAGTATGGTCTTTAAATACAAAAGCAGATTTATTACATGAGAAAAATCCAGGGTGCATTTTGCCGGTATGTTTTTCATACTTTCTGATTTGGAGGGAAAATATTTTATTGCAGCAGCAGTTGCCAAGTCAACTGCTGTGTCCCAGCCATCACCGCAGAGGGGGGAACTTGTCACCTGGACGTGGGCACAGAGGCTGAGGGGAATGATAGCTTTTTTTAATCACGTATCACCGGTTCTAATATAGCCCAGGTTTTCAGCACTTATTTACAGGCTGGTTTGTGGCTCCCGAGACATTAGTCCAGATTTACTCCAGTTTTTAGTAGGCAAAAGCTCACATGTTTCACTATTTTGTTATTCTCTACCAGAAGGTCTGAAAAGGTGCTGAAAGTAGACTCCCAAATTACCGTGACATAGCCTGTGCATACTAGTGATGGGAAAAGTCTGGTCACCCCTTCCTCATTCCCTTGGAAAGAAATCCTGGTCATTTGATCCCTGTATCCACTCTCAGGTTTCAGGATGTATTCACCAGGATTTCTGGTACAACCTCAACCAAGTGAAGTGCTTAAGAACATTTTTGAGCCCATGCCATAGTAGAAAAGCTTGGCTGGTATACCTATACCAGTTAATATTTGAGTTGCAATTTATACCATTAGGCGCAGGCAATTGCTGTTGTTTTACTGTCTGCCTTCTTATTTATGACCTTGTCCTCATACTCAGCACCAGAAATTCTTTCTCTAACTCTTCTATATATCAACCTGAAACAGCCTTTTAAAAATTTCTGTTCTCCTTTCTGTTGCCACAGCCTGGGTCTGTAAGAAGAAACCTCTTCCATTCCTGAATCACAGCAGGGTGTAAGTCCTGAGCCCTCCTGGGAGCTCCCCAAGTATTCATCTTTAGTATTTTTGCCTTAGTATCCTTGCTTCATTATTTCTTAGCACATGCGTAGTAGGTGCATCATTGCCTCACCACTGCTGCTGCACTCATGTCTGCTGGCAGCAGCTCACCTGGAGCAGGTGAACTTGGCCCAGGAAAATGAGACAATTCAGTCCTTTTCCTCTGAGCTGGGATCCCAGAGTGACAAGGCTAGGTATGTCCTGCCAAGCATTCAGCAGCCACCATAGTTGTGTTACTCCTTGCATTTGGTGGAATATCATCATCA
Source organism: Falco cherrug (assembly GCF_023634085.1). Classification (NCBI taxonomy): domain Eukaryota; kingdom Metazoa; phylum Chordata; class Aves; order Falconiformes; family Falconidae; genus Falco; species Falco cherrug. Next base: position 51,289,105 of record NC_073697.1, read on the forward strand.
CCAGCGACAATGATGTGTTTTTTAAGGGTTCTGTCACCTGTCTGGATAAACTGAGGACAGAAATGGAGTGTGATCAGTGTCACTTATGGCTCTGATTAGGCCACTACTTTGATGCTACCAGTAAGCCATTCCTCCACCATCCTAAATCTTCAGTTTACTAACTCCAGCATCTATAAGCGTGAGTATATCATTCTTCCACCCTTTACACAGAGGTGAAGAATTAAATTACTCTTTTTGCTTTAAAAAAAAACAATCAGACTGTTTCCTTAAACTCCATGATAATAATAAAAAAGCACTAAGAATGAGAATCGTCAGATCTGATCTTCTCAATGTCTCTGAAAATCTCCTATACACGAACCAGGAGAATAAACTAAGAATTTGGTTTTATTCAACTTTTTTTAGCACTTAAGTTTGCACAGTATATATTGCTCTGCTTGCTTATTACTAGATATCTCCTTTCCCCTGACATATTATAGAAAGCAATACTATAAGCAGTAAAAGCATAGCACAACCTAGTCCTATCTGCTACTGGAGAAAAAAAGTTATCCTTGCCCCTAGAGTACAAGCTTTATCCTGAGGCTGGGATAACTGGGCTTGAAAGAGCCATATGAGAGGAGAAAAAAGGTACACGAAACAGCTGCATCTGTATCAGAACTGGTAGTACCCAAGTTTGCTTAACATTCTATTCTAATGTTTGGTTTTTTAGTGAGCACAGAAGCACAGATTTTTTTTTTTTTTAAAATCACACAAATAGAGGGATTTAGATGATGGGCTCTATTTGGGAAAATAATCAGCTATTGCTTGAAGTAGGCATGTTTTTGCACTGTTCCAGCAGGTACCTGTTTGGGGAAAAAGACGTGTGTGCAATGCATATACCACAAAAGCATGAGTGTAGAGTCTGGGAATTAGGGCAAGAAGAGAAAGAGATCATGGATGGTTGGCCTTTCTGACTATAACAGTCACTTTAAGTCCTAGTTTCTCACTAATTGACAAAAGGGAAGAGAGCTTGAGGGAAAAGCTGAAGTAATCCATCAAGGTGTTGAGGGGCACAGCATCCAAAGAAGTCCTCTGTTCTGTAGTGGTGGGGCAAGCTTCTGCTTCGGGCTAGGACAGAAACACTGGGTTGACCCATGGGATGGCTGGGCAGAGAGTACAGCTGCTGAACAGCGAAGACACTCTTCTTCTTTCTGATTAATTTTACCATTCTGCTCTGAATATTAGAAAGTACATTTGCAACAGATGTTTCATGGGGAGAAACCTCTTTAATCCCTTCCTTCAGGCTAAATAGCTTTACAAAATCCTCCCCAGGGCTTTGATAACCCAGTAAAAATAACAGCTGAGCTACAGATGATCACTAATCTTGCTTTATGTGTTCGATCACAAAATGGATGGCCAGTAGTTTCTCACATGTAAGGAGTTTTTTGACTAGGTATGTCATAAGTTGCAGTTAAAAATCTCCAGATACAAATTAAGAAATTATAAGATTGACTATATGCTCGGATCATCAAACATCAACCACTTCGAAGAACAGCAAGATGAATATAGGATCTACAGGAATAATTTCAGGGCTGGCAGAAGACTGAGTTAATGCCATTTAACAAGCAAAATATTACTCCATAAGAGTAGAAAAAAATGTACTTCTATGTCCCAAATTATATATTCATATTGGGATCTATTTTAAATGAATGCCTCTGTCACTGGGAGCAACAAGATCAGAGTTAGACCAACACTGAACAGTTTGGAAGATCTCAGCCCTGAAAACTGTTAAAAGACATATAATGAGAGATATTATTAACATTATCTTGCTGTACTGCCTGGAGGCCTAGGTCGGGAACTTGAACCTCCTTTGGGCTGGGCAGTATGCATAAATTAGAGCAGACCTCTTTAAATTAATACAAAATACTGGGTTTAGAGACTGTTACATATTAAGAAATATGGGGGGGGTTGTGCCTCCATCTATGCCTCTGCCATTCAGAACTAGTAATACCTTAAATAGAGGCTTTTTTTAGATGCAAAATTAGCAGTAGCACACAGTCTGCCAAGAGCCAGGTACAGATTAAACCACTGGCTTTAGGCTCTGGAGTCATATGGCTACACCAGCATCTAAATTGTTTCTAAACTTAGATTATTTTTAAAAAGGAAGTTCAGCTTTGCCTTTTTTTGCATCGAGCTTTGCTTTTCTATGTAGGTCAGTGGCCAGCCTGTTGCAGCAAATAGTCCTTGATCTTGCAGAAGACAGTATGGAAAGAAAATGAAGGCTCAGGACTTTGTTGGAGTGGTCTTGTTAAGTGGAGCCAAAACCTGTTGGCACAGCTACTAATTATAATTTTAATTCCTGGGCTTTTAGAAGGCCGAAGTCAGCAATGTCTCTGCTAACATTGCCTGTCTTTTGCAGAACCTCTCACATATCTTGAGGCCCTGTATTACTCCATGTGTCCTGAAGCATTTGCTTTCAGGGTTTTCCAGGGTGGACTGGGAAGACAGAGTCCACTTCTATCCGGAGTGTCAGGATAGAACTGACTGCAGGACAACAAGGCCACTGCCTTCAGTCCTTCAGCTGCTGGTTGTACATAGCACTTCTTCACCTGTGGCCTATGGAAATTAATGATTTGGTTTTATTTGGACAACAATGAAGGGGTTTGATCCTTCCTGACTGCTGTCTTAGTTTAATGCCCTGAAAGGTGATCCTCCTCATCCCTATCCTCATCTCATCCCCATGCTCTCTAGAAAAGTCCTTTTTTCCACATCATCTTCTGCTGTCTTCCTGGCTGCTGCAGTGATTCCATCAGCTGCAGACTGTTCCTGGGGAAGAGGAAGATAAGCCCTAGACACCATATAGGAGAGCATGGAGGGGAGAAAAGGGGTACCAGTTCTCCTGGTGGTAGGTAGATGATGACAAAGGTGATGCAGAATCTCCTTGGGGAAGGAGGGGAGCAAAGGGCATGGACGATTCAGGTATTTGAGGGACAAAACCGAAGCAAAATGATTTTGCTAAGTACTGCAGAAGGGCAGGCACATCAGTGCAAGGTAGACGTACTCTGCAGATGATTTAAAACTTGCAGCATCCATCACAATGGGGTATTGCAGACTGAGGCATCATCACCAGCAAAGGTGGTTTTCAAAGAAAAGTAGATGTGGTCTCTGCATCTTACCTCAAGGTGATGCAGCAAAAAAGGACCTCCTTATCATTCACAATTTCATCTCAAAATATAGCCATAGGAATCTATTTTCTTTCTTTTATGCTGCTTCTCTGTCTTGATCTTTTCTTTTCCTCTGCAAGCCCAACCTATTGTTCTCACTTGAGATCCAGAGCTGATGGCTTGTTTGCTTTCATTGTCAAGTATTGCTTTCTGTTTCATTGCTGTTATCCCTCATTTGTACTTTGAAACAAAGGCACTATGTAAATAGAGAACAAAAGATATCCTATAAGAAGGCATCTAAGGCTCTTTTGTGTGTTATGAATTGTCTTCTATCACTCCATATTGTTGACCAATTGTGAAACTTAGTACTCATTGCTATCAACTGGAATTGGGGACGCAGCACTTTTTTCAAATCACTTTGAGGGCTTTTCCCAGCAAGAATCTTAATCCCCACACCTTTCTGCCAAGGTCCACTTCTTGTCTGATGACCGTATATAAACATTCCTGTAGCCGGGCAGGAGGAGGGCCACTGCCTCTGGTCCCCAGATATAGCTCACATTTGATGCTGTTTGAGAAGATCATGTGGTTATAAAGTGTGACACTTACCAGCTCTGTGCGTTCTCCTTTTCTTCTTATGTTCTTTTCTAGCTGTGCTTCAGTACTATGTACATTTTCAAAGGCCAAAACAAAAAAAAAAAGAAAAATTCAAGGGAAGTTTTTGCAAAAAAATAAAATTGTTTTTGCAAAAAAATTAAAAAAAAAAAAGATATTGCAAAACAGCTAGACCTATTAGCTCTCCCCAGACAGTACAAAACCCCAGTTTTCTGGTTTATTTTTACAATGCTATATGAAGCCCAAGTCTTAAAAAAAAAAAAAAAGCATAAGAAATACAGTAATAAGCTCCACAGGACAGTAAATACACTAATAATTGATTTATGTTTATTTGAAGATGATTCTTTCAAAGAACAGGTAGATTTTAATAAAGGTAGAGATCACACCACCAGTTACAGAGCCCAGCAGCTAGTAGCCACTGCTAAAACCTTTGGTTTGAAGATGACCTCCTCGAGTTACAGAGAAGTCTGTGGAGGGGACAGCATGCAGCACTGCTGAGTCTCCATCCAGGCATGGGGCCAGTTCATAGCAGGCTCCAGACATCATCTCACAAGACAGCAGCCTTCCAGTGTGTCTTTTACTGCTCTGCATGTGATGGCTCTGCCTGCACTGACTTCTACAGAAAGCTTTTCCAAGCACATGTTGGATGTTTTAATCTCTGAGAGGCAAAGTATGAAAGTGGCCAAAATTTTGCTTTACAAAAGTAGAAACCTATGTCAAGCTACCTCCTCTTCCTATCATGTTGTCCAGACTCTCAAGGCCTCATCTGGGCAGTGGGTGGTGGGGGTGATACTTGTCTCCCCTTCCCGTTTAGGGGTTAGCAGCCTTGCTCAATGTTTTCTGAGGCACAGTTATCACTGCCTGCATGCTGCTGTTCACAACCACATTCCTGATACACCAGACTACAGGTCGAGAGATCCCCTGCATCTCTCTAAAGAGCCTTCCCACAGCTTTCCCGAGTGTATGAAACACTCCTGTGGAGGAGAATTTAATCTGAAAGTGGGATTGCAGGAGGAGAACCAAATGGACCCTGGACCTGCTTGGTGCAGGGAAGCACTGCACTCATTATCACCCCCAAAATTATTAAACAGATATGCAAAGCTTTTGAACTGTCTCTTGAAGAGCCATCCTTTCCTAATCAAAGGTATCAGAGAAATTAAATTATTTGTCCTTCCGCTTTCATTAGCATTGAGCTCTGCAGAGGACAGGCTGCCCATAGAGAGATCTTTAGCTAATGCTTCTGCAGACAATATCCCACAGAAAGAAAGTTAACATTGCTTCGTTCTTATTGCTGTAAAAACTGGGAGGACTGCAAAACCAAACCTAAAGCACAGCTTTGTTTTATCTGAACCCTGCTGCAAACCAGTCCATTAATAAAGTAATTGGGCATAGCCTGAGCAAATTGGAAGAAAACATTGCTTATATTCAGTTCCTAATGTGTTCATTCTCTGAGAGCTGAAAGACTGAGCTGCCACACAGCAGTGCAAGACTTGGTAGAAAGGACTACGTTGTGCTGCCTGAACCGTGAGCCAAAATAGCAGCCGCCTCTGTCAAGAAGAGGACAGTTCTTTTACTTGATTTTGGGGGACTTAGCAGCAGCGAAATGCTTTGGTTTATTATTTACAAAATACACCACAGAGCATCTTTCCACTAAAAAGCTCCTTCCTATTTGGGCAGGAAGAAAACAGGAAAAGGAGGGGAAATGTGGAAAGCAGGGTAAAACAAGGATACAGCTCAAATAGAGCTGGGGGAAAGGGCCCTTTTCTGCAGTCTGCCTCACCCCGCTGCACTGCCTTGGCTTTATCCTGCCCTTTGTTATCTTCCCTGCCTCTCCAGCTCGTGGAGATGAGGCAATGTGCCTGCAGAGTCTGCTAGCAAGGGCAGACTGTCAGCGAGGATCTGCTGCTGCCTCGTGATGTGAGAAAGCCGACAGTCTTCGTACTGAAAGACCAGTAGGGCAGTAGCTGGGCTTGTAGGAATTGCACTTACCCTGGCCAAAACTGGACTAAAATCCTCCTGCCTCTGAGGTGGTGGCTGGGAACAACTCCAGCCTAAGAAGTGAGAGGCTTTCAGCATCCCTGTGAATTTGGAGTGTAAGGTGGCACTTGGCCGCGCACCCAGCTCTGTGTTCAGACCACATATTCTGCAGTAGTGAAATCAAGCAGCAGCCCCAAGTTAACTCTAGAAGGTGCTTTCCAGCACCTTAAAACTGCAGCTTTGGGCTTTCCCTTTCTCCCAGCCCCAGCTGCAGGCTAAGCCCCAGGTAAGACATGCATCTTTGCCTGTGACTACAGGGCTCTCAGAGACCAACTAGCATCATCCCTGATATACTTGGGATTTATTTTTTTAATTATTTATTATTATTATATATAATATATTATCATAAAATATATAATATTATTCTATCATTTCCAGCTCTCCTATAGCTGCATCTCTGGGCTTTCTCTTTCTCTCACCTGTTTCCTTTGGGATATCAGTGATGGGGAGGAAGAAGTTGGTTTTGTCATGGGAGATTAAATATTCATTTCAGACAGGCCTCTTAGTACCTGCAGAAAAAGCAGCAGAGGGCACAGGGTCTTTGCCCTTTTACCTGTTCTGCAGGTTTTACTGATTGGCCTTTTAAACCTATTAACTTGACACTAACAGAGGAAATCTCATGGAAAGTATGGGGAAATTGAACTGTCTAAGGTCAGCATAGGTGAGGAAGTTAATTTAAAAACACAAAATTTACTTTTGTGATGTATTGGTGGCTTCCAGAACATCTTCATCCAAAGCTACTTGGTCAAAGCATCACAGACTTAAATTACAGAGTAGGGTTTGCAAATGAAGAGAAAGAAGGGAGCTACAATCACTATAACAAGGATTTCACGGCACTAAGAGAGAATAAATATTTGAACATTAAAATGCTTCCAAAGCAAACCCACCATCCTGGGATTCCAAACCATCAGATTTAAACCCTACAATGGAGCAAGGCTAAAACCGTGGCAGTTATCTGCAGGTTGCTTCAGTCTCTCTGTGCTTGTACTTACATCCTGGAGAGGAAGTTCCTGGCTCCTGCAGCACATTGCTGCTCAGTTTTCTTACCCATTTCTTTTCAGAAACGTTTTGTTCTTTCTGATTGCAACAGTGAATAGCTACCTAATACTTTAGAGACCTACTTCTGCCTGTCATAAAACAAAAGAAAATGATATAGGCAATTGCATCTAAATAGGAAGCTATAAAATCACGAGGGAAAAGGAAATCAGTACATTTATTTGGATATAATGGAAAGGTTTACTAGGCAACATCTACTACTAATTACTAAGATAAATTAATATTTATAGAATATTCTGGTGCCTAGTCCTGCAGCAAAGTATGGTATGTGCACCTATTGAGAGCAGCAGAGCTGTGTCCTTAAAAAAATGAAGTTTTCTTTCCTTTCAAATGATGAGCAGCTTCCAGAATGGAGCTGTGACCCAGAGGTTTTCATGTTGGTACAGGAGTAAAAAAAACCCATATTGACTAGGAAGGCAAAAAAAAGGAATGAGTCTGGGGGAGAAAATGGCCTGGAAAAGCTGTACAAAAGCGTAGTCAATTAGCTGCTGGAATGACTAATTTCCAGGTGGGTGGATCTGAGCAGACTGCAGAAACCTGTGCTAAACCCCAAGGCCCTGCTCCCAGTGCATGGGGAAGGTATCTCAGAAGGGGACCCAAAAGCACAAACCCGTCTGCTGGGGATCTGCATGCACACAGGCAGCAGGTGGTGTCCCAGAGGACACAGGACAAGCTCCGAACCTCACCTGGGCTGCAGCTTTGAACCCTCCTTAGCAAAATAGAGATCTCAGTCCTTCCCTCCAGGTACCTGAGTAGGAGGCAGATTTTTTGGTGTGGTTTTTTGGTTTTTTTTTTTTTTGTTTTGTTTTGTTTTTTTCATTTAAGAGCTTTGCCAAGCACTGCTGAGTGGTTAAGGTGGGGGAGATGTGCCAGCAGGGCTTCCACTCTGCTGGTGATGGGCTGAGCATCCACCTGCCATTTCACACCATTTTACAGGGAGGAGGAGGACATGCTCCCTCAGGGAGGAGGGTGAGGAGGATGATGAGGAAGGGGACGAGGACAAGGAGAAAGAGGAGATGCTCCTTCTTCTCCCCTGCTGAGACCTTTTCAGCCTGTTGCAGAGAATGTGGTCCAAGAGAGAGGACCAAAGCAGCGACCATAGCTCTGCCATTCAATGGCCTGGGTGCTCGCCTGTCAAAGGGTATCTTTTCAGTTATGCCAGCTCTGGTTTTTGTATTAAATAGTTATTAACTAAAATATAAAACCTGCCCTTACAGTGTATCTGGGACACAGACACCTGCACTACCAGCTTGTGCTCTATCTACCAGACTACAGACATGTGCTACTTCTCATGCACCCTTTTCCAGGCCTCCTCAGCCTCACTGGTCCCTGACACGACGGAGGGAGCTGGTGGCAGGTTCCCTGGACCTCCTGCTACCCCAGCTCCTGCTACGTAGCGCACTGAGCTGGTGTGTGTGGGTTTCAGCTGAGGAAAGGTTTGAATGCTATTTCCCAGCTCCTACAGGAGCGTTTCATGGTAAGACTGTTGCATAAAAGATAGGTAACATCTCCTCCTCCTCCTCTACCCACCTTTTATAAGGAAACCAGCAGCTAAAATGTATTTTGTAAGGAGTTTGGTCTTGGCACTGGAGGTCAAGTGTTGAAGGTGCACATTGTTAGCATGGGATGCTCGGAGGGCTTGTAGGGAGGAATGTCCAGTTTCCAGCCCCAAACTGGGTTTACTGGGGAGATGAACGCTATGTTTGGCTGGGTGAACTGTTTTTTAACATGAGCCCCAGTGAACCTGAAAGGTAAAATAATGAGGAACTTTTTGAGTTAAAACCTCAATGTAAGTGACCACAAGTGACTTCAGGGTTAGTAACATTATTCCTATTTTCTCCTGTATATACACTCAGAAACAAGGTTTCAATGTGACATTTTAAAAACTGAAGAGCCTTAACAGTATCCCACCACTTTTCAAAATGGCAACTATAGATGCTGGAGTACCTTGATCTGTAGAAGGTATCTACTGTTAATACAAATTTATTTTTTCTGTGTAACAAAAATACCTGCTGGCTGCTTTGCTGCTTAGCTGACTTTCTGACCTCTGTCTTTAAGCCTTCCCTAATTTGAAACTCATCACAGGTTATGATTTCCTATATCATTGTTCTCTGGTGATATCCATTCCCATATCTTTTATTTTCTGTTGACATAACTAAGTCAAACATGCACCGTCTGCAATTGTTAGCTCGTATTTGCTGAGCTGTTCTTTGTCCTGTCTTTTCCTTTCTCTTACGGCTGCCTATACTGTTTCTTATACTATCTTATCCTACATAGTACATTTAGGCCTAAGAGCTGAGGTTAAATGGTAGGTATAAAACCAGGTCTAGCATCTCTGCAGCTCAAACCTTGAGTAACAAAAGTTTACCTGGGGAATGAAATATACGGTATATTCTGGGTAAACTGTGGGTTCATAATGAAAACTAGTAACACTGGGGAAGAAAATTAACAGATTGAAAGATACTAAAGTGATTCTTCTCAAATGCTTTTAGGTTAAATAATATATTCTGAAAAGTCATTTTTTTTCTATGGTAAGGTGGGAGCTATATGTTAATTTCTTTTATTCCTGGATCATTTTGTCTCTGAGGTGTCATCAGTTGAATTTTCAGTACTACATTGAAATGAATATTCATCGCCGAGTTACAGCTTTTGAAAGATCTGCAGGGAAAAAGAAAAAAAAAAAAACAAACCACCACCAACCACCACAGTGAAACACCTTTTCTTCCTCCTTTCTGCAGCTCTGAACATGCACAGCTCCCTCTGGTTAGCAAACCAGCACACAGCACCCCTGTGCTCCTGGGCACGGTCTCTGAGCTCTTCTGGTGTCCCCACAGGTACCAGTGGGACCAGGGAGCCTACCGAGAGTTCAACACAAGTGTAAGAGTTTGCACGGTTGGGACCTGCAGGAACAACGAGAAAAATAACATTGCACTGGTTTCATGGCACACTTGAGCTGGTGGCAAGAGTAATGGCTCAGGTACTCCTTCGTGGAAGCGAAGATGCTGGAACTCATCACAGCTGGTTGTTACCCTTTGGAAGGTGGAGCGGTGACAAAGCAGCTTCAGGCTGCTGTGAGCAGAGCTGCAGATAAGCAGTGTAAACTGAGTCTTCAAGCACCCTACAAGTGCAGAAAAAACCCTGCACAATATCAGGGAAACGGGCAAAATGGCATTACAGAAAAAGTGAAATTGTGTGGGTATCAGACACCAGACCCTGGAAGTTTAGGTATTAAAGGTGAAACATGGGGTAAATTACAGCTTTTACCGCTGAATAGCATGGTTTTAAAAATCCGATAGATAAAATGGAGTGACTAAAATAAGGTGGCGCTCTTGGCTGACAAGCAACATTCTCCTTAAGAGATATGTTTTAAAAGACATCTCAATGTGGTGTAGAATGATACTACAATAAATTGCACAAAGGATTTGCTACAAACAAGGGGAAACTCACAAGGGTGAGTCTGGGATGGTGCAACTAAACCCTACTGAAAGCCCAAGAGACAGAGCCTCTGTGTGGCCCTCGGCTCCTGCTGCTCCCACTGCAACCAGTGAAATGCTGTCGATGGCACATGCACTATTTATTTAGAAATAAAATTGCCATGACGTTAAGAACACTGCTGATTTTGTTAAAAATCTTAACACAAATTCTTTATGTTCTGTCTCAATAATGATAGATGGAATTTTGGGCTCAGTGGGTAATAAAAAGGCTGCATTTAGTGCCACACAGTGGTAAAAAGAAATAATTTCAGTGAGGATGGGTATTACAAAGCAATGTAGAGGAAACGTTTTAGATGCTAATGGAAAAGGAAAAGGAAACATACATTTCAAAAAAATTAGGACACCCCAATCAATCGGTGGCAGGTGTCACCTAAATTTCCTCACCTGAGATGGTTTATACCACTAGCTAGCTGGGTAGACAATATATGAAATTTACCTCTGTAATTTATAATCAACTTCCTTTGCAATAAGGAGAACACTTTTCTCATTTATAGCCTTGACAAAACAGTGAGTGATGTGATACTGGAATCTGCCAGCCCTGGCAAGTGATGAGCTGCACAGCAGCCATCGGGCAGGGGCATACTGGGTTAGAGCTGTAAAGGTATCTCAAACAACTGAAATAATATGGAGTAATCTCTGAAAAAAAGGCTAATTTGGGAAGAATTTTGCACATCTTCATGACTAGTAGGTAGTGCAGAGAAATATTACTGTTGTACTACTGTTGCCCATACAGCAAGTCATGTTACTTATGCAAGCGTAATATCTGTGGTGCAGTCCATCTCCAGCCACCCAGGAACTCAGCAACCCTCTGAGTGTTGTTCAGCACGACTGTGTGCCACAGGGATTTGGGGGCTAGAAGGCAGACCCTCACTCAAAACGGTGGGTTGCAAGAGCTCAGTCTGTAGCAGTGCTGGAGTGGGGACAAATCCCTGCTGTCCCTTTTGGCAGGGGACAGCCATGCTCACGCACACACATAAACATGCTTCCTCATTTTTGAGCGATCTCTTGCACACACTGATACTGGTTTATGAAGTCTGTCGGAGAATGAGAATAACTGATCATTTCTTTGTTGTAGGTCTGTGCTAAGCTGGGAAGCTGTTCTCAGCAAGGTGCCAGGGAGAAGGCATGAACGTGGGCAGCACTCACTAGTTTTTGGTTGCATGTTAAGCATGGTCTGTGACCGCAGGCTAACAGCACCTGTTGCAGTGCCATTTGCAGCTGCACCAGTGGCTGCTTTGACTCACAGCAGTTGTGGCTCTAACGCTTTTTGGGTGGGGGATCCCTCCGTGGGTGTCTGTGCCAGGTGCAGTGCTGGTGTGTACACCAGCCACGTGTAGTGTGGGGGGGATGGGAGACTCTGAAGACTTACTGGGGCTGGACAACCCTGGTGAGGACAGAGCCACATTCACCAAGCAGTGCCTGGCCCCTGGAATGCGGTTGCTCGATCTGACACAACAGTGCCAGGGCACAGAAGAGCCTTTCCCAAAGCGGCTGGCAGTCGCGTCCATTAAAGTGCGTTGGGGTGCTGTGCTCTTGGTATTAGCAATCAAGTTTTAAGTGGTGTTTAGTTGGTACAGCTAAACCAAGGGACTGAAGGTGGCTAGATAAAAGGACACCTGCAATGATTAAAACAGGCTGAAGTAATCTAATGAGCCCAAACTTTTCCCAGCAGGTTTCCCAGAAGATCTCGCACTTAAACATGTGTGATCATACACAGCTATGAATGGGTCAGATCTGTGGTTTAACTTCAGACTCAGAAAACACAGTGACACTAAGATCTTGTTCCAGCTCCAGGTACACAACTGTGGTCACTCAGCTCATTGTACCAGGCTTCAGGAGGAAGAGGAAAATGTTTTTGCAGTTAAAGCAGTGCTCTGCACCTACAGAGCCCTTGTTCGTACATCTGCTGTGCTGGGCGATCTGCCGGGGCCTCCAGTCGGAGCTGAAGTGCTGCGAAGCAGCGGCGTGCAGCTGCACAGGGAGCTGCGACACCTCTACCTGCACAGCACGTTTGTGCTTGCAGCAGCACAGGGAATGACTTGGCTCTTGGCATAAGATAGGAACAGCACCAAACGGGGCTGTTCTGAAGACAAAGGAACTAAAATGGATGTTTTTGCAGTCCGGACTGGGATGCTCACCTGCAAAGTGCTTCAGACTACAGATTGATTCAGTCTTGCTCCAGCTGCAGAGTCACAGCTGCTGTCTGTTGCCTGCTCCGCTGAAAGCAAGCTCTTCCACTTCTCTGCACAGACATTTTTCAGGTAAAGAAGCAATAATTGCTGCCATTAGCCTTGTTTCAGGCAAAAATATTATGACTTGCTATTTGAGAGGGTATTTAAATTTGTTTTAAATAAAACGGTTATAGTGTACAACCCTACCTACCTTGCCAATGGTGCAGCAATATCATTATACTGGTACAGAAGCCTTCTCATGTTATAGAAAGTAAATATATGTGAGCTGGGTGAAATGGTTCACCAGCACATAAAACTGCACAGAATCCTCCATGCAGTGGAAAAAAAAAAAAAAAAAAAAGTGTTTGGGTTTGCTATGTCTTTTTAACCAAGAAGGATCCTACATGGCAGCCCTGCAACAACTGCACAGGTGAGAGCACTAAACAGGCTGGATGGCTGCCCAGGGGAGCTGGATCCCATCCAGCCCTGGTGGCACACACATGGATTTAGGCTGCAGCCTTTGTCAGCTGAAGCTCAACAGGCTGCATCCCAGAGATGGTGCTGTGTAAAAGCAGCCTCTAGCTGATTCCTGGCTCTAGCAGCACTTACCCTTGTGCATCCTCTGCACTGAGATGAATATTGAGACTTTTGGTTAAGAACAGAATTTTAAAAAGCAGAGAAAGAGAGAAACTACTCAATGTGAGTTAGTAGGAGCTGTTAAGCCCAGGTTTTTCCACAAAGGAGCAGAAATTAACATTCAAGACAGGGAATTAAGCACAGTAGGATTTATTTTTACAGCCCAGCATGCTTGTAAACTGCATGGCAGCACATGGAAGGAGCGAAGGGATCCATACCACGAGCATATGGAGCACAGGCAAAGGCTTCTGAGAGCGTTTTGACAATTACTTGGCTGCTTTCTGCTCAAAATATTTGTGACAGCAGCAAGTCAGAGTGGCCACAAAGATGACAAATTCCTTGAAGTCTATTTGAGAATCACCGTTTTCATCCAGGTTCTTGAAGACTTTATCAATAGCATCCTTGTCCTTCGCTGACTGGAAAAGGAAAAGAGCAGATTGAAGTGAGAGGTGGCACAAGCCCCCATGCAGCAACATCACTGCCTGCACCCTGGACAAGGCCTGGTGGGGCTCCGAGCCCTCGCCGAGGCCGGGTGTATGTGTCTGGGGACTGTGAGGCTGGCACCAGCTCGGGTGCATTGTACCTTTCTGTGGGGGATTGCAATCGAGTTGCTTTTGGGGGGATGATGGAGGTGTAACGGTTCCTGCACGCAGCCCCGCTGTTAGCCTGCCTAGCGTAACAGGTTATCATGTTTCTGTTAGTGAAACCTTTTGGGTTTTTTTCTTCTCTTTGCATGCTTTATGCATTAAAATCTCTGGGTATCAAGCCATGAGTTCCTTCGAACTGTATTTGGCTGAGACAACTGCTCAGCGCCCAGTGTGGGACGTGGGGCTGCTGTGCCTCCACCTCCCCATCTCGGTGGGAGCTACCTGTTTCCTCCTCCAGCTGCCTGGAAAACACACCCTTCCCATGGGAACTCATGCTGCTGCTGGCCTCAGGCCCAGGCTGGGGGCTCTGGGTGACAGCAGGACCAGGGATGAGTCCCAGCATCCTCATGGCATGGGCGCAGACCCACATCTGCCCACCACCTGCACAGCGGCAGCAAGCACAGCAGACCCCGGCCCCGAAAGCATGTGCTTCTGGGTTTATTACACGTGAGAGCTGTGGTCATGCACCGGCATGGAAAGGCATGTTTTCTAAGTTTAAAACAACGTGTCATAATTCAAGCTGTGTAATGCGAAGCCCTGAGGACATTACCCAGCTGAGCTGAATGCCACGCATTCCCCATCTGCTCCTTTGGAAAGGCTCGGCTGGAGCTTGGGCAGTTTGCAGTTTTGCAAAGCAATGCTTTCCTGGAGCAAATGTCAAATTTAAGCTTCATTAAATACCGCCACCCCAGCAAAGATGCAAACAGCCTCAAAAGTGCTTTCAGAGCTGCCTCTGGCCTCGGTGCCCAGCACAAGCTGCTCGCAGGAGCCAACATCTGGGGAGGCAGCTCCTGAAGCAAGCATGATGCTAAGCTTCAGTTACGGCAGCGAAAAATAGCAGAACTATCTTTCTAAGTTGTCATAATTCTGATGGACTGAATGAGCCAGTACAACTCGATACTGATGCTAAGCAAGGCACCATCCAAGTAAAAATAGTTTTTAAAAAAAACTTTTGCCAAAAAATATATATGAAAAAGTAGGTTTTCTCTAAAGTAGCTTACAGGAGGGCTTTCTGGCTGGAGTCCTGGCACTGATTATCTCCAGTGATTTTAGAAAACGCAGTTTTAAAAATAAGCAGGTGATGGCAGTAGAGACTTATCCAATATAGGAAACAACCCTGTGGATTTTGTTGACTCTAAACAAAAAATAAATCTGGTATTATACGAGATAGACATTATATAAACTTTGGAAAAATTTCCACACATTTACAATAATTACTACCTTAATTGAAATCTGAAAGCACTTCTTGATCATGTTCTAATTAAATTTCTCATTCTGTGATTTCATGTTTCACTTTAAATATAGGCACGTTTAAAATCACTAAAAATTGAACCAGTTCCCTAGATTTGAGTGATGAATATGTCTGGAAGGTTTTGTTCCTTTTCACTTTGCAAATTACAATCCTTTTTAATTTTTTAAGCAAATATTTAAAATTATTTAGTGAAACAGATGAACTAGTTTTAGCCTCTGAATTACTTCTGAAATGCACACTTGGGAATTATTTTTTGGAAACTCTTTATAACTGAGTCCAGTCCTTCAGTCCTGTGGTATGGATTTATTCCTGCCTCTAACCGATTCAGGCCCTTTCCAGATAGTTGTGAGCTGTGTCAGCAATGACCAATTTTAAGGCCAGAAATATACATGAGTATTTGAAAGACTCTGTTTCCCAGAACATTGTTACAAATAAAAAAATATCAATATAAATGTTAGGAATAGGCAGATTAAACTTTTTTTCTGAAATCAGACTAATGTTCTCAGTTTCTTTCTTGCAGTTATTAGTCTGCAAGACAGGACATTTTTGGTTTAAATTCAAGTAATGGCATAAATTGTTATTTTGTGCTTTTGGGGTTTTGTTTATTTTTTTCGTTTTAGAATAGGTAAAATGGGAAAGAGACGGAGACTAGAACATAAGAGGACATGCAGCTAATTATCTTCCTAGAAAATTCGAGTTTTCCCAGCAGTTTCAGAAGAGAAGTAGAGCCAATGTGGGGAACTGGAAAAGGTGGTGCCTGGCCAGTAAACGTAGTCAGAAATGAACTTTAGCACATCGTCCCATTTGGCCGCTGTCTAGCACAGTGGCTCCCCAGCCTTACATAGACCAAATGTCAAGCTTCTGGGGGATTTCCATGTGCCCTGAGAACTGAGGTTTTGTTGTGGGTGTTTGCTATAGGTAACACACATCTCCATGATCAGGAGGAACAGGATGCTTCCTGTGGTGCTGTTGGGTCACAACCACGAATGTGTTTTACAGAGTTTTTTTCAGAGATATTTTCCTCTATTCCCCCAGAGCCATCCAGGTTCTCATTCTGAGTATTGCATCTGCATTTCATTTCTGAACTGTAAACCCAGTAGGCGTGGATTTCAAACAGTGATTTCATATAGCTTGCATAGAAACATATTTATTTGTATCAAGTGCCCTGAAATGGTTGTTAAAAAATTGAATTATGCGGGATACAAAAAGTGGTAGCCACATTTGGAACATTTGGTTCTAGCCTTTGCATTTAAGAACAATAGCTGTACATCTAGATAAACATTGCTCCTGTGTGGAAAGAACAAGACATTTAAAGGTGTTTTCTGGATTTTTAGTGAAGGGAAGCAGACAAAAAAAATTGGAAATGAAAAGCGTTTTGTCTCCCAGGCAGCTAAACACTGGAGTATTTACTGTAAGATGTTAAGCATTTTGAAGACCTGCTAAGAGTTACTGTTTTTATATATATAACCTACTTAAATGCACCTGATGATCACACACAAATCTATGTTGTAAAATACTTTTTCAGGTCTTTCTTTTAGTATTAAAGACAAATGCAAAACTGTTCATACTGAGTTCATCTGTTTTTCTCATTTATGCGTAAATCTGATGAGCATACTGAGTATGTAGTTTAAATTCCTAGAGAAAGTAAGTGTATAATTATTTGCAATCAAGATCTTCAATTGGCAACAACACAACTACCTTCACAGCAGTTGTGACATGATGTGAGCTGATAAATCTAGGGATAAACAGAAGTAGGTGAATTCTGAAGGTGAAACCCAGTCTATTTCAAAGCCATTGTCCTGAAAACTCGACCGGTGAGTGTGCTAAACAGGGAATGGCCCTGAATATTAGAATCAGTTTCACACAGCATACGCAAAGGCTTTTTTATTCATTTTTTTTCTACACACAGTTGCGTATTTCCAGATGTAATTTCCCCTATAATGCACTAAAAGCTGTATCTGCAGGCAGCCCTTACATCAGCTACACAGAAACGATACCGTGCTGTTCTCTTACCGAGAGGAAGTTTGGGAGCTCTTTTTCCAGAAGCATCTTTAGTTCTGCTTTGGTGAGGGTTTGCCTGTTGCCATCAGCCTTTGCATATTTGTCAAAGACAGCAATGGTCATTCCCATCGCGGTTTCCAGCTGAGACATGTTGCTGCTGGAGTCTGGCTTTCTTCTGAACAGTAACAGCCTCAGGGCTCTCTCAGAGGATGGTGACTGGTCTTATTCTGGGATCCTTTATGCAACTGTCCATCCAATCAATGGTTGCACACCAGAGGGACAGTTATGCCTTAGCAAACATCCGTATCTGAGCACTGCTTGGAGTACATGCCTCTGTGCTGACAGCTATTCAAAACTCAAGCTTTATCACTCTGGTGTGGCTGGTAGAACCAGTTGCTCACCAGTAGAAAACAGCCTCTCCTTCAAGATACACAGTGTGCCCAAGGAAAATCAGATTTTGGTACTGGCTGTTTGCTCAAGAAGCAGATTTGTTCCTTCGGATATCCCCATCTGAGCAGGGAGTGGATAGCCCAGCTTCAGCAGAGTATCTGCTAGCTTGCTCAGGAGGAAGGGAAACATCTCCTTCCTCACTACCGCAGGGGCTCTGCCTGGTGCTGCCTGTGCTGAGCCCAGAGCAGGCACAGACTGCCCTCTCTGCCGTGCAGAGGACCTTGTGGCAGACCAGATGGCTCACTAGCACACAATGGGGTTGAAACTCACTGGATGAAAAGTAGAGGTCTGCCGTGCAGAGGGCTTAGTCCCCCTGGGTTTGCACTCCCTCCATAGTGGATATCTGAAACAGGTCTGATAAACCAGCTTCTCTCCAGGGCTGGTAAAGCAAGCCTTGCAGATCTGCTACACAAAGAACTTGCTCAGATGGGGATATCTGATGGAATAAATCTGATAGCTTGAGCAAACAGCCAGTAGCAAAGTCCACCTTGATCTGCAGTGAAATAAATTGTTATTGACCCTACGCAGCATCAAACCTTGCAATAAAATGGGCTGTACTGAAACCAAAAGGTCACTTTGAAATCCTGTGGTCCTCTGTGGCTGTTGATGAACTTTGTGATTTGCTTGAAAACTGTGGTCCCTCACCATTAAAACACCAGGGACACTGGGACCCACACCTACTCACAAGAGAGCTGCCTGAGGGTCTGTGCAGGGAGCTGAGCCGTACATGGACAGTGTTAGCTCAGGTGGTGGAAGCTGATCAGCTACAGCTATGCTAACTTTTGAACAAGTCAAAATTTCTGGCCAAGCAGCAGGGTAACTTGGGGGCTACCCTACACCTGGAGGAGCTCACTTAAGGTGAGTTACATCTACACTAGAGTCTTCAGAGCAGACACAGTCTAACAAATTCTTTGGGGGAACCTATCAAAACTAGGGCATCATGCATGAATAATCCTGGTGGACCCCAGGGTGATGTGTTCTCTGTAGAAGACCCTGACTACAGATTCCCAAAATTAAACCTGCGTTTGGATGTTTTTGGACATAGCTCTGCATGCTTGAAGATGCTTCCACTCATGTTATGCTGTAGACAGGTTAGCAAAAAATTGTTTTTAATTAAGAAAAAAATTTTCAAATTAAACTTCTTTCTCCCGGATGTCTGTAGCTGCCTGTTCCCCAGGCAAAATCTGTCCAACATCTACAACATGTCAGAGCAAGACTACACATCACAAGTACACAGAAAACTAGTACTTTTCTGAAACAAAACACCCATGATTTTTCATCTTACATTCTCCAACACGGGACTTTGCATTTCCCAGAAAATCATGGCAACAGCTAAGGCTGTACACTTTATTTAAACAGTTCATAAGCACTATTTCTTCCCGTGACTTTAACCCCATGGTATAATCGCCACTGATGTGCATGAAGTGGATAAGGATTTTAATTAAATTTTGAAGTTTTCGCATTAAAGAATATGTGGAAACCTGTGGGGTTACTTCAGAAGAAGGAATAAGAAAAGAGCAAACAACTCGCCCTTGTTAGCTAAGGACAACATCTGGTGTTTGCATACACACACAATAGCAGTTGCTGGCGTGTCAAGTGCCAGGAACTTTTCTTTGTCCTCTTCCGGCATATAGCTGTAACATGAATATTAAACATGACCATTAAAGAAAAATCAATTCCTCCCTCTAAAGTAAAATTTATCAAAGTAAAACGTATACTTCAAGCATTTTCATTACTTTGAATCATGGACGTTGGTATTAGTTATACAGACGGAAAAACCAGTGCCCCGAAAGGGCAGAGGGGTAGATCATCAGCTTCAGCCAACAGAATGTATCAGTATGCCCACACCTTTGCCATCAACCTGGCAGAAAAGCTGCCCTCATTCTTGACCTATTTTCCTCTGCAAGCTCAGGTGACACGCAGTTTTTGAGAAGACAGCTTCAAAAGTATTAAAACACAAAATAAACCACGGGGCTTGAACTTCCACAAACTGTTAAGGTCACCATGGTACACTGTCACTTTTTTTTTTTTTTTGGTGTTAATGTGTCATATTTGTATTCATGCATGTGCACATGCATCAGTGCTGCTCAGACTTTGCAATTCACACTTTCTGTATTGTCTAAATATTTTCTTACAATTTGTGTTTCATTAAAAATAGCAGTTCTCTGCACAAGGCATGGACTATTATTACGAGTGTTTGCAAAACCAAAGCAGAGTACAAATAGGAGGCACACACAGGAAAGCAAGCGGTGTTTTGATGCCAACACATCTGTCCATCTCCCCGGTGAGACAAGCCATTTTCTGTGGGCTTGTTTAAATTTTATATTATTATTTTAATGTAAACAAGATCCATTATTTGCTTCTTTCAGGTTTCTTTCTTCCAAGCATGGTATAGGCAACAGCTTGGGTGCGTATTTACTGAGGGTTTATACAGAATTAGGTCTTGTTGTTCCTAACTTGGGCCAAAAGTTTAAAATATTTATGTGATACAAATGCGGACCGTCACTTACGTAATTCTCAAAAACCATTCAGATATAATCAAATTTTGTGGCATTTGGCCAGATGTTCAGGCTTACATGAGATTTGTGTGACCTTGTGCTGATTTTCTCCTAGAGAATAAATTTTATCCTGTGCTCTTTGCAGCAGGGTCTGCTTTGGAAAAGTCTGAATAAATACATTTATCAGCTCTGCTCTGAAGAGCCTGATGTGTCACAGCCAGCTGAATGGGATAGCTGGAATGGTAAACTTCTTATCACTCCTTACAGCTTATTCCAAAAGGTACAGGAAGTTTCCTGAGAAGGACCTTTTGACAGTTTCCACAAATCTCTTATGTATCTGAATGGAAGAAGCACAGGAGGAAGAAAACACAACCTGAAATAATGAATTTGCTGTTGTTCTTAAGTTGTATCTTGGCAGCAGTGTGAAAAGCATTTTATTTTTCTTTTAACAAGAGGGTAACCTCTGAACCATAAACAAGCATTGCATGCTCCACACAGAGATAAAATTATCAAAACCCTCAAATTTTCCAGTGTCCTGGGTTGTTTGTTGAAGTTTAAGTATCAACACACTTTACGAAGAGCAATGTTTTCCTTTGCACTGCTTCTGAAAACTTGCTCTGAGTCTGATTAACAGTTTATAAAGGTCATTTCATTTCTGCAATGCATGGTAAATTTATTTACCTTTAGTGATTAAATGACACCATTACTACATTCTTTTGCAAAACACAGAAAGATTAGACTAAACAGGCACTGATGAGGCATAGACAGGAGTAGTACAAGCACTGTGTCATGTTCAGTGACACACTGTATAGGTTCTGCTAGTTATAAATTTATAGGTATTCATGATTTTGTTATCAATTACTTCTCAAAATATCCATAAAATGTATTTCACAAATGTCATTGATAAGCTCACGTACTGTCTAAGTAAAGTTTAAAAGCAGCTACAAGGGAGAGGGCCAAGGTCAGCTAAGCGGCTGCGTGACTTTCTGAGCCGAGAGTTGGGGTGACAGCACCCTTCTCTGGCAAAGCTGTGCCATGGGAAACAGACTTTCATCATCATGTATTGACTCTACTCAAACACATTTATTAGCACACTAGACATAGCCAGATTAGACCGTAAAACCAATGAATATATTACAGCCAATAAATTAATATTTGCAATGTAAATACTTCTGTCTGGTTTTCAATCCTCAATTGAATAATTTCCTGGATGCTAGTCTTTACAGGGGTTTTATACTTCAGTTTGAAGGTTTATGACATTAAAGCTTACAGGACTATTTTTTTTTTTTAATTATTGTAATGATAGAAAGAGAGCTCACACCCTAAGGCAACTGAATATTGTCCAGTTAAGTGCTGTAGTCATGATGTTTAAGTACCGTGATTCCTCCGCCAGTCTTGCACAAGCAGCCCAGCTGTCAATTGCTCTACCTTAATGCTTGTAAAATCCTACTTAGATATAAGCCAGTCCTGCTGAGCTGGGGTCAGCACCATAAAAAGTTGTTCTGTGGTATGGTTGGAAAGAACAGGGGAAAAGGACGAAGAAAAAAGGACAAAGGAAAAAAGAAAAAGAAAAGAAAATAATAAAAAGGAAAAGGAAAAAAGGAAACGAGCTGTGAGAGAGTATGGTTGTTTTGTAAACTTCAAAAGAGATTAAGTGAACCTTTTAAGGGAAGTTCTATTTGTTTGAGAGATGTAATGATATGCAAGAATGATCGATTGAGCCAATTCCAAGAAAGCTTTCAAAAGACCTTTGTATGCAAAAAGGAATATTTTGGCGGTGTTAAGTTCTCATGAACTAAGCAATACTCCCTTTTCCTTTATTGCACAAAAACATTTTCTCAGAAGGGAGGAATCCCTAAGAGAAAGTTGTCTCATATGGAGTGTCCATGCAGGCAACCCAGCAAGAAAAAACCTTTGCATCCCCCCATATTTTTTTTTTTTTCATTTTAAAATAGTAGTTTATGCATATTTTGAAGAAATGAGAAGAGCTGACCTGCTATCAAAGAATTATGTGTAAAGTGAGGTGATACCCATATACATGGTCAGGAAGATTTACAAGGCAATTTGATCCAGAAAGTAACAGTGGGGCACAGTGCAAGCGACAAGAAGACGGGCTTCTTCAGAAGGCAGACACTGATATTCTGTCCTTAGGGCAGCAAATGAGTGCACTGGGCTCAGAAATACCAAAAGATGGGGTGGGAAATGGGAACCAGAGCATGCTTTTGTAACAGACCATTTAACTTCAGGTTTCACTTCTCAGAAAAAGAGGAAGTCTTCAACAAACAGGGAAATAAAAAATTACCTGCACAGGACTGGGAGGGTCCTTGACTCACAGGGAGGGTCCCAACCATGAACGGACTTGCACCTAAAGCCAGAGGATGCTTGAGTGTGTTGAGGAAATGCAGTCATGGATATAAATAAAGGAGTTGTATTATTTTGGCCAAAACATGTCTTTTAAGTATGTTTAAATCTATCTAGGTGGACTTTACCGGGTGTATTTAATAGAGTAGCCATTGGTGTGGCATTCACTGGTGATGGTGCCGTGGAGATGGCTTGCATCTGTCTGAGGTCCCCACAGTCACCTAACTTTGCTACCACGCTGCAGATCTGAGGGCAAGATGAGAAACCGGTTGTTATTGTTTCTACCCAGAGGCAACCAGCTTGTTTTTCCCCCCACAGAGCTTGAATGAAATGGTAGCTACTCTTTCCATTTCCTTTCTTCTGTGATAGCAGTCCCTGTTTAGATTAGACCCAGGGTCTTTAGGTTAAGATTAGTCTGTATTTAAAAAGAAACTGAAAACAACAAGTTGTAATATTGTACAGCTGCTAAACTGAGAGTTATTCTATCGGAGAAAATCCAATCAACCCACTGGTATTTCTGGAGTGTTCGTCACCTTACTACCTGGTCTTTTCCTGATGCCTTCATTAGAGGTGATTTTTTTTTCCTCTTTCCAGAATTAAAAGCTACAAAGTAAGAAAGGGAGCAATACCTATTGTTTGCTTTCGTGATTTATTTCCACAGCAGTATCAGAAGCCCTAACCGTGATTAGGACACAGTAGTGTTGGGCCAGGCAATGCACTGATGCAGCATTCCCGGCTCATGAAGCTGGTCATTTAAGTTTAGGACAAGTGCATCAGCAGATAACAGAGCATTTCAGAGCAGCTGTACCAGGCAGATCCAATTCTTTGTTATTATTTTGAACTCTTATGTTGCTTACTTATATCTCTAACCTCTGTCTTAGTCCACTAATAATACTTAGCACAGGTGCTGTGCTTACTCCCCCTCTACCTTACCCTTTTTACTCTTTGCTACCTCTGTGGAGCTGACTGCTTCCTGAGACAAAGTTATGAAGTAACTTTGATAAGAGCAGCTCTGGCTGTATAAGGTGTTGCCAAGCCCTGCCAACTGGCTCTACTCTGCAAAAAGGACAAGGAATTAATTCTTGTCACATCCTGTCAGTCAATAAAATCCACCAGTGCTCAGCACCACACCACAGCAACTTAGCCAAAGCCTCATTGTTAGAACATGGTAGTTCAGCAAAATCCTTCCTCCCACCTCAGTATGTCATATTATGCACAAAATGAGAAGCATCTATACATGCTCACCAGCCCTTTCTCTTGGTCAGAGAAATTGGTTAGTGCTCTTTTGATCGGCATAATCATTTGTCAGTTGTATTTGCCTTTTTCTGTTTACAGAATACTGAAACAAGACTGCTTACTGAAAGAAATAATAATGAAAAATCCCTTTACAACTGCCTTCGTTATAACTACTCAAGACAAGCATGATGGCAAAAAGAAGTTCTGATCATCTTACAGATTTACTCTCTGGTTTATTTCTGCTGTTATTTGTAGAGGATGTGGCAATATATCTTGATTTGGAGTCTAATGGTGAAATAGATGTAGCACACAAAATTGCATTTGGGTTTGAAAGCCCAGTTCATCAAGGCAGAATAAAACCAACATAGCACCCGGCTTAGGCTGGTGGAAACATGGACCTTGTGGACCCTGAGACACACAACCATTGCCCCTCAGGTGGTATTTTTCTGTAAATTTGGGATCTATTTGAAGATCATAGTCTTTAATAGAGAAATGGATTAAAACATTTTAGCTCAGACGAAGGATTGATTTCAACTTTTATTTCCCAAGCAATGCTAGGAACTAGGCAAGAATTACAATCCAGACAAAACCCATCCTGTTTGTTTTCAAACTTTCTCTGCAGGCACAGTCTGTATCCAGCGTTGCACCTGCCTGGTGGAGGAGTGTTTTTAAATTGAGAGTGCTCTTAACTAGTCGAAGGAAGACGTCCTGAAGTCAATTTAAGCCTAGGCTGTAGCTGCTGAGTTTCTGAGAATAGTGGCAGTTTTGCAGTGGTTCTTGATGTCAGCAGTACAGAGAAACCACTTTAAATAAAACAAGGTTTCAAGCAAATTTTAGTCAACAAAGTTAGCATCTGTGCTGGTTTGGGCTGGGGTAGAGTTAATTTTCTTCATAATAGCTAGAATGGGGCGATGTTTTGGGTTTGTGCTGGAAACAGTGCTGGTAACATGGGGATGTTTTAGTTGCTGCTGAGCAGTGCTCACACAGAGCCGAGCCCTTTTCTGCTCCTCACCCCACCTCACCAGCGAGTGAGCTGGGGGACACAAGGAGTTGGGAGGGGACACAGCCAGGACAGCTGGCCATACCTGACCCAAGAGATATCCCATCCCATGGGACGCCATGCTCAGCAGATAAAGCTGGGGGATGAAGGAGGAAGGGAGAGATGTTTGGATTGATGGTGTTTGTCTTCCGAGGTTACCATTACCCGTGCTGGAGCCCTGCTCTCCTGGGGATGGCTGAACCTGCCTGCCCAAGGCAAGTGGTGAATGAATCCCTTGCTTTGCTTTGCTTGCGTGCATGGCTTTTGCTTTACCTGTTAAATTGTCTTTATCTCGACCCATGAGTTTTCTTATTTTTACCTTTCTGATTCTCTCCCCCATCGCACTGGGGGTGGGGAGTGAGTGAGCGGCTGTGTGGGGCTGAGCTGCTGGCTGGGGTTAAACCATGACAACGTCATTGCTGTTCTGACAGCACCGTTATCAGGCACAAACACATTAGTCATAGCATCACACATAAACATGACTATTTTGCTAATACGTTGGTTGGGACACCTCATCATCCTGCCTGCTACTGAGGTTCCTTGATGTAATGGAGCCAGGAATACCTGCTCCACACTCTTCTTCTACAGATACTATGAGAGGAAAGTACCCCAATCCAGGGCTCTGAAAAAGACTGTGGTTCAAATCAGACTGAAATAATCCATACCCAGTTGCTAAGACTAGCTGCCTAAGTGCTAGGTAGATTAATTCAGCTGTATGTCCTTGGACGATTGTGCAATAGGTAAGGAAGTCTGAGAGTTCAGGGGTGTAGTCTCAAGCTGACTACACCAGCTCTCCAAACCAGGGTTGTGACAGGAACAGAGGATGAGCCTCATCTGTAGGACTATGACTAAGCCAAGTACATTGATGAGACATTGAAAGTAAGGCAGAACACATACGAGGCTTTAGAATACATTGTGCCAGCCTTGCTCTTAAATTAGTGTGTTCTAGCCTGTGCTTAACACAGGACTTTGAACCCCAAACCAAAGTGGAAGCATCGCTTTGCAGCAGCCTGTTGAAGAGGGAATAACGACCAAAACTGGCTAAAAGCAAAGGCCCAGGATTCTCTTTAAGTTCTGTCGTTATGTGGATGGGCTTCATTATATACTGAACAGTGAAATGGACAGTTAAAACTGAGATCATACTGGATGGTAGAATATCCTGAGGTTAATTACAGAGCTTTTTTTTTTGTTTTAAAGCTATCAAAACAACCATGAAGAAGGCAAAACAGAAGGGTTTATTGCTATCCAAGTGGTACAGAAGTACAGAAGATAATGCGCATGATGTATGGGTGTCAAACTCTTGTTGACCGAGTAGGGCAGCCAAGGAGCTCTGAAAATACCCTGCTGGCTCATAGCCACTGCCAGCCATAGATAAAAATAGGTCATGATAAATGTGGTGGTCTCCAACTGCCAGATATTAGAAATGGCCGTGTTAACATACAAAATATGAGCAGCGGTTAACGAGGCAGCATTCTTTGCTGGTAGGAACCACATTGAATCAACAATGTCTTAATAGTGTTGAAATGAAAATATGATTGGGAGACTATGAAACTGTGGTTTGGTGGCATCTCTTAATTTAGTGGTTTCCTTTAACAATTCCCTGAATACTGTACATCTCCTCATCGTGATTAAATAGAAAAGTAACCAGAAATATATGGAAAAACCCAAATTTTACTGCACCCACTTACAGCTCTGCTGCATAACTGAGTGCTTCCTTGATCAGGGACATGGCCTGAAAGCCACCATCCCTTTTATCAGTCATGACTTTCTTGTGTAGGGGACAAAGTTACAGGGTTTGTGGAATTTGAGGGTCCTGTTTGTGAGCCTCAGAGCAACATGGCACATGACAGTGTTTCACCGTGCAGTAAAGGAAACACATCTGTAATAATGAGTTTCAGGATAAAAGCCACCAAAGATTTTAAAGTAACTGAACTTCAAAAGGAAGAAAAGAAAATCTTCTTGCTTTATTCAATTTATACGTAAATACCATGAGATGTACCATAACAAATAGTTTCTCTTATACAAGGTATATTCACAGTGCAGTGATTATAGCATATTTTGGACAGCAGTATAGTCACTGCAGAAGGGCATTCAGGGCAGGTTGCAGAACAACACAGGAAAGAGGATGCACACCAAAGAGTGAGCCATGGCCGAGCTATGGCAATTTGAGAGGTAGCTTGGTGAACTGCAGTCACTATAGCACAGAGAGCCAGACCATGAACCATGCTGTATGGCCACAAAGATTTCATTACAGCATACTGAGTAGCAAGCCATTCACATTTAGACCACACAAACTGTTCTTAAGGTCCCTGGGAAAACTGTTCTGCACCTTTGGCACTGCCCAGGTACAAGCTCTAACAAACCTCTCCAGCAGTGAAGTCGTTTCTCCCTGCAGTGCTGGCAAGATGATCTAACCTCCAGCTTAGCTCTGAAAAAAATAACAAGGCGAAATAACCCTGGTACATAAACACATTCACATTTCAGATAGCTGCTTTTAGTATTCAGCAGCCCTGGGACAACTGCCATCAGCTTTGCTGTCAATACTCTTCACCTCTGTTCAGACCTTGGAAGCCAGGTTTTCCTTATATTTTCAGTTCTGATTTTTCTTCAGTTTTGATTTTTTAAAAAGTTTTAGAGCTGGCAAAAAACAAAACAAAACAAAACAAAAAACCAACACCAAAAAAACCCACTCCCATCTCCTCCAAGCAACCCCTCCTCCACCAGTTAGACAATAATTCTACATAATAATAATATATATTGCTTAATTTAAACCTAGTATTTCATTGTGCATAGGAGACTACTTTCTCTGGAAGATTTTCCAAGTGTGTGAATGAATTAATGCTAACAGTCCCTTTCCACAGGATCATAAACCTTTGTGGCATACCACTCTGGCTATGATGTGGGTAGCACTGACGATGGTTTCAGCGATCAGGCTCCACGCTGTGTGTAGTACTGTCTGTTTGGTCAAATGATTATTACCACCATGTACATTTTTTCTGTACCTTCTGCTATTTATGCATGGGCTACCTGAAGAAACGCTTTTGCTGGAGAATGTTGTTCAGTCCAGAAGATTTTTCAAAGTATGATAAAACATCTTCTATTATTTCTGGATATGGGGGGAAGAGTTGAAGACAGTCATCTAAAACGACATACCCTCCCAATCCATGGACTCCTTACAGTGTTTTGTTACGGACAAAACATTCAACAGCTGCTTGAAACCAACCTTTTTTCTTGTGTATTGTCCCGCTGACATACTTCTGACTGGAAACTCACATAATCCATCTTTCAGCAGCAAATTATCGTATTGTTTTCAGGTTTATAGTTATTTAGCCATATTTTGTTTATGACGTTTGACATTCAGAACTAAAAGGACAAGTAGACGGCGGATCCTCGTCCCGTTCTAGACTTTGCAGTTGTCCTAGTCTGTGGAGTTTGCTCATCTGCTCCACTGGATACAATAGTTGCAGTGGATTTGTCATCTTTCCCCCTTCATTCATTGCCAAAAAGAGTCAAGTGATTCATAAAGTGTAGACACAGCCTTAAGAAGCAAAGAAAACTCCAGTCAAGATAACTTTTACCTGTAAAGTCTATCTAAAATGAACTTTTACCCAAGAGACAACATCTAGCAGAGCCCGAGGGAACAGAGAGAAAAATGGGACACAGTTATAAATTCAAAGGGAAAGAGTGTCTCGGTACTAACATTGAAAGGAAAGTCTTCCTATGTTTGGATTCAATTCTCTTAGTTAAGTACTAGGCACAAAGTACTTGTTTAGAATACCAAAGGTGCCAAGTTCCACTGTAAACCAGGTTCTATGAAATCAGAAATGGCAAAGTTTTTTACCCCCTTAATCATTTAACTCCAGTATTTCCAAAAAGCTTTATTGCATTGTTCCTGCTGGACGGATGCTCTTTTGGCACAGTGACTAGCACACTGCTGCAATATTCAGATGTTATTCTGGGCTGTGCAGAAACCATCCTGTTTTCATTTCCTAAGCACATGTAGGATTTGGGATCTTCACGTAAGTCCTCTAGCAAAACCTGAGAATTAAAGATCTGCCTGAAATGTGCACAGAGATCTGTGCTCACAGACACATAAAGTCAAATTCTCAAGCTGACATGGCATAAACCATAAAAAGGTGGAAGTCACGAAGTGGTAGCTTTTTGTCTTTACACTTACACTTTAGTATGGTGGCTTACTAGTTATGTTTTAATGAACGATGTTCAGATCAGAGAGGCACCTGCTGGCTGAATGTCAAGCAGCAGGCATGGTAGGTATGGCCAGCTAACCTGGGTCATGCTTCTATGCATTTTCCCACAACCAGAGCTTTTTGTGTGCTTCCATGAGCTGGAATTTTGCACTAATGCTACAGCATTGCTTAAATCTGGGATGGAGCCTGCTGAAGTTTGCAATGAAAAAATTATCAACTGCTCCAAGAATTCCAAGGCCTAAATTCCCCTGCAGCTGGCAGAACTGCCTGGGAAGCACTCCCTGAGCATCTCAGCTCAAGAAATATGGGATGAACCTCCAGATAGAGACAAGCGCTATATAGTAAATGCACAGCTACAGCGGCCAGCTTTGCCATGACAATGTTCACTCTTAGGTTAAGCTAACTTGATATTTGGAGCTATGTCTTGTCATCTGACCTAATTGCTCTGTTGTTTTGACATAGGATATAAAATCCATGCCTTGATTCAAGCTCTGTGACACAAAATTGCCTTCACAACCCCAAGAACTGGAAAAAAAAATGACATAAACCGGAGACTGAGCAGCCTTGCAGAGGCACACAGAACCTTCACGTTTGCTGTTCTAGAAATGGTGTCCAAACTTACCCGGAATGGACAGCAAATTTACAAGCTTTTTAAAAAAAGTGTAAGCAACATAAAAATATATTGTGTACTTTTTAGAGAATTAATTTTGCACAAACAGAAAAAAAATAGTTAAGCCGATCATGTTTTGCAACACAATTGAAAAGCAGTAAGTGCAGCTCCAGGGACACCATAATATTTTCTCATCTCTACTGGTTTAATTTGTTTGAAATATAGGGCCCATGCACATTGTATGTACTGGCTTTACTAATCTACTGGATCTCCTGAATGATTTATAAGATCCAATTATGCTTTAACATTTAAAATGATATCACTATGAAACCACGTTTTCTGCTTTCAATAATATAGCAAAAATGTCTGTTACATGAAAGAAAACACTGAACCTGTATCGTGACACATCACTGTGGCTACAGCTGCTAAATATAAAGCAACAACAAAAGACTTTCTATAATTGTATTCGCACACTCTTGGATGAGTCTTGTCGACCGTACAGACCCCGAGCAGTTAATGTCTGCTAATGAACTCTTCACTCTGCACCACCTCTGATGCTTGTTTTCTCATTATCAAGCTTGTTTTCTTACATCTTCATTAAATATTAATAGGTAGAAGATTTATCCATTTATTGCTAGTAATTAGAATATTTTATTACTATGACCAGACCATCTCATGCCTTTATTTTTAAAATATTCTGCTATGATACCTCCTGTAAAAGCAAGCCTCTTAGCTTCAGCAGGAAGCTACATATCATGGGAAGTGAATTTTCCCTGCTATACATTTTCTAGAATGATGACTGCTACATAATATAAGATAGGTATCACTGTTTTACTATCTGCACCCTGATATTCTCTCTCACCATGATTTCAGTACCAATATGACCAACTTATGACTGAAGCCAGGTTCTCTAAAAGGTGAATTCAGGAGTCTGTAAGCTTGGTAACTGCAGTTGTGACCGTGGACTTTAGCATTTTACATCACCTCTGTGTGGCTTTTCCAAGCCTGTCCAGCTGATTGTAATGGAAGTTGTGCCTGCTTATGCAAGAGTTAAGTTAGGGCTTCTTTCCCTTGCTCACTTTATGTTTTAATGTAATTAAAAGACAAATAACTGCCTGGAAAAAGGAGCTTGCCTGAAATCTTCTACCTGCTCTCAGCAAATGTTGCCTGTTCTAATGGCCCTAGGAGCTGAAGTTGGTCCAAGCCCCTGGAGCTTGGTGTAAAACTATATGTAAAGGGACTTTATTGCCATTTTTCACTTCTACACTTCTTTCACTCAGTCTCTATATTGATATTCTCCATTTTTTGCTGCCCCTTTCTCCAGGCAATTTTAGTGTCATTAAACATAACAACAGAGTCCAGTACTTTCCTACTACATAAATATCTTTTTTCTTATTTTTGAGTGTTGTCTTTTGCAATAAAACATTTTTTTTTCTTTAAACCTTTTTCACGTGTAGTAAGATGCCATCCTCGGAACAGCAGCTTGTGTGCTTTCAGTACAGTGTGCTCCCCAGTACCTCATTTTGAGAGTCCCTCCCTCACAGCGAAAGTCTTGTTATAAACCACTTACCCATTCAGCAGAATTACATGATGAGTTTTCCTCAGCTGCTTCATTGGTGCATTCATTTCTCCCTTGATGTTCTACAACCTTGAGCATCCGTGCATCCTGACGCCTTGCCGCTGGCGCAGGAACCTGTGCAGAACCTTAGCAAACCCCAAGGTACAGTCACTGCTTGCTTACTGCTCACTCCCAGCGTCACACTGGTGCTCTACCAGAGCCCTACAAAGCCCTGGACCGAGGAGTGCAGAGCTCTTGTATAGCTAGTCTTGACAGGCACTAGAACGGTATTCAGCTTGCAGATGGAATAAGCTGCCTTCTGGTTTCCGAATGCTCCTTCTGCTATGGGGAGCTGCTCAAAGCTTGTGCCACTGATCAAGACAGCTGATCAGCTCACCTACAGCGGGTCAGTGTGTACACTTGCCTGTGTCAACCCCAGTGACTGAAACAGGAGCTTAGGGACTTCACTTGTCTCAATTCCCCACCCCGCTTTTTCAATCTGCAAGTTGAATTGCATCTCAAGTCATAGACATTCCACCTATATCCCCGGCGGCTCCCAAGCCGAGTAAGCCTTACATTGCAACCATAATGCTCATGCTACAGTTACTTAAGAGGCTGCCTTATGTTATATGTCACAGATATGCACTCGCTGCCTGCAGATACACTACATTTGTACTTGTCCTTTACTCTTGCCATTCACTGTTTTTTCTTGTGACTTTTTCCACTCTTCATTTCAGGATTTTGCAAACACCCCAAATTTAATAATTAGTTTAAAAAATATACAGCTTAAAAAACATAGCTCACAATAAAGTCCCCAAGGCTGGGTCTTTCAGATGTCACTTCAGGTGTCACTACCAGGAGTAAGCCACTGATGCAGAGTTAAGTTATGGCTCCTCACTTTATCAGTCTGCTAAAAAATTATCAGAATTTATATACTTCAATACTCTAGCCAGGTCAAGATCTTCAGCCACAGTGATCACTCTTTCTGGAAAGACAAATACTGTAGATAATAGTGGCTGCAAGAACACTCAAACTAGCAGCTGTGCCTCTGAGCCCTCAGCTTGAGATGCCCCTAGCAGATCTGGACCCGGTGAGCAAAAGTTATACACTGAAATTCCTCTTAGTGATGCCTCTTAAATGCAGTTGTTCAGCCATCTCAAAACAGATATATAAGGTAGAGAGTACATGTTAATGGAAATATTGTCACTCACCAGAAAGTTTTGAGCGCTGTTTCTTTTTGTAGCAAAGATACAAGCTTCCCACTGCTACTACAAAAGGAATGATGGCCCATGTTGCCAAATCTCCTTTCAATGAGTCGTTTTGCTGATTGACTGTACACCAAGCAAAAATGAATTCCAAATAAAATATAAGAATAAATGCTGTTTGTTATATTACAATATAATAAAGGAAAACAGCATGCCATACGATAAAAGGACACAAGTTATTATGCACAATATGATAAAAGAGCAATCCAAGTGAAGCATCAAATCATTACCGCAAAGTGTTACAGAGACTAGGAAAAGGAGGCATCACCATTTACCACCTTAACATCACCCAGGCCCACACTTGGGCTGGGAAGCCCCATTGCAGCTGGTGCCAGGAGCTCTCAGTAACTGGGAAAATTCCTATGTGGTGTGTCCACCCGTAGGTGAGGCTTCTGGCACAGTCCCAGAGCTTGCCCGCCTTTATACTCAGTAAAAACAAATACAGTTTACACACCTAGTGTATGTAAACTTTTACATCTAGGCTAAGTGCAGGCATGTGCTGTCTCATGATTCATAAGGTTCACGCACACCAGGGACGCTGGCCAGACGCCCGAACATGGTGGAGGTGCCCTCAGGACAGAGCTGCACATGATATTCAGTGTCTGGATGGTCCTGCCCATATCTTGTTCATCTGGGGGGCTCAGGACAAACACCACCTGCTCATTCAAGTTGTCCTTGAGCTCCCTGAGCTCCCTGTCCAAGTTAAATGATTCCTTATGAAAGACAAAGATTTTTCACAAGCAGTAATCAATTTAATAAATTTTCACCCCATGAGTGAGCTTCTGCAATGACATATTTTAAATAAAGCGATGTACTATTCAAAGATAAAACAGAAGAACAGCAGCGAGGTGGGGGTGGGGGGTGGAGAAGAACAAAACATTAAAAATTCAGAAGTGAATCAGTCCATCTCCTCACCCAAGTGCAAGGTCATCTATACCATCCCTGAGGGATGCATGCCTGATGAA
Source organism: Falco cherrug (assembly GCF_023634085.1). NCBI lineage: Eukaryota > Metazoa > Chordata > Aves > Falconiformes > Falconidae > Falco > Falco cherrug. The sequence continues at coordinate 51,322,341 of NC_073697.1, forward strand.
CAGTAACATCAATCCCTCCTATAGCTCCCGCAGTTTGACATTTTCCCCCTGCAGTGTCTAATGTGAGTCTTTTCTGCTTGGATTTTAAGGCTATTACTACTTGACCAAGTAAGAGATCAGATCACCTAACTTATTTCAGAAGCTTAGATTATCTTAACCCTCTAACAGCTTTTTAAATTAATTTCCCACTGTTTTGGGCACTAGTTCATTCGTTCTCTGACACTGATGTTTTCTAAATCTTTGATGATTTTTGTACCTCCCTTTGGACTTCCAGTATAAAACTGTGCCCAAATGGACTGTGCCAGATGAACAGGCAGGTTACTCCTCTGACTTGACCAGTCAATATATGAAACATAATATTTCAAAATGTCAGAGCTAGTCCCCTAGACTTTCTGTACAGTTGAATGGCAGAAAAAGAGGCAGAGATCAGCATCCTGAAGAAGTGATGCATAGTGTCTTGAGGTGAAACATACCTCACCCCTTCTGCTGAAAAATTGCTTGAATGCTCATTGTATTAATGCTTTTCAATACTTAATTCAGAATTCGGACCTTAAACTGCTCCCCTGTAAAGGTTAACATATGACTATAATAAAATAAGAGGACACCAGCCTATGTAAAACATTTTGTTACAACAAGTTTACAGACACAAATCCTTTTAAATGTAGAGCCCATACTGCTCTGTCTTCCATACTGATTTACCTCCCACTTTTTATTAAGAACTTGTAATAAACCCCCAAAATGATTAGTAAAGGGTACATATCCCTGAACAGAGTAGCCATGTGACTGTTCCAGCTGCTCCCTACCACATTGTCTCACATCTAGCCTACCCAATCCCTTCTGAGAAGGAATTGTGTTTGGGGCTGTACTTGTATATTTGTACATATTTTCACTATAATTGTGAAATACACACCTGATGCACAGCTTGTTTTGTAAACCTTAACTAATCGTTCGTATTAGCAAACCCTTATAGAAGAAAACAAACACTACGCTGGGGACATTAAAGCAAAGAGCTTAAATCACTTGTCATTCAAAGATGTTCAGGTCCTCTCTGTGTCTCATTCACCCTGAGATCCACAGCGTTGAGGGAGGAATGTGGGAGAGGGAGGAAATGTATAAAATTGTTCAAACTGAAGCATCTTTATGAAGACAAATGAAATGGCAAGCACTCTTGCTAGCTTACCTTTCTCGTCAACAATCACTGTTGTCCCATTTCCATACACTTTCTTACAAAAAGGTATTTCAATAATTATCTGACAGTAGTAAAATCCAGTGTCATTCACATTGGCAGATTTTATCATTAGCACATCCTTGCTTTCACGGGTGATGTTGGATACATAGAAAATTTTTGATGATAGAGTTTTGGTGATGTTCTCTTTGTCAACAAGATACCAGCTTACTCTATACCTCTCAATTGATTTTTCCCAAATACAGGCAATTTCAGTGTAGTCTCCAACTGACAGATGTACTTTCGTCGGTGTTTGGATGACTGTTAAATTATTGTGACCTGTAGCTAGTGGAGAAATACACATACATTTAAAAGCTAAAGCATCAAAGAGGTGACATTACAGCTGTAATGTCTGCAATCACAGTATTTAAAATAATGTTAATACCATAAAACCATTATGAGATTAATTTCTATGAGTAGTTACTCCCCAGTTCTCCTCTGAACAATGGCAATTACTTTCTGGCTGAAGGAAATGTTTAATCTGGTGTGTTAAAACCCTCCATCATTGTTTGTGTGCAATAAATGAAGATTTTCTTTGTACTCACTGATATACTTAGGGGTTTTTTTCAACAAAAAGCTTTTATACTAGAGGTTGAGTTTGAAGCATATTAAATACTTTATCTGCCAGATAAAGAATGACCAAAAGGAGGCATTCAGAATGATTCATCAGTGAATAGTGGAAGGTTATCAAGCTGAAAGGAAAATCCACTACCATTTTTGTCTCCACGTGGGAGTTCTTGTCCCGCACTACTTCTAATCAGTGACAAATGTGCAGCATTTTGAAGGTGGGCTCTTTAATGCTGCTCAAACGTCTTTCATTAAGTTTTTGCTGACAAGTAGTTTATAGCATCAAATTTGTCTCTGTAATTTAATAAGTACGCAATGTGCCACGCAGACCACAGTTGCCTCACCAGGTCTGTTGCCTGACAAGGCTGACATGGACAGTAACAGAGGAAATAAAACTTCTTCCTCTTTCCTGCTTCGAATCTCTTTGTCACTCACTGTCCACACACAAAGTGATCTACATCAGATACTGTGCAGTACTGCACAAAATTATTTTCTTCTGAAGTGAAACTACTGTGTGAATATCAGATAACTTTCTTTAATGTAATGACATGGATGCTCATCACAAAAGTGCTAATCCTATAAAATCTATTCCCATGACTGCTGAGACCGTTAGTTTCATATGCTGCATGAAGAATTATAATTTCTTTTTTTCTAGCATTTATACTATTAAGTGAAGATCTACTCATGATGAGAGTATCACTGCATGACTTTCTTCCAAATTTTATCCTATTTATAACTCTGGCACATTTCACACCAACATGTAAGTAATGGGATGATTTTGCCCCTCTCTAGTCCTAAAATGGCATCTGATTGGTTTTATCAGAATTATGCAAATAAATATTTTTCCTTTGCCTTTAGAAAAAGCCACATCTTTATCACACCTACAGGAGTTAGGCAGCTCCATTTTTTCCCACTGTGCAGTGCTCAACAACTTGCAGAGAACAATATGGACAGTATCGGGGTGATATAAAGAGCAGAAAAAATAAGGGAAAGAGTTGATATAGCGTGTAAATGACAACTTAGAAGCTGTTCACATATCAAAGAATTGATCACAAATTTCAGGTTTTCTGTTCTTCCGGTTTGTCATTTAAAATACAGTTGTGCTATAGGCTATGCTACATTTCTGTCTCATGACTTTACTGGCTTTCTGAAAAATACCACTGAAAAAATCCTTTTCCACTTGTTTAATCTTTTCATCTTGCCCTCATCAACATTTTAAAATTCTACATTCAGTGTTTGCCACAACAAATATTTCAGTCTGAAGGGCTAAGAAAAACAGTGCTTGTATTCACCTAACACCATTTTCTGTGTTGAAGTGTACGATTTGTTCCTCTACACTTCTTCTACCACTATCTATTTATGAAAAGGCTTTCTGATTCCCCATGCATTTTAATTTTGATTTCAGCATTATGAAAATATAGCTAACATTATCCTTGTCTCACACACAAGCCTATTTGAGGCAGATACACTGTGAGAAGTTTTTTTTAAATCCATCTCAGGAATTACACTTGACTAACTACAAACAAAAGAACAAAAATAAACAGCACTTACCTAAGCAGCCAAAACACATCGTTAAAAGAAGTTTCAGTGAAATTACGATCATCATGCAAGGTTATTAGCACTTGCATCAGGGTGTCTTTGTTGAAGATCAGCAAAGCAACAAATGAAAGCATGACAGATTTGTAATTAACTTCCTCTTCCCTCATGTGGTGAGGATGACAGAAATGTATATGCAACCCAAATTTTCCTACTCTCTGAAATTACCATCAAATGTAATGTTTTAAGACATAGATGTGTCTGTTTTAAGAGCCCAGATATTCTGTCTGAAAGCAGAAAATTTCTTTGAATTTTAAATTGTGTCCTATCTGGTTACCTTTCAGCACTAGATTCGCCTCTCTTCTGATGACATAAAGAACTGCTTTTCCATACTTGTAGTGGTGTCATGTGAATGTTTGCCATTGCACTTCTGCAACCCTTCATTTAAAGGCATTTTATGAAGATAAGATTTCTTTAGCTACTGTGTACACGCTTGTCAGCAGCCTTTTTCAGCCAACCTGATGAATCTTATGGAAAGCCAAAAAGACTTCAGATAAGTCTCTTTAGCTTTGGATAGGTTACACTGATACCAAGTCTTGCTCCTATCTTATCACACATTTCATTGTTATCTTGCTGAAATCTTGCCTTAATTCTTCCATCCTGTGAAAAGTACTTTCCTACTTTTGCCTTAACAGCAGCACAGCTCTATTGGCAGGGGCAATGGGGGAAGGCTGAATTCGAAGATCACACTCGCAGTGGCCCCAGCATCAGTGGGAAGCAATCCGGGATGCTACGCTGTAATATGCAAAGCATCTCGCTATCACCTCTATGGGTGCAGTTACATTAATGCAGTACCAGTGCCTTGTGTATTAATTAAGGCTTGTTTCACTAAGATTATAAGCATAGGAATGTAAAACAAATAATTTATACTTAAGCATTCATGTTATTTTTGGTACTACCAATCAAAGATGTAGAAGAAATGAAGTATGCATGTGTAAATTCAAGGGAAAAAAATAGTTTCTCTTGTATTTAAAAATCTACATTCATGCATTTAGTATTGAGTTACACAGCTGGCAGCTCCAGCTTGCAGAGTATTTTGTCTAGAAACTAGGTGAAGCTTTTTGAATAGTGCTGATCGCAGCTTATATTTACTCTGAAAGATGCTTTGGTTCTAATCCAAATCATCTACTGTCAAGAGATAAAATGAACTAGCAGACAGGAAAAGGCATTGGGAAAAAGGTTTATTTTTAGCCCTGGTTACTTCATTGCACCGTTTGACAACACAACCCCACAAATTCTCATCACGGTACTACTTAGTGGGTGGAAAAACACGGTGACAAAATTTCTTAAGCCAGCTTTGCTGCCAGGGTAAATGCATCACATGCAACAACCGTGTTGTCCAGGAAAGCATCTACAACAGAAAGATGAAAGATTCTTTCAAGTTTTCTTTTCTTTCTGCAACTTAATCTTAGTTAACCTTGGCAACTGCACCCATGAATTTGGATTCTGTAAATGTGTAAATTTTACCCACCCGTGTGCTGGAGATGCTCAGTGCAGAGGTGCTCTGTTCCTGGAGAGGCAGTGATAGCCAGGCTCCTGGATGCTTTGCACAAATCCGTCTTCCCAAAACTTTTCTCCATGGCATTCAAGGAACACCAGTGGAGACATACCGAAAAATACATTTGAAAGTTTTAAAGAGAGGGCCTAAACCCCCTCCCTCCTCCTTACCCATACGTCAGACTTGCTTGAGAGCTTGTAACACAAGTATTAATGAGACAGCAGCATTTTTGAGGTGTTACTGTCAGCTGGGAAATTTATTAATCTACAGCAGCATTGAGGAGAGTGTGTGTGAAACCAAAGGTAGTCAAGCGAGCTTGTAATTCTGCTGCATTGGAATAAGAAGATGGAGCATAAGCTGTTTACATTTCTTTGTTATGAGGAATTAATCTGAAATTTTAAAACTTGAAACGAAATTCTGAATCACTAAGTCAAGGACATGTTAATAGATTCTTTAAAAAAAAAAAGTTTTAAGTCAGATTTGCCTTTTCAAGATCTTCAAATCATAACAAGCACTTGCTAAAAGAAAGTTCTGGTGAAAACGGAAATTTGTCTTGTTGTGCTTAACTGATGAATCTTTCCCTCTTCCGACTCAAAGACAAGGTGGAAAGCATGCTATCACTTGGGGTTTTACACAGTACTTAACTTCCATGTAACAGACCTCATAACTTCTCATGACTGTCAGTGGTGTTCTATATGTTCTGTATGACACATGCACATTACTAATTTTGTCCAGCTATGACCCAAACAAAACCACTAAAACCTAAATCTGATATTAACTGTAGGACTCTTCTGGCACACTTATTTGTTAGCACAGAAAAAGCATGCCTAATTTATTTTTCAACTGTGAATAACAAATTATGTCTCAGTAGGAAAAACAGTTCCACAGCACAAATGGACTGACAAAACAAATATGGCAATTGTGGATACTGTAATTAATTTTAAAATTATTTTTAAGAGTGCAAGTGATTTTTTTACTTAAGTGATTAAAGAAAGTGATCTGCAAAAATTTCCTTTCAAAAGAGCATCAATGCATTTCTTGCACAATAGGAAAAAAAAAAAGCGGTCAGGGTACTGGCATCAAAACATTAATCAGCATGAATTTCTCAAGATAAATGCTAGCATGAATCTATTTTCTTGAGCTTGAATTTAGGTTTGCACCTGGTTTAATGTATAACAAAGGTTAGGCATTAGCTTTTCCTAGAAAGGAAAAAAAACTAATGGGAACATTGTTTCTTTTGTGAGTCCAAGTAACTAACATGTAGGTTTCAGCCATGTGGATGCAACTAGAAGTGTTTGAAATAGAACAGGGCAATGAGAAGGGCAGTGCAATGTAACAACCACAACCCTGCATTTGCCAAGCAGGGACAAAACCTGGTGTCTCCAGTGGCCGGCAGTAGCTTCCTTGCTGCCTTGTATCTGGGGTTTGCGTTTCTGCTACCCAAGCCACACCAGATGCCAGCAGACCACAAAGCCCACAGAGAAAACATGAAAAAGTGGCCCTGGGCACTGGAAAAGAAGGCAGTAAAACAGAGTTTACTAAGTTACACTCTTTGTCCTGAGACACAAATAGGACTCCACCAGCTGTTGAGGACATCCGTGTTTCTATTCCTCAAAATTACATAGAATGATGGAACAAATATAATTTGGCTTTCCAGACAAAATGAACCGACAAGACCCAGAAGAGCAGCATCTTGGAGGGTCTTCAGCCAGAAGCTGTGGACAAAATAAGTTGCTATCAGAAGATTCTGCATTTCAGACTTCTACCAGTTTCACTCTGACTGCTTGTCACATCCTCTTTCCCAGACACCCAAGTGCCCTTCTATCTTCTCCTGGCTCTGCCACTGCTACTTCCTTAACTCCAACCAAAATTAAAACCAGAACTTACTTACCCTAGCACAAATATGCTGAATGCATGTATGGCTTTTTCCTCTGCTTATAACATACATCCATCTTCTTTTCTTTCATGTGTCCCACCTGATGTATTTTTTTCTTTAAGTACAGAGTGGCCTGATTTCTATCAAGTCTTGATGTAGTACCACAATATTTCTCCTCACCATCTTGACACATGTGAAGGAAGAAAAAGGATGATTACTAAACAGGTCCCTCTACAGAGATTCAAATGCCTGCAGGCTTCCATTTGCTCAGGTTGAGATTTCTCGGGAAAAAGAACGTATAAAATATGCAACAACATCTTCTTCTAATAGGAATGCCATGCTTTTGACAGACCACAGTCCTAGATGCCTCTGGTGCAATACAAGATTTGACTCTGGCAAATTATTCCCTGATGGCCAATTGCACTGAAATAACTCCAGATAAAATATTCTGTGGTGGTTTTTTTTTGTTTTGGTTTGGTTTTAATCAGAAAGTCTCCACAAATTGAAGTAGATACCCCTCACCCCTCCCACCCCCCACCCCCCCAGATAAATCAGCTGGTAATGAGGTATTCCTGTTTATACTATCCTGCATATGGAAGGTTTTTGTAGAACTCCTTCCAACACAGCCTGCTAGAAACATAACCACCCGACATCTGGGAAAGCAGCACCCAGAGTTAGCAGCTGTAGGATCCTTCACTGCTTGGCCAGGATTGACCATGAAATTGCCCCCTGAAGATACAGTTCAATTTTTATAACCTACCAGCAAGTGTATTAGTGCATACCACTTCAGTCACAAAAAGATGAATTGTAATCATAGCCCTGTGTAACCTACGCAGCATACCCATTATACTACATGGCATAGCCAAGCAGGGAGTAAGAACAAAGGTACAAGCAAGGAAAATGACTTAGCTGAACTCATTTCATTTCCCAAATAAATACACAAAACAAAATGAAAAATAATGGCCATCACACTTTACTGCGTGATAGTTACAGTGCTGTATACTTCCCCTTTGGGCTTAATGTTTCAGGAAAATGGCTTTCACTGCAGCAGGGCAGGTTACATTAGCATATCACTAAATATTTATAGTGAAGTATGAAAAACAACCAAGAGAAAATATGAAACAACCTTTCCTCATCCGGTAACTGAATGTGGCAGTTTCTGCAGTGATTTTAATGAGATGCAGCCAGTTAGTATACACAGGCTGTCTACACAGAAGAACTGACCACCAGCGCAGCTCTTCCAGCGTAACTATTTCACTATAGCTACTCTGGAAGAGCCCTTTTCACTCTGCTTCCTTCCTTCTTGAACAGTGCCTCCACATGGAGGAAATTATAGCATTATTGAAGCAATCACTTTAAAACCACCCACAGCAAGCATGGAAATGTTCAATATGCTTGCACTGCAACACCAAGGTAATTTTTGCATTGAACACATTCCAGGAAAAAAAAAAAAAAAAAAAGAGTTGTAAATAACTAACCAACAAAAATACCCACAACTCAGGCCAACAGTTTAATTAAATTTAGAGTTTATTCCAAAATGACTATTTCTTTCATTAACAGCAGTAGAATTTTTTCAAGAATATCACTTATATCTTGAAACAAAAATTGGAAGCTAATATATATTCACTCCTGAAATATAATGTCAAACTTTATCGACCATGAAAATATACAAAGAAAGTCCTTATTTCCTTTGGGTGAACAGTTACTGTACAGTTTTCTGAGGTGTCTGTGCTGCTGGGGAATCCTGTAAAACACAAAAACATTGTATTAAAGAAGCTTTGCTCAAATTTATGTATTATTCTGTCTTAACAGTTTTAACTTATCCCTTCCTTAAAAGCTGGTGTTTGAGCAGATTCTCCTCCTTAAAGCTGTAAGTAGTGTGGAGCCACGTAGCCATTCATAATATTAAAATAATCAACAATCCATCTACTTTACGTACGCTGACACACAGAAAACATGAAACTACTCCCCAGTCATGCACCTTTTCTTCATCATGAGTAAACAGCAAGTAAGTTCCTAGCTGCAGGTCAAGCAGAGCTCTAAACTCTCACCTAGCCCGGCCCACAAACCTCTGCAATCTTTTTACCAAGGCACATATATGGATGCAAGTGACAGTAAGGACAACGTCCAAGCAACTAACTGGAATTGGAAATGAAATGAGGTCACCCACAGCATTAGACTTGAGTGTCAGCCCTAACTTGAATCTTATCCACACAGTCCTTTAAGCTGATTACAGTGGGGATTTTTAACTGCAGCTGTTTTTCTGCAGCACAGGCTTAAGCTTAGATTAACACAACTCATCAGCATCTAACAAAATCCATCTGTGTCAAAGTGTGAATTCATAAAGTAGCCACTTCTGTCTGGACAGGATGACTCCAGAAAGATTGCAAGATTTCTAACACTTCTAGGCAAAAGAAGCCATCAGAGAAATATAGCAGTCTAGTGCTTGCAGGGAATCTTCGCTAAATGCTCCAACTTGCAGGTTGCCACATAACAGCTCTGTCATATAGAACAACAATACATTTTTAATCTTGCAAATATTTTTATATTTTTAATTAGACTATTCATCAAGCTTCAACAACACTATGGACACCAACTACCTTATTCCACCTACCTTTGCTTCCTTTGCTTGGATATTGTTCAGTCTTCCATTTCCACCGCTTCATAGTGTTTACATCCCACGTGCCTGTGAGTGATCTCTCTTCCACTGCCATCACTGATCCTAATCCCTTTAGCAAAGACTTCGAGTAAAGAAAACACAAGGAATCAAACCACACTTTACTGAGAATAGCATCACACTCAACAGTCTAGTACACAGACCAGAGTAGAACTTTCATCTCTAGCATTGATCTGTTAAGCAAAGTAGTAGAGACTTTAAAAATCTGTTAGGTCATGCAACACAATGGCAACTTCAGATTCATCAGGCTTCAAACTAAGAAGCTGAGGTGCTGAGAGCACCTCTTCTAGCAAAGTTCACAACCTACTAATTTCTCCATTCAAAAGCTGAAACTCATGCTACAGTTTTCTAGCCAAAAGAGAACCCTGCACCTTGTTCCCCCTGCTTCTGTCATCGCAATCAAAAGTTCATATTTTAAAATACACCCCCACCCCCCCCCGCCATGCATTATAAAATAATCTACTTCTACATGAAAGGTCAAATAAACGAGAAACTGAAAATACACAGTACATAATGAAAGTGACCAAAGTTTCAACAACTCTCTGAAATAAACTATAGAGGAAAGAAATGGTTGTTTGCTTTAATCCTATCCACATTTCATTAACTATACATACAACTTGCAATAAGTAAAGAAACAGAAAAACAGAATCCCCCTCTCTGCACTGGTTAAGGTACTGCAGGAAGTGTTATACAACCAAGAGCTCAACAGAATGAATCTTATCGATATTTATGCAGAGCTTCATGCTGTGCCTATGGCAACTTCATCTGAAGTAATGGCTTCTGTGTTGCAAAGCTGAGTAAAAATAAGACCTGCTTCCCTCTGAGGTTAAAGTTATACTAGTATTTTTGTATCTTTTTGAGTCTTTAGCAAACAAAGATGTTTCATTCCAGAACCAGTTCTCTGTCTGGAACAAAACCACCTCAAGTGGTATTCTGTCTCAAAGGATCAGATTTACCTTCAAATTTACCATCACGGGCTGAGACAGCACAGGATCCTCTCCAACTTCATACAAATGCCTAATTCTTATCAGGACACGACTGAAGTCTGCGTCACCTTGCTTCTGTTTACCTTTAAGAGAAAACAAAATGCAAACATTTTCTTACTTTAAAAATAAAATCAACTTTTAAACTTTTTTTTTAAGCTTCACACTCTCTAATTTGAACTTATTTCTCATTTTTTTAAATTAGCAAGAGGACTAACATCAAGAAGTACCCAGCTCCCAGTGTTGACAGGAATGACACTAAAAGGCATTGGTGAACTCATGCAGGAGAAATATTTCACTATCTGAGTAGAGAAATCATATAGTACAATTAGCTTTCTTGATAGAGGAATTTAACACTTCGAATAAATAGAAGCACTAGCCACAGAAGATAGATAGAAAAGAAAGCCGGCTTCTTTAAGTGTAACATCCAGACACCCTTTTGAAGGCGCTTACCCATGCGGATGCTGTGGACCTGTTCTGCATGATTAGAGCTGTACCTCCACCCTGGAATGCTCAGAGTTTGGAGATGAAGATTAGGTGGGACAGTTACAGGTGAACCGTGGACTGAATTCTGAAGTTGTCTGGATAGCTTTGGTTTATCTCCTACATGCAAAATGAAACAAAGCAAACATCAAACACTGATCACACAGACAAGCCTGGCTAGGGTACTGTGGAAGGGTAAAGAGATTTTTGTTTGCTTTGCAAAGGCAGATGCAAAGCAGATGCTATGCTTTCTCCTCCAAGGCCTTCTGAGATACAAAGGAGAAAGCAGCACAATTTTAACTGCTGGAGAAGTGTATTAGAGCTCTCCATAAAGTAAATTTCACTGCAGCTTGAAGTTGCTGTTCCACGACGAGGCTTTAGTTTTAGTTAATAAGTCAAACAAATATTTTTAAAAGAATGACTCAGAAATGGTCATTAAGGACCCAGCATCCAGGAAGCTGATATACAGTGCACTAGTTACTTTGCACTAATCCCGTGTGGACACTTTGTTCTCATTAGATGCTTTAAAATTTATTCTTTTCTGAAAGTAGAGATAATTACATAACAAGAGAAACATTTCATACACTTGGACAACATCATCTTTGAAATTAATGCAAATTAATTAGCAGGCTCTAAACCTGCCTCCTAACTCACTGTATACTAACTTTGCCACATAGGACGCTTGAAGTCTGCATTTACAAAATTAATAACATAAATCAAAGCAACGTAAATAAGCCATTCAGATCCTAAAGACAGCACAGGAGATGGAATGAGTTACCTGATAATGCTCCAAACATTGCTACTGGCCTGTGTTCTAATGCCAGTCCACTTGTCCGATACAAAATATTGGTGAGAGCCTTGGTTCCTAAAATAAGCCAAATCACAGGGCGAACAACTGAAGAATCATTCAAAGTGAGATTGTAATTCAGGTCCCACTGAAGGTTGTTCCATAGTCTCCTGTGAAGCATCACCTGTATTGGGAAGGTAAACGTCACAGGAGTAATCAGCCACCATGCTTTATTTATATTATCAGCAGCCATGAAATTATGCTCTCCTAGAGGGAAAAAAAACCAGTTACCTCCACTTGTCCATTTCCTTGACTTGAGACACCATGAGCTCTCTCTGCAAGCAGTACCAGCCTTGTGGTATCATCTTCAATGTAGGCAGTCTGGACCATAGGATAATAGTTCTGAAAACATACACACAGTAAACCATGCAGTGATAATATTAACCTAGGTAACAGTAATGGAGAACGAAGGTAAGACACAACAGACTTTGGATTCCGCCTTTGTGCCTACCCGAGCCACTGTGTTATTCACATATGCCTTGAATGGTCTTTTCTGGATCTGATATCCATTGCTGTCAGTGTAGAGTAGCTGCTTGGTGTTCAAATTCGTGCTCGTTCTTAGAACTGCTTCACGATTTAATTCCAAAGGCCCAACGCTGTATTCTTGCTCTATCCTATGGCAAAGCAACTTTCCATCATAGCCTTCTGGTACTGTATACATCCTGGTATACACTGCATATATGTAATCCTGAGAAGTAACATTACTATAAAAATGAGAGGAAAGATATGCAGAGTTTATAAAGTGGAGCACTTGATTAGTTATGTCAAGACTTGCAAGTCATTCACAATGTCATCATACACAGACAACTTTTTTGCCTGTTTTCTATATATTTTATGTAAATATGCAATTATTTTTAATTTTAACTTAATTTTCAGATGTACAGATATTCAACTGGAGTGATATCCTACAATTTTCTTTAGTGTTGCAAGTGTAAAGAGGCCTTTTCATTTGATTAGAGAGGCTGTGCTTTTCTCAAAGTTAACAACAAATTTTGAAGTAATTATGACTCCCTAAGGGACACATTTACTTGTACAGAATACATGTATTTTTTCAATGGGGGGAATATTCATTTTGATTGCAGAATGTCACTGTTTTCCAAAGGTCCTTCTCAACTACAATCCTTGTACAATGCCATGTAAAAGAAAAGACTTCAATCAAATAACCAGATTTTAAAGAGGGTGAAGGGGTTATAGGCTGTTATAATTTTAACAGTAAGAAGTAGCTAGTTCATCAGGGGTCAGAGTGATGTGTAGGACTCATTTCTCCTTTCTCTAATTTGTTTGTAAGAAAGATATTCACAGTTATAAAAATGAACCCATTTTGTCCAAATTCCACCCATGTAAGATGATAGCTGCAATTTTCATTGAATTGTAACAAACGAGGGTCCCAACAGAAGCTGCAGTACAAAATGACCCACAGAAGGTAACTGAACGATCTTCACCTCCCTTCCTGCACCAATATGCGCTATTTAAAGGAGGTGCTTCCTCAGCACTGCATTTAGCAGATGCATGCTAGTTCTTTTGTCCAAGTCCTAAACAGTGAGCTCTGCGAAGTGCTCCAGTGAAGTGAAGCTGTAATGGTGTTGTACCTGTAGAAATACTGCCGTATCTCTGTCATCAAGTTTCCAGAAACTATTTCCAATCCCACTGCTTGTGATACTGGAACAGCTGAAGCATTTGGGGCAAATAAGTAGTTATCTGAAATGGGTCCTTTCATCACATCTCCATTCACATGGTACTCAAGGAACTCCTGGGTCAACTGGACAGTCTGGTTAGTCTCCCTGAGAATCCACAACAGAGGAAAAATGATATTACTTACAAACACATTTTGTACATAATAGATGCAAAGCTGAACTGCAACAGGAATGAGGCCGGGAATGTAAGAAAAAAGAAAGTATCTGTTTCCTCAAAGTGGGTAACTAATTCTATAAGATTTAGGAAATGAGGACAGCAGAGAAATAAGGTGTTTCTCATTAAGACATCTGTCAGTGTGTAAATAAATGGAGTTTCTATGTAATTTTATACTTTCAAAACCCAGAAACACCTCAAGACAGAAACATCATCGTTAGCTCATTGTTTTGATGTAAAAGTTGCTACAGGACCAAATCCCACCCATTCTACAAAAATGAGGTATGTTACACTATATTAATGAATAATCAACCAGGTTTCTTTAATTGACTTTGTAGCTAGGTGAATCAGCATGATGCAAGTTTCCCTATTACTGGTAAGGAACATAACAGCAACAGTATAGCAAAATTTACACTGACTCAGTACCTACTTTGTCTCCTCCTTTTTCCCCAGAAGCTTACAGTTTAGCTATTCATGACTCAGTATTCCAGTATTTGGAAAGTCATATGAAGGCAAGTTAAGATGCGATTGCCCTCAGCTACCTGCTGTGCTCCTCTTTTGGAGCCTTGCTGGCAAAACAGGAAAAATCACTTTGTCTGGCATATAAACTTAAACTGTCAACTGTTTTAGCTAGTGTTAATACAGCAACCTACAAATTGTAATGACTGAGAAGCAAAACATATTCGAGTCTTTTCTGCTATCCCCATTGTGCGGCATTTCCAGTGCAGGGGCTTGACCTAGAATAGAAGTTCTGTTGCAGTTAAACTTTATAAGGCTTCACAGTTGAAGATCACAATTTTTTTTAACCTTTCCTCCCATTCTGATCTGACACCTCGCTCTTACCCATTACCCAAAGCAAACTTCCTGAAACTCAAACATTGTGGGCTTGCCAGAAGGCTTGTGAAGAAAGTGAATATTCCATTTCTGCTACATGCTGAATTCCAGCTCTTTCTGCCTGCCAGAACAGGATGGAGAAAAATGGAATTTGAGTTTAGATATTTATTATTCCTCATTAAATTTGTCATGGAATCTGGAAAGTTAGAATCTGGAGCCACTTTGAGAAAGTACTTACTCCAGGGCTCTTGGTTAAGGCCCATCTGTATATACTTTTAAAGCTGATTTTAACTATACTGGACAACAAATTCTTGCTCTAGGAGGTGGAATTATGAACAAAACCACAAAGGTGAAAGAGGTCCAGTAGTCACTAGGCCAATGTCAAAGGGGTCAAATCTTCCATCAGTTTATAGCTGACAATCAATCCCGAGCAGGCAAAAAGCAGCACAGTTCCACTGAAGCTGAAGGAATCAAGCTGACTCACATCAGCGGAGAAAGACAATCTGCAAACCCCAAATCTCACACAGATCTTGACTGTTCTTCCATTTTATCTCCTGATTCAATGGAATTTCTTTAGTTAAATATTACCTTGCAAAAAGTTTTGTAGTTTTCTACCACAGAAAGAGTGATACAGGACTTGGAAAACACTAGTGATTAGTAAGAGAAAGCTCTTGCTTTATCACTTAAGGCTCATTGTACAGCCATAATGTATGCGTTTACTTATTTATTTTTAATACAAACACATAATCGTCTTTAGAACTAAAGTACAATGAGATTCTGCTGATCTACTAGTTAATACTGTGATATCTTATCTTAGACCAACTGCATGGTTAAACAGGGCAACAACATTACAGAAATAGTATGGAATCACACCTATGCTAGTGTTGACATTTCCTGTAGAAAAGGAAGACATGTGAGCTGGAGAAAAAAATGAATTGTGAAGAATATAAAGGAAATTTTATTCGTTAAGTCTCAGAATTAAGGCACATGACATAGTCCTTGAACTGATTTTTACAAAACGTTTTACAGAATCTGAAACATTATTAAAAACAAGCAGGTAATCTCACCTCTCTGTAATGCTCTGCATTAGATTCGTGTTTTGGTCAAACAAGACCTGGTAGCAGTTGTTAACCACAGGAAGCAACTGTCGACTTTGTTTATTTGAACGAGTTATGTCTTTTCGCTTGTACTTGACTGATCTTCCAATAAATGCAGACTGCTTACCATTCAAGGGTCTAACATTGTATTTTCTGTAGCTCAGACCACTTACTGCAACTAGAATATACAGATCATACGTAGAATGGGACCCCACCGAGCTTTGAACCTGTATGTTAACATACACAATGCTCCATTACAGAAAATCAGTTAGCAAGACAACTATCTTCCTGTGTTATAAGCCCTAAATTACAAAAATTAACTACTACTTTAAAAATAAGTTTCTAAACATGCCAATCTTAATTCTCAATTACAATGTAGATCTACAATGTAGATCCATGCTGCTTTTAGTTGCACGTTCGGTGAACTTAGTATTCAGTTTAGCCTTTCTAGTGAAGGAAAGAGGGTCACTAAACAAATTACAAGGTTAGATCTTATTTTAATGTCAACATGAAGTCATAGATCTTGATTAAGAATGCATTGCAAAATGTCCAGATGAGCAGAATAATCACAAATTAAACTAAACAGTCAATTGGCAGAAAAGAGACTGAAGCATAAGCGATGTCACTAGTGCAAGTATGAGAAAACTTGCGGCAAGAGGAGGAAGCACTTAGACATGCCCTCACCTTAAGGAAGGGACACGGAGAGGGAGGTAGAAGCAGGTGGCACACATATGAACAGTAACAGACCACCAGTGTTACTTAGTATCAAAATACCTTAAACAACAGTTCTTAATCCTCTTTCAATTACATGTATCCTGCCCATTAATGTTATATAATTTAGTACCACTTTTGGTTTGGGGCAAGAAAATGGGACTAGGTAAATACTGTATAGATTACATGGACAAAGAGGTTAGTTATGACTAACCAGAAATTAAAACAAGTTGTCTGTACCTTCAGCCTGTGGATTGGAATATGTCAAGTTATTCACACCTCAGACTTCCTAACCTTAGTGGTACCAACAGGGCCTGCTCCCATTCTCTTCCTTCACTGTACAACTCATGCATGCAGTACAGAGGAAGGCAGAGTGCTTGCCAAGCCTCTAGTCCTCTCAGCCACATACTCACATCAGGGTTCTGAGTTAAAAACTTCTTTCTCTCAGAAGGAAAGAGGGTGTGATATGAGTGTACTTTTGAACGGTACGTATTGGAAGAAAAAGCCCCCAAATCACCTTCTCATTACTGGTAAAGAAATTTCATTTAGCCTTAAGTGACTATCCAAATGCATATATGGGTAACTTCCAGCAAAAGAGAGTACAGATCACCTCTATAGAACAGAGAACTTTGTCTTTTTAAAATAAAGAATGACAGCTTGACTTTAGGGCATCCAAAATATTGAAAGAAACGCTTTAAATATGTCAATCCCCTTGTATCTTAAAATGCTAATGTAATTCAGATGGCAGGACTTCTGGGAGGTAAGTGGCTGACAGGTAAGCATGACCTTGTGCTAACCCAGGAGACTGACGGCTTCCCAACGAGAGCTGCACGGTCTTAGAGCAGCGTCATGTACATACAGCAACAGTAGACAGCTGCTGTGCATCGCTGCCCGACTGCAGTGTACCTTGATGCGTGCAGGTAGTCATAAGCCACAGGTAATAGAAACTAGGTCCAGCTGGCAGAACTTACCGAGCTATCTGGCATCTTGGGGACAGAGAGTAGCATCTGGAGTTGTGTCATGCCCCTTCAGGCCTTACATGCAGGAGGCATTCCTACAGGTTTATCAAGCCACTGACGGTGATGCACTCCCTACAGCAGATGCTCCTGACAAAGGCTGGGGCTAGGTTTCACTTGAGGCTACTTTCTTCCCTCCCAGGGAACAGCTGGCCTTGTCTTGGAGCTTGGCTATGACAGAATGAGCTGTCATATGGCAGCTGACTGTCAGCAGTTTCTTTTGGGCTTGTAACTAAAGACCTACATCTCTTAAATCTCTTCTCCTCCCCAAGGCAATCTGTCAGTTGTACAAACAGGACTGTCAATTGTAGGGCAGGGCTTCAACCAAAAAGGCTTTAATGGAAACTGTGTTTTATAGAAAGAAAAGCAAGATTAAAAGTGCCAGATCACACACACAGCAGGCATACAAAGGACAAACCAAACACACTAGAAGAGCAGGAGGCCCTTTTGGAAATTTAAAAAAAAATATCTAGTTGAGAGACCAGGCAAGTAAAAAAGAAAAAAAAAAGACCAACAAAAAACCCCCCAAACATTTGGAGGACTAGGAAAATCCCAGTTTGAATTGATACTTGTTTTCACTGTAATACTATATATTACCACATTTTGACAGGAGGTAGGACCCAATCAGTGAAAACTGACAAGTGAATGAAAAGCAACAGAAGGAAACGAAGTTGAAATACCTGTGCTGGTACAGAATGTCCCAGTTCATCATATACAGTCATTGCCGTGTGGCTGACAGAAACCGTGACAAAGGTAGTGATGTTCCATGCCAGTGGATTATAAACAACAACATATTGGTCAACATCTGTAGCACCTTTGTGTATGCAAACAAAGCTATCAGTCACAAACCCCATGTATTAAACTGTGATATTAAAAAGTATTTGAGAGATCTGTCTAGGTACAACCATCTTAAGATATTTTAACATAAAAGCCCACAGTAAAACTTCATGATTGCAAAAAGGAAAACATCTTATAGTACTTCATAAAATCAAAAGCTCTTCTGCTTTATTCTATTCTTTACCCAATAAAGAGACCACGTATTCAGAAAATGACACCCTAGTTGAACGTAAATGCATTTAGTGAAAATAAGCAGCTTACCACAACTCACTGTCATGCAGTATTAACTTTATCAGACTTATACAGAAGATCAAGTGAGAAGTCTAATCTAAAAACAACCCTGTAAAAAACCAAACCAGTGTGTCGTGCAGCCCACGGCACTGCTTATATTTGACAGTTTAAGAAGTTTCCAAAGGAAAGATAAAATGGAATGTACAGTCTTTAGAATAGATTCCTTGAAAAATATTTTACATTTTTTACACGAGCTGGCTGTACACTATAGCAAGAAAATTTCTTAACTGTGACTGTGCTTCTTACCACATAATCTTGTGTCGTACAGTAAGGTTAGTTTAGTAATTACCCTGATCAGCACCTCTTCCTGCCCTCCGTTTTACATTTGAGGTCTGAATCTGGGAGCCAGGTCTAATACATGCACTAGGGTAGGGTTCTGCCTAACATCACTTTAAAGAGAGCTCATGCATTCATCTAAGTTTGCCTCAGGTCGGGAAGGTCTCATAAGGCAAACAAGATTTTCCAGCCGTGGTACACAGAACTCGGGTGGTACATAGGTATGTTGACTGTTTCGGAGGAAAACATGAGAGCTTTCATAAGTTAGCCTGAAAACTGGAAAGGCTGTGGTAAAAAGTACCTGGTATTCCTGAGTCTTCAACGTAAACAGAAGCATAGACCTCTCCGTTCTTCTTTGCATTGTTCATGTCAAAGATTATGGAAGCCATTAGCTTTTTTACGTTGAACATTCCATACATCAAGTTATTCATGTACATGTCCTTCACCTTGGGAGACTCTGTGCCTGTTATACCATCATGGTGCTGGACCTTACGTTTAAAAGTAGTTTGAAAGGTCACAATGCAACAGGATAACAATTTCAGGTTTGCACTTCTATTAACATGGTTCACTAACCTTCAGACATACAACTTAAAATAATAAGGTATTATAGCTGTATTTAGAGATTCACATTTTGCCTATTCCAAATTCCTATATATAGAATGAAATGGTCAAAGATGAGATGCACACAGACTTCCCCCTATATATATTCCTCTTTTAATATTTACACACTACTAAAATTTACATGCTCAATAGAAAGAAACAACCCCCACCAAGTTACCAAAACCAAGACTGCAGCGAAAATACTGCAACAAGGCAAGTTTTTCACTTCCTACTACGATCTGGTCAATAACTTAACTGACAAAATGTTTATTACTAGCAAGAGCACTAAGGCCTGTAAATGGTTAATGGCATGAGGCTGATCACTTAGCTGCTGAATTTTGAACAAACAAATCTGTCCTTCCTCTTCTAACTTTCAAAAGTAGAGATTATCAGTATTTTTCAGTTCAGCTTTTGTTTAGTTTTTTTATTTTCAAAAGCCATTTTGTAAACAGAAGAACTAACATTAAGAAAAGGAATTTCATATGCAAAGAAAACACATACTCTTTCAACAGCTGAAAAAACATTTGTCAGTAACCATGCCTTCAATGTATGGCTAGGGGGCTGAAGTCATGCTTCAAGACAGTTTTTTGCAAAATTGCTTTATTTTTACTTATGGCTTGCTAAAGGGGAAAGTTATTTCTAAAAACATAAAAGCAACATTGAGACACTCCAGCTGAAATGCTTAAGCAAAGCTTTATCTTTGGGCAATAAACATTTTCATTCAAATTCAAAAATAAATCAATCCTTACCTCTGAAACTGCCCATCTAAGGCTCTGAAGTTGCTTTAAGGCTTCACATTTGCAAATAGAACTTGCTGGGTGTTTCTGGACATACTGTGTGAAAAAGGACTCTCCAGCATAAAGCAGTGAACTTGCTCTCCTTGCAATTCCTTTCAAGGTGCTCCGGGAGGTATAAAACCCAGTCCATGCTTGAAATGGCTCTGTTAAAGAGTTGAACTGATCCAATGCATGTCAAAACACCATGTCAGTTATCACATATTTGTTATTTATTAGACTACTGTAGAACTTCTTACATGAAACCTGCTGTGGGTTTACACACCAGCCATCAAATGGAATAGTCATAAGCCCAACAAAGAAACACAGCCATGGAAGTGCCCTTTGGAAAACTACTCTCCTTCCTACAGGCCTAGTAACACGAGTGTTGATACAAAGCTGTTATCAATAAGTTAACCTGTGCTTGCAGAAATTTATTCTTTGTGCATCCGCACAAAACAACTGTAAAAGTTTCACAGAGGATATTTTATTGATTATTAATGAAGTTAATTATAACCCTTGATTACCGCTTGATAGATGCTCGCTATATATCTCCCTTTTAGTCAGCGGGGCTTATAGGAAATTTCATTTCCTCAAAATGGAGTAGAAACAGTGATGTGGTAACATGACTTCGAACCACATCAAAAGATGCCCTCAAGTGGTCAGTCGAAAGTATTTCAACAGTTAACTAGTGCTAGTATGTTCTGGTAGCCTACAGAGTAAACTAGGAAAACAAATACTTGTTTTTAAAATCTCCAAATCTATACTTAGTGTGGGGTTCGTTTGTTTTGGAGTTGTTTTTTGTTGTTTTTTTTTTTTTAAATACACCACTGATAGTTTTTCCAGAGAGAAGCTGCAGAAAGTGCTTTCTAAAGTACATATATGCAACCATAACAACCTGCTATCAGCCCAGGATCAAAGGCAACAATTAGAAAATGGGATCCTTTGCTCAAAAACTCCAGGACAAATCATTTTTGGCTTGAAAAATACTAGAAGTTCAAACAGAATGAATTCCATTTCAGTTTTCAAGGTTACAAGCAGAGGAGTCACACATGCATCCTAGTAGAATACAAAGAATGTAGAGTAGAAAAAGGAAATACTTATCTGGGACTTAAAACTTGAGTTTCCAAGGTATATGTCAGAAGTGACACTAAGCCCAATAAGCGACTCATAATAAAATGGCACAGAAAGAATGAGAGAGGATTAATCATCAAGAAGCAAAACAGTATGTGGGAGAAAGTGCAGTCAAATCTATACCGGAATGGCAAGGCTCATAAGCCGTTTGGGGAAGAAATTGCATCTATGTGTGGGCACCCATGTAGAACACTAAAGGTGCTGCTATTATGCAAGCTAATAGCAATTGACTACTGCCTGAAAATTATGCCAAAAGATACAAGTAGGAGCCCAGATGTAAAAGGATATTAGCAGTTAGAACTGGCAATGCATTTATCACCAAGACAGATATGACACGATCCCTAGAGGGAGGTAAGTGAGCCAGGGATCAGTCCACGCAATGATTCACAGGAAGCAATGGTTATTTTTATTCATTGAAAAGTTAACAGACAAGTTACAGAATAGTCTTGAGATATACCTCCCCAGTGCCAAAAAATGTGATGAAGTAGTGGTAGCTACAATTATACAGAAAGGTATTTTAATGATACCAATGATATTTTAATAATAATCCAGGCAGTGACAAAAATTAGTGAGTTTAGAAACTGAGAAGTTAGCTGTCTCTTCTCTGCATACTTTGATATGAGGCCCCAAAGGGTAAATTTACCGGGGAAAAGGATTAAAGGGATGTTGGGTAGGGTATGCCCTCTTTCATATCTTTCCAGTACTTTTCAGCTCTACTTGAAAACCTAAGGTAGTGCAGCACATAAGAAGCAAGCAAGTAACAAGCAGCTGCAATGAATTTGTGTCACATCATGCTATGACATTTCAGAAAACAAATGGTATTTTTACTTTCGAGACTTCAGTTACAGATCAATCCCCCCCCGCCCCCCCACCCCGAACTGTTTTATTTAATGAAAAAGACAAGACTTTCACCACAAGACTTTCTCCTCCAGGAGACTTTAGGGGTTCATCTACGTCGTTCAGATCAGGAACATACTCTGAAGTGAAGATCTACCAGACATCCTTGCCTAGAATGCTTTGCTTTACATAAAAGACTGGTGTGGGAGCTCACGAACTGGATTCCTGATAATGTGTAACAAGCACTATGGGCATTCAGTCCATACAACAAGATTATATTCAGTTTTCCTGGAACTACGTAGTCGACATCAAATCCTCAGCAGTAGCTCTTTCACTTTGACCGTTCCTATTCCACTGTGCTAACAAAGAGCTTTCAGATTGTCCTGGTCCCTTGGTTACCCGCCTTACTTCTCCTTTAGATATTCCTAGCTTTCTCCATGTCTCGCTTCCCACCTCTGCTCTAAATTTATGCATAATCCATTTCTTTTAAACAGTAACAATGGGACACTGCTCTATTTGGCCATGCATCCTCTGTTTCTAGGTATCTTCCAATTTATCAGTTTCCTTTCAGTTCGCTGGATCTAGAGGACTGCGAACTTACTACGGCTCATTTTTGGGGAAGAGGAGGAGAGATATAACATGCAGGTCAAATACTGTAGAATTCCTAAGAGACTACGGGTTGTTTGTGCATGCTAATATGTGGAAGGCAGGGAAAAGAACTAATTCCAAGTCAGATGTCCAAACATGAAACAAATGATCAAAATCTGTATTTGAAGTAGAACGGGTCCTAGGATCTCTGCTTTAGAACAT
This sequence comes from Falco cherrug, assembly GCF_023634085.1. Classification (NCBI taxonomy): domain Eukaryota; kingdom Metazoa; phylum Chordata; class Aves; order Falconiformes; family Falconidae; genus Falco; species Falco cherrug. Next base: position 51,345,157 of record NC_073697.1, read on the forward strand.
TCCGACAGGACCCCTCCAATGTCAAGAGAGACTTCTTGCATTAGTTATGTTGGTACGCCTCTGCGAAGCACCTTTACTATCACTGCTGTCTACTAACTAGTTTGTGGTGTGTTACATACTTTGCAGTCTTCTTTTTCTTTATCCACCCACTCAAATACCCTACTGAATTTCAGCCTGGTGTCCTAGGCCTCCAGGTTTATCTCATTGGTCACTGTTTTCATTGTTAATAGAACCTGATTACTGTATTATCTATCCAGTTCTTCAGGTCATTAAAAAATTTTGGATGGCATTAACTCATAAATATACCTTGTGCTTAACTTTCCTTTGCACTCAATTGTTACTCATAGACAGCAAGACAAAAACCTCAAGTTAGATTTCTTGCCAAGTTTGCCTTTTTCTACACTCTTCTTTCAGTCTCTTCCCTCCACCCATTGCTTCCTACAGTCCCAAAGAAATATTCCAACCACTGCTCTACCATCTTCCTTATACCACTATGTTGGGCTCAACTTGTCTATTTGATGACACCTGGTAGTGTAAATAGATGTTATAAGGAGAAGAAGGTTTTCCTCTTTGTCATTTTCTCAATTTCCTTTAATTAAAATTTTAAATACATACATTTGAGGCAGACAATATGCAGTTGTAAATGTAATTACCTGTTGAATATGGCAGAAAGTCTTGAGAGTCCCGAATTTCCCATGTAAGATTTCTGCTATAAACTGCCTTGAAATAATCACCAACTGTGGCATACTGGACAGTCACTCCAAACTCACTAGAATGCTTGTTAATATAATCCAACAACAGGTCCATGTTGGAGTACTGAACAGATGCATTAAAGAACTGTTTGTCACAGCCCTGAAATTTCAAAAACAGAACAGTCAAATGACTTCGGGTCACATAATTTAGAAGGATTTTTTTTTTAATTAAAGTGGTATTTCTTTTGATCTTGACTGCCCATATAAAAGTTATTTGTCACAAAAATGTCAAGAGTGGGTAGCGTTACTCACACATATCAGCTGATAACCAGCCAGCATTACAGATAGGGACAAGTGTGTTGACACACCATATTTTGCAAGAGCATGAGATTTTGTGGTAGAAACTGGAAAATGCATGCACACGTGCCTGGAAAGATGACCTTTGTTTCTTTTCAGACTGCATTTCTCCCACTTACAGGGAGTTATAAGGAAGTTCTTATTTCCTGCTCTTAAGAATGCTTACAGCTTTAGGAAGTACTAAGGTCATGATGTGAAACAAAACAATCTGGACAGAGATCCCTAAGGTTCAAATGTCACACAATGTGTTGCTGATCCCCTGTCGTGACAGTAGACTGTAGTACTTCTGGTGCCCACCCACCCAGTTAAGCGGGGTGATACACTGTGTATTAAAGCCTCTTTCTTTCTGAGCATGCTTGCACAAAGACATCCTGAAAGCATCTCAACACAGACTGTTTGCACACGCAAACATTCAAAAATGCATAACCAAGCACAGATTTGTTCAAGAACAGTGGCTGAACAGGAAAACTAATTAGCCATGGCACCACATGTATTCCTCAGTTACTGGCATTACAGTATAGGCATTGGTCTGAAGCATAATAACATGCTAAGAAACCTCCTCCACATAAAGAGGCCAACCCTGACACCAGCTTAATGCAGCCTCATCTTCACATCTCTGTGCTTGAGATAGAAAGCACTGCACAAGAAGTCAACACTTTGCTGTGGAGGCCACATAAAATCCTGATCTCATTTTCAAAATAAAAACGCTCTCAGCAATTTGTCTTCAAAACTTAGCAGATGTTTTGAAGAAATGGCCAGTTTTCTTGGCAATCCACCCCAAACCTCATCTGATGAGCTCAACGAGTTTAACCTGATAAGCTGAAATTCAACTCATGAAGCAGCTGAATCTGATGAGTTCGACGGAAGTCAAAGGCAAATAATCTCCCTTCTCTTTCCCAGATGAGAAGGCCACCCCCTACCTTTCTTCATTTACTATATGTTTCCAGTAAGGTCACATCAAGTAAGGTCACTGTTGCATCCTTCATGAATCCCAGTGCACCTGCCTGCCCCTCAGACCTACCAGGGTAAGTCACTGATCAGAAACGTGGAAATTCTACTTCCAAAACAGAAAAGTTCTTCTGAGATACTAAAAAATCTTCTCCATGCATATAACAGAAATTGGAAAACAACTTCAAACTGGAATGAGCTACTAAAACATATCAAATACTGAAAATCCTGGCAGTTAGTGCAAACCAGACTTCCTAAGGTTGCTTCCAATTAAATTTGTGGGGAAGATTTGTGGGGAAGAAGTAATATGTTTACCAATCAAGAGTATTTCACATTTATAGAGCACTACTTTCAACTCATGATCTAAGAAGACTCCCTCATAAAAAGTAGACACTTTGCACTACAGAAGGGGATATGCTGGGCTTATAGACTCTGCTCACAGTGACACAGAACACAGCAGCTGAGGATTAGTGTAGCTCTGTAGAAAAAAGGATATCCAGGAGAATCTGCTGTAGTTAGTTATCATGTTCACTCACTATCTGAACAAAACTTTTCACAGGAATGCTATACATTACTGTACAGATATTTCAACCACACAGGCCAAAAAAAATCTCAAGGATCTGTTTCAGCCCTTGAGAAAATACATCTGCTGCTATGGCCTCTACAGGTGGGTTTGAACTTTTATACTGCCCCGTAGCCCAACGCCTACTCCTGTACAACTAAGTGCTTCAGATCATAAATGAACACTTGGTTGTCCATATAACTCATCACAAGTGCCAATAGTCTCGATGTGAGATCTGAGTTTAAGTGGGAAGGTATTACCTGATTTTTTAATTGAAGGAATAAAAATAAATATCCAAGTACTCCAAAGTATTTGTAATCATGAAAAAACAGCTAAAATTAGCTACAGAGATATAGAATCATAGTATATCTTTGTTTAAAGCTCCTTATCACAAGCACACAAATCAGGAAGTCAAAGACTGAAATTTTCTTACATTACTGCAAAACTGCAGGTTTGTATCTAGACATTTGGAATTTATTTGTACTATTTGAAACTCCCTCCCCATTCCAGCATAACTTTTTCTATAGCACTGTTGGATTATATATAGTAGTGTTTTATACACATATATATATGTATAGTATTATGCCCTGCTTCTTCCCTCACCCCCTATAAAAAAAAACCCCAAACAATAAAAGTAACAGCATCACAAACACAGAAGAACAAATCAGTGACTCAAAGCTGCATCAGTCAGAAAATGTTTGTTCTCTTTGCAACAACAGACATGAATAGCCAACTTAAGAACACACATCTCCCTTTAATATTGTGAGAACTACAGCATCCATCAGAATTAAAAAACCAGACTGTACCTTCAGTTTAGGCAAAGTTATTCCTTCCTAAAGACTTAAAAATAAGGAGAGCATATTAGTGCTATGTCTACATGTACGATGTAATTAATGCAGCAAATTGCTGAAAAAAGTGCTTGGATCACCAAGCTGGGATATGAGATATGCTTATGTTTCTAACTAAAATACAAAGACTTTAAAAGAAAATTATTGCATACCAGTTAGAAAAGATCTCATCTACCTAATGGGTAATACGTTTTTTTGTAACGCTATGATTTTTGTTAACATACAGTTATGTTGTGCTAAACAGTTATGTAAAGAGATCGTTTAACTAGACAAAACAAGGAAAGAAAAAAGGAAACAATATCGCAACATACAGTTTTGCAAAAGGTTATCTTTACTATTTTGTCACATTTCATATTAAGAAGTGCAGAAAACTTGGTAGGCAGCTTGCAGACTGTACAAAGAAGTCCTAGTCTTTAAAAATCTTTACTAATCAGACATTTGGACCCTACTCGGAACACTTCAATGTCACGTGGCTTGTATCTATGTTTTTGCAGTACACACTGTAGCAAAGTACCATCTACTTACTGTTCATACCCTAGGTGTACTTGCCACTTCTAAAGCGAATGCTGATCATGCACTTACCCATGGCCACAAAATATCACTTGTTTGGAACCAGGCTGCTCTCTCCTTAATGTTTGCCACCATGGTTTGTGCATACAGATGGATGTTGGTATCTGTAACAGGGAGACTCATGTTTGGATAAACACCATCTTTTGGTGGATCTGGGAAAGCTGCAATTCCATTCCAATAAAATCCTGACCTAAGTAGAAGGAGAAAGCAATAGGCTATAAACAGGATTTATTCAACTGGGAAAAATACATCAAAAGGTGCGGGAATAAAATACAGAAGCACAGGGAATAAGAAGCAAAAAACCCCCAGTTTATATTCATTGCTAGTATTTAGGTTTATTGTTTATTTGGGAGTGGAGGTAGGGGTAAGGCTGTCCGGTTTTTGCTTTGCACTGTGCAACTTTCCAAGTCCCTGCTGATTGTTGGCATAGAACAAAAAAAATCACAGGACAAACCAGCAAGTTTTGTAACAATGATGTTCACTCAAGTAGACTTAGTTTACAAAGAGTATTTTAGTGGATAAGCCAATGAGCAAAATAAAGTTTTCAAAAGCTCTCAGATTTTTTCACAAAGTAAATGGAAAAATTTAGTTGATTTAGTTTATACAGATATAATACACACAATTGCAGCTCAATATAATGCTGAAAATCTCCCACAGAAAATCAATTAGCAACAGCCAAGTCCATCCTGAGCTTCCTGGAGTTTTTAAATCTTAACTTTCCAGGCAAAGAAACAAAACCTAGTCCTGCTTTGGAAATTTTCTGTTTATAGCAATTGATTTGTTTCCCATTTTTATTCTATATTTTTTTGATAGGGACTGACATGATATACATACAAACATACATATATACATATATATATATATATATATATGTAGATGAAAGCCATACCTGTGTTCCAACCCTCCTGATGCTAGAAAACTTTATTTTTAAAGTCTGTCAATATTTTCAAGTGTTTTTAATGCCTGTCAGTAGTAAGTGTCACTTTAAAGCATTCAGTTGTTCGGTACTGAACAAACTTCATGCATTATGGTTGGGTAGCTGGGGGTGTTCAATAATCCTGACTTATATTTACAGAGTCTAGACATCTCCTTGACCTACCATAGGTCAAGAGATAGCAGTAGAATAGTGTTGAAAGAAAATAGTCAAAGGAAATGCTTAAACTCCAACATATAAATTCTCAAAAGCGATCAGTATTTCTGCCTGTTTAGGAAACCTTCAGACCTGTTTGAAAAAGGTATGTGTGATGGGGTGCAGTAACTGTACTGATCCATAACATGGGTGAAGATCTCCTGTCTTTCAGATAAGGAAGGAGAGCCCTGCCATACGAACTGAAGCTTCTGGAAAATAAAAAAGGCAAGAAACTGTTACCCTTGATGACAAGCAGAGAAATCCCATCATTAAAACTTAGAGATTTCAGAGCGTCCACCTTCCCTTCTACCACTTCTAATACTTCAAGTGCTTTTACTTAAGACCAGCCAACGGTACCCCAAGCAAGATCACATACTATATATAGGAGACTACAGTGTTGCCTTTATTTAGATTGATGGAGGAGAGGACACAGCACACTGACACCATACCGCTGAAATCCAGATGTACGTCTTGCTTATCACACGTGTTACATCTTGTTTCAGTGGAAGCTGAACACCTATAAAGCTAGGAAAGATCCAGATGTAGTCTGGATTGCAATGTAGTCAGTGGGAATCAATGTTTAATTCACTGGAACAGAATTTTTACAGTTTTGGAAGCCTCGAGACTGTCACGTGCCAGAAAAAAAATATCAGATTGGAAAGATTGTCAAAAGCTCATGAAAGATTTTAGCAGAAAGCAAGCATCACAATTCACTGCAAACATAAGGTGGTAGGTCCAGGCTTCAGCAACTTCAACAGGAATCCTGTTGTCTTTTTCAGAGATGCTTGAGTTTCACCCAAGATACATAAAAACTGCATAATGCCCAGCACATACTAGTGAAAGACCCTTATTTACACATAATCTAGTGTGTAAAACTGATGACAGATCAGGATCCAACATTGTGATACAAAAAGACAGACGCTTACTGTGTGTGTGACACTGTGTGACAGAAGACAGAACATAAAGCAAAAAAACTGAATTCAGCAAAAACATGATTAGCTGCCACTCTAAGTGACCTAGTATTATCAATTTTATAGGCACAAATAAATGTTCCAAGCATGACAACCACCATGCCCAAACATATACACTACGTTTCACAACAGTCTATATAAACCCCAACATACTAAGATTTTGTCAGGGGAAGCTGAAATGCATTCTGGATGCCTCCAGTTCAAACTCTCCTAATTCAATGCCCACTTAGCCTTGCCCAACTGCTCACATTTTGTGTCTTCTTCAGGCTACACTATATTTTATCCTTGACCAGAAGTCATGAAGACATTACTTGACCATGTTACACAATATATTTCACCATTACCACATGCAAGCAGCATGTCACTTTTAGAGAAGAAATATGTAGATTTTCTTGCACAGATCAGAGAAATGCTTATCTTAATGTCATGGTTTAGATTACTGTAAGTAGAGGCTGGCAGTGGGATTCATTTTTACCTTGTTTTTCTGCATGTCAGCCTTCAGATCATAATCAATCCGAGAAATAAGATGAGCATTAAAACCAGCCAGAGCAAAAACAGTTGATGTTGTAGCTGAAGCTCCAAAAGGATCAACATGCCAAGAAAACTGAGGCCTGATCCCAAAAGTTTCATACAAAAATCCATGGCCTTCTGCAAAGCAAAATTTCTTCACGTTAGGAATGCTTTTGTAAGGTCATTTTATAAATTTAATAGGCATATAGTATTACAGATAAGCACTTAAAGGATAGATCTTTGTCTCTGTTTTCCATAGTATTTAAAGTTCCAGGAATTTAATGATTCACAGCAGAAAGTTTCACACTGACAATATTTATTTTGCTATGCCAAATATAACTTACTAACATCATAAAAGATGGATAACAAAAAGGAATTATGATCAGAGACAAGCCTGAGAAAAAGAACTTAGATACAGATTAGGTTAAGGCTAATAACCAGGTTGAAGTCTGCATGAAAACAAGCTGGAGTTGAGTTTGTTTATGTTTGCTCAAATCATACCACCCATTCTCAGAAAATTTCAGTCTCATATCAAGGACAAAGGGACAGCGAAGACAACCAGTAAACAAAACTAACATGGTCCTCAATGGTAAAAAAAGAAAAACCCCAAAGGTTAATAGCAATCTTGATAAAAAACGTTATGTACAACCAATGTTATTAATTTTGTATCGAAATGAGTTTCAGAACAAGAAACTCCCAAACTAGAAAGACCAGACAATATAGAATAAACTCAGACAAATGATTTAAAAAAACCTAAACCAATCAAGTAAGCAGTAGATTTTATTCAGTACTCCAGTACATCACACCAGGATCCTCATAATCAGAATAAATAAATAATTAATGAAATAATTTCAGACCTTAATTTCATAGTTTTGGAATTGTGCTCAGAACTATTTGAAAATACAGCCGTATCTTCCCCATTTTGGACTAACTCTATTCCATGTTTTAATATCATGTTTGAAGAACTGAGGTTGCAAGGCATTCTCATTTCACTTCATCTTTCCTGTGGTTAATGTCTTCTTTAGTGAAAATATTCACAAGATGTTTAACTCTTCTGACTAAAGCACATTTTAGGCATAGTTTGCTAGGCTCTTCTAAAACACAGCTGGCTGGACAGGCAGGAGAAGACACAAAATGTAGACCGCAAATGTCTGCATTGGCTTTCTCTTCTGAAGATGAACTCCACACACAATGCAAGGATACATTTGTTTGTTTGTTTGTAACTCAAACGGAGAAGAGTGCTTTCAGGAAAAATAAATGGGAATTTTACAATATATTACTATTTTTGTTCCTGCTGAATAAATTACCAAACTTCAATTTTCTTTTTTCTAAAAAATTATGGTTATACACAGAATGAGATATTAAATGAGGAATAATATTTTTCACAGCTATCTGCAATGAAATAGAAAACTGCATTTGCATTTAACGAAAGGACTCTTCAGTCAGTATTGGTATTTTCCTTGGAGAAGTCCTAGGTTTGGTGTACTAAGCCCATACTACGTTTAAACACAGGAGTCAAATGAGAAAAAAATATACTCATCCTCTCTCTTCCTCTTGGCCAGAGCATGACATGGTGACTCACTGAGATGCAAAAGCAGCTGCTATCCCTGCACTCCTGATAAACACTGACAAGCAAGGAAGAAGGCTAGCAGTGCTGCACAGTCAGATTCAGCAAATGATAAAAGTGTTTTCTGACCCTTCACTCTCCCATGTAGAAAGCTGCCCAGAGTGTAGCCCTGAAATGGGCAGGGTTTACACCAGCTATGACAGACAGCTGGGGCTAATACATCCCCTGCCACCCCACAAAAGCATGCTACTCCCTCATGACTTATTGTAGGCATCAATAGCACAGTGGTGGCATGATTTATCTGGTTTCCTTTTTCATTAACCAGATTGAGATAAACCTAAATACTAAAAGACTCTTTAAACCATCAGATGGAGAGGTGTAACATACAAATCGCTGGAAGCAGAAGCTAGAAGACTAAAATGGGAAATGGTGCATCTCTTGGGAAATAAGCCCCTATTTCTAAGAGGCTGATGATCATCATTACAAATGGGGGTTTCTTCATCAAGCAGGTCTTTCAATTAAGTTCAATTGACCTCAGTGACATTTTATGGCCCATGTTCTGCAGAAGAATTTGCTTACACAATACAACCTCCCCACACTCTAAATTGCTACCAGGTATTTTCTTCCAGAGTATTTCATACCCTCAATTTCACTGTAACTATCTTCTCGAGAGGTTAAGCTCTCAAACACACACCCCAAGAAAGGCCTCTGCTCCAAAGGAGTTTATAACTGACATCAATTAAACTGCAAGCCAGCTTTCAGTAACCCTTCTGCTTAATGAAGAACTGTTCTATTCCTTTTTTTTAAAGCAAAGATTTTTATACAGATAAACCAATCTGCAAAGAGATGCTTTAATCAGTTTTTAAAGAGTAAGAAAATAATAGCAGTCTCGGGGTGGAGAAATGAAAAGCAAACAAACCCCTCAAGGTAATAACAAGGAAAAATAAAAGTTAAATGCAAATATGCATACCCGTCAACTGTAAAATCTGATCATCAAGTAGTGTCACGGCTTCATCATGCATCACTTGCCCTCCAATGACAAATTCCAGTTGTCCCTCCTGAAGCAACTTATGGACCTATGATATCGCAATTAAGACAAAGAACATAAACATCATTTCAGCCTTATCCAAAAAGGCTGCAAATTCATTTCAGATCACAGCACACTACCTAGACACAACACTTGTCAAGAAGGCATTCAGGACAAAAGTGGGATAAAAGGCTGTCTGTACTAAGTGCTACTGAAAGGAGATGCAGGGGAAGAAAAAAAGCATACTAACACACTGCACAGTGCATTGGTTTACCCAGCTTACACTGAAACCAGGTAGCAGGCACAAAGGATGCACTGCTAGGCAGACTCTGACCTTCTGGTGTTTCTCAGTAGGGCTGTTACCACGCCTTTATACTACCTAAACACTAACTTGTCCCCATACACTGCACTGGCAGCAGCCTAGGATCCTGCCTCAAGGCAACTAAAGCTGGAGGATTATAACAGAAGATACAAGATACTAGTACTTCTCCAAAAGTCTTCCTCCTGCTGCATCTGTCTTGGCTTAGGGAAGGCACTGGGTGGCTGGATGAGAGAGCAATATGCAACTCCATGCAAGCAGCGATGGAACCCCATGCAAGTAGCCATGGCCAGGCTCCCTGGGTTTCCTTCAGTCTACCACCCCCGTTAACAGCTTGGAAACAGAGTTCTGTGGGATCCAGGAGGGAGACAGAGTGTGCCATCACACCGTGGCCACAAACATATCACTTCTACTCTGCATGTATTTACTTTGCCTTCAGAGCACAGACAGGTTGCTCAGCCTGTGAGAGACAGAATACTTTATTAAGAAATATTTATTCCACATGTAGCAGGTTTGCTTGGTTGATAAACCCACTGCTATACTTCATTTCTGGTCTCTTTTTCCTAGTTTAAAAACTGTCAGTATATTAAGACCTGTTCAACTGTTCAAGGTTTTTCTGTTTGTTTGTTTGTTTTTTTTTAATTTCAATCACTAGAAACAAGAAGTATGCTGACAAGTAAAATTTTCAGCAAATGTGCATGATGAAGCAGGGGGCAGTGTTTGGAGGGACGATGTAATAGTCTGTGTCCCTTTCTAGAAGTGTTAGGGAGTCTTCTGTTTTTATTATAGTTGCTTCACTAGCTGGCACTTCAAAGATACCTCAAACTTCCAACAATGAAAGTTCAAATAAATACATATTTTAATATCCACCTTTTTTTTTTATATATATATATATATCTGTCATGTAGGATGCCAATTCCAGAGCTATTATGTTTATTACCCCAGGAACCTGCAGTGTCTGCTCAGATACGATGCCAGATTGTCAATTTTGATTAGAATCATTTCTCTCGTTCACAATGTTGTGAAAACGCTTCAGGGCTCAGCATTCCTAAATTAGTTCCAGCCAACTGTGGTGACTGATTAGCATGCTGGGAGACCAGATAACTGATATCTGGTGTCAGCACAGAACTGGTCCTGACCTACATGAAAAGCATCTGTGGCTATTATTCCCCATTTGGATGGATGTTCAAATGATAACTCTGATTCAAACTTTGGGCCATGGAGATGTTTTTTTAATGCAAGTTTCATGTAACCACTGGAAGTCTGAAAACACAAGAAAAATAATCCAAGTGATTTAAATAATATCCAATCCTAGAAAAAAAAGAAAACAGTATCTGCAATGACAAGCACTTTTGCTAACCAGAACAGGGCAAAAGGAAGGAGAAACAGAGGAAACAGATGCAGCAGTACTTAGAAGCAGCAGGCTGCTATCGTAGAAGAACATATCTGTGGTCCTTGGGACAATTACTACTATCCTTACATGAACTCACCCCTACAAACCAGATAGAAGTGGCCACACATCTTTTTTTCCCCCTAGTTAAAACACCCAGACATCAAGCCAGGGTAAGGTGATAGGAATGGTTCACACAAGAAATGCACTGAGAACTAGGAGGTTCATATCTGGCTGAGTACTGCTGCAATACATTTCACTCTCATCTGAACTGTAAAATCAGCTTCAGTACTTAGGCTGCACTTTTTACTAGTTTTTAATTCTATTGCCCTAATCCAAAGCAGACATTCCAAAAGAAACTAAATCCTGTATTCCAAGCAAAAAAAAAAAAAAAAAAAAAAAAGGGGGAAAATTAAAACCAGAGAGCTTGTACTACAGAAAATCATTCATGCTAGAGTTCAAGTGAAAAAAAGCAGGACAGTAATGAGAGTGACCTAATTTCAAGGCCCAACTTGCTAACATTAAAATGTGTCACTTAACAGCAAGCATCATAGCTCTTAAATATTACTATAGATTCAATGTTTCACATACAGGTTTAAGAGGAATGTGGTTTTAATAATTTCAGTTTTCAGAGATGCAACTATAAAGTAACTAGAAAACTGACTAAAAACACCTGAAAGCAACAATTATCAGTAATTAGGCTAGGAAATTAAAGGCTGAATTGTAAGTAGTAGTTTTGCACTACTGAGGTCAAATGTGATACACATTTACTCTTCTGGATTCCACAGAACAGCAAGAATAGATACCAGAAACAGACCTTTACTTTATACTTGGGTTATAACAGCATAACATATTTGAAATAAGACCAACTTACCTTAGAAAGTTACTCTTAGTACTTAGAAGAGTACTCTTCTGTCCCTGCACAAAGTAGTTCCTATGCTATTTTCTTTAATTCCCCAATCCCAGACTTACAGTACAGTTCTCTAATTAAAAACAGTCAAGAAAATTGTCCTGCACAGGCAAGTATGGGCAAAGTACCCACACAAAAACACTGAACTGCCCATACACAGCAAAATCTCTCATACACAGATCAGCTGCACACAGGCTGTAAGCTGTTATTTAAATACTGAACATTACAGAAAATTCAGAATTTAGTGAAGGACTAGGTTAAAAATAAACATACAAGAGGTGTCTTTTTTCACATGTTGCTGTTAACATCTAGTACTTTAAACAAACCGGAATGTAAAGTACAGCAAGTAGTATGCTACTGCTGGGTGGACCCTGGTAACAGAACAGATCATGGAGTTCTGTGTGAGTATTATGGGAAGCCACACTTGTATACCCTCTAGTTTTAAGGTCCAAAACTTAAACATCTTGCAGTGCAATGTAACACATGACCAGCTGCTAGGCTGCCAGCCCAGCCGTTGATTTCAGGATGTTTACTTCATGCCAGAGAAGCAGTGACAAATAAAACTTCACATCTTTACCAGGAAAAACACACTGCTGTTGAATCTTTAGTCACCTCTTTGCTGCATTATCCTTGTTTACAAAGAGCAGGTTTTTGAGCAGTACTTTACTGGAAAGAAAAGAAGTTCCTCTCGTGAGCAGTGTTAGGCTTCAGATGTTTAACAGATACTGGTGCAGCCTCTTTCAGAATCACCCACGTTATACTAGCATGCCCCCAAATAACAAAGTGACCAATGAAATGAGAACTGTGAAGTGTAAAGAGTGTGCAGTGCAAAGGTTACTACCTCCTACCGCTCTAATCTATAGCTGGGGTTTTAACCTCTTGTAACTGCCTTCAGAATTAAAAGTCCTTCACCAGATTCAGAGACAGCTTACACAAGATCTGGGTAAAAAGCAAATGGTGAAATCCTTTGCCCCTCCTTGTCCCCTGAAAAGAGCGTGCACGCTTTGTTAACAGAAAGCATGGCTCTAGTGCAACTTACCTGCTGCTTGTGCATATCCGTGGCTACTGAATCCCACCAGAGTCGAAAGAATTCCTGCTCCACAGCAATAAATTTGCGCTGCCTTCCTTTTGTTAGCTCTTCTACAACAGATGTGTAGACATTTGCTGCATAAGCATGCATACTTTCCTGAAAAAAGAGAGGAAAAAAAAGTAGAAAACAAACTATTTTGCCACTGTTAAACAGGCTGTTCTGAACACTCACTGGGCTTCAAAAGAGATAGATCAAAAATGTCATATTTGAACACTCAGAACAACAAAGTTCTATCTCGTTATGTACAGCCTGTGGGCCATTCTGCTTCAAAATACATCCTCTGACTGGGGACCTGACTAGATCAAGGCGTGGCTCCCCCCAAGATCAGCAGGCAACAATACACACTTTCTTTTTGATGTACTGGGAACAGCTTACCCTGTCTTCATCCTTCCCTTACATGAACAGTGCCATGAATATAAGACTTAGCACCAACACAGTTAAAAAACCCACATGCACACTTTATTCTTCCATTTCTGCTCTTCTTTTGATGACCTAAACTACCAGAATTGTTTCTTCAGAGCAAGTACGACTGTGCTATGGGTGTGCATTGCCAGTGTAATGCAGTGATACATATACTGTAAATTATACTATTACTGCCTTAGAAGCTTCAGTCATGAAAAATAACTCCATCTGGCTTGATGTTTTAGGATAGAGTAAAACCTAACTGGCAAAGGACTCTTAGAATGAGCTGACATAGAATCACCCAGTGTGAGAATTTATGCATCTACGCTGTCTATGTTGTTCCTAATGCGACATGTATTCCAGAATAAGGCCTATGGATTTTTATTGGAATGCAAACATGATAGCTGTATCAGTCAAATAACCTATCACACTGTTATATCCTATGATATGGTATCAAATTAACAACGTTAATTTTGAAGTTGTGCACATGAAGATATTTTATGTACACTTATCCCTGCCAGAACTTCTGCTGTCCAGATCCAGTCTTCTAGCCTTTACTTCATTTCAAAGTGATACAGAATGTCTAAAGACAACAGCAGAGGTCCTAGGATTTCCAGTACTGTCTGTGTTTTTTGTAACAAAGTTATCTGCCTGTTATAGCAATTATTATTATATATATATATTTATAACACATGTAATTTTTAACACTAAGCATAACACTTTTCTACTTAAACTACTGGTACTTGCTTAAGAACACACACCACAAGACGTACACATACATCTTGAAGTAATTGACACATAAATCTCTCACCCACATAAAAACTGATGGGCATGATATGTAAATATGAATCCATATTATTAATTTAAGCAAGTTCCCTATATGAAAATCACATTTTGAAATAAGGGGATTATGTGATCCAAATCAGAATGAACTTTTTCTAACCCTTTGCTTTCTACAACTGAAATACTGCTATCTTTGTAAAAATGCTAAAGTGTGATTAGAAAAGGGAAAACGTCTGAGTGTAGGAGTAACGGCTCAAAATACTGTAGTGCTTATGCAAATAATTACTTGTTCAACGATTTCTCAATCAGTTCTTAAGTTTTTTTTAAAATCAAGATTATTATTAGATGTTTAATTCAATATGAAATTTTAACTAAGGGAATGGCTTTTAAGTTTTATTAATACTCAACAGTGACACACAAATGACCGCTAAGGAGTTTTCATTTTTGACTGGCAATTGGCTACAAACAATACATCCTAAAATCCAAGTACATGTACAATGATTACAGCATCAGGTTCAACTTTAGTTCTTAATAGCGGAGTACATTAGATTTTAAGAGCTGAACAAGGACTTTTCAAATTTAATACAATATTAAAATATTCTGTGTAGTAACTCATTGAAAATAATTTGTTGAGGTATTTTGGACATTAAGGCAAGACACTCTATATTCTGACTCAAACTATGCTGGAGCTAAGCAGTAAGATATTACCCAATCCTACAAATTTTATAAACCCCACTCATCTGGGTGGGAATTGAAAATAATTGTTCTCATAAACCAGGACACTTGCAAGCAACAGTAATAACTTTCTTTCCAATTCATATCCTCTATCAGTTAATGAGATAATGAGTAATGAAACAATAAGCAGTAAGCCAGTATAAATAAACCAGGCAAGATTTTACTTATTTAAATATAGATTTTAAACTTCTAGCATGATGTAAAAATTGTTTTGTATTGCATTCTAGACAATGGTGAGGTGTCTTTCACAGTTACGGCAAGGTATGTCAGTGAGATGCCACATCTCACGTAAGTTATGGTACCACTATTATCAAATTGCAACAGATAGCTTGCTTTGAAAGGAAAAAAATGAAAGTTTTATTGTACATCCAATGCTGGAATTCTCCATCAATACTGCAATTTCTGGCATGCAATGAAGATTGCTGTTCTGATATCATAAATAAAACACATATTTTTCACATTATACATGGAGAAATGAAACACTAAATACATGTTGTCAGTCATGAGTGAAACCTATTAACTAAGCAAACCAAAAATGTAAAATTGGTTGGGATCCCATTAGTATTCCAGAGAGTTACCTCCAGGTTTCACTTTACTACAGAGCATTTGAAATGATCCACAGGTAACCTCTGTGGTTTTTGACTAAAGGAATTGCTAATGCTTGTGATTTAATAGCAGAGGAACCGAGGCTTCAAGCAATTGCATCTTCTTAAAAAAAAAAAAAAAAAAAAAGGGAGAGAGAAATAAATTATGTGTTTCATTTCTCTCAGAGGAGATTTTCTACCACTAACTGACCGGAACAAAAATTCTTTTCATGTTCCCTTATGCAATTTAAGTAGGAGTTTGGAGTATTAAGAGTAATTCACTAATCTTTCCTAAAAAGGGAGGACAAAACACATGCACAGCACAAATGCCTTGGTGAACCATTAGCTCTTTTTTATTAGTTAAACATCTGATGCAACTTCACTCTAGCAAGTGAAGCACCCATAGCATCTTTCACAGGAATGCAAGAAATTAATACTAATGAAGATGAATTCAGCATTTTGACTAACAAATATAAAAGGTATTAATGCCCCACCTGATTTATTTTACTCTGCATCTCAGGTATTTAGTAAAAATTACTTTGTTACTCCACTTCTGTGGCACTAGAACGAGACTCCAACCCCACCCCAACTATGGAGGCCCTGGTATCCTGCTCTCATCTCGAAGAAAAAACAGGAAGTTTTCCTGGAGTTTTGGTTTAGTAAGAGAAACAGAAAGACCGTGAAAACCTGCCACATAATCCAAGCACACCATGAAACAGATTGAAGATTTTCCTCTGAAAAAAAAAGAAAAAAAAAATAATCCATCAGGAGCATCCTGCAGAACACAGGTGCATGCAAACCCAAAATTCATGGGCACAGCTCCTAAGCTAACCCTGCTTGCTCCAAACGAGCGTCAGGATTCCAAAACACCCGGTGATGGAGCACATTCCCGGACAGACTCAGGGCAGGAGATGCACCTTACAAGGATTTATACGATCCTTTGCAAGCGGGTGGGTGTTAGGACAGAGGCAGGTAGACATCCTACTACCAGCGGTCCACGGCTCCGGGTAGTTTTGCAAGCTTGTAGGCGCCCAGGGAGCTGAGCTGCGGCCGGGCAGCGGGAGAGGCTCAGCCCCCAGCCGACAAGCCCACCCGTACCCCGGCAGCCCACCGGGCCGCCCCGGGGAGAAGCCGGCCGCGCCGTATGCACCCCGGCCAACCTCGCTCCGAAGGGGCCCCACCTGCACCGTGTAAACCCAGCCGACGTCCATGTGGCTGTGGGCGACCACGAAGGCCCGCAGCTCGGCCCGGCCGCGGGCTGCCGGGAGGAGGCTGGGGAGCAGCAGCAGGAGCAGCGGGGGACGCATGGCGGCTCCCCACCGCGCTTCCGCCTCCCGCCGCCCGGCACCGCCTCCCGGCGTCAGGCTCGCCTCTCGAGAGCAGCTGCTTTGTAAAAAAAAAAAAAAAACCAAAAAACCGCCATAGCAGTTTTCTTTTACGTGAGAGGATTTTGAGGCACGAGGGCGTGACTTCGTGTTAGCCCCGGGCTGCTCTGCGGCTATTTGAGGTCCCTGCAGCCGGGTGCAAGAGCCAGTTAAAGCCGCAGCCCCTGGGTAGTCCTGATGGCTCTCGTTGGTAAGCCTGGGGCTGGTTTTCTTACAAAACTAGGCTGATCAGAGAGATGTTGAGTACTACACCTTGGACAGCTATAAATATTTTTTTTTTGAGGAAATTCTTTTGAGTGGAATGCTAGTTCTTTATTTCAGGGTATAATAGTTCATGATGGATTATTGTCTGTGTCTTTGAAGTGGTAGCACGATTAATTCTTATTTATGCGGTTGACCTTCTGGTTCCATTTAAATGGGTTTTATCACTTGTTTTACTGCTGCTAGCAAGAGGTGGACCCTGTGCTGAGAACTGAAAATGCATACTCTTCTGTCTGCATAAAGTCCTAGTGAAAAGGAAAAAAAAATCCAACCTTAATTAAAAATTGTTGTAGGGTAATGTATCCTCAGAAGTTTTGTCTGCAGTTGCACCAATTTCTGCCCTATATATCACTGTGATATTGAAAGCCAAACCAGATTAAACTATTTTTTAAAACTTTCTCTTTAAAATACACACAGACTTTAAAATTACTACCTTGCTGAAGTTCTAGCTTGTGTAAATTTCATGCTCTTAACAACCTTGCAATCCTGAAATGGCAAAACGTATCATGCCAATTTCTTAGCTCATTTCTGACAATGCAAATGTAAAGGACATCAGATGCAGATGGTACCTGCTCCTACTTTGAAGTTTGTTGATTTAGCATTACTAGTTTCCAAGCCTAGTTAAACCAGTTATCTCTCTGAAGGAAACAATCACAAATAGCTTAAGGGTGTCCATCTACAGACTTACATTGGTAAAAGGCAGATGCATACTGGACTAGCTGGCACTTGGGTGCAAATTAACCCATCTCAATATTTAAGATACCTGTAGAAACAGATCACACACACTAAATGCAATTTGCATCCGTCCCCTCATTTTAGAAAGAAAAAAAAAGCGTGATGCATTACATGCCAAACTCGATGAATTTTTTAACATATAAAGCTTGTAAATACTTGAAGTCCAGAATGAAAAATGCTATGCAAGTCAGTAATCTTGAGTTGAGCAGCATAAAATTGCTACCTTTCATAAAAATTAAATCTAATCTGAATGGATTCCCCCACAACAGGGCCCTTGTTCACTAATTAATACGGTAGACTGAAGTTTTCTCCAAAAAGCAGAGGCAAACACTGGAATGCTAAGGTTAATTTTATTTATGATAATACCTTGTCATGAAGAGCAATCAAGGTCTGTAGGTAATTTGTAGGGGGAATTACTATCACTGTAAGCAGCTGGATGAAGCTTTACTTTAATACAGCTCTATGATATTCTTTTTTTCCTCAAATCATCAGCTTAAACCTTTTCAGTTCCAAGAAAGCTAATGCACATCCAGTGAACATATGGCTTGGAGATATATATACACACACTGTCTAAATGAACTGGTGTTCTTTTACCTCAGAAGGCATTACGGTCTTTGTAATTTAGGTGAAGTTCCCAGGAAACTGGAAGTGTCGGTGTTCTGCTTTTTTTATAAAAGTAGCAGAGAATGTTTGCAGAATATTACTCCCATTTTAAACCTATTGCCTTCTGAAAGTGTAATTGTCCTCCTTATTCTTTCACAAAGGCCACAGTGTGACACTGTCGTGGACGCAGTGGAGAATATAAATATTTGAACAGAATATTTTTATTAGGAAAAATTGAATCAAACTGCCCACAGTTCACACACCTAAAGGCATCAGGAGGGTTTTCACTTGCTGTAAAAAGAGATGAATCAATCAAGTAGAATTTATGCTGAAATAACGCTTCCCCACCATTTATATATCATTTCACAAACAGCAAAAAGCTAGGTGGAGGAGCCAGTGTAAATGTGCCATGACAGCTGCCTACATTGGTGTTTTATCCTCTTGTTGGCTCCTAATCTCTTAGTATAGCTTGATTATAGTCTTCCTGTATTATTTCTTAAGCTTTTCTCATTTGCCCATACAAAGTGTGTTTGCTCTGACACGAGCTGTGCTATACGTGGGTCTCTGACACTGTTCACCTCAAAAAGACAGAAGATGTAGGCGGGATGCTGCCAGCTATAAGCTAAGCAGTCACAATTCTGTTAAATTAACTATCAAGAAAGCCAGCTGGTGAACAGAACAATTAATGTACCTTTGTATTTCCCTGCTGTCATATTTTTGGGGTAGATGTCTGTAAGAATAAAGGCATTGATTAATGTAAATTTGTTCTAGCTCTTTCAGTGTTTTAAAATTTGCCATTCCTCTCAACGTTTTCCAGTGGAGGCAAAGATCCCGGCAGAGGACACCTCAACTTACTCAGTAACAGGTTTGCTTTCCTACTTACCTGTCATGGACACTGTAGAGACAGTTTGTGGATCCATGGACCAGATGAAACCCACTTTTCAGCCTTGCAGTGATTTCAGCAAATATAAACCTGACAATTTACATCGTATTTGCAGCCTTTATCCCTACGATAGCCTATACAGCCTAGGGATGGTAGGAGAACTGAGGTGACTGTTGTGAGGAAAACGCAGCTGCCAGTGCTTGGTGTGGCAAGCCAGGGGAGGCTGTAGGGACACCAGCGTGGGTGACACTGGAGATGACTTGGTGTGAGGCGTTCTCCAGGGGCTGCGTGCTGCAGCTGGGGATATGGCCCCAGTGTGCCAGGCAAAGAGCTGTGGAGGGACGGGGGCACGCGGTGGGGAGCTCATGACTGAAGTTGGCCCAACAACGGGCAGCATCCTCTACTGCGGGCCGCGGCGGGAGGCCGGGGGGAAGGCCAGGCTGTGGCGTCGCGTTCCACCGCCGCCGAGGCTGGGGTTCGCCTCAGGCAGCGCGGCCACCCGGCCCCGCGGCGCCCCGCTGGGGGCGGCCCGGCCGGCACCCCCCGAGCCCCGCCGCCGTGCCGGGCCGTGCCGGGCCGTGCCGGGGCCGCGGCGCCGCCTCACACCTGTTGGGGCCGCGGCAGGGCCGGCGGTGCCGGGCGCGGCGGGTCCTGGCGAGGCTGCGCCGCCTCCGCCGGGAGCTCCGGGCGGAGCCTTCCCTCCTTCCCGTCCTCCCTCCCCCGGCTCCCTGAGCGCCCCGAGGCAGCGCTGCGCCGCCCGCTCCGCTGGGAGAAGGAGGAGGCGCCCCGAGCTACCGGCGCTGGGAGCAAAGCAAATAACAGTTCAGAGCACTGGGCGCCTTTCGGAGGGCAACACCCATGTCCCATAAGCAGGGTATCTGGAAACGCTCTCGTTTTCCCGGCGCGCCCTGGTCCCTTCTCATCTCTCCGTTCCCTCCTCTGCCCCTTCCATCTCTCCTCCGGTTCTGCCTTTCTCCTCCGCCACCCTCCTTCCCTTCTGCCTCCCTTAGCCCTCTCCTCCCCGCCGGCCCTGGGTGCCCGGGCTGACTGTGCCTTTCCTCTCCGCGCAGCTGGCGGCCCCCCAGGCGAGAGCGCGGTGGACTGGTGCCTCTACCAGCTCAATGGAGCAGCCGAGTTTGAGGTCTCTGAAGGTGAGTACAGGGGTGCTGAGGTGGGGCGCGTCTCCTCGACCACTGCCCCGTCCGGCAGAGTGTGGAGGAACGTGGCTCGCTGGTGGGAGAGGCAGTGACACAACGCAGCAGCCACCTGGGACCGTGAGGTAGCAAAGATGGGGTGTGGGCCCAAGGCGTGAGGGCAGGTGGGCTGGCAGGGAGAGACCACTGACAGTATGCATGTGCTGGGCCTCGTGTAAGTGTCTTGGCTGGTTTGGTTTTGTTTTATGGGGAGGATTTAGGTTTTCCAGCTAGCGGCCTAAGTGACGTAAGTTATCTTGGCCTTGGCGTCAGTGGCTACTGGTGTGAGGGAGGCCGTGTGGTACCTGCTGGGAAGTTTTCTGGCCCTTCCCCGCCCCCCCACCCCCCCACCCCCAACTTTGGAAAGAGAGGTAGCCTGGAAAGTTTTATTTTTTAATATTCTGTGATCAGAAAAGGAACAGCCTTTGGGTGCCAGGGCAAGAAAGTCTTCCCTCCACCTCTGAACTGTGTAAGATTTTGAACACAAAGAGTTTTTAAACTTGGGTGCCAGCCTATATTTTCCAGTATGCCAGATGCATGGTGTGCAGTCTCTGTGAGTGTACTTCAGTGCCTGATTTCAGTGAGCTAAGTGGAGCTGGGACCTCATCTCGATATTCTGGTTTGTTGGTGTTAGGTGCTTCTCAGGCAAGCACCTTTACTATTTGTAAGGGCTTAAAATGTATCAGAAGTTCAGCTGGACTGACAAACTTTGCAGGGCTAAGGAAACTGACACGCTCTAACAGATCGGCTTCAGGTAAAACATTAGGGAAGGCCTTTCAGCAGTGAAGCCGTAGGGTAGGTAGACAACGAACTCTCACTCACTTGGGGTATTTAAGGCTTGTTTCACAAACATAGGTTGAAGTAATAAAGCTACAGATCTTGCCTTGGGGCAGGTAGACAGACTACTTGTTTGGGGTTTCTTTTAACTTTATTATCTGTGATTCTGTGGGGTGTTATGCTTTGTGTTGTGTTTTGTGTTTTACTGTTTGTAGAAGTGATTTAAACCCCGGTGTACTAATAATAAGCTATGGCTTGATCAAGGGTTTGGGCTAAGTTTATCCCCTCCACACAATTATTCCACCGTGGTTTATATTTCAAGGTATACTTAACAGTGTGTGTAATTACACAACACACACTTGCATACTGAAGCATTTCTGAAAATGTGTTGTGATTTTGTGCCTGCATGATTTTTTTTTTTTTTTTGGGGTGAAGCTACAATACCAAACCAGATGTGATGACGATAGGTGGGGGTGGAAATTACATCCGTGTGAGGGAGTGTAATGAGTGAGTGACAGCATTTCTTAGGCATCATAGAATGTTGAAAACAAGCTTTAGGTTGGCACTTGTGTTCCTTTATAGAATATACTTTTTAACCTTATTTGTTGGGGTAAACACCCAGCAGGTTTAGCACTGCTTTGAGACTACGACGTTTTCTTCTCAGCAGGTGTTTTATTCCTTTGATTTATTGGGACATCTTTTGTCACATGACATAATTTTTTAAGTTAGTTAGCTAATCCAGGCTTCAGTTCTTTTTGAACTGGCAATTTATGGATGCTCAGTTTTACTCCATGACTTAAACGGGTGTCTTAGGTGTTTTCTTCACTCAGCATGAGAATATGTGAAATTCAGAGGCTAGGAACAGGCTGAAGTAGTGTAATTTGGTTACATGAGCTATAGAATCAAATTAATCTGCAGGTAGTAAACCCTGTTTATGTTAATAGGATTATATATAAATATGACATGTATTTTCCAGAATATGTGTTGTCTTTTAACAAACACAGCAATACAATTAGCATGCTTTGCAGAAGTGGAAAGCAAGAAAGGACTACTGTGGCAGGTGGTTTACCTCTTTTGCACGCCAGTGTTGTGGATGAAGTCTAAACCTTTTCCTTTGTGGAAGTTTGCCTCCAAAATAACTTAAATTACACAGAGCCAAACAGAATCCTTAGCTTAAAATGAATTGTTCCTATGACTTCAATGCAGAGGTTTTTTTTCTATGCTTATCCCAGTTCTTTTTACTTTTCAAAAAGGCTAAATCTGTTGTGATTGCAGCTGCATTAGTTAGGATCACCTAACCAATGGACAGAAGGACTAACTAATCTATATTCAATACTGTTGTGTTTTTACATACGTATATATTCATATAGACAAACATTTACATATTAATAATCTTGTTTAATGAGTCCTCTGGGCACTCTTTTGTTGCTTTTGCTATTGAATGCATGCAATGGCCCTGTGGTGCTCTGTCAGTTAGACTTCAAAATTGTGTTCTGCAA
Source organism: Falco cherrug (assembly GCF_023634085.1). Lineage (NCBI taxonomy): Eukaryota > Metazoa > Chordata > Aves > Falconiformes > Falconidae > Falco > Falco cherrug. The sequence goes on from NC_073697.1 coordinate 51,367,887, forward strand.
CATTTCTGTCTTAGAGTAGGAAAGAAAATTATTCTTTTTTCCAAAAATAGATGTGTTAGATGAAAAACATTCATTTACATAACAGAAAAGCTAAATTGCATATTTCAAATGCAAGGAAAAATAGAGCATAGTAAGTAAAACCTCACAATCAAAGCCAAGATAATCATATTTGATTTAGTCTTGCTGCCTTGAAACAAAACCCTATTTCAAATATTGCTACTTCTATAATTAACGTCTAAGTGCAAAATATATTTTATTCATGCTAAAGATCTCAAAGCACTTTGCTCACATTAAGTGCAGCCTCACAAAAGCTGTATGAAGAACAGTATTAGGGTATCCATTTACAGGCTGGCAAAGTGAAATACAAAAGTTAAGGAAGTGATTTTTATAGAAGCAGAATGTCAGCTATTAGGTAAGTATTTTGGACTTCTGAAAAGTCAAATCTGCAGTTTTCCCAGGCTATCTAGTGGACTGTTAACAGGACTACTTATTCCAGACACTTTGCTTTAAGTTCCAAATCACATTAACTTCTTCCAAACTTTGTGTAAGTTAAAGCATGTTTGAAATACTTTATGCTGTGAATTCTAAGCTGGCATTAAGTTCTAGGTAGCATTACAGTCCGTAATGATTATATGGATAATGAAAAGATTGAGTATAAAAATCACATTTTTAGTTTTCACTCTTAAAGTTAGCTCAAAAGAGACTTGAAATTGGTTTACAGTGTAAATTTTCTTTTAATCTGTTTTGTAACTTTTATGTTCTTGCATGGCTGAAAGCCCTGTTAACATTAGTGCCTTGTGAATTGTAATGTGAACTTTCCTGTTACTTGCCATATACTGCTCTAGCATTCTCTTTTACTTCTGAGTAATTTGAAGAGAAATTTGTTGAGAAGATAAGATGGATAATATACTCTTTGGTTGTACCATTTGAAGGAACTAGAAGACCTGTGCACTAATGAATATGAATTTATTCACTGTACTTACAATAGCTTTTTGTTTACTGTAGTTTTCAAAGACAGTAAATCTGCATTTGGTTTAATACTGTCTTTTCCATTTTTTACAAATTGTGTGGAAAGCAACATGATTGCGCAAGCGTACAACTGAAGTAACATCTTTGTGAGTCTTTGCCTTTATTAGTAAGGCCTCATTAAATAGGAAATCTCCCATCTGTAGATGCTTTCACGTCTCAGTCCTTTTTTGGCCGAACCAAACAATTGTTTTTTCCTTGGTCTCATAAGAAGGTGTGGTAGCAGCTCTTTTCTTGAAATGCCACGATTTGCCAACATTTCTTTTGAAGTATAATCACCATGAACAGATGTCTTTCCATGAGTTGGATGGGTTTGCTTTACATTTCTGGGCTCTCAGTTGTCCCATTTGGACATTTAGTGTACTGTGCCTTTTCTGCACCCCACAATTCTTGGTTTCTTCAAAGGAAACCAAGATGCTTGGAAGGGACTGGTATACCGCTTGTCTCACCCCAGTGTACATTTAGGACACTACCAGCTTGCATACAGCACTGCAAGGTGCATCACAGGACTTGCGTGCTCCCTGATAAACCCTCTGATTTAGTATATTTGGATGATACTATTATTCCAGTCCTACTTCATACATCTCTGTTTACATTCAGCAGCTCCTTACATTTCATTCCTCCTTATTTTACAGTCACATATGCTGATGTTTGGTTGGTTAACTATCACTGATGTGTGGAAGCTGCTGCAGTGCAGGGAAAGGGCTCCTGTCTGGAAAGTGTTGCCATTGTACTTTGCTTCTGTTATGATGTTGTATGTGGCTAAGACCAGACCCGATAAATGACTCTTTACGAGAAAACATGGGTATTTGGTTATACTTCTATTTGTTGCTACACAATCTGATGTTGTTTCAATATGAAAATTTCAGCATGATAGACAAAGTGGAAGGATTAAGGTATATTGAAGTTATATTTATTCATATGATAGCTTTACTTCTAGTGATACTTATCAACAATAATAGTCCATTTTGTGATATTTTTATCTATTGTTTATGGAGCCTTTGTTTATACATGGCATGGGTTTTGTAAGAATTTGTCATTCACATATTTCTGTGGACTACTATAAAAAAAGACTTCTTGAATGTCAATAAAATACTGGAAAGTATATGTACTTGTTATGAAAAGAAAAAGGTGAGTGGGTTATTTACATTTCTCATTTGTTGTTTCCTGATTTTGTGTTTTGATTAAATCATCTCAATGTACTTAAATTAATTTATTCCATAAAAATCAAACCAATTTAATTACAATGATTTATGAAATCCTTACATAATGTTTCTATTGGAACTTAATATGGGTGATAGAGTATGTTTCCTCCTAAGAGTCATTAAGTGTCATTTGACCATAAAATAAATACTTTGTTAACACTTTGTTAATTATTTTCTTTCATAAATATCTGACTGAAGATGTTAGCTCCTTTTCTTAGTCTGAGAAGTGGTGTTGCTGTTTGGATGAGGCTTGAAAAACAGACTGAGCTTTTTTTAACCAGGTTTTCAGATTTTACTGCCCTTTTCAAGGACTTCACTTGCCCACTTTAACATACTGTACTTTTTTAGCTAATTATCTGGCTCTTTGATGCTGGAAGTTGCAGCCTTCAACATCTCAGTTTCCAGGATGTGGTCTTCAGCTGATTGCCTTTTTACTCTCTAACCTTCCACAGATCTGTTTTCTTTCCTCCCAGTCTGACCCTTTTTAATATCTTTATTTACATACTTAGTCAGGTTTTCTAGTTTCTGTTAGTTTCCTCAGCTTTGGTTTTTCTTTCCCATTGTCCTCTGTAACACTTCTCTCTGCTAAGGGGGTTGTAGGGAGTCTCAGTCAATTGACTGTTGTGGAGTCTGACAAAGGGGTCTCTTCTCTGTGTCATTGGAAGTCTGCTGTTTGCAGCAGGTGCCTGCATAGCAAACCTTAGCTCTTTTCCCTCTGTCTCTCACTATTTCCAAGTCTACAAGGCATACTATTTTATATGATCCTTTTGGTTCCATCCACATCATTTCTGTCAATTTTGGTTTTATCCATGCCTGAATAATTGGAATTTCTTTGGGTGTTTCCGTTGGCCACATCCTTTAAGATGCACTCAGTATACGTATCATGAAAGATGAAATCACACCATTCTGTGCCTGATTATGCAGGTATTAGCAAGTCAAAAATCATGCTTTCAAGTTTTCTAGCCCGGAATTTAACAGGGACATCTTTTATGCTCCCTCTTTCTCATTAAATGTGCAATAATTTATGTCGTGATTTTATTATACATAATAACACTGATGAAATAAACTGTGATTTCATTTGGGCCACAAATTTGCCATGTAGACTAATTTTTGCATTAAAGATAAACACTATCATTCAGCTTGAATAGTGATGGACAAGAGTGTATAATCACCTGTGGTTCCAGCTGAGATGCAGAAAAATCACCAGATCTTCACAAAGCCTCCTTTTCCATTATAGGTCAAGTTGGAAAGCCAGGGTTCCTTTGTGGAGCTGAGTTTTATATAGGCGTAGAGAGTACCCGTTTCATGATCTTTTAAATTCCAGTTCATAAATGTGTGCAGAAATTGCCTAAGTTGCCTTGGAGAATGTCTGAATAGCTGATGTGCAGAGTTTTTCCTACTGTGCAGTTTTTTTCTGCATAAATGTGTCAAAGCTGAAAGAAATTCCAAGAAGATAAGATTCTTCTGTTTCAAGAATTACAATATGGAAGCTTAACGTCTGCAAATATGAATCCAGAAGTCATATTGCAGGTCATACAGGTGGGAAAGTGACCTGGTTTTAATGTTCTCATTTATCAGTTCTTTTCTGTAAACTGCTTTAAGTCGCTGCACTTTTTACTGAATAATTCAGAGATTTAAAGCAGAAGTCAATAGCTTTTATTTTGCATGTTTGTACAATGAAAAAAAATTCCAAAGTGATACCAAATTATTAGGGGTTTCAACTACTTTTCTCTCTTAGTTTGCTATTCAGATATAAACTCCTTATTCAAAATAATGGTCAGTAGCTTGCATCTTTCTAAGTCGCTGTGTGGTCGCCTAATTGTATATAACAAAACTCCAAAACAGTGAAAGGTGTTATTTACTAGCCAAATTCTGCAGCTTGCCATTTAAGTTGAATTGTCATTGTTTGGTGATCCAGAAGAGGGAGCTACCTCATAAATTTCTAGCAGTTTTGAACTTGACAAAGTCTCCTTTAAAAACCCTAATGGACTTTTTTTTTTTTTTTTTTTCTTGAAGGCTGAGAGTAGAGATTTCATGTGATGCTTTTTTATTCACTCAGTTCATAGTTTTCTGATTTCTAAGGACATCCTTAGAGACTTAGTTCTTTAATTTGATTCAGTTTTCAGTATCAGTTCAATGTTTGTCTTTAGACGTTGCATTTGTATAATGCCCTGAAACCTTTGGTTGATATAATGATTGAAGTCCCTTTTCTTTAATATGCTGAGTCTTTTAAAACGTAAATGTTTCTGACTAGTGTGCCATGAATGTTTACAGACATTTTATGTAGCGTGCAGGAAAATTGTTGTGGCTGGCCTTCCTCAGTACAGCTCCATGAGAGATGGAGGTGGCTTCTCAGCCATTGTACTGTATTTTTTCTGTGTAAGGGGTGTTCTTCTGTCCCAGTAAGCAGATACAGGTAGTATTATGAAAATAACAACATATAAAATAGCAAAACTAATGTGCACACAATGATGCACTCACTCTCTCTCGAACTGTAGTGCAATTTATAGTGAGTTAATATACCATTTATTATGCAGTATAAAAGTAAAGGACCATGAAGTACCAGGAGAAGGCATTATAACATGTACTTACTAAAACTCGTACTGATGGTCAGGAAGGAGACCAGACTTCTCCGGGCATATTTTAAAGTGCATGATTTAGCTAGGTTTTGGTGTTTGTTGGTTGGTGGAATTCCAGATTGCTATCTGCTATAACGATAAATCTTGTCAAAGCTATCCTAGCTTCAGGTTCATTGTTGGTCATTTTGTGTTAAGAACTGATGTAGTGATGTGGGTTTGTTTCCTAAGGTAACTAGAGTACTGAGAAACAAGTGAATCTTTTTCGGTTTTTTTCAACTGAATAACATGTTCCCTGTTTTTTGTCACTAAGTGTTAAGGAGAATACTCTTAGTATTACGAAGCTTGTCTTTGTTTTTAATCAAGAGGAGTGAATACAGCACTGTGCCTCTTATTTCTTTGTGGTAATCATGCTTTCACATTTCACGTGAATTTTGAGATGCTGGAGTGTGTCCAAAGAGGGACAACGAAGCTGGTGAAGGGTCTAGAGAACAGGTTTTATGAGGCTGAGGGAACTGGAGTGGTTGAGCCTGGAGAAAAAAGGAGGCTCAGAGGATAGCTTATTTGCTCTTTACAACTACCTGAAAGGAGGTTGTAGCAGGATGGGTATTGGTCTCTTCTCCCAAGTACCAAGCAATAGGATGAGAGGAAACAGTGTCAACTTGTGCTGGGGGAGGTTTAGGTTGGATATTAGGAAAAAATTCTTCTCCAAAAGGGTTGTGAAGCATTGGAACAGGCTGCCCAGGGAGGCAGTGGAGTCACCATCCCTGGAGGCATTTAAAAAATGCGTAGATGTGGGGCTTAGGAACATGGTTTAGTAGTGGACTTGGCAGTCCTGGGTTAATGGTTGGACTTGATGATCTTAAAGGTATTTTACAAACTAAATGATTCCATGATTCTTTTTCTGGAGATAAACACAGGATAATAAAAGTCCTTACAGGGCCACTGAAAGGTGGGAATGAAGCATTTCATTTTTTATCAACACTGAATAGTGATGCATGTGGTAGTATCCTGCTGTTGACTGACTTCAGATTTCCAATTAGTAAATCTCTAAATATGATTGCTATCATGGAAATTATCGCTGGATTCCATTCATACCTATATGTGGTATTGTAATAAGACTTTCAAGGTTACATTTACAAACTGCTCTGTTAGAGCATTTAGACATTACATTAAGAAGTTGTGTACAACATTCCTAAACTTAAGTGTACCAACATGAACTCTGTGGCTTATTTTGAGTTATTTTGTAAAATACTTTTGAAAATTCTGTATATATTTTTACATGGACACAAATGTATGTGCACGCACACACTGTTTTCTTATGTTCACGCAAGGTTTATATAAAAATCAAAGTTAAATTAGATCAATGTACATGTGTTTGACTTTTTCCTCCTCCAGGTTTCAGACTAAGTACATAAATAAATACTATTTGTGTTATATACATAATATTTTGCACATGTGTGGTACCTGGCTATGGGTTCAAATATGTAATATTTTAAAATATTTGTATGTTCTTAAAACTGATGACCTATTTGTATATTTTTACGTCTTCCATCAAATACAATTTCTTTTCAGAATGCATGCTCATGTCACAGCAAATAGAGTTGGGTTGATTGCAGGAATATGCAAAATGTTAACCTCAAATCTTTCTCCACCTATAGTATTATGTAATTTCTACAAAATATTCTGAAGTATGATGCAAGAGACGGTTCCATTATTTTAGTTGGAACCATTTTGGTATTGCAGTTAAAGATGATGTATTCAATTCAGAGACAATTATGTCTAGACACTAACAAGGGCCATTGATTTGATGTTCTTTTCATAGAGAGGGCATGTGTCAATCAAAAGGGTCTTGTAAAACTATTTAGCATGGTTGCATTGTTAGTGACATACCTTTCTATTTCAAACAACTACTGTAACTAATTAACATATTTAGTAGAGTCTTCTTGGAATCCTGAAATGAAAATAACCCACAATTTCTTTGGGAGATACAAATTATATTAATATTCCTTCTCTTTATACCTAGAATAAATTCTTGTGTTATGACTGGAAACAAATATGCAAGTAGAAGTGTTATTCTTGCAAGACTTAATGGTTTCGTGTCAGAACTGTTTTACTGAATAATATTCATGATCTTTGAAATTGTTAATACAGACTGTTTTTTCTTGGTATCTGGGTTTGTCCATCAGATAAATCTTATTTTTGAAGGTTGTCTGATAAACTCTTGTGTTAGCATTATAAATTCTGCTTTGAAATTGAGTTTGTTCTGGAAATATTCCATGCTTCAGATTTGGTTTGCAAGAAGCCCTAAACTGAAGTCCCTCAAAATGATATGCAGGGTAGATACAATCAATTTAAAATAAGAATGTGCTCACATTTTAAAAAAATAGTCTTTTCATGCACTACAATTCAAAAAATTCAAAGTGTGGTTATTTTCCCTTGAGGTTTGTCATGTGAACAGATTTTTTTCGTTTGTTTCTAAAGCCTGGCAAACTGTTGCTTTCAGTGCATGCTGTCTCCTCTATTCTAAACCAGGAAAACACAGCCACATTTCAGTTTGACTGCTTTTCCTGGGGTTCTTAGAGATTTTCAGCCCTTAGAATACTTGCTCTAGTGGAACATCCACCTCTTCTAAGTGGAAGCTAAGGAGAGCTTGCAGGTTTGCCAAGTGCGTTGAGAGTGCAGCTTTGCATTGATGTTTCTTCAGAAAGGTGCCACTGTGCCTCAGGAGCTTTGTGGCTTTATGTTGCTTTTTGGTTTCCTTCTCTGCTCAAGCTTCTCCACAGTAATTACAAGTCTTACTTAAAATGTGATACCTATGTTGATATACTATGATATATATCACTATATATGATATACTGAGACTTTTCTGGAAGTAGCAACTGTGCAATGCAGTTTATCTCACTTTAAAAATACTGCAATATTAACTTGGTATTTCTGATTTCTAATCTGATGATTCTAGAGGCATATTTATTCAGTAACAATTACAAAAACACACAGAGGTGTGTTAAAGGATTTGACTCTCTTTTTCCTGATGACGTCAAAACTTAAAATGTACTAGGGCGGAAAGTAAAAAGAGTATTTTGTGTCAAGGAAACTGACCTCAGTGTTTGAGCTTCTTGATTCTACCATGAGACAACTAACCTCTGCTAAAAACCATCTCTAGTAGCCTTAAGAGACTATTGCTCTCCTGTGCTGAGTCTCTTTAGAAGCTTGTGACCTGTATTACACATCAGATTCAGTCCTCAATACTCTTACGATAGAAATTGCCACCTTTTCCTGTGTGTTCATAAAGTACGTAGGGCAGTGCCTTTGCTGGCTGGTGCTAGGCAATACTGATTTTGATAGCCCTGTCACACTTGCATAGCAAACTCACTTAGAAAGAAGCTACAAAGCATCTGACCAATGTGTGTATATATATCTTCTCATCAAATGCCTGAAAGAAAGCATGTACTCAAACCCTGCAGTTAAAAAGTTAAAGAAATAAAGGAGGATTGCAAAACCCAAACTTTTAATGACATTACCATACACTGCTATTTCTGTAGGTACCCTGCTGCATTTTGCTCACAGGTTTTACATGGCTCTATTTTACTTCTTGGCTATGCAGTGTGAGAATAATTAGAGATCTGTACTGCTCCAGACATGGAGCTGTGTGTTGTTTCTTTGGTGAGAGCATTTAAATATGTAACCATCCATGTAGATTCCTTTTTCCTTTTTATGGAAAAAAACAGCAAATGCTTACCTATGTTAATGTAACATTTGAGATCAGATGGTAGCACAAGTCAAGAAATTCAAAGATATAGTTCCCACAGCAACCATAATTCAACTTCATTGCTGTAGAAGCACAAAAGCCCACACCAAATACCATGCAGAATACCGCATATATGCAAGCGTGTGAGATACAGTTGCTAGGAGAGCCATAAATTTTAATTTCCAGAGGTATTTAGCTTCACATTTTATATCTATTATTACGATTGTTATTTGTATTTTATTGAAATAGTGCAGTAGTGAAAAACTGAGGAAAAGAGGCCAGTTGGATTAGTGAATCTTTTTGCTTTCTTGTAATGTACAAACAATAGGTTATATTACTATCTCTGCCTTTTTTGGGGGTTTGCCTATTTCTAAGTAAGTAATATTGAATGTGAAATAAATCTGGCCTGCTTCTTTATCTGATTCTATTTTTTGTCTTTGTTTAGTCCAATTCTTGAACTGCGGCTCATGAGGTCTATTCATTTGCTTACCAAGGGTAAATAAACCAGGTATTTATCCACATGTAGTCATACATCTTGTTATTCAACTGCATCCATAGCTTAAGGTTCCATTATAAAATATCCCAAAGCATATGGAATGTATTTATTTTCAATATCTATTCGGATGCTTTTAGTTTCTTTGTTTGCTAGCTATGTCTGCCAATTCCTTGATTTGGTCATGTTAGGCATGTTTCATTATTATCAAAGTTAGTAAAGAGGTAGAAGTGTCCTTGTTTTGAAATTGAAAATCTGTAAGTATTTCAACTATGGTACTTACTTGGCACAGAAAATGTTTTATAAATAATATTTACAGGATTTCCAGAAGTTGGTTGGCTGAAATACCGATATATGTTTCTTAACCTTTCAGATCTGGCCAGTGGAGAGAGAGACTATGTTTGAAGACTGGTATATTAAGTCCCATTCCCATGGGTGATTATTATATCTGTAGGCTGGACTGAGCATTCATGATTATTTAAAAAAAAGTAAAAAAATCCCTTTGACTGAGGCATATGCTAATACCTCATAATTTATTTGATAAAAACCCCCACAATGTAACTGTATCTCACCAGTCGCTTAAAAAAAGAAAAAGGAGTGGCATGGGATAAGGAAGGTTGACGACAAGAGTTTCTCTTCAGTAAACTAAAAAAAAATTAATTTGGACTTCATCTAGTTTCTACTAGACTGATTTTTCTCAGCCCTCCATCACATCTTAGCCTGCAATATGAGCCCTTTTATGGACAGTCCGGGCAGAGCTGAAAGACTGTTTGGATGTGAAAATGTTCTCCTTGGGAAATCTTTGGATCCTGCCCTTCCCAGATAGTTAGGCAATCTGCTCTAGGAAACCTGTTTTGACAGTGCCTGTTATCTCTGCTAGGCAGAGTCCTATAGGGACCGTCACAGCCTACCTCAAAGCCAGGGTTTAGGGGAATTCACTCTGCAGCCCTCCGCCTTCCCAAAGCTTTTATTGTTCTGTTTCATTTTGTTCAAAAGCTAGTTATGAACTGCACGCATATTATTGTACGTGTGTTTAAAATAATATTTTATATGAAATGCAGGTTTCCTTGTGTAAGAATTTGTAAACCGAAGTTTGAACTCCATCTGAAAATTAAAACAAAACATTCCCAGTGGCCCAGCAATTTGTTAATAGATAAATGCGGAAAGATTAGTTAAATTCTGGCAACCATCTGATCAAGAGTTGGTCTAGTCTTTCCACAGGGGCTTTATTGTTTCTGAATTCTATGAAATGAGGAAGGGGACTGGGAATTGTGAATCATGGGAATTCTTCAAGGGGCAGGCAGAGTGCTGGTATTTGAGTGGAATCTGGGTAAAAAAATGATTTGTAATGCTGTATGTACTGCTGAAACAAGACGCCCTTCAATAAATGAATACCTAGGATATAGGTTTTGTGTAAGAACAGTGTTGTGTTCATAAGCTTGCATCAGCATCCTGATGACATTTCTTGCTCCAGTGTATCTAGCTAATACTTTGGGGCTTTCCTAAAGTGTGAATAGTTACAAAGGTGTTTTTATTTTCTTCTGTTTATCCTCTTACACCTAGTAGTTACGGTGTTAGTATTTGAACTGAAATAAGTAAAGGCAAACTTCAGTGGAAATGAAGAACTGCATTGGGATGAATAGTAACTGGAAAACAGCAAAACATTCCACTTGAAATTGAGCCATTGCTAGTAAATAGTAATACATAAACAGACACAGGGTCTAGAAAACACTAAGTTTACAGTCATGTTTCATTACAAGTTGATTAATGGCAGTGTTGCTGGATGATTTGGTGCAGCTATATACTATTATTTTATACGATTAATCACTCTGCTTTTAGGCCCGGGGAAGTGAAACGTACATTTGATACTGCCAGGGATTGCTGGTGATCTTGGCGACCTCATTTTGTTTTGAGGCAGTGGGCATCCTGTGGGAGAGAATGGCTGAACAGGGAGCTGCTGCTGAGCAGTGGCAAGAGTTCTGGCATTGTGAACAGGGTCATACTTTCAACAGTTACTGCCATCAGAGGAGAAAGTTGGTGTAATTCGATAAGCGCATATATTTTGCCTCAAGCATGTATCTTCTGTGTGCATACGGCCCAAGAGCCGTGGATTTCCTAATGGAACATAGGACTTTGATGAAAGTGGATGGCCATGTCACCTTGCAGTTCTCAGTGGAGAAGAAAATCTTCCTCGGTGGGATTAAAACCATCTGCTTGCGTCATGGGCTGTTAGGTATGAGATACGATTTGACTGTAATTTCTTAGTTGACATTAGTAGATGCAGGGTTGGTATGTAGAAAACAATGTCGCATCTGTTAGGGATTTTTGTCATTTCTCTTCATTTGAAAATATGTATTTTCATCAATTACAATCGGCTGGAAAGAATTAATGACAATTTTTTGCAATTTTTCAGTTTAATTTTTCAGAATTCTGACTGCAGTAATTTATTCTATCATCCAGTCAAAATTGCCACAAAGATGCTTGAATTGTATTTGTTAACTGGCAGAAGTTTTGTAGAGACGTTGGTAGTGCTCTGTTATTGAAGCTGGCAGTACACTTCCTTTTGCAGGATCTTATTTCCAGTTTCAAACTTTGACCAGCTCCTAACCATTGAGGCTAAAACTAACAATCTTTTCTCTGGGCTTGCCTCAGTCTGATTATTCACAGCAAGTTCTAGTCAAAACTATCTACTTGGCTTTGAGCATAAGCCTCACAGGAAAATGCCTGGTATCCTTTTGCCTCTTAAAAAAAGAAAGAATCCCATCAACCTTTCCTCCTAAAAGCTCTAGTGCTTCCATGCTTTGAAGCAAGAACTTTGTTTTGACAAGGTGAATATAGTCAATTTGACCGTATTCAGGAGCATCTTTCACTATCCCAGTGAATACCCACTGTACTTTGATAAATTTATAAACCTCTGAAAAATGACATTTCAAATAACCTCACTGAATTGTTGCTAGAGGTGGGTAGATAGTTTGTTTTTTTGTTGGTTTTTTTTTTCTTTTCTTTTCTGAAAGTTCTGTATACAGTGAGTGTTCCCCAGTGTAGAGCTGAATTGACCTTTCTCTAATTGCGATTCTGGTCTAATTTGGATCAGGGACTTTTTTGGTATTAGAGGGCTACAACTTTGTTGTCTCTTGAATGGCATTGGAGCTTTCAGTCTGCTGGAGGGAGGCAGAGTAAAGGAAGAACCTCTATCTCTTTTGACACTGAGCAGGGGCTGGCTGTCAAGAGTACCTTGGAAAAGGATACTGGGGGAGAAGGAATGGGTGGCACTGCGCAGCTCAGGTGGAAAGCAAATCAAAACTTTGTGTGGAGGAGACTTTATGTACCTGGTAGTCATGGTTATGTGCTGGAGCTGCCTGAACAAAGACTGTGAATGGAGTGAAAGCACAGGAAAGGGCATTACTAGAAGGGAAGGAGAGACTCCAGAGATCAGTCTCCTGGAGAGCCTAGAGTGCAACACAGCTTGAATACTGCTTCACTTCTGATGCTTTAAGTCTGCATAATAGCATCTTTGCTAGCATCAGAAGTGATGCAGTACTCGGGTAAGTACATACTCTTTGGTAAGGTGCTTGTGGATGAGGTCTTCATTAAAAGCACAGACTGAATATTTTCTATAGCTAACAGTAACCTCGTTGGTTCAAGAGACAGGGAATTTTCCAGTAGACCTTATGATTTCAAAGTAGCAGGTGATCTGTGATGGTATTAAGTTTCCTGCCATCTGAAGGAATGTGTTTGCTTTTTTAAGAACTTGGAAATTTTACACCATTGAATACCTTTCAGAGAACACTTCAGAATTGCCGTGTCAAGCATGCAATTGCCTGTTCAGCCTAATTTAAATGCCCTATTTGTACGCACTGTAGTATAATAATTATATGATGAGTGCTGTTTTAATTTTCACCCTGTTGAACAGATGAATCAGAGTAGTGAAATGAAGAAGGCTGTTCTGTAGAAGCTCTGCCTGATCTACTGCAAAAATTGGAAGACATATTATCAGCATTTTGTAAAGCTGGCATCTATCACTGTCCCTGTAGTGAGGTTTCAGTGTAAGGTGAGAAGCAGCAGCACACTTCTAAATGTGTTGTCCCTAATCATGTATATATACTTTTTAGTTATCTAGGTTGGGATGCCGAATTGCTGAGTAGACGCTCTTAGAGCTAAAGTCAGTGGAGATCTGTCTGTACAGATGTGTTCAAACAATATAAAATATGTAAGGTGTTGGGCCACATTCTGAGTAGCGTAGAGAAAACAAGCCAACTGCAGGTATGACATTAGGTGAGCTATATCTATACATTGTGTATGTTGAATAAAGTAAGGTGAAAGTTTCAGATGATCCCAGCATGTACCAGTCACGGAATTATGTACATTCTGGCATGTCTTTGTTTCTGGTTGTTTACATTTGCACTGCTGGCAAATGACTCCTTAAGAATTGTGTGTGTGGGGCAGAAAGAGAGACAATTCACATAATTAAATAAAAAATCATTTTGGATGAAAATGGTTTGCTTTACAGAAATGTTTAGCTTGAAAAAGTATATAATAAGTTGTAACAGTTACATTATCTTCCCATGTAGTCTCTTGCTAATTAAAAAAAAATACTGGTTTATCATCTCAACTTTTTTTTCCAGTTGCCTTTAGCTACTTAGAAAGTCCATACAAATACAGAAAATGAATTGTGTGAACACAGAAAATAAAAATGAAGGTACTGGAGGTTTTGAATAAATACTCAAAAATTGCTATGAAAGATGGAAGTAAATGAAAGGGATATAAATTTGACAGATCTGTTTCAGATGTAATAATGTTATGCATAATTTCATGTGGTAATAAATTTATAGCAATGATTGTGAAAAATACAGTCAAATTCAAACATCATGCTTCCAGTAGACTAATAATATTTAAAATGTAGAAAATCTGAACTCAAGCTATTCCAGTTTTGAGGCTTTGGACTAATTTCTAATTGAATGTAAAATGGAACCGAACTGAGAGATGAATCTTTGGATTTAGATGAGAAATAAAAACCTTATTACTGGGTTCAGAGGTTGGCATACCTTACTTGACAGAGTCTATCTCCATTCTGCAATGGTGGATATTTAACACCATCGTATAGGAATGTGAATGAAGGATCTGACAACTAAGATACAATAGCCGATGGACTAATACATTGTGAAGTGCCATAAATAATTTAAACTAAAATTATTAAATTGGTGTTGCTTTCCTGATGTGTCTTTTAACTTTGATTGCTAATTTGCAAAATTCAGTAAATCTCCTTGAGTATCACTGTCATCATTACAGTCATAAGTTTCTATTGTAATTGTTTGTGGCTGATAAGAATTAATATTTTAAAAAACACATGATTACTTTGCATTTTTTTAAAAAGGAGAAAATCTTTCAAAAATGAGCTCTATCCTAATGGGAGTCAATTTAAAACCCGAATGCTACAGCAGGACTTTTACAGGTTTCAGTAGGAGCAGAAATACAGTTTCATATCAGTTCTTGCTGATGAGGCAATAGCTGTTTCTCTATAGGGAACAGTTGTAAAGTATTGCTGGAAACAATGAAGTAGTAGCTGCGGTCTTTGTTCCCCTCTTTGGGGTGGGATTTGGGGACATAGAACATAGATACCTCTCCTTTCTGAAAATACTGAAGTCAGTTAAATCACAGCTTTTCAAATCCTCCCAGAGGAAGTTTGCTTAGGATGTTTTTTTAGTACATGTAGTAGATGACAAGTAATAAAATCAGAAGGGTTATTTGTTGTGTTTTTATGGTTGAGTTTGTCATATCATATTTTCATATTTGTCAGTGGACAGTCAAGACTGCCTGAAATCTCAGAGATCAACATCTGAGCACTGTGGAAGGGCTGTTTGTGCTGCTGATTGTAGAGAGGGGACTTAGGTTGCATTATGATGATATATGTTATTCAAACGGGAATTCTGATTGCTACAGCTCAGATGACTTATAACGTGACAGGCATGTCATGTATTTAATTATTAGATGAACTGATAGAAAAAAAAGTGACAGAAGTAATATAGCACAACCAGTTCTGCAGTGCGGGACGTGCTTGCTCGTACCAAACTGCATTGTTGTGCTGGCCTACTGGGTCCCTTTGCCAGCCTGTTCTGATGCAGCTGATCAGCTAATGGCAGATTTTCACAGATTTTCTCAGATCAGGTGCAGTGATTTGCATTTTAACGAAGTAGCAGTACATCATGTATAGAACCAAAATCTAGCTGGTAAGAGGTGAGTATGTGGTAAGGTTTAAGCTCTGTGTCCTTCGAATACTGGGAAAACGCAGTAACAGATGTGCAGGATTTACACTGCTTATTATTCTAGTGCTGTAGATGTACACAGATAATTAAAATGTCATCTTTTCAGTGTCTTGAGTAGCAAGGAGTTTGATCTTCTACAAATAAATTTTGATACTGCATTTGGTTTTTGTTCTTATATATTGATAGATGTTTGTATTCCTCAAGGCATTTTTTTTTCTGAATTACATAAATATGTTTAGAATCTTATACTTTATTTTTTTCTTATTCTTGAATCTTTTTGATTGTTTATTTACTATGATTAAAAATGTGCCTGTAGCCATTCTTTTTTCCTTGTTGGCATGTAGAGGATGTTATCTTTTCTTGAGTCTATTATAGTAACCCTTGTACTCAACAGTCAACGTGGTTTCTTTTCTTCATTCTAAGTCTTGTGGAAGTACAGTTTCAGTGGTATGGGCTACTGCAGGTCTTGTGATATGTACAGAAAATAGAAACTGCTGACCTAAGGTTGCAATTCTTAAACATTTTAACTGACTATAAAAATATTTAAACTTTTCTTGAAGACATGATTTCTTTGCAGGCAGATAGGATGATTAAAACCATACATAATGAATGCAGGTAGTACCCATACAAAATTTCGTCCAGTTCTATGAAATCCCATCAGTCTTTGAATCCAGTTAGAGATATGGTTTAGTTCCTGTCTGACTGGCAGGATAGCTGTGCCCAGTTGAGATGGGTTTTGTACACATAGATCTCCAGAAGTGAAAAGCAGCTGTGCCAACCCACCACCCCGATCACCTCCAGCCACTCAGTGTGATTCAAATTCAAAATGTTGGCATTATGTGTGGAGAAATCTAATCTAATTATAACTTTAATGAGCACTACTCTGACATTATTTAAAACTTCTCTGTCAGCATGATACTGTGTAAATGTACATATTAGATTTTATGCAAAGACTCAGGGATTAAGTCTCTAAACATTTCTGAGTACACTGGTTTTCAAGGGCAATTGTCTGCTTTCACTATAATGGTGTCTTAAATGTTAGGGACAACCTTTGATAGATTTTTAAAATCACTCATTTTTTTTAAAAAATAACCCTTATTTAACAGTTTTTTTTCTAAATATACTGTGTGCCTCTGCACCTGTACTTTTTTTTTGTTTGTTTAAAGAAGTGACATGTGCCATCAGCTTTTCTTGTTTTTGCACAGAGGAAAGAAAGTGTTTACCATTTATACTGGCAGGAGGAGGCACGTGAGCTCTTTATTCTTTAGGGAAAACTCTAGTCATGTCTAACTTCAGGTATACTTATTTGGTGTGCTCACTGTGCCTTGCCTTGGTACTGAAATGTCTGACAGAATCACTGGAGATCAGGCAGGTGAAGATGTCAACAAAAACCCCGCAGTCCTTTGCAGATCTGTACATTTGTTTTCATATAAAAACCAAAATAGTTACACTCAGGGCTAACATTCTTTATAGCAATCTATCTGCAGGCATTATCAAAGTCTTACGTTAATTTGTAAAATGCTTTTTTGTGGGTCTTCTTTAGTCCTTTTATATAGTATAATAATCTTCTGAGGATAAACATGCAGCAGAATATATATTTAATTGTACTGTCTTTTATTTTTTTTTCTCTTAGTTCTATTATTTGTTGCTTGACTAGATGTGCAGTATTTTGCTGCACTGATTGCACTTTTTCCGTAGGGATGTTTATGGGTAAAATTCAGAAAATACTCCATAGTTGTAGATCAAATGTAGAGTAGGAGCAGAATGGATACAGATCTTGCAGTTTTGTTTTTGTGTAATTTAGATTTCATGTATACAAGTTAGGAAAACATTGTTATACTACCTGGGGGAGATATGTATAAAATTAAAGTGTTGGAAACATTGTGCTCAGTGTAACTGCAAATTGTCACTACTTGAAAGTTCATGTTTTTATTAGGCAAGTTTAAAAAACAGTGTGAAATTGACGGTAATTCACTATTAAAGTTCAGTAGTGGAGGAGATGTTCAGTAACTTTCAGGAAATTAAAAAAAAAACCAGCACACTTTGTTGTTGCCATTCTGTGCTAGAGAAAGTACATAGGAAATACTCGTTACTCTGGTGGTTCTGCGTAAAGTGTTGCTGACATTGTTAGGGTACGTGCAGTGAGTGACCTTTGGTAAATTAGAGGCTCTAGCTGAACTATTTTGATGACAGTTGGTATGCATTTGATCTGTCTGTTCTCTAATATTAAGATACTACTAGGATAATTTCAAAATAGTTAATATTTGAAATATTTATTCTACTTCATGTTTCATGATTTCATTTATGAAAGCTTTTGTTGGCGAAAGTTGTCCCTGGTTGGTTTGATGTCACAGCACTAAGCTTTCAGAGAGACACTGACTATCAGAAAGGGAGATGATTTTAACAGTTTAGTCTTGCAAGCTTCATAACACAAACTGTGGATTTCTACCCAGTGATTGCAGCATTAAATGGATAATTTTTGATAGAGCTAGCGAATAGTTATCTTTCTATGAAGACAACTTTTAGGCTTCAAACTATGTTATTCATCATACTTTCAGTAAGAAATGGTGATCTTAATTTTGTGTGAGGAGGCCTATGTGGGGAACAGCAGTTCTTCTGTATGTTGTTAAGTTTCATAACTGAGGACCTTAACAAGAAAACTGTTGTTGTTTTTTTGGGAATTTGCTTAAGTGAAAATGAAGAGATATGGCTCATTTACTTTCAAAACCCTAGGTGTATAGACATAATGTTTAGTATATTAACATGCTTTATGATATTTCCCTTTGTTTTTATCCTTCTTTATTCCACGTACATCTGTTCAGTATAATTGTACATCCTGGATGCTTAACTGAGCCTGATTCAACAACTGCTGCCACATTGGGTGGTCTTTTACTTGAATGAACAGTTTTCATGCATAAAAGGAGAAATCCCGTTCTGTGCTTCCTCATCAATTAAAGGTATTTTAAAATCCATCCTTTTAACACTTTCTTCTGCTGTAATGACATCTGGTAGAGTGTGTAACTAGTGATGGACAGGCCCCATATGCCATGCTCTGTTTCTATGTACTGTACACCACATCTTTGTGGACACAGACTAACTTGCATTACCATTACCTACTCTTCTTTGTCCCTTTGCTCCTTCGTGCTTAAAAAGTTACATATGTAACTCAAACAACTGTTGTGACTGTAAAGTTTATTTGACATGTTGTTCTAGTAAAACCTAATAAAAAATGATGTTTACTTCCATAGGGATGATTTTGAAATTTGGACCACATGTACTACATAGCTTCATGTTGAAGACTGTGGGAGAATTTAATGTGGTTTTAGAACATGTTTGAGGCCACTTTGTAATCTAGGCTGTGGATAGTACAAGCTTATTTGGAAATTCTGTCTGATCTTAAGCAATAGAACATGGAGCTGCAAGCAGTTTTCCAAGAAAAGCCCAACCAACCTTGGTGTCTCTGCCAGACATCTCTGATTATCAGCTGAAATTGTATCTTTGCCAAGAAGGTCGTAAAACTCCTTTTTGTAAGGCTTTTGCCCACAGACTGACAACAAAGTGCTTCCACAAATTAGTACTGTTTTTTTTCTTTATTCCCCCAAAGCTTACTAAATGAACTTCAGAAATTAAATGAAAGACAGATTTAATTGCTGTGCACTGAAGCCTTTTGCACTTCCCTTAGAGCAACTTACTGAGGTATGGAGGGGTTCTTATTTCATGGAAAATGCCTTTTCCAGTTTCATCTCTGCTACAGAAGCCTATTACCTTTGGTTCCAATTCTACACATCAATATAAAATTTTTGAGAAATGCCATATGAATGCAACATCTGTTAGCATTTATCAAAGTCTTGCTAGTCTAGCTGATATTAAAGCCACATGATGCATTCAGACTTGCCCATATCGGGCCAATAGGGCATTATGGGAGAACTTTACTGTTTTCCTCATAGAAGCCACTTCAATGAATTAGGTATTAATCATCAGACTACTAAATGATTAATATTTTTTTCATTAACAGCTTAAAGGATGTGTGCTTAAAGAAGCCCAAAGCTTCCTGTCCTGTTTGTTGGTTTGTATTTGGAGCTTACAGTTCTGTATTTGAATTATAGAAGCTCAGAGTTGGGGTGTTCTTAAAGTGGTGTTGACTGTTTTCCTGGCCTAATATATCAGTGCTAGGATAACTGAATTGTTTGCATAAATTAGCTGTTCTAAAATGAGAGAAAAAAACATTGTAGAAGCTGAGAGGGTTCATACTGCTATTTCTCAGGAGTGTTAAAAAGAGAGATTATGTACTAACCTGTTTTTTATAGTTCAGTCTATCTACTTTATGTTTCTACTCAGAAACCAATGAATAAATCATAAGTGTTACATATGTGTTAATCTAACCAGATCCTCAAGGAAGAATAAGTAGAGCAGCTGTTATTTTTACAGCTGTAGCTCATAATTTGAGTGCCTTCCATTTAGCTAAGTATTCAAATGCTGTCTATTTAAGTATAGTGCAGGATTTAGACTTGTGGTAAGTGTATTGATACAATATATCAAGCCTCTTTGCTTTTTCTGAAGCTCTAATTTTATATCTGAAACTAGCTTTTAAACTAGTTTAAAATTAACTTGTACCATGATCCCTTTGGAGAAGGTGTATGTATGTCCTCACATGTCTCTGCAACGCTGAATTCAATTGTCAAGCTGAAGCTGTGAGTTGTTCTCTCAGAGTAAGTATTCAATAGAAATGTTGTTCTTGGGCTTGCGTGCAGGTCTCCAGTCCAAGGACACGGCTTCACTGAGTTCTCAAGACCTTTGTCACTGACTTGAACCTGTACATGTTAAAGAATTGGTCTCATAGATATTAAGGGAAGTCTAAGTTATTCTCCACTAAGTCAAGGGTAAGTTTACATAGGTAGAACGCTCGCGATTTTGCATTTGGAAATGGTTGTGTTGGTAATTTCTTTCAGATAAAGAGCAAAGATTCTGGCATTTTGGCTAGGCTTTTTTTTTCTCAGGACTTAGATGGTGACCCTGCAAATTGATTTCCCTAAAAGCTCTTTATGAAGGAAAATGAGATAATCTATGTGTGCCACATAGACTATGTAATTATTAGTTTATTTAGATGATTTATGTATAAAATTGTTATTGTTTTTCTGTTTAATATTTAATTTGTCTCAACTGAAATTTTCTCTAGGTCTAAACGACCTATGAAGACTTTCTAGCTGTGTCCTCTCATAGGTACTGCATTTTTTGGTAGTACATTCAAGCTTTTATAGAGGATCTATCAGTAACTTTTCATGGTGGAAATAAGATGGTTCTCTGTGTTTGAACAAAAAAAGAACAGGCTTAGAAACAATTATTGCAAATTGTTTAAAAAACATTTTTAACATTAAAAAAAATGTTTTAATTGAAGTTAAAGGAAAGAAGCAATGCATTTTCCCATAGTTGCAGTGTTGTGGCCTGGCATATTGGAACACTAGAGAGATTTCTGTTCTAGTTTGGCTGGTGGCATTAGGGTTATAATTCTGTTAATAGTTAAAGGCTGGGAGCTATAAATAAAATCTAATTTGCTAGCAAACATTCTACTGAAGTACAAATATTTTTTTCAATTTTGTTATTTGGTACTCCTCAGTTCAATCATACATGTCATTTAAATATAATCAGTAATTCTTCAGACTGTAGGAACTCTTTATATAATTGGAATGAAATATTGTCATGATTGCTTTTGAAAGATGAGAATTTAGAGCTGGAAAGGAGGGAGAAGGCCCTAACATTTCCTGTGGCTTCTAGTAATCAAACAGGTAGAATGAGCGATTTGTTGATGAGCAATGCCCTGTGTAAGTATGCTCTATACCCAATTAGGTAATGACTGTGTATCACTTTATCAGTAAAGGGAGGAACTGTAAATTGATTTCAGAGAGTTGGTACTGCACCAGCCTTTAGAAGATATTTTTATACTGGGCCTGTGAATTGGTAGCCCCAGGAAGAACTTAATTGCTGATAAAATTCTGTCTGGGACTCTCCTGCAGTATAACACCATAAAATCAGATTTGCTGGCTGCAAATGCCGTGTTCACCTTTTTCACCTGTCTGGGGGAAGCTGGCACCATCAGCTGCCCTGTTGATGAGGGGGGTGGTCTAACTGTGATCTTCCTTGTGCTTTTCTGTCCCAGCCTGTGCACACAATAAAGTCCCTTCATATCCTGTCCCTTCGTGAGTGTTTATTAAGGACACATGTACACATTGCTGGAAGTGCTAGATTTTTTTCTAATCAGCAATGGAAAAAAATCCCATTATTTTGCATAGCGTTGATAGCTGTGCCACAGTTCTTTGGAGTGATGACTGTTTCTGTGCCCTTCAGTGACTGTGGAGCCCTTGGCTGCTTCTTGGCTGGCCTTTTTGATCCTTCTGTTTCACCGCACTGAAAGCCTTATGGCTTTTAAGCATCAGTACATGAGAAGGATAATTCAGTGGTTGAGAAAAATGAGCCTTGTTGAAAATATACCATGGTTGTTTCTCCCTGGGTCTGAATTGTGTCCCTGATCAAATCTTTGGGGTTATGAAGCCACCTTCCACCTAGGGACTTTAAACAGGTACCACATTACAAGGTGTCTGTATCAGCTTTTGCTGCTGTCATATGAATTGGAATTTGTAGCTGCTACTCAGACAGCATCTGTGTCGCCATAGTAGGGAGCTGGATTAGGATGGAGTCTGAGAGGAAGAGACTCCTGTATTCTCATTTTGGCTCTGATTTATATCTGTGCTTTGATCAGAACTATTTTGCTGCAGCCATGGTTGTATTCTGAAAAGCTAGATTTCTGGTGACTTTTGCACTTTTATTTGCTTGGGAATTAAAGTGTAATGAGGTTGTTTTGGTTGGTTGGTTGGTTTTATTTTTTTTGTTTTAAGCGCTTGAAAGACCTATCTCAGTCTTTTTGGAACTGAAGTTAAAAATAGTAAAAAAAGCCCTTAAATATGGTATCACTTAGTACTAAAACATCGCAAGTTTCTGTTACTTTGATGTGATTGTAGGATATAATTTTCATTATTCCACAATACGCCTTGGCAGTTTACAGTGTTGTAAAGTCCAGAGGGACTTGGGACCTGAAGGGTATGTCTGCCCGATGAATGCTGAGGTTCGCAGAGGTTTGCTAGCATCAGGTTTTGCAATGAAGACTTGGTTTATGGATCACAGAGGGTAAAGGGTTCTGTTTTGTTTTGCTCTGAAAGGTAAAAGCTCCATTTTTAACCAGATTTGGATGTAGGTTTCTGTGGGAGTGTTATTGACAGCTGCGTCAGAGTTTATATAATGTTGATAGAAGCAGAATTTTCTTCTTTATTCTGAGTGTTGTGTTAGTATAACTATTTGGAAGCAGTTGTTTTCACTGTTGTCCATGTTTGATTTTCTCACAGAAATCATTATGTTTGTTTGTTTGCCTTTATTCATTTAATCTGATATTTTAAATAGGAATGTTCCTTTAATAATAAGTATTACTGTGTTAAAAAACTTCATCCAGCTTGATAACTTCGAAAAATACAAAGTAGTTGCTGAGTGGGAAATACCAAATCAAACTCTAAATCCAAATGGAAAATAAGTGTCATGCCCAGAATAGTTCCTTCTTTATAGAATTTGATTCTGAGCTATAGCAGATACATATCTTGCCTGGAAGGTTTAAAAAGAGTATTATAGGATCATAGAATCATTTAGGTTGGAAAAGACCCTTAAGACCATCGAGTCCAACTGTAAACCTAGCACTGCTAAGTCCACCACTAAACCATGTCCCTAAGTGCCTTGTTGACATGTCTTTTAAAAACCTCCAGGGATGGTGACTCTACCACTTCCCTGAGAAGCCTGTTACAGTGCTTGACAACCCTTTTGGTGAACAAATTTTTCCTAATGTAACCCAGTATTACTTTTGTTCTTACTCTTATGTTCTCCAATTTAGAAAAAAGGTACAGGATTTTTCACAGTTTTTTTTCTGTTTAACTGAGAATTTTTATTTTCTTTATTTAGATTTAAATGATAGTCAGGAGAATACCAGGTCAATACATGTTCAATAGACAAGGCTTATGATTTCATTAATATTTATAAGTTAATACTGTGCTCAGTAAGAAATGCCTTCATAATTGGACTGTAGGAAGATTAAGTAACTAAATATGAAAGGTTAATTTTAGAAAGTAACTGTCAAGCTAAAGGAACAGTGCTGTCAGCTGTGGTGCTCGCCATTCTGTTCAAGATGGTGTGAAACAACTGTTGCAGGACTCTTTTGGAGGAGGGGATGAGACCTCTTCCAGGGTTCAGGATAGGTGAGAACGGAGATAAGTATTGTTGTATATAAGTTCTTATACATGTGATATTTTTGAATTAACTATCTTAAAAGCAGCAAGTTCACTAATATAATTAGATCTTGGCAACTGTGGGAAGTTAAAAAGATCATTTTAGGTAATCTCATGTTTTGTGTTTTCTGTAGCTTCTCAGTTGAAAAAAAAAAAAAGAGCAAAATTATTCCCTCTAAATACAATAAAAACACCTTTTCTTCTTAAAATGTTTTTGCTTGTCTTCCCTTGCATAAAGAATGCTTATGTTTTCCAGTCACAGACAACAGCTTAAGTGTTAAACCCACTTTATCCTGAAACATTGCCTAGCCAAGGGACAGAGTAAGAGAGCAAACATCACCTGACACGACAGAGAATCTAGAAACACACTGTCACAAGGTGTTTCACATGCTCTGTTGGTGAGAATAGAAGACAGCCTCTGTAGGCCAGAGGAACAGTGCTTTCCCCCTTGATTCTCTGGTTCTTTCTGGCTGTGCCTCTGGCTTGCTTGATTGTCCTTTACAGCAGTGCTACAAGGCAATAAGCAATTCAATAGGATAAAATTGTCTATGCTTATGAGCAGTTAAAATCTACTGGCAACATATTTCTTCAGTCCTGCCTTGATTGATGAGACCGTCTGTGTATCTGTGATTGTAATTTGCGAAGAGTAACAAACTCAGAACTGTATTTCAGAATGGCTTGTTCATACTGATACACAGCTATAATTGGAGCAAGTAATTGACACATTTCAAATCCCCCAAGAATATTCCTTTAAAGGCTGTATCTAGCCTCAAGTATGGAGAGTCAGTATAAGAAGGACTAGGGAGTGCACTGTGATTATAGGATAAATCCTTTATTGTACTTCAGTTCTGCAGTATTTTTGGGTATTTGACTTTCTGGCTTAGTCACAGGAATAGTAGTTTGAAGGGATAGTCACATTATGCAGTCCAGCCTCCCACATGAAGCATGCTGGTATGTGCAGAAGCTTTTCCTGTAAAGATCAGGTTGAAAAAGACATTGAGTCTTTCTCTTGTTGTCTGTCACTAGGTTCTCTCCCCCGTCTGTTAACCACATATTTTCTGAACTTCCTTTTACAGCTGTCACGCCCATGGCTTCCCTACTTGTTATTCGCAATGACCCTACCTCGGTCTGTCTTCAGGTGAGCTCTAGCCTCCCTGATTTTGTCCACAAGTTTCTGAACAGTGCTTTTGCACTCTTCCTTCTTCACCTGTCCTTGTTTTCATGTCCCCCCTCCTTTTTTTTTTTTTTTTTCTTTTTAATTTTAGCTCATCAAAAAGCTTCTTCCTAGCCAAGTGGGCCTACTGCCAGAACTGCTAGCATTCCCGCACAAGGGCTGCCTTCTTTCCTGAATTGTCAATAAAAATCATGGAGGTCTCCTGGGAACTTGTACTCTTTGTGCCTGGGTTCCCCTGGGATTTTACCCTGCTGTTCCCTTGAATAAGCCTAAATCTGTGCTTCCCCATTCTGCTGCTTGCCTTTCCAGCCTTTCTCTTTGTCCTCAACTCAGTTGCCTTGAGGTCACTACAACCCAGGCTGCTGGACAAGGTTCATCTAGCAGTTCATCCTTATTTGTGAGCAGCAGCTTAAGCAGCATTACTGCTAGTGATCCCCTTTAGTGTTTGTGTTAGGAAATTGTCACCAATGTAGTGCAAAAAATTGGATTGCCAGTGTAGTTCTGAGTTGTCTTCTCAGCAGATGCCCAAGTGGTTAAAACCCCTCCACATACTTGTTCAGGAAGTCTGTAACACACCCCTACCCACAGCAGTAAAAGCTTTTTCTCTCATGCATCAGGGGCTCGGGTCTCCATTCCCTGAAAAATAAGTTTAAAGCTACCTCATTGGATTTAGTGACTCTGTTTGCAGAGACATTCTTCTGGTCCAGATTGGGTGGGTTCTGTCTCTCCCCAGTGGTGGTTCCTCAATTCAGACAAGATGCTGTGATTGAGGAAACCACATCCTTACTACTGACACCAGCTCTGCACTCTGGTGATGGTCTGTGGGTGTATTTGCTGCAACCTGGGCCTCTTGTCTGGTAAGGATTCATAACGTGTAAGGCAGTATAGGGACATCAAGGATGTGGCTACGGGGTGTGACCTGCAGGGAGATCAAAGTCCTGCAAGAGAGGGTCATTTTAGCTTGCTTTGGGTTTATTTTCTTCAGTTGTGCTGTTTTGAGCAGGGTAAGCACTGGTCTGTACTTCCTGTAGTATCTAAAACTAGTTTGTTTGTCTCTGTAGAATGCTGTGTTTTGAGCAGAATATGCTTCTAATCCGATCTGCGTAAAGGAGACCAATTTATTATCTGTATACGTCTATGTGATTTCCATTTCCAAGTTCAGTCTGCGTAACTGGTCTCAAGCTTACTGTCTGTTTTACAGTTATGATTGTAATCTAGCTGTGTTTTCTGTGGAATTACTAGTTTTCTTTTAGGGCTGCGGGCAGGTTGGAACTGTCAGGCTGTAGTGTGCAGAGACTGCATGTTTGTCAGAAGTGGAAAGCCCTGTTTACATTTTACTGTGTTTACTCAGCAAAAGTGACTGAACTGGAATATCATTCTAATGAATTTAGAGGATAAATTTCTGGAAGATTTACAGTGCTGCTTCTGTGTGGGTGTCTAGCATGTGAGGTTCTGGTCTATCACAGGAATCTCTAGGCACTAGTAAAGTACAATTGCTAAAAGTCACCATTACACATCACACCATTGCACATTATATTTCTGGTGTTTCAGCTTTTACTTTACTCAGTGGAGTGCTCAGCAGTGACCTGGAGGCCTCTTGTAGCCTTTCAGCCCTGTCTTACACAAAGGTGGTTCTGATCTTAGAAATCAAGGATGGCATTTGAGTTGAGATCTAAAGATGTTTTCATGTTAATGAATTGGAAGTCCAGGCTGGCTGCTTCTTTATATATTTTATAACAACAATATTTTGTAACAAATCCAGTAAATTAAATCTAAATGTTGCCAAGCAATCAAATAAGTCTGCACTGTTAAGAAGACTAGAAAACCTGTACCAGTAAGAAGACATTCAAATTGTCCTTGTCTGCTTGAAGCCTTTTCTTTCATAGATGGGAAAATACCATAAATTCTTCACTTTTGAGGATTACTTGCATAATCTATTATTGCCTGTATGAAAAGCTTCTTGAAACTACCTGCAAGGCAGTAAATTAACTCAGAATACTTATAGGACTGCCAATTAATAGATTCATGACCTTGAGAATAAACATAGCAGAATAATATTTTTCAGTAACTGATTTATTTATATAAAAATAAAACAAAGCCGTTTGCACAATTTCTGGACGATAGAAGTTGACATAGGAACTTACTTAAAACTGTGAGGAGAGATTTAGCAGACATGGATTTGGCTTCAAGAAATAGCATGACTAAATATGGTAAGATCAGCCACAGTTCCTTAAGAAGACAAAAAGAAGACCAAAAAAAATTTAAAACTTTTCCTCATCAACATTGATTTAGTTTTGGAAAATGGAGCTAAATGTGATCATAGGGCATAAAACAAAAATGAGGGAATCCCTATCAAGTAGCTTCAGTAGAACTGGGTGAATAAGTTGACACAGAGATGATAGAAAGGGGCCAAAACATAGCTAATCTATGACAATTTTAATGACAAAACAACAGCAAAAGGTATTTTGTAATTAGGAAGTGGATGATGGCTGGTTTGTCTCTTCAGGTAACTGGCTGATGGAAAATCAGCTTGTTAGCAAGAATAAATGTGAGAGGTATATGTACCCAGAACAATGCAGAGGAACTGGAAGCTGAAGGGACGCATTAGCCTACTGCCCTACCCAATCTAGTTTGCTCTGCTAGAAATTGCCTGGTGTGTTCAGGAGGTCAAGCCAAGTCACCCGGAGGCTTGCTTATGAGTCTTAGAATCACTGAAACTAATCAGTCGATATCTTTCTTCCATTGATCTTTATAGAATAAAAAAAATAAGTGTGCTAAGTAGAAACAGCACTAGATGGATATGAAATAGCCACAGTTTCCAGTGGCTCATGGCCTTTTTGGAGACTCCTGAAGTGGATGCCTTCCATGTGTGTATACCAGTTACAAATACTAGATGTGTCTAGCCTAGCTAGTTTCCAGAATCCTTTTATCCAAGGTTTTTGAAGCTGTAACTGGATTTTTTTTTTTTTTTTTTTTGTCCTGAGAGGTTAGTTTTGAATCTCTGGGAAAAAATAAGACATGAGCTTTGCTGTGAATGGGCTGCAATGGCTGTCTGAAAGCGCTGAATTTGGAGCTCAGAGGAATGCTGAGTGGCTACTGTTCTGTTATGAGAAAACTTGGTGTTTTCAGAAGCTTACAAGCACACAAGTAAGATGAGCAAGGCAGTATTGCATAGCAAGCTTCAATTAAAATGAAATCACCAGGAGTTGTTCATAGATCTCTTCTGTGCTTGAAGAGAGGTCATGCAAGGTGTGTTTACTGGGGGCATAATAGACAACTCTTGTCTTTCAGCAGTAAAGTTCTTGCCAATTACCTTTAACCTTCCTTTTATTATGGAAAACTAATTAGAAGGTTCTGGAGAGGAAATGGGGACTAAGTGGGGTCTTTATTTTTTTTATGGCCTATTTAGCTTTGAAAGCACAAATTAAAGTATTTTCCTAATATTTATAATGAAATCTGTCCTTTCATTCTCCTGCGTTGGTGGTTACAAAACAAAAGCCCAGACTGCAAGGCTTCAGCCTGTATAATGGAACAAACAGCAGCTATGTCTTCACTGTGGCAGCTGAAACAGAAGCACAAATAATTTAACCAAGGCAACATGAGATGTACCGAGTCACAAAAGTCCTTTTTAAAACAAAAATGTTGGTACTCACCATGTTTGGAAGCTGGGAGCAATATAAACCAGTGAGAGATAATATGATAGGATCTGGCTTCAGGTATAGAGTTGAGTGGAGATTTAATCGGAAAAATGAAATAGTCTAATTTAGGTTAAGCTTACAAGGAATACAGCTCTTACTTAAATATTCTGAAGTTTAGGTAACTGAAATTGCATATTCATTTTTATCCTCTTACTTAAATTGTAGTTGTCCCTGTTAGAAGACATTTACAAAACCATTGGCAACGCTGATCTGGTCTTACTACCCTGCACAGGTAGGAAGTCTGTCTTTCTGTTTTCATCTGACGTGGCACCTCCCTCACAGCTTGAGCCCTTGCTACGAGGTGGTGTATCACAGATTGATAACCACAGAGCAGATGGGGAACAGAATGCCTGGACAGTTATTTTATGAGAAGATCAGGAATTATGACTTTATAATCTTCCATCTTGCTATTTTGGAGAGAAGCCATGTTTACTGCTTTTACAGTAAGCGTTAGCATAGCAAATTATGCTATCAGTCATAATGAGCAGTGCTAGTGGGAGAGGAGGTAAATAGTGAGATTGAGAAAGACAAGCCTGAACCTGAAGAGCTGAGAATCCTGATTGGAAATAAATGTTCATTATGTAGCCTGTGCACTGAAACATCAGTGTCTAATGGTGACTCAAGGCTGAAGAGAACTGAAAAATTTTCTTATGCTGTATTTCTTTTATAAGCACCTTCAGACGAACTGAAACAGAAGGCACGCATGTTTGGCATGTTTTTGTTCTTTGCAGAGGATGTGGACAGAGAAAATCAAAGGAAATACAGGGTTTTCTATAGAAACATTTTTAAATATAAAATCCATTTGTTGTTGTTATTTTTTAAGCAAAATGCCTCAACTTCATCTTCAGCCTCCTAGAGTCAAATTAAGAAGCATAAATTATTTCATTCCAATTGTGACATTTTTATAGTTGTAGAACCAAGCTGCACTGTTTGCTTTCGGTCAAATGTATATATTTTTTTCTTTATCTGTGTGAGCTTTTATGATTTTTTTTCTTCATAGTTTGTAATTCAGGTTCTTTACATCCCCGTATTTTTTCCTTTTCTGTGAATCTGTTTTTCTCTTGCCCTTCTCCTTCCTCTTGTAACTTCCCACAGCTCTTCCTGTTCAAGGGAACAGTACCATGAGGGTTTAAAAAATTACAGAGTGGATAGTGTCTTCACAGGACCTGATACAAAAAAAGGAAGAATTTCAGGGAAGTATTTGTTAATGAACTCTGCTTTTGATGAATGGTTAAAATCAAAAGATTTAATGTTGTATCTGTCTAGAAAACAACTGCAGTGAAATGCTGTAAGTTTTGCAGATATCATAAAAAAAGGATTTAAGGCAAAGGTGGTAGACTTTTCTCACAGACGCTGTGAAACAAAACAGAACTATGTGAACTTCTTGTATAGCTATTGATTTTGTTCCACTTTTGTGCTAACAGGAGGGGATTTTCGTCTTGTTAAGTAACAGTGACATGTATCTTTCTTCTTCACTGCCATTTTGACTAAGATTTTTCTGTATTGAACCATAAAATCATAGAATGGTTTGGGTTGGAAAAGGGACCTTAAAGATCACCTAGTCCCATCCCCTCTGCCATGGGCAGGGACACCTTCCACTAGACCAGGTTGCTCAAAGCCCCATCCAACCTGGCCTCAAACAATTCCAGGGATGGGGCATCCACAACTTCTCTGAACAATCTGTTTCAGTGTCTCACCATCCTCATAGTGAAGAAATCTAATTGAATTGGAGTTCACCTCAGCTAACATACTTAATTAAGGCTTCCTGCAAGAGATGGCAACTACCTGTTGCCATTCTACCTACTTCAGCCTACAGGCTACAGTGGAGGAAATAATTCTGGAAAATTACATATCCCCCTGTAACCTGAGAACAGGTTACATTTAACAGGTTGCCCAGAGAAGTTGTGGATGTCTCATCGCTGGAAGTGTTCAAGGCCGGGTTGGATGGGGCTTTGAGGAACCTGATCTAGTGGAAGATATCCTTGTCCATGGCAAGAGGGTTATAACTAGATGATCTTTAAAGGTCTGTTCCAACCCAAACCATTCTGTGGATCAGAAGATGTAATAATGGCAATCCAAAGCTGTTGTGAACTCCTTGACCCCATTCCCCCTAATTGGTTTGTAAATTACAGCAAATTTCTGCAAAGAGCTCAATGAAACTGCAGAGCCAGCTCCAAAGTAGCTCTGAAGACTTGTTTATCATCCTGTTTGCATCAATAGCTGCTAGGATGATGATTTTCAATAGTGGGGTCTCCTTGTCTGATAGTGATTCAAGAATTTCATTTTTAGGATTAATGACAAGCTTTAAGAAGCATGTTTGATTGTTTCACAGTCCCCACCTGATGGTGCAACAGAAGAAAACAAGCATAAAAGTGAATAAAGAACATTGCACTGGAAGACAGGTTATTGTAATGGGAAGAAATACAGAATACTGTGGATGTGAGAAACAAACAGAAGTATCTGAACTGAGAGAACAGAGCTGGGGTGAATCCATCTTCAGCATGGTCCCATTAAATCTTTTCAACTAGAGCCAATGAATTAAAACAGTATAGCATCCCTCAGACGATATGAATGAATATATAGGTATGCCTTTAGAGGTCTGTACAGTTTACATGCTTGCTTAGTCTGCTTACCCTTTCAGGCTCTGGCTTTTCTGCTGTTGATGGGTTAAGAGATGCCTACTCTTCTGATCATTTGTGTGTGATGTATAAACTGGTTTGGTCAACAGTTGAACTGAGTTTGTGAATTCATTTTACACTGCTTACAGAACAGCTGTCAGCTATTGAGTACTGTTGATTTGTGTTATGGTTTAATCCCAGCCAGCAACTAAGTACCACGCAGTCGGTCACTCACTTCTTCTGTACCCCCCCTGCCCCCCCCAGAGGGATGGGGAGGAGAGTTGGGGGGAAGAAGGTAAAACTCAAAGGTTGAGATAGGAACAAAATAATAATTGAAATAAAATAATAATAATGAAAAGGAGGGGGAAGGGGAGAGGAATAAAATCCAAGGGGAAGGGGAAAAAACCCAAATAATGCATGATAAAATTGCTCACCACCTGCTGACCAAGGCCTAGCCAGTCCCCAAGCAGTGATTGGCAGGCCTTGGCCAGCTCCCCCCAGTTTATATACTGAGCATGACATCCCATGGTATGGAATATCCCTTGGCCAATTTGAACCAGCTGTCCTGGCTGTGTCCCCTCTGGACTTCTTGTGCCCTATCCAGCCCTCTTGCTGGCAGGGCTTGAAAAACTGAAAAGTCCTTAGTATAAACAGTACCTAGTACCATCTAAAAACATCACTGTGTTATCAACATACTCTCATACTAAATCCAAAAGGCAGTACTGCACCAGCTACTAAGAAGAAAATTAACCCTCTATCCCAACCAAACCCAGGAGAATTTGCAACAGAGTCAGGTCAACATCTACAAGTGAATGTTTCCATGTTCCTTTATGAATACGTTGTGCTACTTATCATTGATTTCTAACTCTTTTAATTTTTTAATTGGATTTCTGTCTTCTTTGTCGTTCATCACTTTTTAAAGTTGATTCAAAATGTAGTGCAAGAGAGTAGGTTTGCAGAGCAAAGATACTTCTTACCTGGTTTTTCTAATCCAAAGTTTTATAAGCCTACATTTTCAGACTTTGAATTTACTGGTTGTTTTCTGATACCATTTAGAATTCAGTTTCAGATGTCACAGCAGGTAATTTCTCTGTTGGAAGAAGAGGTTTCTTGTTGGCCTTTTTAATTCATATGTATTAAAACACAATAATTGAAAATGCTCTTGCATTTCCCCACTATATCAGAAGAATGTTTCTTAATAAAGTGATATACTTTCAACAATTTATCACCCAATAAATTTTCTCTATTATTTTGATACATTGCACCAAGTTGGTTAGGATTCAGGTGTAGTATCTACTGTGAAATTTGTTTCAGGATGCTGAGCCTGTTCTTTTGATATATTTAGGTCTTCCTGAAATACTTTCCTTCGGCAGTTTTCATGCTGTGCACATTTTTTGTTTGTCAGTTTTTATCATTACTTTTCCGTATCTTTTGTTATGACTCTTTTATATGATTGTTTTTGGTAAATGCTAATGTTATTTATGCTTCATAAAATATAAGTTCAGATATCAGTCTGAGCAATCGGTTTTACTAAGCCATGGCAAAATGAGAAAAGTAATAACAATCAAATGAGCAAAAAGCCCAACCAGAGGTTAGGAATGAATTTAAAAGCGGTGAGGAATATTTTTTTTTCAATTTTTTTTTTCATTAGAATCAAATCCTAAATGGATTCGTCTGGAAAGTAAACTCCCTTTAATATTGAGAGATTAGTTGTTGAGTTCTGAGTGAAAAAAGACATATTCATAGCTCTTATACACCTCTTAAGAACTGATTCAGTCTTCTTTAAAGCAAATAGGATATATTTCATTAACTTCAAGTAGTGTTGAATCAGTCCTTTAGTACTGTTTTTTAGTCACTGGGGAAACAAACCTGCTTTCTATTAGGTACAGCATTTTCCTTAATGGGCCTCTGCTGACAAAATCCTTGCAACTACTGACAACTTGCTTTTCCTGCCATCTATGTATAAGGAAAGGTATTAACTGACTTCTTGCTTTTTACTCATTGCCTATATAATGTACAATAAAATGTGTTCTGAGTTTGAGGCATGTCTTAGGGCATCAGGAGTTTGGAGTCAGGGAAAGCAGTATTTTATGGTGCTTTTTGTGCTGGAGCATGATATTGGTGGGTTTTTTCCCCTCAATTCATTAATTTTGTATAGATAATAGCACTTGCATGTTTCTTTATTTGTAAGTAACCTGTTATTAATGTCTGGGTGTGCTTTGATCTTGCTTGTGTGAAAGGAAGGAATATATAGAAAGGGGTATGGTCTTGCCTTGAGCTTCTAGCTGATCCTGAGCTAAGAATGCAGCAGGAGCTGTAGTTAGGAGACAGTGCTAGTAAATAAAAAGGACCAGGATTTATGCTTTGGCTCTAAAGCCAAGAAACTTCAAAGATTTGTATCCATACAGCTAAACTCTTACTCTCCAGAGCAAAGTTGGATGGACTAGTATGATCCCTGGCCTATGCTATCCCCAAACCATTTTGGGGCACTATGCAGGAGAGAACCAGCTGACAAAGACAAAAAACCAGCCAGGGAGCTGTAGTAACAGCTTACCAGTACAGAAATTGCATGCCAGCACCCAGACCCATGCTCTTACTTTAGCTTAGCAGTTTAGACACAGCCACAGTGTCTCCATGGTGCCAGTTTAGCTCAACCCCACGCTTTGCTCGCTTGATGTGATAATGTAGCTCCTGCACTTCCTTTTGAAGTAGTTCCCTTCAAGAGAAATCTCAGGCACAGCAAGCAGTACAGTGTATTCAAGGTCTGCTCTAGGCAGTGCAGATGTGGACCATGCCAAAGTTTGACTGTGCTTCAGCACCATCCCAGCAGTACTTGCATCTTTGTATGTCCTAGCCTGCCCTAATTCTCTAATTCTGGAGTGGTGCAACACAAGTTTCTCAGCATTTCAAGCACCTTGAACTGAACCCCCCCCCCCCCCCCAAACAAAATAACAGTCATTATGTCTCAGGGGTACTGTATCTATGCAACGTGAACGTGAATTTAGCTTACCTGAAAGGTGCTAGTCCACAGCAAAGTGGATGTGAACCAGCCCACTTTAACTGGAGTAGACACAAGGCTGTCTCTGTTTACTGGTACACAGACATGATAGAGATGTACTGCTGATCATGTCATATTTCTGTATGATATTTCTTGTTAAGAGCCAGTGGGTGTTCCAAACGTGGCTGTTTCTTACCAAAGATGCAATATGCTAATGTTCAGACCTAAAAGCCCTAACTGATCTTGCATTTAAAGAGCACAACATTAAACGCTGAGATACCTTAATTAAAAAGCGTTTAATTTCAGAAAATACCCCCTGATTTTCTGTTTTCTCATTAAAATGTGTATAATTACAAGTTTGGCTAAAATTGCTCATGCAGAAGTATTCCTATACACTATTGAAAATGCCCGGACTGAGAATGCTTTGTGGATCTTCTTGCCATGGGGCAGGACATCAATAGTTTTCATATGCTCAAGAACAATTGGATACATTCATGGAAGGAGGATCGAGCAGAGACTGAAATCCCAAAGCTGTATTCTCAGGTAGTCCCTGACCTACAAACTGCTGGAGCTGAGGACCCTGCTGCCCCTGTTCTTTATTTTCCTCCTGAGGCTGCTGTTCCTGTTCCCTTGGAGCATGTATGGCTGATTTTATGCTCTTATTTGCAGTATCAGATCTGCTCTTGCAAGTGTTGGATTTTCAGTCGTCTTCATGCTCAAACATATTCAATATCATTTTAGTAAAGGGAGTAAGAGCTGTTTAGAAAAGAAACTGCTGTAAATCCAGAGTAAATTCTGAATGTGCATCTTGTTGATGTCCTTTACAGAGCTGGAAACTTTGTCATATCACAGCAGTATTATGTAAGAGAATGGTAGTGCATAAGTGTTGCTGTAAAACATGCAAATATTGTATCCTTGTCCCTTAGGGCTGAGCTTCTGAAAGACACAAACAGAAGATGACTGTGGAATGAGAATGTCACATATACAAAAAGAAGCATGTTAAAGAATTCGCACAGTTTGGTTATATGCAAGTGATAGTCTAGGTCTTCCCTTATTTTTGAATGTTTTTTAAATCAAAGTAGCGGTAAGGAATTTTTGTAATGTTAGTTTATACATCTGATATATTGGCAATTAAAACAGAGGGTGTGTGTCTAGAACTGAGTAAGTTGGGAGGAAGCAGGAAGGGGAAGGGGCCAGCACAAGAAGCTAGAGGAGTCCTGTTTTTCCATCCAGAACAGCAAGGACAGCCCATAGCTGTCACCATACACGTGCTAGCTTTCTATATGATACCAGTAATAGGGATATTAATTTTGGCTTCTAATTGCAATTGATAATCAGTTTCACAATATTTTTTTTTTATTTTACCTTCAGTCATAATTACAAGAAAATTAAGAATTGTGGCTAAACTTTGTTTTTTAACTTGTGCTGCATCATATAGATCAGGGGTCCTCAAACTTTTTAACCAGGGGGCCAGCGCGCGGATGCAGTGGCAGGCAGTCATCTGTGGCTGCTTGGTTTCCCCCCCCCAACCCCCGGCAGGGGGGTGTCTGTAAACACCGGGGGCCGGACTGAGGACCCTGGGGGGCCGTATCCAGCCCACGGGCCGTAGTTTGAGGACCCCTGGTATAGATGGTGAAAGCCACTTCTTTGTGCCTTACTGAGCATATTGCAACTCTAGAAGGAAATGGCATTTCAGTTACATTTGTGGGTTTAAGTATAAACTACTTTGGCTTATAGATTTAAATTGATCCTGGCAGCTCCTTACCTTTCTGTTACTGAAATTTTATGAATGTAAGTTACTGATTTTCTGCTTAAATGATTTTCTGCTTAAAAGTCAGAGGCTTGTTGGTGTATCGCCTTGTGCTTTAGTAATACTCTGGTGATATGGATTACTGATTTTGTATTTTTGAACACATTTGCTGAACATTTTTCTATTCCTTGTATGGTAGTTATTTGCTTAATGCAGTATTGTTTTTGCAGTTGCTAAACTCATCCTTTCATAATGCCTATTGATTTTAAAGTGATGCTTCTGCTTTTTTTACAGTTTTAGTGACCTGATTGTATCTCTTGAGTATTGCTGTGGTAATAACTTCTATTTTCTTTATCTGCTGTATATATTAAATTTAGTCTGTACTGGTTTTAGTTATAACAAAAAGAACTAGAACAGAAGCACTGACCTATTTGTATTGTGTTAGATAATATACATCTTCAGTATAAAGTAAGGTGCATCTTCAAAGTGGGTCATGTCCTGAAATCCTGACTAAAGTTTACTTGTAGTTCAGCATTTTTAAAAAAATTAGAGACAAAAGGCTCACTAATACAATGTGAAAGTGAGAAATTCACCTGGAACTGTATTTTCAGTTCACAAATTGTATAAAAATATTTTTAAAGTCATGACAGTTAATTGAGAGTCTGTTCTTCATGTTTCGTCCCTAAAACTTTTGCATTTCCAAGTCATTTTATTAGCTATTATTTAGCTGATGAGACATAAGTCAACTCCCACATCTGTGCATATAGTAAAGAACTCAGATTTTTCTACAATATTGGGTGATATCCAATTACATGTGGATCTGTATATGTCTAGCTTAAATGTGACTTTAAGATAACATTCCATATAGTGTTTAATATCAATGATGCTATTCAATTGATTTCTCCATAAACATCCAAAAGCATAGCTGATTTTAAACAAGAATTAATACCTTTAGAGGTACAATTTTGTATTTTAAAGGTACTAAGTTCCCTTTAGATGTACAATTCTGTATTTTAAAGGTACTAAGCTCATTAAAGATGCTATATAAACAGTATTAGTAAGGTCGGTGTCCTGTCTATCCTCACAATATTCATTTACATTTTATCTTTTTTTATTATTAGGTTCTGCACCTTTTTTTCCTTTAAAATTTCTTCATGCAAAGGGCATTCCTGAGATTAGTAACTGCAGAGCCTGGCCTCTAGGCTATGAGTTCCTAGACTCGCTGTGAAACCTAGAGGCAGCCAAGCACAATTCTTAAACTGGTGCTTGCATTAAGAAGGAAAAGTAACTTTTGAATTCTTCTGTTTAGCAGTTAACGTTCTATAGCTGTGCAGGCATGTCATAAAAAAGCTGTGTCATGGTTTGCTCTGGATTCTTTTTCATTCTTTCAGTTACCAGTGGGAACTGTAAATACAGGTTCAAATGTGTTACTGTGTTGGTTACAAAATCTAAATTTATCTTGTGTTCTTCACTTTTTACTGGAATACCCAAGTAATCTTATTAAAAGTCAGGTTTCCATTGTGTGTGCTTATTCTAAATGTTTGGAAAATGTTAGACACATTCAACTGTTCCTTCTCCAACTTTTAAAAAAATATTAAAATATTTTTTTAAATATTTTTTCATTATTGTATATCTTTTACATTATTATATGTTCATATTATATTATTACCTATTTTCTTCAATATAGATCTTTGTATAATCACTAGTATCAGGAAACAGAGTTGAAAGTTATGAATGCTAGATTTGAGATAATTTATTTATGTGGTAAAGATCAACTGCTTCTTTAGATGGCCCGATGTCTTAATGGCAAATATAAAAGAATATTTAGGAGACCTTTTATTGCACATTTGTGTTGTCTATTTTTAGCATAATTTTTCAGACTTATTGTTAGTTTCTATAGAAATACAGTGCAACTCTACTAGAATTTATTTTCTGTCTTTCATTATAGATTATGATTTGGTGCTTAAAAAGACACTGGAATAAGTTCTTTCATTTATGTACTGGATATTCTCTTCTAACATATGTAATGTAGCTGAATTGCACACAGATTGTGTTTCGCAGTTTGTCGTAGTTTTAGTTTATTTTTTTTAGGGGGAGTAAAATTACAAATTTTACATCTTATAATGTATAATAATTTTTTAAAATTATAACAAGAAGTCATAATAAGAAGCTATGCCATTCTTGCAGGTTTTTTCCATCCTTGGCTCTCTTCATGGGCTGAGGGTGTGCCCAGAAAAACACCTGAACTTTAGAAATGTGGGGTTAGTGCCAAGTGTGCTAAAGCAGATGCTCATTTGTACAAGAAGAGAGCAAGAAGGGCCCCAGTCTTGCATAATCTAATGCATACAAAAGTGCGTATAAAATCAGCCTGCTTCAAGAAGGAGTCCTTTGTGAAATCAATGAAGGTCCTTGTGAAATAAGGAATGGGATTAGTCCATGGTGTGGAGCCTTGGTTTGTTCGTATGATGCTTTGCATTACTAGAAAATGGCTAAAAGCCTGTGTGCAGAATGTTGGAAAAATCTGGTGTAAAAAGTAGGACAAAACACTCATCAACTTTGTGTAATTACAATTGCTCTGTTGTGGTACAGTTCTAAAATACACTTGGTTGTAGAATATTTTATTCTTACTGAAAATTAAAGTGATTAATTTTTTTTTTGATAAACCAAATAATTAGGGCTATTTCCCACATGCAGAGTGTTCAGAGCAAGGTCAGTTTTCATTGTAATTAATTGTGTGTTTGATTACAGTTCACAACTATTGACTGATGAAATTTTTATGACAGTCTTGTTAGATAGGAAATACTCCTCTTGGAACAGTACTTCAAAATTTGAACTTGGAGCCTTTAAACTGTTTGATCTGGAGACCTGTAATAACTTTATGAGGCTGCAGAACTTAAGACAAACCTATTGGGCAACACAGAGATCAGTGACAGCACTTCAGGTGAGGAAATGACCAAATCAACCAACTTTTCCTGGGGACCTATGGCTTTTGGTGAAACTGTCTTACAACAGTTTCTTCAATGTGCTTCGCACCAGTGAAGGGCTTCATACTGCTTTTCCTTATCAGCTGTGATGTGATTAAATTGATGCCCTGAATGAAAACCTAATTTGCACATATTTTTGCTTGGACAGTATTTCCCCTTACTGTTCTGTGGATGGGCTCTTGGAAGCCAGTTCCGTTGATGAGGCTCTTACCTCAACAAAGGAAAATCCTACTAAGAAGAAAATTGATTGGTCTGGTCCTGATGCTGGCTTTGGCAGCTGTCAGTGAGAAGCTGATGCATATGGAGAGGAGTAGAGAAAAGAGAAGCTGTTATGAAAATTAACATAATAAGATAATATGAGAATAAGATAACTTATGAATATAAGCTAGTAGAAATTTCAGAATGTCTTTGACAAGTAGTAATATAAAACTTCAGACACTACACATTGTGCAACACAGAAGTGTGCCAAAAGATACTGGACATTCTGTGTAACAGTTGTTATCTTCAGAATCCACTGGATGAAGATAACCAGCTGAATGTGCAGTTTTGGATCCCCATGCGTAGCTTTCGATGATGTAAAAACCCGTGGAAATAATTGCAAATGTAATTTACCATTCAAAGGCAGATCAATTACATTCATTTTCTATATGATGAGAAAGGGTAGCAGTAGCAGTTGGCTGCTAATTATGAATAAAGACAT
Source organism: Falco cherrug (assembly GCF_023634085.1). Taxonomy (NCBI): domain Eukaryota; kingdom Metazoa; phylum Chordata; class Aves; order Falconiformes; family Falconidae; genus Falco; species Falco cherrug. Next base: position 51,407,441 of record NC_073697.1, read on the forward strand.
AGCATTTTTTAACCTTACAGTCTTCAATTTTGAGTGTTTATTTTAGGGATTAAGCTGGAAAAGCTTTGGAAGCAAGCCAAGTGTCAGTGGTGTTACTATTTTAGACTTTATCAGAGCATCCAGTCCAAAGGATGGAGCTGAGTCTTCCTGCACTGCTAAAGCAAATCCAGATAGTTTCTTAGGTTTTGCCGATCTACCTATTCCCTTGTTGTACTCTTTTTTGACTATACAGAAAAATTTCAATGGAAAACTTCCCTGCTGCCTGCCCTATTGACTGCGCTATCAGAAGGAAGAGATGTCATAATCCTGTTAGCTTTAGTTTTGGGATTTATGTGATTTTTAACATTAGCAGCCTATGGTTTAATTGTCTTGTAAATTGCGTTTGTGAGAAGACATTATCCCCTGATCCTGCAAAGTGGGGAATAATGATCTGAAGTGTGGGGCCTGTGAAAGGTACAATTCAGTATGAAGAGTGAATAAAAATTTTATGATGCTTATGATGATATGCACTAATCCATAATATCTAGGTGTTACTGGAGAATAAAAATAAAGAAGCAAAGCCAGAGTGAAATTCAATAACCAAGTTTCTAAATTCTGAGGAAATGTTAATATTTTAAAATGGCAATATTTGTATTGGGGTTGGACTACATGACCTTTAAAGGTCCCTTCCAACCCAAACCATTATATGGTTGTATGACTGGTGTTTGAAATAATGCTCATTGAGTGTGGTTCCCCGCCCCCCCCCCCAGTATAATTTTTAATTAACAGATATACAAGCCATTTGATACTGTAAAATTGGTCTCTCTTATTTTGGTACAGTGTAAGTAATTAATGATTCATCTGTTCTTATAGCTAGCCAATTTATATTTTATGTTGCCAGATGGTTTATGGTATGTCAAAGACACAGAGAAAGGTATCATGGGTCTACTACATTAAAAATACAGTTTTTATCTCTTGTTATATAGGTAAAAACTAATCAGAAAGTGGAATTATGACCTTGCATTACTGAGGATATTATGAAAACTGCATGTTTTTAAAATTATGACAGATAGCAAGTAAGCAAGAAAAGACAAAAGTACTTAGTGGTTGCTTTTCCACGAATGAGTGGAGCTTTCTGTAACTGGAAATGGAGCATTAAGTTGCCAATGAGATTTTTACCAGCCCCCTTAACTGGATTGTCAATGTCATACGTTGGAGGTAGTTATATTGCTGGGTGTTCTCTTTAATTTTATCATTTTTACTGTGTCGGCTTTTATTATCATTAACAACTAGGCTCACAGACCCAATTGTGTCCCAGCAGGATTTCAGATTATTCCTCAAATTACTGCAATTTGTCATGATGTCAGTGTTTTTTAACCTATAACCCTAGGTTACATACAGAGTCTGCAGAGTCTGGATTTCACATGCCACAGATTCAATTTATATTGTATGTAAACAGTTACAGTGCTTCACAAACAAGCAAAAGACAGCCAAAGTCAAAACTAAGGGTCGAAGACTAGCTTGTGGTGAATCCATTCTTAATTGGATTTTCTTTTCCAGATAGGATATAGGCAATGCAATAGTATTGGCTCTTTATCATAAAATGAAGGAGTGAGTTAGACTGTTGTTAAGGGCAGCAGCTCTACAGTTGGGGGCAGCAACAGAATTATAGAAGAATCATTGTTACAACTAGTATTTCTAATTAAATGTGACTTAAAAGTTTTCAAGAGTTTTAATGGTATTATAAGAGAGAAACAAGCAAAATGATCTTGAAGCTGAAAGTGTGTTCTAGTTCAGGGACACCTAAAGCTGGGGAAGAGAAGGCAGGAGGGTGACTGTTCATCCTTTGGTAGCTCATGTGACTTGCCCAGGTGCCCTCGATGGTGGTGGGAATGGGTGGCCTGAAAGCCCTGAATCAGCCCTGCCACCTATGGTGGTGTCGTGGTTTAAGCCCAGCCAGCAACTAAGCAAGCCCCACACAGCCACTCACTCCCTCCCCCTGTGATGGGATGGGGGAGAGAATTGGAAGAATAAAAATGAGAAAACTTACGGGTTGAGATAAAGACAGTTTAAGGGATAAAGCAAAAGCTGCACACGCAAGCAAAGCAAAACAAAGAATTCATTCACCACTTCCCATGGGCAGGCAGGTGTTCAGCCATCTCCAGGAGAGCAGGGCTCCATCATGCTTGGGAAGACAAACACCATCGCTCCGAATGTCCCCCACTTCTTTCTTCTTCCCCCAGCTTTATCTGCTGAGCATGATGTCCCATGGTATGGAATATCCCTTTGGCTAGTTGAGGTCAGCTGTCATGGCTGTGTCCCCTCCCAGTTTCTTGTGCCTCTCCAGCCTTCTCGCTGGCAGGGCCTGAGAAGCTCAAAATTCCTTGACTTAGTATAAATGTTACTTAGCATCAATACAGCTATACAATACGGTATATTATCAACTTTCTTCTCACACCAAATCCAAAAGGCAGCACTGCACCAGCTACTAAGAAGAAAATTAACTCTATCCCAGCTGAAACCAGGACAGATGGCCAGAGCTATCTTACAGAACACAATGGTGCTGGTGCTTACCCACATGGACAAGCTGTAGGACAGTTCAGCTGCCAAGTGGAGGCCAAGACAAATTTACCATCTTCACAAATTGTGTGTGGTGGTGAAGTGACTGAGGGGGAATAAGATTGTTAAATGTAATGTATTCTTTTGCCCTCTATTTATTCCTTTGTTCCTATTTCAAATACTGCAACCATATGTTGACCTGATCTTTTAATATTTGAACTTTGCCTATAACAATGCAATCTTACAGAATCACAGAGTGGTTGAGGTTGGAAGGGACCTCTGGATGTCATCTGGTCACTCCTGCTCAAGCAGGGCTATCTAGAGCTGGTTACTCAGGTCAACCATGTCCAGATGATTTTTGAATATCTCTAGGGATGGCTACTCCACATCCTCCCTGAGCAACCTGTGACAGTGCTCAGTCACTTTCACAGTAAAAAAGTGTTTCCTGATGTTCAGAGGAAACCTTCTTTGTTCCAGTTTGTGCCTGCTGGCTCTGGTCCTGTCACTGGACACCACAGAAAAGAGCCTGGTTCCATCTTCTTTGCACCCTCCCTTCAGGTATTTATATATACTGGTAAGATCTTCCTGAGCCTTCTCTTCTCTAGTGTGAGCGGTCTCAGCTCTCTCAGCCTTTCCTCACAGGAGAGATGTTCCAGCACCCTGATCATCTTTGTGAAGTGCAAATATTTTTTTTCTCAGGATACAGAATCATTGTAGTGAATACTGTGTCATGCAAAAAAGCTATTCCTGGCAGGAAAAAAAAAAAAAAAAAAAGCAGTCTTTCAGAAGTTTCAGATTTAGGAGACCTGGCTATGGAAAATCACTTGTATTAAAGTAAAATCTTAGTAAATCCTTGTTATGGTGAGTGCCCTGTGGTCAGGGGTTGTGCTGCCAAAGTGAGGGTGGAGTTGAGCTCAGGAGACACCCAGTAAATAGAAATCATAGGTTTTAGATTCTTGGCATGTTAGACCTTTTATCAAATTATTTTGGTGTAGTGTTGCAAGAAGAAAAAAATAGTTTTCTGGGAAGCCTTGACTAGAACAGTATAAATTGAAAATTGTTTTATTATGAAAAATCTCTATAGTTAAAAATAGTTGTTTTAGTGAAATTCAGAGGCTGAACGTGGCTGCTGTGCAAAATGACATGGATGGATTGGCAAAAATCTGGTGCATTGGCTTCCAGACCTCCATTTCTGGGGGCTGTAGCTGTTGCTAAGAAATGAAAGGCTCTGCCTCCTTGGGATTGCGAGAGCCCTTCTCCATTCAGCCTTCAAGCTCAAACGCCACTTCAGCCTAGCAAAAAAAGACCGATGAGACTGCAGTTCTGAAGTGTTATCTTATAAATGTGAAGTAGAGATTAAACCTCTGTGTTCTCAGGCTCTCCATCACTGTAAGCAAGTAGCCAGTGAATGCCATGCCTCTAGAAAGGGATTTGGTTAGCCACGCTGGTATTAAAGGACTTCAATTAAGCTTTCAGATTAAATGGCTTTTGTGGTTTTTGTTTTACTTACAAATATATGTAGATAGATTGATACTTTACTGTACTTTCTTTGAAATGATATTCATGTGTTTTCTGATGAACTTGAAATGCTCACACTGATCAGTTACATCAGAGCAAATGAAAGGTAAATATTCCTGGTTTGTTACAGATAAATTGAATAATTAAGATTCTGCTCTTAATTACTGTCCAAGGAGTCACAGAAGTTCTAAGTGTGCTACCAAGTAAGCCTTGAAATTCTTAAAATAGAACTATGCAAAATGCATACTGCCAGAGGTCTGCCACATGTTATTTGAAAAAATCTTTTAGACTAATTGCATCTGGTTAAAATTTTAAAAGTACTTACCTGATGTGAAGATTTATGGTTAGATCCTAGACAGGGCTTAGGTGTATGCTTAAATACAAATGTGAAAAATACGAATACATGTAATCAAGCTCATTGGCTGCCTATTTGTGGAAATGGCTAAACTTACTAGGCTGTTCCTATTGCTCCACTGAGTTTCTGAAAGTAAGTCAGGAATTATCCTGGAACCTCAAGCCAGGCTTAGAGTCTTTCTTGCTTGCATACATTTAGCCCAACAAAAAATGCAACTGTATTTCTTTTTTATTAAGTTTTTGACACTCTGTTATTTTGAGTTAGCTTCTATGGAGGAGGTGTGCAAAATATTTTCTGGCAAGGAGGAAGACTAGTTATACAAGAAAGTAAAGATTTTTAACATTTTATACAGGTTGGCAGTATTTACATACAAAGCAGAACAATAACAGGTAAGAATCAGTGGTACTTAGCTATGCGATAATTCGAACAAGTAAGGATCACAGGCAAGCTCAGCAGTCAGACTGTGAGGTAGGTAATGATAAGAATGGCAGTGGGTGTGTTGATGGAGGAATTCTATAACTAAAGAGATTACATAAATGACAGTAGATACGGGGAACAGCCTACAGTCAGCATGTGTAATTTTGTGGTTGTGCTATGTAGAGGAATGAAGCTGGCTTAATTAATATTGATAATATACAGCTGTGGGCTGGCTTCAGGGGTGGTGGGTTGGCTGATGTAGATAAGGTGCAGCTGTGGCTGGTTCTGTTAAGAGGTTGGGCAGCCAAGGAAGAGAGAGCAGCTGAGGAAGAGAGAGAAAGAAGAAGCAGAGAGAAAAGTGAGTGAGCATGTGTGCCCTGGGTAAGGAGGGACAAGGAGAAGTCAGCAGAGGGATTGGCATGAAGAGTATGTTGGTATGAGATGGTAAAAGACCTTGTTTCAGCTGGCTAGTTTGGAGAGTGCTGCGACAGTGGTAGACACTTTTACCGCTGGATGCTTGAGCTCTCCTAACGCCTAAGGTATGTAAGACCCCTCTTCTCTGCCCTTGCAGCCCACACTTGTGGTATGGTGGATCAAAGAACATCCCTCCTGGTGTGTCAAGGTTGTTCAGAGTAGTCACCTCTACAATGGTTTTCTGCTGCTGGGGTCTGCATAGTTGATCCTCTTCTGCTGTGCCCACCTTGTTGACTTTTGAGTTTTCCTTTATCCGCTCAAAAATGCCATGACCCACAACTTACTTCCCTGATTTCCCAGACTGCTCACTTCTTGTTTTACTGCTTCTGTTCCAGTCCTCAGATCACTGGTCAATGTGCCCTTAGGCACAACGTCTCATAGATGGTCTTCCTCATCCCTCCCCGGGGAGCTGTTCCTTGAAGCTTTGAGATGTCATTCTCTTTTCTTTGATTTATAATTGTCTGAAGCATATAATTACTGCTTTACTTTTTCCATGCTCTGGTCTTTTCATTGTGCTGGCTCAGCAGTTCATTAGTTGAAATTAGTTCATTCTGTTACAGACTATAGATATTTTAAGGCCTAGCATTTATGCTTGTTCAGCAACTGTTAGTCCCTGTCTAGCTGTAAGTAAGGTTAAATATAGTTTTGCAGAGTTTAGCAAAAATTGTAGCGTTAAGCTGCCACACTTCCCTTTCTGTTTTGTTGAAGCGGTTAGTGACATGCCAGGGCTTGGTTTTGCTTAGCAGACCTTTCTTTTCCAACAGTGAGTTATGCTGGGGCCTTTTGGCCTGTGTTGGGTGAGGTCTCCTGTTCCTCCTTTGCCAAGTTGAATTTCCTTTTACACACAGTTGCATGTAGCTGTGGTTCCAAATCCTACTTGGATGACTGTTTCTCTTATGTGCATAAAGGAACTGCAAGTGTGAAAACTCAACTGATGTTAAGTTTGGCTCAAAAAGCCCAAAATTTCCTTGCTATGTTGAGTGTCTCGAACACTAAGACACAGTTTTGGGTTCCTTTTAGTTGGGATCTTTTCTGGTTCCACAAATACTGCATTTTTTGTTGGCATCTGGTGCAACTTCAGCAGGAGGTAGGGTAAATGTCCATACCCAAATTTTTCTTCTCTTGAACTAAAATGAAATTATATTGAGTTTCCCATGCAGGTTATCAACCACTATTATATAATAAGGTATGACTTTCTCCCATTTTTTCCCCAGGAATATTTAGTTACACAAACTGTTTAGGACTATATTCATATTCAAGCTTTAGATCTTTTGTCAGAAAGCATGTCTCCTTTGTGATCTTATCTGAGATGTCTAAACTCTAGAAAGGAACTTACGTACCTTTGTGTTTAGTGTGTCAGGGTGTTGACTGTAGGGAGCTCCCTACTCGGGCTCTGCCCGAGTTCGCAGTTTCTGTAGTGGATAGGCTGAGTGCTTCACTCCATGTTTCAAGATTCTCCTTGTGGTCAGGTGCCTCTGCTGTTTTCATTGCAACACTTAATTTGTAGGTGCATAGTTCTTTATTACATTGCAATATCAATTAATAACTTTCTAGTTATACTTTCCCTTGTAAGTATAGTTCAAAACTAGTGATGTGTTTTCTTTTTATTTAATTTGCATTTACTATGTCTTGAGCCAGAATAAAAATGACTTGTTTTGATGTTTGTGCTCCCATTCCTTTCAACTTATTCCTACAGGAGTCTCTCAGTCATTGTTTACATTGTAGTTCTCTGTTTCCAATGCCAAATCACCTCTGTGATTTGTTCTTTTTTTCTGAATTTTGATTCCTGCTGTTGGAGTGAAGGTCGACAGAAGTGGAACACATTTAAGTGCATTTGCTGTTTACTGCAGTGCAGTATGGGGTTTTGTACTCCTCAAAATGTAGGGTTTAGCATGTCATGCAAACTTCTATTTTCATTGGCTGCTAGCATGCTTTCTACATTTCTGCTTACAAATTACTTTGTTTCCTCACACCTTTGAATACTTAGGTGTTAGGCATTTTTTTTCTTTTCTAGTACCTTGAGTTTATTTTTAGCTTTTGTTTTATCAAGTGAGTATTATTTCAGAGATTGCAACTCTTTGAGCAGGTGCAGCATTTTTTACTGTACTTTAGATGCTACAGTAATTTAAATACTTGGATGATCTGGGGAGAGGGCTAACAGCAACATCATTGTTTGTATTGATGCAATTTGGTTTTTGAGATTTCCTCTTTCTGGAGGCTGTACTAACAATACTGCAGTAAATTTTGTGTAGAAGAAAACATTTAGCCCTATCATTTTCTAGAACAGCTTTTTTGTTCTGCAGCAGCTCCTTCTCACTGGCCCAGGATAGCTGGGGTCTGCAGTTGCTTGTGAATTGCTGGAGTTGCATGTGTCCTTAGTTACTGCAGGAAAAGAAATGTGTAACTACTCTGTGGTGTAAGGTAATGCTGGAGAAAAAGCTGTTAGCACCATGCCTATCTGAATTAATTAAACACATTGGTGGCAGGAAGGAGTCAAGATGAATGTCCTGTCATATGCCATTTCTTTTCAGTCTTGTAAAAAGCATAGTTTTTTGGGCTAAGTTCCCTTCAAAGCTGTCATCTTCATATGATTGTGTGTAGAATGCAAAGACAGTAATAAACGATCCCATATGTTGATTTTGTTTAATAGACTTGCCACGTGCAGGAAGTGTTGCTGAATTATTATTTCCTGAAATATTTTGACTTCTGAATTAGTAAAAATTTAGGATAAATGACTGTGGTTTACTTTTTAATGTGAAAGTGAACACAATCTGCTAATTTGTTTTGACTTTTAATTATTTGCTTGACTTTCAGAAATGTTTTAGAGGTGTTAAAAATTCTTAGGCAGCTTTTGATATTTTATGACAGTCATAGTATTTAGAAGATTTTTTTCTGTTTCCTTTCTTGATCTTATGCAGAGAGTTTGTTTCTTTGTACCTGCTTTGATGTCTCTTAACTTGATTCTTTTTCTGTTGAAATTGTTCAAGCTCCACCTTTCTAAGATTTCTATATCTTACCAGCTTAATCCTTTCAAATGGCTGATTTTTGAAAGCTTTTTTACAAAGTTCTTTCCTTTCCCAGTGTTTTGACTATGTAGTAGCCTCACCACACAGGTGTTGCATCAGGAAACTCCTTAAATGTGTGCTTCAGTCCATTGCTGTTCAGAAATGATGTATGGAACCTTTAGCATGGGTTTGAATACTCTTCTCACTTGGTTACCTCCCTCTTCCCGATTCCTTTCTTGCTCAAATATGCACACAAGTATGTCTTCAAAGTCTGTCAGTATCTGTGTTCCTGCTCTAAATTCCTTTTTCAGGCCACTGTCTGATCTGTATTTTATAGCATCATTTCACTGGATTGTCCAGTGCTTCCAAGTGACAATTTCATAATTATTTCATGCTATGTGCATATTTGCAGGTTTTCTGTTTGTCCCTTTTCAGGCTTTCCTGCCTCGGCAGGCTTCATGTCCCACTCCAGAGCCTGATATCTACGAAGTTATTTAGGATGTGGGTCATCTTGTCTTAGAGTATGAGGTTAGTTTTGTAATTGCTGTCTTGCCTGTCTGTGGAGAGATAGGTCTTGCCTGGAAACCATTTCTGACAGTGTGCTGGATGAAGTGCCAAGGCGACAGCATGCAGTTCAGCTCCTGAGGCTCTGCTGTTGTGACAGTGCCCATCAGCAACCTCTAGTGCTGTGTGCTTGGGTGCCTGTGATCCATTCCTCATGAACAGCCACTGAAACCTCTCCCCTTCGTGATTTCCAGCCCTTTCCAGCAGAATTGTAGCTGCAGGTTCATAATTTTTTAGTAGTGTGGCTAGATTTCCTGCTTTTTGTGCATGTAAAAGGATGTCATAACAATCTTAGTTTGAATAAACTGCAAGCATTGTGATTTTATAGGTTTACATTTTATAGGCATACATTTAAAATGTTTTTCTCCCCTGTACAACAGTAGACCGTGGTAGTGAGTTGCTGATGTTGTAGGGTAATTCAGGGGATGCTATCATAGGTATCACTTGAGAGAGAGTGTCACATATGCAACAGATGATGGTAACAAGGTACGTGGTGCCTCATATACTGGGTATGAGGCAGCATGCAGGTGATGCTATAAGCATTTGAATTAATTAACAACTGTATAACATCTGTAAAACTAAACTAAATTTGCAAAACGTGTAGTATGCTTTCTCCAGCATGTAATGGAATGATACCAAACCCAACATAAAATTTCTTGTTTAGAATATATTTATATTTGTATTTCAATTTGAGAAACTTGAAGCAGTGTAATCTCTGTTAAAGTAAAGGCTAAGTTGGAAGCATTTTTTTCAACACTTGTCCCCAATCCTGCCTTCCTCCTCAGGCTCAGTTTTTTGTGCCTGGCTCTCTTGATGGCAGTGACAGGCCCTGTCAGTGATAGGTTTTCTATGTGGACTCATCTTGAATCCTTCTTCTAGGAGGCTGCAGTTCCTACATTGTCTTTCTCTGTGACGCTGTTTGTGCAGTGGAGTAAATAATCTGTTTCGTGTTTTTTGACACAGCAGCTTGTTTCAGGAACAGATGAGCTTTATTAGCTAGGGAACAGTGTCCCTTAAGTATCTGCATTGCTCAGGGGGCCTGTGTCAGTCTGCGTTTGATGATTGTAGTAGGAAAGACAGTGTTTATGCCCATGTAATTTCTGGGGTAAATAGGCAAGATACTGGAAGAGTGAAAAAGAGCACAAGGAAGGTAAATGACCTGGCTAAAGCCTCACAGGTGGAATTAGTGCTTGGTTTTTGATTCACCATTCTGTGCTCTTTCCCTTGGTCCACTGTTTGCATTCCTGTTGCAGTCACTCAATAGGCTTAATCTCCAAATTACTAAGTTCTGGGAAAACTTCCAGCTTCTCCTTTTGGCATTTTGCCTGTTCTTTCTGCTTTTCCTTCCCCTATCATTTTGCAATCTTGCTTTCCATCTCTTTAGCTAAACCTAGATCCTGCTGGAATCTGTTATGGTATTCTGAAATTTGCCAAATGAAAACTTGCCCCTAGAGTGTGTTGAACTCGCTGTTGACCAGAATTTCTTTGTGCTATTGTTAATTGGTTCCTTGTGCTCATTAGCTGATAGGTTGCAGGATTTGGTTTAGATGCGATTTTAAACCACTAAAAGATGGGGCAAAGATGCTGTCAGTGTCTCTAATGCAGTGTTTCGGTGCCATCCAAAGTTATGAGCTCACAGGATCTGGGCCCTTCTGCACTTTTCCCCATTGCCAAATGCTACCGTGACTTCTGCCTGGTAGCTCCAGCAATTCAGCTGTGGGTTTGGTCTGACCAGACCCAAGCCAATAGATGGGAAACTGTTTCTTTCCAATTTTTTCCTTTCTCCAAAGGGAACATGTGAAAGCAGTGCCCATTGTAGGGTTGTCAGATGGCGGGTTATCGTGTCATTATGGAGCTAGGGGAGGGCCGTGGCATGTGCAGCTGCCACGGTAGGGTCCGAAACCTACAGCTTCTCAGCTGAAGTGATACGGTGGCCCTAGAGAGCAGCTTGTATCACAGGGGGACACCCTGGAGGCACAGGGATGTCAGAGCTCAGGGTGTCTGTTCTGCCTCAGGGGTACTTCTTGCAGGAGCCATTATGTCCAGATATCCCAGCTGTATTCTCTCAGTTCTGGAAAAGATCATTCATTTAGGCCCAGAGCTCTCCATATCGGTTAGCTCCACCACTATCACCAGCACACCATAAAGAAGAGCAAAACTGCTGGTTTATGTGTGAAAAGCTACGAGCATGGTGTGGATTCAGTTCATCCCATGCTGCGGCTTTCTGCAGACCTTTAAGTGCCACTGCCTGTGCTTAGGATCCTTATGCAATGTTCATTGGAACATATAGGGTGAAAGATGTTGAAGGAAGTTGACTTCTGTAACTTAAATTACTTGATAATTTTTAATTGCTTTATTTCTAAAATTGCCAGGTGCTGTGAGGTATTAGTTTTATTCTGTGTCTAGAGTATGTAGGCTAAAAATAAGCTACTTCTTATGAGGAGGTGTTATTTTTAGGTTTAACAGAGCAAAAGGTAGCAAAGAAACTTTGTCTTTGTGAATAATAGAGTATCTTCCAATTGTGATGGCAGCCGTTAGCCCAGCAATTTTGAAAAAACTACATCATAATTACTACATATTAAATTGAATATTTAGTATTAACTGAAGAGTGTGCATTGAAATATAAATTAAATGCTATAATTGTAAAGATTCTCAATTACTGCTGAGATGTTATTTACTTTTTATGAGAATCATGATTGATATGATTTTTATTTTATTAGTTTTTATGTTAATTTTCGGCACTATTTGTTTAGCTGTCAAAGAATCAAAAGTGGATTTGCATGGCAGTGCTGTATATTATATTTGGCTATTCAACAAATGTAAAGAGGGCTGTTCAGAAATGTATGGGAATACAGGTTTTAAGAATTTGCCTTAAAAATAATCAGAGTTATTTATGATACACTTGTTGCTGTCCGAAGCTATTAGATTAATTCCTTTGCAAGTAGGCATCATGTAATGAGATGTGCTTGAATGTGTTCAAAGCAAGCAATAGTGGAAAGATGTTTGTACCATTGCTGCCTTGTTCACTTGTGGGATAACTTCTCTCCAAGGCATACAGCTCATGCTGAGATCTCTGCCATCAGGGCTGGACAGTTTCTGAGATCGAACTTGTTTAAAGTTAGCTCAGGTATTTCTGCTGCAATTTGCAGCGTAGATCTTGTCTCAAATGTGGGGGAGGGTATGATCCAGAGTGAATGTTCATTCTGGATAGAAATACTAAAAGAGGACTAGATAGCAGAGAAAAAATACTGTATTAAAGTTAGCATTCTCAAATAGTGAGAAGTAGAACTACTCAAATCCAAGGGAGTGGATTTGCTGTCTTATCCCTGGCTTAGAGCTCTGAGTCCTTTCTCTGTCATGCTGAGTAGGGTTGGAGGAAGGCTAGGGGAGTAGCTTTTTATCACATTATAATTTCTTGGCACTTTATCCTTTTAAATAAAAGGTAGCCGATGAGCTCCAGTATTTCTAAACAGGGAGATGACTGTTCTATAGAATCTTATTTTCCTGGACATTATGAATAAATAACTAAACACCAAAGCTAAATAGTTGATGGCCAAACTGGAGAAGTCAATGGCTTAGTGTTTTACATCTCTGTACATGAACTAGATATGCATAAAGGGAGAAAACATTTGCCTCGTAGATATCCTCATTTGAGCAAATTCAATAGCAATGGAACATAACTGTAAAGTATTAGCTAAGTAGTTTGTTGTATTTTTTCTATAGCTGACTAATTGTATGTGTTATCTTATTCCATTTCAACATGAGAAGAGAAACTTTACAGTTTTACACAGTTTGCAGATGTTAGGATGTGGTTAGAAGCAAATTCTGTCAAAGTGCTTAAAAACCTCCACTGATTTCACAAACATTAATTTAAGGTAATATTTTAAAATAATCTGCTTTTGACCCAATTTGTGTAACTTCTAAGGATTTTATTTTTTTTACAATCACAGTGCTTTAAATATCTTGCTCTTCAAAAATAATTAATTCAGAGTTCTGTGCCAGTTCAAAATACAGTTCCATTTCGTTTAAAGCCATTGTGTTCTACTAAATGAAGTACGGAATGATCAGTATATGGAAAGTTTTGTTAGACAAAGAAAATACTTAAGTATTCAACCACTATTTCTTTCAATTGCAGTTCAAGCTTAATTGTTCTAAGTCAGATACAGTGATGAATTTGAGGGTAGTAAAACAGAGACTTAGAGCATCATCAGGTGCTCCATTTCAGATATTGAGAATTTAAATTATTAAAGGATTTGCTCTATGTGTCTGACAAAATAAATATAAGCTTTTTGGGAGAATGTGTTTGAGAGAAGAAAAATGTTCTGCAGGGGCAAAGCAGGTTGGCTGTGCGTTCAACTGGTGTTTATAAATAGGATCACTCGGGAATCCACAGGACCTTCTGACACCTGATTCCTCCCTCTCCACATGCTGCAGATCTTCCTGGTGGAAATGCAACAAGCAAACTGATCAACAGTCATCCAGCCGAAGAGTTGTTCTTACCATCTGCAATTCCTTACCACTAAGGCTACACTGTTACCAAAGCTTACACTCTCAATTCCATTTGTATCTTTGCTAGTTTGAATACTTTCCTCAGGGTACTGGCTGCCTCCTGCTACAGTTTCTGGCTCCTGCCTCTTTTCTTTCTCTACTTTGGCCTTTTACCAGTTCTTCTCCCCCAAACTCCGAGAAAGTGAAATACAAGTTTCTTCCCCTACTGAAATCAACTTCTCTGCCTAGCAGGTTTTTCTCCTCCTGGCAGAGATGCAGTTTTTGTTTGCTGTGCTCCTTTTAACTCTATTCTTGCTGACATCCACACTCTATATTGGCATCTGTGTCATGGCTGTCCTTGGCTTTTACCTCCCTTCTTACCTCTCACTCTCCACTGACACTGAACATCTTGCTCTTTAGAATACATTTTAATGTGCTTACCAAAGATGTGTTTTCCATCTTTGTGGAGGAGTAAAGGAAGAAAAGGCCCTTGACCTGCTAGCCAGTCTTCCTCCTTTTACCTCCAGGTAAACTCTTACCTTGTTATGCAGTTATTTTTCAGCCTCTTGAATTCAGGTTTTGTTTATCGCTGCTCTCCACGAAGTCTCTAATGACCTGCTTTTGAAGAAAGCTCAGAGCCAGGACTCCATCCTCATTACTGACTGGCTTTTTACTTAAATGTCTCTGCTGATAGCACGTGCATTTTTTTTATAGTTTGCTTGTAAACTCTTTAGGGCACTCTTTTTATTTCTGTGTTTGTACAGTAATTAGCTCAATTCGTGGGTTGTTTCATGAGTAGGACTATATGAACTACTGTGAATCGGCAAATAACTAAAATGTTTTTGATCAAAGGTTCCTTTCCCCCTACCTTCCCCCTGGATATTTGACCAGACCAAATTATGTAGGTTATCAGTAGGACTGATAATAAGTAGCATTTTAAAATGGCACAGCTAGTTATCTGCAAACATTGTCTCACAAATCTGCATTGCACTACAGATTCAGAGCAGTATTTTGCTAGTATTCCTCATTTGAACTGACCTACTTCAGTCAGTGGGCTACTAATATTTGCCACACAGTAAGGATTCGGCTCATAATCCTGGGGAAAGCATTTATATGCACACGGGGAGTGTTGTCTAGTGTTTTTCTTAAAGGCTTCCTCCCTATGAGATTTTTTTAACTTAGAAGCGGGAAGAACAAGATAAGCGTGATCTGACCCAGATGTGATGCCTGAGGAAGTTGCCTGTGAACCTGTATAATTGCAATGGTGAGAGGAGAAAATTATTTATGGATGGGCGTTATTATTTTGACTTCACAAAAAGAAGTCCACCTGGCTCCTAGAAAAAATGAAAACACCTTGAACTTCTTAAATTATACCTAGCAAGTAAGGAGAGGAGGCTCAAAATGATAGACCGTAGAAATCATAAAGTTTCAGCTGATTGAGGACAAATCAGGGGCAATGATTGCTGTGTTTATGTGGAAGGGAAGGAACATTCTCTCATGCACTGTAGAAAATGCAGACACCCTGGTCACAGAAATGTTGAGGCATCTACAAAATGATTTGTGGTATTTTTTCACAGACTGCAGGGTGTGAAGAAAAAACCACTTTTTTTAGACATGTCATTCCCATAATTTGTTATCTATTTATTTTCAATAATTTTCTGTATAATTTTTTTTTTGGAAAGCATCCTGGTTTTGGCTGGGACAGAGTTGATTTTCTTCTTAGTAGCTGGTGCAGTGCTGTGTTCTGGATTTGGTGTGA
Organism: Falco cherrug; assembly: GCF_023634085.1. Lineage (NCBI taxonomy): Eukaryota > Metazoa > Chordata > Aves > Falconiformes > Falconidae > Falco > Falco cherrug. The sequence goes on from NC_073697.1 coordinate 51,422,559, forward strand.
GAACAATGTTGATAGCACACTGATGTTTTCAGATGTTGCTAGGTCGAGGACTTTTCAGCTTCTCGGGCCCTGCCAGTGAGAGGGCTGAATGGGTACAAGAAGTCTGGAGGGGACACGGCCAGGACAGCTGACCCAAACCAGCCAAAGGGATATTCCATAACATGGGATGGCATGCTTGGTATATAAACTGGGGGAGTTAGCTGGGGTTGGCCGATTGCTGCTCGGGGACTGGCTGGGCATCCGTCAGCAGGTGGTGAGCAGTTGTATTGTGCATCATTTGTTTTCTTTTTTTCCCTTCCTTTTGGATTTTATTCCTCTCCCCTTTCCCTCCTTTTCATTATAACTGTTATTGTTGTTATTGTTCTTTCATTTTTATTTCAATTATTAAATTGTTCTTATCTCAACTCTTAGATTCCTTTCCAATTCTCCCCATCCCTCTGGGTGAGGGGGGAGTGGGTGAGCAGCTGCTTGGCACTTAATTAGCAGCCAAGATTAAACCATGACAGTTCTTTTTGGCACCCAGAACAGGGCACAAAGGGTAGATCTAATGACAGGTCTGATCAGACCTGGTTGACGGCAACAGAAAGAGAACACATGTTCGTTTTCCATATATTAGTAGATATAAATTATTCCTGTACATTTTTACTCAAGCAAAACAGCTGACTTTTGGGATCAAATGCCCTGCAAGGTGACATTTCTTCCTTCTTCAGCAGTCATCATAGCAATGGGAGGAAGCTTCAGGGTTACCTCCACAGAGGAATCTACACTCTAATGCTGTGTATCTGACTTTGGTTGCCTGAATGAGAAAATTAAGCATCCAGTATACAAAATGGAGAAAGAGAGGTTTCTGGTTCAGATGCTCTTAATTACCCTCCAAAATCTACACTGAATATATAGAGAGCTTGGGTTCCTCTAGGTGATTTTTCTAAGACCAAATAGTTTGACCATCTCCTGCACAGATGCTGAAGTGCCTTCTTGACCCAGACTGGTCTAACCATGGTGTTAAATGGTTGAGTGTAAACCTGCCATTTGTTCTACTCTTTGCCACTGAATTCAGTGGAGTTGGGACTTGATGTGCAGTGTGTATTGCTCAGAGACACTTTTGTCTTGGGAAGAACAAATCCAAGATGACAAAATAATGTGGCAGGGAAGGGCAAAATAAACCAGCTCCACCACATAGTTTGGGGTAGTTTTAGACAAAATAAGTGTCAATATTTGCAAGGCCTCCTTCCTTATTTCATTCAAATTTTAGGTATATTTTCTCATTAATTGTATTTACAGGTTCTCACAGTTACTTTCTGAACTGTAGCTAGTACTGTCATTGAGTATTTATGCTGTATTTGCTTCCAATAAACAGGTAGAAAATTCAGAATAATAAACTTCAGGATGCTTGTTTGAGGACATCACTTTGTACCTGAGGCTTCAGCTATGTACCAGGCCATGCATGTCTATATCCATAAGGAGAACATTGCTGATCGTGAGGCAGCAGATCCTGGTTTGTTTGGTGTTGCTGCTGGCATGCTTGCCCTCTGAACTGAGGAAGGGAATTGGTTTTGTGCATAGCCTTGTAAAGCGGACAATGCCAGTATGTAAGCAGACTGGATATCCTGAAGCTGAAAGGCTTTGGTACACGAATAAGCAGGGGCAAAGGCAGCAAATGTCTGAAGGGGATAGGGCAAGCACTGGAGAGCTGTGCTACCACCACAGTATTGACTGGTGCTCTCAATGCACAAGTAATATTTTTAGTATTGTCACATGCAAAAGCTGCATATAAATAAAATGTGTCTTTTACAGGTGCAAGTATTGAGTAACTTATTTTACTTTCCACCTTCTCAAACGTGAAGATTTTATATTTGTCAGGTTAAAGATGCTTTGTTTTATTTTGCTTTATCAATGAGTAAGGGAAGAGGGTCATTCCATTGCTTTTTCTCTTTTTCTCACAACCTTACTTTATCTTGAAATTAGATGTTTATCCCTGGTCAGGTTTTTACATAGTTATCTACTTCTTGCAAAGTCATGTGCCTGTTTTATAGTAATAGTAGGGTACTTGAATTTACACTCGAGCCATATATCCAAGCTTCATTAAAAAGAAATAAACCCCAAAAGACTGCAAGATTCATGCAGGTTTACACAAAATGCTGTAGTAATGCTAACAACTGAATTACGTTTTCTGTATTCAATTCCAGGGCCTAAACCACAGGACTGTCCTCTCCTCTGAATTGGTTTTGCGATTGCTTACTCTCTTTTCATGCTGTAGTGGTGTTTTCAGTACACAGCCATTTGTTTTCTATTCAAATTTCTAAACTTCAGCGGTGCTTACACCTTTCCATAATACATTCTTTCTGCAGCAAACAGTTCATAGTTTCATGAACAGATGCTGAAAGCTTAAGGAAACTGCTTGTCTGTTCAGTTGAAAGAATTTTGCTGTAATATAAGTGATTAAACACTTGGGCTAAAGGACAAGCTTTATTTTATAATGCAAGTGAGTAATTTTCCTCTTCTACTTGTCTTCCTATATCTGAGTATACGGACTTCAACATGGCTTTTCCAAGGTGATGGGGTGATGCAGTGAATGAAGGTAGCAGGTCTTGAGACCCCATGACCTGCAAGCATTCCCTTTGTCCAGCTTTCCCTTCCTGTATGAGGGAAGACACAGATTTTTCTGGCCCTCAATTTTTTCATGCTTTGTAACAGGTCTTTTATTTACAGAACTGGGAAAAATGAAAGATGAATAGCAGTTATTTTATTTTACTTTTTCTGAATGGTTGCCTTGCCTCAGACGATTCCAGTTGCATAGGCAGATATTTGGCGATTTCAGTAATATTTATACAGGCTGACATTGAAAGACTGTTGCTTTTGCTGCATATGACAGAATCGACTAGCACAAAATTGTGGCTGCATGTTAGTGTGCAGTACGTGTCAATGCAAACCCATTTAAGCAGCTTGAAGTTTTCCTCCCTCATCCCCTCCCTTAATTTTTTCACTGTCCATCTTACCAGCGCAACAGCTAAAATAATTACCTGCAGTCTCATTTTTCACTTTACTACATGCAGATCTTGTGCGGTTGGGCAGCGAGCGGCTGACTGGGAGGGGCCTCTCTGGTGCAGCACAGGCATATGACAGCAGTAGCAGCAACAGCAATCAGAGCCCTTCTCCGGGCGGGTTTTGCTGCAGTACGCTGATTGCCACTTTACAGCATCCAGCAAGATCCCCAGCAGCAGGCACTTGGAGGAGACTCTGCGTGGGCACTTGTTTAAGGAGTACCTGACTAAACAATTGGGTTATTCTTTAACTGTGGGAGAAGTGCCTGTATTTCCTTCACGCAAGCTCCCTACTGGCTTTCTGCATCTATAATTTATTGGAGCCTTTTCTCCCTCCGTCTTTCTCCTGTTACTTCTTTTTCTTTCTTTTTTCTTTTTTCTTTCTTTTTTTTTTTCCGATCGTTATTTGCCCCCCTTCCCCAAATCTGTGCTGCATCACTAGCTCTCATTATGCTGTGCTCAGTAGCCCAGTGTGTTCTCCGCCTCTGCTAGGCAGTGGCAGCATGGATGGTGCTCTTGTGACGACCTCTGCTGATGCTATCAGTCCACTGCGGATAGGCATGCTGAGTAATCCTGCTGTAAATGGGCGAGGACACGGACACACGAAAAATTAACCACAGCTTTCTTCGAGACCACAACTATGTGACTGAAGGTAACATAAATACTGTCATTATTCTCTTCTTGCATTGCATATTCTATGCCAGGAATGCGCTGTCATGTTTGGAGATGTAGGCTGTTCCTTTTTTTTTTTTTTTTTTTAAACAGGGAGACTTGCAAGGCGTTTTTCTGTGTGATGTAGCAACAGAATCTGTTTGAATTTGCTAAATCCCAAAGGCATTTTGTCATGCTATGGCAGTATATGAAACTATATGGGCTGAAGAAGGTCTTGCATTGTGCTGAGTTTCTGCTAGTGAGGTGTGCAGCACCTGGCATTGAAAGCACAGTAGCTGCAATGTGGAAGATTGGAAGCAGTTGATTAATTAAAAAAAGATGAAAGATTTGAGAGCACTAAAGTAAGAGAAATAATCTGTAAAGTTAACTGTTTGCTGGGTAATAAAGGTTATGCATCTCATTTTGGTAATTATAGCCTGAGCGTCACAGACATCGCCGAGTTGATTGTTCCCTAGAGAACCATATACATTAAGAAGGGATATGTAAGCATCATCTTTTGAAATAGTGCTGCCTTTTTTCCATCCTCAGTGTATGTGCAAGGTACATGAGAAAAGAAAAGGTACCTTCATTTTGAATCATTCAGTGTCTAGTAGTTTTATTACATAAAAAGGATTTTTTCCTGCAGGTGACACACATTAAATGCTGAGAGAATTTACCTTGTGACCAGTGGAATGATTGGGTCTGATACTGATCCATATTTCCTTGCTAGAAAGTTGGTTTAAGAGCAGGCCATTTTAAGATTGATTGATTGATCAAACAGGAGAAATGTATTTGTAGGTGCTTGACTTTAAAATATATTGGTGTGTACAGAGTTTTAACAGCACTTCCAGCAGAAGAAACAGTTCTTCAGTGTAGGCTTATATAATACGAACATACTTAACATCAGGGTCAACCAATACTACTTGAGACTCAGTCTCCAGATTCTGTCGTCATTTGATCAGTGTTCAATCAGTTAATACTCCCATGCTGTATCTTTAAGTGTGATCAGCTGATGCTCTCGATTATTGATGATTTGCATTTTTTTAGCGTGTAGGAAAGAGCAGGATGATTTTACCATACTGAGAACACAAAACAGATTTTTCAGAAGAAAAGTAAAAAATGCTGTGTACTGTAACTGTTGCCACTGGCTGGTGTAATTGTTTGCTAATCTTGCCTCTAGGACATTCTTTGCATTCCGGTTCATGTTTCAATGCATTTTTAAATTTTTGGCTAGTGGTTTTTTTGTCTGAATGATGATCTATGTTTTGAGATGTCACTTGTATTAATATTTGAAGAAACTTTGTCTGAAATTTAGAAATGTATGCCTTAGATTCTGCAAAAGGCACAGTATAATTACTGTAGTGTACTTGCTACAAGTTGAAATGTAGATGTATATATAATGGCTATGTGCAGCTGTCTTAAATTTTGGACTTTCACATCTGTCAGTTTGGTAATCTGAGGAATATAACCCCTTGTGAATTTCGCAGATCAATATTCTCTTTTATGGGTGTTTTAAAAATTAGATGGAGATTTTTAGTATTTTGGGGGGCACTGCTGATGAAAGTGTTAGATTTTCTCACATTTTATCCTCACTTGATATTTGGATGAGGTCTTCTGTCATTGCACATGGAATGGCTTGTATGAAATGAATTAAAATATGCATTGAATATAAATGTCAGCCTGTATTATGTTTTCCCTGTGATCAGAAGTCATCATGAAATATGTTGGCATCTGATTTTGAGATAGATGAGGTATGGGAAACCTTCAGTAGCAAAGTGTTAGCCCTTCAGCTCCAGCTACTGTAGTATTTGTTGGGAATGCTCAGTTGGTCAGCTGTAATAAAATTCTTCATATCTGTTATATCTGACATAGCTAGAGCTTTTAAAAGATTGTGAAAATGGTAAGGGAATCGATTTATCTTTGAAATTTTTCCAGGGGCACCTTCAGCTCAAAGAGGACCGTCACAGATTTTAACTTCTCATTTATATACTTTTCTTAAAATGCGTAATGAGTAGTTAAGTTAAACTGGTGCTTAAAATGTGCTTTGTTCTGTTTTGTTGTTCTTTTTTTCTATTTTTTTATTTTTGTTTGAAGATTTGGCTCCATGAAACAACCTTTAGCATTTCTCATCCGTAAAGGCCTTAAATCCTTTGACAGTCCTTTCATTTGGTCCAATGATATATTAGTGCTGTGTGTATGATAGTAACATACATGTAGAAATGAAATTGTTGGTGGTAATGTGTTTGTTATGTTGGAAAATAAATGTATTGAGGCCAAACCCAGGTCTGTCTTTTGGGGTCTTTGGCTTTTGTAATCTACTATTTTAAGACAAAGTAATACTTGGTATTGTATCCAGTGTATTAGAGAAGTTACTGATTATTTGTAGTCTGTGATTAACTACAGTTTTATCTTTTGTTTTCAGAGTTTTAAAATCATGGTAAGGGGTGTCTTTTTCCTTGCTGCTGTATGCAGCAGGGTATTTCTGACATTTATATGCGCTCTATTCCTCTCTGTTCCCTGAGGAAAGTAAACCCAGCAATAAGATGATGTGGATTACCTGTAGTATTGCTTTAGTTCTCTTCCTTGTCTTCACTGATTTTACCAAAAAAAAAAAAAAAAAGGCAAACCTAACAGGTGGCATATGAATTCACAGGGTATAGGAAAACAGTGAGCCAAATGTGATTTGCTCTGCTCTTGCTAGTGGACTGAGTGTGTTCCCAACAAACTGCTTGCTTGAGAAAAGTAAAATTTTATCTCTTTGATAGGTCACTATTTTGTAACATTGGGGTTATCTGTATCAAACATGACTTTACCTTGACTATAGCAAATTGAATTGGTTTTTATCTCAATATATCAAAAAAAAATATCTCTATTTCCTTGATTTAATGGTTGATGTTTTGGTGTTGATGTTACACTTTCTGGTAATAGGTGTTATAGACACATATGAAAACAGTGAATACCTGGACATGTTTCTCCTGGTACATATGCATGTCTGCAGTAAAACCAATGGAATTGAAACAAGCAGGATTTGAATAATATTGACAGTGTAAGTCTTAAAAGTAAGTTACAGTTGCACAATGGTAAAAGGCAGTTTCATTTCAGCAGCAATGTACAGTAAGTTTTCCAATGATCACTTTCAAAACCAGTTTTTGAAGGAAACCACTTTAATTGGAGTTGTTTGTGTGGTGAAAACAGAAAAGACCTCATGAGACTTGTAACACAAGAGAGGAGAAAGACCTGAGGCCTAGAAAATATGACCTCTGAGAAGAGATTGAACTTTTTTATGATATATTGCCTAGGGAGCTTGTGTAGTTTCTACAACTGAAGTTTTTAGAAGAAAGTGACATAGATGTCTCTAAGAAATGACATGGGTATAGCTGAGCCTCCCATGGGGCAGAGAGACGGACTGGTTGACCTCTGACATCTGTTCAGGTTTCTGATTCATTGCCGAGCCATGTTTTATCTTTATTGCCTTTTGCACCCCAGCTATGGGAACCAGCTGCCCAGCAGGTGTTGGGTCAGGAAATAATAAAATGTATTATTTCCACAACACCTTTAGAAGAACTGAGAAGAGAGAGGCATGGCATAACACAGGAGAGAAGATGGAGTGGATAGGAGAAATATGAGCCTTTGTTACTTACAGGCAAAGTCTGTTAGGGGAGATGGCAAGAAATTTGTGGACAGTGAGTTGAGGGAAGGGATAAAGGAGGGAAAAAGCTTGTGTAAAAGCTTATGTGCTTTTGGAGACAGAGAACATCCTTCAGTCGGAGTGTTCCCTTGACGTTACCTGAGTTTGAGATTAATGGTAGAACTGACAGGACTGCTGATGTGCTTTGCTGTCTCAGGACCTTGGGATCAGCCGTGCAGGATCTGATTTGGAACAGTGAATTGCACGGTATGGTTGCTGTATTCCTGGCAGGGGCAAGAAGTTGTGGGAAGCAACAGTGCTGCTCCTTTGATCAACTGCACTGTTAATTCAATTACTCTGTATTGTACAGATTTAATGAATGATTGACAGAGAAATAATGAACAAAAGTCACTATTCTTAATAAACTCTGTTAAAGGATGTAATTCACCTGCATGATCCCAAATCTATCCAGATAAATGCTTCTCTGGTCGGGAAGGCATTCTGCAGATCCATATGCTGATGAGTCTAGCGTGTCTATTCATCCCTGACTTCTTATGGATTATCCATGTTTGGGTAATAAATAAAAAGTTGCTTATACTTTTCAGTTTCTGGGGAGAGACAGGTTCCTCCTTTGGTCTAGACCTGCAAATTCAAGTGAAGGCAGTGAAGTTGCACAGGTGCAGTGGGGCAGAAGCTGACCTTCACTATCTAGTCGTTTGTATGGCCAAATGGTACAGATTGGTTCCATATGGCTTAACTTCTATCAAAAAGTTAATCACGTTAATGGTGTATTAACCTCCTGAAATGTGATATTTGAAGAATAATGAGCATTACCAGTGTAGTGTAAAACATATTGAATCATAACCATGTGAAATATTTATTATGGAGGATGAAAAAAAAGACTTTTTTTTCCTAATGATTTTAAAGGAAAATCCTCTGCAGATAATGAAAGTAGATTCTGGGAGCTTTTTCACTCCCTTTTAACTAAAGAAATTAGTATCTCTGTTCTTCATTAATCAAATGTAAGAGAAATTATCCATTTTTATCAAACAAGAATAAGTTTATTTATGGACTTGTCTTTCCTAAACATCCTGAATATAATTTGAGTATGAGCCGACTACCTTAGAAAATGGATGAGTGTAGTGAACAGGTACTGCTCTACTGGCTCAGCCTCACTGTCAGTCTGTTCACTTATTTCTAAGAATGGCTGGTAACATGCCTAAGACAAGTGCAAGAGGTAACTCTTCTTCTCCAGCAATTCAGAATTTATGTTGGGAATATTGATGATTTTTAGCTTTTTACAAAACTTATTTAGAAACAGTTTTAGAATGACCCTAGAAATTATTTTTCGTTTTTATTCTTGTCACTTGTATTATTTTTTTCCTCTAGTTAAGTATGAACAAAGGCAAACCTTGTTAAAGCACAACTTTCCCCCTTGTTAAACAGGATATAGTGATGTCATTTTGTGCACAGTTTTGGTGGTTCTTTCATTCACAATACTATTCAGATGAATGTTGTGGGTAGCCTTAAAGATTTGGATTAATAAGCTTTATTACATCCAAGTGACGTTGCTGACTTTGTAATCTTTGTTCATGTAGTTTAGTTGGGAGAAGCCATGGAGGCAGGGCCTAGAGCATGGTGGTCACACTGGCTTTAACTGCAGATCAAACTGTTTGCTCACCCACTCAAACCTGCAGCTGGATGTGTGATTCAGCATGCAGGAAAATCAAATGTTGGTACCACTTGAAGCTTGGATCTGCATAGCACAGACATTTAAGGCAATGTCCAGTGTGGGCAACATGGGGCAGCAATTCCTTCAGGCAAGCTTGGAGGAAGCAATATAGATTTAGCCCAAGTGAATTACACTGTCAGCAGCACTTGTCGCTATACAGTGCCAGCTACACATTCAAAGTACTCCATAGGTATAATTTTCATACTATATCTGTTAGGCATTCATCATATCACCATCTGTATTTTCCCTGCTAAATCCGCTTTCTGAAGAAATCATAATCAGGAGTACGACTAGGACAGTTGACCCCAGTGGGACTTCGGAGTTTCTTAATTTGCTGTTTGCAGCATTCCCGGGGAGCAGGAACACATTAGTGTTAACTTGCTATTGCCTCCTCAAAAGACCTGCCTCTTCAAGGAAGGGGTTCCTTTAATGACTGGCTGTTAGATCCTCTGAAGAGAGCGCTTCAAGCCTTTCTGAGCTGCAGGACATGCTTAAAAGGCATGGAGTTAACTTGGTTTGGATCTCTGCCTAATGTCATACCTCCTCATGACAATTATTCACCAGTATCATGTACTAAACTGTGTGACTAAACTGGGTTGCAGTTTTCCCCGTTCGCAAAGGCCTAAATCTTTAATGCTGGAGAGTTGGTTTTGGTGGGTTGCCATTAGGGACTGACTGACCTTGGCTGTCTTTGCATGCACATGTAATCAACAGATGATCTCCCACGCAGTAACTAAATAATAACTATGTACGGTTGCTGTGTAGTGTTGGAGTTCCTGGAGAAGTGAATAAGATTTATTAATAAAAGAAAAAAAAAAATCTAGATTATTAGCTACATGGTAAAAAAGGCAAGCTGCTTTCATGACAGTGAGTACCCAGAGCTGCAAAAGAAGTGGTTATATCAGTGTGGGGCTTTTCTCAGGTGCCAACAGTGTGTGAGTCGCACAAAAAGACCAGTTAGAGCAATTTAGCCTATATACAGTTTATTCATATGTATACTATGATATATAGACAAATATGGACTAGAAACATTACAAATACAAAAGTTTATGGTATATTTAAGTATATAATTACTATATGCAATAGGTTTAGCTATATATGAACCTTAAAAATGCAAGTTCAGGATGTCAACAGTACAGTATGTGTAAGATAAAATGCAAGCATAAAATGTGGTCTAAGCAAGCTTGCTTTCTGTACCAGATTTCTTTCTAATTGAAACTGACAATTAAAAAGCATTGAATAATGTAAAACTAAACACTATGCAGGTAGAGTCAGTGTCATTGTTCACCACAGGAGCAGTTTGTTTAGCATATGTGTCATTATGGAAAGAAAACTGTACTTAGCAATATATTTTGTTTCCTACGTAGACCTCAGACATTTCAGCAGTGTATCATATATTTAAATGTTGAGTTTGGAGAACAGTAGATGAATTTCTTACGTCAGTTTAAAATGTGAAACAATACAATAACACTGAATATTTTATAATAGAAAAAGAACTGACTATCTTTTATTACAGCTATAAAAAAGTAATAAATCATTACTGCTTAGGTGTTGTTACTACATCACTACCAGTTTCTGGATCTTTGAGACTTTATGTCCGCAGTTTATTTCACCCACTCTAGTAAGGCTTTGTACAGAGAAGTGTATTCTAAGAGAAAGCAAGGTATTTGGTGACTAATGTCAGCTGTTTTGGCCAGGAGAAGGATGGTAGAGCAGGTAATAATTTCAGAAAATTAGAGGAAGTTATTATGGGGTTTTGTGTTGTTTTTTTTTTTTTTTTTTTTAAACAAGAAAGGGTTTTAAATGCACTTCTGGCCATGTTGAGGCACTTTCTTGATCAACTGTTTCTGTAGTTCTTAGGTTAACGCTAAACTTGCCTTTATTCATGAATGTGGTTTACATTACTGGTTCCTGGTGAAAGTTCCCCGATTCTTTACCAAGAACAAAAAACCCCACCTAGCAAAGCACTCATATATGGTAAGAGAGTTCCTTTTGTCAGGAATGTTTCCTTGCCGGAAAAGTATTGTACCTGTTGTTTTTATTGCTTAAATGCAAATGAGAGCAGACTATTTTGCCACTGCAAACATAAGTAAAAAAACCATACATTAAGAGACTCAATTCCTAATAAATTTTTTCAGCACAACACGTCATGCAGTTCAGTGACTTCTGTGAATTATTAATGTGACAGGGGTTTGGGATCTCTGTTGCTAACTATAGGAGTGCTTTTTCTTTCATATTTACAGATTCATTTGTATAAAAAAGAGAAGAACAAGACGGAAACATCTGTGCGTAATATAGTGACATTTGTGTGTGTTTCACTTAGCAACAGAGTACAGAAGAAGGTAAAGGAATGAGAGCTGGTTTATTCTCCACTAATTCCAGTTCAACTCATTTGAATAGAACTTAATTGTAACCTTAATTCTTCCTATTTGTAGTGCTTTTGTTTTTCATGTTACCCAGTTGTTGCAAGTAGTCGATGACTATGCAAAATAACAGCATTTGTATAAATTGAGGTGAATGCAGCCCTGTGATAGTACTGATTGCATTAAAGATAGCCATAGCATGCTTTGCTTAAGCCAGTTTCTAGTAAAAGATCATCAGAGTTCAATTAAAAATAAATTATTGCTTATTTCCTTCTCTCTGTTTCTAATGGATCCATATTCTTTCTCCTTAATCTAAGATATCAAATTAGTATTTCACATGGAATAAAAATAGATTTCAGTGAGCTGGTCACAAATTTTCAACAATTTATTTCTTAACTTGTATTCAGTCAATGCAACCTCATGTTCTATTTACTTTGAGAGGTTTTAATTTATGATAGGACTTCACACAAGGTCTTTAATAAATCTTTCCAGGGTTTTCAGCTATAAATCAGGCTTTTTCTGTCTCTATTTCATAAATAATTTCTGATAGAATGTCTTTATTTCTACATTGTAATATGATAAACATAAAAATTCAACTAATAAATTCAGTAATAATTAATTAATTAACATTCAACAAATAAGTACAGTGGACTGATAAATGCAGGGCAAAATTGGCTGCCAGGGTAGTCCACAATACTCTTGTCATGCTGCATGTTAATTCTGACACCCTGCTTGATTTGGTATCTTTTATTTCTGCATGCAGATCTTTGATATGCGAATAACCAGTACAGGATGAAGTCAGGTGTGTATTCTGTAGTGTTCTTTTGTACAGAAGATTTAAATATATTTTCTTTACTTGGCGCAGAATTCACATATGCAATCTCTTTGTAATAGGTAGCTGTGAATTATTACATGTTTTACAGAAATTCTGGGAACACCTGATGCTAAGAGTCATATGGATGGTGGCGCTTCTCACTGCTTGGGTGCAATGTGGATATGATTTTGTGCATGTTGTGTGCACTCGTGCTTTTGTACATGTTACAGGAGTCTTGTGGATGAGTATTAGTACGTGTTTACTGGTGTGTCTGTATTCCTTTTAGTTGCTGTGCTTGCAATGTGAATCTAGAAGTATTAGAATAGCAATGTAGAAGTTTCAGCACTGGGAGATGGGACAGTAAGAGCTTGTATGTAGGGCACTGTATGTCTCTCGAGTCTAATATGATCCACAGATTCTTTTGGCCTCTATGTCAGTATTTGCTGATCAGGGAAGTGAGACTTGGTCTGTGACTGGAGTGAAACTTTCCTTACACCATGGTATGAGAAGCAGCATCCTTGAATTTCTGATTTGCCCCTGTGGTGGTGATGAGCTGCATTTTTCTGAGAAAAGGACCACATGGAAATGGGTTTTATTTCTAGGGTTAGGTACATACTTAATTGCTAGATTCAACGTGTGTTTGCCCTTGTATTTCAGGAAAACGGGTCAGTTGTATAGATTAGAGGCCTTTTGTGACCCTATGTTAAGTGTTACAAATGTGCTAGATTAAAAACAAGTAAGTTGCGTCTGTTAGCAGTAATGATACTGCAAATAAAACAATTATTATTAGCTGCATGAATTAACACTATATCCAAATGCAAGTTTTTATTTGCTTAAACTTTGAAGTGTCCTGCTGAAATTACTGCAGAATGTGATTTGTACAGAGCAACAAACAGGTGTTTGCTGCATTGACCTTTCCCATTTTTTTGGTTAGATTGAAATACTGAGAATGTTTCTTCTATTTTTTCATACCTTCAAATTAATTTCAAGGTATTTTAAATTTGGAGTTTGGTTTGAAACTGCTTGTGGATGCAATTATTGGCAGCAAATAGTCCATTCTCCAAAAGAAGCTGTAGCCTGGGCTGCCCACACTTCCTTCTTTGTTGCTGTTGGAGCCTGTCCCATTGCAGGGGCAGTATCAGCAAAGAGGAGACCAGTAGGAAAGAAACACTGGTTAGCCCACTAGCCCGAGAGTCCAGCTTCTTCAGAAAATGTCAGCAAACTTAGCCTGTTTTTAAATTTGTAATTTGTACCTTGCTAGCCGCCGATGGCACCACACCTGCCTGCTTCTGAGAGCACAGGTTGCTGTGAGCAGGGCCAACTTCCACAGCTGCAAAGTGGCCATCTGTGATCAGGGTCCCATTGCAACTCCGTGCAAATGGCTAAATGTGCACCAGTTTGGTCAGTATTACAAAGACTTACAAAGTAATGATGCTTGCTATAATGCTTCTTCAATACCACTTTGTTGTAAGGGTTTTGTAGTATTTATGCACAGTAGAAGGAAAGGAGGAAATACAAGCTATAGGTATATTGGAAAAATGTTTGATGATTATCCTGGATGTACCTGGGAAATTACAGTAATAGCGGTCATGTTAAATCTGAAAGCAGAAAGCTTTGTTTCTGTACTATAAATAATTACTAACAAAGATGATTGCCAGTGTGGAGAATTGTTTGTAGAGGGATTCATTTCTGATTGTTGAGTGTAAGTATATTTAGACAGAAAACTATTTTTCTTCCTGAAAGCCAAGAAGTTGGTGTAAATCAGAGGAATTAGTGATTTGGACTCCACAGAGCAAACATCAGCCTGGTTATTACAGATCAGATGATAGATGTAGTTACGTTGAGGTTAGCATAGTAAGCTATTCTTTTGTTGTACATTTTAATGACTGAATTCAGTCATTATGGCTGGTATATTATTGTTAGCAATTGAATTTACACAGTTTTCTTTAAAAAAACATCCAGTCTGGCAGGGTTTCCTTTCCCAAAATGCTGCAAATATTTCAAAGCTATTTATGTCCTTCTTGCTAAGTCCCCTCTGATCCAGAAATCTCTATTCATAAATTTGTTTGTGCATATGAGCATATACATTCATGGATCTTCATTGTCTAAGGCAGTAATACATCCAATAACTCCAAACACCTAAAATTTTAAAACTAAATAGAAAACCTTATCTGAATTTTGCCAATATTTAAAATGTAAGTTTCTATGTTGAAAATGCTTTCAACTTCAGAGCTACCATTAACCATTTTGACTGGCTTTAAATCTGATTTCTCTAACGCATTCATCTGTCAGCTAGCCTTTCTAAAATGTTACTTCATTCTGCAGCTTGACAGATTTAGAGTAACTTAAAGAGCGCGTACTAGTTCTGTAGTTTTACATGCTTTAGAAAGATCTGTATCATAGGTTAATGGGGTCAGTATTTGAATTAACAAGTTTTTAACTGAGGATGCCTAGATTATATAGACTCATAGAACTGTTTGGGGTTGGAAGGGACTTTTAAAGGTCGTCTAGTCCAACCCACCCTACAATGAGCAGGGATACCTTCAATTAGATCAGGTTGCTCAGAGCCCCATCCAACCAGACCTTGAATATTTCTAGGAATGGGGCGTCTACTACCTCTCTGGGCAACCTGTTGCAGTGTTTCACCATCCTCATCGTAAAAAATTCCTTATATCTCATCTAAATCTACCCTCTTTGAGTTTAAAACCATTACCCCTTGTCCTGTTGCAACAGGCTGTGCTGAAATGTTTGTCCCCATCTTTCTTGTAAGCCCCCTTGAAGTACTGAAAACCTGCTATAAGGTCTCCCTCCCTGGATCCTTCTCCAGGCTGAACAACCCCAACTCTCTCAGCCTGTCTTCACAGGAGAGGTGCTCCAGCCCTCTGATCATCTGCTCCAACAGGTCCAGGTCTTTCCTGAACTGAGGACTCCAGAGCTGAACACAGCACTCCAGGTAGGGTCTCAGCAGAGTGTAGTAGAGGGGGAGAATCACCTCCCTCGACCTGCTGGCCATGCTTCTTTTGAGCCTGCGATGTGGTTGGCTTTCTGGCTGCAAGCGCGCATTGCTGGCTTATGTCCAGCTTGTCATCCACCAGCACCCCAAAGTCCTCCTCCACAGGGCTGCTTGCAATCCCTTCATCCTCCAGCTGGTATTGATACTGGGGGTTGCCTGGACACAGGTGCAGGACCTTGCACTTGGCCTTGTTGAACCTTATGAGGTTCACATGAGTCCATTTCTCAAGCTTGTCCCTCTGGGTGGCATCCTGTCCCTCAGGCATGTCAGCTGTACTGCTCAGCTTGGTGGTATTATTGTGACAGGTATGCTCTCTGACAATTAGAATCCAAATAACTGAGCTTAAGGAGAGGAATAAGGGAACGTATTGGAATCTGCTTTCAAAACTGAACAATGGAAGTGCTCCTGTTCTTCGCCTTTTGCAGTTCTGCAATGCAGTCCAGAAATTGTTCCTCAAAAATCTGGGCTGTTACTGTGTAAGTGAAATGCCATAGGAATTTGCAGGGCAAGCTATAGTAGTCAAACTGTGCTAGTACCTGCATCCAAAATATTAAAAGGTAGCTAGATGAGATTTGACTACATATGAGAACAAAAGATACCTAAACATTTTTAATTAGGCTAGGACCTGCCATTGTGGGTTGAACCTGCTGCTAGAACACTGTTCTAGCAAACTTAAGCATAGTTGTTTCACCTAAAAATAGTGAATTCACCAGTTTGCTCATTCTGGACAAGGAATTTAGAGAAATCTTGGGCTTCAGCTTGTAAGTGATAGTTCTCATGAGTTTATGTACAGTCATTGTTTTTTATGTGGCCCACTAAGAAACCTTCTCCTGGAGCACAGGAGGATTGTCCTGTTAGCGTGTTCATTTTATTTTTCAAGAACTTCTTTTACTGATGGAAATACGAACAGTTTATTGACAGTGCAATGGTAGCATGTAGGGCAGAAACAGTGAGGCAAAGCACCTGAGCACCTGTTCATTCTAATAGCTCCTAAATAGCTCTTAAAAGCAATAACCCTACAGTTGCTTGAAGCTTTTATCTGAATGAGAATCCTCAGAGTTCCTCTTTTCAGCTGTGAGGCTACCCAGATTTTATCCATGGGTGGTCCATTTCTGTCCCCTTCTGATTCTATGTTTCTGTAAAATAACTGATTGTTCTGGGGCCAGTTTGTTCCTGCAGTTCTGTGGGTGAGTCTTGGTGAAGACATGCTCTGGCCTCCTCCTCTGTATGCTCTTCTTTCTCTGTGTAAAAAGAGAGGAGAAGAAAATTATTTTGAAAGTTTTATTAGCTTATGTTTCAGAGAGGAGATACTTTCTGCATTGCAGACAAACTAAATGCAGAAGTTAATATTAAACCAGAAATTATTTGGAAGTCCAGGAAATATGTGGATAAGCATGCGGATTCTGTTTGTGCTCCATTTGCTGCTCCTTTTCCTGCTTGCAGTGTGTCACAGTGGTGTGCCTGCCTCTCAATCCGCCCCTGAATTGCTGCTGCTACCAGTCCTTTGTGTGACAACATCAGAAACACAAGAATCACACTGGAAACAACAATCACTACTTATAAAGATTAACTCTTTCATGAAATTACAGAAAAGCAGGGTGAATAATGAGCTCTGTGCTACTATGATTGATCTATTAGCAGCAGCCAAACCTACTAGTGTCTTCAGCCAATTTAAAGCTATCTAGGTGCACCTGTACCCTATATAATCTTCCCAAATTTATTTCTTCTGTCACTGTTTCTGGTTGAGTTGAGTTTTATCATACCACTGTTTTTGGAAAGTCTCAGTTTACCATCATAAATACTCATGCCTATATCATATATTTACCACAATGAATGTGATAAGACATGAGCTATAGTTTCTTTGTGTTTAATATGTTTTAACTCACAGATACCTGGTGTTTTCTGAAATCTGAATTTCAGATCCAGTAACACACCACGCTTGAAGAAGACGAAGAAGGATACGCTGATCAGTTCTTATAGCTCAAAATTTGGGCTGAATCTAAAGCACATCTCTTCTTCTAGATGTCTGACATGGTCAAGACAGAAAATTATACAAGAGAGTATGGATATTTTGGGACTAGATATTTCACAAGAAAAATTTACATTTTCCCCTGGTTCACGCAACCTTTTACCCAGGCAACATATACTTTCTAAAACCTAATGGTCTGCCTGGAAGCCCCCTTTTCATGTGCTTCTGGTATGTGTCTTCAAGCTGCTAAAGTTCCTTTGATCTCATTTTGGCCACTTTCCAGACCATCTTTTAATTCCTTTTGTGAAATTTCCATACCAGCTTTAATTCCTGCCAGAAGGCAACTGTTCCATCTTTTTTCAAGCAGGGCCCCAAAGCTTTAAATTCTCAAGATGTCTCTCTCTGGAATTAATACTCCTGGCTCAGACTATGGAGGAGTCAGGAATATGTAGATCCAAGCAGTGCTGGGGAGAGAAATAAGGAGATGGAAATACAGTCATTCCTTCCTTGACTACAGTTATTTTCTTTCCATTTGTGGATTGACTTGATTGTAGTGGTACTTGGTTTTTTTTATCTGCGGTACTTGCTCCTCTTCAAGTTCCAGAAATCTTTATTAAAAAAACAAAAACAAACAAAAAGTAACAAAACACAAAAGGAAATGCAGCCAAACCCATAACTCATTTGGTGCTCTTTGCCAAGTTCTTTCTGTTCTCTGTACTTGTATCCATTGAATCCTGTGAGTGCAAGACTTGGGGTTGCCACTCAGTACCATTCTTTTGCTGTCATTAAAGGACGCAGATGTGACTCAAAATCGTCTTGGACTTGGAGTGATTGATTAATTTGTAGATGATCCTCAGATGCAAGGGGAGGGGTGTCTTGAAATTTCAAGATTCCCTACTTCTACACCATTCTACTAAAAACGAATTTCTGACTTTGGAAGGAGGCCTGGCAGGTTTCCTGGGTAAGGTCCTAGTTAAGTAGGTTAGTATTCAACAGACATGTCTGAAGAATGGGGTCAGGATATTACCATATCAGAAGGGAAAAGCTAGTGGTGTTTCCTTTGTTTACCACTCTACCATAGAACTGGAAGTGACCAGAAAGAATGGAAGTGGTATGAAGATTTTATTTTTTTTTAGTTCAGTTTAGTTTTTTCTACTCTGGTAGGTTTTAAAAAATCTGAAATACACTATTTATTTTTGTTAGGACACTAAGATCCACATTTCCATCAAACAGCAACAATTTCTTCTTCAAAATCCTGACAGGTTATTACAGCCTTTATGTAATTATGCCTTAGTAGCCAATGAAGTCTATCAGGAACCTGCCAGTGGCTCCAGTGGGATTGGATCGGGGTGCATGGCTTTGCATTGCTGTACTCTATATATGTTGTAAGTCCATAAATATATATTTCTGTATATACAAATCACATACTTTGTTTATGCTTTGAGAGTCTCAGTTTTAATCTCTGTGTGTTTTTTTATAATTACTTTATACGGTAGCCTTTAGTACTGAAGACAAAAGTAACTTCATTCTATACATTGTGGAGATAGTGGAAGAAGGTTTTTTGAAGGGTTTGTTTGACTCTGTGCAAGAATAGATAAAGTAATTGCTTACCAGAAAGCTTTCTGGGATTCTTAGTGTGCTGAGTCTTCAGAGATGCAATACCATTACGAGTTTTGCTCTTTAGGACAAAAATAGGTAAATGGGAAAATCTGGCCTAACTTCACTGTATTCAGAAATCTTAGATTCTACAAGTTTAGGTTTTTCTACGTACTGTCAGGAAACTTAAGTACGTTCTGCAGTTTCACAAGAAAAAAGGCCTGCAACCTGAAATTATATGGATTTGTTAAAGCTGTTAGCTATTTTTTTTTTACTGCATTCCTGTTCACCAGCAAACCATATGGTTAGCCTATCAAAAATTTATTCTTTAACCAAAAGAACAGATTTTCTGTAGTTACTGTAACCATTTAAAATTATAATTTTGTTCCTTTGCATAATTGGTTAGGAAATCTACTTGGATATTCTCGTGCATAATATACTTCCTTGAATTTAGGGGACTATTAAAATTATCTTGTTGAATATTGTGACCTTAATACTGTGTTTGCAAGTTTCCTTAGGAGCTTAATGGACTCAAATTTATAATAAACTGGGTACATACAAACCCATTTCTTTGACCTTTATTTGCCTACTCCTATATGATTTACCCTTGGTGCATATTGTTTTCTTTTACATAGTGTTATGTCTTTGCTTGAAGCAAAGCCACTGTCCATTTTTTTTTTTAAGGTAATTGTTGCTTCAGGCTACTTTTCAGCTTTCTGAAGTGCAAAGTAATTGTAGGTCAGGTTTTAATTGTAGGTCTTTTTATTCTTTTTAAGAATATGCTGCCTGGACACATTATCAGTTTGTTATTTAAAGGGCTGATAAATGTGTCTAAGTTGTATTAATTTATGTTGCAATAGAATTCAAATTAATGCTAATCAGAAGATCTTTCAATGGATGAGTAGCATGAAAGGTATAATTAAATGTCTCTGAAAAAAATTTCAGGATAATTCATGAATGTCAGTAGGATAGTTTCAGCCCTTAAATAAATTCCTTTGTTACAGATATTTTTCAGGGTTATTTCTACCAGAACTTTAAAAAATGTACATGTTTTAACAAAACAGTAATTCTTCCCTTTTGATCTGCCCATTTGGGTACTTCTGGATTTGTGGTTATTTGTTAAGATTGTATTGTCCTGCTAAATTATGCTTTTGTAGCTTCCAAAAAAGTGTATATTGTGGTAGTATCATAATGATACAATGATTTTTCTGAGCTATGTGCAGAACATTTAGGTAAATACTTAATCTTAAACTGATGAGGAGTCTTCCTGTAGTTGGTGATTAGTTAAGAGCATTCCAGAGTTGTTCCGTTTAGGCATTACTTCAAAGATTAACTCACTATCAAGGAATAGACTGTGGCTGAAGAATTAGCACAGTTGCATTGCTGGGAAGAAAAATTGTGTCCCGAATGCAGAATTAGTCAATTAACCAGTCTTAAAAATTGTGATTAACTTTATTTTAACTTGTGTCGGTTGCTTGTGAGAGTATATCAACCTCATGCGCTCAAATCCAGTAGTAGCTGTAGCAAAGAATAGAGTCATCTTCTCTAGCTGTGGGTCTCTGAAGCAGACTTGGTGAAATGTTGTGTCTTTGTGCTTTGTCTGGGTTGTTAGTGACAAAGAACGGGGCACAGTGATCCAGCCCTTTGGAGCAGGCATTTGTTTGCTTAACTATGTATTGGACTCTCAAAGCTTGTTAGTTCATCCCTCTGAAAATACCACGGCAAAGCAAGGAGTGGAAGCTTAGCAAAGGGATTTTGTTCTACAGAACACCAGTGTTTCATGTCATGAACTGACATTTTGTAGAAGTATGGAAATGGTGCATGTGGGACAGGGCCTCTGCACATCTGTAATCCAGGTCCCACTGGGAGCGCGATCTTGCCAAAACTGTGAATCAAGTCAGCTGTGGATTTGTGTAGCTGTCTTGAAAACCTCCAAGGATGGCGATTGCACAACCTCTTTGGATAACCTTTCCAGTTCTGTGCCGCCCTTCTAGAGAAAAAGCCTTTCTAAGTAGCCAGTCGGAACCTCCCAAGCTGCTACTCAGTTGCTTTTGACCTTACAACAACATGTGCCACTGCGAAGTGGTTTGCTCCATTGTCTCTGTGATCCCTGTGAAGTAGTTATAAATGGCTGTTAAATTGCCCTTAGCCTTCTCTTCACCGGGTTAAACACCCCCAGTTCCCTCAGTGTCTGCAAATGTCCTATGCACCTGACCAGCTTTGTAGGTGCTTAGGACTTTGCTGGATTTTATCCAATTTCTCCACTTCAGCTGGGGGAGATGAGAAGCTGGACATGGTGTTTGAAGTGTGGCCTCACCAGTGATGAGCAGAGTGATTTCCCTCTTTCTGCTGCCCACATTCTTTGTAGTGTTAGCCCAGAATGTGGTTCGCTGATGTGAGCCCGCTGTTGGCCAATGCTCTGCCTAGAATCCAGGATGACCCTAGGTCATTTCCAGCTAGTCGCTAGCTGCTTTTCAGCCAGATATGTGGAGCTCTTGTGCCCCAAGTGCAGAATTCTGCACTTCTTGTTGAACCTCCTGAAGTTTCTCAGGCTCCATCTAGATGCTCACAGATGGCATTTTTCAGTGGTTTTACAGCCATTTCTTGTCTTCCCTTAGTAACTGAGAGGTGAAGCACAGAATTTGTCTTGTTTGTTATATCAGTACGGACATTTTTAGACTAGCAATTCTTGCAGCTCACATTGCACAGTGAATATACACTAAACTTGCATGGCACCAAAGTGAATTTTCTGTATCTTTTTTTCAGGAATCAATGTAAGTTTTTGGCTACCTCCAGCTGTCAAGATTGTTTGAAATATACCAAAGAACTTCAGACATTTCTGCTTCATGAAAGACTTGCTGATTCTTTTCTTAGTGAGAAAGATGGCGTTTTTACCTAATACCTCAAATAGCAACAGTGGGAATTGCATTTAGTGTGCAGTGGACTTGAAAGAAATCAATATTCTTTCTCTCTTGCATAAAAAAAGTCATAGATTCTTACAAAGCCATTGCATATAGTATATTGAAACTGTCGTTTTTTTCTGTGGAGACTATCCATTGAGGTTCAGGTACTAGCAACATCATGTCTGGATGCTGAAATGTAAGTATGGGCTCCCTAGCAGGAATGACTAACATGATTCAACTGTAGGTACAAATTGTCAGGCTTGGTTTTCTTCACCAGCTATATGTTGGTTTGAGGGACCCAGGTGTTCACATGTGCAGGAAACAGGAATCGTTATGTTCAAGCACCACCTGCATGTTTTCACTGGATGAAACATGGAGGTGAGAAATCCACTACTGCAGCTATAGATGCATGGATTCATTCATCTAAAGGTCCACACAATGGACTTCTCACATTTTCTTTTTCCAATTGTGGAAACTGAAAGGTAGGTTTTCTTCATTTCTTAAAGGGAAAATGAACTGTAGAAACCCCAGTGATTTCCAGAGGACTCGCAGGAAAATTTCTGGTGGGTCTGGGATCAAGTTCAGGAGTTATATTGTAGTCTTTATGTATATGACAGATTCTACCCAATATTCAAACAAGGAAGAATAGGGGATATTCTAGCCTGGATACAGCGGCAGGATGTGAGTTCATTCTAAAGCTAGCATATGCTTTCTATCATGGAAAAGCTTTTGTTTGATTTGGGCGAATCTCTGGAACATGTCTCCTGTGGCAAAATAATTTATTTTTTTTTATTCCATTAAATACTGTCCCAGACAGTGAAAGTGATCCTACCTTTTAGAAATAACTTGTAAGATTAAATTGCCTTTTAAACTGTCTGCAGTACATAGGTCAACATAGACTGTAGGGGAGCTTTAAGAACAATAGTTCTTAAAAGTGGGGAGAAAATCTGGAGAATGTGGGCAAAGGAAAGGCTCTTTGAAGCATTTAATGCATAAGGTGCTCATTTTTTAATGCTTAAAGCTTGCTTTTGAAACAAATGTAGGTTACTCTCAAAGTGTGAAATGTTTGGCATTTGATGCTTTTGTAGATTACTGAAGTAAACAAACAAAAATCCATACTGTGACTTGCTTGCAGTTGAAGCTCCCCCCGCCCCCTGCCCCTAGTTGTAGCTTTTACCAGTTTGCATTTGAGGGAGGGTAAATGCATTAACAGTTGTGGTTTTGGTTAACACCTGTTTCCACTAATGCCAGTCCTTCCAAGGATTATTAGAAGCTATCCCCAAACATTTCAAAGTGTAAAAAATTCTTTGTCTGTAGAGAAAACTATCAGTGATATCTGTGCATTCTTACTGTAATATCTAGATTATATATGTGTCATGGTCTTTTTGGGGCAGCTTTTTGGGGACTTTGAGAGGGGTTTAGGCAGTATGTAAAACTTAAGGTCATCAGGGTTCTGTGAGGATTTTGGTTCTTTCTGGTACTCTTAGTATTTGTCACATAAAGAAAAGGAGCAGATTTACTAAAATTCCTGTTGATGCTTAGAATAATTACTTAGATGTTCTGTTCACTTTCTGTAGTGCTCAGGACAGAATTAATCATTGTCTTATTTCTTGGAGCCAACCTGCTGTATCTTATTTTATGTTTAAATACTAGGTTTGTTAAATATGGTTTTATATGTGATGAAACAGTATTTCTTTTGGAGATACCTTATGCAAATATTCTGGCCAAAGTCTGTTTATAATCATAGCCCATAGACAACCATAATCAGAGTCCAAAGTACTAGATAATTCAGAGACAAAATGTTTTGTTGCTTTGGAGTGGTTAAGATGTTGGAAATTGGGAATTTTGTGAAGACAAAAGCAGTATATAGTGGCAAATAAAAACATAAAAATAAAAACTAAGAAAATGCCCTGTCTGGCACCTTTGTTCAGGAAGTGGGTGATGCATAAGTCTGTTTTGGCCAAATAACTGAACAATTCTATTTACCCCTGTATATACTCTTTAGCATACACCCAGCTGAAAGATTGAGCTTAAGTAATTCGTACAATAGAAGCTGGGTGTGTTTTGTTTTTTTCCCTAATAGAGTTCCTCTGCCATATTTTTATAATCATAATTTTCTTGGCTTGCTTTCCATGCTTTTCAGCAGTTCTGAATTATTTATAAATCTCTCATATATAGGCTTTGTCTTGCCTCTCAATTCGCTTGCAGGATTAACATTGCTGTTGACCAAAGTTAGGTAAATGCAATGAAGGCTGTTATGCTTCCAATTAGTTACTGGAAATTGTTCCTGCCTGTGAACATCAGTATTCAGTGTAAACTCCCACCAGAATAAAATGGTTGGTCATTAGTTTCCAATCCTCTCTGTTTAAACTTGACATTTCCTCCAAAAGAAACCATCGTGGTACACCTGGAAGGTACACATCACTTCTAGAAACACACCCACTTGTTTTAGTAAGGCTTCAGAGAATTGTTTTTGAAATTGTAAGACATTGCATTCATCACCACAGTCAAAAGAATGATTTATTCTCAGGTTTTTTTGGTCTGTCTCTGTAATGGACTGCACTTTGGTATATACAAATTATTTGTATGTGTCACACTAAAAACTGGGGGCTGAAAAACCATCATCCTAGCTGGAAACCATGAGGATAGTGGAATTTTCCTTCTTTCCTTTAAAAGTTGCCTTTTTTAGGATTGATTCTTGTGGTAACCCTATTTAGACTAATGTGGAAGTAAAATAAAATGCCTTAGTGGAATGAGCAGGACAGGAGAAGCAAAGGAACTGCTTCTTTGTTAGGTAATTCACATGGTAATGGTTTCTGTTAAGGAAATGTATAAAGAGCAGACTAAGAAACTTGCCATTTTGAAAGGGAGGTAGAAGGGAGAGAGTTACCCAGTGGCAAGTACTTGTCCACATCAAAGCTGAGAGATTACTTTAAACATGATTTCTGTGTTTAGTTTATTCTGTGGCCACATCCCAGCTCGCTATATAGCGAACTGGCAGAGCATCATCAACTCATAAACCAAAGAATCCAGCTTGGGGGCTGGGCAGACAAATGAAACTCCACAGAAGGTGTCAAAGTAACCCAGATGCTTCAGTAGAGAATGGAGGTTCTTCACTACACCCCAAAATGTACTCACTCAAAACAGGCATTGTCAAATTAATTTCTTTTTCCTTCACTTGTAATGTGGAAGGTGCTGACTGACAGCCCTGGAAATTAAGTCCTCTATTTCTCCACAGGACAGGTATAGCAAGGGCAGCAGCAATGCAAGCTTCCCCACATTGTCCTGCCAATGTTCCTCAACCCAGTTCTGAAGAAGTCACTTCTGGAGGTGAGTGGGTAGAAGAGTCTCTGTCCATACAGTTATTGCTGCCAGGCAGTGGTTCTTGCGGGACAGGCTGTTGGATGGAGACTGACCCCTTGTCTTGAATGAACCACCAGTCTTTAACAGATAATCAGTTTGTGTATCGTAAAGCAGCGTGGGCTGGATTCCTTGAGGTTGCATTATTCTGCTTGACTGCTGTCACATTTTGATATTTCTTTGTGGTTGGATGGCACCTTTATTTTTTTCTTTTTTGCACTGTTTTGTTTTCACAGACTTTGTCGATGCTTTATGTACATGTCTACACAATAGCATGCAAATAAGTGAATGCAGTCTGGTTGTCAATGTGATACAGAAAAGCAGGTACTGGTGGCAGCCGTGTGTGCAAGAGGAACTTTAGAGCACTGGACCAGGACGCATGCTTTGAAACGCACCAAAAATTGATAAGAAAGTGAATGTTGGTTTTCAGTATCTAAATGAACTATTAGGTTTCCATTGTAAAAGCGATATCTTAACATTTTCTCTTTTCATAATTACTGTGTAATTTAGATATTAACACCAATTAAGCTGGTAAACTAATGTACTTTTTAGATTATTTTACAATTAATGAAATCTGCCTATCTAAAGTTAGACATGCAACGTTCTACGCTATATGAAAGTAATGGTATGTATTGCAGTTATAACAGATAGTTGTCATCAAAACCAGAAGATATGTGGTAAATTTTGTGAGAGGAATTAATATGAATGATGTGAGTTTTCAGAACAAAAATAACGAGTGCTCACAAGTTTGGATGTGTATTCTCATATACCTTCCTGGATTCATTTAACTACTTCATACTTCAAATGCAGTGAGGAGTATTCTTTTTTCAGCCAAATTTACACCTCTTAAATCTAGAAATAGAGTTAAGAAAATGGAAACAAAGGTGTAGCAAGGGTGTTAGGTCATGGTGAATTATTTTTGTAGCTTCAGATGCTGTGTGAAGGTATTAAAATGACTTGATGGTCATTTGTAGTTGTGTCCCATAGGTCTGCTTAACTTTTCTTCTATGGCCGTTTGTAAATGGGTATGATAACAAGAGAATGTAGTACAGTGCAGTAATTGTATAATTTTAGCATTATTCCTGATTGTTTCCACAGAATCTAGAATAAGCTTCCTAACCAGAAGAGGCTTCCTGAAGGGATTTCTTGCCTTTTTTACTTTTGAGGGTATCTAAATATATCTAAATAATATTCATTCCATATACAAGTAAAACAGTTCCTGACTTCTTTTTTTGTCAGGGTAGCAGGGGGTACAGGATTTGGTTCATAATTAAAATGAGTGATAGTGTCCTATTAGGAAGCAATTTCTGACTGTTCCATAAATTCATAATAAGTGAAGAACAACTTGAGGATCCTTGTCATGGCAATACATGGCATATTAGTATAATATTAGGCATATTTGATAAGTCACCTTATTTAATGGCTGTATGGGGCCAATAAATCACATGGATTTGATTTTTCAGCTCTTTGGAATGCAGTGCAGAATGCTAACTTCTTACTATCACTGACAGAGCTGTCAAGCAGTCCATAGTTGGCCTTCCCAGACACCTGTGTGAACAGAGTCCAGAATTTCAGCTCAAACCTGTGCCACGTAAACCTTTGAAGATAATTATATACCTTTACCACGATTAAACACTTATTATAATAGACTTTATTTAAAATTCAAGTACAAAAATAGTTGTCATTATTAGGATGAACACAGAGACCACTTCCTTCACACTGTATTTTATTCATACCACATTCATCTTTCTGTCTCTGCATATGCTTTCTGTGAATTCTAATTAATACAGTCTGATTTTTCTGCATATTTATGTTGAATAATTGTTATCTAAAGGAGAATACTTGTAAAACAACATGTTACCCAGAGCATCCCAGAGCAGGATAATCTTTATAACCTTGATGCTGGAGTTCTGACTTGTGTAAGTAATTCTGTTAATTCCACTATAACTGGTCACATGAGAAAAGGCTTCAGTATTAGGTTCATAGTCTCAGATCCCCATCTTAAAAGCTTCAGCTTTATCACCTTTCTTTACATCCAGTTACAGCCTAGTGATTCTGTAGCCTTGCTGCTGGTTATGTCCAAGGACTGGGAGTAGAGGAAAGTTTAAACCAGTCCTTGGAGAGGTTATATAAATATCTTTCCTGAATTATAGTGAGTTGGTTTAAGGTTTCAGGCTCAATTCACAAACTCATTTTTCTCACCGACCATTAGATAACAGCAGAGTTGAAGGGACATATCCAGAATTTTGGATCAAGTGTCTGAGGCAGAAGTTGCAAACAAGGAATAAGCAACTCTTTAGGTTCACATTGAATAATGTGTGGACCCTGCATGGTCACAGTTGGGAAATCCCCACTCTAAAATGTTGTTTCTTTTTTTGTTTTTCTATCTGTGTAGATCATCTACATCTGTATTTATACATAGGTGATCCAGAAGGGACTTTGCTTATTCCCAGTCTTCTGCAGGTATCTCTTAAAAAGCATTTCCCTAGCAGGTTTGGAGCTAGGGTAAAGTACGTCAGGCCACGTGTGATGATCTGGAAGGAACTGTGTGATGTTACGTTGTTCAAAAAGTTAATTGATGCATTTAGATATGTTTTACTTGTTGGCACTGGACTTCTAAAAATAAATGACTTGAGATGCCACAGAAGGAAATGCCTTCTAATGAAAAATTTGTATCACTGGCATCCGTGAGTAAAAGAGACTGAAGTACCAAAGCCATTGGAAATAAAACCTCCTTGCTCAGATACCAGGCTGTGCAATTGATTTTCATAGACTTACCCAGCTAGTTACCACAGGCTCCTAACATGTTACCATTTAGTATTATCGTGATTGTAGGAAGGAATGTCACCTGTATCTCCAGACTTCATGAAGGACTAAGTTTTTACCCTCCATTCATCTCTAGGTAGGCAGTTTTTAGTCAAGCCAAGTTCATTAGTGACCAGGATGTCATTATCGATCAACAGCTACATAACAGTGTATACAAAAAATGTTTATTTCTGTATTTAGTTCATAGTAGTCTGCAGTGTTACTGTGGCATCTTTAGAGGTTCAGGTTTTGGCACACATGGAACTCACAGCAGGATTATTGCCAATGCTGTGAACTCTTACAGGGCAGGAAACGCATTTTTCTGTTTGCACACAGAAACCCAACCCTGCCCGAGACTTTGGATACTCCTGTAATGCAGATAATAAGGAAATATGTATTTATAGCAGTCTCTGTGCAAGGAATGAACAAGCAAATAGTCCACTAAATCCCACAATAACAATTCCACCCATTTAATTATTTTCTTTTGAGTGCCTAGGAAATTGAGGCCCATTGAAATTGTTTTTTGAAAGTGTCACCTTTAATCTTGTAGCAGAGTATTTGAACTCAGATGCTGAAAACAGTTTAACAGACCAAATACTGCAAAGGATGAGATATGCAGACAAAAAATGAAAAGGTGATCCAGAATGTCAGTATTCTTTCAGGGGCCTTATGAGAGTGCCATCTGATTATCGTAATCACAAATACAACACAGGTACCTGTCATCCTCTAAATTCCTTAAAAACCTAACTCACAAGTGAGTTGAGTTTTCATGAAAGTCAAACTGTCAGATCAGCCATGAAACCCCACGTAAAGCATTTGTGGTTTTTTCATTCTAATATTCCTAGGAAGACTAGTGAGACCTAATGGCTCAGGAGTGTCGAGGTTGATGTCATCTAAATTTTCAGTAGAGTTTTTTTTTTTCTCCTTTAGTATGCACCATATTAAAAGTTAACAGAATAAACACTGAGACCCTAGAACTGTGAAATTTTCTGGAGCAAAGGGAAGGTTTGTTTGCTCTTAAATACCGTTTGCAGTGTTGTAGGCTCATCTAGTCTACATTTAGAGTTGATAGATAATTTCCTGGTGCAACAGCCATTAAAGTGCAGGAGAGCTGTGGATTTTTGTAGACTTTTTTTTTTTTTTTTGCTTGATCAAATAATTCAGGCCCTTCTAGGGAGATAAAGCATATTAGGAAATGTGTTCTTTTTTTTAAATGTTAAGAATTTGCTTCAGGAGAAAGAAAACAAACTGTTTTTTTAAAGGAGAGATGCAGCTTAATAAGCACTTTAATAAAAATGAAGATAATGATTAAAATTTATCTGTAATGAAAAAGTGATTAAATTCAAAGGAAATTGAACTGAACTTCCAGGCAAAAAACCAATATTGAGATGTTAGCTGGAATCTTAGGGCAAAGATGGATGGGATTTAGATGGTTTGCTGTAACATTGTGTACCAGATCCTATCTGTGGATATGTGTGTGGAGTGCCGAATGGCAGTGACGTTTATATTGCTCTGTGGTTTGTCAAAATAATAACAAAAAATGTTATTTTGCTAATTAAGTAGAAGAGAATGATACAATGTATTCTGGAAGTTTGTGATCAGGTTGGGAGAAGAGCATACTGTTTGTTCTCTAGGATGGGAGCAATAGGGATCAATTCACAAAGAAAACATTTCTTCTGCATAACAGTTGTTTTTATGGAAAACTCCAAGATATTTTTATTAGTAGCATTTAAACCAACACTGTAATTTTGTGAGGAAGGAGTCTCAGTGCTAGCTCACTTAATTTTGTAGAGTGCTGGAGTGAAGGCTGCCTATTTGTGTCAGGTGGAGCACAATGGGACAGTATTCCTCAACCTCTAGAACTACAAAAAAGCAGTGGAAAGAGTCATGTAAGTGGAAGGGAAAGTTCAATTGTAAAGAGGTTTTTTGGTTGTGTTTTTGGTGGGGGCATTGGGTTGGTTTTGTTTGTTCGTTTTAAATTGGGGCTTGGCTGCCTGGTTCTGAATGGTTGGGGATAATTTGAAGGTCTGTTGGGTTATAATTGATACAAGGTCATCTCCTGCCTCAGTCCTGTGCAGTGGCTGCTGGCTTGTGCTGCCCCTGAGGCAGAGGACACTGGAAGACATTTGAGGGCTTGTAGGGAGGCTGTTGCTAGATTAATGGACTCATGCCAATGCTGCTGCTTGCTTTCTTTTTCTTTTAATTTTTTCCCTTCCTTTCTTCCCCACCCCCCCTCCCCATAAAATGTCCTCTCAGCTAAATGCTCATGTGGAAGAAAAGTGATGTTATGGCCTGTGTGCATTACCGGTCCTAGTTATACAGCTGACTGCAGTGACTGTACCAAGTGCACTGTGGACTTGCTTCCTCTACCCTTGAACCTCATAGTAAATGTATAGCGACTTCTTTTTCGGAGTAATCTCAGTTGCTGTGTGTGGTGCAAGTGTGGTTTGTAGAGGAGTCTGACACAAGTTCAGAGCAGATCTCATGCTGGCTTTGAGCTGATTACTACTGAGAAACACAAGGCAAAAGAAGCTGGAAGACAAATTATTTGCAAGTAATAAAATTTTTCAATCCACGGTGCTGCTGGTTTCACACTGGTAGGTAAAGTTCATTTAAAAAAATAGTATTTTAATATTACTGATATTTATACTATTTTTCTTGTGCCATTAGCTTGGTTATATAGGGTCTGTGTGCTGGAACTCTGCTTTATAGATGATGAGGCTGGCTTTATAGATGATGAGGCTGTGTTGTAGAGATCTGATCCATGTGTTGACCCCTACTATTGACAACTTCTCACAGGAACAGGACAGGAATGAATAAAACATTACTGGTTTATTGTTAGATACAGAAGAAGTCTTCTCTGTTTACAAGACCAATTTTGTAGTATCTGTGCAAAAGGAACAGCTGTACTGCTGTTTCAGGAAGAATGCTGTACAACTGCATAGAAATGGGGGTGAAGGAGTGGTTGGTATCAACAACTGTAAGCCACTGTAAAACCAACCCAAAACCCTTCCCATCCTGTGAAGACTTATAAACAGTGCCAGTGAGCAGATCTGTTTCTCACCTGGCTGGGGCTTACAGTTTAGGTTAGAATTTTTTATTGTTGAACAGGAGATCTTGTTTTGCATCGTCTTCACAGAAGGTGTGACCAGTTATACTGTGCTTCCTCTGGAAGCAAAGTATTTTTTCTTCCATTCCATGACCCAAATTAAACCTAAAATCTAAACTGAACATTTGGTGATAAACAAAAACCACTGTTGCTCACTTCAAGATCCAGTGCTGTGCTAGAAGGTAGAGCACTGTATTATAAACCCAAACATTTCACTGATACCAGTATTACTAATTTCAGCTAAGTGAAGATTTCCATGCTCCATGTCTAAGAATGAGTATTGTCTAAATACTAGATGTCACTTAAAAATATGTGATTAATAGTGGGAAGGGGAAGGAAGATGAGACTGTAATAGTTAAACTGTAGGGTGTACTCATTTAGGATCATCTTACTCCTTGGCCAGTACCATAGAGGCAGAAAATTCTGATTGTGCCAGGAGCATGCACAGCCATCCTTTCTGTAGAAGTGGCAAAGGAAAAGGGGGAAAAAGGAGAGAAAAAAAAGCTTTATGAGTATTCTTGAGAAAGCATCACATACAGACAATTATGATGGTATGTACTGCATCTGCTCTGACCCAGAACAGAGCGGCTGTTGCCCTTCTATGCAAGCTGATGCCTTCAAGGGTGCATTTTACAGAAAAACAAAATTGTGTGGGTGGGAATGGGTGCACGTAACAGGACAGGCTAAGCCAATGAAGCTCTAACTTTGCAATATCTATATACATGTAAAAGATATATACCTATCTTTTTGCAATATGCATTTGTTTTTTGCTTTCCTCAAATCAGAGTCAGGTCTTGCATTTAATTTTAAATGCTTTCTCTTTGATCTGTCTCTTTCAGATCTGATTGAGGGAAACTGCATGTTTTATTGAAACATAGGCTGCTCTGCCATGCATCTCCTATTTGGAATGGCTTACAATGTTTATGCGTTTCTGTAGTAATAAGTTAAATAAATAGACCTGTAGCAGCAGTTTTGAAGATATGAGCTCAGTGTGCACACATCTCTTGTGTATATTTGACACACACCCACTCCCACCCCACGTGCACCTTCCCTACACCCCCCTTCTTGCTAAGCCTTTTGTAGACGTATCTTTTCAGTATAGTTAACCTGCAGTGCTTGGTAATGTTGACCATGCTTCTGTGACTGTAACCATAATATTCTGACTATAAAAGATAAGTTCTTTTATCTGTTCAGTTTTCTCCTCTTCCTGTTTGCATGGAGACTTTTTGCCTCCTCTGATGAAGTGCTTTTGTACTGAGGGCTCCACAGCAGGTAAAGTTGGCATACTGAACTCTTAAATCTTACTTATGACAGTTTCTCCTCTTTGAAGTTTTTGGGAACTGGGAAGGACTTGGCAGTACCCATGTGTGCACATGATTGATTATCCCCCACCCCATTGAATGGCAAATGGTCCTTTAGGGACTTTTGCCAGCAAATGCTAGTCAGAATAGCCTCTAGGAGTGACGGCAGCCCTTCCTCTTTGCTGAGCTCAGCAGAACCAGACTGCCAGTGAAGCTGATCTATCATTTTCAAAGTTATTTCATATTTTTCTCTCAGTAATCACAGTAGCTGCAGAGGAGAGTGTTTAGCTCCCCATGAGAGCTGTCAAACATAACAAAATACGAAATTAAATGATTATTACAAAATAAATGCCTGGAAGAGTGAGCTTCCGGTCTTAATGCTTCTCTGAAGCAGCAGAGGAGGTACCTTTTTAAAATATAAGCTTTAACATAAAAAAATCTGTTTAAACCAAATATTCCTTCTGAAACATAAACTCAATTAAGAGTTTTGCAGGTTGGAATAATTTTCATGATGCCACTAAGAGTTGCTCTGTAGCACTACTGTCACTGCCATAATGGTTCTGTATATAACCCAGATTTAACCAATGAATATCTAATAGTTAATGGTTTCTTTTTGTGTAAAATAGTGGAATTTCATTTTGTGGATGAGAATTCCTCTGTTATGTCTGATTGTGTTTGAATTTATATTTCTCGTTCTTTTTTATTTTATTCCAAGTCCTCCCCTGAGTGCTTGTCTGTGCCTGACCTCTAATACTGTGGATTAGAAAAAGAAAAACAGAGCTCCAGATGGCTCACTTCATAGAATGAGGGCACCTGTATTGGAAAGGCATTTAAGTATGAAACCAATCATGTGAGTTAAAAATCCCAAAAAGAAAATAATCAATCTTAATCAGCAGTCTTTAAAAATTATGTATGCAGTTTCAGACATCCGTGAGTAAGTAGTATGATGTCAGATTTCAAAGACTTTTAAAGATTCCCAAATTTCTCGCAGGCCATCAGAGAGCTATTCGAGCTATCTAAGTGTGATTAAATGCCTTAGAAGCCTGTGTTATATTGGTAGGTATCCCATTCTTTCTGATCTCTAATTGCTATAGTAGCATGCTGGTTTTCTGCAGCTGTGCAGAAGCGGGGTTTGGTGCCTGGTCATTGGTGAGTGGTTATAGAATATAGCAGAGGTCAGTCCCACATGTGGCCCTCCTGAACTAAAGCAGATTTCTTTCAGTAATCTTTTGATGGATACCTTCCAAACTGCAGTAATCTGAATTCTGGGACTTTCTCTGTGTGTTACTGGGCTCGGAAGAAATGCTTGCTAGAAAGAGATTATTTGACAAAAGTGCCAGTAAAAATGCTATTCTTACTCCCATTTTGCATAGTTGTGGTAATAACTGCAAGGTATGAGATTTGATGAGTGGCTAAAAAAGGTATTTCGTGTGAAAGAAGGTTTGTACCAAGAAGATATTAATCATGACAACACAATAGGAAAAACCCTAGCTCAAGAATAAGATATTCCATTGACTTTGATGCAGAGATTTGATTATGTTGTTCAACTCTCTGCCATGAGTCATGATCAGATGCATCTCTTCCTTGTTATTTGTACTGTGGTAGCACTTAAGAGTCGCCAGGCACAGCTATTGTATTCATAAACACAGGAATGAGATGGTTTCTGCTCAGAGAAATATGAGTGTTAAGTGTGAGATGAGACGGTGTGAGGATATATTAAAACAGGGGGAACATGGTGTCACAGCGACTGTGCTGGTCAGCACAAGCAGCTGTAATACGAACCTGGCTGTCAAGTGTCTTTATTTGATGTTAATCCATTTGTTGCATTTCCCTGAGGAATACGATTTGTTTTAGCTGAGCTCAGAGTTGAAGTTATATCAAGCAGTTCTTGCAGTTTCTGACAGCATTCTTCCTGTTGAAAATATTCTCATGTTGCCCATAATCTCTTCTGCAAATATCGATGCAATAATAATAATAATAATCATTAACACTATAATAACTGACAGAGAAACTGTACTAATACTCATGAAGATGTGTGACAGTCTCCTTGGACACCCTGGGGCTCCAGTGATAACTCCAAAAAACTTAAGCCAAAGAATGTTGCTGGTTACCAGTGAACTACAAAAAAATGTTTCCTTTGATCTGTGACATGCTGGTTCTTCCTTCACCCATGCAGCAAAATATACAGAAACGCACCTGAGGGTTCCTCAAAGATCTGCATCATAAATATGCAGCAAGGGGGAATCTGTGGCACTCATCTTGTCTGGACAAACTTGGAGGACTTCAAGTAGATGAAAGTCTTAAGCAATTTACTCATAGTGTAAGTAGATCAGACATGAATGGGTTTTGTGTTTATTTAAGCTATGTACTGTAAAAATTTGTAACTGTATTGTATAGTTTGAATGTAGGGCAATAAATCTGTAAACCTTAAGTGCTCTATCTGTCCATTAACTGCCCTTAGATGAGGTAAAGGATGGGTGATGCAAGGGTCAGGAGAGAGAAAAGTGCTTTGTAAAGCGGCTTTGCAGCAAAGATGTTAGGATACTTGTCAACCACCAACTCCAAACAGATTGAGTCTCTTTCTGGTCCTCCCAGCCCCCGCCCCTGTGATCCTGTGCCATAACTGATTCATAATCTATCTTCAGAGATTTTTTTTATGACACTCTCAGTTACTCCTAGCTGAACAGAATTTGAATTGTGTTCAGTTGGTCTCAGCAACACATGTCAGGTATTGCTAAATAATGAGCAGTCACACATGAGAAGGGCAAGAATAGTCACTCTTCCTGTAATCTTAGCCAAATTAATCTTTTACTCTCTGCATGTTTTTCAAAATAGTTTTGTATCTTTAATATTAGTGAAATACTAGCGTATAGGTAGTGTATGAGTATTGCTGTGGAATTGAATACATTTATATTGGAAATGTGTCTTGCTCTGCTTTGCTTTTAATTCATTTTCCACCTATTATTAAATGATAAAGTAAAAAATAAGAGAATTACAGGCAGTGCTATAAATCAATATGTGTCCTGAACTGTAGAACAAGTAATTTTTATAAGGGGGCAAGCCCTTGTATTTGTAATAAATCAAGTTCATTATCTTTTTGAGCTTCCTGATTGAGGTAATTAGTTATGCTGATACAAAGCCATCAGTGAAGACAATGCTTTGTTTTATTGAATCTTAAATTGTTTTGTAAGGGCCATTGGTTATAATCAGCTGCACATTGTAATGTAAATTTGTTTTGTTGGTGAGGAAGTAGTTTTCTCTAACCCAAATTAATACACTAAGCAACTCTCCTGCATTTAGAACAAACTGCCTTTAAGACTGTAACATAGGGAGGTATTTAAAATGCCAGATAGGACATAGCAGGTGGAGTTGGGTAAGGAGTCAATATTAACTGATGCTTGGTGCTGAGGAGAGAGTCATAAAGTTAGCAAGGGCTGCTCCGGACTGTGCAGATGACTGCCTCAGGAAGGCTTGCTGTGTGGTTTTCCCCACTTCTGCAGGTGCTGTGCTAATACCTGCCCGTTCCCACAAAGAGCTCCAGAGAGGTCTGGTTAATGTCAGCTGCAAAACCTTTGGAAACTTGGGAACTGCGTATGCTTTTAGACCTGTAACATACTGCTATTATCTGAGGGGCTTTGGTTTGGAATGTGACTTCTCCCCAGCTAGGCATAAAACGTAGGTCATCGTCAAGCTAAAATTTCTGCTCTTAGGTATGGAAAAGCACGTGTGAAATCAGACTTCTTCCTCCTTTGCTTTAGCTGTAGGTAAGATTAGTCTATTCTGGGGTAGGGTCAAGCACAGCTTATTTTTCAGTATGAAAACATTGTGTGCGTCTGGAATGTGATAGTTTCTCCTCTCTTTTCAGACATCAGTTCTGACCAGTAAGTACTTGGCATTATTTCCACAGAAGTCACCCTTAGTCTGGAATAAATCCATACATTGACAAAAGGCAATGCTTGCTTGCAGAAAAGAAGTTCTGAGGTCTCCGGAGTTGCTTTTTGGCTCTTAGTTGGGTATGTCTATGATCATAAGTAAAACTAAGTAGGATGAACCAAGTAATTTCTGTGTAATTCTAGCTCTCCCCCGCTGATATTTTTGGTTTTATCACTGGTTTATCTGCTGTCCCAGACTGGGCACTCCCAAGAAACATGATGCTTGTGAGCAATATAATTAATTGCTAATTAATCTTCCCTCCCTAAATGAGATGACAGTTCTTGTTCCACAATAAGTGGCTTGTTACTTCTTTAAAGGCTTCCAGTAAGGAAGAAGTTAGAAGTAGTTGAAAATAAATTAAATGGAGTAGGACCTAGCGCTGGTTTCAACCGATTTCTTTTACCATACTTTCCTCTGTTCCATGGACTGTAACCCCAAAATGTTTCCCCCCATCTTTCAGTAGCTGGTTTGCAGTTACCGTGGACGCTACGAATAAAATGAAAATGGATTAAACTGCTCTTCTGTTCAGTGTCCTTTCCATGAAAAGCATCACCCAAAATAAAAATAAAAAAAGAAGCCGATGTTACAATAAAAGAAGTGTATATTATCTTTCCAAATTGCATACACAGAGCTAGCTGTTATACTGGCTGCTTGGTCAGGTATTCTGAGAATGGTTTTAAGTTCTGTTCCATACCAGGAGGTACAGTGTCTTTCTCCATCCTGTACAGGGAGTGTTGGCACCTGACATGAGCAGGCATTAGCCTGAAAGCTGGAAGGGCACAAATATGTTCCTTTTGATGCTGAAGCTGTGATTTTTATTAAGACCTGAAAAGGGAATTTAAATTTGGTTCTTGATTTTTTTTCTCTATATATCTTAATGGCAAAACTTTCACTGATTGAGAACTAATCACAACGTGTTACAGCATCTTGTGAAAATGTAACATTAGAAAAGACCTAATGATCTACTTTGACTAAAACTCATTATATTTAAAGAAAGCAAGATTTTTTTCTGCTTTGGTTTCTATGTAAAGTTCCAATTCAAGGGTAATTATGGATCTCCATATTCTTTTATTTCATATTAGATAACATCCTTTATTTAGGGTTAAAATAAGGGAAATCTTCCCATCAGTTCCTTTGGTCACCTGCTGTGCAAACTAATAATGTTAATCTAAAACAGGAGTGTCAGTCACATTTGAATTCCAGCATAATAGGAAGGAGACAATTAAGAGAGGGAAATTAGCTGCGCTAGTGCTATTTTGTGCTACTCAATTTTAATATCTACAGTCAATCAAATACATCAAGAATGGAAGGTGTGTTTTTAGAGACGTACAGGTTTGTTTACAGGTATATTCTGTGAATTATATTTGTGAAATAATGATGAGACATAACTATTGGTGCTTTTTTTTTTTTAGCTTATGCTGCTATGAGAAATAAGTAGTAACATACAGGGTGAGGATTTGAGAGATTCAGCATAGAAAGAAGGGTAGTTGTGACTAAGTGCAGGTTAACACATGAGCTCTGGCATTTTTTCCTGTTAGTGATGAAACACTGAGCAATTTCACAAGGAAGTTTAAATATGCATTAGAGAAAGACTTTGCATATGCTAGGACAAAGAAAAGACATATTTTTCAGAGATCCTCTATTTCTAAGCATTTTAGCTTTGTCCATAGAAAGAAAACAGGCAGGCTACAAGAATTCCTTTAAAAGGATGAATATTGTCATTTGAAAAGAAAATAGGTACTTGTG
The DNA here is from genome assembly GCF_023634085.1 of Falco cherrug. Lineage (NCBI taxonomy): Eukaryota > Metazoa > Chordata > Aves > Falconiformes > Falconidae > Falco > Falco cherrug. The sequence goes on from NC_073697.1 coordinate 51,460,523, forward strand.
ACTGTTCACCAGCTGGGTATTAATGCAGCCAATTACTGTGTCCTGCCTTTCAAACATTATTATGTTAGAGCAAGGAAAGAGCCAATATTGTATTTTAAATGACCTTTCTAATGCTATATATACACTTATAGATTTGTGTTATTTGTCTCTTTGATTCGCCAAATGTTTCTTATTTGTGGCTCAAGGCATTTATTTATTGCAAGGCTTCAAGCTGTGGTAAGCAAGGTCATAGATTAAGAATTGATTTCCACAGTTGCTCTAGCATACAAACTAAATTTCTCTTGGTTATAAAAAGTACAGCTGGGCATAAATTCAGCTTTTCAACATTGTCTTGAAAATTAATGTTAAAGCAAATGAGAAAATACTCCTAAGTATGTATTGCATGTTTAATTTAGGCCTTCAGATAAAACCTGAGGAAAGCAAATTGTTTTTACGCTGCAAGCATCTAAGTAGAACCATGCTAGTAATTTTTTGTTGTTGTTGGGGTGGGTTTTTTTGGTTTGGTTTTGTTTTGTTATTACTTTGTCTCTTTTTTTTTTAAATCAGATATTCTGTACAGTTTTTTGCAAATTGTATTTTGGTCAATGTGTTGATTAGTTCTTTGGTTTAGCTATATGCTCCTGGAGTCATTGCTAATTACAATAAGAATGTGGGTTTCAAAATGGAATATAATTTCTCTCCTTTGGAAATAGCTTCATTTCTTGTAGGACTCTCTATCAAAATAGCAGGATTTCTCTATCTCTAATATAAAACACAACGTCTTGTTAAACTGAAAGATTATAGACTGTAAACTGAAAATTCACTAAAATCAAGAAGGTGTGTTTTGGGGTGTTCTTTGTGGCTTGTGGGGTTTTGTTTTTTAAGATGTTCTTAGTATTGATAATGATAGTAGAGCTACAGTGTGTGTATCAATCAATTAGTATAAATGTCAGAGATGTATAACTCTTTGATGAATCTTTCTTGCAATAGAGAGATTCCTAGAAACTATCATAAATTTTAAGTGACAGAAATTGGCTTCTTAGACACATCTTTAAGGAAAATATTTCTGACGCAATACCCTGCTCAGTCCTCTGTTTCTGAACTAGTATGCCTAGAACAGAAACCATAATATGTGATGTATGTTTCCAGATCATAATCACCATCATCATGTGACTTTACAAACATTAGCTTGACCTCTGCTGTTCCTGCATGCATCAGAGCTACTGTTTCTACCATCAGGAGAGGAACCAAATTGCAAAATTATTTTTCTAAGGTAACAGCTTGCTTGATGGGATTTCTTAGTTTGCAGTGCACAGTTCACACTGTATCTTATACCGCTGGCCCACAAGGCAGAGACCAGTGTGTCAAATGTTTTGTGGTACACTGTTAAATAGAGGTTGAGTTGCCAACCCTGTTGCACACTAGTGCATGAAATAACTTCCTTCACAGTGGTCACAATGTGTAAGTGCAGAAAAGGAACTGGAAAGCAGTAGTGCTCTGTGATGAGAGTGATAAAATGGTTTAGCAGGTAAAACAGGTATGGAGTTATTTGAAAACATGTACTTTAAGCAGAAAAAATATATGCAGAAATGAAGTACCTCAGACTTAGAAATCACTCCTCTTTCCAGTTCAGATGGATATTTTGGAGGAATGAAGTTGTTAAATTTATCTGTTGGTACAGATTCTTATCTCCTCCCTGAACTATATTTTGCAGGGTTAGAATACATGGATCTCCTTTCATGGCTGTTCCCAGCAAGTCATTTTGTTAGCACTTGATCTTCAAAATCTTGAGTTGGAGCATATTTTGAAGTGTTGAAAACTGGGGATTTTGTCAGTGTTTAAAATGCCGATAACGAACTTCCTTTTGACTTTCTTGAGATTACCATATGGAGATATTTCAAAAAAATGCATCTTTGTGATAAAATGAGGTGAATCTATTCAACTCGGAGTTTCTCTGAATAATAGAACAATCTCACTGGAAGCCTTGTTAGGAAGGAATTATAATTATCAAGTCTGGTAGTCAGGAAAGCATCTTGTTAGGGTATTACTACACGACTAACTCAAGCATGGTTCTGCCTGACAGAATACAAGATTCTGCCCATTTCCAAAATGTAGATTTCTTTTTTGAAAAGCACTTAAATATGTATGAAGAATCTTGGACTGATTCATTAACTTTGAATAAATTCCAATGACAAATGTGGGAAATGAAGAGAAAGCAAAAATAACTAGTTGAGCAGGACTCCTTGTGTGAGGTTGTCTGCTTGCAGGGGTGTAGGACTACTACAGATATATCACTGGTAATTCGTTGTAGATACACCTGATGGTAAACTTTGAACAAGAGAACCTATTCAGAAATAGATCTGACACCAGCCTCCTCTGTATTCATGTAGGAGTACAGATCTTCAGATTTTTTTCCTAGCTGCCTCATCCCCAGCCCACCCCCCTGCCGAGAGACAGGGCAACAAGATGGAAGAATTAACAATCAGTTTTATTCTGCTTCTGTGATGAGGTTGGTGTAAGAACATAATAGTGCTACAAATCTGGTGGTATTCTACTTTTGGATCCTCCTTGACATCAGATGTTTTCCTAAAAGCTGCAGGCAGTGTCTGCAGTCACCAAATTCTCACACCCAGTCTGTTCTCCACATGGAACCATTCCACAATCACACACAGTGCAGAACATTACAAAATTATGTTTCCAGCAAACAGAACAGAAAAGGCTGGTGAACAGGGAGAGGGAAGCGGTCTCGCCATTTGTGCCCTCTGCCATGTGGTTCGAAGAGAGAAAATAATGGAGGGAGGTGGAGATGAATGATCCCTTGTGTAAGCCACCTGAAAAGACCTTCTGAGATTTATGGACAGGAGTTGGCAGTCTACATCTACGGAAGGTCTGTTTAGCTGCATCCTAGAAGTTTGGGCTTATGTGGAAATGCTGTGAATAATGCTGTTTGAAAAAGTGCACCCACAACATATATTTGGGACTGCTGGGCTGTTTGAGTTAGAAGTGGCTACTGCAGTGACTTTGCCTTCTGTTTGCATTTTAATTCTGGCATCTGTGTTATCTCAGCACTTGATGTGAAATCTGGCAAACTCTATGATCTTTCTGACTAGAAGAATTAAACTTGTAAAGTTCCCTGAAGGTTTGAAGTGTGTAAATATAAATATTCTTATCATACTTTCATTTTTGTGACACAATTTGTGCCTTTTCAAATGTTGTTGTCATAACGTACGTATTCTCCAGTGGTAGTAATCTGTTACTTTAATGGGGATTAATTCTGCAAAATCCAATATCTGCAGCCAGAGGGCTAACCAGATCATTTAGAAAGATCAAGGGACGGCAGCTATTTACATTTGATTGGGCTTTCTCAGACTCAAGGAGGTCAAGAAGATCAGAGATCACCACTGTATCTGTGGCTGGGGATTCTTCCAGTTTGTGGGATTGCATGGCAAGTACATGGATAGCATAAGCAGCTTCTGTGTACTCCACTGTACAGCACCTGGGGTCAGGCACTGGTCTGAAGAAGGCAACTAATAACAGGAATTAATCTATCGCTCTCCTGTCTGCACATCTCCTTGGGAATATGACTCCTTGGCATGTGTTAAAACAGGTAGTGAGGCTTCTTCAACCACTCTGAGGGGAAAAAAATTAAATAATGCGAGTAGTACTTAGTTATGCATTCCTGACTTCAGCTTCTTGCCACGCGCTGCCTTACTCTGACATGGATGGTTCTGTGAAATACCCTTTGACAGAAGTTGTGAACAACTGGTCTTGCTGAGACTCTTCCCAAGCATCTGTCCACGTGTTGTTCTCTCAACACCAGAACTGACAAAGACTTCAGATTACAAAACTTAAATGTGTTCATTCCTGGGTTTTTTCCCTCATAATAGCATTTTCATCAAGGACCAGAGGCCAGCACTAAATGATAGTTTGGTCTCACATGGCTTTACTCTCAGGTGTGATGGTGGAAAATGGGACCTACTGCATGGTATTCCCAGGGGAGAGAACTTGGATGAGCAAGAAGCAAGGGCTGCCAAAATGTGCAACTGTGTCAAAGGAGTCCTGGTACTGTAGGTTTCAAATGCTCTGTAATTTAAAAAGTATCACACTCGTTAGTGTATCCTATCTGTTTAAAAAGAGCTTTAGCTGTACCTCACTCTTCACTGTTTGTCTGCTGTGGAATTTTTCCTTTGTGATAAGGCTAACTTGGAACATTTCAGGCTTTCCTCTCCCTAGTAGAAGGGGTGAACTCACAGTCAACACAGCAAGCGTGAAGCAGCTCTGCATTAAGCATTCCACCTCTGCGGTTACTCTGTTGCTGTGATTAGATTTGAACAGCTCTAGATTTCAGTACTCTGCGTCGCTGGGCTTTCAGTTTTTAATTTTAAAGTTTTCATAGCCAGGGAGGAGAACAGTAGGGGGTTTCATATCCAACCACAGCCCCTTCCCCCCAAAAAAAAAGGTTAAGCTGTGAGTGAAATGCTATTAAAAGCAACACTCATACAGATGCCAAGCAGGAAGATACAGCAAGCATATAATAAAGAACAATTAATTTGCTTCAGAAGGAATGTCTGTGAAATAATAAATTATTTAAAAACAGGTTTCCTTCTGTTTATCTTCTTTTAATCTTAGTTATTTTCTAACTAGGCAATGAAGACTCTGGTTCCACTTAATGTCTTGGTAACCTTGCATTGAAATGCTAGTATTTTACAGCACTGATACCTAATTTTAGCAATCATTATTATGCATAAGTGTCTTGAAATTTGCTACTTTTTACACTTACAGGTTTTGCTGAGGGCACGCAGACTTAATTTAGTTCATTACTATAAGGCAAAATGAGACACTTCATGGATTTTTCATAAGGACACACATTTTTGTTTACGGTTAGATGAACACAATAAGCTGTGTAACACCTATGTCTGAGTAGATGTAGATGTAGGTATTTATGCTGTGCACAGGTTAACTTTTTCTTTTCTCCAGATATGTAGGCATAAAGCATGGATAAAAGTGCAGTGTTTAGTTCTTAGACATTGCACAATGTCCTTTGGTCAGCAGTTACTTTATACAAACTTGATTTCTGTATTACTGTGTGGGAGGATGGTAGCATTCATCATAAATCCCAAGGCTAGAAATTAGAAGATCTGAGCAGATTAAGAAGATCTTTTTAAAGGAAACTTGCAAGAAAAGTTCTTTCATTTGAAAAGCTATGGTTGACTTTCTCAAATTATGGTTGTTTGCTCATCTGACCCATTTGTCCAGTAAAAATAATGCTAAATCCTGTGACATCTTCAGTAGAGCTTTTTTTCATCATGGGAATATAGTATTCATTGCTTCATGGCATTTGCTTTTTATAAACAAGAACTATGATTGATAATGTTCTTGTGAGTATCCTAAACCAGCGTTTGGAACATACATATTTCAGGTGTGAATATGCAGCCAGACCTTGATACTATAACCACTGTGTTCCAGTTATATATTTGGTAAGTATTTTCATATTTTTTAAAAAAAATGTATGGATTTTTTTTAACCAATGGATACTCCATCACTAAAAATCAGCATTATCTTGGATCCTTTCTCAGTCTTCAGTCTTTTGCAAATTGCAGTAGCATACATTCTGAAAAACATGACTGCTGATTTAGAACACCTTCAGTCACTGATGCAAGCTTAAGAAGAAGCATCAGCAGTGTAGGATGGCTATACTACAATTTTCACTCCATGGAAAGTCTGCTCAGTGTTTTGCAGTGCCATGCATTCTCTGTTACATGGCATACGCCTACACTGGCTCAACCAGCGGAAAATCGACAAAAGCATGCAGACGCTGACAGAGATGCTTGAAGAAGTTGAAGAAGTAGAGGTCATCTGGTGTGAAGCTTCTAGGTATGCCCTTCTTTTTATCAACAAAATGACATAGTACTTGAACTATTGATTGTCTTTTACTTGATGTCTGAATACAGATTTTTATTTTTTTTATAATACTTATTGCTTTCTTGTTGATGGGAAGTTGAAGAAGGGAGTTGATCAAAATATGCGGGGCAGTTCATGTTAATACAGAACCTGTCTCCCTTTTCCACCCTCTCAATAAAATGCAGTGGCATGGGACAATTTGAATGCAGTCCTAATGACATGGAAAAGCAAAAAGAGAGGCCACAGACTTGCAAATAAAAATTAATTGTTATTTGCTCATTTGAAACTGGCAAGGAGGCAACCAATACGTTGCTTCATGACTAGCTCTAAGTTACTAATGGTACCTGAACTGTGTTTTATGTATCACATTATTCATGTACTTGATCATCATTCTTTCATCATATTTTATGTTCTTGGCCTGTCTGAGTTCATTTGTGGCAGGGAGAAGCCTCTGTGCTCTTCTTGGATGGCTTTTGGTTTCTGTTTTCCTTTGTTTTAAAAATAATCAGATTGCAAATCTTACACAGGGGGATGCTCATCCTTGATGGAGCTCATCCTTGTTTTGCTGTCTAGACCATGAGCATCTGATATGTGACATTTCTCTACTTGCTGCAAAACTACTCCAGTAACTCCATGCTGTTCTGACTACTTCCCCCCTCCCCGCCCCCCCCCCCCCCCCCCCCAGGCACTAATACATGGATGGTTCCTGACTTATTAGTATCTTTTTTTAGTTCTCTGAGAATTATTTCTTTTTTTTGTCAAAAAGAGAAGGTGGTAAAAACTAGCTACAGTGGAGCAGAGTAATAAGAAAAACAACTAACTATTCAGACTCAGTTTAGGGGAAAGAAATTTTGATTTCTCATTGTCTTTCTCTTAAATAAACCAAGAGGTAGGTTTGTTCTTTAGTCTACACCCATGTTTACACTTTCCTTCTTTATGCTTATCTGCAGATCAAGTCCACTACTAAACAGAGGTGCTCTCTCTGCCTAAAGTTAAAGTGACCCAAGAGTAGTCTTAAAGTGAACCCACATGATATGTGTGCTTTCAGTCTGTATTGTTGTTCGCAACCTGAGTATAATTTGGTTTCACAGTACCCACAGCATGCCAGCAAAGAGCTAATCCTGTACGTGGGCAGTGTATTGTTCCATATTGCCCATTCCTAGTCCTGTCAGGCCATATAAATAACCATGGGTCAGTGCTGGGGCTTCCCCCTCAACATAGTCCTGCGATTTGGGCTGATGCAGCTTCTTTATATGGGGTGGAGGGTTTATACTGTGAGTGGCAGTTGAATTTTCAAGTAAAAAGGAGCTCAGATACCCACTGAAAAGACTGTATTGATATAAGGAGATATTGGATGTAGTGTTAAAGGATTTCTTTAATAGCAGAACTAATTGACACAGTTTTGAAAAGTAGGGGGCTAAAGAGAGAAATTAAATGACTTATCTGTTACATGGCCGAAGTGGATCAATGGCTTTGCTTTTATGTTTTTGTTTGAAAGATAACACCTGCTGGCTGCAGCGTGGGGGGATTCAGCTTCCTTCTGGAGCCTGAGCAAATCACTTGAGGAAGATCTTGCTTTCTGCTGCATCCTGAAGACAACATGGAAGGGGAGAGCATCTATGAAGTTGATTCTGGAGATGGGCTTGGAGGTAAGGATGCCTATCACTTATTTTGTCTTCATCCCAGATGGCCGGTTACAGGGAACCCTTATGACAATGGACCTCGGAAGCCAGAAAAAGCAAATGTGATAAAATGTTTACAGTTCATTGATTGTACTATGTTACTTGACAAGCAGTGAATAAAAATTTTTGAAAACAACTGTGTCCTAGAGGAAGTAGCACACCTAGACACTGCATGTTCTAAATGTTATTTAGTCTGAGATGTCTCAAAGATGATGCAAACGCTAAATATTTACAATAAAAGTAAAGGCATATAGCCTTTTCTGTCTGTCTTTGCTTTTCCTTTTTCTGTCTTTCACATGGTGAGTAACTGTATTGAACGCACTTTCTGTTTTGTTTGTATTTTTTTTTTAGCTGGATTACAGAAAATGGCATGAAATGGTATTGACTCTGTCTTTATACTAGCAACCCATGTGTAGACAGAGACTTTTCATTGACCTAAAATAAAGAGTTAGCTTTATTTTCTTGCTTAGTTACTAACTCTACAGGTGTCCTTTAGCAAATTAGCTAATGTCGTTGCTATGGTTTATCATTTTCATAAAGGGGCAAACAGCTTCTCTGAGAAAGTAATACTACATACATCTACAGGGCTGTTGTTCTTTGCATGTAATACAGGAGACCTTTGACAGAGTTTTTTGTTACATCCATCTGTTTTTAATTCCTGGTTTAACACAGCTTCTTCTGAGAGAAACTAATCAAACACCTTTGTCTAGTTTGAAGAACACCTTGAACTGCCTAGGTCAACTCGCTTTTGAACTCAGAAGTCTAAATATTATGGCAAAGAATGAGTTTCTACATTAGAACATGTTAATAACATAAGTCTTGGTGTGCTGCACATCTGCTTGATGGTTTAGATGTTTTCCTGTGACTGTATTGTAAGCAGGTAGACAGCTTTTTGTCTGAGTGTACTGTGCTTGTGCTAAGATGCCCCCTTTTGTGCTTATTTCTTCCGTAATACTTTTCCTGGACCCTAGCTGTATCAGCAGTACTAGGAGAAACAGTTTCTACTGTCTTTACCACTGAATTTCCTTCTCATTAATGAGTTGCTTTCAGACACTCATCAGCTGGGCTACCATGCAGATATGTATCCTTAAGCAGTTGGAGTTTTTTTAAGACAAAAACCCCCTGGTTGTTCAAGTCACTTTTAAAATTCTTGATAATACTCTCTATGAAATAATTATTTTGTCAAAATAAATCTTGTAACAAGAGCAATATAAGTATTTATGCTGAAATAATGCCTTTCTGCTAGGTGAATGAAGGATAATAAAGTAGCAGCATAGTCTTTGACATTGTAAACATTTGTGTTGCCCTTTCCCAAAGTTTTGGAAACAGCTGGAGCCATCATTATGATTGTTACTCGTTAGGATGCAAAATGGGAAAGTAATCTATCTCAAGCACTAGTATTGGTCTTACCATTGTGTCCTTCACTCACTGAATCTCTGCTGTGGTATGGCATCTTTGTAATGTTTTTCATGCCACTTCGAGCATGGAAAAATTCTTTCAGATATGAAGTTAAAGACAATTTTGTATCCCAGCCCTCCTTGTGTCTGACCTTTGTTGTTATAAGTTACTGACCTTGAATCTACATTTTTCTTATTTATATAGGCAAGACTAAGTGTGTATGATTACACAGAATGGGTAACCACATTTCTGGCTTGTCCTGTTCTCTCTCTTCCTTTTGGATTCTGACTTAAGATAAGATTTTCAGAGCAAATTTACTATTTTTGGGAAGCAGAATAGATTTTCATTGACATAATTTGAATAGAATTACTGGTACAAAATCAGAATCTGGTCTTGTATGTGATAGGGCTGTATTTATAGGAGCATGTTGGTATCTCTAATGTACGTGTTTCTGTGATGCTTTTTTGAACAAAGTGTGCATGCATGAATAATACCAACCACAGAGAGTACCAGTTCACATTTTTCAGGGAACAGGTGATAATCTTTCTGTGTGAATAGCTCGAAAGCAGCTCAAGTAAAAAAAAAAATTCTTGCCTTATCCCTTATAGACAAAACAAAGGTATATCACAACAAACTCGCCAAAAAAATCCCATTCTGAATGTATGAGGAATGGGCAAGAGCTAGCACTTTGTTATGATCAGCCCATCAACCATTCTTAGCTGATGAGTACGGGAAGCGTTGGAAACTCCATGTTTTAAAATCTAGGACAGCTAAAACGTTGAATGTGGCTTTGCTAAGTTTCTTGGATTCTCTTTGTCCTGCTTTTCCTGTTTCCACTTGAGATACAAAAATGACAATTATATGTTGTTTATGGAGCCACACTAGGGAATTTTACAGCTTTATAGAATGTAAACTAAAGAAAAATGTGACTTTAAAATATTTTTAAAAAGATAAATGACATGTATACTTTCTGAGATAGGTACATAGTTCTCAGTAATGTATAACAAAGTCTGTATACACTCTATATATTATAAATCCAGCATACCTTGAGATATGTACATGTCAAGAACAAATGTATGATTAAAATTAGGCTGATGTCTGAATTATGACTTATCAAGATCTGAGACAAAACAGAAACATGCCCATTTTCAGTAACATGGGTAGAATATGTCAAGCAATTTACTAGTAAGATGAAATCACCTCCAAAAAATAAAGTATATTTTGTTAATTCAGGTTCTGGGGTCTCTGATGGAGGAGTTTCCTGAGATCTTAAACTCCCTGTGAGACTGCTTGAGTTGAGGGTCAAAAGACCTTAAGAATTTTGTAGCCATTTCTTGTCAGATCCAAAAAAATAATATTGATAAAAATATTACTCCATAGTTCATTATTTCATTCCTAGAAAATCAGACCACTGTTTTCAGGAATCCGAGTAAGGCTCTTCCCCTCATTTTAATTGCAAAATAATGTTTGGATTTTCATAGGTGTGGGTGGCTTATAGAACTCCTTGATGCCAGTAAAAACTCAGGAATGATGTTTATAGAGATCAAGTAAATTAATTTGATGCTGTGGAGTTTTGTACTTAACTCAGACTTCTTTGATTTAAAAATTAGCCCTAATATTAAAAGCAATGTAGGTAGTTGTGCTGAAGCCTTTGTACCTGGTCTTTTTGACTTAATGTTACTTTATAGCAAGTTTTGAATGCCTCTTAAATGATGCACAGAGAGCAGAGCTGGCTTTTCTCCTGGCCTATAAAGCCAGACTCAGTGGGGGTCATTATTTTGTTATTATGCAGTGAAATAGTCTCCCGAGTACAAGCCACCCCAAACATGGTGGAAAAGAGACAGGACTGTAATTCTTCGCTGTGCAATACACTGAAGACCTGTTATGGCTAACCTAGAACAGAAGGGCACATCTACCTCAAAGCAAAAACTTCATAGCTTCAGTTGCCTAGGAGAGATTTGCGCTCTCCTCATACACAGGAGCTCTGTAGTGGGGTGACCTTGGCTGGCTGCCAGGAGCCCAGCAAGCTGCGCTCTCGCTCCCACTTCTCAGCAGGACAAGATGATGTCTTGCTTCTTGGGAAAGAAAATAAGATGAAAGGATAAGGAGAGGGGCATCACTCATTGGTTACTGTCACAGGTGAAACAGACTAGACTTGAGAAATATTAATTTATTACTAATTAAAAATACAGTAGGTTAGTGACAAAAACCCCAAAACAAAACCCATCTTCTCCTCACCCCCTTTCTTTCCAGACTCAACTTCACTCCTTCCTTCCTAACTTTTCTGCTACCTCTTGCCACCCCTGAGCAGCGCAGAGGGATGGGGAATGAGAGTTACACTCAGTCCATAACATTTCATCTCTCCTGCGCCTTTTCCTCCTGCTCTTCCCCTGCTCCAGTGTGAGGTCCCGCTCAGGGGACACCGTCCTTCATGACCTTTTCCAGCATGGGTCCTTCTCATGGGCTCTTCAAGAACTGTTCCAGTATGGATCCTTTCCACAGGGTACAGTCCCTCAGGCACGTACTGCTTCAATGTGGGTCCCCACAGGCCACAGTTCTTCCCAGAAAACCTGCCTCTGTGTGGGCTCCTCTCCATGGAACCACAACTCCTGCTCGGAGGCTGCCCCAGTGTGGGCTGCCCATCGGCTGCAGTTTCCTTCAGGGCATCTTGACTTGCTCTGGTGTGGGGTCCTCTATGGGCTGCAGGTGGGTATCTCTCCACTGTGGTTCTCCATGGCCTGCAGGAGGACAACCTGCATCACCATGGTCTTTTCCATGAGCTGCAAGGTAACTGCTGCTCTGGTGCCTGGAGCACCTTCTCCCCCTCGTTTTCAGTGACCTTGGTGTCTGCAGGGCTATTTCGCTCAGGTTTTCCCATTCCTGTCTCTCAGCTGCTCTTGTGCAGCTTTTTCACCCTTTCTTAAATATGTTATCACAGAAGTGCCGCTGGCATCACTCATGGGCTCAGCTCTGGCCAGTGGTGGGTCTGTCCTGGAGCTGCTGGAAGCGGCTCTTTACACCACAGGGGCATCTCCTGGTGTCTTCTCACAGAAGCCACCGCTGAAGCTCTCCCCCCAACAAAACCTTGCCGTATAAACCCACCACAGACTCCATACGGTTATTGCAGAGCAATATGCTGCTCCAATTATATTACCTGTAGACCTGATGCAGTTCTTAGAGGGTGTTGTCATTAAGTGATTGTCTTTATTATCAATATATTGTGGCTACTTGGATGTGTTCCTAAAAGTAGTAACTAACTTGGGCAATGTAAAGTGTATTTGGAGACATTCCTTTAGAAACTCTTAATCATTTTAATTATGAACTGATATTGTTATTAATTAAAACCGAAGATCAAGCTCTATTATTATTGCGCTTCTGTGGACTTGATTTTTCAAAATTTAATCCTGTTTGCTTTGGCAAAGAGTTTGAAGCTTCAAGGTATATATGCAGAATCAATACCATGGCACATATTTTTTCCTTGTTCCCTGTACTGTATTTTAATAAGAACCTGAAAGTTTGCAGCTGCCCAAAAGGTATTACAGGGAAGAGACTAGGGAGGGATTCGGCAACTTCGGTGGTTCTGTTGTGGTGTTTATATTTACACCAGATCTGCTTTTGGCCTGATGTTTTCACTTGTAGCTCTTCAAGTAAAAAATCCTTCCTGTGTATTATTAGCAGGGCTGTGAGCCAGTTGCTATGGTATTCAGCTTTTTTTTTTTTTTAAACCAATCTGCTTGCTTTTGTGATGATTCAGCCCAGAATAAGAAATCGGTCACACAGACTAGAGCTGTAATCAAAAAAGCAGCTATTGTTGGCTTGAAAATCTATAGAGGTTGGGAGAATAGCAGAATTTGAGTTCAAGAAAATATTTATCACAGTCTGTGTTTACGGTATATATTCTAATGTGTAACTGTATGCTAGTACTGGTGGTAATGGCAGTAGTCCTTTTTCAGGATGATGATAAAAATTGAATCACTGGACTAATTTCTCTGTGTTGTTCTACCACCCCAAGGGCATCAGTAATTTCAAGCTAAAAAATGATCAGGTGTTTTTATTCTGTGGCCGGTTTTGATTTTTTTCATTGTGTTACTAAATGGTACTATGTTTCTGACAGGATATTATTTGCTAGTGGAAGATTACCAGACTCTGCTGCTTGTCTTCTCAATTTTAGTGTTGCTGTTTGGCTAATAAGAAAATTCTGGAAGACTGCTGGGTAATGTAGAAGGATTTTAAAGTCATAATGGTGCTGATATGTAGCTGCGGTGATCCAAGGATAAAAGAAAGACAAAGTAGTTAGAGGGAGGTATGTTCTGATAGATTAACTATCTAAAAAGGTAGGACAGACTTGTAGGTATTCTACATGTTTTAAGAAGCTCTTGTCTGCTTGAAGGCAAGGTTGTTTTCCTATCCACCCTGGCTGCAACTGTATCAGCAGGACAAAGAAAAGATACTGCTCTTTTATGGAAAAGAATTTATTTTTGAAGTCATGTCTATACCACAAATAAAACTTTTAAATTTCAATGTAGAAATCACTAGGAATCACACTTGTAAAAGGCAGCGCTACATACAAAAAGGCCATCAAAATCTAGACAGTGCAGCTGATAACAGTAAATATGTGAAAACACATTTGAATTTGGAAATAACTAGAAAAAAAATATTTCCTTTAGGAATGCTCTTTGTCTGTGTGCTCTGTACAATACATTGCCAAAAGCCTTTCCCAGCGCGTAGCAGGATCTCCTGAAGAACACTTTACTTACTGCTCCCAGAAGTGTTATAAGACCTTTCATTTTCTTTCCCACAGCCTTATGCAGTACCCCTTCTTTTTCTGTATGCAGGTAATAACGTACCACTGTGGATTAAAATGCTGGCAGTGAATAATGATAATCTCTGCTGTCACTGAGCATGAACAAAACCACTTCCTAGTTATCAAAGGTTTGACTAAGAATAGTAACTAAATGATGAAGTTGAATCTTGGAGAGGCTTTAATGATGCTGATAGAGACCTTGAACTTTTCCACTTCTGGAACAGCTCCATTTCAATGTTTGAATTCCTCGTTGTCACTAGACATCCAGGTAAACCTCAGTGTGCTGTGTACATGCCACCAGAACAGTAAAGCAGTCAGCTGTGATGTTCAGGAAATACAGGTTTCTAAGCATGTGGTACATGACTTTGCAAGAGGTCAAGAGGAAGATGTGCATCAGCTTATCAAACAAAATGAAAAATCTACCTTCCAAGATAATACAAAAAAAAATAAAAAAGAGCAGAGCAAAAACAACCCCAAAAAAAGACATCACAGCAAACTACTCTTCCCTGTTTATAGTAAGTAGTAAGTTTTAATTTATTGTGCTGGGATTCCTGCATTCGTAATAAGTGGTACATGGAGATATCCCTATTGACTGTTTAGCTAAACAGGCTAAAGTCTTTTTAGGTCAATTATTAATTTTTATTTATGTCAAATCTATGCTTTAAACACATACTCATGGGACAATCTCCTATGTTTTCCAGTGAAATGAAAAACCGAGAAAAATCTAGATGTATCAAGAGATATTTTTAGAGTTTATTTAATATCTGTGGGTGTCACATTTGTTAGTTGCCCACTGGATGTCTGAATACATAAAAAACACATCCAGAAGACACAGTTTTTAACACTCATGTTTTATCTTCTGATGTTTTCATCAGAAGCTTTTTATTGTTTGTTAGTGTTTTTAAACTTACTTTAAAGAACTATTTACTAAGTTACAAGATGTGTATGAATGACCAGCAGTCACTATGGCATTATAGTCATTACAGTATGGCAGATAGTTTTGTGCTATAATAAATGTGGGATATTTTATATTTATTCTTATCTTCATCTAGAAATATATTTGTAAATACAGGAGGGAGAGCAAAGGATGAGAGTTGTTCTTCTTGGACGCAGCTTTTTGGTGGCTTGCATTCAAAATCTGTAGAGGGCATTTATGAAAAGTGATGCTAATCTGTAACCATTGCTGACAATAAAAATATTGTGGAAATAATCCTGAAGGTAATTATGAAATCAAAATGCTCATAAATACTAGCAAGGTGCTTAAGTGAAAATTGGTGTCTTTGGTCCAGGTCTTCACTTGATGGCAGGGATATAGTGAGTTTATTAAGGGATGACAATTTGAAATGTAAAAATAGAAAAACTCAGCAAATGGGTCCTAGCAAAATGACAGAAATATGACTTGTCAGAGTTCTCCTGTAGTTGCCTGCTGCAGATAAATGCTTAGATGAAGTCTTCCAGTAGTGGGATAGATGATCTAGAGATAAATTGTTCTGTTCTTTATTCACGCACCACAGTCATTGATCATATCATTTTTAAAGTGTTAAGCATCTAAAATTCTTAAGCCAGAAAGTGGGCAACAATATTCAAGCTCTTCGAAGTACTTTCTGCAGTGGCCCTTGCATTTTATTATTTTTGCAAGAGCACCTATACAAAATACAAATTTTAGTAGTTTTTTGAGTGACATCTAAAGTACACGTATGTTCCTGTATGACTTCACTTAGAAATTGCTCTTGGCTAATAATTGCCAACGTCTACTTGCCACCCAGCTTGTAAGGCAAGTCATAAGGAACAAGATTTCATTTAGTAGAGCTCTACGTTTTTAAAAGAAGTGTAATGCAAGAGATAGGGAGTGTATATTAGTTTGCTTATATAAAGAATACTCTGTGCACTGATCTGTTCTTCAAAGACATGGCTTGCTACATTTCACTTGACTTACTGTTCACAAGTTGTATACACATACTGATAGTTCTTCACTGCTCTTACTGAATCTTTGCAAGTAGTGACATACACCAGTCCCCTGCTGGTGTAAGTATCCCAGCTCCACTGCTTTTGGAAATTATAATAGGGATATGATGGTCTACAATACCCAGAGGACTTGCCCCATTTCCTTCAAAAGAATATGGTGGGCTTGATTCAGATTCAGCATTTATGGCAGTACTGCTTTTAATATTGCAAATATAAGTAGAAAGAAAACTCTCTCATGAGTATGATGCATGCAGATACACACCTGAGTGACTAACTTGAATTGATTGCTGCTGTCTGGACTGGATTCACATAATGACAAATGTCTTCATAAAAATAACTGCTTTGATACAGCACTTCATCTTTCTGAGTATCAACGCTCCGCAAATTTAAGTATAAGCATGTGTAAATAAACATTGAAATCATCCCAGCACGTACAATAGATTTTCTTTTTTGCCCTGTTCAGTACTTGCATGTATTTCCTTTGCAGTGTATCTTCTAGAAAAGAAAGGCTTTTGGAGAAAAGTGAAAGATAGAAATTAAAATGGAGAATAAATTTTTACATGGATCCATTAATTTTTTCTCTTTGATGCTATGTAGACCTGGGATGAGTGGTTGATAGCTCGGGCTGCTCTGCTTTGAATACCAATGTTAATATAAAATGGGTTCCTTAACTTCCTCTCCTAATGTTCTGATAACAGAAACACAGTTTGTTTCTTTGAAATAGAGCATTTTATTTTTATGCTTCTGTGATTATTTTTTTTTCATTTCTGTTTTTCATTAGGAAGGTCCTACCTTTAAAAGGGAAAGAGCACCTGTTCTCTAGATCCTGTAGACTGGTTTTTGGGGGGCTCCATTTTAAATTTTATTGACTGAAGCAGTTAACGCTTCTTAAAACCCTGCTTCAATAAACATTCTCTTAAACTGTTGTTGTTGTTGAGGGTAAACTGATTAATGTGTGTTGAATCCCTTCAACAGCCGTACAACGAGTTTCACACCAAGGAATTTCAAAGTAATTATTTCAATGACAGATCAGGACTGGACTATCAGCACGTCCCTGATAATTCCAAAGATAGTACCTACTACTTTGGGGTTAGGAGTATGAGAGAGGAAACTTTCCTCAGTCTCAGCTAATTACACTGATGAAAGCGGATATAGGAGCTAGAAGGATCAGGGCTGCAGCCTGTGACTTACACTTTTGTAAATCTGGGAATGTCCACTGAGAGGAAGTATTCTGTTACTGAAAGTGATTGGGAGAACAAGGTGCTTGCTTGCTTACAGGGTCAACAGTTTTGTTCCTGCTTGAAACATTATCCTTAGATGAGGAAAGTTTTCACCATTTTTTTGTCTTGAATTTCTTTGTTTTTTAGGGAAAGCTATAAGGAAGCTTGTGCGCAAGGCGACTGTGGTGGCATCTAGAATCCTCAGATTTCCTTGACTGAATCCATCTGGGTTTAGCCCTAAATATAGTAGACAAGCTGCACTGCTTGCACTGATAAATTGTATCTTCCAAATGATAGACCAAGGTACAGTCATGTATACTAACCGTTTTTGATCTCATTTGACTCTTGATTCTGTTGCTTTTTGGGTAGTTGTGACAGTACAGTTTGTCCCCGTTGTTGTGGACTATCTTTTCATATCAGTATTCCCAAAAAAATATTAATTGAAAGAGACTTCTGGCCTGGCTCTTGGATTTGATGTTGCCAGCTCCTTACAAGGCTGCGGCTTGGTGGGAAACAGTCTCTCCTGAGACTTGTGAACTTGCCTTCAGTGGCAGGTAGACAGTGGGACTGTTGACAGCACAACTTTATGTGGTTTTACTACCCATAGAAAAGAAAAAAGTGCGAACCTAAAACAAAACTCCATATAATTTTCATTTTACTTTGTGTGCTCAGCAGTCATGAAAACAGACTGTGTTCTAACAAAGCATAGATTTTGACTATAAAATAACAGCTGTATCATGAAAAGAAAAAATAGATCAATAAAGCACTATTCTAAATGATAGTTAATAATTAGGTTTCCTTATATCTGCTTTGGTATCTCAGCTAGCTGTTGGAATGAGCAAGCAATCTCAGTGCCAACTGGCCTGCTTTCTGAGGTCAGAAATTCTCTTTGCTTTTGTTTTAGATGGGAAAATCTTCTGTCTCCTACCTGTGTCTTTTCTGAACTATAGGGGAGATAACTTTAATAACACAGAATATTACCAGTCTCAAGATGTTTCTGGAGTTGTGGTGTTGGTTCACGTTTTCAAAGACGTTGGTATCAAATAGAATGTATTGCTCTGCTTGGATCATCCATGACATCTGAAATTTTTTTAAAATTGTCTTATTTGAGCATGACATTGGTTGAATAGTAATCCAATTGCACAGAGGCTATTAAATTTTTTATTTTTACATGGTTTAGATATTGAGTTGGAAGACTTAAGAGTTGTCTTTTCTTTTGGCCAAAGATGGGGGGAATGCTTCCTGCATGTGTCTTCTCAGTTCCTTCATACTACATGTTGGTCTGCAGCTGTCCGCTCCTCCACCTTCAAATGTTGAGATTTATCCTTGTTTTGGTGTTGCACTCGGCTACGAAACCTTACAGTGGCTTCTCCCTAGTACACAAAGTACTTGGGGAGAGCAGCTTGGGTCTGGAATGCATGGTTGCAAGCTCAGATTGGTTGGCTCATTTGGCCCTTGGTGAATGTCCAGGTCTTGCTAAGGGAGATCCTGTACCAACTTCTAGTTGAAATCATTAACTGACCACAATAAAGGAGTCTGGTTGTCACATGCAATTTGTGAGTTGCATATGGCTTTGAAGTTGCTTATGTAGCATCTGTTTTCTGTTGTCTGGCAACAGAATATTAGATTTAAAAAATGAATGCCACTGGTGTTCAGCCTTGCAGAGTTGGTCTACAGATGGCTCTCCTTTTGAATTTAATTCTTTTACAATATATGTACTTGGTGAGAGGTTAATAAAAAGTTCCCATAATTATCCTGTTTAATTAGTACATTGCAGCAAATAATTGAAGAATATGGCTACCTTTTCAATTGACAGCAACAGCTCACGCCTTTGGGGCACAGATAATTTTCTGTGCGTACCATTAATGGAACAGGAAGATGAGTACATCTTTTGTTCCTGGGTTGTGATACTGTCTGTGATGACATTCAGCTGGCCTGTCATGGTCTGCATCAAACACTTCCCTGCCCACTGCCAATGCTTTGTGATAAGTCTTTGTATGTATTGTATATCTATCTACTGAGCATTTGGTGGGTCAGATCATTTGGGTGGCATTAATTCATTGTCGTTGTCCTAGAAAATTCTGATGCTATTTAATGGTGTGTTTTATAAAATATCATTCTCCCTTCTTTATTTACAATCTTTAGGAATATTCTGACTGCTAACAAAATAATTTCTGAACAGAAAAGGAACTCAAGAGAAGTTCCTTCTACAAGATAAACAGTGGATACCACATCAGAAATATCTGGGAGCTGGCAAAGAAAGTTAAAGCTAATTGTATGCTTTGATGTAAAGCTCTGGAATGTAATGCCTGCTGCAGAAGTGGTGGATGTGGACAGCCTGTCCTCCAGACCCTGACAATGGAGAGCAGAGAGGATGGGTCAGGCTCTCCTTAACCACACATGGAAGCCAGACTAAGGCTGTTGTGGCATAACATTGCTGTTAGTATAGATAACGCTGTAACAGTAGTAGGATGCTAGAGATAGTTTTAAAATTCAGCTAATAAATGAAGGAGATTCAGTTGTCGATAACTACAAAATTTAGAAATACCTGAAGCCCAGGGGCATTTTTGTGTTAAATGAAAAACATGTTTAATGAAGTCAAGTACCCAAAAGTCAGGAAAAGTTGGAGATTTGTTAATGTTGGGTTTTGACAGCTGCTTTTGTGTTCAGCTGTATAATCACAGTTTTACTTTAGCTTAGTAGTCACTCAATGAATTAATTCAATATATAGAAAGGTATTCTGAAAAAGTCATGGTAAATAAGTTTCTTTTACCATTGTTTTTGAGAGCTTGACCCAAAAATTTTGTCTTTATTTGAAAGGTCTTAATATGGAACTAAATGTATTTAGTAAAAGTTAAGATGTTTCAGCTAGATACTAGCTTGAGTTAGAGCACAATGATATACAGATCATCTTATTAGCTCCAACTCTTCAGCACAAAGGGCTGAGGATGAATATCATCAGAAGCAAGTAGGAGAGAATGCAGATTTGAAGTGTTCAGTGGAAGAAATCTCTGAGTTGGTTGTAGAGAGAACTGGTTATGCTAATTTAATAAGCACACAGACACAGAGACCTTACAATGTAAGGAGAGAAAAGTTAATTTGGAGTTTCAACTATTAAAAGGGATTCTATAGAGATAAAGCAGCTATTACTATAGTTGTGGATTTAATACAGAGGTAAATCATCCCTTTAGAAAGGGCAGTTCATACAGTCAGAGGTCTCCCCAACCAATGGGCCCAATGGATTTTCTGCATTGATTAAAAGGTGCAGAGTGGGAAACATGGAGGGAGGTAAGGCAGAAAAACAGGAATAAGCAGATCTTTAAATCTCATTGAAATTCATGGCAAGAGCATGAATTTGGCACAACAGAGGATTTCCAAATGAGCCTTCAGTTCCTCACACCAATGGCCAGGTGACAGGACTGTTGTTACTCTGCCCTGTTCTGTACGAGGAGTGAATAAAATACGCTGTTGCATGGTGTTTGCTTTTGTAGTGGTTCATTTTATCTCACTGCATTCCCATCTAAAAACACAACAAACTTGGTGAGCAGCTGAAGTGATGGTTTTTCAGCAACAGCATACTGGTATGAACTTTTATGTGCACTCGGCACTGCGACATCACCGAACGCTTGCTTGCTGCGCTGCTATTTAATGTTGCTCTAGCCGCTTCTGACAAGTTGATGTACTCGCACATCAGGATCCTGTATTGGTACATCATAGGGAGACAGAATGATCAGTAACCATGTTCCCTCGCAGGGCAGTGGTTATAAATAAGCTTCAGGAGGAGGTCACGTAGCCTTCTTTTTTTTTGCTCTTTTCAAAGATGTTTTCACTTTTCTGTATTATGGAGGTGGTGCAAACTTGAGCAGTCTTGTACCGCATAATCAAAGATTCCAAAAACCTGATGTGCCGTCACGTGTGTTTGATTATGCAGTGCTATGTTTTTTTGCCATTAAAATGTACTAATAACTAACAAACTTCCATTTCTGGCTACTTGCATATTTACGTACTATTCCTTTGTTATAGAAATTAAAAGTGAAAAAAATGGAATTTCCTTGGGAAAATTGATTATTCTGACCTTTGAGGAAACAAAAGAAAAGCTTATAGCCAATATAGTATTAGTTATTTAATTTTTTTTATTGTCTTCTTTTCTGTTTGGGTTTTATTTCTTCACCTATTTGTGTAGTGAAGCCATTAGCAAGTTTACATTAGGGCTCCAATTAATAAGGATTGATTTAAATATTAGCTTAAAAAAGTTATCTGCCACTTAGTTGATGGGAGAAGGAACAATTAAAGAGTTAATATAATGACTAGATAGCACATTTGCTCTTCAAAGTTTTAAATACTGTGTGAGCAAAAAGTGGTAATTACTTTCAATAGCTAATGTTGTACCCTTATCTTAATATATTTAGAAATCTAAACAGCTAAGCTGATTTCTGTCTTCAGAAGTTGTGTAAAGTCTTTGCATATTCTTGTGTATTCATGTGGTCTGGATGTATTCTAGCTCAGACTTTAATCAGATTTTAATCTGAGAAGTAAGCAGCTGATGCTATTTTATTTAGTAGTTATTTTTAAGCCCTCTTATAATTACACCTTGCAACTTTTTTTTACCTGCTTTTTGCTAGTATAATTTAGATAGCTTGCTTTAATAATCTTAGTAGATAATACATTTTTGCATGATTACTCTGCAATGGGGACATATTTCTTTTCTGATTAATAGTGATTCAGACTAAAGCACGTGGTCAATAAACACGTAATACAGTAAATATAACGATCAAACAGCAAAAGTGAAAACAGAATAAAAAAGTGCCAGAAGTCCTTCTCCAACCTAAAAATGAACAAACCTCAGATCAAATTCTCTCCACTTCCTAAATAAAATCAATGTGCACACACAAGGTGGTGTATGCTTTTACAGCCTAAAAAAAGGTCTGATTCTGGAAATGCATGTTCAGCTGTCACTGAGCAGTACTTCCTAATACTGTCAGAATATTCTACTAAAGGGGAAAAAAACCCCAAACTTGAAATGAAAAGGCCTTAAGGGTTATTGAAGGAGATCTGCATTCTTTCTGTTAAACTCAATTAGGAATTTAGAATACGTTTATCCAGGTTTTACCCATTAAACTTTGATAAATGTGAAAACAAGCATTCTGTGTACATGGTAACTACTTTTGGTACCAGATTGCTTAATGGAAAGGCAGTTATGTTTAAGTCATTACGATGTGTATGTATGTATTCTTCCTTGTTGTTTCCTAACTTTTTCACTGAACCAACAGAAATGACTGTAAGCTGACAGTATCTAGTTATGGTTTATGTTTAACATGTGTTTTAAACAATTTTCATGCTGCTTCTACTGTGGTAAAAGTAAAATCAGGATGTTGTTATGCTACTAAGTAAAAACTGGGGGCCCTAGGGGCTCTGGATTATAAATTGGTGGAGTTAACTCACATTGTTAATATAGCAATCAGTTACAATTTAAGCATAAAATCTGTTAAAAACTTGCCTTTTAATTAAGAAGTAACAGAAGGCACAGGTTAAATAGTGAGTCATTGTTTGCTAAGTATTTGAGCTTTAGGATAGACTATGGTGTTGGTGGGGAGTTCTGTTTGTTCTTGAGGTGATTTTCTTTTTGTTCCCAAGGGCTCTTATTTTTCTATTTGAGTTAGTGCAGTCCCATGACAGTGGTAGCTCCTGTGGAGCGAGTACCAGCTGGGGTTCCTTGCAGCATCTCCTACTGGTTTATTTACGATACAGCTTTGGCACCAATATTGGCTGAAGCCACACTGTTCTTAGAACAGCCTCATTGAAGTCAAGCTGTTATAACACCTGGTGTCAGCATGTAGAAGAATAGAAAAAAATAACAAAAATTGTGGGTGTGGAAAAAATAGAAGTCTGTCATTGCACTGAGCGTTGTGTCTGCTTGCTGCTTTGTTTCTGCCGCAGTTGCAGCAGATGCGAAGCTCAATGTGGTGATGTCTTTTGGGTGCTACAAATCCTTATATTTCTTTCTTTCCTCTTATTTAATTCTTAATGATTTGTAATAAAATATTCAACTATCTAGTCCACGGAATGATACTTAGCTTATCTGGTTTGCCTACACCAGAAAGCTAAACCAACCCAAAACCTCCTCGTATGCAGACATTACAGTTGCATTGGTCACTGAATTTTTTAGATCGTTCCATTTTCTTCCTGTTGATATGACCAATAATATATTGGATTTTAATCCAGCTTGTAGAAAACTATTTGATAAACAGATGTGTTATCCAGGAAAATGAGCATCATTTTTAATAGCTTGGGAAGCTGCTATGTTGTAAAACACTTTTATCAAAACTTTAATAGGCATGGGCCTCTTAAGGAAACTGATATAAGGCAGGGAAAGAAAAGACTGCTGTGCAGACTTAGTTTGATTAAAATGTTTTGGTAACGAATCCTTAATTATTTTAAAGTAAGCCACAATGGAGTCTTTTCTCCTGTGCTGATAAGAAACTGGGAAGTTTTCATATTGCATTCAAATGTATGATGTGAAATGAATTAGTTATTAGCTCTATCTCCTTGGGGCATATGCACTATAAATAGCTTTTTCAAGTCTATGGCTTTATTCTGCTCTGTATTGTCAGATTGCAGGCCAGAGTAAAAATGTCTCCAATCAGTTGCCCTCTGAAGCAATGTATATGATACAGAATTGGCTTTTGCAGATGGAAGTTTATTTTTATGGTACACAAGCAAATGGAGGACTCCTTGGTTCACTGACCCCTAATTTCTCAGAGTCCCAGGGAAAATAAAACACCTGTGATTGTGTTTCTGTCACCTGTGATTGTTGTCAGCAACAGCACTAAGGGGAAATCTTGGTTTAGTTATTGAATAAGATCTATAGTACTACTAGCAAGGTTGGGAAAAGGCTGTTTTAGTTTGGACTGTGAAAAGCCCTTACTGTGAAGCCAGTTATCAGATATATTGGCTTTGTGTTTTGTTCTAATAGCAAAGGCAAGTGAACTGGGGCCATAAATTAGTTTACAGCTTTGCATTTTGAAAAGGGGTTTGGTTATAAACCCAGAAGACCATGGTATTTTCTGTGGTACGTGAACTCTGGCATGTTGTTCATCTAGAGTTTTGTTTTGTAAGAAACAGGAGAGAGAACGATCCTTGCTACTAACACTTACACTGCCTTTACACTAACAAACCCAATGTGCTGCCCAGTGCGGCTCCAGATAGTTTTCCTTTATTTGAAGTTACCAGCATCTGAGGGTGTTAAAATTGCCTTAATGAGCTTAATTCTCTACTGTTCAGTTCAAAATTCTTATAAATCCAGGATTATACCCTATGTACTGCTTTTCACTGTTCCAGACAGACATGAACTTCAGACTCTTGAGGAAGTGATCACCCTAAGGAATGTACATCTTCTTGCTGATGTTTATAAAAGCTATAGCTACTTCCTTAGTGTTGAAGATAACAATGTGAACAAGAACGCTGAGTAACCATGTGTGACCTAAATGTTTTAGGTCTTCCAGGACAATTTATAGTTGTGACAGATAGTGTACAGACTACAGCAGTGAAGGATAGTGTGGCAAACTGCCACCCAGCGAGGTCCCTGCCATGGCAGCCTGGCTGCTTGTACTGACCTTCAAGAGTTGTGAACATCTGGTGAAAAGTCTCAGTGTGTAAGGTGGTAGCAGCAGCCTTGCCTTCTCAGTTGGGTAGCAGCAACATTCACGCAATTTGAAGTACAGTGAGAGGAGTTTGTGAGTCATTTGTGCAAGGAGGATGGGAGAACACAAGGAAACATCCCCAAAAAATCAGCTTCTGCCCTGTGGCTTCCAGAATTGCAAAGTTCTGGATAATGTATCATTTTTCAGTCTTCTTCAGTGGAGACACAGTTGTCTAAATCTCAGAGAATGGGAATGCCTCTTCTCAAGTACAACATGGCCTGTAGAGGTTTCTAAAAAAAATTAGTGCTACCTCTGTCTTGAAACACAAGATCCCCAAGTTCTTCAATATGCAAGTCAGAAGTGCCTTGGCTTAAAGTCACCCAATTCTGATTTAATTCTGGTTGAGGTGGTCTCAAACTCTGACTGAATCTGTCAGGGTCCTGATGTAGATGTGTTTAGATTCTTAATAAATTCCCTGAGCTTGTGCTGAGCTCTGTGTGGAGCTGCCTTGTGAGTGATGCTGAAGAAGAGAGGGAGAAAATGGCGGGGGGCTTTTCTGTGCTTTACCCGTGTTAAGGCAGCTTGGCACCTGAGGGAATTTGGTCTCAGACTCAGCCCAGGGGAGTTTGAAGGCACTAGTTCCAATTTCACTTTTTACCAGGTGAGAGGCAAAGCTGGATTGGGACCTTTGGCATCCCTGCTGTCAATGGAGCCGTGACCCTGGGGTAGCAAAGGACAACCTGCCAATAGGATGTGTGATACCACCACAGCAGCCTCTAAGCATATCCCGTACCAAATGCTCCTCCAGCTTTTCGATACCAGTTGCACTGTTACTCATCCTGCTCTGTGTCCCTGGTCTCGCTGGAGTGTGGCACTTTGTGGCATCACGGTATTTCTTTCTGTAGCAGTACCTTGAGGTTCAAATTACTTCTGGGCAGCCAGGACCCAAGAGCTCAGAGTCAGGGAGAGAATAATAAAGGTGAAGGGTGGCTATTGAGTAATTAGCAGCAGGTGGGGAGGTAAGCAAGTGTACTTAGCTACTACTTCCATTATGTTAATGAGCAACACACTTGTTCATTTGATTGCATGGCATTAGACAAAATGCTATATTGCTTTACATGGTTGCAAATTTTCTGCTGGAGTCAGAAATAGTAAGTAAAGGTTTAAAATATATTAAATATTTTCATGTATTATGGCATATTTTACCTTGCTTGAGTGATCTTGTATGCTGCCTTGGAGTGGCATATCATAAATACCATTATTATTATCCCTTATGCCAAAATGACATTGACAGTGGTTGAGATTCTCATGTGAACTGAATAGCATAGCTCTGGTGAAGGAAAAGGACAGATTTGGTACCTTCTGTTTAAGTTGTCAAGGTTGGCTGAATTCTCAGTTAATTTAAAATCCTGCTTTATGGCCTCTATTACACAGGTTTCTGCTTCCTCCTTGAAATCTCTCTTCTGGAGTGACAGAATGTAACCATAAATGTTGCTTTTTGTTGATTTTTTTTTTTTTTAATGCTTTATTGTGTGTGTGTTTCGCTTTGTTCTTTATTTAAAGTAACAATCCACGTTGCTTCATAGGCTTGTAGGGAGGTCTTTTTGCTTGTTTTTGCTTGTAATGTAAGTCTTCGGCACTGTATGAAAAAACCAGGCAGTCCAATTGTAAAATGCAAACAGAGTCCTCATTTTCTGTGGCTGGCAAACTTTCCCTTTTATCCCTCAGCCAACTTTTATCCAGTCCAATGGTTCTCCTCCTCTGTCATGCTTGCTAACTTTTGCAGATTAATTTTTTATGAGAGATGCTATTAAAATGACTTTGGAGATTCACATAAATTATCTCTGCAGCTTTCACTTGCTCTTTGTTGTTGTGAAGAATTTACTAATGTTTCTCTAAGGCAGCCTGTATTCTCTAAATCAGTACTGAGTGTTTTCTAATTTTGCATTAAGTAATTTCAACTTGATTTGTTAAGGAAGTAAAATATTAACTGTTATGTAAACTTGAATCGTGGGGGAAGGGAGGCAGAGAAAGTGTGTCAGTTTTGCTTTGTCATTTACACAGCTACTAAATCTTTGTGAAGTAAATTCAGCTGAGCCCTGCCTGCCAGGAGCAGCCTTGGTAACCCGTGTGCCATTGAGGTGCCTTTCTGAGATGCAGTTCTTTTTCTTTGTTCCCGCAAAGTACAGGGGTAGCAGTTTCTGTTGCCCTTCATTAGCAGAAAACTGTGAAATGGGGCTTTGCTGTTTCCCTGGCTCTTCAGTTTGTTCCCACCAGAAGAGGAGTGTAGACAGAGCCTCCCATTGCACTTTTAGATCATCTTTCCTTGAGTGCTAGAGTCTGAGCAGGAGTTTATACAGGAGGAGATTGTGAAATGGGTGTTTGCGTTTGGTGCGTGTTTCACTCCTTGAAGTGAGCAGAAAAACACCATTTATTTGCAGTGCCCCAGTGTGAGTAGAGCATATATAAATGATTAGAGCAGAACATTCCTGTAAATCCAGGCTCTAAAGCTCATCAAAACTGCAAGACTGGAGAGTGCAGCCCTTGTGGTACTGGATAGCATGAAGATGTTGGCTAACAGGTAGCTTGCAGGGTGCGTGTAAACAGCCTGTTCAGTCCTAAACTCATAAAAGGTTAACTGCTGTGGTCTGTCAGTGATGATTTTTACATTTGAGACTATAATGGTGAGTGTCCTTTCAGTCTTTAAGAGCTGGTGAAAATGATGGTTTTATACATTTATATATTTGTATTGTGCAAAGCTGTGCCTACAGACCTAAGATGTGAGTTAGCCTTCTATTTTGTTCAGCAAAACAGAACATACCTTAATATCTAAAAGTTTTCTTTAAGCTAAAGCCTCAGATTATTTTAATGTTGTTTCTCTTCTAGTAAAATCTTACACAGCTTTTCTTGTTGTGAATGAATTGATCCTGCTTTGTTACAGTTTCATTTTAAGGGACTAGGTCTTAAGTTTGGGAGAGCTGATTTAGGGCCAGATTTTACATGTGAGTTTTTATCATCTAAGAACCTTGTAATTTGCTTGCAGTTCACTTTTGAGCTGCCAAACTGAACGTAAACGGAACCTTTGCTACTTTTCTAATATAGCTTGAAAGCACTGTAGTTTATTTGAGGGTTTTCCAACATTTATGATTGGGAGGTAGTGCATGTATAGGTATGGAGGTTAATTAAATCAAGAGGTGAAGTTTGTAGAACAGGGAATGCTTCATTAAGCCCTGTGTGAAGTAACATGTACAATCTGTTCACAATACCCCGAGTGCCATTCACTGAGACAGTGTAATTACAGCTTACACACAATTTCATTAGTTTGTGTTTCTTCTACTGTGGTTGACATGTATGTTGTCTTCAGTGAAACCCTGGAATAGAGGAGGGACTGCTCGCTGGTGGGCATCTGAGCATACTGACATTCAGCAAATCATTTTTCCTTTGGGTTCTAAAATGTCTTATCCCAGATGTAATTAAGCTTGTAATTCATCAACTGACACATCTTTTTTTCCCTCAAATTTCAGGTCTAGCTGAAGACTTGTGAAATGACTCTTCTTGTACATGTTTTTTTTCTTTAAACAGATGGGAAACAATTACCCTTCCCCACTGCTAGTAGTTCATTTTTTGTTTGGGTTGTTTTTTATTAAAATGTTCATTTTTATTTCAGGGCAGGATATCATGACAGCCTCAAGATGCAGTCTTTAAACACATCTCTCTTTAATGTGTGTGGTGTTTAGGCAACTCTAAAATCTAGGTGGCTGTGAAGATACGGGAGCTTCAGTGAAAATTTAACTATATAGAGTCCCGAGTTTCTTTTAATAACAAGTTCTGCTACAGAGAACTGTGAATGCACTGAAATAGACTGAAGTATTATCACCAGCCTAGGCAAATTTGCATCTCTTTTGGTATGCATTTAGTTGATTCTCAGAGAGGGACTGTTAAAGCTCCAGTTATGATCTCTGCAAGTCAGAGACTAGATGCATACATAAAAATCCTGGAAAGTCATGTGAACCTACTTAATATTACCGTTGTGATAAGTCCCATGGGCCTATTCAGGTGAGAGAAATTAAAGATGAGGAAGCACTTGAAGGCACAGGTCTGTAGAGAGAAAAGCAATATAAATGAGGGTAATAAAGAGACCAGTGAGGAGGAATGAATGATGGGCTTTATTGCAAATCTTATCTGTACATTATTTCTTTAGATTAAAAACCTTCATAAATGTTCTTGAGAGAAGTTGCTAGAACGATGTAAGAAGAGAATACATCTGGGATGTAACAGAGGTAGCAGTAAAACTGACCTTCTGTTGTCCTTTTGCTTTCCTATTAATATCTTTAAATATCTTTAAAAATCTTTAAAAGGTTTATATTTTTATATATATATAAAAATATATTTATATATTTTAAAATATAGTTAGAACAACTATTTTAAGAGAATACATGCTACATCCATGCGGTATCCCAGCTCTCCCGAACAACGGCAGGTGCCAGACTGGTAGTGATCTTCTGTCATCAGTCCTCTGGCTGTACTCTTAAAACACTGAAAAGCTTAGGTCCTGCTCCAAAACTGTTTTACCCTTTGTTACTTATTGTATTTTTTGGTATCTAATAAATTACTACTAATACATTTCACAGAAACTATCTGCCTAAATTTTCTCATGCCAGGAATTATAGTGTTTTGTTTAGAGATCATGTCCTAAGTTAGTATTTGTGTTCTTTAGGGTTTTGATAGATTGCATGTATCTACTGATTTTAGTAAGTTCAAGTATTATATAATACTTTTCATGTAAGACTGTTCCACAGGAAAAGTTAGCAATAAAACATGTATGAAATTATATATGGACTTAAGCTAGATCTTAGCAGTACGTAAATTACTGCACAGACCTAGGCTGATGTAGCTTCAGAAACCGTTCTCTGCCGAAACCACCTTAAATCATCTGGCAGTGTTTCAGGAGTAGCGTGTTCTGGGGCAGAACTTCCAGGCTTTGCACACATAATGAAGAATTATAGGAAAGCAGATGAGGGAATAGGGGAACTAAAATGTTATCTGCACCATGTAACTCCAGAAATGGGTCTCGGTGCTGCTGCAAAGCACAGACTGCGTGGCAGGCAGATTGTGGGGAGGAAAAACTAGCATGACAGCTCTGGTTTTAGGCATGGTGTTTTGTGAATTTATGCACTGGGAGACTGTTGACTGTTAGCTTTAGGAGCTTTTAGAATACATTTTTTTTTTTATATTTGGCCTTTGAAGTGAAGAACTACATTGAGTTGCAGCTGTCTTTTATTTGAGTCAGTAAAATATAAATCATGACTAAGAGCAGTTATGTCTTCTCAAAATAAAAGGCTGCATGTTATTTATTCACTTCTGCCACAAGAGTGTATGATGGCTTATAGGTGATTAAAATGAACATGCCACCAGAATCTTATAACTTAGACAGTGCACAGCAAGAGGTGATGAAAAAAGCAGGATAAGTACAGGAAGCATGAGGGTTACAGTGGCAAAAGCTCATGAAAATACTTTCATATAACAATAAAAGCTTTCACTTATGCCTCATGTATGTTTCCTCACTGCATGTTGCCTGTGTGTCTTGCTGGTTATTTGATTTTTGGTTTTGTTAATGTATTCTACTCGTAGACTTCTGTCGTGATATTGTTTCCCTTGAAGTCCCTGAAAGGAACTCCTAGTGATTTAAACAGTGTTGGATCAATCTCAGTAAGCAAAGACTGTTGGGATGTAGTAATGAAGAAGCTGGCACTTTAAACTTCTTTAAAATGAAGTGTTTTGTTAGAATGAACAATGAAGCACCCTGTAATTCTTGTTGTTCATGTAGTAGGCGTAGTATTATGTAAAAAAACTAATATATATTTCATTATAACTACCCAAATATGAAGGGGAAAGGTTTGCTATTCTTCCCCCTGTTAACATCCTACTTACCTCTATGTTTGTATCATTTGTGCAGAAAAATGTTTTGTTTTCCACAACGTTGAGGTGATTGTGGTGAGGATATGGAATTGTTTTGGGGTGGTTTTTTTCTTATTTTTAAAATACATCTTTGTCACAGTTGGTGAAATTTTGTCATAGTTAGCGCTGACTGCGGCTAAGTGCATAACATCTCACTTCAATCCTATTGATCTCCTTGTCTTAGTGATATTTTGTAGTAGATTCCTAAATACTTAGAGTATAATATTATTATTAGCTCTAAGGATAATTTTTTCATTTAATGAGGCTTTCCTTACCCTTGTATCATTAGAAAATATCAAGTGATTACATTTGCACAGGTGATTGCTTTATCATGTCTTTAATGTTATGCCTCCAGTATTATGCCTCTTGCTTGGTTCCCATTTATTCACTTCAATCCTTCTGTTTCTGTTATATCCTTTTCAGCAGTATTATCATTTCATCTGACTTTGTGTAATGTTTCTTTATTCTAAAGGCATGCCATCAGAGAGATGTGAATTTCAATATAATTTTTTTAATAGTTGAAAATCCTTTAGATTAATGTGCTCTGCATTGACAGAACGCATTCTCAAATGCATAGGGCAAACGGGATCCATGTACGTTTCATGCTGTAAAATGTGGGGAGAGGAGCAGACTACTTTGACATTTGTGTCCAAGTAGAAAATGGTAGAGTCTGCCTTGTAACACATGTGTTTGTGTTTTAAACTTTACGTGGAGAACCACAAAAGTGGAAGAAATCTTATTTCCCTTTCTGTGGAGGTCCCATTATTTTCTGTAAGGTGGATTTGAGGGAGATATTTCTTAACTATTCAGACATGTAAGTATGCGGACAGAAAACTCATGACAGCTGCAGAAATATCTGACTCTGGAGTATTTTTAAAAACCCCATTCATTTGTGTCTTTTTTGCCCCATGTAGAGATCCTTCAAAAAACATCACTGCCGGTTCTGTTGATGGTATATACCTAAGAAGGACCAATGAATACAGAAACGTTTAGTGTACCAAATGGAAACAGATGTTTAATAAAATGTAATGAAATGTATTCACCTGTTTATGTGAGTGCTGCACATGTTTGATGGGTATAACTATTTATTAAACAGCTTGCCCATGTGTTGCCAAATAGTGGATTAAATTCTAGTAAGTCTACTTGAGTACCTCTATGCTCGTGAATATGACATTTAGTCTATTTATACCTCTCCAACTGGGTTAAAATGTCAAAAAGATGTATTTTTGTAGTATAAGTACCTCAATTCTTCTTGACATTATTTTCAGTAGCTCATTTTATATGCATATCTTTCTTTTATATTATCATCATGATGGTATTAATTTGGATGTGCAAATTAGCTCTTTGTGATGTTGTCATGTCAGCATCTGGATTCGAGATGTGCTGTTTCATAAGCATCACATCCTATCGCGTTTCATCACAGAGTCCCCTTTTCCTAATCTAATTATTCATAAGGAACCTTGGGGATTGTGCTAATAGGCATCTGAAGCTATAAAGAGTAATGAAAGTGGTTGTGTTACTGCTATGCAATTAAGTGTATATAGAATACCATTCATATAATTAAATTCAGAATTTTTACCACTCTTTTTCTCCTTTATAGTACATTAATTATTTCTCTGAAGTTAAAAATAATACTAATGGAGTTTAAGAGCTTTTTATGAGAGTTGTAGTATTTATAGTCATGAGTTTATTTCGGCTTTTATTTTTAAAGGCCTTCAGCAAATAAGTAGTGAGTTGTATGAAATTATTTTTATGGATTTTTCATGTTTGATGTGAAAAGGTGGAGGATGTTTCTGACTGAGGCAGAATTTGAACTGCTGGGAAACTAAGGGTGTGCTGTGTGTTTCTCATTTAATATCATGTCCATTGGTTTGACTGGGTGCAATACACATTATGCTGCTGCTGCTGGTAATGTGTATCAGCAGTCATTGCAATTTGTAAGTTCAGCCTGACCTTTGGTCCGGGTTCAGTTTTCTGTCTTTGTTCATTTGGAGTAAGTGTTTTGATGAATGAAGATTAAGTACTTAGATCAACTAGTCAATATGTTTTCCACTGATAATTCCATATTAATAAGTGCTGATGGTTAGTATCTTTAAGGTCTACTGACAGTCTGATTGAAATCAATGGCAGTTTTGCCTCATTTGGTTCAACGGGAGCAAGAATGAGTCTTTAACCAGCAGAAAATTATAAACACCAATCTCTGTTCATATGTCATTCAATATGAACAAGAGTTTTTATGGTGCTGTCAGGCTGAAAAAAATCCTTTTCTTTTTTGATAACAAAGCTTCATTTAGCTGAAGTAATCCCTAGGTAGCCTGTTAGAGGTGTCCCAGCTTTGTTGTTCTCAACGATAGGGAATGTGGCCTCTTGCTGATTCTTCTTAAGTAGTTGCTACTGCCTACAATAGCTTTGGTGACTGCTGTGCTGCTGAAATTTTGCTGCAGACATCCTGCATTAACCTAGTTGTCTGGAATTTTCATGTGAAAATCGGATTTTATCTTAATGCTGTGGAGTACCTGATATTAAATATATTTTGCAGTTCCTTTTCCCAGAACACTGGTGTCAGCCATGATGTTCCATGGTGATGAAGAGGCCAAGGGATTGTGAAAGCATCCCTCCGTCTTTGATTATACACAGCTGGTTGAGATCTCATCCTATGTTCTGGACTGCCTGAACTGTAAAAATCCTACCATCATTTTTAAATTCCTTATCTGCATAGTAACATGCTACAAAACTGAGTGGTGCCTTCATAAAACAACTCTTCCAGGATATCCTCTTAGTTTCTGCCCAGGTACCCACCAGGAGAAATGAGCTGTCAAGTTTGAATGAGAGTTCAATAGGTCCGGATCCTGTCTGACCAAATGACAGAATGTCAGAGGGGGACTGACAGCTTCTCTCTAATCATCACTGTAAAAGCAAAAGGAGGGAAGACAGAATGGGAAAGTGCACAGAAAGCCTGGTTTCTTGACTTGATTTCCAGATTGCTCTACAGCTTTAAAGGTCAAACCCAACACCTTAGGTTAGTACCTCCTTAATTATTAGAAGACAACCTTTAGAGTACAGAAATAGCATGCTTTTGGCACTACTCAGCAAGTGTTTGCACTCTACATTAGTTCATGCTTTGAAATATTCTTGAAGTACAGCAGTGCAGTGGTAGGTCATTAATCTACCCTTACAAAGGCAAAGAAGTTTTGCCTCTAAGACAAACAGTTCTATTAATCTTAAAATCTGTACAAAATGCTGGTGGTGCTTGGTCATATTGGTGAACTGCCAAGTCAGGTTAACACCACCAGATTTTGTACCATGATTCAGATTTTGATGCAGTGACTAGCAAATTTTCTAGCCATTTTCTGGAGTTGACCATTGCTGTTCCCATTTGCTGTTGAATAAAACAGCATTACTTTTGCATACCTTGTAAGCATATTCTCTTAGATAACAGACATGTCTGAAAATCAGTAAATGAGAAAAGAAAACCTTCAATCCATACAATCAGCCCTTTTAGTTTGTTTTTTTATTTTCATTTTACAGTGGTAAATTTTATATTTTTATTTTTCTCTGGGAATTTAATTTTTTCCACGTTACCTTGCTTTGCTTTGATTATAGGGTAAAATCTTTAATTCTCTGCACTAGTGTATTAAATAGTGACCAGTTGAAATACCTCTCACATTGGCTATTGGTTGCTTCCTACTCTCCCTATTACTTTTGCGTATTTGTGGTTTTCTATGTAAATATGAAAATAATAGTTTACAACAATTTAGAACAATAACAGATTTGATTTTGTTTTCCTTCCTAGTGTGTATGTATCTCTAATCATCCAAGTAATCCTGGTCAATGGACACTATTTCAGGATATTCACCTAAAAACTTAAATAAATAAAGCCTTTCCTTGAACTTTGCATGTGGTTAGTCATTGTTTTGTTAAGCCGGACTTGTAGTAATATGCTTTTGTTGTTACATTTTATATACAAATTATTATTTTAATGATCCTTAAGTTTAATTTTATGCAAATCGAATATCAGGGAGGTTTGCTGCCTGTTCTTTATTGTCAAATCAGTTTGTGTCTCCTTTTAAAGCCGATTTCAACACACAAGTTCAAATCCCTTAGATAAAGAATATGCTCACTTACAAAGATTGTAATTGATTTTTTGGCCCTGTTTTTAATACTTTGCACTGTAAATGACATCCCAGTGGAGAATAATCATCATACAGATGTTTGAAAGCTCCTTCCTGCCGAGTATGGTAATTGAAGTCTATAAAGTGTCATCAGACTGCACGTTGTTTCTAATTAGCACAAGGCAGTTTCTCTTAGCTTTGTATAGTTTTACCAGCTGGCTAGTAAATCTTGCCTGTTACTCAAAAAACAACAGATGAAAAGCATGAGATTTTTCTGGGTGGTTCGTAGTGTCTTGCTTTCCTTTATCAAAAATACTAATTTTTATATGGTTTCATGCTGACTTTCTGAAGCTATTCGGTATGATTTTAGCTCCAGCTGGTCAGGTACTACTCTGACATCTTTCGAAAGACTCTTTATCTCACATCATTAGGAGAAACATTAGTGCAACAATAAATTTTTTTCCTGGTAATAGGGCCTTTATGATAATGATTCTCATTTGTCTATTTTCTGAAGAAGGATCTCTTTTAGTGACTGCAGGATGGTTGGATGTTTATGGCAGTTTCCCAGGGAATACTTGGAACAGTTAGCAGAAATTCTTTCCTCTGCCCGCTCCCATTCCACTGTTATTTAAAAGGAGCTCAAAAATCTGGGCAAGATCACTGGGAAAAGAAGCTCCACTGCCTGTTTCAGCTTCCCTGTGTGACTGTACTTAAGGTATAGGTCAGATTCTGAGGTCCTTATTGAGGGTTGGTTTGTGCCTCCAAAAATGTACCTCCCTCTGGTAGGTTAGTTTAGCCCAAAGTAGTGTCCCTGTCTTTATGTCTTTCTGCACGCTCTTTTTGCCGTAAATAATCTGGGAGTTTATAGGACCTTAGAAGGCAGACAGGTAAAGAATTTGCAGGCCCTGAGTGCTTTTTTCAGGCATCTGTTCTAAGCATGAAAGACCAAAGTAAGAGCTAGCTCTGTTTGTGATAAGACTCTGAGGCAGGATGCATGATGATTTTTTTTAAGGTGAAGTTTATATTTCTCCCTTAAATGTGCTGAGTGCCTTGTCTAAATATTCAGGTATCACATCCAAAATTTGTCATGATGCATTGCTTACACGATTTCTTGTTGATTCCAATTGAAGGACACTCCAATAATGTAAAAGTCCACATTTTACTTGGAAATTGAGGAGGTTCCAGAACACCCTACATGAACAGCTAACAGACAATAATTTCTTGTGTATTCTAAGGCACTAGACTAAGATTTAAGAGGTTGATTTGATCCTTTCCAAATGACGGCATTCTGAGGAAATAATTTTGTTTCTACCCATCTTTATTCTCTGTCTGTGAAGCAAAATGATAATGATATACCTCCCTCCCTTCTTGTCTAGACTTCTTTGTGTTTGGGAAGAAAACAGTAAGTGACAGCTATGATCTGGAGAAGGCCTGTACTGTAAATAATTAAAATGGACTATTTCAGTTGGAAGGGACGTACAATGACCACCTAGTCCAACCGGCTGACCAATTCAGGGTTGAGCAAAAGCTAAAGCAAGTTGTTAAGGGCATTGTCCAAATGCCTCTGAAACACTGACAGGCTTTTTGGGCATCAACCACCTCTCTAGGAACCGTGTTCCAGTGTTTGACCACCCTCTCGGTAAGGAAATGCTTCCTAATGCCCAGTCTGAACCACCTCTGGCCCAGCTCTGAGCCATTCCCACGCGTCCTGTCACTGATCCCAGGGAGAAGAGCTCAGCACCTCCCTCTCTGCCGCCCCTCCTCAGGAAGCTGCAGAGAGCATCGCTCTAGTGAGGCCATCTCTCACCCTCCTTTTCTCCAAACTAGGCAAGCCGAAAGTCTTCAGTTGCTCCTCACGGGACATTCCTTCCAGCCCTGTCACCAGCTTTGTTGCCCTCCTCTGGACACACTCGAGCACCTGAACATCCTTCTTAAGCTGGGGGGCCCAGCACTGCACGCAGAACTGGAGGGGAGGCCGCCCCAGCGCTGAATACAGCGGGACGTCACGTCCGTGACTGGCTGGTTACACCGTGTTTGCTGCACCCCAGGACGCGGGTTGCCCCCTTGGCTGCCCGGGCACACTGCTGGCACGTACCGAGCCTGCTGCCCACCGGCCCCCCAGCCCCCTTTCTGTGGGGCTGCTCCCCAGCCACTCCTCTCCCTGTTCCTACTGGTGCCCGACATTGCTTCATCCTAGGTGCAGGATCCAGCATTTCAACTTTTTAAATTTCATCCCATTAATCCTAGCCCAATGCTCCAATCTATCTAAATCTCTCTCCAAGGCCAATTATAGGATTCCTCCTTACTGGTTACAGTGGAAAGTATACTTAGTACTTACAATATATTTACTATGATATTGCTTCACAGGGGACCCTCCAGTTAGTGCAAAGCAAGTGTAGAAGCAAACCTCTTTCTCAAATGAATTAGCTGCTGATTGTGCAAGTGCATAGGAGGCTATTAAACTAAAACCAGCATGTATTTAATCTGAGGTGGTATTCCTGGCAAAGTACAGTCACATGTTGCTTTCTGAAGTAAGAGAAGTTTATTTGTTACTTTGCTGATAAATACCACGTTGCTTACAGATAGCAATGTGAGATAAAAATATTGTTGTAGAGAACCAGATTCTTCCAGGGTTAAGAAATGGTGCCAGGGTCTGCACTTGTCCCCTCTGCTGCAGGGTGAGGCCTGATGGTACCTGCATGCTAGTATGAGCCTGGGGAAGGTGATGCTTTTCTCCACTCAACCAGCCTTTGGCAAAATTTCCAGCATCTACTGTATGGTTCTGACTTGGGTAAAACTTTTCTCTTACCACAGTCCTTTTAACAACTAACTAGTATGTTTCTCTATTGTTTTGCCTTGGAGAAACCTGTCAACTCCTTTTCTCTTCATCCTGTGTTTAATGGATATGTCAACATTGCTTAATGGCAATGGTGGAAAGGTACGTTTTGTAGTTAGCACTGAATGTGGCGGTGTGTCCTGACAGCAGCAATGTCTCAGGCACAGCATTGCACTAATGTTGTTATATTGGCTGTGATGTTGATTCAGTCTGTACTAGCTCAGATTTTTCTCTGCAGTGCTCTTCTGCAATGCATAAATATATCCTCATGCAAACAAAAATTCAGAAGCATCTCAACTGCATATCCATAATTTGTAGTTATAGTGGGATTAAAATAGACTTGAGGCTTCAGTTGGCCGCACGCTTCAGAACTGCTGTATTGCACCAAAGGCTGCTTTGCTTTGACAGCAGAGCAGTAATTACTCTGTTTTAACAACCAGCAATGATTGCAAGATGAAGCTTTGAGGATGTGGGGGTGGGGCCAGGGAGTTGGAAGTCTTACACTTTTGTCAAGGGCTTAGATGTCTTTGTGTTATCTGTGTGGGCTGCAAATTAGCAGCTCTCAAATTATATGGCTCGTTGAGGCATGGCCTTGGGGAAGGTGCCTGAGCCGTCACGGTATGCTTTGAAGCGCCCCAGATCTGGGGAGGCTCCTAAGAAAATTCCTCTTTATAGAGGAGACGGAAATCTGACCTACTGATGTTAGGGTTTCCATACTATTTTGTTTTTAACTTTTCAGCTTTAGTGGTATGCTTGCAGAAGCTATATTTTGCATTTAAACTTTTCGTGAAGAAGGAATGATTTTGGAGAAGGATTTTGATGAAGAAGGAATGTTGAAACATGATAGGCATGAAGCTTTGAAGTTCCTGTTCCCCAATTGTTAACACAACGAGAACAGGCTGAGCTTCCACTTGCAATATTCTGTTATTAGGCTGGAAAGAGCTTTCAGGGTTGTTTTATGTAATTACTGGGTTACCTGCATGCTTCTACACTCCTGGGTGGGAAAAAAATCTGAAACTGCCTGACCAGCAAGCAGTTGGTGGTTTAAACATTGTCCATAGCATTTGTAATGTGTGCCGATCTAGTCCAGTTACATCATTGATGCCCTCTGGGACTGTCCCAAAACAGGGATGTTTATTTCCTGAGGCTGTTAACAGTGTTTGAAGTTTCTTTATCAGACACAGACTGGGGAAAGGGGCATTGATTTTTAATGTCTTCTGTTCTTTCAGTACTTTTTTTAATGAGTAATTATACATATATGATGCATTTAAACTTGAGGGCAAATCCATCACAGGGTTTTGCACACTCCAGCTATCTAGAATTCAGTCTTTTAGGGCCAGAAGTTCCTCTAGTTCCTGACATAGTAGGGCATTTAGCATGCTCTTCTTTTTCAGCATATGAGTAATGCTATATATAAATAAAGATTTTGGCCTTTTTTGAGCTGAATCTTATGAGATGAGCTTTTAGACCAATGTAAAGTTGTGTAAGTCACAATAAATTTTGTATTATGTTATTTTGATGCTCATATCAAACCTTAAAGCAGTAGGGTTGATAGTGAAGCTGATACAGCACAGTTGTCTGGTCATTCCCAGACCAGCTTAGGAGCAGCCTTTGATGTTCTGTTAGTAGCAGCAACCCACGTTCACACCAAAAAATCTGATTTTTCTGGTCTTGGGATTGTTATATAAACTTGCTGAAGAGATCTTGATGCAAGCAAGAACAACTAATTGCATGATCTTTGGGCTTGGATTTAGTTCACGCATTTAAGCTAGTGACACTACCTGGATAATTCAAAGAGGTCACAAACCCTGATTTCATAGGATGCTTGGAATGGATCTAATATATTACAGTGCATGTGATACTCATCAAAGAAGTATTAGGCACTCCCAGAAGTCCCACAGTTATATGATCTTGCAGCAGACCCAGAGGCAAATTCAGACTTGTCAGCTGAATTGCCTTTGGAACCTGCCAAGCAAACAGATGCTAATGTTAGATGAGTATCTACAGGGCTTGGCATCGAGCTCCAGTGACAGCCAACAAGCCCTGTGTGTGACCTTAGCTTGCTGTTCCACTGCTGGGAGTCACTGAGGAGGTGTCCAGTGATGTATAAGTTAGAGCTGTATGTTGCTCACGATATTTGGATATAGTTTATCTGGATCCTGTAGTCAAAAGTGTGTGATGAGTAGATTTAAACAATGCCATCTACCCTTGTGCACTAAGACTGAGAAAAGCAAATGTGGTTTGTTTTCCTTGTGCTAGTTCTACAGGCTCCAGAGCCCCTTGTACTCTGGGAAACCCTGTTCTCTGCCAGGCGTAGCAGAAAACGATAATGCAATTTGATGTACCAACGTGTGAGTGTTACTGGTCTGTGTGCAACACTGATTCCTGGGAGCTGCAGTCACTAAGTGCATCTGCCTTAATAAACTGAACGTTTGGGAGCACTGCAACCAGCTGGTATGGCACGGAGGGGCTTGTGCCTGTGAGGGTGACATTCCTCTATTTCCAAAACGTTGTGGCTCTGTGCATTCTACCTGTTGAGAAATGTCCTCAGCATGCGATAACCTCTGAGGCATGCCAAAGTGGTGTTTGGGGGAGAGCAATTTATCACAGCCAAAAGCCTGTGAAGGTCCAGTCTTAGCAATTTAACAGTAAGAATAACAGCACTGCATAACCCAAGAACATCCTGGAGCTCTCCATTTACTGGCACAGATACGGCTGTTGTCTCTCTGCTTTCCTTGTCATCACTCTGCGCTTAAAGACTCTGGCTCTAGCCCAGCTCCTAGCTCCAGCCCTTCATGATTTTTAAGATTATAACCCCTCTTCCTTCACCCAGAAGCCTGCTCACTGGGGCTTTTTCTTCCTTGGTGCATGCTGTTGTGAGGCTTTGTTTGTTAGGTCTCCATCAGTATATTTATTTAACAACATGCATACTCGTTTGAACTGAATACAGGAACATTTAAGTCTCTAGACAAGTGATTAAGAGCTTTATTAAATAGAAATGCTTTGCTGAGCTGCAGCCTGGATTATCTGTCCCTTAGTATGTGTATAATCAAAACCGCTTCTCTGATCTTGGGTAAAAACTCTGGAGGATCTGTTTAATTTTTTCCTTTGTGTAAAATGGGAATGCTAACATTTCCTTACTGACTTCCTTGGGTCGATGGGGGGTTTAATGCCTGGAAAGCACTTTGAACATGAGAACTGCTGTGACAGAATAACTGAGAGCTTTGCTTCTGGAATTTAATTGCTCAGTTAAGCAGGGGGAAGAAGAAGAAAAAAAAAAAAAGTAGTTCAGAACCAGCTGGCAGTGAAATTCTATTGAAGTTTGTATGTAATACATGGGAAATAACATCCATATTGACTTTGGGTATTTAGGATTGTATTCTAAATTTTGGATTACTTTTTATTACTCTTTGATATATTTTAAATTAATGATTTTCCTTTAAAATGCTAAATATGGGTGGGTTTTTTGTTGTCTTTGTTCTATAATATCCTTGTAGTAAAACTTGATGTTTGCTTGTTGTAGATTGTTGCAATTATTATGTGCAAGCATGATGACTTCTGATGCTGAAAGGAAAATTAGTATGTTTTAATAATTCGTACACTTTCAATTTTTGGCATTTATTTGCTCCAAAATGAGGGGTGAGGTTCAAGGTCTTTCTATGCTCTCAATAAAACCCGGTTGCCTAGCATTTTTAACACTTGGCAGCACCATTTCTAATCTGTCTTTTGCTGGCAGCCAGGCTGTGCAGCTCTTCGGTGGGAAGTAACATGGAGCTGAGCAGAAGCTCCCAGCTCAGGCAGGCTTCATTCTGTGAGTACCAGTTTAAAGCTCACTCTGGAAATTGTAAATACATAATGTGATGCCCATGGCAATTTTTTTCCTTTTTGCCCTCCAGTGTTGGTTGGTAAGAGGAGCGGACTGGCAGGTTTCCTAATTGTGCTAATGTTTATAAAGCAGAGTGTTTCAAGCCTGTTGCTGAATCCTTAACTTGGATGACTGTCTCATCTGACAGCAAACACAGAAAGAAATGTCCAGCTGCATTTTTCTTTCTTTTTTTTTGTTTTTTGCCAGAAATCTCAAAGAGTAAATTACTAACATATGTTACACAGTGTAAGCTGTGAAGAAACTTTCAGGTGTTGTGAAGTTTAGAAGCTTTCTGGGCATGTCTTTATGCTAAAATAGAGATTGATCTGCAGTGTTTTCTTAGTTTAAGGTTTTGCTTGTAAGAATAACTATAAGCAGTGTTACCAAATGGCTTAGATTTACCAAAGGTGAAAGGCTTTCTAGTGAGTTTTCCATTTTGTTCAGGTTGAACAGGTTGGAGGGGATCGGTGCTTCCCAGGCTTAGCTGCTTTGGATATCCCTAGCAGCTGAGGTACCTGCTGGAAGCAGGGCTGGAGTCGAGCCCTGCGTTGCCTGTTCATAGGCAGGGACGACTGCCAGTCTTGCAGCACTGAGAGGCTGCTTGGTTACTGCAGGTGATGCAGTACCACTGTTTGGGAGCCCCTGAAGAGGTATTAAAAGGAATTGCAGCAAGCTTTTTATCAGTCCACTGAGTATTTCAGATTATGAAGGCACAAAGCAGTGCACTTAGTGACTTCAGCAAGGATAATAGTAACATTAATTAGGCATTCTGCAGAACTAATGACTGAAGCTTTGCAATGTCTCCCTGATCTAAGCAGGTCACCTTGAACATGAAGAAACTGAAGTGCATGAAAACTGTAGCCAAAATTTTGAGAAACGTGTCCTAATTTTCAGCTACACCACCTCTGACAAATGTTGACCTTATTTACTACTGAAGTAGTGGGAAACTTTCCAGTTACCTTGGTGGGCAGAAGGTCAAGTCTCTTTGACCTCTTCTCCTGGAGGCCTTGCACTCTGTGGGAGAGAGATGGGTTCCATAGGCTCTGAAATAAGGATTTTGAGCTTTTAAACTAGGAATAGAAGTGGAG
Source organism: Falco cherrug (assembly GCF_023634085.1). Lineage (NCBI taxonomy): Eukaryota > Metazoa > Chordata > Aves > Falconiformes > Falconidae > Falco > Falco cherrug. Next base: position 51,502,971 of record NC_073697.1, read on the forward strand.
GGGTCCCTTTATGAAAAACTGAATCTCAGTGACTTGTATTCAGGCTGAAGTGGGTTTTTTAGCACAGAACCTGATAATCTGTTTTACATATTTGCCCTGTAGGCAAAATTATTTTTTTTCCCATTGACTGTGCTCCAATAGTTGGGTGTCATTTCCAGATTTTCTAATTTGAGAAATATAGCTAGAAATTAGCATGTGACTAAAAATTTGTTGAAAATGTTTTCTAAGCTCTTTAAATAAATACATACAAAAAATGGTGGAGAAAAAAACCAACTCTGTGAAAGCTTAAAGCTAGAAACAGTAAATCACAGTGGTCATAGGTGCTCGTAGAGGGGATGTAAATTTTGGGTTTGGTTTTTAGGTTCTGTTTCAATTCTCTCTTTGAGTGAGCGTGAACCTACATTCAAATATTCTGAATGGGAAGGTGCTTTCTTTGGTCCCTGAAGATACAGGGATGCATAGACCTGTGAAACTCAGTGGTATCCTGATGGTCTCATGATCAGCTAGGGCTGATGCAGGCCACTGAGGTATGTACGTGTAGCATTTCTAAAAATCCAAAAGTTGGAAATTAAAGATGAAAAAAAGGGGAAGATTTGCTCAGTGCTTGCCAGGATTTGAGGTTAGGAAATTTGCTTCTGTTGTTGTTTTTTTAATTATTACTATTTACTACCATCCCCAGCTGAAGTGTTCTTGTTTCAAGCAGCTTTTAAAAAGCTGTACAGCATTTGACCCCGTGGTTTTGGATTTCCTATGAGGAAGAGATTGTTCCACTTAGAAAGAGAGGTGATATTTAGCCCAATAAACTTCCATTTCTTGCTTGACAGTATTAAATGGTGCTATTTGGATTTTTTCCTCGATATATTTGTCCTTGCTAGCAATGAAGCCAGATAAGGTGTCAGTTAGGAAAACAACTACATGAAGTGTAGTGGACACATGTCTATAGATCTCATTCTTTTATTGATTGATCACCCTGTTTCACTGATCCCTGAAGGACTTACGCTATTGGCATCTATATTCAAAGTTTGCTTTGGCAAAATTGGCTCCCTGTTGTGTTTTGTATTGCCTGTACATCTAACATGGAACAAACACGATTTTGCAGCACAAACTCTATCAGGTTTTAAAGCCATAATAAACAGGAAAAAAAGCAAAGTGAAAGATTTGCCAGGGTAAGAGATAATCCTAGGGGCAAAGGGGTAGATAGATCCTTCATTTCAAACTACTTTGTTACCTTCTGCTGTGGCATTTCCTTGTGCTCTTTCATGCTTTCTTAAGCTCTCATGTGTGCACGTGCTCTCTAACATATGCTCTTCTGTGCCCTTTCTCATGCTTTTGCTCTTTCTAACGTATTCACGTGCTCTTTCTCTCTCCACCTCACGCATCCTTTCACTCTCTTTTTCTCTTACCTGTCCTTATCATATGGCCACCCAACTGTGTACTGGCTTACCGTGTATCCTGTGTTGTTTTGGTGAGGTCAGGTAGTTTGTGTGTAGGTCAACATCTCTTGTTCTACCAGTAGAGTGGAGTTGGCTTTCTGGTGTGTTGGCTTTTAGTGTTAAGTTTTTGACCCAGCCAAGGTGACAGTGCGATGTGTGAGATTTTGCAATGTGTTTACTTGAATTTTGAGGGGTTGTTTCTGGTGTCATACAATCCCTGGATCCAAGATACTGAATAACACTGCTGTGAACCAGAATGGATGCACGTTACAAGTAGGATATTGCTTCAAGTAGCAAATTTAGCTGTTTTTAGGGATCTCTCTTCCAGCTATTTCAGAAAAGAAGGATTCATCTGACCCTCATGCCTTTGAGGTTTTGCATACCTTGTTTTCTAGCTGCTTGAGGAAACCTTTGTAACTTCAGCTTAAAAAAAGGTAGCAGGCTTTTTCTTCCCATCCATTTTTTTCTTTCCCCTTTTTATTATTGTCCAAATCTAAACTAAATGCTGACAACACAGCTCACTCTAATGGCTTTCCCTTCATGTGAGATACTGTTATACTGCTCCCCTTTTATCTACCATTTGTCCTTTTGTTTTATGGCACTCTTTGTTGCAAGCTGCTTTGTTGCTTCTTCCAGATTATGCTCCTCAGGGATTTTTGTATCAGTATGACTGAACATTGCTTGCAGCCATGCCAGACTGAGCTGTGATCTTATTGGATTTCACAAACCAAGGTTAGGCCAGGTCAGAACTTGGTTGAAATAACATAGACTACAAGATTGTCTGCTAGCCACTGGGAACATGCACAACAAAAACCTGACCTAGATGCTGATTCAGTCAGATCAGGCTGACAGTGTTGCCATGCTGATTGTGGTGGATGTGATACAAAGGAGATGCTCTAACCTGTTCTGGCTGGTAGGATTTCACAGCATTTTTTTGAGAAAAGTGCTGATGTTAATTCCAGTGTTTTGGCCCATTCCTATTCTGTCAGGTTTACACTACAGTTCAGTGGAATATTATATTCTCTGATCTTCTTTTCTCTGTACCATTGTGTTATGTTTTTTTGCCCTCAAAACTTGCTATCGCTGTCCAAAAAGCTGCGTTTTGGTGCTGGGTGAAATAGTTTTCAAATTTACTTTTCTTTTCTGATCTTCTGAAGCAAAATAAACTATACCAGGGACTTCAGCTAAAAGGCCCCAGAAAGGGTAGAAATTATTAGTAAAGGAAACATACAGAAAATTGTAGTTGAGCTTTATTTATTGTTCCTTGAGGTTTCTGACCAAAAGACTGTGTGGAAATGAGTAAGTATGTTCAGACTTTGCTTTGCTGAGTGCATACTAGGTGGGAAATGGCATGCAATTATGCTAGAATGCCTGAAAATAACGCAAAGATCTATTATATAGATACAACTTTTCCAGTTCTTGTAAAGGTATTTGGACCTGTTTCTGTTATATAGAAATAAGCTTAAAAAAAACAACCCTTAAAATAAATCTGTAAGAGGCTAGAAAGTGAATATTGAAAACTACACGATGGTTTGAAATAAAGGCCTGAATTAATGTGGGCTACATGTACCAGCCTTTGTTTCATGCCACCCCACATTGAGCCTGAGATGGGGCTGCTGGAGGGTTCATTTGCCTCCACCCATGCTGGAACAACGCTCATGAAGTTGAGGGAAGAGCAGTACAATCAGTTAGAGATATCTTGATGTGCACAGATGTACATTGATAGACTTAGATCTATTAGAAAAGCTGAATATATCTAACGAAGCAGCAGCTGTTGGGTGCAATATAGCCATTAAGCACATTTAAAGAGTGTGAATTGTCAAGTTGCAGAGGAATTGGTTAATGAGGTACAAAAGGGCAGAGGTGACTAGGAGTCAAGGAATGAAATACTTCAGACTGGATCAGGAAACACTTCCCTTCAGTTTAAGCTGTAATGTGATGTCTTTCTGTAAATATGTGAAATTAGAGTCTGGGGAATGAAGTCTGTAATGTGGTGTAGCTGCTGGAACAATTTGCTGTGGCAGGATGTGGAACAGATGACCAGGTGTATACCCTGGTTTTGAAGGCTTTTGGTTTACTTTTCCCAGTCAGCATCTGTATTTTGAGTGTCCAAGTTGTGCTTTTTAACTGAGTGAAAATGTTGAGCATCACGACTGTTAGATCCAAATTTATATACATTTTTGCATAGACGAAATGGGGAATCTAAAAATGGAGTAGGAAGATTAGTATTGGATAAAAGTTGGGATTTGCAATCTGATTGGAAACATTTGCCCATTGGTGTTGAGGTTACCCATAACTGTTCTTAATAGGTAAATTATCTCTGTCGCCAATAATCCTAATTGTTAGTGCAAAGCTCAGCACTGCCAGCAGAGATATGGAAGGTGTAGTGCAGAAGTCTGGAAGGAGTCTTTCATCTCTGCCATCCCTTGCCAAGGGCTTACTGTACATGCAAATTCATCAGCTCTTCCATTGTGAGGCGTTTATATATCCTGGAGAGGGTGAAATCTGATAGTTAATTGCTCTGTATGCTCAGGGAGCCATTCTCCGATAGAAGAATCTGCAGCATGGGACATAGTGGCTGATGTTGCCACAGCATTAATAAATATGTAGGGGAATGTTCTGCAGAAGGGTATGAAGAGCTTTGTTGATTAATTCTGTTCCTACCTCCTCTGTCTTAGGAAGAGCCATCCTGGCTAATCTTTTTTATGAAAACAGCATGACTAGTGTTCGCCTGCTGAAGAGATATGCTGGACAAGATTTTTTTTTTTTTTTTGGCTGTTGTTTTCAGCTGTTATTTACAGGATCAATAAAACTGATTTTCCAGGTCAAGGATAATTTTTTACCAACAAGCTGCATAGCCTTTAAGGTCAGAATATTTGATCTGCTCTTTTTCAAAACAAGTTAATTTAAAAATGATAGGTAGTTTTCAGTTCAGAATTAGTTTTTCTAATAGAAAGGAGGAATGCATCTTGAAGAAACACCTTTGGGGGGAGAGAATTTTGCCTCAGAACAACATCGTTACACACTGCCCACAGATACTTAGCGTTTTAGCTGCTTTTCTTTAAACTAATCACTTAACTGCACACAATATTTTAATGGCAAATGCAATATAACTCTTTTATTAGAACCCTGGTTCAGTTACTATTGAAGTCTGTGCAAATACTGTTGTGGACTTTATTGGACATTGGCTGATGCCTGGGGTGACCTTGGAGAAAACATACCCTCCAAAAATATGACCACCCCTCTTAACCCTTCTTTAAAGTTCAATATAATATTTTGTGACCATTGTGAAGAGTATTTCATACCATTGTGGAAATATTCCAGACCAGTAGCAAGTGTATTCACACATGTAAGTTCAAATGCCATTCATTCCTTTTGTACAGTTATTTTATCTGCTTCTTTTGTGACCTGTTGAGAAAATCACATATATATTACACAAGCAGATGCATACACACACAAATACACACATAATTTTAACAGATATTATTGCCTCTCCTCTGCATTTACCCTTTTCCCCCAATGCACACTTCATGTAAGAGCCTCCATTCTAAAAGGACTGTCATTATGAGACTTCTGCAGTTCTGTCTGCATGGTTGGGATAAGAATCAGCTTTAAACAAGTGAAATTGTGCAGGTATCATTTTATAAGCAGGAGCTCATACCTACGATCGGTATAAAGTTTGCAGGATAAGAACAAAATAGCCAAGAAATGTTCTTCCACTGGAGGCACTACAAATGAATTTATATGCCAGAAAAGTTGATTAGATTTTTAGATTTTAAAAAATGCAGGTTTTTAGATCAAACTCAACCCATTCCAAGCCCCAGAGCATCACCAACTATAAGTAAAGTCTTTCTACTCTTCCTGTACTCTAATGATACTAGGGGGTTTTGGGTATTACATATAAAGTACACAGTCTGTGGAAGTCCACATAAAAATCTAATGCCATTAACTCTGAGGAACTTTGGATTCAGACCCAAAATACTGTAAATTGTCATGTTCCATTTTTCTCGAAGTCTATACATCCATATATTTTAGTCAGCAAAAATGAAAATTACATACGCACTTTATGATTACCCCTTTCTGCTTTATTTATGTAGTGTGTGGAGGAAAAAAAGAGGAAGTGTTGTTTGTTTGATTTTATTGTTTTTTTCAGTCAGTAAAATTTGATGGTGAAGATGTCTTAAAGTTAAAAGATATTTTTCTTTACCATGATCAGTGTGAATTGTTTATAATGTTCCAGTAAGAATCTGGCTTTTGGATGGCGATGTTGCTGATGACAGCTACTGGCAGTAGAAGCTTTCTATCACTCAACTGCTAGTTTATTAAAAGAATAATAGGAACAGATGTTTTCAATTCATGAAATGTATCAAGTAAATGGTACATCCACTTGTTATTCCAATTCCTTTGAATTTTAGTGAACTCATTTGGGGCTAGGTTTTCAAAAGAGCTTAGCCCACTGTTGCCTCGTTGCTCTCAGTATACACTGATGGATGATGAATATATTTGAAACCCACAGCTTTTTATGCCTAAGGGGGAGCTAACTACTGATGCTTCTAAAAATCTGGCCCATATTTCTGATGAGTGAATACTGATCATTATAGACGATTCATACGTGCAATCTCTGAGTAATACGCTGCATTTGTCTGTGACTGTATATATGATGGCTTCTTAAATTACTATTGCACTAGGCATTTTAATTTAAATTATGCTAATAGCATAGGATTAACTGTGGATTATGATTCTAGCATTTACTGTCATACAAACAGAAGAACCAGTTCTTTTGCTCCTGCAGTCTCTTTCTCCCTTCTCATTCTGATGTATAGTAATTTGTACTCGAGGCTGGCCTCAGGTTTTGATTAGGTTTCTTGTCTAAGCTGATGCAATTGCTTAGGGAAGGGCAGTTGCTGAAAATTAGAAAGAGACTGAGATCTTTTTATCTTCTGATGACATATTTTTATGGTGCTGAAATGATTTACTGAAAATGATGATTAGAATGGGCTCTTGTCAGCATTGCACAGTGAGTGGTTCTGGTTTGCCTTCATTCCTCCGTGAGAGGACAGGCTATGTGTGCTTTGCTTTTGTATTCTTGGCTAAAACACATATTTGAGAAAACTAGTGCAAGGGGTTATGTTAAAACCCTCATAAAGAGTAAGGAATAAATAATACATCAACATGACTGAGGTGTTACGTTGGTCCTTGCTAGTGGAAATAGCAGGACGTCAATGCTGTTGCTATCGCCAATACTGAAAAAAAGCTTTGTAGCGACCTGAAGTTGCTCTTCTTGAAGCATAACTTCTCCAGAGATCTCCACTCCCAAACTGCAAATGTGCTGGAAACACAGATTTGCCTCATTATGTTTGCACTTGTTTCATTGTGTAGTAACCTCTGATTGAAATGGCATGCAGCCTGTTTGCATTAGTGACTTGCTGTTGAATTCATCTGTCTTCCTTCAAATCCCTCATTTGTTGCATTTTTTTGTGGATTGCTTGTTACGTCGAATGACTTTGTTTTGTAGTAGCAGTCTAATTTTTGCCTTTTTTCTCTTTTTCTCTCCAGCTGATATTATTTCTACAGTTGAATTCAACCACACTGGAGAACTGCTGGCTACTGGTGACAAGGGGGGTCGGGTTGTTATATTCCAAAGGGAACCTGAGGTATGTGAGTTACCAATGTAGTCCTTAATAGCTTGCTGAAACCTGGCTTCATTTTTAGTATTTTATTTTGATCTAATAAACCTGTTTATAATCTCAAGATTCAGTAAAACAGACTGTCACCTCTTTGAAGAGAAAGTGAAAGAGGGTAAGGATCTTTTACTCTGAAGTTTGCTGTCCCAAACAAAAATGCTTTAAAACTCCAAAATTCTAAGCTAAGAAAAAAGAAGGTTGTTACTGGTTTACTTCTACATTGTTTTAGTAGCTTTTGCCAGTTTGATGGAACCATTCCATTTAAAACTATGCCTTTGCTGTGATACCTTTATGTTTCACTTTTAAGTTCGGTCTATCTGCAGTATCTTTTGTAGAAACCTTTCCTGAATAATTGACATCTCTTAAGAAATTCTGACTTTTATTAAATGTTGCTTCAGTTCTTACAGGAAATTTAATCCCTGTAGAAACAAATCTGTCAATATCATGTTTAAAATGAGAAATTAAGTTACAATTTCAATATTTTTGTATTTGTAAGGCTGCTTATACACGTTTCCTAAGAGATGGACATATATCGCCATCATAAACCACATGTTTTTGTTGTTGTTATTCTCCATAGAGTAAAAATGAGCCTTACAATCAGGGGGAGTACAATGTTTACAGCACTTTCCAGAGCCATGAACCAGAATTTGATTATTTGAAGAGCTTGGAGATAGAAGAAAAAATAAACAAGATCAAGTGGTTACCACAGCAAAATGCAGCTCATTCACTTTTATCAACAAATGGTAAGATAGATGAGAGTATATAGGACATACCAGCATTTTGCTCTTGTGCATTGTAGTGCTCTATGTTCATTTTAGTCTACTGTTTTAGTAATTTCCTATTTTAGAGTTTACCAAGAATGTTATACTGACTCTGATATCTGTTATTTATGCATTTTATTCATAGTCATAGGGTTTTTCCTATTGACTATCCATAGCCAGAGACCTATCCATTTCTGCTATTAACATGCAGTGCTATTCTGAAATAAATTTGGTGACAAAGGTATCACCTTACTCAGCAGCTGTGTTTCACCAGGGATTTAGAATTTTGTCTGATGCGTTTGTCATAACTTCTGTTCTTCATAGATGTGTAAATGAATATAGATGAGAGAGATTAATTTCTTTTTCTTTTCATTCATTATTGTCAGAATGGTTTATTTATGGTTTAAAGACACAAATCTTTGGAAGGCAATAGGAATAATAGTTGGACATGGATACTGACTCATCTTTCTAACATGCTTAAGGCCTATTGATTAAAAAAAATGCAGTGTTAATGCTAAGAGGGCCTATGCAGATGTGACATAAGGGAAAGAAATTGAATGGAGCCTAACATGCACATTTAGAAACATTTGGACCCCCACAACCTTTATTATTGATGGTGATGCATGAGAGAAATATCCAATTTTAAATCTTACATCTCATTATAATCCAAAAATAATTTTTCTTCTGGAAGTTTGAGCATAATTGGGAATTGCCGATAGAAAAATAGTGTAATCTCACCTTTGGGAATTGATGCTTTAGGGCAAAGTTATTACTTCTAGCTAAAATTTATAGCAATAAATACTATTTACATTAATTCACAGTAGATAGCAAATTATGTTTTGTACTCTGTTTCCCTTAAAGTTGTCTTTTGACTTTTGGGGGGCACTGTTGCAATATTTGAAATTAAATATATCTGTTATAGCTAGGTGATTTGTGCTAATTTAATGATTAGTCAGCTAATTAGGAAGTTTGGGAGTTTACTTCTACGCTTCTCTCATGGTCAAAATATCCCTTCTACTTCAGATAACTTTAACTATGAACAGCTTCTTCCAGTGCCTGATACAAAAGCAGATTACTGAAAGTAAACCTCTCCCTTTTCATTTTAGATTTTGTTTTTGGAAACACTGAGGAATGCAGCCAAGTCCTCATCTATGCTTCTTTTAGACTTGGCCCAATAGACCTTTATATCAGTTTTCTGGTTGATATTAATACGGGAAGGGAGAAGGGAAGAAATAATCAGTCTTAGTGTTGCTATGGGTTAATTCAGATTCAGGCAACTCTGACCCGAGCCTAGAACCTGGCAAAATACTTTGGCCTCTGTTTTTCCCTCTTCTTAATTCTGGAGCATCCCGGCAGACCTCTTTATGGTGAGGTGAACAGAAGTTGTGCCACTGGCATAGTCTTTGGATTTTGGCTTTGAATTATAAAACACTTTTGTGTGCCCAGGAGGATTCCTAGCTTCCTGGCACACCAGGGTTGAAGTCTAAAGATTCACCTCTTGGCATACTCCTAAAGATAGCTTTAACTTTAGGACACAGAAGGCCCGTGTTGAATTCCTTGTGGTCTCACATATTACCTGTGAGAATTCATTGATGCTGTGTATCAATTCCATGCTTATAAAAAGGAATAACAGTGTTTTCCCTGACTTGCAGAGAAGAACGTCATTGCCTGTCACACATGCTTATATTGGGCAAGTTGTAGAAACATCTTGAGTACTGGTTTATATTTACGAATTTCTGACCCTGATATTTAAATGCAGTTTTTGATACTTTGCTTTCTAGTAGTTCAGGATCTAAAGCCCAGTTTTGGTCAGAAAAATGAGGACTGTGAAACAGCATCCTTTCTGCAGGCACAGGTGGGCAGTGCCCATTGAATCTGCTGGAAGGAGCATCCCTCTATTAGGGAACATGAGGGGAGAGTCCATCTAAACCTCATCCTCAATATATGAGACTTGACCGGTCTGCACATGCCCAAATCTGTTTCCGTCCTTCTAAAGAGGACTTCTGTCTGAGGCTGTTTCTGCACAGGTCACCTTTCTCAGAGGGGACCTTGATTTATCGGTTCCGTTCCAGTTCACATGTTACCAACAAGTCATCAGCTAAGCTCTTGATTGTAGCACCTTATTAATGGAGGCAGAAGGAAACCACCAAGGCTTTTGAATCCTACTGTGAGTTTCCATTGCTTGCAGTTAGCAAATTTCCAGTTTGCACTGTAAACTGCACTGGTTTTATAGTATAATAATAAATTACTAGGATTCAGTGGTATCTTTTGTACCAGAATATACTGGGGCCACTTTCCATGTGAGCTACATCAGGTAGATCAGAATTTGGCCCATACAGATCATTTCATCAGAGGATTTCAGACGGCTTACCAGACATTAATTAATTTAAACTTCACAACACTCTTGAGACTGAATGAATACTGAACCTCACAGAGATGTTTCTATATTTTGCAAAATACAGGCATGCTTAGAATTTCCAGGGAGTTTTTGAAGTCCAGAGGGAGACGAAGGAGAAGAAAACCAACACATGTGATACTCTTAACTGCTAATAAAATAGTTTTCACTTAGGAAAGAGATAGGTTTATCAATAGTGGCCAAGTCCAACAATGGAAAATTTGTTTTATGTTTTTTCTAATAATTCATATTACAATTGCTGTATTTATAATTTTTGAATAGATAAGCAAGAATGTGCTATTTACATGTAATAAAAACCCCAAGTGCATGACAAGGCCTATATGTAATTTTAGTAATTAATTAATGTGACCAATGCAAATCAAATTTATTGAATATTTAATTGGAACTTTTTAGTTGCAAATTGAACTAACCTCTGTGGATTGATCAATTGTAATATTTTTGTTGCTTGAAAGTTAGCATATCAATATTTTTAGGAGATGCCTAATAGTAAAAACAGAGCAATGGAAGGATTAATTTTGAATCAAAAAGGGGTTGAAGTTAAAGCTGCCATTGAAATGCAAAATGATTCATGTATTCATATATCCTGCCTTTGAAATGATTTGTACTAGGATTTGAAAGAAGTATTTGGATCAGCCATGCTGGGGTAAGAATTATGATCTGCTATGTACTTGAGCAAAGAGGGGTAACGGAAGAAAGTGGGACACTATCAGAAATGATGCAGGAACAGAGGTTAATGAGAGCTGTAGTGGCAGCTGAAGTGCACAAGCTTTGGAAGGGCTTTGGCTACTCGATGAACAGATGAGTGGAACAACCATTAGAAGCTCAGGGACGGATTTCTTGCAGAAGAGTTCTCATTGATTTTTCAGCCTAGGGAGTGTGTTAGGGTTGGCAGATTGGGTGCACAACCAGAGTGGGAGTGGATAGTCAATATTAGGGAGATCTGCAGCTTCAGCTACTACAAAAACAAGGACAAACTCCATCTAAAATATTTAAAACTTCTATTTTTTTGGCTTCAGAGGCTCTTTACTAAATGAAAAGCACCCTTATTCTTCCATCATATGCTTCACCCGCCACGAAAAAGAGAGTTTAGGTTTAATTCCGTTCCATGTAAGACTACTACCTTTTTCTCCCCACTTCTCACTCTTAGCCTTAGAACACGATTCTCTCAGGGGTTTTTTTCTCAAGTATTTTAGGTGCATTCTGTTAGGAGGGAGAAATGTCTCCCTAAATAACCTAGCAAACTGGCTTTAATAACAAGATTGTTTCCTTGCAAAGTCAAATAGTCAAACTGAGCTTCAGCAGTGAGCATTGAGTGGTTTTGGTTTGCTTCACCTGCAAACTGCCAAGTTGGATACAAGAGCAGCACGTGCTCTGTTATGGTCTGTCAGCTGTCAGGATCCTCTGAGTCAGTTTGAAGGTATGGGGGATGTGCTTTATGAGTATTTTTTTGTTGTTGGCAAAATTTTCTGGATATGCAAAGTTATGTGACCTAGAGTGTTTCAGTACAGGACTTGTCTAAACCAAGGTGTAGAAACTGCAGTAAAAATGTTCCTCTTGGAGGAGGATGAACGCTGCTTGGCCTGAGTTTTGCAGCATGGACTTCAGACAGACTTGTTTTGCTATATATGCAATGGCTGTTATGAAAAATGCATATTAATAAAAAAAAGTTTTAATTGTACAAATATTAGTATGTTCTTGTATTAACACTTTTCAGTAATTATTTAAACAAGCAGTTTGGCTTGTTTAAACAACAAACAGTTGTTTGTCTTTTCTTTTGAAGATAAAACAATCAAGTTATGGAAAATTACTGAAAGAGATAAGAGACCAGAGGGGTACAACTTAAAGGATGAAGAAGGAAAACTTAAAGATCTTTCTACAGTAACATCACTGCAGGTAAGCTGCTGTCTTTGTCTAACATCTAGTTGTTTCTGTATTAGGAATGTAGTAATGGGTGCTAATTCTGTAAAAGATTTAAGTATGTACCTAATGCTAAGCATACATATGATAATTCTCATTGAAGATTTAGCTGTCTGGTAATGGTCTTGAAATCTGTCACATATTTTCAAATCAAAAATCCTGTATGATACAGTGACCAACACAAATATGTTTAAAGAGTTTATGTCAGTTTTATTCTTCCTGATAAAATTCTCAGTGTGACCTAACATGCTTTCATACAGGACCCTTTAGCCTAGCGTGCTGGAAGCATTCTACTTGTAACTAATATGAGACAGTGTTCTTGCCTTATTCAGAGCAACTGTGTTAAAGACAGTACACCATATTTCAATCTCATCTTTATTTAATTAGTATAAAATAATTATCTCTTATTTTAAGAGTGGGATTTGCAGTAGTCTGTGTTCCAGTGAAAGTCAGGTTCTGCATTGCTGAACAGATGGAGTCAAGGAGCTCACAGAAGCATGTATGATCACAGAATCATAAAATCACTTAGGTTGGAAAAGACCTTTAAGATCATCGAGTCCAACTGTTAACCCAGCACTGCCAAGTCAACCACCAAACCATGTCCCTAAGTGCCACCTCTACACATCTTTTAAATACCTCCAGGGATGGTGACTCAACCACTTCACTGGGCAGCCTGCTCCGATGCTTGACAACCATTTCCATGAGGAATATTTTTCTAATATCTGATCTAAATCTCCCCTGATCAAACTTGAGGCCATTTCCTCTTGTCCTGTTGCTTGTTACTTGGGAGAAGAGACCAACAGCTGCATGATAATGTAACAGATTTTTGCTCTCAGACTTTAATGGCTGAATTCACTCAAGGTGTTTTGGCAAAGGAAGTGGCTAAAGGTTAGAACAGGAAGGCTCTGTTGTATAAGCACTAGTATTTCTTTATTATTAAAACCAAATAACCAAACCACATCTCCAAAACAAGCCAATATTGTCTGTTGTGAAAAAAAGCCTCCAAAGTGTAAAGGTGACTACATTAATGGAATATTTATCTATTTGATATGGTTAGGCAAACAAAACTATCCCAGATTGCTAATTGTGTTAGAATTCAAAGGCTGAGCCAACCATTGTTTTGTTCCTTTAGTGGCAAGCTAAACTCAACCTTTAACTTCTCTGTGTTCCTCTTTAAACTGTCTTGTGGGTTGATGTATGATAGATTTTTTTCTGATGCATGTTGAACAACATCGAATAGTCCCAATCATAGACCACAGCCTTACAGTGCTTAATGCTTTACCAATAGGGAATAAATTGACAGTGTCTAGTTGTTGAAGCATGACATTGAAGCGATACACAGGGAAGTAATGAGGGCATAATGATGAGTGATAGTCTGTGCTCTTGGCTTTTTAGAAGTATGTGTCTATGTACGGTATGTCAGTACACATTGGCTTTGTTTTCCAAGACTTTATTATGTTTTGCTGGGATTATAACCTTTTCACCACTTGACATTTTTGAAAGAGAGACATCAAGTAGCAAAACAAATACTATAAGTGATTTACAACCAACAGCAAACTCCTCAGCAAAAGCAAAATACTGGAACTTCACTGCTTGTCAGAGCCAAAGCCTCCTGCATGTGTGAGACAGTAGCTCCTGCAGTGGGACTGGCCTGTTCTATGCCAGCTGTCAGTGCCCCACTTCCCACATTCTCGGCTTTCCAGTGCCTCCCTTTTCACGGTCCAGGCTTTCCATTGCATTGCCTGGCTCTCCACAGTTCTCCTGTCCTGTCCTTCCTCCTTGGCAAGGATGGCCTTGCTCAGCAATTCGTCCACGGGGAAATTCAGCTTGCGTACACTGTCGAGAAGTTTTACAATGTCACAGTCTTTGCTTGCTCTCCATTGAAACTCTCATAATCCTAGCAAGAAATTATTCAAAATCTTACTCTCTTTTTGGTTTGTGTTTTGTGTGGGTTTTTTGTTTTGGTTTTTTTTTTTTTTTTTTTTTTGGCAGGTGCCTGTATTGAAACCTATGGATTTGATGGTAGAAGTCACTCCCCGGAGAATCTTTGCTAATGGTCACACCTATCATGTCAACTCAATATCTGTCAACAGTGACTGTGAGACATACATGTCAGCAGATGATCTCAGGATTAACCTCTGGCATTTAGCAATCACAGATAGGAGCTTCAGTATCCTTTATTGTGGTTTCTTTCTCAGTGTTGGTAGAATTAATGGGGCTTAATAGAACTGGTTTACAATATTTTTCTGCAGATCTTAAAATATACCTTTACTTATCAGAATCCCTGCGGTATTTGTTACAGAAAAGCTCAGATATCATAAGAGACAGCTAAAAGGTTGCAAAAAATCAGGGAATTTTATGTGAAAAATTAGTCTTGGACTTGCTTAATGACAAGTAAATGGGAAACTGATGCCAGCTGAATGGTAACTGTCTGCCTGACTAGAATATACTGTTATCTCCTGAAGATGCTTCACACTGAACTACTCCACCTTGCTTTGATGAAAGGTTAGTCCTTACCCTGGCCTTACCTCCTGTTCTCCATCACCCTGCTTCCCGGAACCCTAATGCCTGAGATGTGCACAGGTTGGGAGTAAGGCTCAGCTGCTTTGTGTGAGTTGTTGGGTCTGTGATTAACACAGTCATTGCTGTGTCAAGTGCTGGCACCATCCTGAAAGCTGTGTTTGTAGGATCATTCCAGTCATCTGTGAGGCTGCCCCTTGCACTGCAACAGGGTGGCTTGGAGGAGGAACAAAATAAAATGTAGCCAAGAAAAGTGATTCTCTGTGTTTTTCAGAACATAAAAGACCAATAAGAAGAGAAATAGGTTATGGGGCCAACTCAGAATGTTGTGTTTCTTTGGTGATTTCAAGTATTTCAAAAGGCGTTAGAAGAATATTTCTTTGTGGATTTTTATGAGAGATTATTAGATGTCAAAGTGAGGTTGTCCTACTGCAGGCAAATTCCTAAAAGACAGCACCAATGTGACAGGGTGTTCTCCCTGTCTCTGGTGATAGTATTTCTTCCTTCATAGACCAGATCATCTGTGGAGCTTAGCCCATGCTTTGTTAATGTCACAGGAAACATTTTCATTAAATCAATCAACTCTTACTGTTTCTGACAAGTTTTTTTTAAAAAAACAAATAGTTATTATAGTTTGTGAGGACAACACGAGGTTTTAAGTCATTTGGCACACTAAAAGCTTACTGCCAGAAATATCAGCCCCGAATGAGTTGTTAAACCCCAAGTGTGTGTAAATCATTGAAGAGGAAAGGCTTACTATGGGAGTATTGATGCAATCAGTACAAAAGTATTGTGAGTATGGTAGTGTAAAATAACTTTTAGTGTTTATGCAGAGTTTTTTATCTTCACATGCTTTATTTATGTTGATCAATTTATCCTTACATAAGATTAAGAGGCTGGTAGATAGATTAATTTGTCTATTATTTTGTGGATGAGGAAATTGAGGCAGGAAATGTAAAGAAATTGCTTATGAAAACTATAAATTTCATAACCCTTATTAACATTTCATTTGTGCTTTGTATGAGAACACTTGTATGCAGGCTTCAGAAGCACTTGGCCTCCAATGTTTCAAATTCTAGCGATATACTAGGAAAGAGCTGAAAACCAGTCTTAAATTGTAACTACTACCATGTGTCTTGAATGGAACATTATAGATAAAATTATTTGAGGTTGAAAACCTCTTCAGGATGTTATGGCTTTTACTCACGTGTGTTCAGCTCCTATATTGGTGACGGTTACGTGGACTCTGTTTCAAGCATTAGCACACTCTTGTTGAATATTTACTGATAAAAATTGTTTCAGAGTTTCCTCTTGAATCATTGATTTAACTCTTAAAACATGATAAAATTTATCGTAGCATGCTCAGTTTCTGAGTATGTACTGAGAGTGATGTCAAGGGGGAAAATTAAGAGTGTGTTTCTGAGTTTTAGGGTAGGAAACTTCCTGTATGTGAGACAGCGGTGTTGTGATACTTATGCGGATGACTTTGGTATAACTGGATTTCTGTCCTGGATTGGGATACAGATATTGCTGCTGCTTTTAAATACACATGAACAAACATCTGGGAGGACTGTGATGAGAAAGTTTAGGCAGTGACAGGAGAGAACACTAGGTAAAGGGATGATAAATGCTAGGGGCAAACTGTTCTTGCTAAGCTGGCCACGGTGGCAGCAGTTTGACTTCTGTGGCTGGATACCAGTATGTATTCAAGAGAGTAGACTAAGTTAAATAGTCTGTATCCATTTCTGTTTCAGACAATATAAGCTGTATCTGTACTCAGTTGTCCAAATTGGGCCATCAGGCAGATTACTTTTAATTAATTCTTTGATAAACAGAAAGGTTGAGATATTTATTCCAAGAGAAGGTGAGATAGTTACAGAATATTGCTCATTTTGGGGAATTAACTGGGACACCATGATACCTGAAAGAAAGGGGTAAGTTAAACTTGACTCAGTCTTTCCACAAGGTGTTTTTTTGTCTGTATAGAGCCCTGTAAGTCCTTGTAAATTTCAGGGGCACGTTTTTCACTAGATTTCAACATCCGTCCTGTAAAGAAACTGCATTTCTGTCCTGCAGAAAACCCTTAAACTCTCCTTAAAGAGAGAGTTTAACTTAAGAAAACTTAAAACTCTCCTGAAAGCAGATGAGCTTCTGGTAAAAACATTGGGCGTGCCAGTTGCAGTTAGGACTAGACATATTAAGATGGAAAAATTCTGCCAAGCAAACAGTTTAAATTATAAATGAACGTTGCTGGGCTTGATGCTTTCTGCAATACACTTAGGGGGACAGGCAGCAGGAGGCTCAGACTTAAAGATGCTGGCTTCACATCTTTTTACTACATGTAAAATGGAAATGAAGCATTTTGCTCTTTTACATGCAAGGCTTGATTCCCTGGAATATGTGTTTAAAACAATAAATAGAAAACATTTTGGTTTGAAGTGGCATTTGTTAATAAGGGATCTGATAGTGATGTGTATTTGTCTTTCTGCTTTCCCTCAGAGGCAGCACTGCTACACATAATGAACTACTATCTGTTTACCCAAGAGGCTGGTTGTGACAATGACACAAACAAATACACTGGGAGAGTTTCTGGA
This sequence comes from Falco cherrug, assembly GCF_023634085.1. Lineage (NCBI taxonomy): Eukaryota > Metazoa > Chordata > Aves > Falconiformes > Falconidae > Falco > Falco cherrug. The sequence continues at coordinate 51,520,296 of NC_073697.1, forward strand.
CATTCAGCTCATGTTTGAACATCTTTACAAATTGCAAGGGAAACGCTGGAGAAAGGATGGATTGGCAGTGGTGTACTAGGGTGTTTTTCAAGTAAAGTACTTTGTCTTGTAGAATTTTATTCAAGAACAGTGGGTTATAACGATTATTTTTGCAGTTATACAAATCACTGAGAATTGTTCATTTCTTTGAAAATGAAAAGGCAAAGCAATGTAGCCCTTAAGTTAATTCTCTTTCTGTCTCCTTTGGAAAATATTTTAAATCAGCTTTGAAGAATTTGACCAGAATATTTGCCTTAGGTAAAGCCTTAGGCAAATAAAATACAGTTGGTGGTTGTCTGGTTTGCTTTTGTATTAGCATAAACACTAACTGAGGTAAAAAACAGACACGTGAGTTTCATGCTACGGCTGTGTAAATTTTCATGAGGAATATGCAAGACTTCTGTACATTGCTTCCCACTTGCAAGCAGATTTGCTCAGTGTTATTTGGGCAGGAGGAGGCAAGGGAGAGGAGGAGGTGAGAGGAAAAGAAGGGGGAATGTCAGCTGGTAAATAATTGCACATATGAGGCTTTTCTTTGCTGGAAGGTTTAATGTGTTTGGTTGTGTTATGGAGAATGAGAGTCAGTGGCCTTAATTATGGATGATATTCTTCACTGGAAAAGAAGTGAGGTGGAGGTTGCTATATTTTTTAATGTTCAGTCTGAAATGGCTTAGCAGTGTTGCCTGTAGCTTAAGCCTTTAGATAAGTCATCTTGGGTGTAGTGAATGAGAAGACAGGACTGCTGGAAGTGTACTGATAAGGCTTACCTAACATCAGCAGCAATCTTTGGACTATCTAGCTGTACTAAATATTCTTTATGAGAATGTATTTGGATTGCTCACAGAACTATGTAGCTCATAGCACTTGAACTCCCTTCATTTCCTGGTAGCACACTATTTCACTCTAGAGGCTGTCATGGCATTGCTATGGAAACAACATCACCATTTCCAGCGTGTACTCATCTTGAGACTCATCTTGACTAAAATACTCATTTCTCAGTCAGATCAATATAGTCCAGGGTTATCCTGTTTTAATAAAAAATTCCTTCTTCCGTGTCCCAAAAGGGTTAAGCTAATTAGCAAATCACCATAGGGCCTTCTTATAGTCTAATGTATTCCAGTATTTGAAGCATGCCATGGATAGTCAGATCATTAGGCACCATGTCTTGGGGAAATTAATTTACTTAAGAAGTAAACAAAAAAAAAAAAAAAAACCCCAAAGAAAACAACCACAAACAAAAAAGAAACGGAAAAAACCAAAATAACATGATGCATTGATGGATACCAAGTTGGTGGCAGCCCATTGTGCACCTGAACATAGTGCATATATAGTGCTCTGGCAGCAGCCCCAAGGCTGGAGAAGATAGTTAGCCTTAGAAAAATGCCTGTTACCTGCCCCAGTGCTAAGTATTTGGATGCTAAACTGAAGGCAAATCTGCAGTATTCACTTGGTATTTCTGGAGCTGTAAGCTGGCAAATTTATGCCCTTGAGGGAGATAAGGTTGCTTCTATAAAAATTCCTTAGCCAGGATGACTGTGCACAAGCTGTGTGCACAAGGATGTAATTTCTGTGCTCTCAAAAAAAAAAAAAAATTCTTTACTGCATGAAAACCGGCTGCCACCCCCACCTGCAGCACTGGTTTCCTCAGGCATAGGCTTTCTGTTTGGGGAGATGGCTGGTATGATTTCTCTTCTTTTGAGAGCTCTGTGTAATGTATTTTAGCACTTCCTATTGTATCAAGAAACATTCTGCCAATCTGTATCATGTATTTAAAAGGTGTATATTATACCATGGAGTCATATTCTAGGTACTAGCAACATTCAGGTAGCTTTTCCGCAAATCCGTGTTCTTCTATTCTTTACTTCCTAGAATCTCTCCTTCTCCCACATGTGTTGTCTCTGTCTCTCTCTATTAAAAGAGAATGTAGATGTCTGCCAGTTGTAAGTAGAGGATTGCAGAGGCACTATATACCCTGTTTTCACAGTTTGGCAAGTTTTTTTGAAGTGTAGCTGTTGAGAAATAGTTGCTTTGCTTTTCTAATTAAAACAGAATTTCTAATTAAAACATTCCTACCTGAACAATGGAGGGGGATAAAAGCTATTTTCAACAAGTTGATTAGATTCTGGATTGATGTAATGCACTCTTAGTCTCCACTTCTTTTTCAGCAGGGGAGTACTGGGCTTCTAGTAAAAATAAGAGTTGACAGTAATAAAGATTTTGACACCTAACTCACATGTGAGTACTGTCAGCTGGAGGTTTTTTGTGCATTTTGATAAATGCTGAATTGTACTCTAATGTGAGGTAAACTACTAGGAATGCTGAGGATTCCAGTGCCTTGTTCTTGCAAAGCTGTGTAGAGGCAAAAGGATTAAAAAAAAAAAAAAGAGAATAAATTTTGTTGCATGAAACTTGTGAATACACCAAGTATCGATACTTAACTGTTAGATTATTTGCTGTGTTACCATTTCTCATCTGCTGATAATTACACTGTAAACAGGTTACAATAGAGATCTTTCATCCTCTGTATTACTGAAGTGATTGACACACTTTAACACAATGAAATACTTTGAAACAGAAATATTTTAAAGTAATTGTAGTAGAATTCTGAGGTCAGTCAGTCAGCCCCACTTTATACTCAGCTAAACAAAGACTGTTAGAATCAAATATGTTTGCTGGAATTTCAGCCCAGAATCTCAGTGTTGCCTGGTGAGATCCCACTTCCCATCACTTCCATCCATACTCTAAGTCTGCATTAGATAAAGTGGCAAACTCTTCAGGAGAGAGAAATCCTATAAAAAGGTAACAGAGATCAAGAAATGGTAGGAAAATGGTTTTGTTTTGGAAGAATGTAAGTTGGTGTACCTTTGTTCCATAGAGATTGTCTGTAATGGGATAAAATGTCACTGAGCACTAGAAAATGGTTTTTTGCTAGGGATCACTTGCTTTAATGGGCAGAGAAAAATAATTTAGTGTTTTCTAAAAAAATATGTGATGATTCTAACCTTGTAAAAGGTAATCAGAAGCAAAAACTTTGTCGTCCGCTGAAATTAATCTTTACATTGCCAATGCTTAGCATTTAGTCATTTGATGATGAATTTAGGAAAAGTGTTGTAGTACCTAAGCCTGCTTATTTCTCCCAAGAATTTTGTGTTTAAGTTACTCTTACCTGAAGCAATGGAAGAGCTTTTCATTTGAAAAATTACTATATTAGGTGGAAATTCATGGTTATCCATTTCCAATGATTAGCTATTAATTTCAGTTTGGTTTTAGGTGATCTGATTTTTGAAGCTCTGAAAAGCGGCAGATTCCATTGACTTTGCCTGTTAACTTTTGGATTTGAGATCTTTCCGCTTAAGAGTATTTGTGCATTAAAAAGAAATTATTTTGAAGTTACCAATGCAACTGTAGATACCAAATCACCTGATAACTTGAAGGTCATTTACACTGGTGTAATTCAGTATTTAGTTTTGCCAAGATGTGATTAATACATTGGCAGCAGGTACTGTAGTTCTTATATAGTTCTTATGCCCAATGATGAATATTTCTGTGTCAGCAAAGCATCATATGTATGAGTGGCAGCAGATCATAGGTCATATACCAAGGCTCAGGATCAGAACAAGCTCCAGTATAAAGCTTATAAAGTGCTACTGATGGGACTGCAAGAAAGTGCTGTCCTGTATACATATGGTAGCGATTAAGGGAATTTAAGAGAATTCTTGAAATCATGAAAAATAGTCCCTCATTCCTGGAAAGATTCTTTGCATTAAGTAGTATAAGCTATGCATACTGTGTTTTTCAGATGCCCAGAAAACTAAAGTTCTGTTTTGTAGGGAGGCCTGAGATGTCTTTCCTATCTGACTAGAGTTTTCATGCTTTTTCGATACTGACTTAAAGCTTAACAAACAAACCAAGTTTATAAATGGGCTCTTCCAGACAGTATTTTTGGGCTTTTTCAATTAGTGTTGTGGATCTGGAAAAGCAAGTATGACTCCACTATTTGTTCTGACTACAGTAGTTATTGAAGGGGAAAGAAGAATGTTTTGCTACGGTCAGGTGAAGTACATATATGTTATTTCTTGTCTAGAATGCCAACCCATGCAAATTCTGATATTCTCCCTTGGTGGACTTATTCAGAAATAAATCCTTGCTCACATGGAAGTAAAAAATACTTTGTGTCTTGTTTAGTTGTTGGGAGGACTTCCTCATTGTACTGAGGAGTTCACAAATAATGGTATCCAAAATAAAGCCGGATGAAAATCAAGACACAGATTTGCAGTCAGGTGGGTGTAGAATAGCTTGAATTTCCAAATATCAAGTTTAAGCTTCATCCCAGGAGATAGGAAGGTGACTGAGTCTTCATTAGCCAATGTAAGAGTTAAAGTAAATTTAATCGGTACTTTTGGAGACAAAAAAAGGTATAGTGAAATGCATTTTGGCTTCTCTTATATTTTTTTCATACATTAGTTTGCATTTCCTTTATAAGACGTTTGTAACATTAAGTCTCAAACTGTGATGGTTTGAACAAAGTACAGTAACCACTTTATGTTAAAATATTAACTACATACCACACCTTACCTATATGAACAAGCAAAGCTAGAGAGAATTCAAATGTTGAAATTGTGTATGTACTGTAGTAAGAGTATTTTGGTATACATTAAACTGCAGAAAGACAGTGCTTAACAGAATAAAACCCTATCACAATTTTAATGGAGTTGTTAAGCAGTATTATCACTAGGTATCAGTGATCAAAAAAAGCCTGATTTTCTTTAAATTGTTTTAGATTCTGTAGGGGTCCACCCTAATCGTCTATGTAATACTAGATAAATAATAATTAAGAATAATATAAAAGAGGGAAAGAATTCTCTGACTGCTAGGCTGGGGACCATGCTGACTCCATGAGCGTGTAATTAAACAATGCATCAGGCACCTGTTCTTTGTAACTACTGTAGCCAAATGTGGCATGAAGTAAATAATTTTAAGCTTTAAACAAAGTATCTCATGTGACCACTAGAATGAGGATTTTAGAAATGTCGCAGCTGGGAAAGTCCTTGATGTGTGCTTTTGCTACCTGTTAGGAAGAATACAGTAGGTATTCTTTTATTAAATTCACACAAGAAATGTTTTTAGTGTCAATTGAGGAATAAAATAAGTAAATAAGTAAGTATGTGTAACTGTAAGTTGTCATCTCTGAACTGTATAGAATCCCAATAGTAAATGAAGGTTTTCATGAACTCTCAACAGACTCATTTGTAAGAAAAATTCTGTGTCCCTAGTGCAAAGTGCCAAGAGAGAACTGCATTTCTAGAAGCACCGAAATGACTCTGTCCTGTAAACACTGACAGATACAGCTTCTGCAACAGGCATTGAATTGGTTCTTGTGCTTCTGTTGAGGTAGAACTACACCCAGCTTGGACACAACATTATTTCTGATGTGGTCATCATCTAGTGTAGAATATGTTAATTGGATACAGCTTTTAAGCTTTTCAGAGCAGGAACAGTTGTGTGTTTGTATGTTATCTGGTGCAAATTACAGTCTTTATAACTAACTGCTGTAATTCAAATAATACGTGATAATTATAGCAGTAAGGCTGTGTGAGTAGGGTCTATAAGGACCTCAAGGATGACTTGTTTTCAAGAAATACAGAGAATTCTCAGTATCTTTTAGGAGTCTTTAAGTCCAGATTTAGGGAGCTGTGAAAATGTGAATAAATTTGCAATAGTTCAAGATTTTTGTTTGGTTTTATTTCTTGACAGACAATACTTGATGATCCTTGTCAGAAGCAATTGCTTTTAAACTATTCTCATCACCTTAACTTGACTTCTATCTCAGGAATTTGACTATAAGCCAGTCAGAATTGGATGAAGGAGCATGTCTGATAGCCAAAGTAGTGGTATCAGAGGTAGTTAAACAGTATTTTTTTAGCATTGAATCACTGTCTGAGACTCTCCTGCCATACAGCTGAAATGTACATTGCAGCAAAAGCAAATGATACACAGCTGGAGTGTCAGATCTTGGTGTCTTCAGGCATGGGATAGTGCTATGGAAATATATGCTATCTAGCCATCCTCCAAAAATAAATAAATTGGAAGAGTTGAGCCTGGCTGTGAAAAACTAATTACAGCTGAGGCCTTTGCATTCTTGGCAAAGACCAGTCTCTCCCTTTTTCTGGAGTTGCTTTTAAAGAAGTTAAGGTGATTTGAGCACAGCTATAGCCTTGGGATAATTACTGCACTGCAGATTTATTGTTTAATAAAAATATTAATTTGCTAATCAGAATACGTAATTTTCTTACTTATCACTCCTGTCCATACACAACTTGAATGAATAAGTATGTGATTATGTTATCCGTTTAATGGATTTCTTCATCTAACCCACTTTCTTCTCTAATGCATTTATCTCCAAATAGAGACCCATACCTATTATTTTGTTGCTGCAGAGGTAAAAGAAAAACATAACCAGAGGCATTAAAATACTCTTGTTTTTTGAAACTGTATAGTGAATTGCAAAAAGGGGGGGGGGGGGGGGAATTAACTGGACTTGCAGCAAATTATAAAGAATAGTGTGAAATCCTGAGCCCTTAAAAGCCATTTTGGATTGCTTTAATAGTACATTAAAGAACGCAGCTGGAATTTCACTGTGTTCATATGTTTGTAGAGTTACCTAAGCAATGTAACTATAGAAGATACTTAGAATTTTACAATAGATGCAAAGATGTCTTTTCACAGACCTCCACAGAACCAATTGGTTTCCCGTTTAATTGGGACTGCAGCAAACAAGTTACTATTTTGTACCAGGAATGCCCTTTGAAATATCATTATCTCAAGCTTTCTCAAGTTTATTGCTATCAAAGAGAGAAAGAGCACTTAGTAGAACTGAAATGAACGTTAGCATCACCAGCCAGATCTCCTTTTTCACCCTAGTGGTTTATTCTGACGGGATTTTCAGGTTTTATCCAGAATCTGAGATCCTTAGCAAAGAGAGGCTTGGGAACTAGAGCAAGGAGTATTTAATTACAGATAAAGGGTCACATCACGGAGCTGATTCTCAGCTAAGTAGCACTCGTATTTTAGTGTAATGTGGCTGCAGTCCTGTGGAAATAGGTAACAGGATTCACTCCAAGATTTATTGTCTTACTGATTTTATTTCTTCAGTTGATGAGTTTTAATCGGTATGGTGTCATTGTGGAAGCTTTTAAATTGCATGCTTCTATTTCCCTCTGGATTAATTTCTCATTGAAGCGTTTTAGAAATGAGCCATTCTCTGTTGTCACAGGTGCAGGTGATGTATCCAACTTGAAAAACATGTATTATGAATTTATTGAAAGTTAGGAAAAAAACCCCAAACATTTACACAATTCTAGGTACAATTATACGAAAAGATAATGTATAAATAATTTAATCAGCTCTGCCAGAGGGGCGAATTCTCTTAAATGAGTCTAATTATTCACATTCCCATGTGAGTTTGGACTTGAAATTAACCTTGCAAAGCACAATCTTTTGCAGAATATTAACATGAAGAAAAAAAAAAAAGTAACTTGCTTTGCTGATTGGCTAAAATCTTTTCTCTTGAAGAGTATTCCATGCAAGAACAGAGATGTCATAAAAAATGCTCACACAGTTGTCTCAGGTATTGTAAAGCTTGCAGTCTGTCCCTCTGTGTTCCTCTGAGTCTTTAAAACCTGAGACCATGGAAGATTTTGTCAATATTTAAGTAGCCAGGGTACTTCTATTAATGTAGAAGTTTCTCTTTTCTGTTGTCGTAACACAAACTGGCAAAGACTACACTTTAGTAGTGCCATTGCACATGAAATTGCAGTAGCTAAGGGAGGTCACTTTTAGGGCCTTTGGAATAAAAATGCTCTGTAAATAAAGGAATATTAATATTAGCAAAGTTACAGCACCGGAGTTAGGAATAAGTCCATTTGGACTATTTTCATACTGACTACAGGCAGTGTGACTTGCCTGGAATCAATGTTCTGAAAGCACACCGAGCAAACAGGCAGAAAGCTGTGAATATCGAACCCCTTTGCCTTGGGGAATAATCCTGGTGTTTCAAACTCCTGGAATCTGTATTTCTCTTCAGTGCCTAGAGACCAAGGTGATGGGTATTTTTGTAAATCCTTTCACATAAATTGAGCAACTAGGTAATAAGTGCTGCCAAAAGGTTTTAATTGGTTGACTTGTATAATTTAATATAGATGATTTAGAAAACTTTCACTATGGAACTCCTCATTTTCATTTTCACATTGCTCATCTTCAGGGATTTCTTGGCAGTGCAAAGTTAGTTGCAGTCAGAAATACCAGTATAAATTCTGAACATAAGCCATTATCGGTATTTCTAAAGTACCTATTTTTCAGAAGTATCTGGGTATTTTGAAGATGGTTTTATTTGACTACTTCCATAACAAACATGAAGGGAAGGGCAGTGTGTTAGGCTGTAGAAGGCACTTTGAGCTAGCTAAATCATGCAAAAAATTAGTCCTTTGTGACTTGAATTGTAACTTCAGTTAAAACATGGAATTATTCTACTCTACTGGGGTACAAATACTGCTGTATTGGGGTTTTCTGAAAGGTATATAGAAGAGTGAATTGCACATTGGAAAAGAAAAATTTCCATAAAATGCTCTAAAAATTCTATACCCTCCAGCTGGAAGTTCTGTGTCTGCCTTTTGATAAGCAGATCTTCCTCAGCTTCATGGGATTTTAATAATTATAAGGAAGAAATGTCTTGATGGTTTTACTGTTACTGAATAGGTTATTCATTAAAAAAAAAAAAAAAAAAAAGAGAAGACATTTTATCTCTTCTCTCCAAGTTATGTGGGAAACAATCCCTGGCTACTTTTAAGATGGAGTTTAGGAAGTTATATATTCCGAAATTGAGATGTCTAAAGGAGGACTGAGAGGGATCTACTTGGTTTGCTGAATCCAGTCCCTGGTATTACAGAGAAATACTCGTTTGTGACAATGTTGGATTTCGTCTGTACTGCCAGGGATTGGATTCAGCAAACCAAGTAGATCCCTCTCAGTCCTCTTTTAGACATCTCATTGATTTCAGGAAAGCAGGTTTATGAATGATTAAATATTGGTTTAGTTTATAATTTGTCCTTGCCTTATGAAGTTGCACTCTTTTCTTGGAACCCGGGCTAGTATGTGGTACATGATGCCACTTATACTACGTAGAATAGTACTGCCTGAAAGAAGCTGAGCTAGGTGACTTAATAGGTCTCACCCATTAATAATTTATATGTACCTGAGGCTCTTCTGGTATTTATGTTCTAAATGTAACATTAAGCATCCCACAATAATTTCAGACACATAATTAATTAATATGCAAATATTTCAACTAAATATGACTTTGCAGTCTTTCAGTGATTGAGTACTGTACACAGAAAAACGCAGATATGCATTTAGAAAGGCAGGTCTTCCTCTGTTGACTCATCCACTTAATTTTGCTCTCAGCTGTGTATATGCACATAATGATTTCTTTGCTCTTGAAAATTTGAATATGCATATGGTTGTTGCTGAAGCAGGCATGTGACTGTGTCTATAGAGGAAAATGTAGGCATTCTGTTCAGAAAAAAACCAAGCCAAAAATCCAGTTCTTAAATAAATTAAAATTTTCCAGTATCTACTTCTGAATTAATTATTCTGCAAGTATTTTAATGGTTGCAATGTGTATGAACAGGCCTTTCTATGAGAAAGTTTGGGTGTAACTTGCACAGTTTTAAATATTCCTAGCAGTGCTATTCTACAGTTCTCTGCTTTCAATGCTTGTAAATGTTGCAGCTACTCCATAGGCAGGTTCTCATATATTAGATTTGCTTCTCTCCAACTCGCATACAGCAAAGTCTGTGACATTTTCTGAATGTATGGCAGTAAAAACAATTTCCTAAAATTTGACTAAGTACATTTAAAATATGTTGATTCTTTTTTCAAGTAATTGTGTAATGCAGACTTGGGGCTTTCTTGCTGCTTTCTGTTTTTATTCTACTGAGATAATGGGAATACAAAGTAATTCTGATGTTACAAAGATCAGAATGAGTCTTTAGACTAATCAGCATTCTGGGGAAAAATTCCAAAAGTGTAATAATAACAACGAAAGAACCTCTCAAAACCAACTAACCAAGAAGAGAATATGAGAATACACACATGCCTGGAGTACTGTGGGCAGGGAGGGGAGAGACCACTAAATCAGAATCTGGAACTATTGCTGGCCCTTAAGCTGACCTTTGCCAAGTCTTTGCCACTTCATGACTCAGTTTCATTCTCTGTAAAACATCGACATTGATACTGACTCTCCTTTGCTTTGAACTTTAATGAATGGAAAACATTTCCTAATACTACTTTTAATTTCTTGCCAAGTATCTCCAATTCTGAATGAAACTTGAAACGGAAAGTCCAGGATTTGCATCTTTGGTTCAGAAGTTTAGTATTTAATTTCTGTCCCTGGCTTCCTGTTCAGCCTTGAACAAATCTTGTTAGTCCCTGAGTCCTTAGGGAGTCTGGTTCCTATCAGCTGCCGGTTAAACCAGTGACATCTTGGTTCCTGAACACATTTAAAGGGTCTGAATGTTAACCTCTGTGTTCCTCATGTTTTGTAAGTTTATAATATTGGAAGACAGAAATAAGAGAGCTCAATTAGGCATGCATCTAGCTGAAGCTTTAGATAATAGATTGTGAGGAAGCACGTGCCGTCTTGTACTGAGAGTGGTATGCAGAGCATAAATGTGAGGCTGTTGCCCAAGGAGCACCACTGTAGCGTGCAGACCTTATTATCCGCACTGTATAAATGTGTATTACTAATAAGACAGTAGGTTGTACTGAATATATCGTCCTATCTCTGGGTGAGCTAGAGCTCAACGGTAGCTTAGTTTTTATACCTCTTGTTTACCTAACATGGCCAAATTCTCTTTCATGGCTACTTCTAGCTGAGTAGCTGGGAAGTTTATTGCTACTACAGCCTCTTAGCTATGACCATGTCTTTTCTTCTTCCAGTAACATCTTCTTTTTTTATCTAACTTTAGGCTGTAATCCTTAAGAAACCTCAGAAGCCCGCAGAACTGTGTAACATTACTTAATCTCTTCTTTGTCAACACTTGTATTTGTTCTTTATATTATAAGCAACCCCTTTACTTTACGCTTGCACAGTGCCTAACGTAATTGACTGTGACTTGGCTATCCACATAGAGCTAACAGGCCCCATAGCAGTTTTTACTTTTCCTGTACCTCATAATCCTGATATGAGGAAAAATACAGGAAAAACAAAAAAGCTGTCAGAAGCCTCTCTACTATCATAATAGCACCATGTAAACAACTTGGATGGAGACATTTTATTGGCAAAGTCAACCCATTTAAATTGATATTTTTAGAAATCACTGCTAGTGTGAGACTGTTGCTAGAGGTCCCAACTCCAGTATGATGCCTGAAGAATCATTTTAAAGACAATGGAATTAAAAATGGAATTGGGCTGACATTGTACTACCAAGTAATTTTCGGTATGGATCAATACCTTGCATTAACAGACATTACGTTCAAGACAGCTTGAAGGAGCTCACACTTATGCAGCAGTTTCTGGTTTTGTGTTTCAAAAGAGTCAAATGGTACAGACAATGTAATTGCAACTCTCTGGGCTTTTAAAAAAAATGTACATGTACATGCTTTTAGTCAAGCAGTGGTGTGAATGCTGTGTGATAAAAGCATTGACACTGAGGCTATTAGGAGTACTTAGAATATAAATACTGGGTCATCTCTCTGCCTAAGGTAAAACACTGGAATTTGAAGAAAAGGCCAAATCCATTAACCTATTGACAATCTATTCCAGAAACCCTTGACTCTTGGACAACAGGTCTGAAAGACAGAGATTCAGAAGCTGGACCCTATCTAACAGTGTCGTGACATGCCAATTGTAGAATTGTTATTCAGCAGTCAAAACAGATGGTATATCTTTGAGAAATGAGAAGAAAGGAGTAAGTGGCTGGTTATTTACAAGTTAGGTTTGATTCTTTCTTTCAGAATAGGATTGATATAATCACACCATGATGTCAAGCATACTGAGGCCTGATTCTGTCCCTGCCTCAGTGATGTAAACAACCTGGAAGAAAAGTAGCTATTTGGAATTAATTCCCTCAGCTGGCACATGGTATAGGAATGATATAATCACCATGTAGGAAGTGTAAAACTGGTAGAGCTTGATTTGTAAGCATCACAGTTCCCTCCTTGTAATGAAAATAGTGTGCATTAAATGACTAACAGAGGAAACCACTCAGAGAAATGCTTATATTAAGTGTAGAGCCACAGCAGGACCACAGTAATCAATTACCCTGAGCTGAAGCCCTGGCAGCTTCTATGAATTGTTATTGATTTCAACTGCTAGTCAGTGAATCTTTCTAGGACTACACTGGAACGTAGGTGTGAGATGCAGACAAAATTAGGAGCTGGAACAAACCTGTGGAAAACACAGGGAGCAGCCAGGTTTGAGAAGATATGTTATGCTGAAGTTTATTTTTTGAAAGTGCTTAAAAATTGCAAAAACCCAAGTCCCACGCAGGGGTAAAAATGAAGTGTCACATCAGCATATATTGAAATTAGAAAGATGAGAATTTTGGTTTTCTTGTGAAGTTATAATGGAAAATTCTGTCTGGCTTTCTAAAGAAAGCCTCCGTCCTCCATTGCATTTCAATAAATGGGGCCAATTAATTTTTTTTTCTGTAGCTGTCATCTGACCGTACAAATTATTTCCTTCTTGTAGTGAACTCACAAGTCATATAAAAATGATTCCAAAGTAATGATACAAAATTCAGTCCTTTATATACTATAGCTTGTGAGTTGCAAGTTTGTTTTCTACAGAATTCAGTTTCTTGTAGAATTCCTTGATGGTTTCAGGAAGACGAAGCAGCTATTTCTTTATGCATACTGTTCTCTTCAAAGGGAATTTAATCTGTTTTGAGGAGGCTGCTATGTTTCCATTATTGTACAAGGAGACTTATTCTGGAACCTTTTTTGCTCAGCAGGAACCCTATGTATTTTCCATATTCTCATTATACATATTTTGGCATGAGCATAAAGCAAGCTTGCTCATTTATATTCTAGCTGATCAAGAGGAGAAGTCTGATTAATGTAAATTTTGGATCAAGGTAAGGGCCATCTTTGTAACCTGCACTAAAAAGAACTTTATGGAGTGATTTCTCCCAGAGGAGGGTATTTCTGTTACATCAGTGGCCCAGAAGCAGGGGAACAAATTTTGTTCCTCCTTTCATCCTCATTTTACTATCAGCTGCACAACAGCAGCAAAAAATACTGGATTAGAACTAAACATACCATATAACTGAATTGCGTGCTTGGGTTGCATCCCTCACTGTGTATCATTGCAGGTTGTTAATCATGCCTTTCCTTATGCTCTTTCCTCCTTCCTTTCCCACTGCTTTGCTTCCCTCCCTCCCCTCCCTCAGATCTTTCCCTAAAGCCTCCTTTCTCCTCTCAGTCAGGTTCTGTCCTGCCTCCTTGCTCTCCTATGTTATACCTTTGTTCCTGAATAATTTTGGGAAAGAATATAGACACTCTTAGCCAAAGTTAAAGCTTGCATTGCCTTAGAGTATCTTTGTATGTTTTCCCAAAATTAACTCCTGGACTTGTAACTACTAACTCAACTCTAAGAGCGTCATGTCTCGCTGTTGTGGTCTCCAAGCAAACTAGACCTTTAATTTCCATTTTGGAGGGGAGGCTGGGTATGTAAGACAGCAAATGGTTGGGTTAGGAGAGACACACCTGTTCTGTTTTTCACAAGCAAGAATATACTTTCTGTTCCTTGTTTTAACGTTAATGAATTAAAATACTTGCCAGTGCATTCCAGCCCATGGCTGGCAACGTACCAGTTCAGCTTTTCCTTAGTGTAGTTATCTACTAGGGATCAAAATGCCTTATTCTTGGTAAGCACTTGTGGGAGTCAAAGCAGTGTAAGGACCTTTTTCATTTTCTTAGGGGCAGTTACTACCCTGTTCATGCACGAGAACCCCAGCTTTTTTAGGACAACAGAAATGTATTATAGTGCACTGCCAATGGTGAACTCTTTGGTCTTTCTGTCTTAGATAGCTTTGGTCCTAGTTGTTTTTGTACATGCTCTGAAAATGAACCATGTTGTATGTGGCACAACAGCAGTCAAATGTGACTGGTATTTGAGATGTGAATGAACTGGGGGAGAGGGACCATGCCCCACTCAAGACATCTCCACGAGATGTGATTGCGAGGGAAGATGATAGCATAGGAGAAGACTCTACAGATTTATGCCATTGGAATACTTTTCCCTTTAGCAATGGAATTTTCATTTAATCAGTTTCTGCCAGATTCCCTCTTCTTTGAGCTCTTCAAGTTCACCAAAGGGCCTGTTTCTGAAGCACACTGTTTGGTCCAGTTTTTTATATATTTTCCTGCTGTGCAACGTTATGCTTAAAAGGAAGAAAAAGACACAAAGGGAAGATGGAAAAATAGAAATGTGAAATGTCTCATGGGAGATGCTTGCCCTTACCATGTACGCTAGTTTAAATACAGTTCCTACACATCACATGTCAAGCTGTACTTGATTGTTTTCAAATAGATGGCAAAAATCATGAGAGGAGGAAAATGTTCTTTTGTGTGACATGTTCTTCTTTTGATCCATTGGGTTCTGTGGCTGTCAAAGCAAGGGCTGTTTTTCCATCTATTATTACAAATGCATTTGGGGTAAATCTCTTCTGCAACTCTCTATTCCCTTGATTGTTTACATCAATACAAGTGTTATTGTTTTAATTTTTCTAAATCTAACGAAAGGATGAATTTTCAGTGGTGCATTTTCTTTATGATCCTCAGTAGGCGATAAGTTTCTTTCTCAGTGGAGATTTAGATCACATCAGGAAATGCAGTCTGTTTCAAGTATTTTCTGCTTTTCTGGCAGGAGAATGGAATATTTAATTTCATTATTCAGCATAAGGTTATTCATTTCATGCAATGAAGGAAAATTCATCAATATTGTCTTCAGCATCCAGAAAAATGATACTCTACCGTGACTGTTTCACATACTCTATTTATATTTTATATCTTTCTCATCACTCAGCAATTATTCATCTCTCTGCTGAGAGGTAAAATTCATGTATTGAGTTACTATAATTTCTCTGAACTCTGAAAGTGATTCAGTCACTGAAAGCAATTGCTTTTACTTAAAGATATTTCTTGAGACAGATTTACCAGATACAAATAACCAAATAAGGGTTATTTTTTCCAGTTTATTTTCAAGAAATATTTAGTGATGCTTTATAAAATGGGTAAGTCAATGTTGCTACATCTTAACATTCATTGAGCTAATATTAATCAGGATGGATTCTTAGAGATGAATGCAAATGTGATAGTGCAAGTAAGTGGGAATGCAGTTGAAATGCAACATTAATTCATTCCCGGTTGTTATTAAATGTCACAAGATATTCATAGTTTTGCTGATATTTTCTTTTTTAAATCACTCTGTGTAAAAAAAAAAAAAAAAAAAAAAAAAGGCATCACTATGATGTATTTGTCTGTACAAACTCATCAAGATAATTATTCTGAATCTTTTGTATTATGTTTTATTTCATTGTAGCATCCCAGATCTGCATTTTTGGGAAAGATCAAAGTATAGAATGTAAAGGTGGTGATAGACTGTACTGCATTCCCACAGAAATCAATCAAAGGTCTTCCAGTTGGGAAGCAGGCACAGTGGGAACAGAAACAGGCTTAGTATCATGATATGTGATTCCTCTTGCCATCAGTAAAACAGATTTTCTCATTTATCTTGTCCTCTGAGATGTTTAAATTTTGAACATCAGCTGATTCAAATTTTATGTTCAGGGAATCCAGGCACAGAGATGATTTGTGTTTAGTGCACTGAACTAGGACTCAGTAGATCTGAATTTGTTCTGTCATGCATTTCCCATGTGATCTTATGCAAATCCTTTATTGCCTCTCGCATAGCCTCGTCAATAAAGTAGGGTAATGTTACTCTTCTTCTTGTTCGAAGGATTTGTTAACATTTGGATGGCTTATCTACAGTGGATTGCTGAGGGCCGTATGAAAATGTACAATCTTATTTAAATGTACTACTTTACATATATATCCCTTTCATTTTATGTTTCTGCATCTACTCTCTTCTTACGGCCCCCTCATGGGACTTTTTCTTTCATTCTTTTCTTTATAAGCAATATTCCACAGGCTGGCCTTCTCCTCCAAATACACGCCAATCGGGTCTGGGGTTTTAGGCTCATCAAGGCAGGTAATATGTATGGGTGGATATATAAGTGCTAGAGAGGCAGTATGTGAGCTGTACTCTGTGTGGATAATTTTTGGTTATCCAGCTGACAGGTTTGTGCTTGGGAAACTAGATCTTTGATGTATTTTTTTTTCCAGATATGTTCACTTAAATGACAGATCTACAATTCTCTGACACTAGAAATTCATATTGATTTCAGTAGTGAGCATCATTCATACAAAACCCCAAGAATGCAGTTTCAGATGCTTTTTTCACAAGTATTCAAATAGCACAATCAATACTGCCCACAATTTTGTTTTTAGAAAGGAGGTTATATTAGTATATATTCACACAAAACTATTTACATAAGTGCTTCTGTGTTTGCCACATTTGCCTTTGCAAGAGAAGTACATTCATTGTTTGAGGCTTTTAACTTAAGCTATGTGTATTTTTTAGCTTAATTTGCATGGTCATAAAAGCCAGTGAGCTTTTACTGAAGTGAGCAGATCTGAGCTGTGCATTGTTCCCTATCAATCAGTATTATCTGCGACAGAGCAGTGATTTCAATAGCAACTACAGGAGATATAGCTACCTGCTCTTTGTTACTTTTAATGAAGGTGAGAATTCTATATCCCCTGGAATACTGTTTCTTTGATGTCTCTGCACAGTATGGGCACATGTTGACCCACTAATAGCATCTGCTGTAAAACCATTGGTATCTAGTGGCTCTTTGGCATAGAAGGGGCAGGTATGGAAATTTAAAAACACCCTACTGCCGAACAAATGGGTACATCTTTATCTAAAAGTGTTAAATCTATGGACATTTACATGCTTCTTTCAAGAAGGCAGTAGGAGTCATGGTTTACCTGTGAACAACTGCATTTTCCTTAATGAAACTTCCATTCAGATATTGTAGATATAAAGCCAGCCAATATGGAAGACCTGACGGAAGTGATTACAGCCTCTGAGTTCCATCCCCATCACTGCAATCTCTTTGTCTACAGCAGCAGCAAAGGATCCCTGAGACTCTGTGACATGAGGGCATCAGCCCTCTGTGACAAACATTCCAAGCGTAAGTCCTTGCTTCATTGAGCCCCAGATGTCATTAAATTCTTATTATCCATGGACAGCATGTATATGTGTGCATACCTCAGCGTATTAGCTTCTCTGTTGCAGGCACACTTGAAAATAAAACATCAAAAGGAAGAAAATTTTCTCATCTATACAAGTATTACCTATGAACTTGATAAGTCATGTCTGTGACTGGTTGCCCTTGTGGTTCTTACTGTAGGAACCAGTGAAGAACCCACAACTCTCTAGCAAAAGAGAGACGATTCCTTTCAAATGAAATATCAGAGGGCTGGGGGAGGTATTTCAAGTAGATAAGCATACTGTTTGAATACACCACTGCTGTTCTAAATACTGCAGCAAGTAAATTTTGACATTCAAATAGCATTCAAAATTTTGAATCCATTTTCTGGATTAAAAAATATCAGCATCATCCCTAAAAATTTAGTGCAGCGTTCCCTGTATGTACTTTTTCAATAGCGTGTCTGTAAATACAGATACAGAGGAAATAAGTAATTGGGGGAGGGGGACACGAGGGACAGGGAAGATACTGTGTTAGTATGGAAGGTGTCATCTGTCCTAAAGTGATTTTATGTAGCATGTGAGACTTTGAGATGGACCCACCAATTCATGACAGTTCACATCTGAAACTTGCATAAGAACAAGGAAGCAAAGTGTTAAAACCATGGGACTGTCTGTGTTCTCAAAGGATGAAGGAAAATGCATGTTCCTAATGTTTTACTATATTGGATCATAGTCTAGATAAAAGAGAATATGGTTCTTCCCACCAGTAATCTGGCAAGTCTAGCCACTTTGCCTTGTGCAGACCACCTCTTTATTACTGATCTTCTGAGACTGAAAACCACCAGACAAAGGTATTGGCTGGTATCTATGAGGAGCTGAGAACCTGGTGATTGAACTGTGGTTGCTCTGCTTTAGCCACCTTCGAGGCTGGGGCTTCCAGGACACTTCTGTCTCACAGAATTGGGTCTTTAGTTTCTTTTGCAATGTTGAAACACTGGAAAGGAAATTCAAGAGAAATCCTTTTAGTGCCAGAGCCACATAAGAGGTTTGATACCCTTCTTGAACCTTTTGAGCTAGGCAGATCTTATTAGTAGGGCAGGAGAGGAGGAAGAAAACATTTGAATATTTAAGTGAGATACAAGTAGTGCACAGATTTAGCACATAGCTATTTTTTTAACTGAAGTAAATGTAGTTAAGAGCCTATGACTAGGCCTTTTGGCCACAAGGAGAAGTGCACATGCTCAGAACCTCTTAGGTTGTGGTCTCCTATTACAGAAAACAACCTTTCAGGACCATTTCCTAAGCAGAGGAGTGGTTTACCTTTGTTAGCTATATCCTCTTGTGCTTGTAGGGGGAATTCTATGACATGAAGTGAAATATGAGCATGACACAGTCTAGCACATCGCTGTTGAGTTATCTTGTCCCACTTAATTGTTTTGTTCCATAATGCTTTCCTTTCTTCCTGCTAATAAGGCCTCTGTACCCCTGTAACTCAGTGCCAAATGCCAATCATAACTTATTAAACAACAATACAGTAAGCCTGGATGAAAGAAGGCATTTTGTGCCAGAAGGGAATGCAAGGTCTCATGGTCATTGATTAAACTCCATTTTCCAGATCTGTGAGTTAGAAAATAGTCATTTAATGTAGCATTGCTGCACTGAACTCAAGTCAAGCTCATTGAGAGGCTGAGTGTGTATAATACAAAATTGATACAGCAATGGTAGAACTGCGAAGTGTTAAGAGAAATAGGCCCGTGTAGTGCTGATTGGAGTGGTGTGAGTATAGCTCTCAGAGGCAAGAAAAACTAATTATATAAAGCCCATAGCAACCTGAAAGAATATATAATAAATAAACAATCAGTCAGCAAAATCAAATATTTGCACGATTGCCTCTCCAGTATCTTTACTGTGCATCAGATTCCTCTCTACAGTTGCTTTACACGTGCTATATGTTCATGATCAGTACTCTATTCTCCTAGCTCAGCTCACCTTTCAATCTTTCCTCATAACTAACTTCACTTCTGAACCAAAACAGCTACAACTATAGTCACTGTAACCTCTCATGTTCTGCAATGCAACCCTATTTTCTCAATTCAGTCTAACATCACTATTTCAGATGCTGTTCCGATGTTGTAATGGTGTGCCTATTTTTAGGGATAAAAGATACAATGTAAAACTTAGAAAAAATACCTGGATGCGAAGCATATGAACTTTTTGGTCTACTCCTTTTTCAGGCCCTTTGTTATCCAAATCTCTGTGGCTTGGTTGAAGTTGGTTGCAGCTTTTGGGGGAAGGGCCCTTCTGTTATTACAAGTCTAGAGAGTGCCGTGAATAATTTACTGTGTCATACTGTATAAATAAATTACTAATATGTGTAGTGTGACTGGCACAAGATGTTAATAAACTACAGTGTTCTTGAAGAATTCTGGTTTGCTAAGCTCACTGGCAAAATCTGTTTGTTTGGCATTAGTGATAGCAACACTACAAGGTTTCCCTTAGAAATCTTTTATGGCTCTGATGTGGAAGAGACAAGAGACTTCTTCCATATCTACTCATCCTTGATGCCTATGCTGAGATTTATTAGCAAGCTGCCAATTTGTGTGATGAGTTGTAATGGGGACCTCTGTCCCTTAGAAAAATTATCTCAGAACCAAATCTATCCATAAGGCATTGAAAAAATATGAGGTCTGTAGCTGAATGTTAAATGGTCATTGAGATACCGATAAGGTGTGATAAAAATGTGTTGTTTTTCTAATAGACTACCTGAAACTGCTTCTTAGAACACCTCTTTAATATATCATGCAATGCTGAGTGAGCAACCAGAAGCAAAGCATATGTGGCCATTACAAATGGATATCCAGGAAAGCCCAATCTGTAACCATAGGGGAGATAAGTACGTAATAGTGTTCTGTATTATTATCAGACTTTCCAAGTAGTGGGACATAATTCGATCAAAATATTCTGGAGAGGAGGTGAAAAAAGATATTAATATTTCTGCTTATTTAGAATATTGCAGGGATGGGAATATGGAAGAAGGTGTCCTTGCAGTCCATGGGGTTATAGGTAAAGATTTAAAACAGGTATGAAAGTCAGACTCAAGCAGGAAGAAATAGGGGATTAATTTAAATAATCTGGAAGCTTTCATCTAAATAACATATGTGGCAAAATACCCAAAGGTCATCCTTGAGGTGTTATTCAGGCAACGTGCATGGCAATGCAGTGTAGAAAGAAGTCAGTATATGGGAAATGTGTGACAGCAGCAGAACAAGGGAAACTAGCAGCTGCAGAAGTATTCTTATTAGAGCAGTTAGCTGGGAACATCCAAGAAATAAAAGAAATACCCCCCACCCCGGATACCACAAATTCTCATGCAAGGGATTCAGGTGAAAAGGAAGAAAAGTGTGAGGGTACTGTTGCAGTAAGAGCATCCGGACTGGAAAATACTTCAGCAGTACAATATGCAACTGTCCGATTAACAAATAGTTGCTAATTTGGTTTTGATCTTTTCTTGCTAATATTCTGTTCAGAGCTCCTTATAAATGTGCATGGAGATAATATTCTTCCAAACAACTTGCAGACCAGATAGAGACCTTGTTTCAACAGATCATCTAGTAAAGCAGTCAGCTAAAGAAAACTGAGCTTGAGCATGTGACATTGGAAAAAATGAAGAAAAATGAAGAGCTTTTTCAGTAATTAATCAGAATTATTAAATTCAGTTTTAAGTGGTAAATAGGAACTGTATAGTTATGAAACATGGAAATTTAAATCACTGGAATATAACTCCTATTGATATTCCATGTAATAGCCTTAATATATTAAAGTCATTGCACACTTCTGAAGTTGTAATTTGTTTAAATTCCATATGTTGCTTTAAGGATTTTTTTTAGTGTTAATTTCTTAATACGTATTTATAGGCTAAACCCCTGTTTCTAATTATCCATTACCCTTGTGCAAAATTTACAACAAAACACTTCAAGGAAAGAGGAGCTGCAGTTTCAGGTTTATTGTTCCATGTGCCATGGTGGTCTTCAAAATACAGACCTTTAGGCTGCATAATGCAGTTAGCCTCTGTCTCTGTTAGTTCATGCTTTCCGTCCTCCATACAGACTTCATAAGCTTCTGACATCTGGGTCTGTAGCAGGAGCCATTTAAAGCCCCCCTCCCTTTGACTGAAGAAGCATTTGTAGATGTCCTAACAGCTGTCTTCTCTGGACTCTCCCTGAAAGGGACAAAGCAACTCAGCTGGTGCCTTCCCGATTCCATGGCATAGGTAATCAATATCTGAAAAGTATAAAATGATCTATGGAGCAATGCAGAGTGAATTTGGCATTTGGTTTGTGACCCAAAGATGCCACCCAAAGTCCTTTTCCACGTTTTTATTTTAAATCCAGGCATGAAAGAAATGCCAGCCCTTCCCCAAGGATAAGTACCACTATTCTGTCAGTCTGGCATGTAACTCAGTTCGGTTATCTTCTGGGTTTTTTGAGATTACCTTTGATTTTAAACTTCAGAATTCAGAACTGTGGAAGCAGCCAAAACAGAAATCAAGGATAATCTACTTCAACATGTTGAATTTTTCAAAATAGATGAATTATATATACCAGTCATTTAAAGGAGGTTGGCATTTCAGACAAGACAGCTTTCAGACCTCTAGCTGAATATGGATTATCTTTCATTTGCAACAGAGAACAACCAGATGCACAAAAAGGCCTGTGACAGACTATCCCTGCTGGATTTGCTAATTAATATTGACCTTTCCAAATGAATGACAGCTATTGTATGACTGGAAAAGAGACAACTTGTTTTTCTTCAGTGTAAGCGTTACATCTAAAGTACGCTTTTTATTTCTGCATCTGGTCTCATGTCAGGCTATCATCTGAGAAAGAGACAGTCTCCATTCTCCTTTGTGCATTGAGAGGCCACTGTCAAAGTAATGTCCACTTCAGGCAAAATCTGCAAGGTTTCATGTGACAGGAGTGAAACTTATCTAAGCTTCCGTAATGATTTGACTCTGTGCTTCAGTAAAGGCTTGTTCTGCTTATCCTAATTCTGGATTTATTTTGTAAGCATGCACTACAAAGGCATATATTCATTGGTGATTTTATATCCCCAATGAAAAAATGTGCCTGTATTCTGATAATTTTGTAATTATGACTGTCACTAAAGATCTGTTACTACAATTTCACGCATGCTAAACTAGATCCTGGAAGGGATCCTTCCTTGTGCAGGGATCCCATTGAAATTTGGTAGAACATTGCCTTTAGCATGGCTGTAAAGCTTCCATTCTGTGCAGTTTGGATGAATGTATAATAAAGACATTTAAAACATGGCTAATTAAAATTCAGAAGTGTTCATACAGAAATGCAATTATGTCTATGTAATATTTCCTCCAGTTGTGCAAGATATGTTAAAATTAAATCAGAGGAAGGAAAAAACCTGATTTGTGTATTCCTAGCTATCAAATCGTAAGAGGAAAGAGAAAAGCCTGAAGCAATGGTAAATGATTTATGATTGAAGAGGTGTTTCATTAACCCCTCTTCCCCAACCACACACAGATAAAACAAATAATTGCTGTAAGAATGCTTTAATTATTCAGTCTATTAAAATCCCTGTCTTGTTTGCTTAATTTTGTAATAGCAACAAATGCTGCTTTTCAATGTCTTCAACATTATTCTTTCAAGATCCTGTTTCACTAGGGGGAAAAAATCCCCACTTATCACTCACCTTACTTATCAAGTTTGGAAAGACTTACGCATGGATTTGGCTATAGAGAAGTAGTAGTTTTATGTCTCATTAACTCCATGGGATTGCTCACAATGCACGGCATTAAACACGCACATAAGTTATTGTGAGACCGAGGTTTAAAGAGGCTTGATCTTTTAGATTAGCTTTGTGGTTTTTCACTTCCTTGCTCTCTTTAGCAGCATTTCTCTTTATTAACAAACTCACTGGCTAAGTTACATTAATAAAAGCAACTCTGTAGTGAAGCTCCCACCCACTGATCTTTAGCTATTGATCTGCCTTTCCCTTTCAAGCACTAATGCACTATCCCTTGTGGTTTGTGACAGGCTGCAACAACTCACTGCAGATGGTAAAACAGATTCTTAAATATTGATTGGCTCTGCTTTTAAAAGCCATACTCTCTAGAGGTATTGATGAGAAGCCTAGTTTTAATATTGTGTCATTGGATAAAGGAATGCTTTATGGTAGGTGGTATTTCAGTGTGTGGTGTGGAGGTAACTTCAGAAGCTTGCTTTTACTCAATGAAGACGATGTGTAAGTGACCAGGGCACGAGGAGAGATGCTCTCTAAATTATAAAAAAACAAATAGAAAATTGACATACAAAAAGATACTGCTTTTTCAGTTTAAAACAGTATAAGCAAATACAGGCTATGGTAATATCAAATGCTAAATAGTGTGTTTAGTTGTTTTACTGTATAAGTCATGAAGTATATTGTGTTTTAGATTGCTTATGAACGTAGAATCAAAAATTTCTACACTTGTAGAACCCTTTAAATTAGTGGAGACCATGAAGGCAGGATTGTCACGTTAGCAGAACGTCCTGATCTTGGAAGAAAATTTCTGAAGGAGGTGAATGTAAGAGCGGATTGGCTTAATAGAAAAACAGTAAAACATTCAGAGATAGTGAAAGATAAGTAAATAGTAATAGTAAATCAAACAAGTATCATAAATAATGAAGGTAAAAGGCATGAATGGACATGAATTTCAAAGAGAGCTTTGCAGTTGGTCTTGATTCACTTAGAGTGAACTCAGGAACTCTTTTGTAATGAAATCCTAAAGTGTATTTTAACAGTGCATAATAATGACTATACCCGGGAGAACAGAGGTCCTTCTAGCCCAGTATTCTGGCTCTGATAGTGGGCAGTAGCGATGTTAACAGGAAATACAAGAACAGAGCAAATGTATAATTTTTAGCCTCTGCACTTTGCAGTTGGAAACTTGGGGTTCATAGACTTTAACGAGAGTGAACTTACTGCATTTAACAATACTCAAATGCATGTTTGTGGGGTTTTTTTCTTGAACTTGTGCAGTTACTTTTGAACATGTGTATAGTTTTTACTATTGGCAATATCTTTCAGTAAAGTCTTTAGCAGCTTAATTAGGAATAGGATGAAGAACCATCCGCTCTGTGCTTACCCTTTCCTAGTTTCACTTGATGACCCCTATTTGTTGATTGGAAGAGACAGTGTACAAAGTGAACTGTCGTTCCCTATTCATCCTTTCCATGCCACTTTTAATCACAAACCCCTCAGTCTTTCCTAGGCTGAGGCACCCCAGTCTATTTAGTCGCTCCCTGCATGGAAGTCATTTGATACTTGTGGTTGTTGTTATTGCCCATTTTTGTGTCTTCTTGAGACCTCTACCACATTAGAGATAAGACCAAAACTTCACATAGTTCAAGATGTGAGCACATCTTGAATTAAATGGCACACACACACCCCACCCCACCCCATGCTTTCTGTATTGAACGATATGAACAACTATCATGGAGTTGAAAAAATGAATGTGATTAGTATTTTTATATAAATTCAGTGATATTTAGGGTTTTTATACTAAACCTTATGGAATATGTGTGGTGGAGCAAATCACAGCTGTCCTCGGGGATGGTGCTAATTTACCATCTAAACGTATTAGAGTGCAGTTGAATTGTAGGATTTTTAGCTTAGGATCATGTTTTGTGAGAAATATTTGATTAGTATAGCCATGTATTTCAGGAAAAAAAGTTTAGAAGTGTTTATGTAGCAGCTATAAGGAGAGCATATTGGTTTTGTTCCTTTTGCAAGTTGCTGTGGCTGGTCTGTCAAGATGGGTGAAATTCCATACATTTCCAAGTACTGTTTTCTAGTAGGTTTTATTCAGGTATCACAGCCATTTTCATTTGGGATCTAAAATAAAAGAGAGACTTAAATTAGAGGATAATTTTTTTGGCTTGGAACATCTGTTTTCTGTTTTCATGAAATTTAAAGCCCGCTGGGAGTTTACCTGATCCACTACTAGTATTTCACATCCAGTTGAAATACACCTGTTGTGTGTGTACCTGTATAACTCAGAGGTTGTCTGTAGTAAGTCCTTAATTCAGCCTAGCTGCAGACTCTTTGCATGCTTGGATAATAAAAAAGAAAATTATTTTCCCTCTCTCGTTCTAGCATTTTTGCTGACTGACCTCTACAGTCCTCTCCCTCCTCATTAACCCCACTGCCTCTTTTTCCAGTGTTGCCAAAACTGTCTTCACCCATTTGTAGCTGTGACCCTTGAACAGGAATCCAATGATTTTCTGCACCCATTTTTGGTCTTCGGAGGGAGGGAGAGAGTTATTTCATGGTGCAGGATTTCCTAGAACTGAAATCTAAGTAACAACACTTAAATGCTATAAAACCAGAAGTTTTCAGGACAGGAAACTGTAAGCCATATCCTAGAAAGAAAGCTTTAATAAGATATTATTTGTTCAGACATAGAAAGAAAATAGCTTTGTTTTTCTGCTATAGGGAATGACTATTTAAAACTGCTTACAATTTTATCCTATGAATGATGGAATTTCTTACCAAATCTGTGGAGCTGATAAACTTTCATCTTCAAGTTTTCCCTGGTTTGGTTTTTGTTTCCCCCTAGATAATCACAGATTCTACAATATATGTAAGCATCATTCATCTTTGCTTTTCTTGTTAAATATATTTGGCTTTGTAATAGCAAAAAGTTGGGTTTATCCATAGTTCTGCTATTGGTCAGCAGTAACAGAAATTTTCAAGGTTCATACCTTTATGCCTTAAGGAGTACACAGTGTTAGCATCAAGAGGCTTCTTCCTTGCTAATTCTCGGTTTCTCTTTGTTTTGTTTACTGATATTTAACAGTAGACCCTTGCAGTTATCATGAAGTGCTCAGACCACAATAACAAAATTTTACCAAAGTTTGTACGCTGTTTTGCTCTCTTAAAAGCAATGAAAGATTTTTTTAACTGAATAATTCACTTACAAATTCTGACTGAAAGTGAAAAGTAGCTCCAGATAAACTTTCATTATTTTAGGTAGCTTTTCTAACCCCTGCCCCGTATTACCTCAGATACTGTTACTGCTTTCCCTTTAAATAGATAATTCTTTTTTCTGTTTTTAAAAAAATTACTTGTGTTTGTATTTTGGAACTATTTGTCTTGCAACACTGCTGCAGGTGCTTGTGTTTTTACTTCATCCAGGCAAAAGTGTGAAGGTAAGAGGAAAAGAAGTGGAAGGAATGTTGAAAATTCAGCTGAGGAATTCCTGAAGGCCCTATATTATAATGCAGAGATTCCTGCATACTCCTTGTTGCGATGATTTTGGGAGGCATACAGGATTTTGTATGCTGTATTGGATTGTGACACTGCACCCACCATATGAGCCATTTTTAGCACTATGATTATTTTTTAAAGTTCACATATACCAGAATTTACACCCTGCAATGATTAAAGCTCTGCCCAGCAAATAAAATATTAATTTTCCGTGGTTCTGGCATCTGGAGAATACCAATGACTCCATAAAAAAATGTGCATCTTTGGAGATAGGACAGCGAAAGAGAAAAACCTTTTAGGTGAACCTTGGGGTTTATGTTTTATGAGGCTGAGTTATTCTTGGCTATTGTTGGGGTAATTGTTAGTTACATTCTACTCACTGTTTTTCGGTGGAGTGCACACAGTAATGCTGTTTGATTTATCACTTTCCTGTGTTCTTAGCTGTTCAATATCCCTCTTTCACAATTACATATTAGAGAAACTGGAATATCATACAGCAGTGAAAGGTAGCTCGCAAAGCTGAAGAGGAAGGCAGTATCGGTGGCTACCAGGTCTCTCTCCAGACCATTATAGTGGGATTTCAAAGCATGCCCTCACCCTCACGGCCCTTGCAGTTTGTGTGGTGTTGAGTGGAGTGAGACGTTCCAGTCTCCTCATTATCAGATTTTTTTGGCAATTAATGTAAAACTGAGAAACAGCATGTATAAGAAAGGTTACACTCACATGCGTAGCTCTAAATTTTGTCAATCATTAGTTCTTGTTTAGAAATGAATTTGAAGATTAGTTTGGGTGGGGTGTTTTTGTGTTTTGTTTTTTTTTAATTGGATGTGTCTTGTCCAAAATGTATAGCTTTCAAGTTTGTGGAATCACAGCAATATTAAAGTAAGTGGGAAGTTGCAGTGGCAGCAGCTATGACACCCAGAGTGCAGCTCACTGACTTGAGAGCCACAGCGGTGTTAGTGGGAAGCGTGTACGCCACAAGCTTCTTAGCTACTGCCCAACATCTGCTTTTGTTTGGCTAGTGTCTAGACGGGAAGCTGAGTGAGATGGACCTTCCCACCCATTCTAGCTGTTCCTGGCCTTTTTTTTTTAACTTTAGACATCTGCATATATATCTGCGTCATAAATGCACACCTTAGAGATGCCTTTTCTGTCCTACTGATTCTAAGGGGAGTCTCTATGTCTACATTAGATTAGAAAAATTCAAGCAACACTGAAAAAAAATTTTTTACAAGATGTGAGAGTTTATTTTTCAGCAGATGGCAGTTCCTTTTGAGAAAGAAGCAGCATATTTTTATGCTGATGATTTTCTTCAAAATTTAGGAAAACAGTGCTCTGGCAAGTATCCTTCATACAATCCATCCTTCTTTCTGAAGTCTGGACTTCTTTGAAACACTACCCTGTTTTCTAACTTGTGAGCAGGAAGCTGCACAGAAACGGGCTGAGGATTTTTATTTCCCTAAGCAGACTTCCCAGCTTATCCATGTATCTCCTAATGGAGTAAGGGGTGGGAATGATGTCTTCCTTGAAGGCTTCTCTCCAGCACTAGCTGTACTCAGAGATATGCTGTTTCCCTCTGTAATCCCATGGTATTTCTCTGTTCTGTAGTGCTATTGTCAAGGTCATATCTAAATCTAGCAGTGTCAGGTGAAAGCTCAGCACACCCCACCATTTGCAACTCCTGTGTTCCATTAGTTTGCAACTAGACAGGTAGCTTTGTGTCTTTGATAAAATTAGTACTGTGAAGATTATCAAGAACATGGTTTTCAAGAAACTTAAATACCCTTCTTCATGGCAAAAGTTGGTTATTAAGAAGTTAGTCAAGAAATTAGTCAAATAGTATGATGAATTTGTAACCTAATCTCAATAAAGTTCTGATCCCAAGTCCTGATCAAACAAGTTTTATTTCAATATAGAAAAGTAGGCTAGATTTCAGGTCTCCTGGTTTGAGTGCTGATTGCCCCCTGGCATAAGAGCAGCCTCCAAAAGCAAAGTCTAAACTGTAATGAACAGAAAATGTGTTTCCAGTGCAGGCTGGCAAACCTGGTTTTGTGAACAGTGGGCTAGTACATGTTTTCTCCTATAAGCTTGAAGAGGCCAGGGTTGAATTTGAATTGCTTGTCCAAACTGAACTCCAAGTCACGTGTCTGTCACTGCTGTTCAGTCACCAATTACTCAACTTGTATTAGAAACTGAATGAAGGTTATGCTTTCTTGCAGTGTATCCATAACCTTATGTTGATGCTAAACCAGAAATAGCTAAGGCCCAAGAACGCTGTGTCTCACCTTCATTTTCTGAGCCCAATGCCTTGTTTTGGTTGCTCAGGCATATGTTGCTAAGCTTTCTCTAGCACTGGGAACTGCTGGTAATTTCCTGTAACAATTTTCCTGTCCTGGTTATACTGACTATAGGAGCTATATGCAAAAAATTGCTGCTACTAATTATTTCTACTAGTCTATTTTTCTGTAGTGATATGAAGGTTTCATGCCTGCATTGGTTTCTGCAGTTAATTGACCTAAGTCTTTCTAATACTTACTGTGGTAAGGATGGAAAAGCAACAAACCGTGCAGATAAAGGATTAAATAGTTTAATCTCATTAATTAACAAAATACAGAGTATCCAGGTGCAAATATTACTCTTCTAATCATGGGAACAAGACACATAGATCCAAGAAGATATATCTCAGCTATAAATGAAGGTGTAGTTCAGTTAGGGTGGTGGTGCGCTTTTTTTTTTTTTTCCTTTCCTTATTTTAATAGCAACTTCACATCATAATTAGGAGGATGAAATTCATGCCAGCCAAGAACATAGTTTGGACAGATTAAGGGGAAGAGGTATAAGAAACGATAATTGCTTTGTGCTCATCAGAATTCTGTTGAAAATCTGACAGGATAATTACAAAATACCTGCTTTGCAGAATGTCTAGGCAAATTTTTGAAGAGCTATTTAAAGTTGTTCGTTTACAATCTGTCTGAAAAGAAAAGTTTTTTTCACCCTTTTTGAAGTAGTTCATTACCATTTAGATGTGTGGTACATGTTCAAATATAGACCTTATTCTCATGTGCACGCCTGGCTGCATTCTACTGCCCACCCCCAAAGAAAATTGCCTGTAATTTTTTGCATTACCCCACTTACTTCGCCCACATGCTCACCCTTAACTTTCAGTAGAACATTATTTCACCTGATGGAAACTGTAACCTTGTTGCTTTCAACAGTCTGAATCATAGTCATAGATAAATTAATTGAGAGAGGAATGTTCCAGTGGACTACACAAAAACTCTGTTTTGACTGACAGTAAAAAGTTGTTCTACTTTCAGCACATTTTCATGTCTCATATCATAGCTTTTCTTCACCTGCTTTTGAAACTTGAAAATGACACTCACCAAATTGCCAGTTTTCAAAGAATATTCTAGACACGGGTGCCAAAACCCTACTGATTTTGCTGAGAACTGAAAGACTCAGAAAGCCTGACTTTCTACTGAGGTTCACCATATAAAGTCATTTGGAACACGGGGCCACAGATACCTGCAAGAGAACAACAGAGGTGCTCTAGGCACCTGGTAGGCAGGGCTAGAGTAAATGCTGGCTTTCTGGGGAAGAATGAAGAGAACTTGGTGATTAGTGGACTTGCAGCAGATGAAGTAGAGCACACTAATACCAGATTTTTTGAGTTCCTGCAATTCAATGTGAGTTATCCAGTATCATTAGTATGTGCAATTGAACAGGGATGACCAGTCTCCCAGCTACAGGAGCTGGAGTTCCCTGTATGGAGGTACTGTAAGCAGTATTTCACCAGCACAGACAATGAGGTTAGTGCTTTCCAGAAATTTCAGCAACTGCATATCAGCTAAGTAGTTCATGTGTCCACATGGTAAATCACTGTCTATTTTCTGCTGACCTCAGGAAGAGGTAATCACAATTTGCAGTTGCTTTTCAGAATTCGCGTGTTTAGTCTCAGACGCCTTCAGACATGACCAGTGAGTAGCCTGCAGACTGGCCAGCTGGTTCTGGCAAGCAGGGCAGGCTTTGAGTTAGCACTTCTCCTGGGAATGCCAAAACTGTTGTGAGACCACGTGTACGCCTTTTGTGTGACAGGGTCTTGTGGTTTAACCCCAGCCAGCAACTAAGTACCATGCAGCCACTTGCTCACTCCCCCCTGCCCCAAACCCCCAGAGGGATGGGGAGGAGATCTGGCAAAAAGGCAAAACTTGTGGGTTGACTTAAGTAAAGATTAATAAATAAAATAAAATAAAACACAATAGTAATAACATCAATTGTAATGGAAAGGAGAAAGAGGGAGAAAGAGGAATAAAATCCAAAAGGAAAAAAAAGAGCAAGTAATGCACAATAAAACTGCTCACCATCTGCTGACTGATGTCCAGCCAGTCCCCGAGCAGCAATCGGCAGCCCCTGGACAGCTTGTCCCAGTTTATATACTGAGCATGCCATCCCATGGTACAGAATATCTCTGGCTAGTTTGGGTCACCTGTCCTGGCCGTGTCCCCTCTCAACTTCTTGTGTCCATCCAGCCCTCTCACTGGCAGGGCCTGAAAACCTGAAAAGTCTTTGACTTGGTATAAACAGTACCTAGCAACAACTCAAAACAATAGCACGTTATCAATATTATTCACATACTAAATCCAAAACACAGCACTGTACCAGCTACTAAGAAGAAAATTAACTGTATCCCAGCTGAAACCAGGGCATAGGGACACCTGAATTTCGGTTGTAAGGGAACAGGATGTGCAGCCCTCAGAAGGGATGACCGTAGGTGAAACGCCTTGCTGTAGGTAGCTGTAGTCAACTAACTGGTGTATTGACATAATTGCCCAAGGTGATGTTTTGGGCCCTTAGCTGTAAGGTTAATATTTAAAGTTTACAGTTTGTATTTTTATGTAAAGATCATAGAATCATAGGATCATTTAGGTTGGAAAAGACGTTTGAGATCATCAAGTCCTACTGTTAATCGAGGGCTGCCAAGGCCACCACTAAAGCATGTCCCTAAGCACTGCATCTGCATGTTTTTTTGAAAACCTCCAGGGCGTGTGATTCAATGATTCAACCACCTTCCTGCTCAGCAATTTTTTCCTAATATCCAGTCTAAACTTCCCCTGGTGTAACTTGAGGCTGTTTCTTCTTGTCCTGTCACTTGTTATCTTGGAGAAGAGACCTACTCCCACCTGCCTAACACCTCCTTTCTGGTAGTTGTATGGAGCAGTAAGGTCTCCCCAAGCCTCCTTTTCTCCAAGCTAAACAACTCTGGTTCCCTCAGCTGCTCCTCAAAAGACTTGTGCTCTAGATCCTCCACCAGCTTTGTTGCCCTTCTCTGGACACCCTCCAGCACCTCAGTGTCTTGTGAAGGACCCAAAACTGAACACAGTATTTGAGGTGCAGCCTCATCCGTGCCAAGTACAGGGGGATAATCACTGCCCTGATCCTACTGGCCACATTGTTGCAGATAGAAGCCAGGATGCTGTTGGCCTTCTTGGCCACCTGGGCACACTGCTGGTTCATATGCAGCTGGCTGTTGACCAGCACCCCCAGGCCCTTTCCCTCCAGGCATCTTTCCAGTCACTCTTCCCCAAGCCCATAGCACTGTGTGGGGTTGGTGTGACCCAAGGGCAGGACCCGGCACTGAGCCTTGTTGAACCACACACAGTTGGCCTTGGCCCATCAGTCCATTCTGTCCAGATCCCTCTGTAGAGCCTCCTGCCCTTGAGCAGATCAACACTCCCCCCCAGCTTGATGTCATCTGCAAACTGAGTGAGGGTGCACTTGATTCCCTCATCCAGATCATTGATAAATGATACAACAGAACTGGCCTCAGCACTGAGCCCTGGGGAACGCCACCTGTGACTGGCCAACAGCTGGATATAACTCCATTCACCACCACTCTGGGCTCAGCTGTCCAGCCAGCTTTTAACCCAGCATAGAGTCCACCCATCAGAGCCATGAGCAGCCAGTTTCTCCAGGAGAATGCTGTGGGAGACGGTGTCAAAGGCTGTATTAAAGTCCAGGTAGACAATATCCACAGATCTTCCCTCATCTACTAAGTAGGTCTTCTTGTTGTAAAAGGAGATCAAGTTTGTCAAGCAGGACCTGCCCTTCATAAACTCGCGTGACTGTGTCTAACCTCCTGGCTGTCCTGCACATGCCATGTGATGGCACTCAGGCTGATCTGCTCCATAACCTTCCCTAACACCGAGGTCAGGCTGACAGGCCTGTAGTTCACCTGATCCTCCCTGAAGCCCTTCTTGTAGGTGGGCGTCACATTGGCTGACCTCCAGTCCTCTGGGACCTCCCCAGTTAGCCAGGACTGCTGGTAAATGATGAAGAAAATGATGGAGGTAAAAGAGTAAATTAAGTGCTGGGCATATAATTAATTCTATATGGTATTCCTTGGTATACTGAATTACATGTTTCACAAAAATGCACAGTTCAGATTGTACAGCAGAGCATTTTTTTAATAGAATTCTGATTTATCTCTTGCTTCTCTTTCTTTGAACAGTTTATGAAGAACCAGAAGACCCCAGTAACAGATCATTTTTTTCAGAAATTATCTCTTCAGTGTCAGATGTCAAATTCAGTCACAGTGGTAGATACATGCTAACAAGAGATTACCTCACTGTCAAGGTTTGGGATCTGAACATGGAAACAAAGCCTGTAGAAACATACCAGGTAGGTATCTCCTACGTCGTGAAATGCAGCCATATAAAAGCCTCTCACTGTTCAAAACCTGAGTATTTTCCTAAACTTCTCATTACTTGTTCTAAGAAGCAGCTAGCTGAGAGCTGCTGATCAAGGTGGTTAAAATCCTCAGAGTAGCGTCCTTGTAGTTGGGCAGTTTCAGCACTAGTAAGGAAGTGTAAGGCCTGAGGAGTCAGAGCAATGCTCACTGTGGATTTGGCCTGTGAAAGAAATGATTCTTCTAATAAAGGAAATCATCTCTTCGCTTTGGCATCTGTTTTCAAGTGATGTACGCACTATTAACATTTGAAAGAAACTGAGGAAAGGATTTTGTGTATTGCTTAGCATTCTGCTCTTGCTGGGACTGCTGAAAGTTTACACCTTTGCTACTGCAGGACTTTTTAAAAAAAACTTCATCTATGTGTTTCTCTGTGCCTAGTTCTAGAAGCAATTTGTGTTAAACCTTGACATCACTACTGACACAGCAGTTTGGGAATGCCAGACAAACACATCTGGTTGCCTGAATTCATTGTGAAATTATCCAGACAAAATGCCGGTGGCTCCAGCCAGCGCTGAGTTTGTACTCTGACATCTGTTCTGTTTGGCAGTAGAGGGCTGAGCTTACATTTTTTGACTCTGCCTTGAAGAGGGAAGATATGTCTGTGACACAGAAACCGCTTGTTATGAAAATGCAATGAGAAAAAAACTGTTAAGCTACCTACAGAAGAGTATGCAAAGTAGGAAAAACGCCATTTCATCTGGCTTGTACTGCTTGCTTAGAGACAGTCCTGCGAGCGACAGTGCTGGAACAATCCCTTCTTTTCTGTGTCTGCATAATGGCAGGTGGGGTAGAGTAATTCACAGTAACTATAATAAAGATTAGTTTTAAAATAACACGTAATGAGAGTTTGGTAGCCTGTCTTGTCAAAACAACCATAATTTTACATTGATAATATTGGAGGTATTTATTAGCGAGTGTTTAGTACACAAAGCAGGCCCCAGTGTTTTCCAATGCACCATTTACATTTCAGTGGATACTCTTCAGTGTGTCTCCTGTTAGCGCTGGAAAGTCTGAGCCTGTATACCTTTAAGGCTACAGAATTGGTTTTGCTCTGAAAATGGCAATACTTATAACACCATTGTGTTGATGTGCTGTGTGAAAATGGAGTGGGAGGGTGAGAGCGAGACTGTGTTTTATATAACAGAATCATATCTCAGATTTTGGGAGCTTAGGTAATATATTACTTTATACTTATGCTAATGGAGTAGGCAGCCATGTCTCTGGAGAGGAATAGCTGGTCAGGCCAACCTGTTTGTCTTGATTATGACATCTGCTTTTATTTCCTCATGTAGGTAGCTGTGAAACAAGCTGGCCACCTTTAAATCAGTCTGACACCCAACAGTAGGGCTAGTTAAAAGAGTTCTATTTCTCCAACCTGAGATGGGAAAAATGAGTATAACGTAGAATTTTCAGTACTAATTATTGCAATCAGAAGCTTATAGAAAAAATAAAAAAAAGGACTGCAACAATAAAACCCCTGCAAATTTAACAGTGGTTTTGCTGTCTTACTTTAACCTATGGATTGCCTTTAATTTTCAAATATTTATAGAGCGCCTAATAAAGAGTATACAGATGTATTGCTGAGTTTTCCAGCAGACTAAAGGAGAATCAGGAACTCAGGGGCCTTAGGAAGCCAATAGCACAGGACTCCGTAGGATTCACATGGTCCAGCTGCTTTGGGCAACTTGCATGTTTTTCAGCGGCAGACAGTAGAGAATTCTGTTCTTAAGAAAAGCTTGTTTAAATTACTGTTTTGAATTATTTGTCTTGGGGTATCTCTCACATGTCTAAGTCTCATATATAAATGTAGAAATCTCTCAAGAAGTTTTTTGTGGTGGATCACCCAAAAGCAACAGATAAGACTAACATTTTCAGTTTTGTATCCACATAATTATGATAACATGTATGTAATTAAAAGATTAAAAGATATTTATTAAAAGTGAATTTCTCATTTCATCCACTGCATGCTAGCCACTTAGATATTGTCTAGCTGTGGGACTTGTGAAGAGGGTCACAACAGGTGATGTCCCCACAGGGTTGTAAGGAAGAGCAAAATCTGTAACTGTATTGCTTCATTATCAGGTTACAATTTCAGTATCACAAAGCCCATTGAATTCCTCATGCAAGTTCTTTTTCTTATCGATGCTATGGCTAAAATAATGCTATTGCATACAGCAGCTGTTGCAGCCTTGCTGAAACACATTATCTGCTGACTATGATTCAATATAGTTTTCTCCTGTTTGTGCTAATAAAGGAAAAAGGGCAGAGTATGGTGCAGTGGACAGCACTAAAAGAGCAATACAGTGGAATGGCCGGTGCTTAAATGTTGCAAGGCCTAACAGGATACTCTTCTGATGCTGCCAGATGAATTGCCCCAGCAGAACCATACCAGCAGCAACCAGAGGTGAACACCTTCATAGCTAATAATAGCTTGATCCACTTCTAGCAGGGTCTTTTCCATAGGGATTTGGACTAATATGTCCCTTACCAGTGCAATTCCTGATTGTTACTATTCAGTCCCTGTACAATAGCTCCCTGCATAGGCATGTTGCTGTGTTAGTCTGAAGCATGTAATTACTAGATAATTCCATGAAGATCTGACCTAAAACAGTGCAGAGGAAAAAAGGAGGATGCCTTTTGTAATTAGTTAGCAATGAATTTGGTTTGCATTCAAGCACTATTCTTATGTGATAAGAATAATATGTAACACACAAGGAAAGTCTAATTTTACCCTCAATTGGTAGCAGCAGTTGAACATGCAAACAAGGTGAAAATTAAATGTTTCTTCTGGTTAGTTTTACATAGTGACTCTGATAGTCTGAATGGGTTCAAATGTGGTAATGTCATGGTTTAACCCCAGCCGGAAACTGAATACCCTGCAGCCTTTTGCTCACTCCCTCCTCCCTGCCCTGCAGCGGGATGGGGAGGAGAGTCAGAAAAAGGTAAAACTCGTGGGTTGAGATAAAAACAATTTTATAACTGAAATAGAATAACATATAATAATAATAACAAGAACAATTGTAATGAAAATGAGAAAGAGGGGGAGAGGAATAAAATCCAAAAGGAACGAAAGAGCAAGTGATGCATGGTACAATTGCAGTCCCTGAGCACTGATAGGCCAGCCCTGGCAACTCTCCCGGTTTATATACTGAGCATGGAGTTCTGTGGTATGGAACACCCCTCTAGATTGGGTCACCTGTCCGGGCTGTGTCCCCTCCCAACTTCTTGTGCCCCTTCAGCTGTCTCACTGGCAGGGCCTGACAAACTGAAAAGTCTTTGACTTAGTATAAACAGTACCTAGCAACAACTCAAAAAATAGCACGTTATCATTATTATTCACATACTAAATCCAAAACACAGCATTGTACCAGCTACTGAAAAGAAAATTAACTGTATCCCAGCTGAAACCAGGACAGGTAATCAAAGGGTCCACAAGAAGAGGAAGCTGGTTGTCCAAGGCAGTAGTGCAAGTCTGCAGAAAGTCACGAAAAAGGAGCTGAGATGTTGATGAGATCAGTAAGAAATCTGAGAGTGGAACTGCAAAATGCTTTTTGACAGAGCTGATCGGAAGGCACGGTGCCAAGCTCTGGATTTGGACACACTTTGCAAAGGGTGTATGCATGACAGTGGTCATGACAGATGGCTGCTGGAAATGTTAGCAAGAGGAAGACCTAGAAATGACAGTCAATGAGGCAAATGCGATCTGCTTCCTTCTTCTGCCTTAACCAACCTTTCTATTTCTTCCAAGCATTGGGAGCTCCCAAAGATGATAAAGAACTCCAGTTCTGTAATAAGTTACACTGCTGACATAAAAAGGCTTTAAGTAAAGACAAAATGAAAGGATTTAGTTACAGAGGGTGCAAGAAACTGCATCAGTACTGAAAGGGTTCTGACCTGTTACTCACCATGAGGGTAAATGCATTTAATTGTGAAATGTTTTATCTGCATCTACCATTTGCCTATTATTTGCTTTATGAGATATTATCTGTTTATATACAGCTCAGTGTTCATCATCTATTAATGAAAATTGATCCATAAACAAAAATTAATAATCCGTAATAACCATGTGTTACAAATATTCTTAGGATACAATTTGGCTATTGAAAATGGGTTAAAGAAAATGTAAGTGAAAGGTTATTGTCCCTCGTCTGGTCTTGATATAGTTATCTTACTAGAAGAAATGTTTACGCCTTCAGGCCAGAGGAGAGTGCTGAGCATCCATGAGCAGGAACAGTCTCCCTGGACTTGCAAGAACCAGTACCTCTGTATGCCAGAGCAAAATTATGCCCCTTGGCTATGGGATTGGTATATGTGCTCTGAGAGGCCATCTACATGTCTTTGTTTTCCAGTTTCTTCAACAGCTAGAAGAAAACATCAGGAGTGAAAGTGCATTGGTAAATTCATCTAGGCAGGGATTTTCTAGTTCATTATTTCTTTGTGGAATGAAACCAATCATCCAGAAGGAAAACTAATCAAATTCTGCAAAAAATTGAAATAGTTTGCATGAGATCTGTCTCTTTATAAGGACCCTTGTTCAGCAGAGATGTGCGGCCCAGGGGAGGGGTCTTTTGCAGGTCAGTCTCACTTTTCAAATATGTAAGTGAGAATTTACACTGTTGTTTTCAAGTCTCAGCCAAATTTGGGATATCTTTTGGCTAAATTGGTGTTCTAATTTGCAGCATGTGCAACTACAACCTTGTACTGTATTTGGCTTCTGAAATACCTTATCCAAATATATGTAATAACATACACTGAGTTCTTTTAATACAGCCAGGTTCTTTTTGCCATAAGTAAGAGTCCACTTATCTTGGAATATGACATTTTTGTTGCTATTTAAATTAGATTTCTTGCACATTAATTAGCACATCTAGGGTATCAGCTGGTGAAATGTCTTCGGGAATTAGGCTAGCACTGAGAAAATCACCCAAGCAGGAAACAAATATGTTGAAGAGGGGTGGTCTGCAGCCTGCTGAGGGTGGTATGCTTCATGCTTTCCTGCAACAATAATTCTCTAGCACCTGGTTAATTGGACTGTGGAAAAGTACAGATAGAATCTTTAAACACAGTATCTTCAGCAAAGCTACCAATCTGTGCAGCATATTTTGTAAGGGAATGTGGGAGATAAAGCCGAGAGTGGGGGGCTGGTTGTGGAGTTTTATATTCTGTTTTATTTCAAGAATAACAACAGTTATTTTCTTTGAAACAGGTCCATGATTACCTTAGGAGCAAGTTGTGTTCCCTTTATGAGAATGACTGCATCTTTGATAAGTTTGAATGTGCATGGAATGGATCAGACAGGTAATCCATCCTTATGTCCATTGCCATCTTTATTTAGCAAAAAATCTCCTATATATTATGGGGAACAATCAGAAAGTAAAGTGTTACACATGGTTATTTTCCACATCAATTTACATCTTCACATACCAGTGTTCAAGTTGATAAAAGGTGTTTGGATATTGGTGCAGTTGTGTCTCTGACCTCCTTAGACATGATGTATACCTTTGTTGATCTTGGCTCATGCCTTAAGGGAAAAAAAACCCTTTAAAGTCTGTCCATTTTTAATAAATCATAAGTAGGCTGCAAAAGTTAAAAAGAATGCTGCCAACTCACACAGCCTCACCAACATAATAAGGAAGCTTGTGTGATCCTGTATTTACACATGAGCTGCCTCAGAAATTCGGTTCATTTACTGGAAACAGGGAGTGAGGAAAGGAGTCACAGGCACCCACTGACTCTCTGCAAACTGCTGCCAAATGACAGTTTCTTCTGATACTTACCTCCACCAGAGCTGTCCCTTTCCCTATGCACTGAGGGAGAGGTCCTTGTTTTTATCTTGGACATGGTATCTTCTTGAATATTTTAATGAGAAATATTGGCACAAGTCAGAGTGTGAGTTAAGATGCAATATGCTAATGCAATAACATTAGGAAATGGTGGCACTACTTTGGGGAGCAGGAATATTGTACAGGAAGAACTGAGCAGCCAAGAGGACTGGAATAATAAAAATGGATGAAAGCCAGGAGTATAATGCAAGGTGAGCATTTTAGTTAACAGAAAACACAAACCTTCATCTTATCAGTTGAAAACAACTCACAGGGACGCTCATATGCTAGGTGACTGTGGAAGGGATTAGCAGTCTACAAAACCCATGTGAAAGAGAGCACAGGAGCCAATTTTGAATGGCACTCAGTGACGCCTGGCTCAGCAGAGCTAGGAGCCACGAGGCAAAAGTTTGGCATTCACTGAAAGCCTGGAACTGGGCCTTCAGCTCACTTAGTCTTTCATTTGGGAACGAGAAAAATGGTCTATCTCATTGTATTTGAAGCAGGCTGGCCTGCCCTGCACTGGGCAAGGACTAGGAAACAGAGTGTGGGGCAGCTGTGAAAGAGGCAGATATGATCCTTGAATGGGCAAGGCTGGGATATCCAGCAGAGAAAGGAGTAGTGGTGACGTTATGTTAGGGTCTTTCTCAAAGGCCTTTGGATTGCAGTTACGTATTTCTTGTCCCTCATCTCCAAGGCAGATGAACTAGTTGGTGAAATGGACAGCTGATATAAAGAGGCAAGAGGGCAGGAGTTTGGTTTTGATCAGCTTGGCAAAAGAGAAGCCAAGATTATATTGCTTCTAGTAAGTATATCAAGGAGGTACACACAGGGAGGAAGGGGATGTAGCTGAGATAAATCTGAATTATAACGACACAACAGCAAATAGGTATTGAGTAACAACAGGTAATTATAGCCTAGAAATTAGAGGTAGTTCATACCTGTCCACACGGAGACTGTGGAGCAGTCTTCCCATTCTGGACATGTAAGAAGCCCAACTGTTTTGATGATGGTTCTCAGGAAATTTATGTAAGTAGTTATATGGAACACTGGTTAAAACGACAAGTGTTTGAACTTGGAAGTGCAGAACAAGTTCTCTTCCAGTCCTGTGCCCCACAAATGCAGATAAAGTGTAATGCCGTACACTGTGCGAGGGGTATCTTCTCTTGGGACTACTTTGCTTAGTTCCTGTACCTGCCCAATGGAGAGATTCTGTCTTTTCTAAGAAATAAAACTTCTACCTTGTATTGCTTATTATGCAAATGAAA
This sequence comes from Falco cherrug, assembly GCF_023634085.1. Taxonomy (NCBI): domain Eukaryota; kingdom Metazoa; phylum Chordata; class Aves; order Falconiformes; family Falconidae; genus Falco; species Falco cherrug. The sequence goes on from NC_073697.1 coordinate 51,560,793, forward strand.
CTACATCCCTTATCTCTGTTCACTGTGTGCCAGGGTAATGTGTTTTCTGACAAGGATTAATTTAGCATTGAGTATCCCCTGTGATGCAAACTCCTGGCCATTTAAAATGACATAGGTGGACCACACTGAGCAAAATATTTCCCAGGTTGCTATGACTGCAGCTTGGGCACCAGCTGATGTGGAAATGTCTTTGATATGGTCAGAAAGTGGGAATGACCACAGAAGTTTTAGTGGAAGATCTAGGTTTTGGGGCTTTTCTCTGAAGCTCCCAAACCCATACATAAATGGATGTTTTAGCAGAGGGTTTTCTCAGTAGGCTGGTTATGCTTGAGTTTGGTCCTACTAGAAACACTAAAATTAAAGCATTTCTTGGATATATGGGCAGTGCGGATCCCTGCCTAAATCTGGCACAGAAGAACAGCATAGTCAAATTATTTAGATATTGTGAAACTTTGACAGACATTCAGGGTTTTTCAGATGCTTTCAAACCATTTTGCTTATCCTTGCTGGGAGTTCCCAGTGCATGGTACAGGACGGACAGCCACTTGTTCCCAGGCTCAGTCCTTCTCCTGTAGTCAAATGAAGTGCTGCTATCTCTATTAGTGTCATAAGACCACTCTCTGGATAGTTGCGTGGTGATAATAAAAACATTATTCAGTATCAGGATTTAAAGTGAGTGTAATATTTTCGTTCCTACTTGACAGACCAGAAAGATCAATGCAGTGGGTAATTATTAAGTGGGAACATTAGATTGTGAGGACTTCACTGAGGCATTATTAGTTGTGCACAATTACCAAATCCATCACTAAACACAATACACTGCTCTCGATTGGAAGAAACTGTTGAGTAGAGTAGCTGGCAACATTTGACAAAAGATAAGGGTTCTCTTTAATTTAGTTCTTTCTTTCTGAGAGTCAAATGTATCAGCACTAATGTTCATCTTTTGATGAACTTTCACTCTTCTGAGCATCTTGCTTCTGCGTATGACAAGTATTGCATTGTTTTGCTACACAATACAAGGATTATTATTATTTTTTATTTATTTATTATTATTTAAATGAGATTTGGGAGCCAGTAACTCTTAAAGAACAGTTCATTTGAATAGTAAGGTAAATTAATTTGATCCTTTTGGTATGTATTTTTTAAAAAAGGTCTACTGCTAAAGGTAAGCAATGCCTGTTAACAATGGTACTCTTAAGAGATGCTGCAATACAGTATTGATATTGTTAATACATATACATAACAGTAATAACTGCAGTTCTAAACAAGTCATTTTTATCTTTTGCAGACTCTAAAGCTACAGTGACAATTTGAAGTGACAGGATTGTTCAGTTAAAAAAAGAAAGCACATTTATTGTTTAGGTGCAACTACTGTTTATTAATATTTGTCATTACTAAGGAGTTAATCTCGACTATGATAGAACCTGATGGTGAGGTTGTTTACAAAAAAAATCAATGTATGTGAGCTCTGATTAGAACGTGATTGATGCTCAGTTACTCCAATGAACAGGAACTAATACAATCAGACAGAGCCGATCTCATTTGCTGAAGGGCACATTAATCACTATGTACTTTGGCAACAACAGTGGCCAGGGGAGGGAGTCAAGCAGGGGTCTTACACTAGTTCAACCAGATGAGCACATATTATGTGTAGGTGAATATATTACACTAAAATCATGCAATCTTTATTGTATATACATCATTACATGACTATGTAGAATATGAGCTCTATTTATACAGCAATTTAATTTAGTTCTTCCATTCACTTCCAAAGTCAAATCTTTTAATAATGACTCGCAAGACACTGTTTTCTTCCCACTGTCAACCAAACTCATTGTGTTGTTTTAGTTTTACCTCAAAAGGTATCACTTCTGCAGCTGTTTGTGAGTTAAAGAAGCCAGTAAAAAAACCCCAAACCATAGTAGTTCTACATGGTACTAAGTGAATACCTTAATTACTTCTTTTTTTTTTTAAGGTTTCAAATGAATGTGTATGGGAGCCTTTCCAGGGAGACTTTTGAATACCATCATAAGTGATATGCTGTAAGCAGACAAGTGAAGTCACATACAACTGTTCAGTCAGTTCTTTCCTACTGAACTGTCATTCATCCCAATGAATATCCGTCAGCCTTCACTCTAATCAGGTGGAGTCAGCAGGTCCCAGTGGGTGAGATGTTAACAGTCTATTCCTGTCTTGCAGCATGCTCCATGCTGGAGAGCTAGAAGACATCATTTTGTTCTGAAGGCTTGCCATGTCAAATATTGGCTTGGAAGGCCTTGGGCACCCCCTGTTCTTATTCCCAGTCTTATCCCAGCCAGCTGTAGTGGAGTGCCACAGCCATGAATCTGGTGTCTCAAGCTTTTCCATCAGCATACTCCCCAGGAGGTTTAAAAAAGTTCCTTCTTTCTGATGGGAAGTCAGTTGCTTCACATAGCATGGTGTAAAGGAAAGTTCTCCAGCACACCAGCAGGCCCCCACTGCTTGCAGCAGTGCTTCCTCCTTTCCCTTTGTTGTAGTTTGTTTCATTCCTATGAAAAATGTTTTTGAAAAATGTTCCTGGAACCAATCCTTTCTTCTGGTAAGGTCAGCTTGTCACAAAACCAGATCTGGTGGACCTTGCTGCAGATGTGCTGTTCTGCACTGATAACACATGGTAATGGAATCTTGAAAATTTAAGGACTGAAAGTATAATTGGGGAGGCAGTTTCAGGTCAAGAAATGGTCCTTTTTCATGCTGGGTGCCTTGAAGGACTCCTTTGTAGAGGTTTACAAGTCTGGAGGCAAGCTCTTGTGGAAGCTGCTCTCTGAGTCTCCTCCCCTCACACCTGCTTGGTGTCAATGTCCTGCTTCTCTTATCTCAGGGAATGATGTTCTGCTGACGCATTTGCAGTGAGGGGCAGGTTGGCTGGGCTGGTTTAGTTTTTCTGTCTTCCTTAAGCCCAGTGTGTGCCAATCCTTGAAGTCCAGGCTTAGTGCTGTCACACCATCCTGTGGCTACCATGGTCTCCTGAGCAGCCCTCTCACTCTCTCTCCAGAACTATGACATGAGCTGAATTTCTCCAGACAATAGAAATCTGCAGGTGAAAAAATTTTTATGCATCTAGGAAGAGCAATCTGGGCCAGAGTTAGCCCAAAAGTTATTTTACAAGAGTCTTTTAAAAAAGCAACAACAACAACAAAACCACCACAAAACAATGCGAAGCGAGTGTGGTTGGGTTTTTAAGCAAGCCTTAATTCCATCTGATATCCCCAGAGCTTCAGGGCAAACCCTGCCATCCAGGAAGGCAGCTCAGTGGAGCACTTTTGACAAAAATTGTTGTGTGCAAGGATGGGTGCAACATGGATGATGTTTAAGAGCTTGGCTTGCAATAAAGAAATAGGAATGAAGTATGGAAATAATGGATACAAGAACGACAGAGATACAGAACTTCTTAGTGACTGACATGTTTGATGAAATATCAATGCCTAAAAAATACTGTGGAAGATCTCATTGCAGTTTGGTACAAATGATGAAATCTAATTCAGCTGCCCTTGAGGTTGAAGTAGGAAAATTGTTGACCTTCCAACAGAAGCAGAACTTCTTAGAGGGGAAAGACACATACTGAAGCATTTCATTTAACAGTCATTACCAAAACCAAAATATTGAAAGCCAGATGTTTTAAAGTATTAAGATGCTTAAAGATGCTGAAGCCATCAATAGTTGATAGGATGCTTCTGTAGACCCTAAAACTCTGGAGCTAAATTAAACATCAGTGGTACAACTACTGGTGTCATGAAAAAAACAAAACTATTATCCATAGGTAAATGTGCTGATTCAGCCTTGTGTGTTCTTACAGTGCAGGCAGTAAGAACTTTTCGTCTCAAATTCTTTGCTCCAGACAATTTACAGATTGGAAATTGACTTTAAAAAACATCCTTATCTGAAATATTGCTGGCTACCAGATCAGCATGACACAGGGTGAAGGAACCTGGACTGAGTGGGTACTGTGCAGAGGGAGCAGTTAATGTTCTGCTAATTTTGAAACAACTTCTTCCTAAATGGGATGGGCTTTAGCTCCTGGAAATTTGCCAAAAGGTCATCAAGTCTGTGTTGTGATTGCCCAGCTGAAAAGCAGATTACACACATGGTTACATGCAAATCCCTTCTTTACAGCCCATGGCAAGGACAAAAAATCCTGCAAAATAGATAACCAGCAGTGCTTTTCCTTCCCTGCACCCACTGGTAAGCTGGTATATGACCAGCCCAGCTCTGCAAATATCCCAGCATCCTGCCTTCTCTGGTGTCACAACCTGCACTACCTAATTCCTGCCAGATTCAAAAGCACAGGAGCCAGCAATTTGTAGGTGATGAGAGAGGAGACCCACCCACCAGGCTCCTTTCTCCGGCCTTCAGTCCAAAGGAGAAGGCAAGGAGGAAACCCAAAACCTTTGAGAGCTGAGCAGGTTATCTGTGAGAGTAAGCAAGACTGGAGGCAGTGGGAGATCACAATGAAAAGGTGAGCGGTGAGACCTCCAAAAATAAAATGGGGAGTGGAGGAGAGAGAGAAAGGGAAATGACAGAGTGAAGCAGAAGAGACAGGACAGAGCAGGGAACAGAGGGTGAGGCTGAGGAGGATATTTCAGTGGCAGGAGAGAGAGAAACAGATAAGGTGTTTTTTTAAAAATTGTAGAGAAGGATAGAGGGAAATGGACAAAGGGGAGGGGAGGAGGAAGAGGGGGAAAAAGCCTGCCTGGAAAGTGTGGTAAAGACCAGAGTCAGAATTGGAGGGGAAGAAAGAGAAAAAAAGAACAGAATGATGACTAGGGAGGGAATAAGAAGAAAAGTCAATTAGTGAAAGTAGGATAGGTCTACACTGGGGTTTTCTCCTTTCCCTTTCACCTTCTTTAACAATATGATTGTCCTTTTAACAAAACATTGTCCTGTTTGCTTATAAAGGAAAAAAAAAAAAAAAAAAGGATAAGACTTTGGGCCATAGCAATCCCACATGAGGACTGAAGTTTGGCAGTGAGATGCCTCAGATTGCATCATTAACAAACAAGAATGCCCCGGCATCAGTGCAAGCTGGACAAGTTAATAACATTTTGTGTTGTCACTCAAAACACACATGCCTGAAGAATTGCCAGAAACCCTCAGACCTGGCTTGGAGCAGCTCTAAAAGGGGGAGCACAGAGTACAGCCTGTCCTCTGCAGAGCAGCGCCATGCGGGGAGGAAGACGTGTTGCTGTTGTGGGGCAGCACCAGAGGGTCAGCAGGGAACCCTGCGAATCCATGTGGGGCCCTGCAGATATGGGGTGCTGCCTCTCCTTCCAAGCACTGGTTAGGCTGCTGGTGCATAAAGTGTAGCCAGCAGTAGCCATGTCACTGTCACTGTTTGTTTTTTTTCCCTGCTTTTTTTCACCTTTTTTTTTTTTAAAAAAAAATCATGCTGTCTGTAGCTGCGGTGGTTTGAGCCAGGTACAGTCTATCAACAGCTTTGCTCCAGCCTGGGCTGTCAGTGCGCTGCTCCTCAGGGTGCACTGGCATGTGTTCTGCGTCCTAAATAGCCCTGCGCGGCTGAGGTGATGGTATGGCTGACCATGTGTGGCACAACTTGTAAACCTGCCTCCCAAATAAAATTAAAGGTGGCTAGGCAGAGCTTTTCCAGCCTGCTCCCTTACACACCTGTGAATTAGTGTGGGGTGATTTTGGATGAGGGGCTGTGTTTGGTTTCTTGGACCAGCCTGACTTGCAAGGGTTCTGTGCGAGCACTCAGCGTCACAGTGCTGTGCAGAGCGGAGTCTGGAAATGCAGAACAGACTCTTCCTATACTCAGCTACGATTTTTATTCTAATATATGTATAAACAAAAATTTTCCTTATCGCATACTTTCCATTATTGTACATTATATTTTCCTGGATGGGAATAAATTGCAGGCTTCCACCTAGTTCTCACTCCCTTTTATTGTTATTTTAAGCAGCAGGTAAGGTTATAATCCATCTGTGTTTGTGACCTTGAACAAGAATGGGCACTTTCTGATTTACATAATGCTATCTTTTACTGAGCCATTAAACTGCAGAAAAACAGGGCCAGCATGAAAAGTAGTCATCTACATATGTTTAAAAAAATAACTGCAGTAAATCCAACTGAAGAAAGCAGACTTCTAAAAATATGCGAGAGTTCAAGAAATTAAAAAGCAAATGGACTGTAAAAGCAGTTTTACTGCAAGCAAAAACTCCTAAAATAAAATTCTTTATAAACAGCTTGCTGTCCATGTGGTGCGCTGGTACTCTGCCTGCATGAAAACTGCTCCCCTGACAGCTCCTGCTTTCATCAGGAGGGATGCTCCTCATTCCCCTGGGAACCACAGCTCTGCAGCCCATGTGCTCCAGTGTTATAAACCTGTTTCAAAATTTTGCCTGGCAGAGGGGGAGCACAGTACTGTGCTAAGCTGTTTGCATCACAAGTTGTGTATCTTGGCGCTGAGATATGAAATAACCTTGCCTTTTTCATGTTGGGAATGACCATTACAGCAGGAGCCCTCATGACAAGATGTGGTGATTTAGGAGTGAAACCTTAGTTTTACTGCTGTTGGTGCAGCATTTCTGGAATGGGTGCTAATCTTGATGAGTAGGCTTTCTGCAGCTTCTGGGATACATTTTATCAAGCTGTCAGCCTGACTTTTTGGGGGGTTTTTAGCTTGTGAGATTGTTAACTTGCGCCTTACTAAGCAGGATTGCGCCAGGCCTTTGCGGGTGGGGATGGCAAGGGAAAACCTCCCTGCAGACAGCTCAAGGAAGGGCAGGTACTGCTTGTGGAGAGCAGTGAGGTGGCTCCCTGCTAGGGCTGGCTGCACCTAGGCTTGCCAAGTACCTCCACTGCCCATCCCAGAGCTCAGCATCAGAGCAGCTGTGCAGCCAGCGGTGTGCTGCCCACAGACCCCAGGAAAGCAGCCTCTCGACGAGGTGAAGGCAGTGCATGCTGTATCTCGGTGCTGTAGGTGAGCTGTTGCCGAGGTGAGGGCAGTGCATGCTGTATCTCGGTGCTGTAGGTGAGCTGTTGCCGAGGTGAGGGCAGTGCATGCTGTATCTCGGTGCTGTAGGTGAGCTGTTGCCGAGGTGAGGGCAGTGCATGCTGTATCTCGGTGCTGTAGGTGAGCTGTTGCCGAGGTGAGGGCAGTGCATGCTGTATCTCGGTGCTGTAGGTGAGCTGTTGCCGAGGGCAGTGCATGCCGTGTCTCAATGCTATGCCTGTCTGGGTTGCAGCAGTTTCCTTTAGCATTTCAGGAGCTGCAAAAAGCTCAGTGTGGAATCAGTGTCATCAAACTCCAGTATGCTGTCAGCAAATGTGGAAGCAGGATGGAGCTGGCAGTCCTGCTAGGGATTCAGCAGCATACAGACCCAGCTGCACCCGCTCCAGTTACCCTGCAGTGGCTCTGAAGCGAGCAGAGCTGCTGTCATGTCAGTAGCTGTAGTGCAAAAGCAGTTAGCTGCAGAGCCCCCATTTGTGCATTTTTCAGTATATTATTCATTTGAATTACAGTACATCCTAATGGCTCCAAATGAGATCAAGGCAACACTGGCTGGAGGCTGTGCACATAGGGTAAACCAGCTCCTGACTCCAGGAGCATCTAATCTAGTCAGCTGGGTAGTATCTGTACGGTGGAGAGTACAGTTTATGCCTTTGAATTCTCCCATGGTTGCATGTGCTGTGGCTTCCTGGCCGGTATGCTGCTCGACACAGATTTCCCCCAAGTGGGAAACAACAGCAAAGGGCTAAAGCAACTGTCATTTGAGATGGAGCTTAGTTTATTAAATGCAAAGCATGTGAAATATGCTCTGTTGGGCTGTACTAGAAGGACAGATAGTTCCTGATTGCCTGAGCCTGAGAACTGTCCAGCTTTTCCTATGGAGACCTGACAGTCTGGGGTGGATTCCCCCTTCCAGGATGGGAATTCAGAAAAAGCACCCTATTTGGGGCTGAGACAGGAGAGTGGAGCATGGCCCTGGCTTTGCATATGGAAGGAAGTTCACAGGGGATCAGCGTTTGAACAAGGCTCTGAAACCAATGATTATGCTAATCCAATAACCTGAGGGCCATGGATGAAATCCTGAATTCATTAAAATTAGTGACAAAATATCCTCCCCTAGGGACTAGGGGAATGAAACAACTGGCAATCCATTATTTCAAACTACAAGCTGATTAATGGGGTAATTTTTATACAGATCAAGGTACGTTTTCTGTCCCTTTCTCCCAGACCCAGAAATATATCCTGACTTGAAGCTTCATTCAGACCTCGTGCAAGAGGTGACAGAATCCTGTTTATCAATGTGTTTATTTCTAAGAAGCGTTGTAGATACAAACTTTAATGATGTCTAGAAGTCTATGGCTTCAGAAGGAAAAAGCTTTATTCTGGAAAGAATTTACTTGTGCAGACTCAGTGTGCAAACCTTTCAAAACACCCTTCTTCAAAACAGTCATTAAAACAGATAATTATGTACTAAATCTTACTATTGTATCCAAAGGTTTGAAATACTTGTTGTTTGGTTTTGTTTTTTTTAAAGACTGTTTCTGGGATCATGGTAAGTCTCAGCTGTCAGAAAAGGTAAAGTTCTGGAGAAGGAAAAAACAGCCTGAAATATGTGATCCTTAAACACTCATAAAAAGCTGGAGGGTAATTAAAAATAACTTATTAAAACACGTTACTTTTATTGTCCTGTGAAGTCAGTCTCATGGTGTCAGGGTCCTGATTGTGCATGCTTCAGGATGTGAGTCTTGGGGTAACTGTAGTTTTCACTGAATACGCTAGTAGGGAAGGGGAAGACATTGGTATAAGAAAACTGTTCACTCTGGGGAGTGTTGGGAAAACTCCTGTTTTATATTCTTTTCCAGGTGAAACCAGAAGACATCTTACCCTAAGGTCAAACCTCAGCTGTTCTGAGCCAGTCATATTAGTAGACTTCCCACAAACTGCTCTTTAACTGTCTTTGTTTTTGCTGTCTGTCTTTCTCTCTACAGTGTGATAATGACAGGTGCATATAACAACTTTTTTCGAATGTTTGACCGAAATACCAAACGAGATGTCACCTTGGAGGCATCCCGAGAGAGCAGTAAACCACGAGCTATTCTTAAGCCCCGGAGAGTCTGTGTCGGAGGCAAACGGAGGAAAGATGACATCAGTGTTGACAGCTTGGACTTTACTAAGAAGATCTTGCATACAGCATGGCACCCAACCGAGAACATCATTGCTATAGCAGCGACAAACAATCTGTACATATTTCAGGATAAAGTGAACTCAGAAATGCACTAGATTATTCAATATCCCTCTCTATTTACAAACCAGCCTCTTAAGAGTTGTAGAAGGATGTGATCTTCACAAAAATTGTGGCTTCTTGTGGTGGGATTTGTAGGTTGCATCCTTTCATCCCTCAGCCTGTATCATTACTGGTGGCAAGCCAACTACTTTCCATCACTGCAACTGTATGAGTAAAAGGCACGACTGCAAATCCAGTACTGTGGTCTGTATCGGTTCCTTTAAACAAACAGGGGTATTTACTCACTTTGGGAGCGTTCCTGAGGAGGGCTGACGCCTCAACTCCCATCAGTCCTTCCAAGGGTCTCTGGTTCGTAGGACCATGCTGTTCTGTTGCCCTGCCTGCTTTTGCAGTCCACAGCATTTACCACATTGTTAGAGCTTTTTGCCACAATCTCGTGATCATTTTTTTTTCCAGTAACGTTCTCCTGTCTTTCAACTAAGCCAAGCCTGTTTGAGTGAACAAATATCCCCATCCCTTTAAAGCATGTGGCAGATTGGAGGGGCCTCATGACAGTTATAACTGGAAGGAGAATCCCTGCTGGTGAAAAGCTGCCCCGTCTCACCTGTCCCATTCCCTTCTTTACAACACCCTCTAATTTATTTATTTATTGACATTACTTTGTGCTTCAACTTCCCGAGTAAGTGACAGACTGGTATAGTTACTCAGCCAGCTTATTCTAAGAAGTTTATTCTCCATAGATCTCTTTGCTTTCTTTAAAACAGTAACTAGTGTCTTTATCACGTGGAGGACTATTTAAAAAATTGGTATTGCCACTCCAGTGGGACTGGCTGGTCAGACACAGCCTGACAATTAACACACAAACCCGTCTTACCGCTTGGGGGTTGGAGTCCTGGAAACTTTGGCTAGAAGTGCTGTCCTTGAAGGCAACTATCAACTTCAGTGGGAACAAAGTTGCATCACTGCTAGACACTTCAGAAAGTCCCTCGTTGGTTGATTGCAGCGTGGTTGTTTTAAGCCCGGCCTTTTGGGGAAAACAGGCAATGCCATGGTATCTGCGGCTGTAAAAAGAATGGTACTGCGAGATGCAGCACTGCTCAGTGAATTTTAACGCTTTTAAATGAGTCTGCTACTGGGAGACAAAATTATTCCTGGAGAAATAGGAAAAATCAAAACCTCCAAACTAAACAAAACCTTCTTCCACATAAATACTGTTAGAGCTATCTCTGTTTTAAAATAAATAGTGATGTAAATGGAAAAGGAGAGTACACGTGATCGGTGTAGCACATGCAGGAATTATATGGGAATGGTGCAGTGGGCAGGGAGTCCTCTTAATCCAGGAAAAGAAAGTTCTGCTGCATCCCTAATAGCTCTGGCAGAAAAATTAATATCCCAAAGGATTTCTCCTCAAACCATGAATAAAAGAGCAGAACTCAGATGACCTGTTAATCTGCCCATATTAAAACTCCTCAGAAAAAAAAAAAAAAAAAAGAAAAGAAAAAGTCTTTAAGCCATTATGCACTGGTTTCTTGGTAAGTGGAGAATGTACTGACGGAGGAGTCTGCATGCTTTTATATTTTGGTTTGGGGGAAAAGGTAGTGAAAATCTGCTTACAAGAACTAAAAAAAGTCTGCAGCTTTTATATCACTGACATCTTAACACAACACATGAAATCTGTATGTTTGAAGTTTTCTAGATCAATGCTGTATATTTTGTGTGTAGAAGCACAAATGCATGTGCATCAGTTTCCAGCCACACTAAACACATATGGTATGAAACGTGTAGGTTAATTTTAAAGGGAATGAGGAATGTTTGTTTATGAAATACTGTATGCTGTAGCAGGCATGGACAGTATATGTACATATTGATTCTAATGAAATTTAACAAAATTGCCTTTTTTTTTTTCTTGTAAAAAGGTTTAAGAATGTGGTAAATTGTATAGAAATCTTGTTAATGCCAAACTACTGCTTCAAGGTTGTCATACAATTTCTTTGACTTTTGGCCTCCTCCATTAACCTTTGCAGCTAAAAAAAAAACAAAAACAAACAAAAAAAGCTATCAGCTTATATTGGCATTTACAGCTAGAAGTACTGTAAAACTTATATTTAGCTTTTAACATTCTCAAGTAAGATTCTATAGATAACTTATTATAAAGCAGATCTTAATACAACAATTTTTTGTTTTTAATTTGAAGTACCTTACTCTGTTAACAGCTTTGGGTACCAAAAAGAATATGTTAAAGTTAAATAAAGAAATATATCTTTGGAGCTTTATAAAACTAATGAAATGCCCAACCAAAATACCATGAAGTGACTATAAAGGAAATAAATAGAAACCTTTCAAAGACCAGTATTCCGTTCCTGTCTTTGGCATCACTCGTACAGATCGGTTTCCTGGTTTCTTGAATGTATGGAAAGTTAACATCGTCATTGTGAACGTTCCAACTTTCTTTCTCTTTTTAGTTTGAGCTTTCAGTGGTGTAGAGTAAGTGATGGTAAAGTTGGTAAATCTGATTGTTTTGAAAGCTGTTGTTCATGGCTGCATTCTTTGTGTTGCACAAATTAGCTAACTGTTGTTGAATAAAAATATAAATATGTTAATACCAGCTTTTTCAATAAAACTACAACCAAAAGGCATAAATAGATGACTTCAAGGCACAGCTTATTTTTAAGCTAGGCATGAAAGGGTTGTTTGGCTGCTTTTACAAAGGAGGAAGAGTCACAGGTACCGGGACTCTCAGCGCAAGCTACTATGTGAACCTGAAGCTTTGTGGCAGGCGGAGAAGTGAGCACAGTGCCATGAATGGGACCTGCTTGGGGGCTCAGTGTGATGAAGTGCGTGCGGAGACCGTTGCAGCAGAGCTGGAGATACACTTTTGGTTCATACCTTGGACCAACTTTTCGCCCTGCTCATAGCCCAAGACAGACTTTAGGAGATTTGGGTCTCAGCCTCCTACAGATGGAATAAGAGACACGCACAATGTGAAGGGACACACACAACCACACGGTAAAAAACAGCAGTAGTGTCACCACTGGCCAAGCTGGAGACCTTCCAACATGGCGGGCCATGAGGGCACATCTGGGATGCGTCCAGGCCTGGCCTCCCAAATGAGACAGACGTTGGGCCAGGTGACAATCCAGAGGGCTATTAGCAGAGCAGCATTCCTCTTTCCCCTGTCACTATCTTTCAACCTCTACCCCGGGGTGGAGGGTGGGGGGTGGGGTGGGGTGGGGTGGGAATTAAAAAAGGGAGGGGGAAAAAAAAGCTAACTTGGCATACACACTTACAGGTAGGAAACCAGTCCAAACTGATGTCTGACTCTCTGGCCATCATGATGCTTGCCCCAGATAACCTCTTCCTTTGAATCCCAGACTAAGGCAGCTAACCCTGCCTGCATGTCCCACATGGCGTGCTGGGTGTGAGAAACCACCTGGCCATCAGCACGAGTTAGACACTGAAAGGCTAAGTCCTTTTTCTGGATGCAGACCAGAATAAATTTGCCTCAGCTGTTAGATTAGGCAGTGTGTTGCTTTGCACACTCTCCCATAGCTTACATGCTAATTCCGCCACCCCTCCACCCCCCACCCCACCCCCCTTTTTTGGAAAGACACAGTCAATCCCACTCATTTAGATGGACAAATACAACTAGGCACTGAAGAGAGAACTCTCAGCTGAAAATCAACACATCAAGCAATACACTATTTACCTTCCCGGTTTCCCTTTTCATCCCTAAATACCCAGTAGAAGCAGGAGCCAGATGGCTAACTGGCATGCTTTTGAATTTTTCACACGCATACTTAGTAGCTGCATACGGTGATTTAACCCTTTGTGGTTCGGGGGTGATGTTGGCGTGAGCCACCTGCTGCTCCTGTTTGCAGCCAGCAAGTTGTCTTGCTTTCAGGCAGAGTTAAGTCCTTTGGAGCCTTCCAAGGTCATGGTTATTAATCCCTGATGAGGGGGCAAGTATAAGGCTTGTTTGCCTTCTATCTCCAATTTTCACTAACATTATTATCATCAATTTGCTCCCACTCCCAATAGTAATCCTTTTCCATTTGCAGTCTTCTCAACAAATTGCATTAAGTCTAAAATTAGAGCATGAATTCACTTACCTTGCTCATGTGGTAGAACCTCAGAAGACAACGGGATTACTGGAGTGGGTGAGATTCAAAAAGTTGGCCCTAGTTTTATAAGATGCTTGAGCCAGGGTATGTTTCTTTGGGTTTTGTGAAGCTGTGAAACAGTCTGGATATTCTGTACAGGACAGTTCGCCATGCGTACTGGAAAGGCTTGCTTTCAGAGTGCACCACCAGAAAGCTTTTCTTAGAAGTGATTTTTTTTTCCTTCTCTCTACAGTTGGATGAGGATCAAACTCTTATTCATGTGAAAGTGAGCACAACTCTTCAGGCAGCTAGAGATCCTAAATCTGGCCCAGGATGCAAAGCATTTCGTGTAAAGCCCCTGACTGAGCAAACTCCTCAGCTATAAAAGCTGCCATGAATATGGATCAGCCAGGCAAGGTACAGCTGATTACTTGTCTTGCCATTTGCCAATGGAGACAGTCAATGAATAGGACAAGATCCTTAAACCAACAATTCCATTAAACAGTTATTTTAACTATCATGGTGAGGTTATAATATTCTTTTTATAACTTTGTCACTAAAAAGAATAAAACCTACAGTAACGACTGTATCAAAGGATGCAAGGTGGTTTTCTGGACAGCCACTCCTTGTTTTAAAACTAGTATTAATCACACTAGTAGCATGTGCATGTCACAAGCAGCAGCCCAATCCAAGATATCTCAATAGATTCCCAAGCAGATTAACTTGGAATACAGGACCAAATTCTTCAACTGATAATAAACTGACTGTGCTCCAGGAAGAAGAGTGCTTAGCTTGCAGAACTCCAGAAACCCCGTCACCACCTTCCGTGGCTTCATCATGATTTCTCCAATAGGAGGGACAACTCTGGGGAAAAAAATTGCTAGAAATGATAAATAATAAGTAATTGAAACCTGAATTAGGGCATCAGATTGGGAGCAAAGAGATTGGTATTCTTCCATGCTCTACCTAGAAAATAAATGCTGCCCAAGCAGGACACCAGGGTGAGATCCTGCTGTCAATAACTTGTGCCAACATCCCAGCCCTGGCAGGCTCTCACCTTCTTTTCTCCTTGGCAAGGCTTGAACACCCACAGCAGCTCTGCTAGGTGCCTTCTCACTTTAGTGGGAAGATGCAGAAGAAAAAAGAGGCTTCCCTCAGACAGGAGAGATACTGGCATTGCGATCCATTTGTGGTACAGGAGATGATGCTCACAGTAAATTTATGCACATCTCAGATTATCTCATGGAAGAGGTAGGAAGGATGAAGTTGCCGGTTCAATTATCATCCTCTGACATCTCTGCTAACAGCTCTCTGAGATGAACAGCTGCACCTTCCGTTTCTCACAGCTATTGATCTGCAAACCCAGATGGATGTTGCTGCACCAATTGTGCTCTGTCAACATGTTCAAAATCTCTGCAACCTTAGCAGGTAAAGATTTACTTTAGAATGGAATGAGAGATAAGCTCCACATATCTTGTGAACAAGTAGGGCTCAGCTAGGTTTCTTTTTAAAATGTTTGACTATTTTGAGCTGCTATTGTAATATTACTAACTAATACCCAGGAATCCAGCACTGCTTTTAAATCTGGTATCTCCTAATCACTTTGTAGGGCTGCAAGAAATCTCTCCTTGCGCAGCTTATCCCCTAGGTCCTGTCAAACCAGTCCCAAACCCACACTCTCCAAGATCCACCCTTCATGGTTAAAGAGCGTAGAAGGTGGTTCTTGCTCAGGAAGGACAATTGCAGCCTGAAGCCATTCAAAGTGGGAGATAGAAAGATGGCCCTTGCTCCCTCTACACAGTCTGTTGCCAGACTTATCCCACACACCCCCAGCCTGTTGTGCTGCCTGCCCGTTCCCCCCGGGTTGCCTTTCTTTCCACCTCATCCTATGACTCTCCACATTCTCCCTGTAGCCTACTCCTTGGGCCACATCCCATGGCCAGAAGCCACTAAAATCCCCTTGACTCCCACCACTGGACTAAGCACAGCAACCTCTGAAGGCAGCAGAAGCAGCTTCTCATGGGCATCACGGTAAGTGCCCTGCCATCTCCTCCCTCCCCAGCTGTCAGAGGAAAGCCCTATTTGCCAATATACTATATTTCAAGTGGAAGATTTACAGAATCAGGGAGATTGTATCTTAGCAACCACCAATGCACTAAGAAAGCAGTTTAACCGTTTAAACCTTCCATGAAAAAATCCGCTGCATTCAAGGCACAAAGCCCTTCCAGCCAGCCACCAAGAGGGACGCGACTGCCCAGAGCGCATCCGCCTGCCCCGGTGACCCCGCGTGAATCTCCTCCCTTCCCAGCACAAACGGTCAGGTGCTGCTCTGGCCGTGCCTGCCCCGCTTGCTCCCTCGCAGGCAGCGAAGTGGAGAAAAGGCATCTTTTTGCAGAGAAACCCTGAGGGTTTGAGTATTGGTCTTAGCCCCATAGGAACCAAAGCAAGATCTTCAAGAATTTCCAAGGGGAAATGAAGAAGTCCCACAATGAAAACTCAGAGGGAAATAGGCACAGGGAGGGCTGGGATCGCCCTATGTGAGCTGCTCTGATGCAACACCTATTCCCTGATGTGTACAATTTAGAAACGCCATCTTTTCCCTTCCACAGCAACACCTTCATTATCAGTCTTTGGATACAGCTTTCCCTCAGTTCTCTTCTTCCAGAGGTTTGGGCCAGATGACAGACCAGAGCTGTGCCTCTCTGCTTTACATGAACACCCCACACAACAGCTTCCATGAGATTTTTCTTACCGTGCCCGCAGCGAACCTGAATTTCATCATTGACCTGACAAACATAGCAAGAACAACAGGGCTTCTGCAAAACTTGGTTTAGACAGATCACCATTATATTCCATTTAACATTAGCCTCAACTACCTGATCCATTGTACAATGACACGCTGCAACAGTGGGACAAACACCAGTGTGCTGCAAAGGGAGCTACTAGGGCATCTTTAAGGCTGTAAATAATCCCTCAAAAGGGAGCTGCTTGATAAGGACACTTAGCAGGAGCGATGTAGAGTCCCTCATCCACAGACTGAATTTAATTTTTTTTCACAGAAAGGTAGGTCTTAACCCATAACCATAATCCACAACCAGCCTCCGAAGGGAGCTGGAGCACATTGGGCATTGCAAAGGCAGGTGTTTGTAAAACCCACAGACTCAAAGAGCGGAGAAAGGTGGCAGCTCTTGTCTTTCTTGCTCTTGCTCCATAGATGCACTGTTTTGAAGAAACTTAATATAATAATTAAAGCAAAATAAAGGCAAAACAGAAATTCTGCCAGGACAACTAGTGGTCCCAAAGAGTATGTATGCTATATAAGAACTGTGATATAGGGCATGTGCACGTACTCAGTGTATCCATCTCTGCTTAAAGGCTATGTTGCTTCTAAGCTGCAAGATGGGAGAGCTGCCCTGGGCTAGAGAAACTTCAGGCTATAGGACTGAAACACTCCTGTGGAGATTCACTTTTTAAACAATGATTAAAGATCAATTGAATTGTTACTAGAAGCAGCATTAGGCGAGATTTATGAATCATCCATTTATAACTCTAGGAAAGCATCTTCTGTAGAGACAAGACTGAAAAATCCATTTATTGCAAAACCATTTGCTGGGCTCATCATCTCTCCCACCGGTGCAGGGGTGGGCACACACAGCACACCGGCCATCGACGCCTTTAGGGATGAAGTTGGTAAATTCCTTGAAGGTATTTCCTGCCAGTGTGTGCTCTGAACAAAATTCAGCACCAGAAGAAAATAAACTTGCTTTGAATTGTAAACTTTGGATTGAATATGTTTTGAACGTGGAGGTTTTTTTAAAAAATAGAGGGCTCTTTAGAGTCTTCGGGCGGTGACACCCATCCCGACCTTCAGATGGTGGCTTCAGCTTTGATTGAAGACAGACTCTTGATCAGAATTCACACTGTAGACTACTTCCAAAGCATCTAAGCCCTATTAAAATAACATTTCCATTACCTAATTAATTGTTTGAAGCTATTTCCCCTGATTATTTATGGAGGTTATAGTTTGTTACCTGAGGCAACAGCATGGCTTGTTGTCGTGGAAACATCTCTGCTGTCACCAGGGCTGACTAAGGAGGGAGGACCAGGAGAGGGGACTACAGAAGAGATGCTTTGTTGAAATGCCTCACACTGTAAAGTGAAGACATGATTTCAGGTAAGGACAGGCCACACTGAGATCAACACATGCTGATTTCCAAGATATTAGGGGGCCTGTGGGCTTGGTCGAGGCCCTGATTTAGTGTGACACAGCTCCTGCTGTCAGGCACTGCCATCTCCCATGGTTAACAACAATATTTGCAAGGTCCTTTCTGATGCCAGACTTCTTGCTATTATTGCAGAAACATCCTGCCACCTTCAAAAATAGAACAAAGGCTCTCTAACAGTCTGCTGTCATCTCTCTGTCTGATTTGTAAAAGACGAAAATTCAGCCTTTCAGGGTTCTTCCTATCGGCCTTTACCTGATGCGTGATCTTGACACAACCTTTCTGCTTTCCCCAAACCTGTGCGTTAATTATCACGCATGGAGATCTCAAGCAAGAATTGCAGCTAGGATTTCCCTGAAAGCAGGATGTCTGCTATCTAAGTTTGAATTAAACTCTGCCACTGATTTTCTCTGGTTCTTACTGTTCAGGTAAAAGAATGACAAAGGAGAAAACAGTTTCCACTGGAGGGACATCAGCCCCACATGTTGTCACCGCTCACATCACAACGGGAGCAAACAACGTGGATCAACGCTCAGATTTGTGTCACAGATCCTAGAGGCAAGAACCTTCTGAAAATGCTGCGGAGCTGCAAAGCAGCCAGAACCGCACATGTCACAAGTCAACACTGTTTGGTTACCATCACGCAGTATTTTTCACAAGGGCAAAGATTTCTCCTTTTTCACAGTCTCGGGCTGCAGGTTCACTCCGCAGTAGTGACTTTGCCAGTCATTTGCGCGACGTCCCTTGTGGCTGGCCGGGAATGGGGCTGACGAACGCTTGCCTGGCTTTCGTCAAAACATTTTCTAACTGCGCTTCCCCTCCGAAAGGGAGTGAGCCCGGGACCTGGTTCTTTGTTCCTCGGCGGTGCCCCCCGGAGGCCGCAGCAGCGGCAGCGGAGCGCGGCGCGAGCCTGCAGTGCCCCCCGGCGGCACGCGGGGGACGCGCAGCGCGCGCGGAGCCGGAGCCGGAGCCGCGCAGCGCCCCTCCGCCGCGGGAGGGACCGAAGGGATAAAGCAAAGGGCAGACGGAGGCGCCAGACACAGACGTGCCCTCTCCGGAGATGGACGGGCCGCGTATGACGGCCGGGCAGCGCCCCTAAGCCAGGACGGGCTGGCTACACCCCCTAGGACTGGATTTTCGTTGAATAACGTAGGGGAAAATTACAATTCGTCAACAGCTGGATGGCTGACTTGTACTGCGATGCTTCTGGCACCCTGCATCACACTGCAGATGAGAACTAAATCTCTGCCAATAATTAAGACCAGAAACGCGAATTGTTAATTACCTTTGTACATCATCTGCTGACGTCTCCATAAAGGCAGTGCAGATGTCACCGACGCTGGCCAGCCCAGCCTCATAACAAATGAAATGCAAACCAAAATGAAGCTACAAACTTGGCGTCGTAAACATAAATATACATAAACATAAAACCCCTAAAATAAACGGATTTTAAGCCAAGTTTTTAGCCCATAAAGAGCAGTTTCTCTTGACCTACTAAGGGTAGTATTCTTGCTGAGTAATTTCAGGCACTGCAGAACACCTTAAATTAAGACTCCATCTGTACAGTCTGCAGAGCCAGACAGGCTGTGTTGGGGAAACTCTAGCCATCCAAGAGTTTCCTCTCCAAATGGCCTCTGAAACAACCACACCTGATGCACATTATCTAGAGAGTAGCAGGAGGATACCAGTACCTTAAAAAAGATAGTGTCATTGGAACAAAAGTTGCAACAGGCAAGTTTTGCCAGGAGCGAGTCCCCTGCACTGCCTGAGGGCAGTAATGGCCCACGCCAGCTTCCCACTTCTGCACACAGGAGCAACAGGGCTGCAGGCTGTGCAGTACAGCCCAGCACCTCCTCTGGGAGTTAGGGATCCCCCTGAACAACCCAGCACCATTACAGTACTTTGCTGCCCAGAGCAGAAGCTGCTGTCACCTCGCCAAGGCTGTATAAGGTGCTTTTTCAGCACTGAGCTGAGCTGACCTTCACAGCAGCAATCCCACCCACGTGGTGCCACCAGAAGACGTACTGTGTCCCAGAAGAGAGCTCCTGTCAGCATGGAACCCAGAACAGAGACATCAGCACACCATGGTACTGGAGTAGGCATCCCTGCATGTGACCTGGCCCAATTTTTATTATTGGTGGCAGGTGGGAAAGTTTAAAACTAATTGAATGCAGCCTGCCTTGGTAAATAAATCCCCCATCACACTGGAGGAGTCACACTCCTTTGGGCAGAGTCCTCTCTTTTCCCTGGGGATCTGCAGAAGGGAGGATCAGTAGACTGTAAATGTGTTGAGGCAGGTGATCCAGCCAAACCCTCTACAGGGGACACTTTCTGCTGCAGCTACTGTGAAGTGAAGCCCACTGTCAAGCAGGGAGGGCCACCAGGTTCCCAGATGACACCTACCAACCTAGGTCAGTCTGTGAACATCCCAGTGGCCACGTCATACTTGAATATTAGTCTTGTCACTGCCCTGGGAGCCTATCTGCATCTTGTTGTGAGTTTGAAGATAGCAGCCTGCTGTCTGGAGACAACTTCAGGAAAACTTTCATGTTCTTTGCAGGAGTAAGAATACGCTGGAAAACACCAGAATGTCACTGCTTTATTTTCCTTGTTGCAAGGTGAGACAGTGAAGGAGGAATCCCCATCCCAGCCCACAGGTCATCTGGGAAATCGGAAGATGGAACTTGGGGGTAAAAGAGTCTACAAAGGTTGGGGAGGGACAACTAACATCTAGTCCCAAGGACATGCTGCTTTGGCAGGAAAGCTCTACGGGCACGGATACCTGGGTGCGGGCAAACTGAAGTCAGGTGGCTGTAGCACAAAAACAATGTATGCACTCACTGTATGTATTATATACACACACATAATATAAGTATATTCCATATATTATGCATGTGCTGGGCATGCACCTGCTTCTTGGTGAAAAAGCTGATTATCAATAGCCACCAGGTCTTTTTTTTTTTTTTTTTTTTTCCTCTACTGTATTTTGGGAAGGGTGACCAAACTCACTCACTCTCTTTTTCAGTAGGACTGCAAAGATCCCCAGGTGCAGCAGCAGCAGAGTTGCAGCCCTTCACAGGAAACGCCCTAAGTAACTGGGTACTCAAATCAGAATGTGCAGGAAAACACATCAGTGCACAAACTTAAATGAAAATTTTTGTTGGATGAAAATGCAGGAAAGAGCATTGTGAAGCTGCGATCTTACAAAAGCTGCTTCCTGTAGCTATCAGTGGGATGATATGTATCCTGTGTGTTTCCTTCTATACTCACATAAAATGTTTTGTAGCAGAAGGTTGCAAGCAGTGTTTCTATGTTTCTATGTTCCTGTTCTCCTTCCAAACCTGAAGTTCAAGTTTATTACAGGTCATGAAAATGCAAGTTTTCTTAGTGCCGAACATCCTGCCTTAATGGGAAGGTGAATCTCATAATTTCCACATCTGCCTTAATGGGAAGGTGAATCTCATAATTTCCGCATCTGGGTATATTTTATAATAGAAAGTTGCAGGATGCTGATGATTTTCTTTTCCAGAATAAAAGCTAATTAAATCTCTTGACTAATAATATGAAAACAACCAACCTTAATTAATGCCTATAAACAGTAACGTGATGTGGTTGTTTTGTGTCTAGGCATCCTATTTGCATGTACATAGGAAGCTGCTAGAGCAGGTATATCTCTTCACAAGTTGGCGAGCTCCACCTAATTTTTGCTGCATGAATTAATACTTTTCTAACTTAATGAGTAGCTGGTTTTCCTTCATATTTATCTGCTGTTCAAACAATCGCAGCTATAATGTTGAGATTGGACAGCCTCTTTTAACTTCATTTTCTATGGAATGTGACTCATACCCTGGAAGACTCCAATGGATTTCAAGTATTAAGAAAACATTCACAACCTTGAAACTTCTTTTGCCTTTTCCAGTGAAAATAAGGAAGCCAACAGGCAGGCGGGCATGGGTGCACTCTGGAAAGTGGTGTATTATTTTATGTCAAAGGCTCAACTTCACTGGCTGTGTAGGAATGTAACCAAGCACTGCACCACCCCAGTGACGCATTCTTATTCTTATTACCCTGTATTACAAAAAATTGCATTTTATGGCACTTAAGAGAAGATCAGTTAGTTCTAGGAACCACATACATTTCCAAAAACCTAATGTTTTCCTTCTCTGGAAGGACTGCACAAAACGCAAAGCATAAACTCTTTCCATTCTTGCTTACTTCAAGAAGCTGTTAGTCATTACAGAGTGGGCTCTTAAATTACTCAGAATTTCTATATGTGTTTTGTTGTTTTCCTGTGCTTATGGAAGAATGTTATCAGTTTGGAGAACAAGCAGTACTTTTTCATGTTACTTTGAGTACAAAATTCGAATAGTGAATATTTACTCTAAATTCTGTATATTCTAAATGTTAAAGCTGAGCTTACAGAAGACCAGCTGAACCTAATTTAGATGTGTCAATAGCCATGTAATCTCCTCCTCCTCTGTTAATTAATACTAATTCAAAAGATTGAATTATCAGCCTAGAGAAAGGGCACCTGTCTTTGGAGCTGTTTATAATTCATCATGTCTTCAAAACCAAGTAAGAAAATAATAGATGTGGGATTAATTGAATAATTAACAGCAGCTGCCACATTCTGTCTCTGTCCTTTCCAGTCTAAAAGATGGACTGGTTTGGAATATAGAGCTGTAGCACACAAGTGGAACAAAGTTATTTTGTGCTCTGTTTGCTTGCAAGATGTAAATAAATAGAAGCTCCCTTTGCAAAGGCACCTTGTCTGGAATTGCAATGGCTTATTAAGTATTAACAATTTTGTGCTTGTCAGCTAAGATAAAATTTAGAAAGGAAAGATTTATTGGCTAAAGCTTTCAGAACACTGAATGCTAGACTGACAAGAAAATGGAGTAGCTATCCATCACGTTACTGTTAACGTACACTTTTTCTCCATAAAAATACGAGAACATCAAGAAGCAACACTGAAGAACTAGCATCAAAGGGCATTATTTAAAGGTCTTGAATTCAAATTTACCTCCTCTTTCCCTTTTGGATACACAGAAGAGCTGAAAACACATGGAAAATTACCTACGTGCTAGTGTTCAAAACTTCCCGCCTCTGTTGGAAAGAAGAATTTGACAAATTCAACTGTACCCCTCAACCTGTCACTATAGAGCATGCAAATTATTTTTGCCAGGATCTAGGTAATTCAGGGGTTGTTTTTCACAGAAGTGCATAAAAGGGAATTGTGTAACTTGGAATCTAAGCAATATTGGTATCAATATCCTTGAAGGAGCTCACCCGCTCCAAGGAACCAGAGTGTTCTAGCTAAATAATTCTAAGCTTGCCACTGTGATAACAGTTATATGCCAATATCCCCTAATCACTTCCTCAGAAAAGGCTGAACTAGAAGTCTCAAGAGTTGTTGGAGCTGAGCCTCCTAAGGATATTGTTACAGACAGGAGCCGCCTGGATTAACCCTTTGATCTCATCTTAAACAAGCAACTCTTCCCAAAGAAATCTGAAAAATACCCTCCCTCTTCTTGCAAGACTTACACACCTGACTTCAGTCAATTTGTCCTTTTTAGGATATATAACTTCTTCAAAATGCACCACACAGTAAGGTAGTAAATTGACATCCTCACAAAGAGTAAAAGCTAAAAACAGAAGAATTTTTAACTTTAGTTCTGAATAGCAAGACTGTTGCCTTTTTCCTCCTGACAAACATATGAATGGTTTCACAATTATGTGTATATAAGTAAAAATGTAGTATATATTATATATGCATCTTTTGTGCTTCTATCTCAAAGCCAGGAAGAATGTTTAGAAATTTAAAAAGAATATGGATATTCTCACAAAAGGAGAAAGGGCTGTGTTAGGCTTATTTCCAACCAAACTGGGACCAGGTAAGTAAAACTATGTCAAAATTTGCATTTACCTACCCCCTTTCCACCATTTCTTTTCCCCAGGTTGGGGAAACAGAGATGGTTGGCAGGTTTCAAAACTAGAAGCACCCAGAAGACATGGTTCTACTTCATAGATTTTGGCTTTGGATGGTGACTGCTTCTGCTCTGCAACATCAGGTTTGGCTTATTGCCTGGGAAGCCTGCAGGTGCCTTTGGCTTCTTCCCAGTTGCAGCCCAGGGTCATGTTCAAGAGGGTGGTCATAGCTGGAATGCAGTCAAATGTCACCCTTTCCCCCAAAGCTTCCCTTTCTCTATCGAGTTTTCACTGGTGACACCCCCCCCCCCCAGTGATGACTGATGAGCAAAGGCAAAAAAGAGTCTAATGCAGGATCAGTGGAAGTGTCAGGGAAATAGTGTGATGTATGTGTGAAATACAGTCATGCAGTGGTCAAAAAAGGTTGCAAGTCACAAACAGTCTGCCGTGAAGTCTTTGAAAACACAGATTGTGTCTGAGATATGTGTAGATTTCACAGCTACAAAAACTTCACCTGGTATACTCTGATTTTACTGATACCTTTCCATAGTGTGAAGCAAAACTTCAAGCATCTCACAGTAGAACCTTTTAAACATTCTAAATTGTATTTTTCAGTGACAGCTGCTATCAGTGCAAAACAAACAACTGCTCACAATGTCAAAGCATAATGAACAAATGTTGTACCCATTTAAGTCATGTTTGTATTTTATGTTTATTTGAACAATACAAATAATTAAACAAACATTCTATTTCAGTTTCTACAGTAGACTTTTAGGTACTATTTTCAGTTGCTTTGGCTTGTCCATTACTGGTACCATCTCAATACCAGCCTTTCTAGTGTTTGTCCTTCACACACCAGCACAGATTATACCTTAGTGTCACATATGTAGCTATTATAACCAACCAAAACAGATGTCATATTTTGTACACAATATTTAATGCAAAATGGAAGCTTGAGAACTTTTTACAGCCTTGCTGGGGTGTGAAATGATGTGCCCTTTCAAAAAACATTAAAGTCACTATCTTCCGGACAAACAGCGAAACAATGAGT
This sequence comes from Falco cherrug, assembly GCF_023634085.1. NCBI lineage: Eukaryota > Metazoa > Chordata > Aves > Falconiformes > Falconidae > Falco > Falco cherrug. The sequence goes on from NC_073697.1 coordinate 51,585,346, forward strand.
TCTGTACACAGGTATCACCACAAGGTACTGACTATAAGATCACTCTTTTCTAGAAAACACCAAATAAATACAAGCAATATATGCTGTTGTCGAGTTTCCTATTCTAAACTGTACCTGTGAAAATACAAATGGGCATGTTGTGAATATTTAAAGAGTAAAGTGCTTTTAACATCAAGCAAGTGAATGCATCTAGTGTTGTACCACAGGCAAATCTATATCCACTTTGGACAAAATAGTCTCCATGCAATTAGTCAGCAGCAATTCCCTGCATTCATTTATAATATTAAACTACTACATATTACTTCAGTCATACGAGGTTTAAGGTCAGGATACAGAATGTATACTTACAAAACTCAACCAATGCTCTACATTAACATACATTTTTGAGCATTGCTACAGCAAGGTGGTTTGTGTTGTTTTGTTTCTTTACCTTTTAAGAAACCAGACCTTTGGTAGTGTAAATGCAGCGTACACTGAAGATGCCACTGAACCAATACGTGAGCTGATTATGCAGCTGACAGAAATGGGAAGAAGAAAAAATCAAAAGCAAATTTAATGGCTTTATGCACTGTGCTCCTCCAGTCATGCTCTATTTTCACATGCCTCCCTGCAGGTAAGAGTTTAGACATGCAATTCAAGCAAGTGATTGCTTTCAGTTCAAAGACGGGCCATTTACTGCCAAGATGACCCTCCAGAATTGTGCTGAATTCAATTATACTTCCTTGCCTCAAGTTCAACAACACTTTTTTAAACTCATTGCTTGCCTTCAGCACAATATCTTTGGTTATATCGTCCTCCTCTATAGACTTGGTTCCATTTTTGTTACTGAAAGGCATGCCCACGGTTATTTCAAATTTGTACCGATCAAACATTTTCATGTGGCAGTTATGCTTTGTCAAATACTTGAGACGACACAATTCTTCCTCCTCCAATGTAACATTTTTGGGGTCACAAAGAGGGTAGGTTTCACCATACAAGCATCTCATCCAATCACCAATAAAAAGCGGAAGCATATTTATTGCAGATTCTGCACTGTTGTCGATCTCTGTCACGCGCACATATTTGAACCGCCCAGTCCATGTCACTCTGTGTCCTTCCAGGTGACTACATAAAATCTGAGTACGTGCCATGTTAGTCTCCTTCCATGACCGGGGTCCGCAGAGGAAAGCATATTGATTCCATGTCAAGGTAGAGTTGTAAACTTTCATTCCCTCTGACCGATACACATAGAACCAGCAGAACAACACCACAGCTGTTATCCACACCAGAATGAGTTTCACGATCGAGCTTCGAGTGAGGGATTTAACCATATCAACTACGGAGAAGTTAACTTTTGTCCACCATCGGAAGAGCAAGGGAACAGTACACAAAACCAGAGTCACTACAATTTTCATGAGCTCCAGAGACACAAACCACTTAATGAAATGGATAAGACACATCAGCGCAATGCCTACACCGAGCACCGGGAGCGCAAAGAGAAAGAGAAAATAACCTATAGATGCACGGATGAGCCCAATGCCAGAGGACTCCCGTAGAATGACCACAGAGAGTTCGCACCACATAAAGCAGACCAGATACGGGACCAGGTAGCAGTAGGTGCCTTTAAAATTCCGTAGTTGTGCCATTCTAAAGAAAAGATAGAACAAGTACAAAAACAGAAGGCACGGGATGCTTACATTTATCACAAAGAAGTGGCCGACGGGAACAGTAAAGAAGGTTTTACCCAAGAATTTCAAGTAGCCAAAATTCCCAGGTAATACCTGCAGTAGGGATAAGCAAGCTGCTGCTATCTCAGTTATTAACGCTCTTCGCGTGTAAGGTTCTGCACATGTGCTTAAACTCATGTAGCTTGTCACTGTGAAGAAAACAGAGACGGTAGCTAACTCTGAGCATGGTATACAGTCTTTGCTTGCTATAGGGAAGGAAAAAATGACAAAGAATACTGAGAGTAAAAAATAAATGTATGGCTCTAAGTGATTCCATCCAAAGTTCACCTCAGCTTGCTCAACATCTAGGTTTGGTTCAAAACGAAGCAGTAAGTCAGTCAAAGCACGGAAGTTTTCCCAAGCCTTACTGTCCTGAAAAACCTTCAGTGTGCAAATCACCATAGAAATGAAGGACAAATAGAATATGACTAACGGAATAATGAAGGCAAAAAAATCAATTGTCAGATTACTGATGATGAAGAAAAAGATGAGAGCATTGATATGGTGTGTTGGAACAATGGTAGACAGCCAGTGCATTCCTGCCTTTGATGCAATATCTATAAGGTATTCTTTAATTTCCATAATGGCATGAAGCGGATATTTTACAACCTGGGAAGAGAGAAAGAAGCAATTTATTTATGAGCAGTTTTGTATCTTTACATCACATATATTCTTAGCTGAAACAGTAGCAGTCAGTTCTCTAACCTCAGCTGACGGGAAAAGATTTATATTTCAGATGAATGTTGCCAATAAAATGAGATTACTTTGTCTGAGATTATTAGCTCTATTTTGATTAATTCAGTCAGACGAAGCTCAGAGGCGATTTTGATTTCAAGGAAGATGTATTTCATTACCTTTGACACATATAATTAAATGGCTTCCTAGTCAAATATTCTGCTCTGCTAACTTCATACTGAAGATAAACTACATGGCTGCAGTCCTGTACTATCTTAAGTCTTACTTGAGCTGCAAGTACTGTACCTTTAGAGCACTTAACTCTGCCACTGTTCTGCAAGGATTATGCTATACATTCAGATATGCATATACACAACAAAGTGGTGCATATGAATCATATGCACTTACAGGAAGTACTTACAGCTGTGGTTTATCTTTAAAAGAGCAGATTTATCTTTAAAATCTTCCCAGGCATCTAGGGATGCAGCTGTCAAAATCTAGTTTGGAAGCAGCAGAATTATCTCTAACTAATTACTACATGTTTAGGGATTCTTTTAACTCTACAACAGTAACTTTATGGGATCTTAGAATTCTGCCTATCTTACATGGCATTTTTCAACACAGTCACCAGACAACAGAGGAACTGCTGGATCGAATCCTCTCCCTATGTTCAACCACACTACACTGGTTTAATAATAAAGGTAAAGGATTTTTCAAACATTCTGTTATTGCATCTGCACATTAGATGCCACAAATAATCCTCCTTTCCCCATAAAAAGATAGTTTTTATATTTCCCCAGAAAATTAGTCCAAAGGAAAGGCCAAGAATCCTTCAGCAAAGATCTATGCCTTGTGATGAACTAGGGCAACACACACAATGACTTGTGCCGAAGCTTATTTATTAGTGAAGGTATCCCTGTTGTTCTTCATAAATACATCTCTTTCCGAATATTATTTATTCAAAAGATTGGAAATACATACCCCTCAACCCCACCCCTACCATATGATAATGGTTACAAAATTACAATTACACCAAAAACTCATGTCAGCAGCTAGAACCTCCCTACCTTGCTTGAAATTTATACCAGTATTGAATGCATGCACCTTAATTTTCCCTTCTTTTACTACCTAGGAAGTATCGGTATAGAAAACCACTAGCAGCAAGTTCCACCATTCTTGAATTCCTTTATAACAGAACCCTTTCACTCCTCAAGACTACAGATAATTTTTCCCACCTGCTTGCTCCTGTTTAAATAACAAAGATATGAAGCATATAATAAACATCTATTAAAAAAACTCGACAGTTATGATAGGGACATCACCGAGACATAATAACGGTAGATGGCCCTCTTCCAGGGAAAACCATTATCCCTTTCCCTTAAATATATGACTTATATATACGAGACTGTAAACATATATAGGAAATCAAGCCCAAAAAGAAATTATAGCAATAATTCTTGAGAGTCAAGTGCAAGTCACCTCTCTGTCATCTGAAATGCCTAAGTTAAGAGCCCTTCAACATAACCTGTTCAGTGTTGCCTTTTTACCTTCAGTCGCAAGGGTAACTCTTCAGGAGTCTTCCCTGCCAATTCATCATCTTCCTCTTCCTGCATAATCAGGTTAGATGGGATTATTCCCTTTGCGTACTTCTTGGTAATTTCAACAAAGTCATCCAAAGCAATAAATTTTTTAGCTAAAAGATAAAATAGAAGACTTTGAGTAAACATGTCACTACAACACTGTACTGATTAAGAGTTGGAATATTAATTTTCTTTCCTGGTTTTAAAGATCTACTCTGGGCTTCAAAAACTAAACTACTGATAACACAGGCTTACTTTACAACTTCTTCTGAGAACTGTGCTGAAAACAAGCTGCTTGTGCCAGCAATACATGACTCCACTGAATCTTGACAGACCAGTGAGCAAGTTTATTATAGGCTAAGTAGGAGAACAGAAGAGTGAGTGAATGTAGCCTGTCTGCAAGCATTCCAAGGACTGAGGGAAGAAAAAAAGAAAAAAAAAAAAAAAAAAAAAAAAAAGACTGCTGGGTTAGGTCACACAGTTTTAAATTGTAAGCTATTATAAATTTGGTAACTGCTTGAGAGAAATCTTTAACACTGAAAAAGAATTGTACGGGAACGGTAATGAATTATCTGTATGTAATTAACTTAAAAACTTACTTCTGATTTGGCATTTAACAGTCACTTTTCTGACTTCACAAGTTAAAGGCATAATTATGAGAAATGGCCAATTATTCGTATCTACAAGACTAAATATAATTACTTACACTGTATTAATTTAATACGCTATATGGCTATACAAAGGGCCTTCCCCAAACTATATCAACTGTGTTCTAAAACAGATAGCCAGCAACAAAATATACTTTGCTCAGCTGTACAGAGACACAAAAGTTTTCACTCTGTGCGGCAAGATCTTTATCTACTCCTGTGAGTAGATGAGAGGCAAAAAGTTACTTCTGGAAACTCTAGGGATGCTGCAAGACAGACTATGACTTACACACTGCTTCAAACTTTTCATAGCCAGTTCCTTACATCAGCATGGATTAGCTAGTTTCTATAGTAGACAAGTTTGATGTCATTTGTAAAGGAGGATAATTAACAGCAAATTTTTTCCATACACTAAAGTAAATGACACTGCTGTAGATATGAAAGACTTTTGAATGACAAAAATCTGTAACACACCTCCTACACAGTAAGTTTAGCTAGTCAGCTGATACAAAGATATGAAAGCTGGCCTGCTTAATACTAGTTTGAGATTTTAAAAAGGCAGAAAACCGAACTGCTTGACTAAATTCAAAATCAGAGGATTAGTGGTTTTGAGCCTATTAATTTCTTAATTTTAAAAAATATACATTTCTAGAAGTTATATATAAACATATCAGTATTTAATATTGAAAATGTTTTAGGTACAGAACAAAATAATTTATTTGTGTCAAAATACCTGCTACAGGAAGAGGGGTGTAGAAGAGTTCAACAGAAAAACAGCAGTTTACAAAAATCTATCTTTTGCCTTAATCTTACAAACATGGATGTTGCCCTCTGCTTGGACTTTTACTTCCCTCCCTCCCCCTCCATTGCATGAACCCATATATACTTGAACACACCATCTAGCATGCCTCCCAAGAAACAAGAAGTTATGTATTTTTGCTAACTGTTCCTATCATTCAGACTGTAACATGACGATGCTTGCACAAATAAACCAGTGAGCCTCCTTAGCTGTCTTGGTGGGATCCAGATCAAGTCTGATACCAAATGTGTCATCTAAATTTATTGTCCTATTGGGACAAAATATACAGTGGTAAGAGTCTTTTTGGTGTGGAATCAGCAAGCAGACATGGCTAGAACCTCACAAAAATTCCTTAACGGCACTTTCACAGGACCGTAGGACATCCTGAGAGGGAAGGAATTGTTAACTCACTATGTATAGATTGCCTATCAAAGGTAGTGACATATACACTCCCAGGCACGCAACAACTGTTCACTGACAATGTCAGCTCTAACCTTCTGTTTATACCTACATTAAAGATAGCCCAGATCAGATATCTGTAACATATCTGGCTTAAAAATTATCTTCCAAGTACTGGCAAGATAAATGGAGAAACTCAGTGGATCAGAGAAGTAAACATTGGAGAGTTAACAGCCGTCTTGTTCAGCCATGAAAAGATAAAAGCCCTGTTGAGAAGAGGTAACAGCTTAACTCCTACTTTAAGTGTTTGATGAAAACTTTTCGTTTTTAAATGTTATTAGTATTTTGTCAGCCAAGTGTCTCAAATTGATATAAAAAGTGTGTGTTGTAGATTCCACTTTATTATTCATAGATTATTTTTTTTCTTCAATTTGGTTATGACAAATTCCCCTGCCTCCCCCATCTGCCGTAGAAGAAGAAAAATATGCACATCAATTTCTGCCTACGCTTACATGTAGGTTCATTTACTCTCCTGTTATTTTACCTGCCAGTTAAGCCTTAAAAAAAAATAAATTACCAGTTCCTTTTCTGACACTTTTTGAATTACTGAAGAATCCAGAACAAAATTACTTGCTTTGCACTCACACTATCAGCATGTGCTAGTTCAGCTAAGGGATGGAATGAACACTACTGTTGTCCACTAAGTGCCAACGCAACATAGCTCCAATGAACCCAAATACATCTGCCTAATGATACAATGGCCAGACAACGAAACAACAGTCTTATCCTTGAAGGACTATTTCTTGTTTTCCAGAAGTGGCAAAAATTTCACAAGAACAGCTGACTTACTCTCACAGAAGTTCTGACAGGACCAGAAGCTTGGTCTCCAAAATACTGTTTTTCCCCATCACCTCCTCCCTTACTCATATGCATAGGCATGTATCCCTCCTCCTCTTTTACTTCAGTGAAAGTGAACGTAAAACTGATAAAACTTCACCCTTCTTAGGAATGTTATTTTCAGAAGTCACCTGTCTAATGAACACAGTCCTTGAAGGTAAAAGCCAAAGTGACCTAAAGAAATGTAACTCTAATTTTTCAAGGAGTTTAAACCTGCATAGCCCCACATTCGACTCACTAATCCACATATAATGCTTTTGTTACCTGTATTCTCAACTACAGATATATTAGTAAGTAACACGCTTTGCAACATTTAAAAATGCTCTTCACTAGCTGATCTGAATTGCACATGAACTATTTCATATGATCTACTGCATTTCAGGAAAGTGAGATTTTTCCCAACAATCATTAATCCAATCTTATGTTAGATAACGTTCTTGAAAACCTATACATGCTGCATTGTTTATATTGACTCCTCTCCTGAAGGCTCAGCAACATAGCAGTATTTCTTCGGTATGCAAAGCTAGGGAAAACTTTATTTCAATTCCAGCCCCTCCACCCCATCATACCTTACAAAACTCACAGATCTGGGTCTACACATCTGACCCTGTCTGTGTTGAGTGGTTTAGTTCTCCCCACCACATGAGCTAAGCTGCTCCTAAACTATGAAAGAAATATCTTTGCACGTGTTTCCTATATCAAATCTTGAATAAATATGGTAAAATAAACATTAATTATAAGGGAATGGCAAACAGAAGCAAAGCAAACAAAAACAAGGGATCTGTCTGCACTAAATGATTGCATAATTAATGTCCTTATTGTAATCAGAAAGCTTACTACAGTTCAGAACTAAAAAAAACAGTGCAAATTTTTTTTTGCTGGATAGATTTGTAGAGTACTAAAAGGACACGACTATAAAAATAAGTGACATGCAAACCTCTCTTAGTATACTGATCACTGACAAGTTGACTGTAATGGTGACGTCTTCTGTGAGTTCACATGCAGATCAGTTATTTACCTTGTACACATAATAAATTGACACTATCGGTTTATAGCAATCCAAACTTGCTATGCGTTCTTACTCCACCAGCACAAAATTGCTTAGCAAAACATAACAGAAACCAAAACCACAGGCAAAGACTGGAAGCAGCAGCATGCACTCACATTCACTGCTCACTAGTCGCTCCAGCATTCTTCTCTGTTTCTGCACAGACTTTGGGACCGGGCCAGGTTGCTTCTCACCACCTGGTTCAATAACAAGTTTATGAAAAGTCAAAGCAATCAATTAAAGTGATCAAACAATAACTCGAATGTTCTTCAACCTGCAATATCTGGAGAATGGTGTTTCCTTAAAGTCAGGAAAAGAAAAGCATATGTATAAACAGGTAAGAAGTGGCTATATAGCTTTTTATATGCCTATTACTGTATTAGAAAAGGGAACAGCATCAACATAGCTAACAGACTGCTGTAATGGCAAAGCGAGCCAGGTCTCTTAAAGACTGGGTTTATAAATTGAAATATCTAGTAAGATAGCATCAGGATGACTGTTAAAGAGAAAAAAAAAAAAATCAAACACAGCAAAGCCATAAAAAAAAAAATCATTTTCCAAGGACAGCAAGTGTCAAATGAAGATATTTTTAATATTTGGTCACTTAACAGAATCACAACCTATAGCACAAGTTATCAGGCCTTTATGAACTAACTTTATTGGTCCAGAGAGCACAGCTGTTAAAAAAGAGTTAGTCTCGTTAACACCGTTACTTTTGCTTAAGTAGATCATACATTCACTGTTGTTTCATGCCTGATGGTTTATAAAGCCCTTTAGGTTTCTAGCTGTGTTCTGTCTGTAAGTCTGTATTTTATCAATACCATAAATCAGTTCATAAACAAACCTTCGTTGTCAACTTGTCCAACATTTTCCAGTAGTTCAGAAACTGCTAACTGCTTCTTCTTTTTTGGGTTTAATTTCCAATACATGACTAAGGCAGCTTTTCTCACAGCTCTCTCCAAGTCAGTCTCAGATGATAACTTTTTCACTTCTTGCTCATTCTCAGAAGTGATGCCTCAGGAAAAGAAAAATACATTATATACTATTATCCCACACCCATGCAGGAATGACTGATCTGCCCACAATTTATTTTTCTCAGTTTAGCCTGAAACTTGGCAAGTTTCATTCGCATCTTGACCACTTAAGTAAATTACTCAAATGCCCTTCTATGACCACTGCTATCAAAATCTAAGCACGTTGCTTAAGTGTACACTGTACTTCAAAGACTGTGCAAGACACGCATTATCCTTATGTCTTACTTCAACTTTTCAAGTACAGCAGTATGCATGGGTGACATGTAAAAGCAAGAATTTAATGAGAGTTGTTCTGCTTGGGTTTGGGTTGGGTTTGTTTTTTTTCCCTGTAAATAAGAGTTCAGATAGTTGGCAGACAAGAGAAGACCATTTCAAGTGTGGGAAGTAGCATGAAGGAGATAGGAAACTTAAAGTGAAAGAAGACAATAGAAGATCACCAATTAGGAGAGAGGCTGGAGAGGGGCAAAAGAATGAAACAACAGCAGATATGTAGGTGGTGTGTGGTTATACATGACCTTTACAGTCAGGAAAAGAAGCTTCAATGAAAGGTGGGGAGGGGAGGAAAAGCATGAATTCCATGAAGGAATTCAAGCAAATAATTAATATAAATGCTTTCATAAGCACTATTGTTAATCAGTGCTTTTTAAGTCACCTGTTTGAAGAGACTGTCAGCATCTACTCACATGAACATTCCCACTATATTTTAACACCTCTTTTCAGCGTTAAAATGAATATAGTATAATTTCAGATAAAGTCTCAGAAAACCCATACCTCTTCTGTCTGCCAGGCATCTACGCAACAGTTTGACAGCTTCTCTTCGACCTTGCTTAGCAGCAAGGATGAACCAGTCAACCGCACTACAATTGTTAAGTTCTTCATCCTCCTCTTCTGCTAATCTTAAGAAGTGTTTCCCCACCTAGAATAAGTAGGGAAGAGAATTCCTTCAATTTCTGAAATATACTACACCCTCTCCCTCCCCCTCCCGGAACTCAGCTAGAATAAATTCTCTCTGAACAAAAGGTCAAAACATTTGCTGCTGGTACTGAAGAACATAGCTGTAAGTTGATCTTCCACAAGGAAAGATCAGTTTCCAGAACTGGAAGCAAGAAGGAATCGCAACACATTTAGCCAGGTCAATGCATTAGTTGCTTTTGGTCTTCAGGCATTTAGCAGGATCAGGTAAAGCTCCTGGTGTTAAAAGTTTTCTTGAATTCTTTTCCTCCTATAAGAATGGTCAGACAACACTGCTAGTCTCATGTAAGAAACACAAAAATTAAGTGTAATAACCTGGTACCAGTGACATTCAGAAATTCAGATGAAGCTACCGACAAACGGCCTTGACAAGAAAGGAGGCGGCTTCAGCAGTGAAATCCCTGGCTCATAGCAGTTTAGCTACCAAAAGTCAAAGCAAACTCATGATTAAATAGTGAATGGAATAAAACTAATACTGATCAAGCATCAAGGAAATTCAGCGAAATAGCCTGTAAAAACCCTTCTATTCAGGATTACAGAAATTATCAAGCAGTTGCCTGTATTACTGTTTTACCAATAAGAAAAACACCACCTTTCTTCTTCCTTCAAGAAAACTGAAACATATGATAATATACTAGTAAATATATTTATGCAATAGCATGAAACACTTCTGGTTATCATACCATAAGGCAAAAAAACATTAGCTGGCAGAATGTGGCCAAAACTCCCGGACATTTTATCTGCATGCCTGAAGAATCTGGGAAATGGTTTTGCTTGGCTCACTGAAGTAACAGAGAGGCAGTACAGTTACATTCTAGGAGTGACTAATGCAATACCTTAAGAGTATAGCTCCATAAGTCCACAGTATTATCTGCTGAAAAGAACCTGTTTGAACAGTTTCTCTGAAGTTTTGCCTTTGGTATTACCATTAAAGGTGACTAAATGCCTACCTCTGAAAGATTAATAATTCACAATATTCCCATGTAAGTTAATCACACTGATATAATCAAAAATATATTTTTCTTCCCACGAAGGTCACATCTCCAGCCCTTCAACTGGTTTCATACACCTAAGTGAGTGCTCTGACAACTTCTACATACACAGTTATTGGGTAGACATCATAATGATTAAACCCATAGCACATACAGTGAAGCTATCCAAAAGACATACAGAAATCAGAAAAAAACCTAAGTAATCCAAAAGTCATAAGTAAACAATCATTAAAGTCATACCAGAGTTCAATAGGCAGTGCACAGATATAGTGGCAGATCAAGAAAAGAGTATATGAGAAGGGGAAAAAAAGAAAAAAAAAAATTTAGCAATTGCCTGGTAATTTATCACCTAACTGCAGATGTACCTTCAGCTATTTATTTCAGAAAGGAATTGCTTGAACAAGTTACACAGTAAATAACATCCTCTGACAAGAACAGCTGTTTCTTGAGCATGTTTATATTTATAGCCATTGAGATTTTGAGCAAAGGTTGAAGAGTAGTAGCACATAATGATGCAGCTCTTCAGTTTATAAGGACCTCTTGGACACAAACTCATATTGCAACATCAACTAGCAGATTCTGGAATATGTCATGTTGCACAAGGCTACTGGACAAGCAAAACAATAGCATATACCTGTTTTATGATAGAAGGGGGGTTTTTTGCTTGCCTGTGGGTTGTTATTTTTTTCGTGGGGTTTTTTGTTTTGTTTAGTGGGTTTTTTTAAATTGTTTAGTCTTTGTTTGATTTGTTGTTTTTTTTTTGGGGGGGGATTTAAGTTCAGAATTAAGATTCTACCTACCACCACCAAAACACAAACTGAACCCACCCCCAAAATCTGAGCAACCAGAAAATCTTTTCCCTTTACTTTGATTATAAAATTACAAGATTTTGTCTATGTTAAAAATTTTGATAGCAAACCCACCCACCTACCAAGGCCCATAACAAACATCAAAGCTTTCCATGAAATACTACTGGAAGGTCTCCCAGCTCTCTGAACAAGCCCTGTGCAACAGCCACCTTTCACTGTTGTAGCAAAGCTCCTACAGGGAACCACTGAGGACAGCTGCAAAGCTCTGGCACGCAGCAATCAAAGGAGGAAGAACTGATGAGAAAAAGCAAGAAGAACTGATGAAGAAAGGTGTTAACTTCAGATTTGTCATTTAAGCAGTGAGGGATTCTCTCTTTCCCCATGAGCCAAAACCATGAAATAAGGTCATAGTTCGTAATAACTTAACAGATCTTCACACTGTACTTCTCCAAAGGTTGCTCTCACCTGTGGGCTTTGCTAACCAAGGTGGTTATCTCAGGCAGTCCCCTTGCAGAGATCCTCCTCCACTTAAAGACACAGAGCTACCTTTTCTCCATTACAGAATTCCAGCTGTGGGTGTCTCATTTACATAATTGCTGTACAGTTATTTCTCAATAAAGAAACTACATAAAGCTACAGTAATACAGGTTGACAGCCACTCAGAGTGCATTTATTTCCATAGTCATTGCAGGGCTATTTTTTAATAAACTCATAGTAATAACTACAAGCTAGTGAACCAAGTGATTTCTCATGTTGCCTTCGTAACTATTAGCAAACAGCACAACAGTGCCATCTCAGCTTCTCATTCATACTCCTACAAAGGTAAGAAATAAAAATAGATTTTTCTAACTGATACTAAAGCGATGTATTCAACAACAGGGAAGAAATATTTTTTTAGGGTTTTAAAAACTAAAAGTTAATTCCCTCTTCACAAGTCGCAAGAAATCTGATTGCATAGAAAAGAAATTACTGTATTTGGGGTTCCTTTTCAGGCAGTCGGTTCATGTTGAGTGCATACTGAAGCAAAATTGCATGCTGGATATCTCTTTATGACAAGAATACTATTATTGTGTGGGAATAGAAAGTGTACACAGTTAAAGAGCTAAAGGAAGGGAGGGAAGGTGGAATTAATTGAGAAGGATAAAAAAAGATATTATTTATATACATACATATCCACACATCATAGACTTAGATTACATAAGGTATTTCTTACTCAACTGGAAGTTATACCCTGGAAGAGTGTTTATGGGGTTTGCTTTTGGAAGAGTATTTATGGGGTTTGCTTTCTTTTGTGTGGAGGAATAGAGCCAAAGCTGGGTTTTACAGCAGCGACGCCCTCAAGGCTAAAGCTTCATCCTCTGCAAAGCCACTGGCTGTTTCAAAGGTGAGGAATTTGTCACTGTCTTGGGTTACAACTCCAAGGACATCTTGCCCCTCAAACAAATTGAGATGCAGTGGGGAGCTAGCCTGCCATATTTATTTTTTTTTTTTACCAGCTTTAAAAGGAAAAGAGTGGTGATCCTTGGGGAAAAACCCAAACCACCAAGCATGTAGGAGACCATAACCACTCCCTTTTGCCATCAGAGAGCTGGAAAAGAATGCCCAAGTAAAAAACTAATCAAGTTAAACATGAGTTAAAACCCTTTTAAACAACTTTAAGCTATTTATACTAGACCAATACACCAGATAAAGGAATGCAGCATAAAATTGCTACATTTTTCTAAAACCTAAGGGGCACCAAAAGTGCTAATACATACAAGGACAGAACTTCCATTATTAATTCAACTGTATCTGCCACTGCACAACTTAACATAGCTAATTTCAATAAACAAGGAGGATTTTTTATTCTAAAATGTGTTAATTCAACAGCGAAATGGTGTAAGAGCGGAACATCTATCAATCTCTGTTCCTGCTAAAGCACCTCAATGGCAGTTTCTTCCACAAAGTCCAGCCTGAGAGTCCTGGTATCTTTAATATAGCGCAGGGCTGAACCAACAGCATTTAATAGCCCCTCTCTGCACACCTCTACAGTAACTGTTTGGCATATGCTTGTAAAAACAAACAAAACCACAAAAGTAGCTCTGTACCTCCTCCATTCTCTCAGCTTACCCTCCCCGTTTTCTTGTGTGTCCTACAGGCTTACACAAGAGCTGGACCTGAAACCAGTAGCACACCCAAGCAAGCAGCATTTCTCAAGGCAGAGAAACCATCTGGCATCACCTTTCTGTGAATAGTTTTGATCAAAACAGGTACAGTTCAAAGAGGAGATAGTAGTTCTAAAGCAAGCAGTGCTACCTTTGGAACTAAGAGTAAACAAGACTGGACAAAGAACATATAAAATTACCTCAGTTTGTGCTTTTGGTTCTCCAGCTTTGGCCCTCTCAAGCAGTTCCTCAAAAATCACTTCAGGTTCTTCCTTCATGCCCTCTAGAAATTAATTTGATAAAGAAAATCGTTTACTCGCAGTATTTGAAAGTATTTTATAAATGATTGCTATGCATGGTTGAAGAATTAAAGGATCCTATCTAAATAAATCCAACACGAGTGTTTTGTGAAGAACAGTAGAAATTAACTCATTACAATATTTACACTATCTCAGTGTTGTACTTCAGCGTATTTACCATTACTTGTTATTTGGTACCTGCCACAAGATGACATACAGAGCTTACGGTTGCTCATTTACTTCCACAGAAGTAATTTCTCAATAGAATATTTATTACAGTAAACATGAGCATACACGGAACACGTAGTATGGATCAGCTTTTGTACTATTACTATTCTTATTTTTAATAGCACTTCAGTCTTTCACTCTGCAGCCTTTTTATTTAGTAATGGAGCCTTTTCAAGAGTTTTCAGAAATTAACCAGCCTTTTAAAACATGTCCACTACATTTGAAAGCTCAGCTCCTCAGTGTCTGGAGCATCCAGAAGATATCAATGATCACACCTTATAAACCTCACTATTTTGCGTCTCACTCCACATTTGCACCTAATTTTTTCTCCTTTCCTATCTACTATACACATGCAGACTTAAACCATTTTTTTATTCAAAAGCATCATATTGCTCTACCAGTCAATCATAAAGAAAAAAAAAATATCTTGAGAGCTTTATCTGACACCCAGTGTCTGTACTTGATGAATGAGTAATAGATTTAATGGAAAAGCTAACAAAGGCTACTTTTCATGAGATGACTTTCGTAAATTAGTTTGGAAGAATTTTAAAGAGAAAAATCAATACAACTCACGCTCTTCAAGTTGGGAAAGCGTAAGAAAGGACAACAGACCTCTGACTCAATGTTAACAGCTTTACCAGCCAACCTAAAATTGTAATTAGCAAAATACAAACAACAGTAAGCACCAAAGTGTGACCCGTATGTACATTATCCCACAAGGCCACCAAACACACCATGACACTAGCTGCATACTGAGGGCACAGACAGCACAAGAAAGTGTAGTTAGGAAGCTCCATTTCCAAAAGCAGGAAACAGAGAAGCTTTCAAGCATCTAATGAATTACCTGTTTCAGTCTCTACCTTATCTTGGCAGCAATAATGTGTAAAGCCAGTAAGCAGCTCTGCTAGCTGAGGTACCACTCAGCATTAGCTCTTTTTTCCAAAGGTGGGTGGAAGGAAGAAATAACCATTACAAAAAAATCTCCTGAAGAACAGGGCTACTTACATTCTTTAACATTCCTGGTACCGCGACTATTTCCAAACAAGAACAGGCTACAAGCCAATGCTTTCATTAAATGGATGTATTTTAACAAGACCAAACCATGAGGTAGGTTCTCTCCTTCACCATGCCACAGTTTTGTCTGCCAAGCTCCACTTGGAAAAATACTAATGCCAGATAAGAACGTGCTGTCTGGCTAAACAAGGCACATAATGACAAATAATTTTCATTTAGCACTTGGTCTTTTCAAGCTGTAAAAATATTATTGTAAAATAGGCAAACAGCATCCCAGCAAAATTAACCACTTTATCTCCTTGCCCTGATATATAACCCACAGCATTGAACTCCAAACAAGTCAGAAGCCTGTTTTCTAGATGGCACCACTCACACCAGCAGACATCATTCAGGGGCTCTCTGCTAACAATAAACAAGAAGTTACAGGAAAAAGTATATTGTTTGAAAGAAACAGTATTCATCCATTTACACCACTCAAATGAGAAAAGTTGGGTAAGGCAGTACTCTCCTGTTCCTTCCTGTGCTTTCACATCCATTAACTTCTTTTGCATCAAAATTTTGGCAGCAACCGTCTTGGCAATGCAATTTTTTCTGTTCAGGGGTTTCTACATGTTGATAGGAGAACACCACAAATATTTCGGTAATAGTCTGGATAAACCAATACAGGAGGCACCATTCAGAAGTTAGCTTTTGCTAATTAAGTGGAATTTACACACACACACAAAAAGCAAACTACAGAAAGTCATTTGCTAAACTGATATAAGCCTTAATAAGAAAGGCAGTTTTCTGGCAGCTTGTACAAGCATAGCAGCTTCCTTTCTCTCCTGCTCCACTTGTCAGACATAGGAGCAAGGAAGGCTCTGACCCTTTCCATGTCTTCTTGTTCAGATGAATGTCAGTTAGATAAGAACACTTACTATAATAGAAAGCTGTAAAGCATTCCCATATTGGTTCTTTAACACCAGTATAAAGTTAATGTATTGTAATTACATTGCAGATTAACATATAATATTCTTTGCAAAGAAGGTAAAAAAGCAAAAAGCAAAATTAAAAATGTGCAGCCTTATGGTACCACCCTCATTGAGAGAAGAAAATAAAACATGCTGGTACCACAGCAAGCATCTTGAAATATTTGTTCTATCAGAGCTGACTGCCAGGGGAAAGAAAGGCTTTCTGCTGCTATTTTCAACCTACTGCCCAATCACTCCTGCTCAGTTATCACTTCTATGTACTCTCACATGTGACCTATAAGTACAAATAAAAGATAAATAAAGTTATGTTTGTGGGTTGGTTCTGTAGTTGTAGGGCAAGGGCAGAAAGGCAGGTTGTGGAGTGTTTTGGAGATCAAATGTAGAATAGTTTAGTATCAATGTTCCTGTAACTAGCAATATTTTTTCTTTGCTTAAAGAATAAGCAAGAGGATAAGTAAAAAGACAAAAGCATGAACAACTTAAGTTTTGTGGCTGCCATGTCAATTTACTTTCTCAAAGTATTTAGGGCAGTTTTGGAACAAGGACTAACAACGCTCTTTTAATTCAACTCAACACTAGAACAAATACTATACAAGAGTCAATGCACCCACCATAAAACCCCAAGAAGCTGTGATCTATAACTTATCACCCTTGTTCTTAAACGTGTTTTTAGTTGGAAAAATCTCTTGATGTGTATTCCTCCCACATAAGAATACTGCAATGGAAATGCTGTCAGTAGCAGCTTTTATTTTCCAGCTTTGCTAAAAACTCATGTCTTTCTAATGTCAAATTTTACACTGTCTTGAATACAAAAATTTCAAGAAGAGAGGAACATTTATCTTGCAACACTTCATGTATCTTTTATGACAATTAGACTTCACTAGCTGTTGTGTGTCAGGTGCATTTATATAAGCCAATAAAGTCTATCAGTTATTCAAGGTGCACAAGCACTGCAGTCATTCAAATGAAAATAGGCAAGTGAAAGCACACAAGTTTTAGGCGGCACATAGCATTCATATAAAAAAAAAAAAAAGACAGGACAGGGACATGAAAGGGTGGTTAGTACTTGATATTTGGCTGTAGTTCCTACTCTGCCACCAAGATACTGTAAACCACAGCTCATCACCAGGCTGCTCTGTGGTTTAGTTCCCAATTTAGTTAATTCTACCTACACAGAATCAGGTCACTCAACACAAATTATTCAGTGGATATTGGAACAAGGACATTATTAATAAAATCTTAATGTTTTATTTTTATTATTCTCTGTGATTAAGACGAGCTAAAGGATGAAATGATAGGTTATCCTTTAATTTTCTCAGCTCCACTAAAAAAAAAAGTGGGGGAAAAATTATCTGTGATCTGCAAAGGATGTAGATTTACTTACAAGTCTGCAGCACATATGTCCTCATACTACAGAAAGCATTTAAACTGCCAAAGGGCTACAGAAATATCCATTTTTGATATTCAAGCTTATCATTTAACAGGTTAAAGCTGTCACTTAAAACCTATTTTATTTAAGCACTTTAATAAGACTCAGTACAATGAAACTGATAAAGACCTGTACACATTTCACAGTCACACACAGCATTTAGAAAAGTAAGCTTAACCCACATATTATTAACAGATAGGCTTTAAAGGTGCTATCAAAACATTACTTGAGTCATTTCCATTTACTAGTAAAACCTATGTTTTACAAGTCCAGGAAAAATACTCAGAATACAGAAGTCTAAAACCAGATGTTTATATAGGTAGGCTGTAAACAGGCTGATGAAAACTAAAGACTATTTACTTTCTGTGATTTTTAATGTTACTTGACACATTGACTACATACAGTAAGATTCCAGCTTTGCTGCTGTAGGCTTAAATGGAAATTTAGCATTCATTTCAGCATAGGCAGGCATTTTTACTGTTTGTTAGGTTTTGACCAGAAATAAGAAATGTTGCAAAAGTAAACATTTCAGTTTTTTAAAGAATACTATGCAATACTATGTTAGGATGAAATTATTTTCCCTTACCTCTGAAATTTACCAGTTACGGTGTTAGAAAGGCAGTTAATCCATAGTAGAGGATCAGTTCAAGCAAGATTGCAAGATATTTGTCACTTAAAAATTTTAAGCACTAAAAGAAAGATGCCATCACTGATTTAATAACGTATGTATGCCTTGTCTTTGGACTACATCAAGGATTAAAACCCAAAAAACTCTTCAACATCCATACAGGGTTTTGAAGAACGGACTTACACAATCTAAGTAAGAAATCGCTTCAATGCAACAGATTTTATAGACCACCAGAGTATACTGTGGTTCCTAGTATTCTAGCACAAATCAATGACGGATGCAATAGATTCCCAACCTTTCTAATATCCTTAACATGTACAACTGAAACACATCATGTGTGCATCATTGTTGACTTGTTGCAAAGTGCCTGATGACGTATTTAGAAAAATGTTTTACATGCATTTTAGACAAACATTGTTTTTAAAAAAAGCTCATTTTAAGTGACAGTGTATGACACTTCCATCCACAAATTCTAAAATATATAAAGGCACATAAATTATAATCCTTTCACATAAGATTTTAGTTGTGTATATATACATACAGAATGGATCATACACATCTATCACATAAAACACCCTCAATTTTCTAAGTGCTCTTCTAACTGCTAGGAATCATTGCTTTCCTTAAAAAATAAAAAAAAAAAAAGTAGAAAAAACCAAACCAAACCCAAACTATTGAAGTTATTTCATGCAGAAAGAGTCAATAGAGTGCATATTGAGTAAGTCTTTGTTGAATTACCTTCCTACCAACGCTAACACATTAAAGCTCTCAGCAGGGTGGATTTACCCAGGACAAGGGCGTTTCAGCACCTTGCCTGCTATTATCACCCCCTGGCCAGGTGCACACAGCTCATCTTCAGTCACAGCTACAGCACCTGATTTCCAGATAAAACAAGACCATGAACGAGGAATACCAAAGCAAAAAATTGGTATTTCAAAGGATCACAATCTTTTATGCCTTTTGAGCTTAAGATCTTACCTGTTCACGCAGTTATTGGGGGCCAGCCCCAAGACAGTTATGTTATCATGCACAGTAAGTCTTTTTTTTTTTTTTTTGTTTAATACAAACACAAGCTGGGTACTACCAAGTGCTTTGAACAGTGGAAACCTAATGAGAACAGGATAAAATGAAAACTGAAAGCAGTTTCTCAGACAGGAACCAATAACGAAGGCAAAGTATTCATTTGAAATATATAAGCTTAAAAGAAATTATGGGTTTTACAAATGAATATTAAAGCTACATGGGAACTCTACCGAACAAAGGATTAATGCATTAAGCAACACCCACACTAAGTGTATGAAGGAAACCTGTATAGCATACACACTTTATATGATCACGACTACAAGCATTCATTTGGGCTCACAAAAAGAAGTGACAGGAACATGCAGGAGGAGTAGGAAAACACCCATGTGTTGGGGAGAATAAAGGATCCGAGATGATAAGATATGAAACAAGATTTCTCTATTTGCCTTCCCATTTTATTAGTACTGCAAATGCTCCTGAAGTGATGAGAAACAGTGAGGAAGAGGTTAAGTGCACAATTATGAATCTGATACATTCAGTCCTAGGCTTTTTAGTTTTTTTTTAAAGTACAGGATTTAAAATGCAGTTTCCTTGACCTTTTGTTTGAACAAACACTACTAAGACACACACACAGAGAAAAACAGAGCAGCAAAAAGGCCAAGAAAGCAGCAATAAAGACCTCAACTACCTCACAGAAAGTATCATATTCAAAAAAGATATCACAATAAGATTTTAGATACATTTAATAAATACTTCAATGAAGTAACCAGTCAGAGAAACCAAAAGACAGAAAACAATTTTTGCTTCTAATTGAGCGATGCACAGAACCTAGTTTAAGAGGTTTGTGAGCTACTCTTGTAAAAGCAAGTACCCAGACAAGGTGTCAAAAGCAAAATCTGCTAGTCATATTTAAACGTAAAGCCAGATAGGGGGAAAAAAAAAAAAGAAAAAGAAAAAAGGAGAAATAAAGTTTTTAGATATAAGAATGCAACACCATAAACTTAAGGTGATGACAAAACAAAGAAAAATAGAAAAAGCAACAGATTTAAAATATATAACACCATAGATCAAGAGAAAAAAATCTCAAGAACACTTAAATGCAGAACCTGTTAGCACCTTTTAATGCCTTTTTCAAGCACACAAGTAACAGCGAGCTTAGCAGGTAAACTACAGGACCTATGGACAATTCAAGGGCAACTGAATATTTGAGAAAAAGAGAAAGTTGTGAAGTTGCAGTAAAAGATCTACGAAAATATGTTTGGGTTTTTTTTCCATCCCTGCCAGAGAACAGCATAGAGAAGCTTCTGTGCTGGAATCTCAAACTTAAACAAAGAAGCTATGGTTTCTATTAACTCTGTTTAAATAGTTTCTCTTTATTGTTCATCCAAGTGTTCTGTTGAACTACACATAGCAGCATGTAGCCTCTCACTTAAAACTGAGAAATGGAAACCAGCAAGTACGATACCAGAAAGGTCCACGATTACAGTAACCATTAAATCTGGTATCTATACAAGGCAAATATGTAAAAGAAAAAAAATAAATCTTAAGCCTATGGAAGGGGCAAAAAAGATATACTGGGTAAAATCAGATAATCTTGTGTAAAATGCCTTGACATTGGATGTTCCTGAAGGAGTCAAAAGGTTAAAGGACAGGTGAATCCAGCTCATGTTTCTATCTCTAAAGCTAGCTAGTAAGTCCTCACAGAACTCCTCTGAACAATGTAGGCTGTTACATGAATAAGTAAGAGATTAAGAACTAAAAAATTCAGAACACATAAAATTCTCATTCTTTTAGCGAAAAGATTATCAGTTTAGACACACAGAGATATACAATAAGGCTTATATTATTCAACGCATTCATGTGTGAATGAAAAAAAAAAAAGGAGGGGCAACAAGGAATTGACTGAGTGTTGATGATTCTGTGTTACGCAGGCCAAAAAAAAAAAAATATCTCAGAAACAACTGTTGCAAAAAAACCCCAAACAAAACCTGCAAAGGGATTTCATTACTGCTTAAATTATAATAGGCCAGAAGAAATGCAGTAAAATGCAAACCAAGAAGACCGCTTATCATTGTAAATGCAGTGATAAGCTCTGAACTATTACACCCATAATAAAACCTTGGAGTTGTAACACACAGTTTCACACACACACACACCCCCAAAACCAGATCAGTGCTAGTAAGATACCATTATCAGGGCCTTTAACCTTGGGAAGAAGCTGAGGAGAATGATAGTAGATATATGAAGAATTTGCAAAATGGAGAAGGTAAATGGAGAGACTATTCTATGTCTTACCAAATCTGAAAACTTAAGGGCATCAACAAATTAAAAGTATTTGGCCAATGTCAAATATTTATATGAATTTAAAGAGCAACTGGACAGACCAAGGGTAGAAGAAAAATCCCAGAAAGCACTATCAAATATAAAGATGTCACTGCTTACCACTGCACAAGGAAGTCTCTAGGCTGCAAGGCACTAAAGAACATTCTGAGAAAGAAACAGCTGCTATTGAACACTTTCAACATCTCAGTAAAATATGAATAAAATCAAGTAAGGACAGCACTAGCACTGCATTTAGAAACAGCTCCCTGGGTCTAACAGGCGTATTATAAATAATGTAAAGGACTCTCATGAAAAAGGTAACAAGAATCCGAACCTGAAAAAGCCTGTCTCCATTCAGGTTCTCCAATATTAATACTGAGCATTGGTATCAACTTCAAGCCTTCACACACAGTTCACAAACAGTAACACTCCATTGTTAGTTGAGGTAGGAGAGAAGATAAAGCTGGATAGCATCCAGAAGAAGAAAAAAAAACGAACCTACTTTGTATTTTTATTAGCTTTATCCAGTAAGCTCACTACTTAATATAAGCGGGTTTTGTACTTATAAGAAGTCACAGGATGTCAAACATTTCCCTCAGCTCCATGTCATTAACTGACAAGAGTAATTTACATGCTCGATGAAGAGTAGTATGGAACAAGCTTTCATCCACAGGTCTTTCCATCAGCTAAATCACTGGGGTGGGAGCAGGGAGGAAAGAAAGTAGTCTTTGACATTACATCTTCTCCCACACATGAACAAATTCTCCATATACCATGAAGCGTACTGATGTCTGAACTGATCTTTGTCACATTGCACAGTGGTGTTACTTACTTGAAGCCTCAGACACACATCACTTTACCACTTTAGCAAGAAGGCCTTACTGCAATTGAATGTGAGAGGCAGTATCATCTGAACCACAAAGAAAATTGCTCACTTTTACTTCGAGAGGATACTGATATAAACAACCTATGTCTGCTGCTCAACTCCACCTTTCCCACCACGCTCCACAAGGTAAGCTGAACAAATAAATGTGCAGGTGGAGACAGGCATGACACAGAAAATACAGACACAAGATTAGCTACTGTATTCAAAAACGCCTCTTTCATGACTTTCATTATGATGAACATGAAGCTGGATTTTTAATATATCTTTTATGTCTAGATATTTCCACAAAAACATGCCTCTGAAGTGCAACATATAAACTTATTCCATACTTAACATGAAGATAATAAAAGTTCCTAAATAGTACTTGCAGATAAGAGTCTAACTGTTCTACTATCATTAATTTTTAAATGCACTCTGTACCACAAGTTTCATCAGCGAAACCAGAGTTTATATTAAACTGTAGCTATCTAACCCAGCACTGGATTAGCTTGAAAAAGAAACAGCCAGTAACAGCTCAAAAACATGCTATAAATCTTGTCCCAAAGGAAGGTAGGGTGGTGCACAGAAAGGATGCATATCACCTTAATTATTACCATAAACATCCGCAAGGAAAGTCAGCTTGCTGGAAGCCAGTCATTTTTTAACATTAATTTTTCATCCTTAGTTTACGTGTAAGGGCCCCAAAACGTGTTCTGTCCGCTGGATTTCAATGCTTTCTGTCGAGCAAAGCTAAAATTAACTAAAAGAGAAAAAGCATTGCTTGACTTCTTAAAAAAAATTAAGCCTCCAGCTTCTAAAGACAACCCACCTGCAAAAACTCTATTCGCAGACTGCTCTGAAGCTTTAAGAAGTTCACAAATTAAATGTACTAGCTATAGAAAATAATTTTCTTGCAGATTCTCAGCAATAGTTCATTTGCTGGTATGAAGAAAATTTTACCCTGTTGAAATACCAAGATTTTATAGCATTAGGTAGGAAGCAAGCAACAAGAATGCATGCACATACTAAGTAAATAATGCAGGTGTATTTGTTCAAGCAACAGTCAAAGAAAAAGTAGCAAAATGAAAGCTGAAGGGCATGCCTGTCCATGGTTATCAACATGTGCAAAATCTCCCTAGAAGGTATTTCTTTTGGAGTCACATCCTATAAAATGCCTCCAGTCCCTTTTGGAAGTGTATAGTGGTAATTCTGATAAGAGTATTACACAGGATTTTTTTGCAGAAAAAGTTCATTCTGTAAGCACAAGTCTGGTAAGTTAATCAAAACCCAACAAATTCAAAACCTTCAGGGAACAGCATACAGCTTTGTTAGATTTTGTTTTCACTATGAAACAAGATTTCTGGAATCTCAGACATACTTAGAAGTGAAGGCATATACATATTAATGGCAGAATAGAAATCCTTTCATTAGCTAGAAGATGCTATGTAAGCATACCTCCAAAGTTAATGGTGTCTGATTTCTTTCAGGAAAAAGATTTAAACTGTTCGTCCACAGGTAGATGGTCTATTACCAGTGTGCTTGTAGAAAAAGTTGTTTGTAACAAAAAATGTAGGTTCTAATAGCTTTTATGTGTTCCCTGGATCGTACTGTTGAGCTTTCGGTGTTCAGCAGAGCCAGTTTGAGTCTCTGGAGAAATCCTCCTACTCACTTTCCACAAGCTCCGAGAGTCCAGTGGCACTGTGTGCAGTACCTATGTAGGAGTAAAGTTTCTGGAAAGATTGACATTCCACTCAAAAAGCAAGCAGGCATTAGGCACCACATCATAAGCATGATTTGTACATACAGAATATAATGACACAGAGGAAGAGACTGGAGAAGTATTTTGTGCTACAAACACCATTGTTCTGATAAATGGTTTTATTAACTTCAGATATTTATTTGCTTATCAGCGTATGTTGAATCTTTTCATTTACTCAGAAGCCTCCTGGATTCTTATCTTAACTGCAAAGTAAGGGTCTGGTTCAATCACGAGTACATTGCATGTTTTTCTTCCATGCACTTCCATGGTTAGCTCTTAAGATGGTCTTACTTGCCCCAAGAACAAATGAAAATATTTGTATTAACATACATTGACAGACACTTTATTTTTAAAGGTGATAACAAGGATGGGAGAGAAGAGAATAACATTTGTTTACAGAGGTGTTGAAGTCTAGGACTCAACTTTTCTTTCTCTGGGAGCAGCAATACATTTGTAGATATGATAACAGTCTTAGTCATACCACAACTGCAAGTCATCAAATAGCATTAAGTTGAAAAGGGAGCAACTTCTGCACCCCCACAAAATGAATGCAAGTTATCAGGAGAGCAATAAAACAAAGGAAAAAAAGCATGGTGGAAAAAGGAAAAAAAGTAGGTGGAAAACTAAGGATGACGATATTATAGAGACTATAAATTTTAAAAGTGGAGGGGAAAACTATTCTTAAAAGGTGTTTCTTTCTAGCATAGCTATTATTGTACAATGATCATTTAAAGTCATTAAAATAATTTTGCACACAACCAATGAGACAGCCTTGCTGCTTTTTCCATACAGGCATCTCTGATTAAATCCTTTATGGGTTAGCTGTGATAAATCTAACACATTCCACAACTGGAAAGTTAAAAATAAGCAAGCTTTTTGTAATTTCTCAGTTGATAATCATCATTATTAACCTTCTCCACCAAAAAAACCCCAAACAAATGGGGGGGGGGGGGGGGGGGGGGGGCGACAGGACAACGATGGACCCACAACCTGCAGAAAAGCGATGCAAGAAAGATAAACCTCACCAAGCTCACTTATTTTTGTAGAGGAAGATCTAAAGTTATCATAAGAACCTACACAATGCTCAAGAGAATTTCAGCAGTTCTGCAGTTTAAGCTCTTCACCACAAACACACTCTAGCAGTTCATCAGGTTACCATCAAAAGTGGCCCTTAAAAAAGACCCAAGACAATTGCTTTGCAAGTCCACAGAGCCTTACCCTGCCTAGTAAGCACTTCTAATAATTAACTGACTGAAAAGGATTGGTTTCATTTCCCAGTTTACTGTTTCCAGTCTCACCTAAATTTTTCAATGAAGTGTGCTGCCTGCTGCTGCAAAGGGCCCTCTAGCAGCATGAGTTTCAAGAGTACTGTAGTGTAGCAGGGATTTGTTCCAGTTTTATTTGAAGATGAATGTACAGGTACTAGGTACTTCCAAATGTTTTCCTCCAAAGCCACTGTAAAATATCTCCAGAGGTTACCAGTTTTTGCTGCTGCTGAATGCAGATACATTATATTAGAGAACTGGTTCAGATGAGTAATGTGCTTTTAACTTTTCAACTCTTTCCATCTAATGCATTCTGTCTGCACAGTGGAACACACCAGGTTCCTTTTGGAGGAAACTCAATTAACAGATTATATTCCAACCACTCACTAGATTAAATTTTTAAATGTGCACAAGAGGAACCTTGAGTCCTTAACACCAAACAATTTACAGAGCCTCTATTTCATGACATAAATCTACTAATGTGAGTATAGTTCTTCCCCTTCTACCCTCTGGCTGCTCATTTCTACCTTTCTAACACTCTGGGACTATGCTAGATCAAACATTTTGTTATCATAAACTAACAGATTGACTTCCTAAGTGGAAGGTGGAAGAAGATTGAGCTAGGGCACTTTTCAGCTCTGGAGTTCCCAACATAAAAGGACATGGGCCCATTGGAACAAGTCCAGAGGAGGGCCACGAAGATGATCAGAGCTGGAACAGCTCTCCTGTGAAGACAGGCTGAGAGTCGGGGCTGTTCAGCCTGGAGAAGAGAAGGTTCCAGGGAGACCTTACAGCAGCCTTCCAGTGCCTAAAGGTGGCTTACAAGAAAGCTGAACGACTTTTTACAAGGGCATGTGGTGATAGATAGATTTAGATTAGATGTTAGAAGAAATTTTTCACTATGAGTTGCCCAGAGCAGCTGTGGATGCCCCATCCCTGGCAGCGTTCAAGGCCAGGCTGGATGGGGCTTGGGGGAACCTGGTCTAGTGGAAGGTGTCCCTGCCCATGGCAGGGGGCTTGCAACTAGGTGACATTTAAGGTCCCTTCCAACACAAACCATTCTATGATTCTAGGATTCTTAATCAGGTTCATTGTGTGAATGCAAAAAGTGTTATCAGTATCTTTGTTATCAGCCAAAGAAAACATTTATGCATTTCAAACAGTGAAAGGGGCAAAGATGGATAATCTTTCCTCAAATACATGGGTGTCTAATACTACTCCTATCTATGGTAAAAACACCAGCAGGTTATTGACAGCAATAGCAGCAGATCTGAGAAAGCCAATTCCCATTGTTCTGCACCAACTATGATGACGTCCCAAAATTTTATCTGAAAATAGTCATTAACTTTTGTTTAGATAGAATCTTTTCTCCCCTACAGCAATGCTTGGCAAATGAGCTTTCCAGAAGTCTGAGTAATTGCAGGTAAAATTTGAAGGGGCATTATAAACTGACAGATAAATTTTTAAGTAATTAATATTCCAAGGCATAATACTCCTTTTCTAATAATCAAAGATTTTTGTGAGATTTCTTCAGGCTTCGCACAAACATTTCACTCTGCATCAAGAGTTAGTGTGTACAAGCAAACTGCCAGAAAATGAAGACATATAGGCGCTAAAATAGAGCTTTGAAGCAAAGATTCTTTTTAACCTTAAGTGGAAGAGGTTAACACTCTGAAAATATTTGTAAATTAGAGAGGTTCCATATTTGTTAGCTATCATTTAGCAATGGGTTGGAGACACACTGTTTTACATTGTTACAATATATCGTAAACTGTTTAGAAGAATTTTTTTGTACTATTTATAAATTCTAAGTCACACAGTTTATAAAATAATTTTCTTCCAAGAGATACAAAAGCACCTCATAACCTTCTTAAGTACAAGCAGAACTCTGCACATCTACAAACAAAACGTAACAAATTTATTTCTGTCTGCAAAGCTCTCAGTACAAATACCTTCCCCATATGTTCTCAATTTCAGAGCAAGATATTTGTGCATATTTCCTTAACAGCAAAAACAAGGACAGAACAAAAATTAAGTCCTTAATCAAAAAGATTCAAGCATTGCAACTTAGCATTACAATGCTGTCAAAAACTTCCCAAACTCTCACCTCCTAATTCCTACGTGATTCCGCCTCTCCAACCTTACTGGCTAGCAAATGTACATGAATGATGCAAAAAACCCCAAATAAAATCTTTTTCATCCACATATAAAAGATCGTTACCTTCACACTGTCTCCCAGATTTCTCTGTTATCCTAGGACATCCTCTTACCTGCTGACTGGCAGGCAGTCCATTTTTACGTAAGACACTTCACATGCTTGAAAGGACTTAAGCATTACAAGAAATGGTGTTACCTGGGGTGACAGACAGTCCAGTTCAAGTTACCATCATGGCTGGCTTGAAGCAGTTACTTCAATCCAAATATCGCAGGCAAGTATCAGATCACTATCGTACTGTGAGAAATTTCTCCCAACTCTGCTTTCTTTTCATCTGAACCAAAAGTGAAACGTCCACTGGGCCACAGAAAGCTGCTCTCTAGCCCAGCAAAACAGAAAACTTACCTGGAATGTGGATTCATGTCTTTCTTCCAAAAACATTACATTACTAGCAGCAGTATTCAGATATTCACACGCTAATTAAGTATGTTGAAGGTCCTTTCTTCCTAGCTCTGCTCTGTGTACACATAGAGGAAGTGGATCCACTAACAAGAATGATGTTTTTAAGCCTATTTGGAGAATCCGGTGTTGCAACCTCCAGAACTGTCATCTGAGCTATTTCTTTTTGCATTGCTTTAGGGCTGTATCTCAAGGAAGGAGGATGCATAGAGTGGATGAAATACAGATACCAAAAAGGGGTATGTAGCAGCTGGACAGAAACTGTGCACCTGGGAGGCATAAAAAAGTGTCAGGAGATTTGAGCCAGTGTTTCAACAGACTTCACCAGACTTCATTAGCAAGCAGCCATTGGTCTTCCTCACTATCCACTGTGTTTCTCTTGGCACAGACTACTAAAATAATGACAGAACTTTTGTGTTTAAGCAACTGGCAACTCTCCTGTAATTTGCTTGCATGAATACTGATGACTCAATGGTTTTAAAGTTTCAGAAGTCCTAATTAGTAGTGTATATGCTTTGCTCGCTAATAAACGTCCTGTCCAGGAGCATCCTTGAAAAAGCAACTATTTTTTTTTTTTTTCAGTTTAAACATGAGAGTTGACGTATTGATATTTATTCTATTCCTAATACATACACAAACCCCTAACTTACATAAACAGAAATTTTCTAGAGAACGCAAGGGCTTTGAGTAGAAATAGGAACACCCACCTTTTCTTTTTTAAAACCAAAAAACCCTCAACATTTATAAGTCATCTCAAGCTCAACAACTGAAATTTTTTTCATTAAATTCAGATTTGATTTCCACAATAAATTCACAAAGCACTCTTCCCATTGCGAAACGAAATATACAAGGACTAACAAAAACACTACCTAATGATATATTAGCAGAAGATAGATTGAAAATTGCTAAGAAAAAACCTACAGTGAGTTCGATACAAATGAAGTACCTGTGCAGCTGAGGATGAGTGTGTGCTTAAGTGCTTTACTGAGTCAGAGCCAGGGCATTCATTAAATTACTGGATTATGCTACAAGATATGGATCATGCTGCAGGAATAAGAGATGGGTGTTTCCAGGAAATAAACTACTTAACATTCATGTTGATGCTATAGCCTTAAACACAGTATAGGTAAGTAGAGACTGGAAGGAAAAGCACTGTTCAGAAATACAGATACGTTGGCAAGAATAAATCAAGAATCACTGAATGGTTGAGGTTGGAAGGGACCTCTGGACACTATCTGCTCCAACTCTGCTCTGGTCATGCTGGGCCACCTACAGCTGGTTGCCTAGGACCATGTCCAGATAGCTTTTCAGTATCCTCACTGACGGAGAGTCTACAAACTCTCTGGGCAACCTGTGCGAGTACTCCATCACCCTCACAGTAGAAACTGTTATTATTATGACAAATAACATCAGACCAAAATAACTGTAGAAGAAAATACTGGATGAAGAAACATGATCTTATCAAATGCATTTGCGATCTAAATCCAATAAAATCTTGGTTAAGAGACTCCAGCATGACACAACGGCAATAGTATCTCATTCTGTAGCATTAAACACGTGCATATATTAAGATGGGGGTGGAAAGGGCAATGACAGTAGCACCAGGCACTGAGAAGATTTTCATAGGAACAGATGAGTCACAACTGAAACGGAGAAATACATCAGTGCTCTGAAGTCCTCTTTTACAAGGCTATAAACAAAAGCATCTATAATACAAAACTGCATAGGGTACACAGGCCTGTAAAGAGAGCCATGACAGAAATCAATATGATTTTAAAAAGCCCAATATTTATACAGAGTAAGAAAATCTCCAAATTGGCTAGAGAAGAATACCTGAAAGAATCTGTGTAAACCACCACTAGACTGACAGTTTGTATTTTCAGAATCTTGCGTGAATGTGGACACCAACAACAGAAACCTATGTTTTCCTCTTTCAGTCATAACAAAGACCAAGATAACTGCATGCCATCCTAATACTACTGCTATTCTTTGCCTGTTGAAGCATACTAAGAAACTTGAGAATGAAGGAAGAAAACACACCTGTTAGCACTGATCCTAAATTAATAATCATGTAATTAACATTAGAAGTGTCAATTCTCCATCATCGCTGAATACTTTCACAGTGGGAGAGATGACAAAGTTGGTAATGATACCTCCATCTGGAACGTGCCTTTTAGTAACAAAAAACCCAGAACACTGCAGCAGCCAATTCTGAATTAGATGCAAACAGTAGATGTGCTAACACAGCCACAATATTGGCCTGAACTATGTGCAGAGCTCAGCTGCATCTGATACACGCCATGCAGATATTCACACATTTAATAATTTTAAACTCATGGATAGCCTTATTACCTTCAATAGAGTGACTCATTTATGAATGCAAGGGCAAGCACATAAGCAGTTTCAGAATCAAAAGTCCAATTTTAAAGAAAGTTAAGGAGTAGTAATTTTGCTAGACCTCAAACACAAGACCTTCTTGCACAAGTGTCAGATTAAAAATTGAATTTAAAACTTGAACTCAGCAGCTGAACACAAGAGCCAGGTATTTTTTTTTCTACCTTTTGCACAAGACATTTCTCTCATCCCGTCAGTCTTCTCAATCTTTGAAACTCAACGGCTTCACAGTGAGGGGAGGGGAAAAATAATACCATTCTGCCTTTCAAAGTGTATCATGATTCTTAATCCAACTTCTTATCTGCCTGCAAATCTTCATTTCTGTTGCTCTGTTTTCACATATCAGCTTACTACTCCCTCAGTCTACATTATAGTAGTATCTATTCATCCACATCAGAATTCATATTAAAGCTAGAGTTAGCACACAATGTAGCCAACTGAAGAAATTAAATCAAAACCTTAATATTATCATAAATTACATTTAATTCTTCCTGCCAATTTTTCAAATAGACTCCTTTCCTGTTGTGTTGTACGCATAATAAAAATTGGATGGGAAAACTCGAACATATGCATGGGGTAAGCTGCAGAAGAAATGTCTCTTCCACAACAACAGGTTAAAATAAACTGCAGAAATTTATTTTCCTACTTTACAGTGTCTCTTTAAACAGATTTTAGAATACATATACACAAAATAATCTCCCAAAGTTTACTATAAGCCAATTTTGCACAGAAATTGCTTTCATATTTACCACTTTTTTCAGCTTTCTCCCTGCTACGGGAGTAGCCAGGAACTGAAGAAGAAAAAGTTGCACTATCCCCTGAAGATGGTCCCGAGTTCTGATTGTTCTCACTATGGTCCACAGCAGCAGCGTTTAGCTGGGACCTTCCAAGATGCAGCTGGGGGTGAGAGGGACTTGAGGGGGGATCAGGATCTGAGTTCATTTTAGCTGTAAAAGAAGAGAATAATGATTAATTATCAGGTAGTAGGGTTACAATATAAAACCAGAGTAAACACTTAAAATCTGAATATACTTGTATAATTAGTTAAACAAAAAGCATAGCAAAGAGCAAGAAGGCTGACAGCAACTTCAAGATGTATTTATACATTCTTCAGTAATTCCAAGTATGAGCAGCTATTGTTGAGTAAGAGTGACCATATATAGCATTGTGCCAGAATAGCCACTGCTATAAACCAAATAAAAACTGATTTTGAAGTATAGATAAACACTAGAATTAATCAATCCTATAAATACTGGATACAAATAACTACTTTGAATCTAATGTTCTACTTACACATGCAAGAAATAAAGACTAGCCCCTAACTTTTTACAGAACAGTACCGACGTGTCCATAATGATAGAAAAATTTCACTATGCATCAAGGGCCTGGTTCACAGCCACCACCTAATCAGGCAACAGCGAGAGACAAGAAAGGTAAGAAGGCAAAGGAGGAGATGTAAAACTCTGCCACTGGAAATGAGGTGAGGGACACCACTAAAGATGCTCTTTATGGCCATTTCCAATTGTAATACATACAATCCAAAAACAAGCTATTTACTACTATATCCAACTATACAAAAAAATAGTATTCATACAAAAAAAACCCAACCACTAAGTCAGGAAGGGAGAGGTCTTACAGTTTCTTACAAGAGAAGGCCTTTTAACTTTCACTGTAAGCCCTCTCCTAAATGATGTGAGGATCTCTGTTCTCTATTATAAAGTTCCTTAAATAAGGAAACTTTCATAAAAGCGCTTAGTGAAAACTCAGCTTTTATAAGACAGGCAGCAGCAAGGTGCAGGCATACGCTGCTACCACAGAATAACTCAGAGCGCTCCCGGTGCTTAAAAGTAATTCCCCTCAAGTTAAACAATTTGCAAGGAACACTGGAGAGGGTGTCTGGCTACAAACTTACAAACTGTATTTTTTAATTCTGTACATTCAGAATACTGACCTAAAGGTGCCCTTGTAAAGGTGAAGGTAGCATAGCCAAAACCAAAGATCCACTGCTCAACTCAGCCAACAACTACCCCCACTGAAAAGATGCTAAAATCCCAGCAGGATGCTACAAGCACCAGCAACTTATGTGTTGTTGTGTTGTTATGTTGTTATTTAAGTACACTTACTACTGTAAAACATACTCTTTGTACTTCAGACAACTTGCTTGCCCAAATTAAGCTTCCCTGAACCAGAAAATATTTCACTGATACAAGTAAATGCATTTCTGTATTATGTTTCTACATCAAGTTATAAATAAACCAACAGAGTTCAGTCAACCTTCAAACAATCCCAGGAAAACACAAGAGATTAAAATACTTTCCCGCTAAACCAGCACGAGTATTTTTAACCACTATACAAACACAAAAGTTACTTCACCTCTGGTTTTAAGCTTGACCTTAGCGCTTCGGCAGAGACGAGCAGAAGCCCCACGGTGCCAGGCTCCGGCTCCCGGAGCGCACCCCCCCCCACCCCAGACCGGGGTCCCGGGCGGGGTCCCGGCCGAGGGCCCGCAGCAGGCCCAGCTCGGCGGCAGCCAGCCACCAGAAGGGCTCCCGTCCCCGGCCACCGCCGCCTGCCCCGCAAAGCACACCGCCAACTTTCCCTACTGCGGGCTCAGGCGCGAACCGAGGCTAGCCCTTCGGCTTGGCTGTAGGGCTGCTTCTAGAGGCCTGCCAGCGGGAGGCGGGGTAAGACTCTGGGGAGCCCGGGAGAGCTCCGAAGGCAAGGGGGGGGAACCGGGAGGCACCGGCGGGCCCGCGCCGCCCCGGGCCGGCCGAGCCTAGCTGCCAGCAGTGACTCTGCAACCCCCGGCGGGGCAGCCGGAGGGATCGGCCTCGTTCCCCGTGAGGCCGGAGGGCGCCCGGGCGGCGGCTGCCACCCCGGAAGGCCGGGAACCCCAGCACGTCCCCCAAGCACGGCGGCGGGCCAGAGGGAGGCCGGCAGCTCGGGCCGTCCTGCCGGAGGTCCCCGCCCCAGACGCTCACCGAGTCCGGCAGGACGAAATCACCAGCGGGGACTCCCGGCCACAAACTCCCCGGCGGCTCCAGAGGCTGCGAGGCGCCAAGTGGGGCGCCACCCACCGCCCTACGGGGGCGGCCCCGGCCCGGCCCCGGCCCCAGCCCTCTGACCGCCCCGCCCCGCCCCGCCGCCACTCACCGCCCACCACGGCCCGCGGAGGCTTCGCCGCTGCCGGGCGGGCCCGGCGGGTGGAGGAGGAGACGGAGGCGGGGGCGGGCCGCGCAGGGGTGGTGCACCGGCCGGCGGGAGGAGAAACGCGGCTGGGGCAGCGGCGGCAGCGCGTCGTATGCGGCCTGTTCCCGCGCTGGGGGGCGGCGGCGGCGTGCCCCGCGGGGATGGGAGGCGGTGTCTGGCGGGGGGCGGCTGGGGCGGCCGCGGGCAACTCCAGAGTGGCAGCATGGGGCAGCAGGGGTGGCGCCCGCCCTCGGGAGAGGCTTCGTGGGGCAGCCGCTGCGAGGCGGGTTCTGGCGAGCCGTGAGGCGGCGGCGGCCTAGAAGCGGCGAGAAGGCCGCCCCGAGTGGCCACCAAGCGTCGGGGAAGGTGCCCGACAGCCTCCCCGGGCATCGGTCCCGAGCTGTCCGAGTGCGGATATAGGCCTTCCCCTCAACCAGGGCCCTGCACTTGTCCTTCCGGGGAGCGGGAGGGGCTGGGGCCAGCCCTGCCGAAGCGCCTCCTGTGAGCGAACGGGGAGGCGGGCAGGGCTTCGGGCCCTGTCAGCCGCGGGGGGCGAAAGCGGCTTCCTCGGGTCTGAGAGGGGGCACGGCCCTCCTGCCTCCGAGTTCCTCCGTAGAGGGCAGAAGGAGTGAAGAGAAGGGGGAAAAGGGTGAGAACAGAGTAACTACTTATTCCTGAATGTCTTTTAAGTTGCTACTGTATACACTACTTCTGCCTGCATGGAAAGCACCTGGGCTGGTAGCGAGCTGTAAACTTGGGTGTATGTGTTGTATTGGTTGTATTGGTAGTAAACGTCTTTTTAGAAATAATACACTGTTTCTGATTTTTTTACCTAAAGAATAAATAAGTCAAGGTCCCTACGAAGTACTGTGAATAGCTTCTAATTAAAAAAACACCCCAACCTCACAAACTCAAAATAGGAGATTAAATTTAAACTTCAGCCATTCATATTTAGTCACGTAAGTTGATTTTTCACAAGTCCCAAGTTGGCAGCAGATCATGGGAAGCTGTGATATGTTCCATTTTTCAAATGCCAGTTAGATCCTACTTGTTGATGTCACTGCATCTTGGGGTGATCCCCAAACAAAAATATGGTCCCCAGCATCCTTACTGTTTCCTTGCCTTGGAAGTCATAACAAAATTCTTTCTTTTACCTAAAATAAGTTTCAAGAAACATAAAGTTATGCTTCTGTTTACTTCAAATTAAAATAAATTTTGGAAAGAAAAGAGTTACTTTTAGGAAGATCATTTCAAGTCTGAGTGTAATATGGTTTTATCAGGAACATACAATGCCCACCTTGTGTTTTATGTTTAGGTGTTTCTTTAGAGTAGACTGACAGCATGACTGAACTCAGATATGACAAACTTCCTACTGCTGCAATCTGCTCCCCCAGCTATTCACATTTTCCGCAAGATATTATTCTATACCACTGATTTGATATTTAGTGGGTGTGCTTAATGGATGTAACTTGCTTAGGGAACAGGTGGAATTGAGGGTGGTAGCTGGAGAAGTAACTGAAAAGGAAATGTAAAAATAAGTCTCCCCTGCTGCTTGTGCCTGTTCCTTTCCAAGGCACAGTCAAACATGGCATAAGCCATTCCAGGGAAGTTCAGTTTAAGATTAAAACTGACACACTGACTACTAACCTGCTTAACAGGGAGACTCACTGTAAAATATATTCTGTGGTTGCTTATGACCGATCTTACATTGAAGATGCACATTACTGCCATTGCTGAACTTGATCAGGTCCTTACTTAAGATGAGGTCAACTAACCCTTTGCAGTACATGAATATCACACACACCTTATGTACTCACATACATGTTATATAAATACATATAATATTACTGAGAGTAAACTAAGCTCGGACATGATGGCAGCTTCTATTATGAACTTCACTCATTTCACTTTGGCTTACACTTTATCACAAACTATTAGTTTGCATTTGGCATTATCACAGTTGCTAGTTGTTACAGCTACAAAGAAACATGGAAGTACTGTGGTATCTTGTCACAATCCTTTTTTAGTTTCAGTTATGTACTATGACTTACAGAATTAACAGAATGGTTGAGGTTGGAAGTGACCTCTGGAGGTCATTGCTCCAAACCCCCTCTCATGCAGGGTCAGCTATAGCCAGCTGCCCGGGACCATGTCCAGGTGGCTTTTGAGTATCTCCAAGGATGGAGACTCCACAGCCTCTCTGGGTGACCCGTGCCAGTGTTTAGTCCCCCTCACATTAAAAAAGCTTTTCCTGATGTTCAGACAGAGCCTCCTGTATTTCAGTTTGTGGCCATTGCCTCTGGTTCCTGTCACTGGGCAGCAGTGGAAAGAGCCTGGTTTCATCTTCTTTGCGCCCTCCCTTCATGTATTTATATACATTGGTAAGAACTTCCTGAGCCTTCTCTTGTCCAGGCTGAGCAGCCCCAGCTCTCTCAGCCTTTCCTCACAGGAGAGGTGCCCTAGTCCCTTCGTCATTTTAGTGGCCATTTGTTGGACTCTCTCCAGTATGTCCATGTTTCTTGTACTGGGGAGCCCAGAACTGGACACAGCCCTCCAGGTGTGGCCTCAACTGGTGCTGAGCAGAGGGGAAGGATCACCTCCCCTGACCTGCTGGCAACACTTTGTCTAATGCAGCCAGGGATACCATTACTCATCTTTGCAACAAGGGCACATTGCTGGCTTATGTTCAACCTGGCGTCCACCAGAATGCCCAGATCCTTTCCTGTCAAGCTGCATTCCAGGTGGGTGGCCCCCAGCATATATCAGTGCCTGGGGATGTTCCTCCCCAGGTGCAGGACATTGCATTTCCCCTTGTTTAACTGCACAAGGTTCCTGTCAGCTCAGATTTTAGAAAATCCTATTGCAACAAAATAAAGGTTTCAGTTCAGCCAGTTTCTTTTTGGATTAGAGTGTGGGTATTTCCTGAGCTAGCTCGACGGCATCAGTAAGCGAAAACCAACCTTGGGAGAGAGACAGAGTTGTGCTTGTTGGAAGGAAGCCATGGGAGCAAGAAGAGAAACTTTAAGATATGGAGCTGTCTGCAGGGCTTGTGGCCTTGTAGATAACGGGAGTTGCTAAGCTGCTGTGTCTGCAATAGAAAAAAAAGCTAACAGTGGAAAACTACTTAGCATAGTTACAGGCTGATACGCCAGCCCACTGTAAAGGTATAAAAGGCTTGCTTGATTTTAATAAAGTTTCTTCAAGGTGTCTTTGATCCGCTCTCGGAGTCCATGCATCAGTACGCCACATCAGAGAATCAATAATCCTTTTATAAATATTTTGTAAGTTTACACAGTGATGTTTTTTTGCCTTTTGCTGTTTTCTGTAAACATTATTTACTCAAGAGATGATGAAATGTAGTAGGAATGACTGCCTGGGATGTACACTGAAATTAACTGCTTTTTCATATAGTCATCAATGAGTTATAGAAATATACTTCAACAGGGACATATAATGATCTAAGCAACTCGTATGTTGCCTCTGTTGGAGTGCATGTGATACAAACTGACATTTTCACATTCTGTTGTGAAATTCATATTCCAGCACCTAGGCATGTGTGTAGTATTGAAATGTTTAAGAGAAGTCTGTCTCTTAGAAAATTTAATTTATAACAGCAAAAGACAAGATCATGCTAAGCAACATTTAAATGTAACATTTTGTTACTAAATCAATCAATTTAAACTGATTTATCTATCATATTACTGAAATGAAATCGCATTTGTAGCGTTGCTGGCATACAAGTAGTTTCTCAGTAGTCCAGAGGAAAAACTATTTAATCAAACTGTTCCTAAAATGAAGAGAGAAAGCAGTGATCATCCTAGAAAATAGAACTTGCATGCAGATGAATCATTCCAATGAATAGCCTTCAACTCTGTATGTTTTTCACAACACCTCTGAGTAAGAGTCCATTTCTTTAGTCCATGGTACACTCAGAAACTGATTTGACATAATTACTCTGGATGTTTCTGGAATCTGTTAATCCTACTGAAAATATTGTCAGCAGTGCTCTTGTAAGAGTTAGAAGAGCTGAAAATTTCATAGAGAAATGCCATGTGCATCTTCAGTAGTTATGAAAGACAGTGCATTACGGAAATGAAAACTGAGTGATGGTAAATAACCTGTACTAAAAGCTGTCTCAAAGATCATCTCTTTTTTTTGCCCCACCTTACCAATTAAGAGAACAGCTGTTATTTCAAAATAATAGGTTTTGTTGTTTACTCTGATACACCCATTTTAACAGTATAATTTAATTGATGGAAGCATTACCTCAGCATAACATTAGTGCAATAAAAGCTCTAGCATACCTCATGAGCATGGGTACTATTGTTCCATTAGACTGAGGACCAAACTGAAAACACATTTTATTTTCTTTAAAAAAAATTTTTAAGGCACTGTGTAAATCTAAAGCAGCAGGTATTTTCTGTCAGAACATAATAGATTAAGCGTACTGAGACCATAGACATAGAATCTGGAGAATCAAGAATATGATGTCAGCAACTAAGATGTTAGTGCCATTTGGGATGGACATATGGCAGAAAGAATAAAAGGCAAGGGTGGGAGGAAACAGAAAGAAAAACATAACAAAGTGGGCACAAAACCCAGGTAAAAATAGGAATTGAGGAGTTTTGTGGAGATGGCACCAAAGACTCTTCTTCCCAGATCCGCCTATTAAATACCTCTGTCACCTCAGGGCTGAAGTAGCTTTTGCCTGAGTACCTGTTTTCATGCACTAAAGTATGTAGGGTAATATGAGCGTCTCCCCTGTCCACTGCTCTTTTAACCTGTCTTTATTCCACTGTCCTTATGCCAAATGGCAGCACGCAAGTAGTATTCATCATTGCTTTATATAAAAAAGCAACACTGCCATTCTCCATTTAGCTAGCTCAGCTGTGAGGAAAGGGTCAGTAGTTTCCTTTTCATGAATACCTATGCTATAGGCGACTTAAGTGGCATCAGATATTCAGTTTTGCACTTAATTTCTCAACTATCTTTTATAATCATGGACATACACTGTGAAAGAAGAAAAGGTTTTAAGAACAAGCACAGATACAACCATACTCACGCAGGTGATAAGTAAGGCTGCGAAGGTCTTGACGCAGCAATTATTGGGCATTAAGTCCTAGGTTGGAGGCGTTCCCTGGAGCTGGTAAAGGGGAGCGTGCTCCTCTTTCACTTCCTTGAACATTCTTCATTTGTTCTTTTCACAGCTTTGCTAAGACAGCTACTGATTTCACTGCTAATCGACAATCTAAATGGGACTTTGTTCTCTTAACGCATGAAGCTTCACCTGAATCAAAGCTGAAGTTGTTCTGTTCTGCTACAGTCTAGAGAAAACAGCAGTTTTCATAGAGGGAAGGAATATTACCTCAAATGTTTATACACAAAACCACAGCAGCCAGTATCAGCGCAGTCTGGAACACTTATCTTGAATCAATTTGGTGTTGCCAGAGATGAAATTTGGTCTAAAATTAAACTGGACATATCTAACCACTGAGGATTTCTTGATAGGCGTAACTTCTTACTCTACAGTTTGTAAATAGTTTGTAAGTAAGTGAGATCGCATTAAGAAGTGCCGTGGCCCCCTCAAACAACATACTTAACACAGGTGAGCTTGTTTCAACGTTTCAAATTGGAAAGTATGCCACAAATTTCGTCCTATAGATTGACACCACGTTAGTGGTCTCCCCTTTGCGGGTCGAGCATAATCCTTTGCTCGCAGTGACCCCTAGTGGGGACGGGTGAGACAACTTAGTGCCGTCCGAGGTGCTGCTTGTAGAACGTCGCGTACAGCCGTTACCTGGTTAAGGGGACACGTGTTCCGTCTGTTTGACTGTATGACAGACTGCTTTAGGAATTAAACAAGCATGCAAAACACGAACAGGGAACGGTAAACCGAAACCCACTCCCTCAGCCAGACTAAATAAGGAAATTAAAGGTCTTCCATGGTCTCTGTGTAATTTTGGTTAGATTTTTCTTTTTCAAAAAAATGCATCCATGATTCAGGTAATTTCCAGCATTCGCAAGAGCAAGAGATTGCTTTTACTTTCTGAAGTACAGCCTTGTACTGGTCTCTGCATGAGAGAGAGAAAACAGAAGGCTGTGATGCAAGAATTTCTACAAAGACTGATGTAAAATGTACAGCTTCTCCAAACCCGGACCCCAATGTAGTTATGAATTAACTTCAGTATATCACATACATTTTCTTCACCCAAGATTACTGGAGTGAGCATTTCCCCCTCTCTTTTGCAGAACAATTTGAATGAATTGGGGAGAAGAACAAAAGCTCTGAAGCAACAATTATTCTGTCCGTTTCTCCAAAACTGCAGATGAAAAGGAAGTGGAGCAGATCATTATAGGAAGTACATTAGTAAGGAATATTTGTGATGGTTGGCAGAGTTAAATCTGGGATTTGGCAGTTGAAGGAGATTTAGCTCTAGAATTAGCTTACTCAATCCATGACTATTCAGAATTCAAGCTATAAGCATCTGGCTCACTTCGGACAAATAGAAATGACCATTCCTTTGTCAGACGGACAAGTTCACATAGCTTGAAATACAAAGCATTAATAATTTGCAAAGGGTACAACACATTTTTTTCTGTAAACTATCTTCTGTCCTTCCCTGGATTCCATCTGCTACACAGCAGCAAACATAGACATGTTGTTCTCCATCCACAAAACATTACATATAAATTGCTGTCTGAAAACCTGGGTTGCTATATCTCAGTTTCAGGCATGTTTAATGTGAAGGATTCTGTAATAGAGATTGTGCATAATTTAAGTCAGGTTTTAAAAATGTGCAAAACTATCATATTGAAAATTAAATTTCTGACAGGAAATACATGCTAGTAGTCCTACACATGTCAGATAAAATTCTGTCATATTGTGGCTTTCAGTCTTTTAGTAAGGAAGCTTTCTTAGAGTCATGTTGCCATTAAGCTTTCAAACCATATTTATGTCAGTATTGCTATCTCCAAATCTCACTGCTTCCTGCCTAAAAAACTTCCCACTTATTTCAAAGCTTTGTATACAAGCACATTGACAGAAACGTGAAAAGAAGGTGAGTGTTAAGGAATTATAAAGTAGAGAATTTCAGAATTATTATCTGGAAAGTCCGCATTATTCATCATCAATTTTCAGTCACATAATAAGAGAAAGGGTTCAATTAATTTGAACTGCATATTTAAAACTATTTTCTTTGTCCTTTAGGCTTTTATCTTACCAAAACCTTTTCAATCCAATCTTTATACTATATATTTATGCTTGTTCAGATTTTATTTATACGTGTCAGTACTCCAATCCTGTTAATTAACATCAAAAGCAGTGGATTTTACTAACTTTACCTGACATTAGGAGTGTAGGGACAGGTTGCAGCTCGTTAATAATGCTGTTTTGTCATAGCAAA
Organism: Falco cherrug; assembly: GCF_023634085.1. Lineage (NCBI taxonomy): Eukaryota > Metazoa > Chordata > Aves > Falconiformes > Falconidae > Falco > Falco cherrug. The sequence continues at coordinate 51,626,451 of NC_073697.1, forward strand.
TGCAGTCATCTAATTATTCTTATGATGCCAAATGTAGTTAGTCTGTATTCTCACAGGATGGGGTTGGTCAGTTTGAGCTTTCAATATCTTTACAGTCCTGTCTGTAATTAGTAAATTACACACACAAGGCTTCCACCAGGTGGCAACAACACTCTTCAGTCTTTTAAGCATTTGCTGTATTTTGGATGGTAGAAATGTGTTATATACTAAGCAGAAGGAAAAATATGTGATTTATAATAATAAGGTGATAGAAAATTATTTTCCTGAACTCTCAAGGTACAAGCACTTATGAAAAGTCATCTTTAAGTAGGAACAGACTCCAGCATGCTGGGCAATATCCATTGTTAGGTTCTTAACATCTGTTTCAATATAAATACAAGTATTCCCCTTGGTTCCTGAGAAACTGAAATTGTTTACATTTGCTTTTGATGAAACCATACAGAGCAAACAGTGTGAAATGCTAATTTACTAGTGGGAGCTTAAACCTCATAGAGGTCTCACAGTTTTGGCTCAAATTGAGGCTGATCAAATCCACACCTTCATCTACAAATTAAATGCTCTTTTTTAGACTTAATCTAGATGTATTTCTGTAAGTGCTGTACAATTGCTATATGCCTATCCTGTATTTCTGGAGGAGGAAATATCTGCACCGTGAGGCTTCCATTTGCCAGAAGTGGAGAACTTGCTGTGCACTCACTTTTCAGATGCTCTGCACGTGGTTAGTGAGCTTTGTCACGTTACAAACGTGTTCCACCTGCAGAGCTTTGCACCTACTTAGGGCAGCAGTATGAGTTCTACATACTCAGGGTTTCCAGATTTACTGCAGCCCAGTTAGAGTTATGGTCTGACAGCATGCATCAAGTCCTTGCCAGTGAGAAAATTCCTCAAACTTCTCCTAGAAAAGTTTCCAGGAAGAAAAAGAGGGCATGTCTGAGGAAATGAAAAGGTGTAACAGTTGTGGTATCTCAAAACTAATTGCACAATAGCTGTCTGACTCTTCAGTGTCTTGTCAGGCACAACCATGCAGTATGCTGTTATTTTCTGGAGTTCCCTATGATAATGTGTGACAAGATGTAATTGCCCAAAATAGTCTTCACAAGCAATGAAGAGGACATCATCTAATTGGTCAAGTAGAAAGTCCTAAGGAAGAAGGTGGAGACAAACACTACAAACTTTCTCACACAGAGGAAAGAGTTTAGAACAAATGCCTGTTTCTGCTCATACAATACAACCTACTGCCATTTTTAAGAACAGAGGTCATCTTGTACACTTTACAAGCACTTCTTTTGTACATTCTCAGTCAGCAGAACTCTATGCGCCAGCGATACACCCATCATCAATAATTTCCACAAATCCTGCACAAGTGAAATATTTTTTCCTGCTCCCTCGTGTAGAGGTGTACATGTGTAAAATTCCATAAATATTTCCAAACCATTTCACTGTAACCTAAGAAACCACAATCCTTTCTTGTGCATTCTCAATTTGTAACCTATTGCAACTTGTGTGAACACATGAACTGCCCATTTTCATTTTTCCCCCCAAATGCTTACATTTACAAAAAAGCTACTATAGGAAAAGATGGTATCAAGATAGGCATTGTTTTTTCTACTGCAGATATACAGAACTTCAAACTGCAGAGAAAAGTAATTTGCAACATCAGTTGAAATAGGGATATTGCATTTGGTTAATGTAAGGTGATTGCAGAGGTTACTGCCTTTGATGCAATAGTTTATGAAACAACTGCTGGTTTTATCTGAGTATATCATAAAGCACCCGTACATTTGAAAAATTATATTTAATTTATAGTTTTAGTTTTCATGTGTTTCTAATAGGTTATTGGATGAAAACACTTTGAACACAAATAGCTAAGGCTGCAAAAGTTATCATTGAAAGAACTCGAGTTATGTTTTGCTTTCTTTTTCACACTTCAAACACCACAAGTCTAAAACATTATTTGAATAGGGAATTTTGCATGCAGAACTAAAAACTTTACTGCCTTCTATATCGTTGAATAGACTAATAATACTGACACATGCTGTTTCAATGGAAGGAATCATTCAAGTATGGAGAAATTCCAGCTGCAGAAGCTCACTGCAACTTTAAACCATCCTCTACAGCAGATAAATACCTAAGGCACATTCACAACTATGCATAAATTGGTTTCACTAGGAATGCCTGATAACAATGTAACTAATTCACTGAAATGGAGCTTATAGCTATAAGTGAAAAATGTCTCCAAACTATTGAAGTCAGGTATATATATATTGACATAGACCCCATACTGCATTAATGTTCTTACTTTGCTTACCCATAGAATAATTTTTCTTTTTTCCTCCTTTTTTTTGAAATACCACTTAAAATGTAAAACAATTAAGAATAAAAGTAGAAAAAACATTTTCAGCCAAATTTTGGATCAGGGTCCATTTAATCTTCAGGATGCCAGAGCCAATAAAGAGTACAGGTTGCAAGTAGCAGTTGCCATTCCCTTTTAACAATTGTGACAAAATCATTGTCCACTAAAGCTGCACAGTTTCATACATGAAATCCTACTACAGAAAGAAAAGGTGATGAAGAATGCTAAATTACTTTACACAGTGTAAAAAACCCCAAATCCCAAGAGAAAAATAAGGTCCATGCAACTGCACACTCAAGACCATGCTGACCTGCATTCTTACATATGTCCTTATCTAGGTATATTAACCCAGTACTTCACATCTACAATACATAGAGGACATAGTCAAATACTACATACATGAATTTTATCTTTCTGTTACACTATCCAGCCACCTATTTCAATGCAAACAAAGTATTTTTCCTACCACCATCCTTATTTAGGAATGGTGCCCAAAAATCAGGAGGCAGACTTAACTGCATGTCACTAGGAAGTCCTCCCCGGGCGGCTGGTGGGTCCCTGCTCCCCGCGGGCTCCATGGGCTGAGGGCACAGCCGGTCGCGCCGCGGCCTTCACCGCGGGCTGGGGGGGAACCTCTGCTCCGGCGCCTGGAGCCCCTCCGGCCCTGCCTGCACCCACCGGGTGTCTGCGGGGCTGCTGCTCGCACACCTGCTCACTCCTCTCTGGCTGCAGTTGCTGTTGTGTACCGTTTCTTTCCCCTCCTTAAATACTTTGTCCCCCTGCTGCTACCACCGTCGCTGATGGGCTCGGCCTTGCCCAGCGGCGGGTCCATCCTGGAGCCGGCTGGCGTTGCTCCATCGGGCATGGGGGGAGCTTCTGGCAGCTCCTCACAGCAGACACCCCTGTAGCCCCCCGCTACCAAAACATTGCCACACAAACCCAATATGCCTGGTATAAAAGACAGTTGATTTACCACATACACTGGTTTTGAAGTCATGTAATTCCAATTTAATATTTCTTTTTTTCTTCTTTACACTCAGTTCTTCATCTGTCTATACTGGGTTTGAGAGAATTTTGGGCTGCGCAGTATGAAGTAAACGTTCTCACCATTAGTGCTAAGTCAGGTGCTAGCAAATTCTTCGGTTTGGCACACTGTACACAACAAATAGGTTTTTTCTCATTGTATTCTAAGGTCATACTTGTTCTGCTCTATGCTCTAGGTCATTCTAGCATTACTTTTTGCCCAGATTCTTATTAAGGATGTGTGTCTTGGACTACTTTTTTCCTAGGTAGATTGGTATTTCCAAGATGTCACACCTTTTCATCCATGCGCTTTTACTCTTTGAGTTTCATGCACTTCTTTCCTCTTGATGTGACTGTATTCCTGATTTATCCATAGTATTAGCTTGAATGTCTCTGTTAAAAAAAGCTTAAATAAGGCTTAGATGAGACTAAGACAGCTATAGATGCTTATGATTTCTTTCCCCCCCCCACCCCGTATGTTAGTTTTCTATCTGTTTTGATTAGAAACAAACAACAAAATCTTGCCTAATAAAATCCTTGGGAGATGGAAAATATTGCAAGAATTTGGGAAAAAGATAAATAATGTCATACATCTGCAAAACATTCTGGAACCTGAGAGGTGGCATATTCAAGACGGCAGTGCACCCCTGCTGTGTTCATACAGGGAGTCAGTGTGACATATGGCTGGTTATGAATCCTGCTGTATATGAATGCTACATGTCCTGGCCTTGTCAAGGTGTTACATTTTTCCAGTGTTAATGTGTTGAGTTGGCTTACGTTAGGGCTGCATAAAGAAAAAAAGGATTCAGCAATAGTTTCAAACCAAGAGTCTTGTAAACAAACACTGTGAAGAAATAAATGACAGGCAGATTTCAGCCTGCAGGCTCAAATAACAACTGTTTTAACAGTTGGGAGTTGGAAAGAACTGAGTAATTTTTAGAGACAGAGCCATTTTTAACTGCTTAAAAGGCATCAACCATATAAAAGAGCTATGAATATTTTAAAAACTACTTTATTTCTTCAGAAATGGTAATTCTTGATCAAAAGAAGTTGCTACAGATCAAGCATTATTTGGTGGAGTGAGAAATCCAGAGAGAGAAGCCTGCAGGAAGAATTGGCAGGGAACTAGGTAGACTCTCCTAGAATGGAAGATGGAGAGACAACTGGTAAGAAAGAGGTCTGTGTTTTATTGTTTCAAAACATAACTTCTTGCAATTTTTTTAGTTAACAGTGCTCTATGATTAAGAGAATATTTGATAACTACTTGCCAGTTTAATTGCCCCAGAAGAAAGAGAACTAGACTTGTTGAGGTAAACCATATTTGCTTCACTATAGACTGCATCTGGGGTCCAATTATGAAAGCAGGAAAAAGAAATCACCTTGATGGACATAAGCTGTTTGAGCTCACAGTCCTGAACAACTGGACTTTGAAAAATCAACCATCCTGAGAGAAGATTTCTAATACTTTAACAGACATAACCTTATGTTAGATATGTGAAGTCTTTTCAGTGACCTCAAGATTCTTTTCTTCTCCTTGTTCTGAACAGCCTGGTATTAATTTACAGGAAGGCTCTCAGAAGTCTTAAAAGGTATTAAAAGCTTTTTTAATCTTAAATATGATTTAGTGATAATAAAGGAGAAGATTTATCACAGGAAAATGACTTATCATCAATCTGTATTTGCAGAAGATACCATTTATATTCTGTTTTGGATGCAGAATTCAGATGTACTTTTCACAGGAGATCACCTATCTTCCTCAATGGAATTAATGAGAATTTATCAACATAGCTTAAAACAAAAAAATTACGACATTTTGCACAGCTCACTACTGAGGATAGTCTTCAGTCTCCTGCTGACTTTGTTAACTGCAAGGAAACTATTGAGAAAAATCACTATATGATTACAAAAACACAGGACTGGAAGAGTTTCAAAACCAATTCTTTACTACCTCTCTCCTTATCCTGATGCAGGATCTACTCTGCTGGAATTCATCTAGGAAAGATTAAACAAAATGACTCTCAATTTTAAAGACAATCTGCTACAGTTCTTCACTTATTTTACCATGACAGTGATTCCAATAGATTGCAAAAAAATAGAAGATGGAATTTAACAGGAACAAATACAGCATGTTACATTTTATACAGCTAATCTATGATCTAGAATAGGTCAATAACAGGATGGATCAAGAATCCAACACAGGATGAAGAATGACTGGCTGGGTAGCAGTACATTGGGGATTACATTAGATTAAAAAATGATACATCAAGAATGTCATTCTATTTCAGATAAAGGCAAGTGCCAACACAGCATATAAGGCATATAGGAGGTAATCCTTTCACTACTCAGGATTGTAAGGCCACAGCTGCCACACTTCAAAACCTAGGTTCGTACTTCGGAAAGAGGTGAATCACATGGACAAAGTCTAGAGGAGAACTGTGAGTGGTCACAAACCTAGAAGGAATTTATGAAAAAGGTGGGAAAACTAGTCTGTAGTTTACCTTAGCAAAGCAGATACTTCAAAATATGCGAAATCTTCCACAAAGAGAATGCTTTTAGTGCTCAAGGGGGATAGAAGAGGTACTAGTAACTTACTGCAAGGGAGATTTACATTAGGTATTAAAACTACAAGAACACTGAAACAGACCATCCATACAACCATCAACAGAGGGTATTCTTAAAAGAAAGTAATAGAAACTTCTATAAGGAATATCCAGATGGTATTAGTAATAATGCCTTGGAGAACAAGATAGTTCAGATAATCTATCAAAATTTCATCCAGCTCTGAGATTTTTATTAACATGTCTTTATTCTTCAAATGTAAGCAGTTTCTCAGTTTACCATAAAGGGTATTCACTTTATGAACCACTCTTCTTTTAAAGAAGGTTTGGGAAGCTTCAGAATGTTGATATGTTTCAATTCCATTTGAATTTTGCAATATATCACTTTTAAAAAGTATCATATTTAGAACATTTCCTTGTTATTTGCTACCTCTGTTGATCTCACTAAGTTAACCTGAAAAAGGTTTTTCTGCTGGACGCAGCTGAGGTAACTGATCAGCCGGAGTCCTGTTTACTTTAGTAAGGGTAAATTTGGGTGTCTGATCAGCATGATGTTTTCTTTGCTCAGAACATTGCTTAGCTAACACAGTGGTTGACAATATTCATAGTTAGCAATTTAAAAGCCAGTAATGCATTTGTCTTTTTTTTTTTTTTGCTTTTGTTGACATATGTATGTGAATTATTGCATTAATTAATCCTTGTACAATAAGAGATCTGCTGTTCACACATGTGCAGGGTGACATCTGATTTTAAGATAAAACTTTCAATAGCAGACTGGGAAGAAGAAACAAATCTTCAAGAAACTCATGGGGCACGGGATAAAAAAAGAAAGCACCAATTAATTTAGGCTTTCTTTAGTTGTCTTAATCTCACCCTGAACTTCTTTGGTCAACTGAGAGGGGGCAGGGGAGGGTATAGCCATTTATAAATTTTTGTTAAGTTATCTGTCAAGACTAGAAAGATTATTTCATTAAAATGCAATTTAAGGTTCACAAAATTTTCTAGGCTATAAATTTTTAACTCCCCTAATCTTTCCTCTGGGCCATTCTCAGAGTCCTCAGAATATGCCAAGATTTTTTATGGTTAGGGCCTAAGCCACTTGAAATGATTCATAAAAGAACACAGTCTAATAGGGCAAGTTACCTAAATAATTCAATACTGCCATACCCTTTGACAGGTACACAAGAAACTGAAAATTCCTTTTGATTTCATTTCATATTTGCTTTAGGCTAGAGACCATTTCTTTTCTGAAGCAGGGAAATCCTTTGCATTATACTGCTTCACATCTGGTGCCACAAAGCACTCTATACACAGTGCCTGACACATTCCATTTGAGCAAGAGGGGCTTCTGTAGGGGACAGGCAGGCTAAGTTCCAAATGCAGTCCTACAGGCATCCTAAATAAATGGAAAAATAAGCTAGGGGAATTATACAGAAATTCTGAGCACCTTCTGGGTGCTTTGCCAGATTTAGCTGACTTTACCAGATTAAACCTATTTTGTACACTGAGCTCTGGAATACTGACCAACCATGTTCTGCTGGCCTGGTTTTCTTCCTGCAACGTCCTTAGATGGGCTTTGGCAAATTAGAAAGGCTGCACAGAGAGTGAATCAATTTGCACACAATATCTGCAGCATAAATTTGTCGTCTCAGCAGCGCTGGTTTTTTTTTGACGTAAATCATGAAACATAAGCAAAGGAAGAGCTGGAGAAGAAAAAGCCCATGGTAAAGTACTGTGGCTAGAGCCAGACCTCGAGGGTCTGGATGGAGATTAACCAAACTGCCCTCAGGAGCAGCATAGACATTAGCCCATGAGGCTGTGAACTAGCCATCTCATAAACAGTGCTAGCTTAGGGATCTCAGCAGTTTGGTCACCTCTATCACTAACTATCAATTTTTTGTATCTTCTCATAGCCTAATTTACATATAACTTCTACTGTCATGTTCCTGCTTGATCTGTTTGACCCCACTACTACATTACCATGGCTAGACAACAGCTGGCAACCTTTTTCAAACTGTTGTATGTATAATATCATCTTATGGGAGTCCTCATCACAACATTTTCATGCTATTGCTCTTTAACTGGGCCTGCAATTATACAGTTTAATTAAATTTTGTTTAACATGCATCTGCGATGTTTCTTATTCTTTATTTGCAAAGTGATTCCCCCCTCCACTATAAAATAGTGGCAATCTCCACCAGCATATATTGCGGTTGGATGAGAAGATCGTTGTAGGTCCCTTCCAACTGAACTAAACTATTCTACTCCATTCTATTTCATATTATTCATATGCACACACTATATCCATTCTTCTTTTATCATATCAAATACATACCTTTTGATCAGTCTTATATTTCTCCATTCTGGCTGTGCTGCTGATGCAATATGTTGAAGTATCCAGGACAGCAAATTTCTGGGATAGCTGTCAAGTATCTGAGTTCTGGAAGGCGTTTTCCTGAAGCCACTTAATGAAAAGAGGGGTGGTGGGGGTAAGACTTACAGGTAAAGCTCACTAAACCTTGTCTGAGGCCATAAGAAAATGTAAAAGCACCCCATGTTTTTTGGAGGGAAGTCTATGTTTAAACAATCTTTATTACTCAAGTTGTGATTGAACTCTGGGCAGTGTACTTAAAGACATTGGTTATTTTACCTTTTCCTAAGGACAAACATTGAAAAGACAGGCCTAATGTCATTAACCCTGTCTAAACTTTCTGCTTATTGGAGCCTGTTTTACTGAATGTAGGTGAAATTGCCCTTAAAGCGGTATAAGGAGAGCAGAAGTATATGAACAATTATTTTTTTTTTGTTCTTATCACAAGTTTAATTATACCTGATACAATTAATTTTTAACCTTGAGAAATATTTTTATTTTCATCTGTTGAACATTAATCTGTCACTTCACAGGGATTAAATATGCTTTCATTAAGTAACAAAGCATCCAGAATCTGCAGAATCTAATCTAAAGGCAGCTAGTAAAACTTCAGCTATTTTGCCTTTGAGCATTTAGAAGAATGTGATAATACAGGAGCAATTTTGGTATCTCCACTGACAAATATCATGCTAGTGCATCACCAGGATGAGTAATGAAGTGCCTATTTCATCTCTCACAGGGCATAACTCACTGATTCCTGTATCTTCTCGTTCAGGTAGTGTCTGGTCCTATCCAATTTCTACTTCTAAAGAAAAGATCACATTCAAGATTCAAAGTCCTACTCCAGCTTTAAAGAGAGCTGCTTTCTAGTGAGAGACTGCAGACCTTGCAGATCTCCTATGTTCAATTACACTCTAGTTTCCAAAGATGCATAACTACTTGGATCTTCTTCTCTTTTAACAGGGAAAAGGGAATGAATTTATCAGGCTATCTGATAATTTCCCTATCACCCTTTCTTTCTTCACAAAGATTAACTTTATGACAGCAACCTGTTTTTCATTCTGTAAGGAAGATACATCCAGGGGAATCCCTCAGTATTTCCCAAAACAAAGACCTTGAAGTTATCTGCACAACAGCAGTAAAATATTTCTTAATTTTGTATACTGCTTGAAGACTTACATCAGTGTGTATAACACAAGCTGTGACATTTCTTAATGAGCATTTCCAACTAGCTGCTGTCCTTTGAAATGACACAACCTTGTATTATGTCCTGAGCCTGCAGTTATGAATACATACATAAAAGTACATCTACTTTCTAAACACATAAACTTCCGTAGAAGTACTAAAATCTTCAATATTATTAGATTCTTATAATAATTGGATTATTAATAAAAGTATATATTCTTTTCCTTTTTCCTTTGTACTTGAAGTTTCTATTACAGGAATGCTACAATTAAGAGTTGCTACGCATATACAGTATCATCAATATACACATTATACAATATTATAAGGTCTTCGGTTTAGAAAGCTGAGGTAGCCGTTAAACAACTCATCCTTAAAAGAAAGAATAAGAATTGTGAAGAGGGAAAAGTCCACCAAAATGTCATGTTTTTAACAGCCTTTTTCCAACAAAGCTCTGAATAACTCAGTGTATTATGTACTGAAGCAGGTGTGAGTGAACCACAGGCACAGATCCTCAGAGAATTCCTTCTAAGAAGTATAATGACTGTTATTTTTACCCTTTTAATCCCTAGTCTCTCCTTATTACAGCTAATCATCTCAACATGTGCATTAGAGAGCTATGCAAGTAGCTCCAGAAATCAATTGATATCTAAAGCCCTAGTGCTTACTTCTGTAGCAGCATCTTGGAACAAACATGGGTTAATATATTGTAAATCTTCAGTTTTCCCTTGTTTTAACAAATGCTTTATCTCCATATTCCACAGCACAGTTATTAACTTCATCTGTTTCTATTGCCATTTTTAATTTGTTATGTGACTGCACAGCAAGGCAGCTTTTAACTAAGTCAGCTGTACATAAAGCCTATAATAAATCCTAATTTCAGGGTGTATATTCCCAGAAGACTCTTGCCCCTCTGTTAAGGACAAAAGTGACTTCTCAAAAAGAGATGCAAGAAAATACCAACAGTGCATACATATCAGCTCAGACCCACTCACACACAAAGGAATGCCATACAATCTACTCAGTGCAATAGAGAAACGTAACAGATTGTTCAAAATACCTATTTCAACTCTTAATTGCAAGCTGATTCCCTTGGCTGCTATTGATATCCATCCATGGTGAGTATTCCCTATTAGAAGCACATATTTGTAACACGCTGTTTCTGGATGTTCTACTGACACCCGCCTGTGGCAGAACCCGTCAATAGGGTGAGAGAGGGGGAACACCTCCAAGAAGATAGACCGCAACTTGTCATATCAGCGTTTCTCCCATTTGTAAAAGAAGACTTGATTCTGACAAAATATGTGTTATAGAAAGAATTTGTTTGGTGCACGCGAAGCTGTAGGCAGGCATGGGCAGTTTTTGCCCTTGGCCAAACCGAACAGCATCCCCCACCAGTTACAGCACCACGTTACCAGCTGCCCGATGTCAGCACCGGTTTCCCTTTTGGTTCAGCAGATACAAATTCTGTGTTTTGAAATTCAGCAGCATGGTAGGTGATTTTTTGGTGCGTGTTAATGCCACCATCAATTTTATATATGACTGCACAGCAAGACAGATTCTCTAGGGGTATGCCTGCTCCGGGGCCAGGGTAGCCTTGACAGAGATTCACCCATGATGTGGAGAGGGAGCCCAAGCATCCCACATGCAGGCATTTAGCAGGCCAGCTCTCTGAGCAAAATACATCTCAACTACTACAGAAAATCAGGTCGGCTCTTCCCAGCAATCTTGAATCTGAAAATATAGTATTTTAAAAATATTTTAAATTAATATGAAAACATTACTGTTTTAAATGAAAATCCACTGCAAGTCTCACAATGCTGCAATAACTTAGAAGAATAAACTTCATTCCATTTCAATGACTCTGAATCTCCCAGGCTTTCTGAAATGGATGTCTTGAATCCAAATTTTCCAGAAAAATCATTCCCATAAAAGATCACACCCAAATCCTTTAAAGTGGATAATCACAGTCAGTCTACTTAAAGTTCTCCCTAAGAGTAGCTCATTTTGCCTTTCCTGTCCTGAGCAGTATTAACATTAATAATAATCAGTGCTGAGTAGTGAGAAGTTTTAAATATAGCCATATATTATACATAACTGCTGCAGTGTTGCTACACACTATTATATAGCTGCCTGCAGATGGCTGCATTTCAATGGGAAAAAACAAACATACCATGTAAAAAATAATAAAATATGTCCTTAGGTGTGTATTTCTGATTTCTAAATAATATTAATATTAGCAATATTAACAAGAATAACCACAACAACAATAATAAAAAATAATCAGTGCAATCCTTTTACTTCTAAAGCAGGAGATAATCGGTTCTGCTGTGTGTAAATCAGTTTCAAAAGTGCACTAGGATATTTTTTCATAAAAGAACATAGGAGCTTAAAGCATTGTAATTATTCAGAGCTGAAGTTTTAAAAACTTCTCACACTTTGAGTTTTAACTGAGCAGGACCACCACTGTTTACAAGGGACTTTTATTACGATTACAAAATCAGGGCAAAAATAGAGCAAGCATTCTGATATCCTTCTGCTAGTCTGCAGGCTTAAAGCTCTTTACAATGAGTATAGCAATATTAAAAATGGATTAACTTTTCAATTATGGCCTGTCCTTGAAATTTTATTTTGCTTTCCACTTAATATAGTTACTTCAGCATGAGTAGGATAAAGTGCCCCTAATTCTAACTGCATAGCCATCATGTTACCAAAAGGTTTTAAATGTGTTTTTAAAGTGTTACTTCTAAGTCTCAGTTCTGTTTCTCCTCAATTAAATGAAGAATTTGCATTGATTTGGAGGGATGCAGAACAGAGCTGAATATTTCTTGCTGATATCTCGCACAGCACTTTTCAGATTCAATATCTCAAACTGCTTTACTATCACTAAAAGCAGGGTTAGAAAGTTGGTAATGCAACAGCCGAACAGTAATAATACGTCAGCCACTGAATGGGCAAAGTATTTCTTTCCCTTTGCATATGTCTTCTGCCTTTCACAACTGCACATGCCTTGTGTGTTTTCCAGAAGCCGCCAGGGATCCCACAGTTACCAGGATGTATCAGGATTAATTTCGGGCTGACTCACAGAATTCCTGTGTGAACTTGGGCAAGTCATGCAGGACCCAGTTTTCTTCCAGCAAGATACAACACTGTTGTAAACAAACAAACAAACAAACATACAGGTCAGATTTTAAGTCTTTACTTTCACTTACTATTCCAGCCTCTTGGATATTCCATGTCCACTAATAGCATTAGTTCTTTGGGGATGGGAGTATCTTTACTGTCTGTGGTGCAGACAGCGCAATGCATCCCTCAGCTTCTAGATATTAGTGGTTATCAAACGACAGGCATTCAAAAGGATACTTTAGGGCAGGGGTCCTCAAACTACAGCCCGCAGGCCGGATACGGCCCCCCAGGGTCCTCAACCCGGCCCCCGGTATTTACAGACATCCCCGCGCCCCCCCCCCCCCCCCCCCCCCTCCGGGGGTTGGGGGGGAAACCAAGAAGCGGCAGATGACTGCCTGCCACTGCATCCGCGTGCCGGCCCCCTAGTTAAAAAGTTTGAGGACCCCTGGTCTAGGGTCCATGAAGTGACGCTTGCTCTCCAGCTGAAGGAAACAGCAGGTTATAAAGCCATGTCTGACAGGAAGGTAATCTTTTTGACCTTGTGCAGACAAGGAGATGATCACCTAACTTTAACTTTAAACAAAGCCAAATTTATGTAAATTAAAAAAGCTCAGATGCTTTTATTAATGAAAAAATATGGAGAAACAAAGTGCTAGCTAAGTTATAAATTTCACGTCCTTATTTATTTTTAAGTACTTAGAAGCAAAAATTACTTAATAAGGTAGAAAAATAATTTGTGTGTAACAACCCTATGTACCAGCCTGTCATAAGTAAATCCTATACAGAACATGCCGCCTTTCTTCAGAGCACAAGACTGCATCCTTGACAAGACACAACACTGATATAAGTCCATGCATATATTATTTAAGAGCTCAAATCTCCTCTCACCCTGACCAGGGCCAGAACTAAGGCCCAAAATTCTTTTTCCTATAAAGAACAGTTGAAAAGCAGCTAAAGCATAACAAGCTTATTACAGTTTCATTAATCCAAACTTGGAACATAGCCACTAATAAATGTGTTGACATTTTTAAAGTGCATATATATCAAACATTTATACCTGAAATTGTCTTGGAAAATGGAACAAATTAACTATATGAAGTAATTAATGCCAGCTGGGGCATTCAATTCTTAGTGATTTCAAAATCAAAAGCAGCATTTTCTCTATAGAGGAGGAACTTTCAGGGTTATTCTGGCAACAAGAATTCCTTTAGCTCCTGTCTGAAATGCCTCCCTTTGGAAAGAGATTTGTTTAAAAGTTGCTTTGCAGTGCCCAGCAATGCTTATTCCCTTTTGGTCTCAAATGGCAATTCTGACCCTTTAATTGCCTTTACTGTTAAAACTGTGTGTTCCACTTCAAATTTGGATTTGAAGCATTCAGTTTGGCCATTGATAGTGTCATGGTTTTATCTGCTAGAACGAAGTGGCCCCTTCTCAGATCGCTGTCTCTGCACTGCATCCCAGAGCTGTCTTTCTGACAAACCCCATCGACCTACTTCTTTGAGCCTGTTTCAAGGCTGATTTATGTTTCTTGCATTTGCAGTTCTTCTTTTGAGTCTGTCTAGCTGTTTTCCTATATCCATCCTGTCTCACCAAACTAAATATAGGCCTCGCACCCCAGCAGCAACAACACAAAACCCCAAACAGAGTGGTAAACGGGCTTGTTTACCATTGACACTGGGCCTATTTACACAAACTTGCCATTAGCCATCAGCATAATATTAAGCTAATTATTCTGACTCTCCCCACTCCCCGAGGTCTTGGTGTTTAGCTAACGGAGATACATTCCTGCTGCATTCACTGGGTCAGTCGCTGAGTCTGGATCAGCAGAATCACACTCGTGAAGAGCATCTTCGTAAAGGCGTGTGCAAAGCCAGCGCGGGGCAGCGCCGAAGGAGGCAGGCTGGTTTGAAATCCACGAGCAAAGCCTGGGCCCGGGAGCCTCAAGCAGCTTTTCTGCTCCATTCTAACAAAATAATGAGGGTTTGGTTGGCATTAGTGTTCACAGCCGTCTAGCGTGGCTAGCGAGTGCTGGCAGTGCCGTTAATCTGCGTCCGGCTCTGGCATGCGGCCGTAGGGTGTAACATAAAAAATGAAACCGACAAATCCCGCTCGGCACTTGCTCCGGATGCCCTACCGAGGCGGCGGGGCCGCGCTCGGCGGTGTTACACCCCCCACCCGGGCCGGAGCCCCTTGTGCCACCTCGCCCCCTGCGCGGGGGTCCAGCCCGCCGAGGCTGGGAGCGCGGCCCCCGCTGGCCCCGCCGCGGTCCCCGCCTGGCCGCCCCTCGCCGCCGTGGCGGCAGCGGGGCTCCCCGCCCGCTCGGGGCGGGGCTGCGGGAGCGGCTGGGGCCGCCGCCTCCCGAGGGCGGGCCGCCGGTGACAGCTGGGAGGGAGCCGGCGCTGGCAGCGAGGTGCGGCCGCCGGACGGTGCGTCGCCGCCTGCTTGCCGCTCCGTCCGCATCGCGCCAGCGGGTCCCTCGGGGGGAAGCGGGGCAAGGGCTTGGCGGGGCCCTGCCGCCGTTGCTGGCCGCGGCGTGGGTGAGTAGCGGCGGCGGGAGGCAGGGGTGGGTGATGCGGGGGCGGCGCGGAGCACGGGGTGGGGGATGGATGGGTGGGGGGATGGATGGATGGATGGGTGGATGGATGGATGGATGGATGGAGGATGCCGCCGCACTCAGAGACTTTGATGGTGCGAGGTGCCCGAGGGAGAAAAGTGCAGCCCGGGGTGGGCCGGGGCCGTGCGCGTCTCCGCTCGCCCCTCCGCGCCGGTGACCCGACGGGCGAGGAAGCCCCGAGAAGGGCGGCCGGTCCTTGGCGGGGCCGGGCGCTGCCGGTGCCCAGGCGGGAGAGGCGGCTGCTGCCCGCCGAGGGGGCCAGCCCGGCCGGGCCCTCCACCTGCCCCGGCGCTCCCGCAACTCCCCCGCAGCCAGCAGCGAGCCGGGGCGCGGCCGCGGCAGGGAAGGGAGGGCCCGGGACCCCGCGGCTGAGCGGGGTACGACCCCTCCGAGCCCCGGGGGGCTGCCCGTGCGCGCCCATCGCTGCCGGCCTCCCCGCGGCCGGTGCCCGCCGCCGGTCCCCGCGGGAGGGGACAGGGATAACGGCGCTCCGCGCCCTGCCCTGCCCTACCGCCGGGCCGTACCTGCGGCTCCGGGGGGCGTCGGCGGGGCAGGCTGAGGGGGGCTTGGACCTGCTTGGCAAGCCCAGCCCTGCTGCTTGGGTTCTCTAAGAGCAAATCTGAGGCCTGCCCTTGGAGGGCTTGCGGGATGAGGCCTTTTTTTTTTTTTTTTCCAGGGTGCAGGCTGGCAGATATTTACATAATATCTCTGCTTAAGAGTGACCTCTTCCCTAATTGGAGGCTTCCTTTCCATTTTCTATGGCAACACTACAGAGCACATCACTCCAGGGGGTTGGATGAGAGGAGTATCTGCAGGCAGTGTCATTTTTCTGTGTTGGTTGCCCCTTAAGACAGGTTTGTGCTAGTGAATGGGCGAGATTGTGAGGAAAGTTCTCGCCCTCGGCTCTTGAGGCAGCCGCTGGGTCAGCGAGTGGCTGCGGGATCTCTACATAGAGAGAAGGTGGAGTGGACACAGGTGTAACAAACGAGCAAGAATTATTTTTGTTAGGTATTTGCAAATTCTCAGTCGCATATTAGTGGCCTGACTGATGACTTCCCTGTGCCACACTGTCTAGTCAAACAGTCCTAAGATATGATGCTAATTCAAACAGATGGTATTTATTTTTATTATTTATTGATTTTAAAAATTCATAGGATTTTTAGAAGGAAATCCTAGCAGATTTTGTTAGGGGGAAGAAAATGAGTCCCGCTTCATTTCAAGAATCCTTTTGCTCCCCGAGATCCCTGCCCTGTGCTTAGAACCCATCATGTATACACGGTAATGGCTTTTCTTACATGATCGGTCTCACTGACAGTAAGCATGATGTGCATATGTATTTATGCAGGAATGGGATTCTGTAATGCTCATTAGGGTCTGCTGTGTTTCATCTCCATGAGGTGCCAGTTTCTGTTTCAGGTTTTATATGGCTAGAGGTGCATACACGTTGTGTTGGTTTTCCAAAGTCTGCTGAAAAGAAATGTTTTCTGATTGTAAAACGCACTAATTCATGGTACGGTTAGGCAGGAGGGTTTTTATGAAGACTTTTGCATTCTACCTAATTATCTTTTGAGATGCTGTTTCTGTTTTGTATTGAAAATACGCATGCCTTACTATTTATAGTGCTAAAATTAGTTATTGTAATAGAGGAGCTGTGATATTCTGTAGGGCTTAGAACATTTTCTTTCAGTCCCTGCTCTCTCTATTTCTTGGTCCATTGGGATGACTGTTTCTTGCACCTGAGGTAGTGTGGGGTCTTTCTGGGTTTGGATTTTTTGTATTTGAATGGGTGCAGGTAGTGAGTGTTTTAATATGAAGTGAATAGATATGTTGGTGTTTCAAACAGAGGGGCCGACAATCTTGTATCTTCTAGAGGTGATGATTCTCCTTATGGGGTGGAGAGACCACTGATGAGAGAGGTGCTCCAAAAATTTAAGGTGGGCACCCCCTAGGACTCCTTCACTGAGGCATTGGGCCTTAAGTCTGCTACTGGCTGAGATACTAGTACTGTAAGAAGCCATTGGTATAGAAATTTGCCCAACATATTTAAGTTCTGCTGCATGCAGATAAAGTCTTTTCTTTCCTTTTTCTTTTTGGAAATGCTTAGCAATTCTCACTCTCCACTTAAATGTATGTTCCTTTAGTGTCTTTGATTGTTGTTATGGAAACGCAAGAGTTGGAAATATCCTCAAAAGAGGCCATGGGTTGAACCTGAGGTAAAAATGAGGCTTGAATTGGAGGAGATGTGCAGTGTTAAAATGTTACTCTTAGTATGCAGTGAGAGAATAGAGGTTCCTCATTGTGATTTTTCTGTTAGAGGTCAATCTCGTTCAAGCCTCCTTACTGTTTTCCATAGTTAGTATATTTGTGTCCCCAGCACCATCATTGTTACAGTTTATCCCAGCTCTGCTGTCAGTTTCTGCTTTTAAATATTATTTGTCAACATTTAAATGTTTACAGCTATTTTCATGTATAGATTTTTTTTTTTAACATTTTGATTAGATTGTGATAGACAATAGGAGTTGTAGGAGTAGTAAATATATTGAGGAAAGAAATGGGCCTGGGCCACATTTCTGGACAGCATAAGGACAACTTGAGCCGGCAGAAAATAATGAAGAATGTGAGGCTGAATGGCCTCTTTGTATAGAAGCAAGGTTGGTTGCATGCTGCCTCCTGCCTAAGAGGATATATGGACATGTACCACTGAGTACCGTGTTTCAATTTATTTATTAATTTATTAATTTTGAGCTAAGGTTGCTCTGCCATCAAGGAAACAAACCATTAAATCCTTCCTCATGTTCTTCTATGTAATCCTGATTATTTTTTCCTCTCAATTTTCATGAACTCTATTCTGCTTCATTTTGGAGGGGCAATATGCAGCCTTAATTGCAGCTTTGTGTACTGATATGCATAAACATGTTCCATCTCTTTTGTTTTTCGTTAAAAGAAGGTTCCATATTTAGAACAGTTTCTGATTTATGGTACTTATTCCAATGTTACTCTGCATTAGTCAGGAAAATCAGTTTCATAGTTGTTGTTTCATAGTTTATTCACATGTTAAAATAAAACATCATGAGTTCATGATCTAAAAAAGTCCTTTTTTCAATCTTGGGAAGGGTTCCTTCACCCTGTATGCAAATTCTGTAATTTTCTGTTTAACTTTTGCTGAGATTTTTTAAAATCTAAAACTTTTTCAGCCCTAACTTCAGTAACAGGGAATGTATCTATAGTAGTTCAATAAAAATGGTAGAGATTAATTCTTAATGGGAAAAATGGAGCTGTAGTAGTAGTTTAAACTAATTTTAACTCATTCTATTTCAGTAATAGTTCCATCCTTTGCACATTATTTTAGAGGTGTGCCTGATACATATGATATAAAAACATAAGCATACACACACATGTAGTCGTTTTTGTGCCATCCTCTAAATGTGGTGAATAACCTGATTGACTGAAACCAATTTCTAGGGGTGAAAGTCTGAAAGTTAAACAAAAATCACTTAAATGGTGAAAAGTTTAGAAATAGTGAATTGACTTTTATATTGATTATCCCCTCCTCAAACAGCACAGCCCACATTGGTTTGCTTTGCTTTGGGTTTGCTTTGCTTTTAGTGGAAGACAGTTGAACAGCATCTTTGTTTTGTTTTGATGATGACGGGAGAGCTCTGATGTAAATATTACTTGTTCTGTTCCTTGCAGATGTTTTTAAAAAACCTATATATTTAGTCTATGAGCTGGCATTCTGTAATCAGTGTAAAATTAAGAGGGGAGCTATTTATATTATCAGCTCAATGTGTATTTTTTCATGTGTCGCTTGCTTGTTCCTACTAAATGCTGGACACAGCCACAACTGCAGGAGAATCAAGATGTCTCTCATAACTCTTTGAAGTTTTCTGCAGTGTTTTCTTCTGATCTTTAATTCACCTTAACAACATTTTGCCTGTTCTCTAGCACCCTACCTTGAAGGTAAGGAAAATGGCAGCTGTTTCAGAACGTATATTTTTCATATACCTCAGTGCCATTTTGACTCAACTTTTGTCCTCATGGATAACGGACAGTTGTCCTCCATATCAGTTGTCTTTGACAAGATATTAGTATTGAACATTTTTAGTTGCTCTTACAGTAGCTGTTACCTTTCCATTCAGCACGGAAGTGTCAATAGTGTCACACGGCTGTAATTTGCAGTTTCACTTTTGATTCAACACTGATGTTAGGCATGTGCTGCAGATGAAATACACGGCTTCCTGGGTGTAACTTCAATAAATGGTGTGCCTTTAGCTAAGGTAAACGTGGTTGTCAGCCTTCATTATGGACACTGGCTGCATATCTGGTTGCTTTGATTTCACTGTGCAGGTGATAAGGTTATTTCCCCCTGCCGTGTGTATAATGCACTCAAGTTTAATACTTACATTGTTTATTCATTTTAAGATGAGGTGAGCCAAGTGGCATGTTGGTGTAATTGAAACTGAAGGATTCTTGTTATTATCTGTATGGTGAGAATAAGAGTGAGCCACTGCAGAGCAGTCTTCCTTGGGTTCTTCCAAAATTACCTTGTTTCTCTTTAATGATCAGAACGAGGAACCTCTTATCTATCTAAAGTAGACCTATTTTAGTAAGACCTTCCAAAATGTCAGTGATTCTGAGGCTGAGATTTCATCATCCTTTTCTGTTTTCTATCTATTGCAGTATCCAGCATCTGCTAACTATTTATTTACTGCACCATAATGCTTCTTGTGCTAAGAAAGTGTCAAATATTTTGTATTTCTTCTCACTAGCTTGCATGTGAACTGCCATCCGAAGGTATAAGCCTTGTTTTCCTGTGAACTACCAGTTTTCTGAGCAAGCTTGCTCTTCATGTTTATAAATACTTGTGGCAATGTGAAGCACTTGCATCCTTCATCTAATCAGGACACGTTTCTGGGCTAGAGGTTTTTACTTTGTAAGACAGTGATTCCTGTTGTTTGAGTCTCTAAGCTGCAATTGCTTGTATGATTTTGAAGTAACTCCTTCACATAGTTCTGCAGTATCTGAATGTAAGTACACCGTGATCCCTATCAGGATGGAGAGAGTGCATGGTGATGTGTTGCTTCTTTAGATTGCTTAGAAATGAGAGACAAAACACCAAGAACACAGCTTTTTCCCTATCCAGATGTAAAGCACCACTTTCACAATGTTTTTACCTTATGTTGATCTACTTTGAGTCACATCTTGGTATTTCCTGTAGAACAGATTGTGCCTTAATCATTCATTGCTAAAGTTACTAGGTATAGACTATGTTATAATTATACTCTCGCGAATTTATTGTAGCAGACCTTTAGTTCTTATAGAAGAATTCAGACATTTTTCTTTTCATATCTGTTCTTGACCTCTCTGTTTCTTAAAGCAAAAAGAATGATCTGCAAGTGCATTTTATCCCAGCTTCATAATCAACGTGCTTTGGGATTTAGCAATTTTTAAGAAAGATCAGAGAAAAAAACTGTGTGCGCTATGGCAAAAGAAAATAACTCAGCTGACCAATAAGGGTGGTGGACTTAATTCTCACAAAGGCACATTTCAGCTTCTCTGTGCAGCATAATCCTTCTAGAAGATAATGATCTTATTAGCTTTTGCATGAGGCTTTGGCCACTGCTGTGTAGGGTGGGGAGGGAGGATGGGATGCTGTAGCCCAGCACTCAGTGTCTGTTCTGGTAATTTGGAGTCTTTTAGTAAAGTGGTGAACTCTTACTACATACTTCAGTTACATTTGCTGTAGCCTGGCTTCCTACAGAAATGAGGCTTAAATGCTTCTTGGTCCCTATGACTAATTTTTGCATTTCTTGGCCAATTTCAAACTGCATTTGTAAGAAGGGTTGAAGTCTCCAAGATGAATCTGCTCCAGAGCTCAAGATGTATATACTTGACTGGGAAGGTTAGATGAGCCTTTTTGTATTTTTAAACCAGTTTCACTGTTGAATGGCATTAACTTATATTCTCTGTAATGATTTACCTTGAAAAAATGAATATTTTGGGGCTATTTCTTTTATTCCTGACATCTCATTATATTCCATTATTAATGTTTTCTGTTGTTTTTTGTTGAGGTTTTGGGGTGTATGTGTGCCTTTTTTTAAAAAAAAAATAATTGTCATTGCCTATTACAATTTCTTGGATTTTTTAGATTCTACATTCTACCAGCCACAAAGTCAGGGCTATTACTACCTCTTGCAGTAAAAACACAAAGCTTTCTTGCATTCAGCTAATGGAAACAACTCTGCCTTTATGTTAATATCAAATATTCTGTGTATGTAATGTTTTTTGCATATTTTTTTTTACTGTTGTCCGCTGTCTAAGAAAGCCTAAAATATTTTGGGTTTTCTTCTACATTTTCTTTTCCCCATCTTTTCATCTTAGCCTTTCCTAGATGACCTCTGCTCTAGAAGATAAATGTCTATTTCTGCGCCACAGTGAGGAACCATGACCACAGCCATGGTTAGATATATCTGAGCTAGAGTTAGTCTGTTTAGCTAGCTGTTAGGAATCTAGCTATTGGGTAACAAAACAGTGGTTTCTAAAAGTAAAACCAGCAAATGCAGAGATTTTTTTGTGCATTCACAAATGTGCATTCAGAAAATACTTCAGAGATTAACATACAGATAATTATGTTTGTAGAAATGAACTAGATGAAATATAAGATTCCTGCATACTAGCACTATAACATAATCTCATAATAACTCCAGGTTATGCTTTATGAGAGGTTGTATTGGAGATGTGTCCAATTTAAACAGTGTTTAAGCTCTAATCGGGGTACTTATGTACTTCATATATATATTGTTCAGGAACTGAGAGAGGCTAATCCTTCAAAGAGCACAAAAGCAACACAGGATTCTACTTATTTGCTGTTTCCTCACACAAAGCAGAGGAATATCTAAAACCTTTAGAGGAAGTTACCTCCATATCACTGTAGGTAATAAATACTGTCCAATTCTTACAGATTTAGATCTGTAAACTTAAAATCCTCTTGGATGTCGGTAAAGCAGAGCCTTAAATCTCATGATTGTCAAGAAGGATAATTCTTATCTGCAGAAAAAGCAAAATATACTGCAGGTTTGCGCTTTCATATCTAGTATATCTAGCATATCTGCATCTGATCCAAAAATACATTACAGGTTTAGCTGCCACAATCAGCTGTAAATGACATGTGGAGTAAGGCAGCTGGAAAAAATCCATGGTCCTGCACTGGAATGCAGTAATTGCCAGCTCCTTACTGGGAGGTGGGACCAAATGCGTGAATCTATCACAGCGTGAAGCTTAGATCTGCAGAATAACTATCCTACTTTAGTTATTTCAGATACTCCGGAATAACCTCTCTGTTCCTCAAGGAAGTTATTTTTATTGGTATATGAATATGTTGGGAGACAGAAAAATTAAAATGGATGATGTATTCTGAACTGACTGTAAGAGAACAACTATTTTCATGACCAGTTTTCTTGTGACAATAAGCCTGAAGAAGATGTATGGAAAATAGGTAAGTCAGCAATTGTGAGAAAGATGCAAAAGGAGGTGAGTGAGTTAAAAGGATATGTTACAGAGAAAAGAAGAAACAGTGGGTGTCTATGTAGGCAGCCATGTAATTCTGTTTTCGGTTATAACTTTTTTTTTTTTTTTTTTAATATGTGGAAGGAATCATCAAGGCTTATATACATTCTTTAGTAATGAAACTGTACAATGGGAAGTTCTTATTATTGAGAGTTCTTGAATTACACAAAGCAGTTTTTCTTTTCCCCATCTTCTATTGCCTGACATACACCCCATCCTACAGGTGATATAAGTTGTCACACATCCTCTCTTGCAAGAGTTGTAGCTTTTTAAATAGAAAAATAAGAACCCTCTTGGTACTGACTGGTTTGATTCTGATCTCAGCTACAGTCTGTGCGACATGGATCCAACATCCATACATCCATCAACTTTATTGCATGTGTTCTGGATTTACACTGGTTGTGAATAAAAACTTGTCTAGGCACAGAGGTTGGCAGTAGTAGTTACACTCGTCGTGACTGTGACCAGCAGCCTTACCTCTGTGCAAGGTAAGATCTGCCACAGTTTCTGGGGTTTGAATACATATATATCCTTCTTTAATCTGCAGTAAAGTCTAAAAATTGGATTTTTTCCTAGCATTTAGCATGGCTCATGCTACAAGTATTTCTGACTGATGAAACCTGCCCTGAAAGGTGGGACTGTGAGTGCATGCTTGTATGTGTTCTGAAGATTTTAGTAGACAAATGTGACTTAGAGGCCACAGTCCAAAACTTTAGCAATTGAAGAGGTGCACAGACCTTCCTTCTGGTATAAAACTAACCCAGTACATTAGTGAATTAGAACATAAATAAATTCTGTCAAGTTGCATTGTACTTCTGAGACTGATTAACCTGCCTGTGAACATCTGCCTACCTTTCTGGGATTTCCTTGATTGTGTTTAGTTTTGTTGTCAGTTCAAGATGAGTTCAAGAGCTGAGCCCTTCTCGTTTGGACTGCCCTAGGACTTATTTCTTAGCATTTTGTCAGTAAGCTTTAGTGTTTCTGGGAAGCAGTATTCTTAATCCACCAATGTTTGACTTTCAACTGCATGTGCTCTTTGTCCTATTTGGTGGCAGACCTCAAGCCTGGATGCAGTTTTCCAGAGGAGGGACTGTATATGTAGAAGGCACTGGAGATGCACAAACAATTATGTGTTTGTTTCTGAACCTCAGAGGCATTGACAGGCCGCAGGGGGAACTTCTGTGTGCTAACCTGGCAGAATATGTGATTTTGCCGGTACTGATGATTGCTGTAGGTTCTTGATAGACTGACACTTTGGGTGCAGGACAGGCAGTACATACTCACTGCATCACAGTACCTAGTAGATATTGGATGACAAGAAATGGCTGTGCATTTGAAGCAGGGGAATTCTTGTTGTGTGTGCATGCAAGGCAGTTACTATTGCTCTGTGAGTACTGGTTTATCGTTCACTACAGGTCTGCAGCTGAGTGTTGGAAAGCCAGCGTTTGGTGCAAGGCCGACTCAGTCAGTTGCACAGATGATGCTCCTGGCCGCTGTACGAATGAAGGAAATAGGTTTTGAGACTGGTCTTTCTGAATGATTCTATCAGTAACGTGTGTATGCCTGCAGCTTTCATGTTGTATGGAGCACATAAGCAGGAAAGACTGATGCTGTTACATTTATAGGTCGCAGCTGACCACAGTTGTCTTCAAGAGTATCAGTGTGGAAATCCTCAGATGTTGTGTGTTGGGTGCTGAGGTCTTTCTTAACTGTTTTTGGCAAATAGGATTTAACTTTCTCCAAAAAACATATCAGGTTTTCTTTCTTCATGTTTTGAGAACTTTCTTGTTCATTTTTGCTGTGGCTTGTGAAGTTGGCCTTGGCTCCAAGGCCTTTGGAAATGCGTGCCATGTGCGATTTAGCTGGCTGAAGGTGCTGCACACAAACACCATTGGCACGGGATCATGACCCACTGTTGTCCACGTTGTAACTTAATATGCAAATACCACATAAGTCATTCTGGGGACAGTGGGGGAAATCTCACTTTTTTATCTTTGTACAAACCACTGTTGCAGAGGTGATAAACATTTAATCTTAAAATAAATTTTGGGGAGGTGGGAGTCCACCTAATTGTGTTCTGAATCCGTTGAAGCGAACTGCAGGTCTGTTCAATTAAATTTTGCACTTCTTTCTCTGGTTTTGTAATATTGCAGTAAATGGGCAAATGCTGTGGCTTTTGTGTTCAAAAACATGTAAACAATTGATTATTTTTTTTTATTGCAAGAAAAAAAACCCCAAAAGATAGCATTTCTAGTGAAAATAGGTTGCATGGAGGCCTCAACCTGCAAGATGTGGCCAGACTTGTGTATTTGCATGATGCCTTGAGTATGCTGGTAGTGAAGCTGTGCAATACGTTTCAGAATTGATACCTACATCACTGCAACTAACAAAGAGACAATCTGCAAGTTGGATCAGAATTCAACTCTGCTTCCATTCCTGAGTGTATATGTGGGGAATAATAGCCTCTGTACAGAGATGTATTTCATCTTTTAATGCCAGGGGAGTTTCATCTGCTGCTTCTGTGTTTGAAATGCTCGCTGTGGAAGTATGTCAAGGAGACAAAACTATCATCCTGTTCCTGATAATGCAGAAAGCAGAGTGCTCAGAACTGGTTGTTGTTCAGTTATCCTTCTGCCTATCACATGGCAGGAAAAAATGAATTATTTTTGTCATCCTTCTACTTGAGATACTGAGCCAGCAGGAATATGCTGTGTTCATAATGTTGATCTGTATTGTAAGTTGGAGCTCAGCTTTGCATTTTCTAACATGACTAAAACTCATTCAAGTTTTGATAAGTGGAATTTATATTCAGATGTTTCATGTCTCTGTACAATAATCTGCATATTATTCTATACTTAGTTGGTACTCCTCCTCTTCTTCCTTCATAGCATGGTTCCTCAGTTGTTCAAATTTTCTTCCTTCTTTATTCATGAAGCACTTAAGCTTCATGTGTAACTTGAATTTCAGCTTTTTCTGATATCTGTTCCATTCTGCATTTCCCTTTTACATAATTGCTTCTTTTCTTCCATTGAGATTATCTTTCTCTGTAGGCTGGAATATAAATTTCAGTCCGCACAGATAATCTGTGCATTTGTGTCATACACTTTTATTAATATTCATAATTCATGTTCATATGCAAGTTTAATCATAAATGTTAATATCAGATTTAAATATACCTGTCTAATGCCAAAGAAACACATTTTGTAATAAATTTTACTGTGGCTGAACATGGGATTTATCTTTCTGAGTTCAATATCAGCTTTCTAGTTGAAGATCGTGTTGTGTTGGATGACTTTAAATTTACAGAGAATTTACAGTGGTTTTGTAATGAAATTTTTCTGAATTGCCCTTACACTAAGAAAACAAATTTTTTTTTCTTGTTATCAGCAAGCTACTGATTTTCTGATTTCTGATCTTGCTTTACATTAGCTTACTACTACCTTGCTACTTTTTTTTTCTCTTTGAGTGAGTGTAATCACACTTCTAAATTTGAAATATATTATAATTTTTTTTTACTTAGAGTCCAAGACTCAGTCTACACGCTCAGTCATTGTTAATGCCAGGTTTTCCACCGACTCTATTGTTTGCTTCTTGGACATATAGATTAACTTTCCTGAGTTTGGGAAGAATGCTAAAAAATCAGTGTTTGAGTTTAAAAAAGCAGCATTTATAAAAAATCAGCTTCAGACTAACGGTGAATGGTGCTTGTGAGATGGTTTGGTGTCTGGCCCTTACTGTGCAATTTGGCCCAATGGCCAGTTGTGAAACAGGATTCGTGTCGCCCTCTCTCCCAGGCTAAGCAACGTTAAAATGAATGTTTTGTGTGAACAACTGAGCGAATACCAAAAGTACTGATTAATTGGTGAGAGTGTACAATGTTTCAACTTTTGGGATACGTTCAAACGCTGTCATATGTAACTACTATTTGGCTGTTTTGAATTTGAAGGATTGAAAGTAACAGGTTGATTGCTGTATATGGAGGGAAGTAAGGAGAATTATCTTCTGCTTCCTTTTCATGTTGCTTTTCCACTTTTGCAAAGGGCAGCTTTCCATGTTTCCCATGGAGGCTTAAGGCAAGAAAATCTTGGCAATAAAAGTCATCACAGAAAGCTTGGGTACCAGGTGGGGTGCAATATGTGAAGTGTTTACATTGCATTCTCATGGTGCAGAAACAGTGCCTTAATTGATAGGTGCACCACAGGGTGAAAAAGATGATGGGATTCACATTCTGTCTCATTCCCACCACAAAATAAAATCTGTGATCTATTGGTATGAAATAGTTAAACAAGATAAATACTTAGATTGCCAGTCATCAACCTTGCTGTTTACTTCCCTTCTTCCCATAAACTTTTTATTCTTTACTTTTGCTAAGAAGAGGCCACTATTTGTTTTTTCCTGTCATTGTGGGTTTTGGATAAAATATTTAAGTAAAATAAATTTAAACTGTTTTTCTTTGAGGCATCTCATTGTTTCTTTTGTGAAGAGCTCAATTAGTGGAAGAACTTTCCACTGGACTATAGCCTTAGCTTTGCAGGGAAATAATTAGCATTTGAAGCAGAGATACCATGTTTATGGTGTATTGGCCTTGTTTGACTTTTGGAATACCGTATCTCCATTCCCGGTATGGTCACTGTTCTCTGAATCTTGAAATCTGTGGACTTGATATAGCAACAGAGAAAGGCATCCTAGTGCCCCAGAGAAAATGTGATAAACTGAACTACATCCCTTGGCACTGCATTTTTAGTGCTTTGTGCCTATATACAGTATCAGTAGACACACTGTAAAGAAAGCAACTAGTGACACTGAAATTCAAACTGTTCTTATACATATATATTACAATCGTTTATTGAGGTGATCTTTGAGCTAGCAGCCCTTTAAATGTAGCCAAATCTACAAACAGCAGGTACTGAAGTGTGTATGACAAATCATAATGATGAATCCTGAAATTCACTTCTGTTAGTAGTTGGGACTTTTATTATTCCTGTCCTGGTCTCTTACATTGCTGTTTTACATTTCTTGCTGTGCTTGATTTCAAACAGTACTATGATTGTATTCGGCAAGGAGTTTACAGTAGGTGACAGGTCAAAAAACATGCTCTGAAAAGCTTCATCCTTTTCTCTGCTCCACCTTACTATCTATAATCTTAACGTGCTACTTTTTATGTACACCTTTTGTCACTACAGCTGTCTTTCAGCATGGAGCAGTGAACTAAACTCCTTTTAGAATTTCATTAACACTACTTCTGATCAGTTGGCAGATGTTACTGAGTGACCGACGCTCACCCTGGCCCCCGCTGATCCCCAAGTGCCATATGTGTCTGCGAGACAGGTGGCCGAATGCAGGGCTCTCGGCTCGGGAAGCCTGACTCAGTGGATGCTCTCTAAAAGATGAAGACATTTCTAAGATGGATGAGCATTCTTTATGGTAGATTTTTGAAGCAAGAAGAGGCCACTGTAATAACTCACTCAACATATAATTTGAGACCTAAAGCATCTTTCGGTAATTTCTGCGTGTGTTCATTAACTTGTAAATGTAGGGTAGGCATCTGCTCTCTCTGTGAATGCTCTAGTGTCACAGAACTTGTCAATTTCCTTACTTGCCTGATTCCATTGATTATTATTTCCCTGTCTCAGGAATCTCTTCTTAGTAACACTGTGAATATGGCTAGATAGTAAATATAATACAAATAAAAATAAAGCTTCTGTGTTATAAATATGAGTTACATTAGGCAGAAGTTTATTTTTAGGTTACCGATCAACATGTTTAACAAGAGTGTTCTTTGTGCTGTGCAGCAATTTTTACAATGAAATTGTACTCTTATCATTGCGTTGACATGAAAGAACAGGGAGCTTGCTGGCAGGCATGCCTGGGTTAGTCTGCAGGAACTCATTAGAAGCTCTTAAAGCAGGATTACATAAATGGGACCCTATCTTCTCAGGTTAAATATAGTTCTGTAGTTTAATCTAATATGTGGTGACCATAAAGTCACCCTATATTGACTGACAGCAGTAGTCTGATTTGATTACCTTTTCATTACTTTGCTCAAAAACAAAATAATGAAAACATAAATAAAATTCACAGGTAATCTTTGATGGAATTCATTGTAAGTTTGTTGCTGTTATTTAGGGGGGGGTTGGTTTTTGTAATGAAAATACGAATTAACCAGTCACATTGGAATAAACTTGAAATATAAACAGCAGACTTTTCATTAATCTATTTTTTTCTTTAATCAAGCTATAAAATAATTTCTTACTTTTTCTGTTTAGGCTATAACCTTGAAGGGTACTTTAGGAAAAGTACAGATAATGCTAGCTATAAAAATCTATATATCACAATCACAAAGAGAGTAAGGGAAATGTATTCAAGATAAAGGAATTAATAGATTCCCTTGGCTTCTTTTTTAGAACTGCTAAATTTCTATTAAAATTATGAACTGAGTCATGGGCATCTAGAAGCAGTGTTCCTTAGTAAGATGCTGAACATTATTTTATATTATTACTGTATAAATACTTAACTATTTGCATCATTATTTACAAGCATTGTTTTCTAGGGACATTATTCATCAGCTTCTGGTTTCCATTCAAAAGGTTGAGAACCCCCCAGACAAAACGAAACCCACAAATGCCCTTTTCCTAACATGCAAGTTCAGGTAGGTTTTAAACAGCTTTATAATTTTCTGTGTAGGACCTCACCTTGACTTGCAGTCAAAAATGACATAAGTTTTCATCTAGTTGGCAGGATGCATAATTGTGTGTGCGTGTTCATATGGACCTGTGTATATTACTGGTTATACCCAGCAGTCAGATAGGCTGAAAACATTCTTGCCAGTGACTTGATTTATCTTTCTGGTCTTAAAAAGCCTGGTGTTGGCACTGTGAGGTTCATTCTGAGAGCATCAGTATCGATTAACTGCTGGGTAAGCAGCAGCACATTTGACAGTGCTGAAGCCAACTTCTGTCTGTTGCACCACCATGAGTTGCATTTCGTAGCGTAGCATAGATTTTTATTGGTGACCACGTGGGGGGACACCAGAGGTAAAGTTATGCTCAGTTCCAAACATGAAGTCAGGGCCATGTCTGCCAGAAGTGCACACGCACATCTTGAAATAAGCACGGTTTGGTGTGACTGAAAGCCTTAGCTGAAGACATGAGGAGCATAATTCACATTCATAATGCCAGTTAACTTTTTTTTTTTTTTTTTTTTTTTTGCATATAAGCTTGTGCAAGTCTCATAAGGTCATGCCATGTCCACTGGATACAGTCCAGTTACAAGTTCAATTTATGGTAGTAAACGTTGGGTTTCTTTAAAAAAACTGAGTAGCTGAGAATCTCAGTCCTTCAATTAATTCACTGCATGCAGTAAATTTGCTGGGTTTTATATGTTCTTCCATTCGAAACAGAAGGTTTACATTAGCAAGTTAGTGAGGACATAAAAATAATGCATTTCACACTCTGCACTTTACTAATGAAAAAGAAACTATTTATTGACCTTAAGTCTTAATTTTAAAGACTAGGCATTGGGGAAGTCATATGGTATATGTAGAACAAACTCAATTCTCACTGGAGTATTTCCATTATAAACACCTCACTGTTTTTATGACAATCTCCTCAAGACAGAAATAAAGTTGTTCTTATATCATGCATTAGAAATGTAAAAAGCAAGGGCTCAGTTCCCAAAATGTAAGAAATGATATTAAAAGCCAATAGTAAGGCT
This sequence comes from Falco cherrug, assembly GCF_023634085.1. Classification (NCBI taxonomy): domain Eukaryota; kingdom Metazoa; phylum Chordata; class Aves; order Falconiformes; family Falconidae; genus Falco; species Falco cherrug. The sequence goes on from NC_073697.1 coordinate 51,656,957, forward strand.
ACTTCTTGTGAGCTTAAACATTGCTTGTGGGTTGGTCAGTGTTGCAGTTTTTCATCCTCTTCCCCACATCATGTGGGATAAATTTTTGACGGATAAATGTTTTCAGGGTACTTCAGGGTTTTTCTGGAAGGAAGCTGAGATATCTTGGAAAAATAATAGGAAACAACCTTTTTTTTGCTAGATAATGAGAATTTAGTATTTGAGACCAATTGCAGCTTGATATAAGGTGTTTTCAGTAGAGCTTTCCTAAACAGTGTCCAGGATCAGAACTGGAGAAAATGTTTGTTTTAAAACTTGTTGGGGACAAATAGACTTTGTTATTGCAACACATTCTATTTCCATTTACTTTAATCATCTTTTTTTTTTAAACCTCAGCTGTAAGGCAAATGAAAGGAACCTGAAAAATGGAAAGGTTTTATTTTCAAATCTTGTTTTTCAGATACTGTTTATTTAAAATATATTTCCTTATTTTCCCCTTTTTTATTATTTTGACAGGCACAGAGCAGCATTTAGTAAAGACTTGTGAAAAATCACAGAATCATAGAATGGTTAACTAGTAAATTTTAAACAATCTTGGCTTTTTGATTGCTTCCCAGAAAAAACATCTCAGATTGCATCTGAAAATACAGCTAATACTTCCTTTGCTTCCTTTTGAATTTTAGTTCTTTGGAACAAGGACTACTCTGTACTATTAATTCTAGCTTTGTTGTCAAGGCAATAAATGTGATAATGCATCCAGTATGTTCTAGCATGTGTTAAAAGTATTGTAGACAGGCGGCATATGCTTTAACAAGATGAGGCTTTTCTTGTTTGAGTCTGTCTCTCCTTGAGCTTTTTATCTGTACCAGCTTAGGTGATTTTATAGATATTTTTTTTTCAGTTGAATGAGACTCTTACAGTATTCTAACAGCTGTGTTTTTTATCCTTAAATAAAGGCAGCATGTTTATGTGACAAGCAGTCCCATTTCAAGCTAGGTTTGGTGAGCATTTCTAGAATTCCAAGTAATAATAACAACAATTAATGCTATTAATAAACTACTTTGTCCACATCAGTTTTGAAATTGATTGCTTTCAACCCATACAGTAACTGATGCTCCCCTTAATGTGTTTGGGTATAAGTTTAATACTTTGATAGATGCTCTGGAAATAAGTACCATAATAACAAAACTATTTTCACATGAATTTTTATTTTGGAATACTTGAATGGACTCAAATTGCCCTCTGTACTCTGTAAGGAATTCAGCATCTCTGTTGCCAACAAGGTATTTTGATATAAGATATAAAAATAACTTATATCGGAAGTCACTTTATGTAATTTATGTTTCAGATTATTTGCAGTACAAGATTTGCCAGAAATGCAATGCATGGCTTCGTAATAGGAATGCAAATTCACAGACTTCATATTTAAGTTAGAAAATGTGGAGTGGAGCTGTAAGAGAGTGGTTTGTAAGGCCAGCAGTGGCAGGGCAGCTGTATTTCCATCTGGAATTTCCCAGACAGAAGAATGTGCAGGTGTACTGCAATTGAATTGCTGTTGTACACCCTAGGTGGTTACTAAATTCATCAGATTTACTGTTCAAGGGCAGTAACTTCTATGTTCCTAGAAGTCTTGTCTTGCTCACTGGGCATCACATATGTAGAGCAATTGTGTCCAGATTATTTTTGGGGCAAATATACAAATTCTTTCTGGGCAGGAAAAGTGAAAATGTTCAGGTAAAATCCAGGTCATTGGTGCCTTGCATCGTGTTTTCTGTCTCTAGTTCTGAATGTTCCTCGCTGTGAGACAGCCCTTCTCTAATGCTTTGTGCAGACTGTTCATATGGGTGTCTTGCTTTTGGTGGCAATTCCACAATTACAATTCCACTGAATTGGAGCAGTTACTGATAAAACTTTGTTAGTGTGGAATAAATTTTATTTATATATTTAGTAATTTATCCCTTTTTCAAGATCATCTGAATTTAAATAGCACCTGTGTACATCTGTATATGTAAGTTTTTTGTAAGAAGGCTGATCAAAAGGTCTCAAGGTGTTGCTCCGTTTAATTTTCTGAAGTTGGGTTATGTAGTATTTGTAAATAAGCTGGGTCAGCAGGCAAGACTGCATTGTGGCCTGAATATCGACTTGTTTTCCCCTCATCTGAAAGCAAGCAGGTTATTCTTTTTGTTAAAATTCCCAAATCATGGCGATTTTATCAGGCCAGAGGGAAAAGAAAGAACAGCAGTGTTATAGCATGTATGTAGACCTTTGATTTATCTAAAAGTACGGATGACAAAAAGAGCAGCAACTGCAATATGTAGTGGGCTGTAACGATCTTAGCATTGTGTATGCTACCTGTGCAGCTTGCTGTCATCATTCTGTAGCTTTCGACACATTTTTGCTGAACAACTGACTAATGGGTTTGCACCAGTGCAGCGTGTTTCTCTATCATCGTTCTGAACTCCTTCTGCCCTCTGCTATGGTTCATTTTTTAAGATACTTTGAAAAAAATTACATCCTTTATTTTCTCTATTACTTGTACTTTTTGAATTTCCATATAGGCTCACAAAGTCCTCTGTCAAGTCCTCTGAGCCAGAAGCTAGGACTAATGCTCTTATGTATGCATGTTCCATTCTCAGCTGTCTCTGAGTTGGCACCACCTATGGCTGCTGTGGGTGGCAGGACGCTGTGCTAGATAGGGCTGAACCCATCTGAACTGGTGTGGTGGTAGTTAGCAGAACACAATTCTTCAGTCTTCATGTAGTGCTTAGGAGAGGGCATCTGTAAATCTTGGGTATAGTTATTACTGAAATTGATAGTTGATTTTAGTGGAATCTTATAACTACAGGAATAAATGAGATAATAAAAATGCAATTGTAAGGTGGAAAGAGAAAGAACTGGCCTTGCTATAATAATAACTATAATAATAAACCTTAAAAAAAAATTGCAGGGAGGAAGACCTACAGATAGGAAGAGCACAAAGGAAGGTCTGATTTTTATCTTTTTCATAAGGAAGTATTCATATCCAATGAGGTGAGAGACTTTCATTGTATATGCGCAAGGATGACAGTGAATTAGATCCACTTTAGTGAGCATGGCGATATAGTCCCTGTGCATGACACAGTCACTGGGCAATACTAATGTGATCTGGGCTGGCCTAGGCAGATGATTGCATTTTTCTTGAATTAACCAGAACAGGTGATAGGAAGGACAGCATAGTGCTGTAACTTCCAAACAGCTGAACCTGGAGGTTTACATTTTGGGATTTTAAATGTGGGGTTATCATTTTCACTTTTTAATTTTGCCTTCTCCTGACGTAGCAGCCAGCCACATGTTGACATCTAGACCCCAGGTACTGCTGTATAATTTGGTTTTGCTTTTTGTTTACTAAGCTATACTTTTACTGTAATATATTTACTTATTGTCAAGACCGAGATGTTTTTGCTGTGTCATGGAGTTTGCATCTGATACCTAGCTCTCAGCTTTCTCACTATAAATGTTGCTTGTTTAAGAATAAAACATTGGAAACTGCTGAAGCTTGAATAAGTGAAAACGGAGAGACATTGATAATAGTCCTTTACCTTTGAATGGTTCTATTTTCAGGAGATAAATTTAATAACAATTATTGTATAGATGCCATATTTCTTTGATTGAAAATATATTACATTTCCCAGTAAGAATGGTAAGATAAATATTCACTTTTTAGGAACAACTACTGCCTTATTTTTATAATACGCCTTTGCTTCACAAAGTTTTTCCTGACAGTTCCCTGCAAGAGAAAGGTCTACAAAAATGCAGTTCACAAGAAATTTTACTTAGTATCTGAACACATACACACTATTACAAGGTAATTTTTTTACTTTGTAACTAAAACCATTTCTTCTTCCTATGGAGTACTACAACTGGTTTCCCATTTGCTCCCTGTTCCCAGAGAAGGAGACCATCTCATGGTAATGTCCTGATTAGGATCTCTAAGTTTAATTTTCCAGAAGGATATTAACCAAGGATATCAACCGAGTTTAATTTTTTAAAGGTCTGTTTCAGAGGTGCAACTTCTCTTCCCCTGGCCTATCTTACTTAGCCCTAGCATCTACCCATTTCTATCGTTACTGTGTTATACCAAGTCATATCATAACTTTTTCAAATATCACTTCAGTTTTCTTTTACATTATTCTATAAAGGTCTTGCAGGTATTGGAAACCAACACTATATGCAGAACATTGTCCAGTGCCCAAACAAATCAGATTGTTCCTTTCTTTAATCTCTCCTCTTTCTAGAAATCTCTGCAGCATTTCTAATAAAGGGTTCAAAGTCTGATAACAGTGGGAATGCTTGGAACTGTCTGTACCAGTTTAGATGATTTAAAAATCCATTATTTGCCAAATGCACCCATTTACTGCAAATACAAAGGGAGGAGGATGCAGATATTAGCAGTGTTTTGGAACAAGGACTAGGTTAAATGGTCTTAAATTTTTTTCCTTCAAAGATGATGAATAGAAAATACATTTTAGGCAGGAACTCTATGTAAAATCAAAATAATGTCATTATCAGTCCTTGGGTCTGTTTGCAAGAACTTGTAATGTACAATTAATTGTATTTCTCATCACTTTTTACAGCTATGCTTAATATTAAATTGTCAGCTGGATCACTATGGGTATTTATAAATATATGGAAAAAATGATCACATCTATTTGACTGTGTATTTTTGAATTTAAAGAAATCAGGTGGGTGGTAGGACATAAAAATCTTATTAGATGTTTAGTAGGAAGAAGTGGATGAAAAAGCTGGAAGTGGGCTTCCAATACAGTTTAGGCCTTAATCTCAAAAAGTTTTGGAAGTCAACACTTCAATTTAAAGAGGTTTTCCAGATGCCCTGCCATGCCCAGCTGCTTTTTCCTCTGGCAACCTTTTCTTTGTGCTGGCTCCAGCGCTTTTCAGATTATGAGATTAATTGGCTCAGAGTAAGAGATAAAGGTTAAAGATACAGAGAAGGGAAAATGCCTCATTTTAGCTTGGATTGGATCTTTCTTTTGGCTTACCACAGCCATACTGGCTCAAGATAGGGACAGAATTATTTCTTTTCAAGGTTTATGTTGGCTTAAAGTCCTCATGAAACTCTGGCCTTAATTGCAGTATGCTGCAGGGAGGGAATGAGCACTCTCATTGTGCTTCCTTCTAGGGATTGCCTCTGGTATCACCAACTAGAAACTCCCAAGATGGTATTTTCTTTACGTACATGCCTCAGCACTCACCTCTCGTGTCCTTTCCTATGCTCATTTCTGGTGTTCCTCAGGACCACTTTCCCCAAGAGCAACAGGTTGGTAACTGACTTAATCACTGATGCTTCACAGCAGCCCATAACTATGTATAATTGTTTTCACTGCTTCTGTGCTGAATTCTGCAAGGCTCTGACAGTACGTGCTTCTGCAAAGCCGATCAGTGTAGGGGTGTTGGGACTAACTGGTTAACAGCATCAAGTTGTACTTCTATGGCCACCAGTAGGTGCTAGTCTAGTGAGGCTATAGGGGAAGGCTGTATTCACAAAGACATTGAATTGCCCAAATCTAAAGGCACAATTCTTAAAATGTCTGCATAGTAACTTCCACTCTGCAAGTGTCTGAGTTTGTGTGTCCATAGCTCAGTTTTTACATTTTTCCAAGTTAATACAGATTTTTCATTGCTAAACTAGTCACTGTTCACCTGCATTTAACCTAATCTGTGTCCCCAGAGGGACCACGTCAGTAGGTGCATCATGCTAAGATATGCTGGTGAATTGGCTGCTTTAAGAAATACAATTCCGGGAATTTTTGCTCAGAAATACAGAGGAAGAAGTAGGGTCCTTTTCTGTGACTGTAGAAGTCTTTTGTTCAAATTAGAAGTAATCCTCATACAAAAATATTAGGATGCCAGTTCCCTTGAAACTAGGTCACTTCGCATAAAAATAATTAAAGTTTTATTGGTCCTTAGGGAAGGACCTAGATCTGAAGACTAATGTTCGGGGTCCTCAGTGGAGTATAATGAATCAGTCATTTACTGGGCATCACACAATCAAAATTGTGTGAAGGGCTGTTACAACATGCTGCTCCAGTTGCATCCTAAAGATAAAATTGACACCTGCTTCATTTTTTAGGAAAAAGGCATGGGGAATTGAATTACAAAAGAGGGTTTTGAGCTACGTTAAGTGGAGATGTCTGTCTTAGGAAACCTTAAGTAGACCTTTTTTGCCTGTTTTCTGCCGAAGATTGTATAGAGAGGGAAAAGTGAACTTTCCCACTTACTGTAGAGGCAGAGGAAAAGCCAAAGGCTGGATATTGCACTTCCCTTAAGTGACCAGCATGTGAACTGTGCAGTTTGTGATGCTGCAATTGCCAAAGGCCTCTGCAGACCTACCCCAAAAATCATTAACTAAAAATGATGTAACACAATCACCATTAACACATGGTGCAGCTGGCAGCAGTTCAGTGTGCTGCCATCTCCAATATTCAGAATAACCTTGAAACTTAAAAGCCATGTCTGTTTTCCTTCCTTCTCAGTAGCAGCTTTTGGACAAGAGTTGGAAACACTTACTATTTATCTCTGCAAGCAGCTTAAATGACAGTAACTTGAATGCTGGGAATATTGATGACCTAAGATGTTTGTTCAGTTTTGGCTGATCTTAATGCATTGGAATAGCAGAACCACAACTATAACAAAACATCATGAGTAATATAAAAGAATGGTGAAAAGTTTAATAGCAGCTTCTTTATCAAGTGCTCCTAGTTCATTCATTAATTCATTGTTGTTTCCAGTGAAGTGTTTCATGTTAACCATATTTAAAAGGACAGTCTGCAAAGTGACAGCAGTTGGTGATAGTTCTCAACTACAGCAGAACCCCAGCGAGTAAAATAAAGCAGTGTAACACTGACTGTCATTAAAAGAGGACTTGATGCTATTGTATATTGTATAGTTTTCTTATTAGCCCTGAACAGTGAAAAAATTCATGAGGTTTTCTTTTTGTAACTAATTTTAAATTAATGCAGGTAATACCTATGTACAGCAGTATCCAATATTTGCTGTGTACATGAAGCAATCTATTTTAGGATTGTTCTGGAGGACGTTTTTTTCCCCTGTTTGGAAACATCTCACCTTTTTACCTGAAAAGCTTGTTGCCCGAACTAAATTGAGTAACTACTTTGAATTAGCTTTCTGATATGCAGAAAAAACAGCAAATGTAATTCTTACCAGCCCACCAAAAATGACACTAAAATAGATTCTCTGTACCTATAAATGTAGCAGGTTCTGGTATTCTAACATTCTCCGGCTTCGAAGCCCTGTACTCACTTCACTTTTATCCTGCTGTAATCATTCATTGCCTTTCTTTTCTGAAAATATTATAAACTCACTGGTGTGATGGCGAGGGCAGATGAGATGGCTGAATTTTTATTTTCAATAGTGTGTATGTAATGCTGGTCATCTGAGAGGGCCTGTATACTGAAATAATGATTTTTTTAAAAAAATCTATTATTTCAAGTGGAGCAATTTCATAATCACTGGTCAGAAATTCTGCTTGTACTCTAATCTCTTTCTAATGTAGGCATATTAAGAAGAAATATCAGTTACATAAATATGCAACTGTAGATGGTAAAGATTTATGGTTACATTAAAGATGATGCTGACGTTAAACTTTGTCCTTTGCCATAAGGAAAAATATATATATACTCCTAATTCCTGTAGAATAAGTGAATCACTGTTGTACTTCTTAATTTGAACTTTAAAAATATTTTTATTTTTACTATGTCATGATAATGTTGTATCATTACATGATTTTCCCATCTTACTCTGATGTAAAATAAAATTAAATTGCATTATTTAGTAACTGTTGTTAGAATAATTCTTCTCCTTCCTCCTCCTGAATATATCTTCCAGTAGCCAGATAGCATGCAGAGTAGTGGAGGTAGAAGTGATGCTGTGATGCAGTTCTCTCCTAGTCTGATGCAGGCAACTGAGTTTCTCCAGGATCCATTGGAAGGCAAGGCAGAACTTGCAAGTTAATGCATGTAGCTGGGAAAGCCCTACAAAGTCAGGGCATCCCTTGAAAATGAGCACATCTAGTTATGCAATGCTTTCCTGGTATTTTGTGTCATCAGGAAGGCAAAACCTGTTCTGTTTCTGTCAATGCAGCACAGCAAAGCACACTTTGCATGATGATAAATGACAAATTTTTAATACTGTTTGACACAGATGCATTAACTCTATTGCTGAAGGAATGAAAATAATTATTTTAAAAAAAATCAAAAACACTATAATGTAGCAGGGCTTCATTTAGACATGAAAAATTAAATCATGTTACTTCTTACAGTAGTCATTAATCTGTTTGGAACATTGTTATTTTGATTTGAAGCATTTGCCGAAGTTCTTGGCTGTGGGTCATAAATATAGAAATCTTTATCCCATGGTAGTAAATTTACTCCCCTTCTACACCTAAATGTATGCAGTGATGACATTCTGCCAGAGTAGTAAGCTCAGGCCTTATGAACAGATACACAGCATTTTTAAATAACTGAACACCATACTCTGACTATTGTGAATTATTTGAACACTGATGAGTACTGTAATTTATAAGGAAGAAGCAAAAAATGAGGATGTATTTTTTTTCTGTAGTTTACTTGAGTTTGAAGGATGTTTTGTGCAAATATACTAACTGATTGTACATTTTGTGCTAATTAAGCATTTTAGGTAAGTTGTATTGCACTTCTGTTTCATAACATGAAAATTTCATAGTGATTTTAGAATTTGGCTTTAGAAGGACAATGAAATCTTTTCTTCATTTGTTCATTGTAAGAAATACATATACATTCAGATTTGTTATGCTATTTCAAACAAGGGCTAACGTTTTAAACTAAAAAGGGGCAGATTCAGACTAAATATAAGGAAGACATTTTTTACAATGAGGGCGGTGAAACACTAGAACAGTTTTCCCAGAGAGATGGTAGATGCCCCATCTCTGGAAACATTCAAGGCCAGACTGGATGAGGCTCTGAGCAACCTGATCTAGTTGAGAATATGCCTGCTCATGTCAGGAGGGTCAAACTAGGTGACCTATAAAGGTCCCTTCCTGTAGAGGAATGAAGGCAGTGGGCTGATTAGCATTGATAACATGCAGCTGTGGCCTTGCCTCAGAGGCACTGGGTTGGTTGACATGGATGATGTGCAGCTGTAGCTCCTTCCCACTAAGTGGTTAAATAGCCCCGAGGATTGTAGGAGGAGCAGTGTGGTCTGACCTCTGGAAGAAGGAGATACAGCGCAGGCAGTAGAATCTGGCCAATGGTAAAACTTTGTTGCAGCCTGCTAGTTTGTTTGTGTTGCAGCACCTTCCAACCCAAACTATTCTATGATGTACAGTGTTAGTCCCTCATGTATACTCTCTGTACCCAACAGCAGCCAGCAACAACCAAAACTGAAAATTTTGTTTAAGCTTCCTGTAACCAAGAATTTAAAAACTGAAGGAAAACAATATTTTGTAAATGAAATCTAGTTCTGCTTAAAAATAGCAAACTCCAGCTGCTCTGAATTTCCTCTGTGAATTTATTAGGCTTACTCAATGACAATTGTATTGCTATTTACAGGGTAAAACACTATTGTAGAAGTCAATAGTGAGGGTTTTTTAATGCTCTTGATGGAGCCAGGAAATTAAAAAAATATTCTAATAATGATCTATATACTGTCCAAAGGCAGTAGCATAACCTGAATAGAAAACTGTCTTCAGTAGTCTCTTTCTTCTATCTGGGTTACTTGTATCTGTAAGAAAATTTTAAATCAAAATTAAAAGCATTGTGAATAAAGTGTCTGATTTTAAAATAAAATTTACTGTGGGAATTCAGTTACTTTTTGTTATTACCAGCATTCCCTTTTCTTTTTAAAGGATACATTTGGTAAGAAAAAAATCACTTTACAGAAATGTATTTCTATTGTAATTCTGCTTTTATAACCTATTACCATTTAGGTGTTTTATTTTTTATAGTCAAGATATTTCTCAGGAGTACTTACTTTTTTACTCCTCTGGCACTTTAAAAGTGTTAGTATGAATTATGTCCTGTTGGAATACTGATGAAGGCTTTTTGGTGGAGGGTGCAGCAGCAGTCCACTCTGCCTCTCCACTTGTGTGCTGCTGTCCAAGAGTGAGGTGCTATAAAAGCCTGTGGTGTTTTTGAATTACTGAGGCATTGATGGAATTTTACACTAGTGCTCTCAGCTGACTTTTGAGAGAGTTAAGGAAGGCTGGATGGACATGGTGTTGGTGATGCTGAGGTCAGTAAAGTGCACCCTTCAGATTGAGACAGTAGAAATATCAGACTACAGAACTGCTCACACCCCTCCTTACCTGTGAGTATTGCTGTTTGCATGGAATGTAATGGTTTTAATTTGCTTGAACAGAGGATTTCTGATGATAAACCAGGATGCTTTTCAGGATTTCATCAGATTAAGCTTCCTGTAACCATGAATTAAAAAGCCTTCCCAGTTATCCTGTTGTACACGAACTGTTTGATTACACAATCAAATTGGAAGAAAACTTGGCAAGAGGAAAGCTGGAACACTACTGAAAATAAGTAACTGTGCCATAAATCATCATCAATAATGTAAAAATTCATCCTAGCAATAGTGTGATTTTGTTACTGTTGTTAGGAAGCCCGCTGATCTGTACACATTTGGAAACTTTTATTTTTTCCTTAGATGCTTTTGGTTTTTTTTAAGTTTTTGTTAGCTAATGTAAGCGTTCTGTACCAGGGCTTCTTTCAGAGCTAAGAGTATGCTCCAGATCACCACACATTCTAAGAATGATTTAGAAAAGCCTTTGTACTTGTTAACATTTAGATATATTTTCTGTAGTTTCCCCAGCAAAACCTAATATAATGAGAAATAATACCTTTGTAAAGTTGGGAAATAACAAATAAGAAGATGCTATACTGCATCAAGCAAAATGAAGTTTTCAGAAGTGACTAGAAACCCAGTAACTTATTTAGGGAGACAGGATTTTGTTATTTATCTGTCCCTACCAACAGAGGTGATCTACATGCAGAAAACAATCATAAAACAATTTCTCATTAACCGTAGCCATAACTCAACAGCTCTATGTACAGATGGCTACAGCAGAAGTAGAAATAAGTATAGACATCTAACGAAAAGGAGTTAAAAATTAGACAAAGTATTCTAATATATTTAATAGGATCCCCTTTCATATCTTGCCATAAGCTAAAGATAGGTAAGACTACGAGCGTGTTCTACACCATCAGGATCAGTAATGAAAAACCTTAATTGAAAATTAGCTTCTAATGTAAAGTGAAGCTTCTGAAGAGTTCCGATACAAATGCAAGTAAGACACTACAAGAGAAGGTCTTAAAAGTATGGGTTGATTTTTATGGTGGTACTATTAAATAAACAGTTAAAGGCAATTAAAACTGAACCTACCATGTCAGAAGGCTGAAGATTATCTCATTAACCAAAATAAACAGCATCTGTTCTGCCACCATTTGAGCAATTTTTTAAGCAAAGAATTAACCTGATTGGTTAGTTCTTGTAGTTTCTTTGCCTTTGGGCTACCCACCCTCCCAGCTAGGAAAATCCTCATGTTTGCCACAGCTGTCTGTCTCCTGCCCAAGCAAACCAACAAGGAAATGTCTCCCCTTGTCCTGGTTCCAGCTGAGACAGAGATAATTTTCTTCTTAGTAGCTGGTGCAGTGATGTGTTTTGGATTTGGTGTGAGAATAGCAAGATGGCTGGAGGAGCAAAGGAAGTTGGGAGGGGACACGACAAGGACAGGTGACCAGAACTAGCCAGGGGCATACTCCATACCATAAAGCATCATGGTGAGTATATAAGCTGGGAGAAGAAGCAGTTGGGTGTGTATGTCTGTCTGCTCAGAGAGATGGTGTTTGTTTTCCCAACTAACCATTACATGTCCTGGAGCCCTGCTCTCCTGGAGATGGCTGAACCTGCCTGCCCAAGGGAAGGGGTGAATGAATCCCTTGCTTTGCTGGCATGTGTGGCTTTTGCTTTACCCATTAAACTGTCTCTGTCTCAACCCATGAGTGAGTGAGCAGCTGCATGGGGCTTAGTTGCGAGCTCGGGTTAAAACACGACACCTCCAAGTCCCTTTGCTTGCCAAAGGGAGTCCTATTGGAAATACTGTGAACATACAAGAAATGAAGTACATCTTGAACTGAAGAAAAGCTGGTTGCTCAGCTAGTAGGATCCTTGGCAATAAATAATAATAATTAAAAAAATTCTCAAGGTGTGGTGGGTTTCCTGATGCTTTTTCATTGTTTGAAACACTGATGCTTTACTTTCTATTATTTCTATGGAAGAAGTCTATTCTATGTAAGGTTTTCTGTATTGAGGGAGTTTATAAATGCGCATGCAGAAATGCACCTTTCTAATAAAGAGAGAGAATAGTTGTTTTGGGTGTGGTTTTTTTACTCTGTTCTGTCCCTAAATGGAATGAAAATTAGTTTTCAGAGCTGGCAGCTACTTAGGGAGAGCAGGGGGCAAAAATGTGTTATGTGTTTAAGGGGAGATAGATCAAAGAAATTATTTTGGGGACAAGCTTCTGGTTTTCATTACCGGCCTCTAATGAAAAGAGAAGTTATAATGTACTCTTAGGTGGTAAAACTTTAAAATTTCTATAAGAACTTAATATTTGGGGTTGGACAGGTATATACATATTATAGTGTAATCCATGTATCTATGGATGAGTTACAAGAGTACTCTTCTGTACTTTTGAGGGGCAGTGTACTTTTACACTACTTCATCCTAATGTATGCCTTAGGATTTTCATTTGGTACCAAAGACAGAATATATAATTATTGGATAAGCTTATTCATAATGTGAAAACGTAGTTAGGAAGAAAATATATTGATACCTTTTAACAAAAAAATCCTCAACACACCGACTTCTGAAAAAGATTCCAAGTATCTTTGTGCTCTTACATAGTGTTTATGGCTGTAAAAGTCTAATGGGCTATTAAGAAAGGAAAGTTGAGGCAACTAAGAAATTCATGCCTTACCTCAAGCAAAAGTAAAGCTTTCATAACAAGATTAGTAACAGTTGTTGATGATGAGATTTAAAGGGATTGTCCTAGTTTGCTCTTTCATAGACTGCTTTTGTAATCTTGGGCAGGTTTTAAAATCTTTTTGTCTCAGTTCCCTACTTTAAGGATTCTTCACAGAAAATGTAAACATTTTTTTCTTCTTTTTTTTTTTTTTTTTTTTGTTGAACCTTTCCGGAGAAGATACATCTATATATTTAAAAAACCAAAACTCTTCAGAGCTTTTATCTCTTTATTTCTCTTCTGGGGAAGCTTCAAGCTCTTAGGTCTCAGGATTTCACTAGAAATATGGGGAGTGAAGCTACAATACAGTAATTTTCTGCAGGATTCCTTTCATTTTAAGGGAAAAAATCCAAAAAAAGTTACTGTTAGCCAAACGGCCTAAATGCTTAAGTTTATTCCTTCCTGTTGTAGAGCATATATACACATGCAATGTCATGTTGGGATGTTAGATATATGAAGCTGTTTTCAGTATAAAGTGCTGATAGACTTCCTCCTGGTCTTGCTATGGAGTAAGGTAAAGAGTCCTTTTTAACTTCAGCATTGCCAAGGGTGATTTCAGCTTTGTTAGATCCTTTCCCCTTGGAAATCGTCTTGATATGAATTTATAGTGTGGTTGACATGGACCGAGGAAGCTATAGCCTAGTTTATATGGGCTGGTCTGTGCCGCTGTACTGGTACTTCCCTGTTTGGATAGAAGACACAAGTATTCTTGTGTGGATGATAACAGTGAAAACAGCCTGTACTACCCTTCTTAAATGACAGACTTCTGTGTTTCCTTTTTGGTAATGGAGAGCTGGCTTTTATATAAAGTAAACATGCTCGTAACAGAACCTATAGACTGGTTTCTAAATATTGATTTGGTATAATTGGTATCAATACAGTATGTTTGGAAGGAAAGACAATGTGGCATAGAATGTTAATTAACTGTTCTTAATAAATCTGAGAGTGGAGCAGAAGGCTTAAGCAGTGTCACTGTGTCATGCAGTGCTTGTGCCTTCAAGTGTGTGTGTGTGGACATGTGGATATGATAGATCTTAGCTCCATGTACTTGCTACTGCAACCAAATGAAAGAATAAACCTGCACCAGTCAATAGCTCTTCCACACTGAAGTATATTGGATGCCAGCTGAAATGGGGATGAAAGTGTAAATGAGGAAAGTAATTTCAGTGATTTGTAAAGCAGACTTGCTGATTATGGTATCACAATTATAAACAAACACTTTTTTTAATCACTGTCCTTCTGAGGATTCATGCTTATTTTAAGGTAGCATAAAAATGGTCTGTATAAAACTTGGTATTTTTGGATGAGAGGATGTGATCAGTGGAAATTTTGCAGATTCTAATTATGAGGTATGTGAATTGGTATTCACCTAACTGTTTTCATTTGCTTGCCCATCAGCTCTAGCAATGCAATTTTTAAACCTTTAGGAATTTTCAGAAAGCTGAACAGCCATGATAAGTGCCGTGGAGTGAGAAAAATCATGCCATGCCTTAGTTGCAAATTTTCCTAAGTTTTCATTAAGACTAGGATGTTGAAGAAAAGCTCTCAAGACATGACTGAAAAAACCAAGGTGTATCAAACAGGACTTGTTTTAGGAAATCTGTATAAATTACTGTCAGATTGCTTTTTCATTTCTGTTTTCTGTTTTTTCTATGCATTTCAACATGACAACTTGACGTGATAATATATAGGGTGAAGATTGTAACCAGTCTTTAGGTAGTTATTTCATCCCTCTTCTTCCCCAACTGTGCTTTAATGTCCATTATTAATTTTTGAAACTAGAAATAGGCTTGTTCTCTAATCTTACCCAATGAAAAACCTGTATAAAGACTTTGCTTGGAAATGGAAAGAAAATAATGTCATAGTCTTTTTCAAGTGATACTTTTTTAAAAGGAAATCATTAAAACTTAACTTGGCAAAAATAATATTTTCAAGAGGTGTTATAAATTAAAAATAATAATCTGTTCTGGTAATCTCTGTCATTCAATAACTTGTATCTAATGAAAATAATAAGATTTACCGAAAACAAACCATAAATTAAGTATGGGGTTTTTTGGTTTTGTGTTTGTTTTTTTTTTTCCAAGTAAACCGCTGAATGTTAGCAGCTAAACGACTGGAAGCCTACAATCTTGTAGTAGTACTGGCTCTAATGCATGGATCCTTAGACTAATACTTGATCTCAGGTATGACCAGTACCATATTTCACTGAATGTCAAGAAACCTTAAAGTATAGATTTCATTGTAATCTTGAGCTGACTCGTTTGTATATGTTTTTTAATATTTAAGGAGAAGTTACACTGTGTCATACAACATTTTATCTAACACAGTATCTAGTATCGTAAACATCAGTAAGTTGTGTCTGGGGTAGACCAAAAGTGGGACAAGAGTGTGAGATGCTTCCCATTTACTCTTCTGTCCTCCATCTGCTTGCAGCTCTGTGGTTTTTCTATGCTGAGTGTGGTTTCTTTGTATTTAGCAACCACCACTGGACTATTTTTCCTCAGAAATTTATCCATTCTCCCCTTCAACCCATGCAAATTTCTAGAGCAACAGGTCCCTTCAATAATTTTCATTACTTCGCTGCCTGTTCCTCCAAGAACCACCTTTATAAGAACTGGGAGATGTGGCTGACACACCAGAGGCTGCGCTGCCATTCAGTGAGACCTGGGCAGGCCGGAGAACTGGGCAGAGAGGAACCTCGTGGAGTTCAGCAAAGGCCAGTGTAGGGTCCTGCACCTGGAGAGGGACAACCCCGTGCACCAGGACAGGCTGGGGCTGACCTGCTGGAAGGCAGCTCTGAGGAGAAGGACCCGTGAGACCTGGTGGGCAGTGAGTTGCCCATGGGCCAGCAGTGTGCCCTGGTGGCCAGGAAGGCCAGTGGCATCCTGGGGTGCATTAGGAGGAGCGTGGCCTGTGGGTCAAGGGAGCTGATCCTCCCCCTCTGCTCCGCCCTGGTGAGGCCACGTCTGGAGTGCTGTGTCCAGTGCTGGGCTCCCCAGTTCAAGAGGGACAGGGAACTACTGGAGAGGGTCCAGCAGAGGCTATGAAGATGATGAGGGGACTGGAGAATCTCCCTGATGAGGGAAGGCTGAGGGAGCTGGGGCTGTTTAGCCTGGAGGAGAGAAGACCGAGAGGGGATCTTACCAATGTCTACAAATACCTTAAGGGTGAGTGTCAGGAGGCTGGGGCCAGGCTCTTTTCAGTGGTGCCCAGCGACAGACAGGGGGCAACAGGCACAAACTGAAACACAGGAAGTTCCATCTGAATATGAGGAAGAACTTCTTTGGGGGTGACAGAGCACTGGGGCAGGCTGCCCAGAGAGTTTGTGGACTCTCCTTCTCTGGAGACGTTCAAATCCCTCCTGGACATGACTCTGTGCAACCTGCTGTAGGAGAACCTGCTTTAGCAGGGGACTGGACTAGATGATCTCCAGAGGTCCCTTCCAACCCTGACCATTCTGTGATTCTTCTGTTTTTTTCTAAATCTGCATTTTACTCTTTTTTTTTTGTTCTGCAAGAGAGCAACCAGTTGATTCCTAAGTTGTCTTCATTATATGAATATCCTCTGCCAAAACACCTCTCTTCTAAGCTGAAGAGATCTAAAATCAGTTTTCCTTGCCCAGGAGTTCTTCTATAATTTTTGCAATTTTTCCCCTCCTTTGCGTTGTTCTTATGTTTATCCCAAGACATCTGCTGTTGGATTAGTACCCAGTTAGTGTCAGAGACAGTATGCTAGACTAGATGATCTTGGTCTGAGTCAGTATTGTTATACTTAAGTTCTTCGACAGCCTGTGCTGCTGTCTAGTATTGCATAAACAATACAGATGGTGAGTCTGTGAATAATTTAGAAAAATATATGCAGAAGAAAGAAGTCTGATTCCCACCTACAGTAAAGTTTACCAAGGTTTATATTTAACAAGAATTCTTCACATGTTCATTAAATGCTCATGTTTGAGCCAACAGTTTGATTGACCAAGCTGCTAGTCAGGTATTACACAGATTTTGCTAGATTTTTTTAGGTAAATTTAAGTTAGGATATTTTATCTGACTCGTGTATTATGACAGAGAAATTCTAGGAGGTCTTACTTGTGTGATTACTCTCAGTGAATGTTGGTAATTTCTTCTTTATCTTGTCTGTTCACAAGTGACTGAAAGTATGCAATAAGACTTGTGGCAGGTTATATACAGACAGCAAGGACTTACAAGCCATTCATATCTGAAAAAAATATTAAGATTATTTCTGTGTGTATATATATATTTATTTATTTCTGTTCTGTATCTTTTTAGCTTTTGTCTTTCCAGGAAAGATGTAATGTTTTGTTTGGCCAAGGCTAGTGGAAGGAAGGGGAATCCCTTAGACTCTATGTATGTCACTTTCTGAAACACTGCAAAATGTTTTGGGTTTTTTGTTTGTTTTTTTTTTTGTTTGGTTGGTTTGGGTTTCTTTGGTAGTTGTTGCAGATCCAATAGTGTCACTGTTTTTCATGTATTACAATTACTGTGAAAGCTGATGTGAGATGATTTCCTTCAGTTCACAGACCTTAGGCTTTAATGCATGACCCCTGAGTTTTAGGATGTCTTAATGAACATTTCTGTCTTCAAATCGGTTTCTGCCTTATAACTTGAAAACTGTAATTTAACTTACAGCTTCAGGTGAGAAATCTTCCTTAGGTGAGATTATAGTTATGAAGAAACAAAGCTATGCACCGTTTGTTAAAATCCATCGCATATTTTTAAAAAATCATTAATATGTAGTCTAAAAATTTAGTATGAAAATCCAGCTGTGCCATTTGACTGCTTTGTGTTTTGACAGCACCATTTTTTGTATGTCCATGATTCATTGACAACTGAATGTCAGGATGCATATTGTAGATCTTACTTCTTTGAGCTATTTCTACTTATGCCCTAATGTTTCAAGTGGTATGGCTGGAATTTCATTCAATATTCCAGATGATTTAGGAGTCTGATTTTGGATTTCTTGAGATTAATAGTTTAAAAGGCTATTCTTGCTTGTGTTAGAAATACAGTGGCAAGAGAGAGAAAATAAAGGAATTGGTAGGTCATTAGATGCCTGTACCACAGTCGCTATCAGTGTGTGACTACCTTGCAGATTCAGGAATATGTTGTGGGCACATTATTTTTTTGTGTACGTATTCTGGTAACCTTTTCTGTTAGTACAAAATGGTTTTGATTGCTGCAGTCTCTGTAGGGGTGATAACAAGTTTCTACCATGCTCTCCGTGTAAGAAAGAAGCAGAGCTCGCTTGCTTGCTTATTTATTTTTTGGTCTCTGCAGTTTAGAGACTCTAATGGAGACCAAAGTGCTGCCAACACAGTATTTGTCCGACTACTCCATATCTAAGTTATTTTAATAGCCAAATGCAGACATTTTATTGACCAAAATCTTAGCTCTGAGCCATGAGAAAGCATTAATGTCAGTAGTAAGTACTCAAATTTATTTTGTGTGTGATAGACTCTTGTTGCACACAAGATCAGAAGCTTAACTTAGATAATGTTACTTGTAAATGGGGAGATAGCTTTAAAGACTGAATTAATTACCTTCTTCTTTCAGTTGGATGTCTGATTCCCAAGTGTGTCTCAAAATCTCCCTCTTTCCCTCATGTATATTAATGGAGAGAGAACCATGTTGTTTGATTAACATTTTACAGTATGGGCTTCCTTAGCAAAGATCAATTTATCCATGCAGAAATGGAGTATGGTCATAACATATTCCTGTAAAACAGACCAATACGTAAGAAAAGATTGTAAAGAAATCGACATGGTGACCTGACTGATATATCCTAGTCAAGCTGTGTCATTAAAATGTGTAAACAACTTTGGAATTCAGGTTTTTCTTCTGTATATCAGTATTATTTACTGGTATTAGGAAACATAGAAAGTGCTAAGCTGATGTTAATCTTATGTCAGTCTGTAGTGTACAAAGCAGGTAAGGTACAAGATCAGACTTTAAAATGGCACCTTTATAGTATTTGCAGTTTTATCATGATAAAAAGCATGACATGGAAGTACCAACAATTTCCAAGTCCTTAATCCACTTTTAAAATGCATTTTATAAAGGCAGATCCGTCAAACAAACGTGTTGTATCTCAACGTGGCAAGTCAGTTGTGAGCACTGAAGGATTTGATTTTGGGAGGTCTTCAGTATTCTCAGTTCTTGTAGTGAACTAGAGTGTGTGCTCTGTGTTTTGCTGTATCAAAGGTGCTGTAGTAGGACTGCAGAAGTTTGCAGTTAGTTGAACAAATGCAGCATTTGTTTCATGTTCAACCAATGTATGTTTACCATTTTTAGAGCAATGCCAATTAAGTTAAAACCCTGTGTGTGTGTCTTGGTTTTGTGTTTTCTTCTCAGAAGTTATGCTGCTGACAGCCTTGAATAATTGCAGAGGAGTTGATAGAATACTGATCAATTATTTATTGTGTAATGAACTGGTGCTTAAAGAAAAGATTGCCCATATTGTCCTTAAGTGCACAGAGAAAAATTACTGCTGGTACTTGCGCAAATAGGTCCACCATCATTTAAGCTTTGAGGTGATAAGGCAGATGCTTTTTGTGTTGAACTGCATATTGAGATTGAATAAATTTGGAGCAATCATTTCAGTTGGGTGTTTATCTCCTCCCCATTGCACTGTGTCCCTGTGTTAGTATGCCCAAATATTAAATGTTCATGAGCTGTATTGTATGCACTGACGTGCAGACGTTTAGAAGAACATGTGATCAAATGTGATACTGGAGCAGGAAGCAAGTTTTTCTTTTCCTACTTCATGTGTATTGGATTGTTCCTGCTCAGATGGGGGATGGGGCAACTCTTTCTGCCCCATCTGGCCAAAGACCTATGACAGAGTGGGTTGGGGTTTTTTTTCAGCAATAAAGCTTTAAAAAATTTGTAACATTTGGTTTTGTTAAAATGTTTTTGGTGTATTTCAGAAGTCTGTGAAAACACTGTTTGATAGTTGTTCACAACCTATAAATTTACACAAACAGTGTTATTTGTTTGCTCATTTCCCCTATTCTCTTTTGACTGAATTAAAATGAAAGGATAATGTGATTATTTATAATGATGAAAAAACAGTCAGTGAAACAAAGTGATTTTTGTTTGGTCTGTGGATGTTGCTTTGGGCTAAATTGTAGTAACTGCAGGTTCCAGTGTCTAGTAGATTAATAAGGAAGGGAAAATATAGTCTGTATTAATTGTTTTGGGGGATAAATCATAGCAGGTCAGGGATAACAGAACCCTCTTATCTGCTCTTAGAGGAAAGAGTGGGTTCTGCAAGTTTCAAGGAAAATTAATGCTAAGTGAAAGAACCTTTTCTCAGAACATCCTCAGTTGTTGAACATGGGTGTATTTTCAGTTTTGAGCAGCCTAGAATACGTGGTGCAGAGTCATCCTCTGCTAGCGAGACATGAATTAGAACAGACTGCTGGGAGGGGTTTGCAGGATGCATCCTTGGAAACTTTCAAGAAAGGCTGAGTAATGAATGCCCTGAGCAATTCAGTTAGACCTCAGAATGGCCCCCTGAGCAGGAGGTTGAACTAGAGACCTCCTGAGGTCCCTGCCAAGCTATGCTATGCTATCCTACTGTCCTTTTGCCTGGATAACCGGGAGTTCTTTCCAACATCGCTGCCCAGTGTTAACTGTCACAGCTATTCAAGCACAGAAACACTGGTAATACTAACAAATTTTAAAAGAAATAGAATCTTTTATTTTTTAACCATTAAGCTGGTCTTGTAATAGCAAACTTGAGACTTTTCCTTCTTCCTTCCTACCCAGACCCTCACACTGAAATACTCAATTGGATGAGAGCTGGTTCATTGAGATGGAAGCAATAATGGAATATCAGAACCTAGCATTTACCCTAGGAGTGTTGTTCTTGATCTTCCCACATCTGCTGTCATGGTGTGGCAGGGCTAGTGGTATCAAACCAAAAAATATTAAAGTGTGTCTAACAAAATTGAAAAAATATTTGCTGCATTGTTATAAATTCAGTGGAATAACTGTATTTTTTATGTACATTCCTGTGAAGACCAATGGATTAAGAAGAAAAAGTACATTTGTTACCGTCAGTGTTGTCAGCATGTTGGTTTCATTTATTAGCATCCTGCCACAGATACACAACACCAACCTGCTTGGCACCAGCTACAAACTTTGAGTCAGTTAGCCATCACATTAGGAAGGCTTAGTCTTGCCAGAGTCATCCTGGAAAAGAAAAATGTGTGCAATCGTCCTAGCACCTGTTGGCATCTTGTATCAGAGCAAGGTGTACTGACAGAAAAGCTAGAATTAAAAATATGAAAAGAAAGAAACACACACACACACACCACTTGTTACTCTTACTCAGTGATTCCTTAAAAATGTGCCAGGATCTGTGAGCTCATCTGTTTCCATGTGGTTTGTGGTTTGTATGTCATGTACAGCTGTTTTCAGAATGTATTAATAATTCCTGGGTACTGTTGCTCTGCTCATGCTATTTGCATCTTGATTTGCAATTTATCAAACATAAACAAGTAGTTTTTGAGTGTTCTGGAGTTCTGTCATCTATATGTTAATAAAATTTACAAAAGCATATGCAAGGATTCCTTCTCATTTGACCATCACTTCAGGGAGTAAATTTAAATTCTAAATTAAAATTTAGTTCTGTAGACCTGAGATACATAATGACTGTCATTTTCTTTGTAATTCTTGATGAATATGAGGTTTTAATCAGAAATCATAAAAAAAGGCTGAGGAAAAGTAAGTTTTGGTTGATTGGGTGTTTGGTTTTTGAGAGATTCTTAACACTGAATTCAGTGAAAACTGTCTGGATTGCTTGTTTTATAGAACCAAGTTTTTATTTCTTGTGTAGATGTGCAAGCCTAAGTCATATTTGCTTGTATAAAAACAGGTGATTAAAGAAATTCAGTTATAAACTGGTATGTTAAAACCTTTTAGAAGACAATGTGTGGCTTAGATTGACATTTGGTACTCTGGCTGATTTCCGTCCTTAAAAAGAGAGAAGCCCTACTGTACAGTGCTGTCTTTAAAGCATGCACAAAAAATACTGCAGGTATAGTGATTGATAAGGCAAGGGCAGTGAACATTAGGTCATTGCCCTTTCAGAATGCCTTGAGACAACTCTAAACAATCAAATTATCTTAGCCTGGCATTTAAGTGACCCTGAAATTAGTGGAGAGGCATTTGAGAAATACTCTTACAGAACTGCAATGCAGAAATTAATTCATCTATCTATACCGCCCCATCACCCCACCCCCAAAAAAAAAATCTGTAAAGGAGTAAGAAATCTATACAGACCTACTACTGACATGTATTTGTTTAACTTGTTCTTAACTGCCTACCTGATGGAGATGGCTTCTCAGAAAGATTTGATAGCTTTTTCTAGGTTTCTTCTTTCTAAGTTACCAATCTTTGGTTAGCCAGTATTACTGGACCTCTCTCCCTTCCTCATAGGGTCTAGCCTTAGTCTTACTCCTCTACTGTCTGGTTCCCAGTTAACCTAGCAAGGACTTTATTCCTTCTTCTCCTGTCAACAACCTTTCACAAATATGAAGACACCACTTATTCAAGGTTAACAATCCCAGTTCTTTTCAGCCATGACTTTTAGGCTGTTTCTTGTGTCTTCCATCTGGACTCCTTAAACAGCCTATTTCTGCAGAAAATTGGATGCAGTACTCTAGATTGAAGGTAATTAAGGGAATCACCTCACATGTGAGGCTTATCCTTGAACATACCAGCTGTATTTTGCCTGTTTGCAGATGTTGTATACTTTAGACACTAGTTTGTCTGCTTTCTAAGACAGTACGCTATTAAGCTGCTAAAAGCATTTCTGGGTATGCAGCATCTTAACCAGACTATCAGCTTTATTTATGCTCTTACTTGTCCGTATCAAGTTTTCTTAATTATATA
This sequence comes from Falco cherrug, assembly GCF_023634085.1. Classification (NCBI taxonomy): domain Eukaryota; kingdom Metazoa; phylum Chordata; class Aves; order Falconiformes; family Falconidae; genus Falco; species Falco cherrug. Next base: position 51,679,934 of record NC_073697.1, read on the forward strand.
ATACTTTTTGTTAATTGTGGGTGGTGACATAAGAATCCCTCCTTGGAGCTTATGTGGTAGTTTTCTAGATATAATTCTTTGGCATTTCAAGTTCATCCTTTTTTAATATTGAAAAAAAAAATGCAGATAAAAAGTGTTTTGTTACACACAATACACCATGTTTTGGGGTGAAATAGACCATTATATGTACATAGAATCACAGAATCAGTTAGGTTGGGAAAGACCTTTAAGATATTTAGTCCAACCATAAACCCAGCACTACCATCTCTGCCACTAAACCGTGTCCCTGAAGTGCCACCTCTACACATTTTTTAAAAACCTCAGGGATGGTGACTCCATCACCTCCCTGGGCAGCCTGTTCCAATGCTTGACCATCCTTTCAGTGAAGAAGTTTTTCCTAATATCCAATCTAAACCTCCCCTGGTGTAACTTGAGGCCATTTCCTCTTGTTCTATTGCTTGTTACTTGAGAAAAGAGCCTGACACCCACCTGCCTACAAACTCCATTCAGGTAGTTGTAAAGAGGGATAAAGTCTCCCCTGAGCCTCCTTTTCTCCAGGCTAAACAACCCCAGTTCCCTCAGATGCACCTCATAAGACTTGTTCTCTAGACCCTCCACCAGCTTCACTGCCCTTCTCTGGACATGCTCCAGCACCTCTGTGTCTTCCTGCTCGTGAGAGGCCCCAAACTGCTGAACACAATATTCAAGGCACAGCCTCACCAGTGCTGACTGCAGGGGAATGATCACTGCCCTGGTCCCGCTGGATATCCTATTTTGGATACAAGCCAGGATGCTGTTGGCCTTCTTGGCCACCTGGGCACACTGCTGGTTCATATGTAGCTGGCTGTTGACCAGCACCCCCATGTCCTTTTCTGCCAGACAGCTTTCCAGCCGGTCTTCCCCAAGCCTGTAGCACTGCGTGAGGTTGTTGTGACCCCAGTGCAGGACCCAGCACTGAGCCTTGTTGAACTTCATACATAGATTCTTTTTTCCCTCAAGCAGAGCAACACTTCCCACCCTCCACCCCCAGCCTGTTGTCACCTGCAAACTTCCTGAGGGTGCATTTGATCCCCTCATCCAGATCATTGATAAAGATATTAAACAGAAACAGCCCCAGTACTGAGTCCTGGGGAACTCTGTTTGTGCCTGGCCACCAGCGGGATTTAAGTCTGTTCACCAGCACTCTTTGGGCTTGGCCATCCAGTCAGTTGTTTACCCAGCAAAAAGTACATCCATCCCAGCCATGAGCAGCCAATTTCTCCAGGAGAATTCTGTGGAGACAGTGTCAAAGCCTTTACTGAAGTCCAGGTAAAGAGAAACATGTCTTGATTTCAACTTTCTTTAAAGGGAGTTCCACTCTGGTGTCTTATGCCCTACTGGCAATCAGCTAAGAAATGTGAAAGCTGGCGTTACGACCAATGGGAAATATGTTTATGTGCCTTTACTAAGTATTTTTGTTGGTTTAGAGTTACCTAAATTCTCTAAAAAATGCTACTAAACTGCGTGGTGCTCTGAGTAATAGGCTGTGATTTCTGGCTTAGGCGAAGGGTGTTGAGGAGCGCTCCCTTAGCTGCGGGGCTCCCTTGGCTACACAGCAGAGGCTCAGAACCCTGTCTGCTCGAGAGTGGTGTCCTGCAGTTGTCACTCACCGAGAGGCGCTAATGATCCAACAAAGCCAGCAAGCTGCTATACTTATACTTGTTCTCTTTTGTAGTGTAAAATTGAACTTTAATTAAATATCTTAATTGGGCTAAAATCCAATAAATCTAGAAATGATAATTAGCAGGAGACAGGTCAGGCAACAACTGTTTTTTAACTTGTTATCCTGCCTTTGTAGTTTAGACAAGATCTGAGTTCTTGTATCTGCTCATGGGTTTTTTGGTAAAACAAAATTGTTCACGTTCTTTTAATCCTGGCCTCACTTTGGAGACCGTCAATTATCTAAAAAAAGCCCACAACTATAAATACAGTATGTTACATAAATATCTTAGTGCTATAGAAGAATACAATATTCTGTATTGACTCCTTACCTGGATTACTGTTGATCAACACATTCATATTATTGATTCACGAAGTGTCTGTTTCAGTCTTAGAAATCTGTGGTGCTGCTCTTGAACCAAGACCTCAGTTCTGAAAGTTCAGTCATCAATTTTTCTCAATTTCAACAATTTCTTGTTGGGATGATGTAATAGTACTTAAAATTTTTTAGTAACTCTGCTCCTTAACAAGAATGGAGATATTCTTGTGTAAAACCACATTTCCAAAGAGGAGTTTAAGGAGGCTTCCCTTTCACTCCATGCCTCCAGCCTTTGGAATTAGAGTGGATTGCACTAAAATTTCCAAATACAATTACCAAGTTTCATGGAGCTTACATTAAGCAGGTAGTGTACACGTAGGAGAATCTAGTTCTGTGTAAATGAATCATGTTCTCCTCCCTCTGCAAACATACTGATGACTTGCTTGTAGCAGTACTAAGTCATATTTTATAAACATCAAAACCAAAAGGGAAGGGATAATTTATCCTATTGTAGTGCAGCAGCTAGAGGATCTCATGGGATAAAGTAGTGATTTACTTTCTGTTATCTTCTGGGTGAAGTAGTACCAATAAATATCAACTGTAGGTAAATTTTATTTTCTGCCTAAATGTTATTGTTTGGCTTGGTATTTAAAAATTGATGATAATTAGGTGGCTAAATCATAAGTATTGTATTCAGTAAACCTTAAGTTATTTTTTTAAATTTTAAAAACAATTCTTCCTTTGTGCTTTGTGTTCAGTGGTCTGAAATTAATTAACTGTGAACCCATCAAATTTGAAATACAGTAATATTTTATAGTTAGCAATGTTCCAGTATAAAGTTTAATTGAATTTTGTTTATTTTACAACAGCTGTTATGCTTTCAGCAAATAAATTGCCATAGTGAAAGAGTATTTTGAAGAATCCCACGAGGACTTTAAAAAGCTTCTAAGTGAATGAGATGGTTTGCTCGTGGCTGGGCGCCAGGTGCCCACCAGAGCGGCTGTGTCAGTGCCCTCCTCAGCTGGGCAGGGGGGAGGAAATGTAACGAAAGGCCCGTGGGTCGAGATAAGGGCAGGGGGGTCACTCAGCCAGTACCGACAGGGGCAAAACCGACCCGACTTGGGGAAATTAGTTTAATTCATTACCTATCAAAATCAGAGTAGGATAATGAGAAAATAAAAACCAAATCTTAAACCACCTCCATGAGCTGAGGGCACAGCCGGCCTCGCTGTGGCCTTCACCGCGGGCTGGGGGGGAACCTCTGCTCCGGCGCCTGGAGCCCCTCCGGCCCTGCCTGCACCCACCGGGTGTCTGCGGGGCTGCTGCTCGCACACCTGCTCACTCCTCTCTGGCTGCAGTTGCTGTTGTGTACCTTTTCTTTCCCCTTCTGAAATACTTTGTCCCCCTGCTGCTACCACCGTCGCTGATGGGCTCGGCCTTGCCCAGCGGCGGGTCCATCCTGGAGCCGGCTGGCGTTGCTCCATTGGGCGTGGGGGGAGCTTCTGGCAGCTCCTCACAGCAGCCACCCCTGTAGCCCCCCGCTACCAAAACCTTGCCACACAAACCCTGTACAGTGAACCTTGGCTGTGTGATGTCAGAAGAAATTTTGTGCAGGTTTGCTCAAGGTGATACATGTGGAAATGAAGAATTGTAGTGTTTGCTAAATTTTAAGTTATAATGTATGCATGCAACCTAGTGACCAGCTTAAAAGCCTTTGGGCTGTACTGAACCAAAAGAAAAAAATCCCATTACCCAGACCTGTTAGGTGGTAGGCACAGGGAGCGGTAGTCAGCACCCTGATGCCCTCGCTGCCACATAAATGGTGATGTTCACAGCATTAGTCCTTTGTAGGCTTACCTTTTAACAAAGGAGATCTGTGCCAGAAATACAAGTTCAAAGTATACATCTATCGATGTTAAACCCTTTAGGCACTTCTAAATGACACTATTAAAAATGTTATGTTTGCCTGGTTTAGAGAGAAGATGTCTAAGAATTGCTGTGCTGGTCTGAAAATTTTTATCTTGGATGCATATGTATATTCTATATATATTTAAATATATATATAAACTATTGCTTTGTGGAAAAGGACTAAGTATAAGCCAGCTGAATTCTGTCTAAGGTCTGCATCCCTTTTACAGGGCTTCAATATATTTTATCAGCAACATGTGCACTTCTGCTGATGTTGCACTTTCTTTGACTTTATTGTTCTATTGTCCCTAATAAATATAGATACTTTGATGCAGTAGCATGCATATGTTAGTTCTCTTTTTCTAATATATCTTTGCTGACTCAAGCAGCAGTCTGTTTCATCTGAAACTTTATTTACTGGGAGGTGTTTATATAAATACACAGTAAAAAAGGTCATATAAGAGTGATTTATCAAATGTGGGAAAACCAAAGGTAAAAAAGAAAGCCAACAAAAAAACCTGAAACCAGACAAAAAATTTATCAGAACACTTCTATTCAGAACTGAAGTTATAAATGGTAGTGCAATACACGTTTTTAAAGTTGGTGTTATAAAGAAAGTGAAAAATAAATTAATACTTTTAACTGTGTCAGGAAAATGGATCAGATCATAATATCGCAGGTAATTTTGAGGAAACCATCTTAACAGATTTGTAAATAAAAATATGTAGTACACTGTATTTGGAATTGCAAAGAATTTGACTTGGTATTTCCTGACACGATGTTAGAAGAATATTAGTTTTAAATTAACTTGTTACGGAGCAAACAAATTTAAAGCATGTTTATACTTCTCCTGGAACTGGGCTTACTACTTTTTTTTTTAATTTTGCAAACTTAGTAGGGCAACAAGACATTAAAAAAAAAAGTGTGTGTGTGTGAGGATGAACCAGTAAAAGAAGGGGCGGTTCACTCTGCACAGGTGTGGTAATGAGAACACAGCGCTGACCTGCAGTTAGGCATGCTGAGCTTGAACTTTATGAGCTGGCAAAGTATGAAGTGAAATAAGCTGAGTTATGTTACTGCTGACAGGCCAGCAAGAATTTTAAGCTCAGCATATATCATGACGATAAGAGCAGCAAGGAGCTCCTTTGTGGAAATGTTAGAAGTGGGTTTGTGTCTGTGCCCGGTCCCCATGCTTGTGTTCCTGAAAGGTGAGTATTATTCACATTTGTGTGAACAGATCTCCAAAAAACCGAAGGGAGTGTAACAAATGCAAGAAATCCCTGCCCAGCGCAGAGTATGTGCACTGTGCCCCTCAGTCTGGCTCCTTCCCATGTCACCACTATGGAGCATGGCTGTTTTACAGGGATATTGCATGTTCCAGCTCAGGTTCCTCCTGACCTTTGTGAACACCAGTGTGATGCTCTGGTGGGGTCACTGTGTCTGGGGCTGAGGCCAGGGTGCTGGTCATCTCAAAAGAAATGGACTTTTCCTGCCAAAAATGTAGCCATTTCTGAACAGCATTTGATGACAGTATCCTGCTTTGGTGTATAGTGTATGTGTTGCTGTGTGTATGTAAATTTATATATACATATATATATATGTCTGTGAGGAGAGAAAAGAAAAGGCTTTGGGAGGTGTGTTTCTACTTTTATTTACTTAGTAGAGCAAGATTAGTTTCTCTAATGTATCGTGAGAAGGTTGCAGCAGCCATATTTCTAGGATACTCAGGTTTCCACAGCTGGTATTTCCAGGTCCTGCTAGGGAGGCTAGAACCAAACTCCATGATATAAAAGTGAAGGCAAAGCTCTGTTAAAATAGAACGCAGTGGATTTGTATCTTTCTGTTCCTTAATGACCAAAATTGCTCCAACATACTTTCCTCAATCCCTGTTTGTAAATGTTCACTTCTCAAGAAAGGCCAGTGACTCTTTATACTGGCCAAGGTAGTATTTGGAGGCAAGAGCACACACCTAGCTTTTGTTAAATCCAGTTGATGTCAGTGGAAGAGTTAGTCGAGGTCTTGGCGTGCAGTCTTTTAATCAGGTCTGAAACACGACAAGCAATCTTCAAAGCCAGCTTATGCTGAACTAAGAAGACTTGTTCTGACTTTATTTAGATATATATCGGCCAGATCATCTCTGGAAGGAAAGGTCTTTAGTATTCATGGCATACGAAGGGTATTAGTGTGATGAGGTTGGAAAGAAGTGATGAGGTATTTGTTTCCAGTGGGAAAGAGAGAGTCAAGATGGGAGAGGAGATGGGGCAGAGGGAGAATATAATCCAGTATATATATATATAAAAAAAACCCAACCACCACCCTGTATTGAGTTGTAGTTTTAGAAACCAGTAATCTTAAACTTTCTTTTGTATGTGTGATGTGTGGCTTTGGTGCTGCTATTGAATTAAGAACCAAAAAGGTCAAAGCCTTTGCTCTTTCTGTGCCTAGTAGTAACTGAAACAGGGCTTGTAGTGTTCAGTTTTAGGGACTGAAAAATCTAAGGTAGATAAGTTGCACTTATCAACATATATTGATTACCTATTTTAAGAAATATCACTAGCTCTTTACATCTCTGGATACCTACATACCTTCTGACTGGTAGATGCATTTTCAGTAATAGTTGTAAAATTCTATATGATCTGTTGTAAAGCATGCCACTGTCAGGCATGAAATCCTCATGGTAGAAACATCTGAAGAATTCAGTTTGGTACATAACTGAACTGGAATTAACAGAGAGCTAGAGTGTAACAGCCAGTATGCTTACATGTTACTGCATCTCTACAGCACTCCCTTATGGTGCGCTTGGTGAAATGGCTGGGGAGGGATGTCACACCATCACTGGGTAATTGTTCTGTAAAGGCAAGTACCTGAAGAGCATTTGAATTGATTTTTTTTTCTCCCATCCCCCATTACTATGATTTTAATTGGAAGCAGCTCTTTGTTCATGTAAAACTAGCGTGCAGTCCTTCACTGAAAGATAGTGATGTCTTTGTATCAAACAGTGCCTGTTTCAAACTATTATGCTTGTCTTTGTTTAATTGGACTTGCTGAGGTTTCTGGGAGAATGAAACTTTTATCATCTCCTCCTGTGAATCACTTTAACATGCTGTCTCTGAGCAGAAAAATATCCCTTTTATGAGTAGGTGGAATAATATGCTGGCTGGGTGCTGATATTTATTAAATTTTAAGTCTTTGTCAAAATGTGGAAGAAAAGCTGATTGCATTGAGAAGCACAGAATTTGCAGATGTATCTACGTGTGTCATTTTTATGATCATTATGAAGTCTTTATTAAGCACCCAGGATCTGCGCACTTTGTAGCTGCTATGCACGTCTGAGAAATGTAGATATTGGTAACTGCTGTTAGAACTGAAGCATTTACTAATAATAGACTACAAACCTAACATCAATGAGATTGCCCAATTTGTGTCTTAATAGAGCAAATTGATGCTGTTGGGTATAAAAGCGCAGGTTTCCTTCCAAGGCAGGGTTAACTTGTGAGCTGCAGTCCAAGCACATAGGACTCAGCTGTACCGAGTTCTTTTCACAATTTGTTGCTGACTCACTGGGTGACCTTGGGTAAACCTCTTCCCTTGGCATACGCGGTCTGCAAGGGAGAAGTACTAGCAATGACCTGTGTAGTTATTCTTGGATGATGAGTTCTGTGAAACTGTGGATTTGATGTAAAATATTTGTTTAGTTTCTTGTTTTATTTAGCCTTACAATAGACACTGTGTGTCAGTAGTAAAAAGGAAGATAGGGGTGTATATGTCAAGGGGCAGAGGAGGGAACTGGGATGGGGAGTTGGTAACTAGTTTGTAAATGGGGTGTCAAACTACTTTATCTTTGGCCTCCTTAATTTTGGAGTATATGCTAGCTGATCCTGCAGCACTGTTAAGAGGGCTGTATTTTGAAAAGCAAAATAATAAGAAAAGTTAGTGCTGAAATTTAAAAATCAAATTTATCCCAACTTAATGTTACTTCTAATTTGACTAGGTATGGGTTTTTTGTATGCATACATGTCTGTGCCTAGGAATATGTATTTTACAGAGTTAGAAAGAGATAGCAACATTATGGTGGACTGTGTCTTGGATCTCTGACATCTTATCTACCCCTTCTTGATGGATAATTCTATCCTGTTCAGACAGAATATATTCTAGCTTTCCAAATCCTTTGACCTGTTTCAGATAGCTACCGTTCTTCCTTTTTTTGAACAAACTGTCCAAAAAATTAGTTACAAGGGTTTGTAAAAAGAGCAGCCTCTAAAGACAAAATTTATCTCATTAGTGGAAAAGGTTAAGGGAAATACTGTGTGATCCTACAAGATCTTTGTAACATTGTAAAGCAGAAGCTTATACTTTTCCAGTTGTTCATGTGATACCAGCTTCCAGCTGGCAAAGATCCTTGGCATAGCACTTGGCTCTCTTTTTGGGTTTTTTTTGTTGTTGTTTGGTTTTTTTGTTGGGTTTTGTTTGTTTGTTACTTTTACATGTATTCATTTAAAATTTTATCTTATAGAACAACGTATTTTAAGAATTCTGGTACCTGTAAGGATCTGGCTAAGGATCCTGCTAAAGGAAGGACTGCCACAGGGCTCCAAGAAGAGTTTTGTCAATAGTTTGTCAAAATCTCTGAAAAATAAAATGCATACAATGAAATATCACTGTTGTGACACAGTAAAGGTTTCTTATGAGTACACAAGGGAATTTAAAGTGGATGCTATTATTTGTAGCAGTAGTCACATGGCAGTTTCTAAACTCATGCTATATGCTGATGTGAAAATTTATTACTTTTTAATTAATCATATAAAAGTCAATTAAGCTAAATGAATAAAGTCTAGCCTTTGCATGAGGGCTTTTTGTGGTTAAGATATAAGAAGCAGGCTTCTGATTGTTCATACTCTAGGAATCCAGCTGTTTCTGTACAGGGCCACCCATATATATATTTGCTCATACCCATATAAATGCTAAATGAATGTCATACATATTTATATACTGCATGAACTGCTGAGGCAAAATAGCAAATAAGCCGTATGTGAGAGAAGCTAAAAGGCCCGAGTAGCCTAATAAATCTTGCATTAGGCTTAAGTTTAATAATAAATACTAGGTCCTGGGAAGCACTAGTGGAAAAGTAAGTTCTTTTTGGAAGCTGAAACCTTTGCTTTTCTATTGTGTGAAGGACTTCGGACATACAAGTACGTGTAATTGCCTTATTGGTGAGAGATGTATGAAGAATTTTTGTTCAGGCTTTAAAACTCAAAAATCTTGAATATCCAAAACAGTGAGGAAGACAATTATTCCACGAGTAAGCTTATATTCCCTTCAAGGGCCAGTCTAAGTGGTGATCTTACATCAGCAATCTTGGTCACTCTGGTAATGCAGCACTGAACGCTGTGTGTGGAAGTAGGGAGGAAAAATAGTTCCCAATTTTATCTTTGCTATAGGTGATGTAGTATGGATGGCTGTATAATGCTTTGACATTACTGTCTCTCTTGAATTTGTATGAATCCTATGGTAACGTAAACATTAATGTTGTACTTATACAAGGATAGTCTGATTTTGTAAGACCCGTTAGCTGTATGGAAGCTATTCTAAAAGCTAATTTGGTGTGAAAGAAGGTGTCTCGGAGGGGTGAGCCTTCAGGAAGCAGGCTGGCTCCTTTGACAGACTTGGGAACAAGAAGAGCTCACAAACTCATGTAAACAGGCTGAGGTGTCACCAGCCTCAGCCTTCAGCAAGGAGATCTGAGTCGGGGAAAACATTTTATGTTGAGTGTTTTTTGGTTTGTGTTTTTTTTTTAATGTAAAAAAAGATTGGTTCTTAGTGTAAAGAGGCTCTGTAGTCTCTGGCCACACTCACTAAAAGCTCATTGAATCTGTTTTTTAACAGCATTAATGCACTTGATATTTAATGAACACAGAATGTCATTCATAACTTTATTAGTTAATTATTGGTAGTCTTTAAGGATGTAATTTCACATGGATAACTCTCCCCATATGATTGCTACTTCATCCCAATCATCTTAATTACCGAGAAAGTTTTTGTATATCTTTATTATAAATAAGCACCATGTAGGATAGAAAACATAATTTGCCTACTTTTGAACACACAAGCAACTGTGTCCTGCAGTTGGCACACCATATTTGTCACCTAAATCTAGTAAATGCTGTAACTATTTTCCAAGTGTGTTTTGTGGTGTTAAATCAACTGTACAAACAAGCCACATTCACGTTCTTCCGAAACGTCCATTCAAGAATTAGTATGCTTCCTACTTCAGAAAAAAAAGAGAATGATTAGGAAGATTTTTCTTTGCATAGACAATCCAATTAAAACAACAAGGTGTCACGAATGATATCAATTCCTATGAAAGCACTGTTGTATGATGTGCTGCCTACCAGCCATTTGTAGGCCCTCCTGGGAGTTGTGGTTTAGTAGTCTACAGTAAGGCAATAGAGAACAACTCAGAAACAAACTTCAATTCTTGACCTGTTTTTGGTAGCCCACTACTGCTGACAGAAGTTTAAATGAACCCCAAGGAGTGACTTGTTATGGAGATGCCAAACCAGAAAGCTATAATATGGAGGAGGTAGGGAAGTGAGCGACTACTTTTATGTCTGTCATTGTTTCTAGTACCCAGATAAAAATTCTGTGTTTTGACTGTCAAAGACATATTTTATAATAAAAATGAGATTAAAACAGATCAAGAAAATTCCCATCAGTATTCCTGGTAGTGACTGAAGAAGTGTTTGTGGGCAAGAACTTGCTGCTTATTAGGATTTGATTTCTGCTATATCAACCTAAAAGTTGATACTAAAAAAAAAAGTAGGGAAAAGCTCCTGAAGTAATTCTGTCCTCTTTGTTTGTTCACTATATAAAGAATGGAGATGGTGTTTGCACATTTTGCTAAGTGTACATTGCTGAGGATATGTAGAATGGCTTGAAAATGCCACGTCATAGTATTGTAAGTCTTTGTGTTCAAAGGGTATGCCTCTGTGGTGTGATCTGTGCTTTTTGTACCTCAGGCCATGATGCATTCACAATGTTTTACATTGAAGCTTCCATCTAGATTCTTTTTTTTTTTTTTTTCTCCTTCTCCCATTCTCCTTTAGTGCAGCCACAGAGAAGGCATCACATTTTCTGGTTGTAATATGGTGTAGTAGGTGAAGACTGAATGGGTAAAGTAGAGAGCAAGTGATGTATATTGGGTACCAATGTTTGTTGCTGATGTGACATGTCGACAGCAAGAACAAATCCCGTTCTTGAAGGGCTTTGTCTATGCAGCTTTTATTTATGTGTAAATAAATTCTTTGCTCTGCTGGAAATCCCAGGGGATCTGGTACCAAAGCAAATGTCACATCCTAAGAAATCAAAGACTGGAGGCAAGAATGGGAAGATGCCGTCTTCTTGTGTGTAATTTATATGCCTGACAAATAGATGTCTTACTGACAAATTACACCTCAAATTAATATTATGGATATAAAGCTTTAGAGTAGAAAACAAGGTAGTGTAGTAAAATGTGATGGGTTTTTTTGAAAGTACGTTTTTTTAAATACTTGAATATTTGGTGGTAAGAAGGAACCCTTCCCTCCGTCCTCTAACCTGTCGATTAGAATAGCTTCTGAAAAAAAGCCAGTGGTAATGTACATTCCCGTTACAAAGCATTTGCCAAGCAAAATTTCTAGCAGCTACTGGAGAGGACTCACAGATATGCTCGGCACTGTATTCCCAAAGGAGTTGTCATTTATTTGGGTCATTCTTGTCACTGGCTACCATGTTTTCTGTTTAGTCATTTTAAAACCAAAAAGCCTTGTTTCTATAATGTCTTCAAAATTTAGATCAGCTGTACAATGATCTAGGGAGGGCTTCTGAAACATTCTGGGAAACTGCTTTGTTGTTAGCACATGCTAAGGATGTGAGTGTTGTTTATCTTATTTTTTTTTCTCTGAAGATTATAGTTGGACCCTACCTGTTACTGTTTGAGTTGTGAAGGACAGGAGGAAGGGTTTGGAAAAAGGAGTTCTTTTGAGATCCATCCTGTGGTGACACAAGTCGAGGCGGACTGAAAAAAACACTATGTCTGCATGGCTGGGTTCGGACAAAATGGCCTTTATTGTTTATACAAACTATTTATATATCTTAGACAGTACAGGTGTTAGACCCTGATAGGTTTTTGTGTCCTTCTTGCTTGCTATTTGCTGTTGCTATAGGTGCTGTGGTTCTAAGTTCCGTTTCTTCACATCCTGTTTACATACCTGACAATTTGTGGCTGTCTTAAAGGTACATGGCTAAGTCCTTGAAGTCAACTAACTTGTCTGCAGACCAGCTGCAGACCCCAACACCACCCCCACCACACACACATTCACCACCCCAACCCCCCTTGCAGTCTGCAGGACATGTGTTTATGGACTGCACGTGACATTACCCCAGTTGTCAGTGGAATTGTACTCAACTGTTCTACTTTCCAAGAAGAATTACAAAATATCTTTCCACCTTAGTAATTATTTTTTTTTTAAACCTTCTGCAAGCAATGCACTGTGTTTAAGAGTTAAAATGGACTAAGGTTCCCCATACGAACAGATCTCACTGAAATCTCTGAGAATCTGAATGCTTTCTTATTCTGGGAATCTAAAGGAAAAGAGTAGGTTGGCGTCAGTGTTTACTCTCTTACCTTTAAATTTATATTGCTCCCAAGATATGAAACTACCTCATACTATGGAATAATGTGTAGGAAACAGAAATTTCACCAAAGATTCTATGTTTGTAATTAAAAGCCCAAATGAACAAACTTGGATAATTTCTAACCTTTCCTAACTGGGAAGTGTTTACAAGTGTTGCAAGTCATTTCCATGTAAACAGAAATAAAAACCTTCATTTTTATAACACTGAACTTTTGTCTAGAGAGCCATTATATATTAAAGAACACAACTGAGTTGACTTTCTCTATTTAGCATGTACTGCCATAACTACAGGATATGCATATGTTGGTGACTTTATTACCTTGAGTGAAATTAGCAATTTATCACAGCTCATCTGTCAAATGATTTCTGTAATAGTTTTGGCTCCTGGAGTTTATGGTGTGCATGATATATTTTGAGTTGAATGAATTTGAACAGGTGTGGTTTATGCTCTGTTTGTAGGTTAACAGATACATTTCCACAGCAACAGCTTCCCCTCTTTATCCTTCCCCCACTGCCATTCAAAGTAGATTTAGTTTAGCAGTTACTGGAAATGAGAAATTAAGTATCCAATTATTTTAAGTTATTTTTGTATTACTGTATCTTTTAAGAAGCTATAGGAAGATTACTGAAGGATTATTGGGTTGTAGGTTTCCAGTGGTTGCTGGTTATTCTTTGTGAATAGCACTCTAACAATTTCTAGTAGCTGGCATAATTGAATGTTCTAAATTTGCCATAGTTTTTTGCAAGACAATTGCCAAAGAAGGGGGTCATCTTTCTTAATCTCACTTGTATGCTATGCCACTGAAACATCCACTTTAAAAAGTGGATATTGTCACTTCACTGTACTATTTTTATTATATATGCTATTATTAATGCAACTTGAAATTGCAGGTTCTATATCTATGTTTCATCCTTCTCTCAAAACATTCATAAACACTGTTCTCTTTCTATAGGGAGGCCAGTTGGCCAAAATATGTATCTTATTAACGTACTTTTTATTTCAAAATTTACTAGAGAATTTAAATACAACTGTTAATGATGAGTTTTCTAAAATCTAAGAACTTCTCCTTTAGAAGAATTGGTATCATGCCATAAATAGATCTGCTAAAACAAGTACATTTTTAAATGTAGACAACTTACCTGGATAACTTGTGACTTTGAAGTCATGGGGTTTTTTGTCTTTTTTTTTCTTTGGAGTTGTGTGGGTGTTTTCTGTTTTGTTGTCATCTTACCAGCCTGATTGCTGTCTTTACTTGCTTTTTACAAGTCAGTACTTGTTTCTCTTAGATTTTTCTACATTTACATGTTAACGTGGGAAACCTTCTCTTTCCCTTTTATTCAAATGTATTCAGATTGCTTCCTGAAGGCCAGAAGAAAGCAACAAAATGTTTCATTATGTGAAATAACACTATCGGGATATTTACGAACAGGGCAACTCAAAAAGGATGGTGAAGATAAGGTGAAATCAGAGGTATCTGATGTCATAAAAAATAGAGGCTCTTGGTCTCCCTCTTCCCCTGGGGAGGTTTGTTACTATATAAATAGTTCCTCTTTTCCAACTTTCTGTGCTACTTAAAGATGCTGACTAAGCTGTTTCAGCACTTTGATCTCCTGCCATGATCAGGCCCTAGCTGTACTTTCATCCTCTTCAAAAGTATTCTCTCCCAGCAGTGAAGCTGGCCCTAAGGAAATGAGTATGCAGATTATTATTTTTTTTCTTACTTCATTAAATACTGCCTTGATGGCTGTCTTTATTGAACAAGTAAGTTCATAACCTTAAACAAACCACTGCAAATGAGTACAATGCTTCCCAGCAAAGGGAATAGTTTGGGAGTTACATTTTTGGGACTGGTACTGTTGGATACAAGCCTGATGCATTTTATGTGAAGTACAGGTTTTTGTGAAGGCTTGAACCATGTACATGGTAATAGAGATATGCCTCATGTTTCAGTGCTCTCCCGGCTCCCAGCTCTCCTGCCCAAAAAACAGGGAGTTTGATTCTGTGCCATGTGCCAGCCCTCTGCTTTGGAGATCCCAGTATGGCCGTGTTTGCACTAGACATTGCTGAAATTTGTTTGTCTTGTCCGGATCACTTTTACTCAATCACTGGCTTACACTTTAACACAAAGGGTGTACTATGAGAAGTTTTATCATTGAGGAGACTTTACTCTCTTTGCGTACCCCACAGCATAAATAAAGGTGCTGTCACAAGTAGAGACTCCAGGAAATAGATGATACTCATTAAGGAACTTGAGTTTCTTCTAGTCATTAAGCTTTCAGAGTGCTGTTTTCCATAAGGATATCTCCATAAACATAATTTTCTTTTTGTAAATAGGTTTTTCTGTGCATGGGAAATATCAATCCAAAATAACAATTAGTATATATATCAATAAGATTTGAGTGTTTCCCCTTGTGATCAGAACATGTTGAAATAGCATCAAGAAATGTGAAATGAAGCAATATGAAGGCTTTGTGCATCTCTTCTTAATGGCTTTTTTCAGAGAGGAAATTGTCATCGTTACCTTTGCTGTACAAGAGAGTTATACACAGAAGAATAGAATTCAGGTTTTCTGAAATTCAGTCTTGTCCTCTTTTCAACAGAACACATGATAACTTCCTTATGTTGGTATATTTTGAGGTTTTATAAAGATCCATGACAGTGGCCAGTCTGTATGGGACAATTTATAAGCGGCCACTGTGACAATTTAAGCCTGTAGGCCAAAACCAAGTAACCTGTGTTGGAATGGAATACGAATGTAGTGTTAGCTATGCTGCGTTAACAGTCTGGATTGATGTGGTCTAATTGGCAAGTAGCTTTGCAGTTTTTGTCTTGCTTTCATTGAGGGCTATCTAGTAAAAAAACGTGAAGTAAACTCTGCATATGTGTTCTTAATATAAAGAAGAGGCCATGCTTGTAATTCTGCATGATAGATTATTCTGCTGCATTGTTACCCTGTGTATATATTTTTTTTATTACATTGCTACCATCAAAGCTGTTAATCAAATTTGATTTGTATTAAATCTCTTTTCTTTTGTTTAACAGATGATGTCACTAATATTGCTCAGAAATCCCTCCTTGCTGATGAAAAAGAGAACGTGCTAACAGGACTAGGCATTGTGGTGTGGAAAGTCCCAGTACAAACATACCTAGTGACTTAGCTACTGGCGCTGCTCAGTCTTCACCCCTGTAAGCTAAAATCAAACACCGCTGCCTCAGCAACCTGTGGACAAAAGAAAGGTACTGTGCATTGCAAGCATGTTTGTTGGGTAGAATGAGAATAAATCTACAGTACAGATATGATGTTATCAATTTATTAGAGACAATATGATTTGAAACTTCAAGTTTGAATTTTTTTTTTTTAACTGAGCTATATTTTAAACCCAACTAGATTTTGCAGGCAGTAAAATAAACCAAATCTCTACAAAGTTTTTGTCTTTGCTTGAATATGATTTACATAGAGACTTTCTATATTCAGTGAATAAATTTATTGATGATACGAATATTTTCCTACTGAGATTTTTCTTTATTTACTTTGTAAGGCATTCCCCTGCCCATGGCATCTAAAATGTGCGGTACAGAAAGTTGTTCAGTGTCCTAAGCTTATCATTTGCTTGCTAACTTGACTGCTGTCTTGCTTCATCTATACCTGTCACCATTAATAAGAAAGACTTTAGTTACTTTTGTCTCAGTTGGATGCTAAGCTTCTTTGATAGACTTTCCAACCTTCTGTTGACTTTTGTGTTTATAGTATACACGTGTCTGGGTGTTCAGAAGGCAGCTATATATACTATGCATAAAACCCCACCACAATATTTTGTTTGCTTCAAGGATCATCTACTATATGGGGAAAATTGTCAGTTTCCTCCTACTGGGAGGAGTTTAGTAAGGATGACAGTTTAACACAGTGCCTAATTCCTGGCTTTTTCATCTTGTGGTAGTCCTGTAGTGGAACTGCAGTGATGATACAGCTACTAGGATTAGAAATGTTAGGAGAACTGGGCAACCACCACTCTGTGTAACTGTCCTTACTGTGGCAAAATGCCACTGGCCCCTGGAAATGATATTTTAATCAAGATTAATGTTGCAAATATAGTTGAAGTTCGTCAATAAACTGTAATGCAGAAAGAAAAGGAAAGCAACAGTAACCCAGGAAATATCGTTTCCTAGTAGATGCTTTGCAGTTTGTGTATTCAAATTGTTGTGCCTCTGCTGCTCATCAATCTTGCCATTATATTTGATATAGTGCATAATGAAAACTTACTTTTCATTTCTGAATGGAAGGGTAAAGTATGACCTTAAGTAAGGCAAGTGTTATGGGTAATGACATCTGTAGAGTGCATGATCATTACTGAAAAATTAATGAAGAAGGAAAGAGTAAAGTGAACAATACAGGGTATAAAACATGCCTTAGGGTCTGTCTGGGTAGTATTTGCTTGTCATCTTTGACACTCAAATACAGCTAATAGTTGATTAGTATCTTTGATTTTAATGCTTCAGAGAATTTCTTTGCAGTATAGTCATTATAAAGTAACATTCAGAGTGAAAAAATATGTCTCAAGTAGTTTGGTGTTCATTAACTAACTTTTACTATAGAGAATAATTATAATAACTAAGTTTGTTTTGGGGGCAACAGATAAACTAATGTGACCCTAAATTTTCTCCTCTGTAATTGGGAGGGCAGTGCAACATTTACTTCTGATTGGGTTTAACTCTTTAGGGAAAATGCATGAGAAGCTTCAGTCATAGATGTATATGGAAAAAATAATCTTTGTGTCTACTTAAAAATAACAGAAAGTAGATGATGCTGATTTTGAGAAGAATTAAAATGCTGAACTCTAAAACTAGCTGTTGAATATTATAATTTGGCTCTCTGCTAAGGTGCATGTGTTTTGATTTTTAAATTTCAAAGGAATGCTATTTAAAGTTATGCTTTTCCCCCTCTGTTGTCCTTCAGTCTGTCCTGTTCCTGTACATCCAAACAGTTGAACATAGATTAACAGATTGATTTAGACTTAATATTTTATTTAGGTGACTCTGCATAATGAAAATGAAATGCTTAAAACATGAGTCTTCAACAACTAATGTATTTTGGAAAGTGATTTTTGTCACATGCAAATTATCCATAAGGATAATTCCTATTGGAACTAGCTTATGAAAATTTGAGCAGAGGGATTTCATCCTCTGGATTGCTTATGCACATTTGCCGAATGCTACAGGGAAAAAACCTCCCTATCTGGTCCCTAGCTTGTCTTACTTGATTAGTCATATTTCTTGAATATTAATTTATTTGGCTAGACTGTTTCTGATATCTCCAAACTATCTCTTTGGAACAGTTCTGTAAACACAAACATTCTTGCAGGTATGGGTGGACACTTTGCTTTAGTGGAAGACTGGCTACTTCTGTGAAAAATCAGGATTACTTCAGTGTGTTGGGTATAGAGCCAGGCACATTTTTAAAATGGCTCTTTGTTTGTTTTGCTGACTGATCATGAAATCTACCAAAATTGATCTTTTCCCCCTCTCTTTAAATTTACATAAATTAAATAACAGAAATTAAGATAAACTTTGGTATTACTGTCATATTTGCAATTTTTTTCTTAACATCCTTTGAACAATCTGTATTCAGTGATCCTCTGTATAAACATTACTTCTGTTCCCTGCCATGTAACTACAGATCTATTACTCTTCAAACAGAGAAAACAAGTACTATGACATACTTGCATAGAATAGTTTCTCGTACTTAGAAATATAAGAAGGTAATACATTTGAGTAGCTGGTAGCTGTACAGCTGCTGGCAGAATTCCCACGCGTCTTTTACCGTTAGATAAGTCTGTGGCTGGTAATGGTTGTGTTGAGATAAGATAGGTAATGTTTCTGAGCAAGTTTTTCTGCTACCTTGGAAAGGTCTTTCATATATGTGAGACTCACTGCCTGACACTGAGCAGAACAGATCTTCAGTCTGTTATGAAGATCCTTGTATATTCATAAATGAGTATGAATTAAAAAGAAGGTATGAACTATAGCCTACATGATATGCATTCAATAAGTAATAGTGAGAGACCATGAAGTTGGCAGTTTTGATAATCCTTTAGGATATACTGTCCTTGTGCTTTTTTTTTTTTTTTTTTAATAAATAGGCTTTCTCACGGTTATGGTCATCTCTAGCTTTTTGTAAGTTTTTCACAGCTCTTACATTAATTTATAACTTCAATAGCTCTGAATGATGTGTTGTGAATATTAAATAGCATTGATAATGTGCTTTGATTGTGGCAATATAGGGGGGGTGGGGGAGACGTGTTTTATGCATAGCATTGTATAAAAGTTGATTTCCAGGAGAATTGTCTTCAAGAACACTACCTCAACACCTGAAACTTATCCTTTCCGAAGGAAGCCCATCCTGTGCACATACACACAGATTATACATATTTATGTTAACTATATTATGGGGTTCTTTGTATTACAAGTAGTCTTAAGCAAAAAAAAATATTTTAAAATGTGCCTTTATCCGTTTCTGTGTTATAATTAACTTGGACAATAACAATCGATTTCAAGTTGTTGCTCAGTGCTGCACTTTTATAATAAAGTACTCTAGGGTAGCATAATGCATTATTTTGAGGAAAGCTTTTTATCATACTTTTTTTTTTTTTTTTTAATCCATGGAGACCTTTCTGCTCCTGTTCTGCCTTGTGTGATCTTTTTGCACATGCTATATTTTACATAAGATTTGGAGTCAGTGTGCCTGAGAAATGCTACATACTGGAACACTTCCATCTCCCAGCTGAGTTCACTTTTTATTTAGTGTGGACTGTGTTCTGTGTTTGTGTCAAAACCTAAACTTCAACAGAAGTAGAAAGTATACCTCAAGTTTGCTTGAAAAGTTACTTCAGATGTGAACATATTTACTTGAATCATATTAATTAACATTTCCTATTCAAAAATGAATTAGTAGCTCTTGTGTGTGTTGGTTATAGCAGGAAACAGAAATGAGGAAAGCAAAATACGAGGAAGAATTAATGTCTCGTAGGACCGTACATGTGAGTATAGAAACTGAATTGACTAAAACAGACCGTCAGCCCAGCAATGCTAGTTAGCAAATACAATCCACAACAATGAAGAAAGAAACCTTTTCCTTGGGTCTGGATGGAGCAGAGTAGCATAAATATACTTTGGAACTGCAGGATTGACCAACAACAATCTAATTTGTGTTGAAAAATTGCTTGCTCATCAGAGATTTTAATTTGAAGATACAGGATTAGCATAGGGTACTAGATGGTGTCATTTTCAGGTGTTCTTCTAAGTTCCGTTTTATTCACTTTTGATCTTGAAGAAACACATTTTGTCAGTTGTGAAGTCTGAAACTTACTTCAGTGATTGAATCTCTGTCATGCTCTTTACCTGAATTATTTTTAGATATTTAGAGATTGTAGCCAAACTAACAAACAGATGTATTAAGCATTTCATGTCTGGAAAAAACCCACCATATTATCAAAACCAGAAGTCTTACTGGCTATTGAAATTTCATCACGTTTATCATTACAGCGCCCTGCCCTGAGGACAGTACTTGTTCATGGTCCGGGAAGAATTCTCTCTAGTTAAACTTCAGGAAAGGGGCATAAGAGAAGCTGACAAGTCAAGTTTAAGAGTGTGACAGACTAGTGTATGTCTGAGGGGGATTCCGATGTAGAGAGAATGATGGTGTTTTCAGGTGTGCTCTGAAGTCAGGATCATCAGGGATGCAAATCTGTGTTTAGTCCTGAAGGTGACCAAGATGGAAAATGTTGACGAGTGGAGAGGATCAGAATTAATTAAATCGTTTGAGTAAGAGAAAAGTTTAAATTTGATTAATTGGCAGCTTCTGAACATGGTGCTGTGCAAGCTTGATAAGCCTCTTAGCCACAACCCTGCTAGCCTGTGCACCACTTCCTGCTATTAAAACCAAAGTAAAAGTCTGGGGGAGGGAAATAAATTCTGGTTAGCTTATGTGAAATCTAGCTTAAAATTAAGAAATGCAAAGGGGAATCAGGTGGAGGAATACACTGAGATGTAAATGACCAGTGTCCAATCTGTAGCAGAGACATTTCTATTGCCTCATTGAGGAGCTTGCCTTTCTGTATCGAGGAAGTACTTTATTGCCTTCTGGTTGTTTCAAACAAGAGATGGAACAGAATACAAAAGATTTGCAGAACGTTGCTATGCTTCTGAGACTTAACCTGGTATTATTTGCCTTTGGGATCAGTTGCACTTTATTCTGTCTGTTCAACAGTGGCTGTTTAATATTTCTGTTCTTTTCAGAAAACTGTGGAAAGCTGACTTCCCATCGTTCTCGAGTAAACTTGCATTAAACTGCTTGCAAGAGCACTCTTGGGTTGTAACAAGTCGTAACAATTTCCTGCACAAGCATAATTTTATATTTCCACAACCTTACATTTAGTGATCTATATGTGAATAAGTTTTTTTGAAGTTAATAAAAGTCAATGAAAGAAGAGGTGGAGAACAGTTTCCAGGTGTACTGGCTGTTATTACAACCCAAGAAAAAAAAGAGAAATTTGGTAGTAGAAGGGAAGTGGAGAGTATTTGGGCATTTCAATTACCTTCCAGTGATCAATCTAAGATTTAAAAGCAGACCTTCTAGTCAGGACAGTGAAAGGAAGCCCATTCCCTAGCTATTTGCTGGTGAAGACCTGCATATCTCAAAGGAAACATCTAGTAATTTCCCATCCTTAATCCCCTACATTTGGGAAGTGTTAGTGAAAATCTTTATGATTTGACGTTTCCAGATTTTTACTGCTACAAAAGTAATAAAGAGTAGATGTTTGTAGCTTAGCCATTTGAATTGATATTCCCTGGGAGGGGAAAGAACATGGTCACACTTGAGAGCTCCCAGTTTTCATGTTTTTCACTGAAACAGGTAGTGCTTCAGCATTCTCCCTTTCCTGTACAAGGGCTGTGTATCCAGGTAACAACTAAATCTTAATTTGTGTCTAACTTTCAGCTCCCATTTTATCATTTTTTCTTCTTCCTTTTCTGATATGCACTTGTCTTCCTTTACTTTCTTCTGTCTTTGAGAACTGGTGGTTGTGAGGAAAGGATTCTGCAGATAGGAGTATTATTTGACAGCAGATAGGACTGTTATTTAGACTAGTTGTAAGTGGCCTACATAACTGAGAAGATTAGCTCTCTCTCTTCCTTTATTAGAGCCTTCTTAAGCAGGCTCCATTCTGGTAGTCTGTTCCCCAGGGTATATGCCTTCCACCCCCACCCACCCACACTTTTCTGTTTTGGAAACAGCTAGTCAAAGTTTTGCTAGTATAGCTTTGCTATTTAAGCAGTGGAAAACTGCACTGTTACTGCCATAGCTGTGCTAAGTTCAACCTTAAAGCAAAATCTTGTTCAGAGATTCACCTCGAGTTTAGGGAGATGATGGGTGATGTGCAAAGAATATTTCTTCTGGCAATACCGATTTCCATGTTTTTCCAATGAGTCTTCATTAAGGCTAAGTGTACCTCTAAAGTCACTGCCAGGACCCTAACTTTTGAGGTTTCCTTCTGCCACCTCTTTTTAGGGTATGAGGTAGGGAGGGGTACAGAACTGAATACTAAGATCGATTCATAGCAGAAATTTTATGGGTGTTAATGTATTTTTACACAACTGGACGCAAAGTTAGGATTTCTACCTGTGTCCTATTTACATGATAATGCAACCTCAATAAAGATTTTTGTCCATGGTCAAAGATGATTTACAGAACCATTTAGACCTCGCAGAGAATGGCCTGCTTTGCGGGCACCGTAGGAAGGAGGTTGTGTTCTAAGGAATGAAGTGTAAGAGTCTTTTAATTCAACTGCAGGGACTCCTGGAAGCTTTGGGTGACATGTGACACATCTTGGCCTGAACTTTACATAAAATGCTGTACCATCTTAATGCTTTACTCACTGAAACAGTATACTGAAATGAAAACAATTTTTTCCAATGAAGGGAAAATGTTATATAGGTAAAAGGGATAAGGATGTTTTCCTCAGAGTGAACAACGAATCACTTTTTAATTCCCCTAAGTGACCAAAACAGCCTGACTATGACAGCATTCAGCAATTTGAGATACACTGCCAACTGTATCAACCCCCTTAAGATGGACGCTCAGCTTGCTTACTAGTAAGCTCAAAATTGCATGTACAAGTAATGTCTGTTCTGTGTCTAACCATTTTTTTCAAATTTAGGAAGCTTTATTTCCATATACATATATAATATATATGTTTGTGTGCATAGAAATTAACCAAAGCTTCAAAATACTTTGCGATGGTGTAATCTGGGCAGCAGTCAGGCTTGTAGTCTATAGTGGCTTGTCACATAATTCTGGAGTTTTGTATTTATATCTAATTGCATGTTTCTCTCTTTCTAAGCTGAATTATGACAGAATGTGTCTTTTTTTAACATTCTGTAGAAGCTATCCTGAAAATCATGATTTTGATACATGTATCTGAATAAAAATATTTTATGCAAGTCTTCATGGCCACCACATTCAACTCTAAGCATCTTCGGAAAGAATATTCATGCTTCTGATGGCCAACTTGCCAAAAACCTTTCCAAAAAGCCTGGCAGAGTTTGAATAAAATTTGCTGACAGTTACCAGAGGGATATTTTATTGGTAGTCTTCTCACGGTGCTGAAGCATTTTCAGTTTGTGAATATTGGAGGATGGTTCAACAAAGAAAGTCTTCAGATCACAAAGTTTCTCCTCTGTGCTTTTCTTGTGCTGCTTTGTGCCTGTCTCCGTTCTGCTTAAGCTCAGAAAGAGATGAAATTTTGCCTCCAGGCTCTTGCTGTATTACTATCTAGCTGTGCTTTTTACTGGCTGCGTTTTTACTGTGCATTTTACTCCCTTTTGGAATTTAGACAGTTGAGAGAGGAAAGAAGCTATTGTCTGGTTGAAATATCCAGTTTAAATATTTTATCCGAGGCGATTCAGTTGCATCAGCCAGTCACCAGACTGACTTAAACTCTGTTTGCTCTAATGAACATTCACTCAAATATCAATACTTGAAATACCAACATTATCTGGCTGATTATCAGAGCACTGTTATGAGAAAGTTAACAGATCTTGTGAGAGAATTAGTTTTGTGGGTTGCTAAACTGACTGATTCCTGCCAACTAACAATTATGAACTTTTTCTAGGTTCTCATAAGTCTTGTTTTCATAACCCCTGTTCAGTCTCTCATATTTTAGTATTGTCCTCAGGATGTCTTTCTGAGGTAGGCAAGTGTAATACCTCTTTTAGTGGAGATTAAGTAATTTGTTCAAGCTTGTACAAGGAGTCTGTGAAAGAACCATAGATCCATCAAGCCTTAGCCCAGTTGTGGCCCATAAAATAATCTTTATTATTATCATTATGCAGTTAGATTTGAAATTAGATTTGTATGTGGGGTGTCTTACTTCAAGAATGTTGAAGTTGAGCAGGAGTCCTTAATAAAGCAATTAAACATAAGTTTGAGGTCCTAAATCCCAGAGCACAGGGACATGCTCTTGGGGATTCTGTTGACTCTTCAAAATTTAAGCAACAGCACCACCAGCTCTGTACTGTATATATTTATCTTGATCTCAGGAACCAAGGAACTTAACTTTAAGGTGGAGTGTGATGGCACCTTTGGCAAAATGAAGCATGTTTGTTGTGTTTTTTTTTTAATCAGTCTTCCTGTATTACTGGAATAGGCCAACATCTTCATTTTGACTAAGAGTCCTGATTTTAAGGAGATTTGTTGAAGTTAAGCTGCCCCTTGGTAGGTGAGGAAGTTTTGTCATTAACCTGCTCAGTGTTATAATTTTCTTTATTTTGCTGACCAGTATGCTCATGCTGCTCTGCACATAGCAGTGTATATCTTCTGCAATGGAGTAGTAAGGTGGGAATGTGGGCTGGCTAGCACAATATGAGTTAGCTTGCAGGTTTAGTAAATGTGATTAATTGCACACAGTAATTATTGAGATCAGAGATGGTGGAATCAAATCACACGGTCTCTGTTTGCTTCACTGTTCAGCTGGTAACGAGATCACATCCAGATATGCCTTTTCTCCTCCTTACATATACTTGATCTCTCAAGTCTATTCTATTGATTTACAAAACAATAAAGTAAATATTGAACATTCAGTGAAGTGTTGGACTACCCTAGTTTTTATCCCACTGAGGTTCCACCTCTCTCTTGAGTCATGAAACTGGGAATCTGAACCTCTCTCCCTGAGCCTGTCAGTTGTCTTGCACATTTTCTACTCCGCTCTCATCCCTGAATTTTTCATTTTTCCAGTCTCAGGTTTTAAATATTCTAGCTCTTTACAATACAAATAATAATAGTGATGGTTTAAAAAAAAAATATCCAAATGAACTTTCCTTTAAAAATCAGATACATAATTAAACAAAGGTGGACCAGTATAATCCAAAAGCCTAAATTTGGCAGGATGATTAATCTGTGGGTTGTCAGTGGCAGTGAGTAGAGACAGGAATCTGTCTCTGTATTTGCCATTTATCTAGCCCAACTGGAAAACACTACAACTTTCCCTTTCTTCTTGTTTCTGTTTTTGCTTTTAAGTACTGTGCATTAAAGGGAGTACTGCTCCTCAGTGGAAGCACAGGGGTCTCCCTGCATCACACCCAGGGTACAAACGGAAGGGTAGGAGGCTGGACATGCATTGTACTACACAGCAGGTGTCTTGTCAGGTCTCCTGTGTATGCTCAAAAGAAAGGAATTGCCACAGAGATCAGAGGAACGGCTTTGCCTAGAGCTGACTCTCTCGAGCTACACTTAACCCACCACCCTAAAGGGCTCCAACTGTGTAACAGAGCTGAGTTTGGAAGGCTGTGGAAGGGAGGGTTTTGTTTTATCATTTTTAGTCACATTTGAACTTCTTGTGCTACTTTTTTATTATTATTATTTTATGTGTGTCACAGGACTGCTATTTTTAACATTTTGTCTCTTAATATGGCTAGTAAGTTGGTTGTAATGCTTAATCCACAAGATAGTGCTACAATTGAAATTGGGTAAATATTAATGAAGAATGATAA
Organism: Falco cherrug; assembly: GCF_023634085.1. Classification (NCBI taxonomy): domain Eukaryota; kingdom Metazoa; phylum Chordata; class Aves; order Falconiformes; family Falconidae; genus Falco; species Falco cherrug. Next base: position 51,705,573 of record NC_073697.1, read on the forward strand.
TTCATTGAAGCCAGTGAATATATATATATATACAATATTTTTTTTTTACTTTAAAGGCCTGGGATCAAGCTCATAATTTTTTGAAAAAGGATTTGGTTCAAGCGTTTACTAACTTCTAGTACATTAAAGTGTTGTGTAGCGCAGAGGGAGTTGCAGAGTACATCAGTGTAGGGTCTTGAAGGGGTCAGCAGAGCTGGGGGGCAGGTATGTTGCAGCAGCGGTTTGAAGGAGATCTGGGTCACTCCCTCTCCTCAGAGGGGCTGTATTCGAGCCACTTTTCTGCGTGAAGACTATGCAATATTGTATAGTGAGACATCTGTACTGCTCACTGGGCTCTGCACAGTTACAAACAAGCTGTGGTGTTGTGCAAACATTCGTTGTGTATATTTGCTTTGTTTTGCCATCCCATTATGTGAATTTGATATTTTTGATTGTTCTCTACTGTTCCAGTAGATTTGACATGAGCAGCTGTAGCGATTTGAGGAGGTGATAAATTTCAGGCTGTCAGATGGGAGTCTTATGTTTGAGGTTAGCATTTTTGCACCCAAAAGGTTGCATTACTGTTGCTTGGCAGTGGAAAGGCAGTTGTCTGTAGTCACAGTAAATAGTCCACTCAAAGTTAATGTTTTTGAACTGGTTCTTCAGTTGCCCTCAAAAAGAATCCATAAAATCAGAGACCTGTTGTTCCTTTAAACCCTTTTCCATCATGTGACTGTTCTGTGGTTCCTGTTCTAAATAATTTGCAAGGATTACTGCAGATACTGTCCATTCTGTAAATAGCTTTAACACAGATTTTAAAACAATTGTGTACCTAATGAGTTCAAATTACTCTTGGTGACTAAACGCATATGTGATTCCTTCCCTTCCCCCTGCCTTGTCCTCTTCAGCTCAAGCACTGCCTTTTACTTGTGACAATCTTTTGTAAATTGAGCTAGGTTGTTTGTTGTTTGGTTGTGGTTTTTTTTTTTTTTTGAATGGGCTGCTATGTTCTTTGACTGGAGTGAACCATTAATGTACTGGATTCTATTCAATGGCCTGCAGTATTACCAATTAAAATAATAATTCAGTGTTACATGGGTCTTCGTACTAGGTATACATATATTTGAATGTGTGCATAGAGTTTAAATGAGTTTGATACACTTTTTTTTTTTTTGATGGTAAGAAGTCACTTGGAAATATATTTTATTTGCATGTATTTTAACAGATGTATATATGACACAGGCAACCAATTCATTTAAGAGAAAATGTATACATTGGTGAAATTCACTCTGAAACTTGCCAAACTCTAGTTCTGTCAGCTGCTCTGTAACAGGCTGGAAGGCAGTGATTTGTGAAGGGATGTTAAAGCATGGGTACTGATTCCTGGGGGCAATAAGAATTTTCTGAAAGGCTATGTATGGGGTCACAGAATCTCAGCAGATCACCTTTCCTGAGGTGTCATTGAAAAAAAGTGTAATAACTGCATTCATTATTGACAGAAGAGCTAAGTGGCATAACAACACTGAAAAATGCTTAGAGTTTCTCGGTGATTGCTTTCCATATAGTTTGGACCTATAGGTGTCTTGTTATGAAAGCAAGAATGCCTCAGGACTGTAGGCTGTGAATCTGCAAAAATGAACATGGAGCTATTAGTTAACAATACAAATGTCTGCCTTTGTATTTCCCCCAAAAAATCACAAGTGGCACTTACAAAAATGTTCCTCTGTGGGGAAATTCTGCATTTCTTTAAGTGGGATAGGATTTAAAATAACCCTCAAAAGCTCTGCTGTTGTAGAAATAGATCTGTCTCTGTAGGTAACTAGCAAATGGGTATCTAAAATGTGGCTAGTCCATAATAGACTTAGAAAATAACTGATAATTTGTATTTGTATTTTTGTGGCTGGGAAAAGTATTAATTTACATCTTGTAGAGATGCTTTTGCTTTTATCCATTTAGTCATGTTTTATTACATAGAACTGAGAATTGAAGCAGGAAATGTAGGTCATCTGAACCTCGTGAGAGATGCGCCTTGGGCATTGGGAGCTATGAATGCTGTTTCCCATAGTCACTGGTTTATTATCACTATTTTTATAAACTATAACATAGGAGAACTGGCAGTTACTTCTGAAGTTAACATTGTACCTGCATCCACTGCTTTATGATTGTTGGGTGCTATGATAACAATAACATTTATATATTATACATATAACATAATAAAATAAAATTTATTTTAAAATTCGTGAACATTCGGAATTGTGTTGTACTAAGAATGTACTTGAGTCTCACGTTTGCAAGCATAATAAGATCTACAGGTAGCAGGCTCTGCAGTATTATAAGAGAAATGCTGAAGTAAAATGAAAAAAATGAAAAACACTATTGAAGTGGAGGTGAAGTGTCTAGATGAAGGAGCTTCCCCCTGCCCTGTACCTGTGATTTTGCTTGGTATTTCAGCTGAGATGACTCATTAACAAGTCCACCTTCCAAAAATCATGCTGAAGCTGAATAATGTTGTTCAAGACTTCTGAATCAAGACTGGAATGCTGAACTTTGCATGACACCATTTAGTATATTTTTCTGTGTAATTTGATTCATATTTCTTACTTGACTTTATGGGTGTACTTACTACTCCTGTTGATTACTGTTTACTACTGTAAAACTCACTCTCTAAAGCTATAACTATCCACTTATTTTCACGTATTCACTACAGGATCATGTTTAAAGACTCAATATTTCTTTAAATGGAGGGTGGTTTTTTTTTCACCAGAAACAATTAAGTTCCTTCTTTTCTTACTTTTAGGTAATCAAAATTCTTTGATGCTACACTTTCCCGTTTTTGCAGTAATTATTTTTTTTACTATTATGTTTTATTGATATTTGATATCTAGAAACATCATATAGCAATTTGTGACTTAGTTCTAGACCTTTCTTGCTAAAACTAGGGAAGAGATTGAGGTAGTGATAAAGTACATCCTTTAAATCCATAAAGCAAATAGAAATTTGAAGTTATGACTGGCACACTGTTCAGCTGACTGGTTTTCCAGGTACACATCAAGCACAGTTACCTCACTTTCTTATTTTACCGATGGACAAGCAAACACCTCTATTACTTAAGCGTTCTTTATTCCTAACTGTAATTGAGATGGGGGCAGGAGGGATCCAATGAGGTTAAAACTCAGTAGCTAGGCCGGTGAGGGATGTTTTTGGTTTCCTTAACTAAGTTAATCATCTACTGAATTAAATCTTATGTAATCTGAATGCATCAGGAATTTTGTTACTTACTAAGAATTTCAGGAATAGTTCCTCAGTAGTACCCAAATACCCCTGATAGCCTTTGAGAAGAGGAACAATTCCACCATTGTAAATGTTGTGGAGTTACAGATTGGATTTGCATGTCTATGTTTTTTTAGGTTTTCTTTACAAATTGACCAGGCGAATAACACTAGCAACAGATTTTAAATACAGATTTTTCCATACAGTTAAGGGATTTGGATGAAATACACTGATTAAATAGTCTTTAGTTTTAGCCTTTAGCATCACAGAAACTCTATAGATTAATAACATTAAATTCTTTCATGAAGAACAATAATTCCTCAAGTTTCTTCTACTCACTGAAGAGTTGTTTATTTCAGGTTACTGTAAAAATATTGCTGACTTTTCTTGAATAGTTATGTGCTAAATCACCATAGCACTAGTGTTTATTTGTTTTCCAAGATAGGTCTGGTACATAAATAAAATCTAAATTTAATTCAATTTCTGATTTTTTCATAAATTATGTATTAAAAATACTCAATATAATGAATTTAAGGAACAGATTAAATTTTAGTGCGTAGGATAAATTGTTAGATTATTAAGTTTTGAAGGCAAGACACCTGATATGACAAAACAAAACAATGATTTCACTTAAGTTTAGCAAATAGTTTGTATAGGTGGTCTTTTTTCAATTGATTTTTATAAATGAAAGAACTCAATGGAATGTTGTCAAACAGACTGAGGCCTGGTGTCCTGAGTTCTGTTCACTTTTCATCTGATTTGACTTGCCATTTTGAGCAAGACATTTAACTCCTTGGTTTCTGTTTACCAGTCCTTAAAGAGGAGAACAAACCTTAGGTATTTAGTTGAACTCACCAATGGTGTTGTCTGTACGTGCCTGAGGTATTAGCTGTTAACCCTTTAGGAAGTATGTGCTAAAGAGTGCATGTGACTTTTCATTCTAATACAATTTCTAAAATAACTCCCAGGCAGAAGTGGGTTGGAAAGAACAACTGATTGTTTGAAGGCAATTTGGTAGCAATTTTCTTGGAAATACAATACTCCAAGAATGTAATTCAGTATTAAAGTAGGAACCCCTCTGCCTTGTTGGCAATTTAATGATGAAAATTATGTGGATATTTAAAATGAGCAGAGCACGTGAGTTTGGAAGCTAATTCAGCATTGATAGCATTTGTTGCTCAGTTTGTTCTTGTGGAGCACTAAGTTATTCTTAGAGGCGGGCGGGGGGGGGAAGCTGCAGATCAAGCTTCTGTAACTACTCATGAAGCAAACTAATCGTGGGATTTCCTAATTATTGGAATTAGGGTTCTTTGTCTGCTATTGATATTCTCCTTGAATATTACATAAAGCTGTTTTAAATAATTGAATACTTACTAAGCTTAGAGGCATGCTGGGGAATGAAAATGAAGTTAAATACCTTCATGTTTTGATTACAGCATTTCAAAGAGTATCAACCTTGAACATAAGCAGGTTTTAGATATATTAAGAAGTTTTTTTCCAGTTTTGTGATACCTTTTCCGTATATTCTGTTGCTGTGAGACTCGATGATAATTATGATTTGTAACTGATACATTAAGATGAGAAGTGTGTTCTTCTTACTACAGGAAATAATCTATTTCCCCTGAAACACCACCAGCCCCAGTTAATTTATGGTTTTCCGCGTGCCTCTTGGGACTCCTGAGCATGGTCCAAGTCAGATCTTGAATAATAATATGATTTCTGTTTATATGCTATATTCATCAAAACTGTTAAGAGTTTTATTTCTGTGGACAGAAGATTACAATGAATAGGATTTAGAGAAGATGGTGAAATATTGTGTAACTTATTTTCTGAACTATTTATGTCAGTTTGGTACACTATGCAATATACTATGTACTACAGGGAAGTTCAGTGTGCTTTAAAACTGGATATTAAGTCTGATGTTTGATTCTGCCTAATTCTGTTCCCACTGCTTTGTTTCTTCTAGGGCATGAGAGATGGCTCCCACAATGGCAGAGATTTGCGTGAAAGATTTTGTTGAATGCTACATGACTCTTAAATGCTAAAAGCAGAAGGTGCTAGCTGCTAGCTCAGCTTGGAGCAGAAATTTATTTTAAACTTCAGAAGTAATTATGTCAAAGAAAGGTCGTGCTAAGGGAGAGAAGTCCGACATGGAGATTGAAGCCCTGCAAGCTGCTAATGAGGAGCTACGAACTAAACTAACCAACATCCAGATAGAATTCCAGCAAGAAAAAAGCAAGGTACTTGTCTGTCTATATTTTGTGATTGTTCTTCTTAATAGCAGCACTGTTTGAAACCAGCAGAGCTTCAGTCTCAAACATTCAGTACTAAACTGCATTACCCTTAAAAGAAACACATGACAAAGGAGTGAAATCAGAAGAGCCACTGATGAACTGAAATTGGTGCCAACTATTTTAAATAATGTGCAAAAGGAAATATCCCCAAACATGCAGTCACTGAAATTTGCAGTCACAATGATACAAAAGGCACTAGCTTAGTGTGACTTAAAGGCAGCAAGGGAGTTTTGTATTTGATCTTAGTACTGAAAACTGTATGTTGTAAAAAGAAGTGTCTTCAAAGTGAAACATTGGCACCATATTCAAAGCATGTCACTTTAAATACCTATGAAGAATCTAAATTAACTGGAAATCTTCTGTGTAGGAATCCTGATTTGATTTGCTGAGGTTATGTGTGCCATTGCTCTGAGTTATTCAATGATGCATCCAATTGCTAATGGAACAGATCCATCAGTATTTGTCTTCTAGCACATGTTCAACAGGTACTTGAGTCATCAAGAGAACACCTAGGAGAAATTATTCACTCATGAAGTACATACACATTTACAAAGATTAGCACTTGCTTTTATATACCTCTGTAGCAGTTTAAAATATGGTCAGACCAATAAGCTTATTTCCACTCTATTAGTTCCTTAATCTCAATTAGTGCATTTGACTTGGCACAAGACAGTCCTGGGGATGAATCCATGTGCAGATGGATTTATCTGTGTTTGGTGATATTGTTGTTGCAAAAGTGTCCGAAGACTTACCAGTGGAACTGAAAACAGGTGGTGTTCACCTTATGTAGCACAGCTTTGTTCTAGCCCTGTTTCTTTTTATTCAGGTGTTCCAAATTTTACACTGATAATCATATTCCTGTCTGTTCTAGTTTAACAGCCTTGTGTGATACTCAGCTTTGAATGGTCTTATTTTTCATATTTTAAATTTAAAACAGCAACAACTCTACAAATATAATTTTCAGAATTTATTTCTTATGAAGGAAGAAGAAACAATAAAGCATTAAGTCGTGTTTGACTGATACAATAGCTTCACTATATATCAGCCAACTAAATTTGTGTTGCCTTGGAAATTTTTCTTCTTCACAGACTAAAGCAAAAAATCATATCTCTTATGGGTCAACAGTATTAGTTGAAGAGAAAAAACAGATTTTTATTGTATTTAGCTTCCTCATGCAACCTCCGCTACTCGTTTGATATAATGAGAATATATTGCAAAATGAGAGTGGCACAACCTACTTGTGCTTTTTAAAACCACACACCAGTGGCTGATACTCTCTAAAATTGGATTTACCAGCTGATAAATTGTATTATTTCACTGTCATTTTTAGCATCTTGGTACTTCTGTTTGGAAGGAGACTGTGAGCCTGATGGCACATCTCATTTACATTAGTACATTTTTCTCTTTACTTATCTTGTCTTATTTCCTATTTTGTTCTGTATCACTTTTTAGGTAGGAATATAGATATAAATTTTATTATAATTTCTTAATTGCATTTAAAAGAGCCCATAATTGTGAAGTTATCTTATGTCTTGGACAGAAGAATGAATTAGTTTTGAGGTTTTAGATTACTCAGATTCTAAAACAAATTACAGAAAGATTACATGAACCCTAAGAAGAGTTTAGCCCTGATATGCTCCCAAGTTTGATGCTTCACCTGTAATCGTGTCAAGTTTAACTCGTGATTGAGCTAAGAATAAACTGTAGCTACAAGACCATGACAGTTGTAGGAACATTTTCTATAACTAGTCTGCTTGTTTACCTATATCTACTCTGCCAGTTTGGTTACTTGTTCATCTTTCTGCAGTTTTAGAATTTCATATTTTCTGGTGTGTTAAGGTTGTCATAGGAGATGCATACGTGTATTGCATGCAGAGAAATGAGTGAGCTCATATATGTACTGTGCAGGCAAACATGAAAGAGGAAATTACAGCCAGAGTGCTCTAAGATCCTACCAAATATACAGTGCAGTCTGTAGTAAATGCTGCGGTATGTTGTAGTGCATTTCTGGGAGGGTGGCAGGGAAGAGTGCTTCAGCCTCTTTCCCTCATCTTTGCTACGGTGTTTGCTTTAAATCATTTAACTAGAATTGAACGGTGTAGTTTATTTATCGCCATCAGGGCAACAACCTGCTCTCTGTCTGTGCAGCAGTTATATAGAATGCCTTGAGTGACAAGATGAAAAATCTCCATGGCTTTAATTTATTCATCTTTAGACTGTAGCTTAAGAATGAGTAACAAAACCTACAGAAATTATGGCTTAGTATCAGAAAAGTAAAACCACTGTGCCTAGAGAGTTCTACGTAAATTAGATAGCTTTATTGGCACAGAGGTAAGAAAGAGTGTATTGAAGCTGCTAAACATACAGCTCTTATGGCCCATGGGACGCAAACTGTATTAGGAAGGGTAACAAACTCTTGTGGGGCCAATTAATTTAATTCTCCTAAATTATTTTGTCCCTCACATATATGCCTACATTAATGATTTATCTGAGGAGAACCTTCTAACTGATGAGAGACGTCAGAAATGGAAATTCGTCTTAACGTACTTCTGCCTGCAAATACTGGTTTCTCGGAAATAAACTTTTACCCAAGAGACATCCAGATTTTGTGCATATTTTCACAGTTCATTTTGTTTGTTTGAGGTTTTTTGGCGTTTTGTTTTTGTTGTTTGTTTGGGGTTTTTTAGCCATTTAAAGAGATTTCTCCTGTCCAATTGTTCCCTTCCATGGTTGTGTGATACCTGATCCAAAATTTATATGTTTGCAGTTCTTTGAATATACATCACTTTGAGGCTTGCTGGTGGCATTATGGGCCTCTGACTTATGAGCGGCTGGATTGATTTATGCTGCCTAAACAGTGCAGCAATAGTTGTGGCCTTGCCTTAGTTCCTTTGTACCATTTCTTGTTTTGGGAACACTTGCCTGATAGGCTTGGGCAGCCTGTTGATATGTAACGTTCTCCTGGAATTGTAGGTTTGCTACCATCTGTGGAGAGCCTGGAGAAGGAAATGCATGAACTGAACAAGGGCTCAAATACTGCCCTCTCTCTGCTGGTGGAAATGTTTGGCTGGAAGACATCCAAAATTTGGATATTAAGTAACAGGAAAAGTTGACAGAAGCACAAAAATTGTACTTATTTTAACATGAATGGAGGCAGGATTTGCTGGAACTGAACCTTGAATAGTGGTGCAGTAAGCAGAAGGAGCTGCAAGCAGAAGGAGCTGCAGTGAATGAGTGTGGCCTTGGCAGTCAAACTCAAGAAAACATGAATTAGCTCAGGTTTTATAAATGCCTGTGCTGCCAACCATGAATCTTTGGGAACAAGTATTACAAAATAACCGTTTCTACTGAGATGGTTATCAGACATTAGAAGACAGTCTTCTAATGCTTCAGGTAATACTTTGTTCTTGATAGCAACATGTTAGTGTTTGCTGTCGCTATTGCTCCATCTTCACAGAGTCCTGCTATTGCTTTTAAATATCCATATTCTACTTGCGACTGTACATTTATAGAGTTGAGAACACAACACATCTAGGAGTCGGGATAAATGACATGTTTCAACTCCATTGCCACTGTATCACCTCACAATTTTATAGATTGTTTTTGTAAGTCTCATGCTTCCCCCAGATTAATTCAGGTTTTTTGAGCTTTGATGTCAGTTGTTGAATCTGTTTGTAACAGTGATTCTTTGTAAGTTGAAAAAAAAACTATTTTTAATATCTCAAATTAAAAAAAAAATGAGATAGCATGTCAAACTGTCAAAGCAGCTTTATTTACTGAGGTTTAAAAAAGTTGTATGGAAGAGAGTTATGGCCAATATGTATGGAAGAACTCTAAATACAGCAGTTGATTTGAGAATCCATACATGCTGAATGTACATACAAATGAATGTTCTTAATGTCTGCCACATGTGGAATAAGAGAATAGTTGGTTGACTTACTGAACTATAAGGAGTGTGCTGAATAGCAAAGAGGCATTAGGGTATTGTAATTGGGAAGGAAATATGGCAGCCCTCTTGGAGCAGGGAAGTGGATGAAGTATTGGTAGAACCATGTGTGGTAACTCCTGGCACTACTTACTGGGATTAAAAGGAAGCACATCCTTTTGGGTAGGTTGTTTCCTGACAGTAGTTAAAGGACATTTGAATTCAGTTGTTCTCCACACTTGTTATAACAAGATCACTAAAATGAGAGAATTTTGGACATCTGCCAAAAATTGGACAGGAAGTAACAAAGTCATTAATAGTAAATGTTTTGGTGTTACTTCAGTCAGAGTTCCAAATTAAGTGACTGAATATGCCAGACATGATAATGCAAATTCTAACCCAGGTAAAACAGATACTGGAGAGGAGTAGACTTGGCAGAGTTTGACTTGATGATCTTAAAGGTCTTTTCCAGCCTAAACAAGTCTATGATCAATAAATGGGTATTAAGCAATGATTATTGTTAATTTGGAAGAATCAACAATAAATTATGATAAATAAACCTTTTAGATCGTATGTTGGAAGAGGAAGTGATCTAGAGGAAAATTCTACTCAGAACTGTAGTAAGGCCTTTAAAATGAATGTACCTTATCAAATTGTATATCTAAACTGTTTAAGTCTGGTATAAGAGGACAATCACTGGAGATTTCAGAAGTTCCTAGGGCATCCAAACATAGCACAAGGAAAAGAGATAAGTTCCGTATATACAGATGTGAACAGAAACATAATTTTTCTGATCCTTTGATATTGTCACATAGTCTTGAGAGTTTAGGTTAGAAGATTACCAGAAGTGGAAAAGCTTAAGGCAAGAAAGCTTGCAGTAGCTGTGGTGATTTTTTTATTATTTATTAATTTAAAAAAAAATATTAATATATTTGTTACTGAAATGGGCATGCAAGAAAAGGATATTTATAAAAGTGGACAGAATAAAGAGTCAAAATAGGAGATTTTTTCTATGGAGAAGGATCAGTGAGTAAGATGGTAGATAAACAAAGCAAGCAGTAGAGGCAGATGGACTGGGAAAACAGTGACTGAGCATATTGGTTTTGGCTGGGATAGAGTTAATTTTCTTCATAGTAGTTTATGTGGGGCTACGTTTTTGATTTCTGCTAAAAATAGGGTTGGTAACACAGTGATGTTTTAGTTACTGCTGAGCAGAGCTTACACAGAGCTGAGGCCTTTTCTGCTCCTTGCCCCACCTCACCAGTGAGTGGCTGGGGGGGCACACAAAGTCAAGAGGGAACGCAGCCAGGACAGCTGGCCCCAGTTGACCAAAGGGATAATCTATACCATGTGATGTCGTGCTCAGCAGTAGAACTTGGTGGGGGAGGTTGGTGGGACAGCCACTGCTCAGGGTCTGGTTGGGCATTGGTGAGTTGGTGATAAGCAATTGTTCATTTGCATCATCTGGTTTTATTTTCTTCTCTCTTCCCCCTCCCTTACAATTTTTTAAAATTATCATTATTTATCTTTAATTATTAAACTGGTTTTATCTCAACCCATGAGTTTTTTTCTCACTTTTACCCTTTGAATTCTTCCCCCACCCCACCATGGGGAGCAGAGTGAGTGAGTGGCTGTGTGGTTCTTAGTTGCTAGCTGGGGTTAAACCGTGTAACTGAGCAGTGAGTACAAGTTCCATCAAAGCAATGTCTGGTAAGGTGGAGTCATGTCTGACTGCAGCTTCTGCCACTTCTAAGCTCTTATTAGATGACAACGAGATTTGGAGAAGTGGTTGCCTGAAAGCAGAACAAGGCAAAACAGGTCAGGTACTTGGACAACTGGAAGTGATAAAAGCTACATTCAGAAGATGCAATATGATGTTATAGTTCAGAAAGAAGCCAGAAGATTTCCTAGGCCATGGACTAATGGGACCACTGGTCACCACCAATAAAAAAATTAAATCATGCCTGAAGGTTCTCCTGAAGTCTTTCACTATCTTCCTTAAGTTTGAAAGATCTACATTTACAAGTCTAATACTCCACAGGAAAGTAACTGTATTTATAAAAAAATACAGATTTTTTAGCATGTTTTTTCCCCTGGAATAGTTTAAATTTTGTTAATTTTAGCACTGAGATCTTTCAATCCAGTTGATGGAGAATTTATCCTTGACACAGGGAACTCAAATAATTGCCAACCTTTGATGTTGAGCATCTTCATATTTTTGTCCTGACACTAGCCTGTTGCATAGTAATTTTCTTTTGCTACAAGATATTATTACTATGCCATGTCACTGCCAAGTAGGAGCTTCACCTGACCAGCAGTTATAAGTCATCCAGTGCACTGAGACTGATTGAGTAGTCTCTGATATGGAGACCGAAGTGTGAGTTTGTGTTTGGGGAGGACACAGATTACTGCTTCTGTTTCCACACAGCTCTCTGCTGTAGCACATCTTTCAGAGACTCAGGTTTTGGGGATGCTTCTCCTTCTTATCCTTGAACACCATACCATATTAAAGTTGATTAAAGTAGATTTACAGATCTCCCAGACTAATCTTTTGGACTTGACCTCCCTCCAAGTGGATTTCTGATATGACTGGAGACTGCAAAGCTGATGCCTTTCCAATTTCATTATCAGCCTTTTTTAGCTTGTAACCAGGAAAAGATCAGGCAAACAAAGCTGCTTCACTGCAGGTGACACCTACAGTTTCAATGTGATTGATGCAGATGCCAAATACCTATTCACGGAGAGCTTTCCCATTGGCCTAGCCACAGCTCAGTAGTCTTCAGATACTCAGTTAAAACCTTGACCCTGGAAGTGGTGGAGGAAGATTGCTAGGAAGGCAACAATACTTTCATTTTCTAGCCAGCTGTGGGGTGGAAGGTGTGTGCTCAAAGGAAGCATTTCTTTGCTGCCTGGAAAAAACACAAGAGAAGGAGAAAAGCAAGAATTGTGCAGGATTTACCTGCAAAACTGGAATTTCAGAAGGATATGGCAAGTTGATTTGGTTTGTCTGGTTACAACCTGGTAATACTAGTGTTTCCTTGGTAGAATAAATTTAGGTGGCTCGGAACATGGAGCGATGAAACCTTGTGTTACCCTGGACAAGTGCTGTTTCAGAGAACTTCGCAGAAGGTACTCAGGAATATTCAACTTCAGGCCCAGAAAAATGTATTCTTATTAAATTTTGTTGAAATTCTTCAAATTATCGTGGCTGGAACAGACTTAAACTGCATTGCTTACTGTTGGATTTGTGTGTACAGGGGCATATCAAAAAGAGAAGGGAAGAGATAAATTATGACTTTCATTGATTTTGTTATTTTGTCCCATCAGGTCACTGGGAATGAGGTCTGTATTAATAAATGTTTCTTTTCAACACACTTTCCAAAATAAGACATTTGGATTGCTCTGCTCTGTTGCTGGGAAGAAATTTTTCAAGATATTATCTTTTTATATCTATTTCAAGAAATATTTCAAGATACTGCTGTCAATGTTGCTGCAATTCAGTGAAGTCCTATTTAGTTGCAGAGTATGATAGATAATTTGCCAACTTTTTATTTCTTTTTACTTAGATTTTTACTTAAAGATGATCACTTTGACTTTAAAAAAAGCAAAATTCAGATGTTTATGAGGTGTAAAAAATGCTACTGAAAATATGTCCTTTCTCTATTAAATATTGGTTCATATTAGACTATGTGATCCTGCTTTTGAATATAAAAAAGTATTGGGAAGCCTTTCTGGTGATGAGAGAATCCCTGTGGAGTTAAACTACAGTGTATAAATCTGCTCAGTATGTGTTTGCAGTGCTAAAAAATGTGTGTTTGAACATGAGTCAGCTATGTGCTCTTGGAGCAAGGAAGACCGAAGATATCCTGGGCTGCATTAGGAAGAGTGTTGGCAGCAAGTGGAGGGAGGTAATCCTAGTAGGTAGTAGTAGTAGGTAGTCCTAGCAGGGCTGGACTAGGTGACTTCTAGAGATCCTTTCCAACGTCAGCTACACTATGACTCTATATTCCATGATTCCAAGCAGAAGCTTAGTACAGTTCAATTAATTGTTGAAAAGCTAGTGTAGATGCAGTTTGTAAATGGAAGACCAGACTTCTTTCCCTTGAAGCATGCAAATATTTAAAAGGTAATTTGTTAGTGTAATTTAAATAGTAGAGTCTCCAAAGTCGTTGTGGACAGATACGAGATTTTCTTCTCAGCATGTGGTTTTCATTGTGCTGTACAGCCTGCAATGTAACTGAGCTTTCTAATTTGAAATTGTGTTGCACTAAGCGTTGTGGAAGTGTTAAATGCTGTCCAATAATTCCTTCTTGGAATTCATGAGGAAAGGGCTAGGGGATTGAAGAGATGTAGCCAAATAGGGAACTTTGTTAGGAAACTTGTTACTTAACACAAAGAAACAAGCCCCAAACCAACCAAACAAAAAACTTCAAGAATTTTTTCTAAGTTGTTGCAGAGGCTAAAATCTAGGCTGAATTCTGCAAATCACAAGTGCTTTGTATCTTGGGTTGCTATTGCAAATATTTGCCCCTTTCCACATTTGGCTATTGTGCTGCTAAAAATGGGATTGGTGTTAGGGCTGCCTTTTTCATAGTGACAGCTTTGGTTGCTCATGTCCACAGCAGTCTTGCCTAAGTGAATAGTTTTTAATGGCATGATCCAGTGCACACTGAAATTTTAATAGAAATTATGCTGTTGGCTGGATGCTGGCTTACACTGCAAGTGTGTAAATTCTGAGCACTGGAGGAAAGCCAATGTCACTCCAGTCTTCAAAAAGAGCAAGAAGAAGGACCTAGGAAACTAAAGGCCAGTCAGCCTTGCCTCCATCCCTGGAAAGGTGATGGAACAGCTAAACTGGGAGGTCATCTCAAAGCACGTAGAGGAAAAAAAGGTCATCAGGAGCAGTCAACATGGATTCACCAAGGTGAAATCATGCCTGACCAACCTAAAAGCCTTTTATGATGGAATGACTGGCTGGCTAGGCAAGGGGAGAGTGGTCAATGTTGTTTTACTTGACCTCAGCAAGGCTTTTGATACTGTCTCCCATAACACCCTTACAGGTAAGCTCAGGCAGTGTGGGTTAGATGAGTGGACAGCAAGGTGGACTGAGAACTGGCTGAATGGCAGAACTTGGAGAGTTGTGTTCAACTGCGCAGAGTCTGACTGGAGACTTGTAGCTTGTGGTGTTCCCCAGGGTCAGTACTGGGTCCAGTCTTATTCAACTTATCCATCAGTGACCTGGATGAAGGGGCAGAGGCACCCTCAGCAAGTTGGCTGATGATACAGAACTGGGAGGAGTGGCTGATACCGCAGAGGCTGCGCTGCCATTCAGTGAGACCTGGACAGGCTGGAGAGCTGGGCAGAGGAGCCTCATGGAGTTCAGCAAAGGCCAGTGTAGGGTCCTGCACCTGGGGAGGGTCAGCCCCGTGCACCAGCACAGGCTGGGGCTGACCTGCTGGAAGGCAGCTCTGAGGAGAAGGACCCGGGAGACCTGGTGGGCAGTGAGTTGCCCATGGGCCAGCAGTGTGCTCTGGTGGACAGGAAGGCCAGTGGCATCCTGGGGTGCATTAGGAGAAGCGTGGCCAGCAGGTCAAGGGAGCTGATCCTCCCCCTCTGCTCCGCCCTGGTGAGGCCACGTCTGGAGTGCTGTGTCCAGTGCTGGGCTTCCCAGTTCAAGAGGGACAGGGAACTACTGGAGAGGGTCCAGCAGAGGCTATGAAGATGATGAGGGGACTGGAGCATCTCCCTGATGAGGGAAGGCTGAGGGAGCTGGGGCTGTTTAGCCTGGAGGAGAGAAGACTGAGAGGGGATCTTATCAATGTCTGCTGGGGCCAGGCTCTTTTCAGTGGTGCCCAGCGACAGACAAGGGGCAACAGGCACAAACTGAAACACGGGAAGTTCCATCTGAATATGAGGAAGAACTTCTTTACTTTGGGGGTGACAGAGCACTGGGGCAGGCTGCCCAGAGAGGCTGTGGACTCTCCTCTGGAGACATTCAAAACCTGCCTGGACATGATCCTGTGCAAGCTGCTGTAGGAGAACCTGCTTTAGCAGGGGACTGGACTAGATGATTTCCAGAGGTCCCTTCCAACCCTGACTATTCTGTGATTCTGTGTGCTTAAATAGGAGTAGAGTTCACATCTTTTTTTGGAAAAAGCAAAGTATACAGGCTTTTGTTTGTTTTGAAAGAAAGTTGCTATTGCATTTCGGTTTTGCCATGAACAGTAGCATTTTTTATTTGGCCTTACCTCTAGTAACATGCCTTTTTCACAGTTGGTAATAGATTTCTTACCATAACCTGGATTCCTGGTGAAATGCTGTGCAGAAAGTATCCCTCCTGCTCTGCAGGACTTTGACGATTGTGCCACAAATAAAAAACACCTGCATTTAAATCCAAAAGAAAAAAAAAAAAAAAAAGATGTAGACCTTGGTAAGTTCTTAACATAACATTTTTATTGGGGCAGTGATTCATTATCACTTGGAAATATGTATGGGTTAATAGGTTATTGTCTTTCAGAAATCTTAATTTTAAAATTATGTCATTGACTTTGGTTCATAAAACCAAACTATTGTGTTTGTGTCTCAAGTGTGCAAGGTCCCTAGTCAAAGAAAACAATACAAGATGCAGATATCCTATGATAATATAATCGAATTGTTTCAAAGAAAATCCTTTCAGGCACTGTTCAGACAAGAAAGGGAAGAAACAGTGTTGTTTGGCATTATTTTTCCAAGCAGCTATCTTCTGCTTTGGCAACAATACTGTATCAGTGTGCACCGATTATTAAAGATTTAATTTAGAACGGCAGAAAATACCTATTTTATTGGTGCCCTGATATCCTGCCTGACTTTGTTTCCCTATTGGCTTCATTTCTTGGTTATACTTCATGTTCTGCCTATGAACAGAACAGATTTCTTCATTAAAATAAAAGTGTGCCGGAAATTAAAAAAAGACAAATTGCTTTAAAGTTTAAGTTCATTTTGAAACTGAGACTTAAGCATATGGGAAAATTCCATGCTACTATTTTCATTCAGTCAGTTGCTCTGGAAGCCAGACGTGTACTGATCCACATAGTGTGCAGGAGAGGGGGACGGAGGGAGTGCGGGAAGGACAGCTTATGGCTTTCAGGGAAGACCTATAACAGGCAGATCTAACTTTCCATCTTCTCTGACAAGAAGCACTAACAAGAACAGACTTTTTAAAAAAGGCCTTGAGAATTAGGATACATCTTTTTTACTGGGTCATGAGGAGTGTTAGGCAGTTAAGATGCAGTGTAAAAAGCCAAGAGTTTTAGACAGTTTCTTATTCTTCTTTACATTGCTCTTGCTGAAGCTTTTAAGTAAAATGACTAGCAATTTATGGTAACATTAAATTACTCTGAGTGGCTTAATATGTGTTCTCACAGACAGCAACAGTATGTATAGATGTTGCCTTCCCTCAATTCAGTGAAAGGCAAAAAAAATGGAACACGCTACACACAATGTCATTTTGTGTAACTCAGTACTCCAGACATTTCAGAATCTCTCATATATTAAAAATGTTTTTAAGAAGTTGCATTCATTAATGTGTTGTCTTGAAAACTGCCTTTCAGTTGCATGCTTTATGTACAATATGATTAATTTTAAATTACTATAGTTCTGGAGGCATATTAACCTTTTTTTTATATATGCTATTATACAATGTTTTCCTTTGTCGTCATTACTATGTTTCATTGCTTAGTTTCATTTCAGTTTTCCTTGCTCATCAGTAAGGAAATAGCTAACAGATTTAAGTAAACAGTGAGTGTTGGCTCATTTGCAAATTTATCTATAAGCTTATCCACTTGCATTAGTAAATAAGTGAGTAAGTAGCTTAGCTTTGTTTATAGCATCATAGAATGTTTTGGGTTGGAAGGGATCTTAAAAATCACCTAGTCCATTCCTCCATGCTATTAGCAGAGATGGGAGAGTCTTAGACTTTCCTACGGGGTTTGGTACCCTAATGCAAGCACTGAAAATCAGTGCTATCCACTATAGGCTTGGAACTAACTAAATGTCATCCCACCAGAATAAATAACACATGGATATCTCCTGCAGATAATTTCCGATAGCCAGACTTAGCATTCTGGGAGAAAAAAAAATAAATCTATCTTTCATCATAAAGATGTATTATCTGAATCATCCTTGAACAGAGTAACAGTATCTGTGCAATAAAATCTGCTTCTGATGGTGTCTGATTCAGAGCTGTTACCTTTCCCATAGCTGTAATTATAGTGCTCTCCCAGGTGGAGGTTAGTCCACAATGCATCTAGAAGATTACATTCATGAAAATTCCTCCCCCCTCCTGCTCCAGCCTGTTTCCTTTCTGTTTTCATTTTATTTTGTTTTACTTTTTAAAATCTAGGGTAAGCTTGCTTTGGTTAATTCTCAAAGTTAGTGTTGAAAATAACAGGTTCGTAACACCTTCTGCACAGGGAGTCTGCTGTCCCTGCTGTGTGAAGACTTCAGGTGAACTTCAGACTGGAAATCCTACTGTCAGTGCTGTGGGTTTGATAAGTGATATGTTGGTCTCATTTTATGATCACTCTTAAGTAGTAGTCTTGGTTTTGTTGGATGAGTTATGTCTGAGGCTTTTGAATTAAGATGTCCCATTTTTCCTAAAGCAAATGCGCAAAAGTGTCTGTTTAGATCCAACCTGCTTTCAATAAACAAAATAATGAAGGTTTCTGGGCTTTTCTTGCACCAGTATTATTGCTTTTAATTAACCCTTTACTTTTATTTCAACTCTAGAATCCAAAGCCATGTAAAAAGTAATTTGTTTTAATTATACCTTCATAGCAAATGATAGTCTGAACATTAATAGAGATCTCCCATCCTTTCTGCACTAATCTGAGACAAGTTGCAATTCTGGCTTAGTTTAGCATCAATTACATGCATTGCACAACTACAGATCCCAGCTTTGTATAACATAGATGCAAGCAGTCTAGGAATACCGTGACAGTGACCAGCGTCCTGCTGCTCCTCAGTAGCCTCCTTTTACCATGAAGCAGTGTTTGGTTTGTATGTTTGCATTACCGCTCAAGGTTAAAACACAAATCTGTGAAATCTCTGCCTCTGACTTTGCTTTAGATGAGAAGTACATATATAGGGCCCATGTTTTGGCAGTCAGTGTGACAGGGATATTAAAAAGATGTTACTGACACTACACATGATGAAATACATTGTAGCCTTTCTGGTATAGTATAATAGAGAAACAAAACTTTCTCCTTATTTTTTTTCTTTATTTTTTCTTTCTTTTTTTTTTTTTTTTCTTTCTTCTAAATTAATACCTAATCCCACTTGGTACAAGCATTACTTTCCATGCAGCCTGCTGAGCATCATTTTATAATGAGGTTTCATCACAGTGGGTATTCTATAATAAGCTATAAGACCTTTCCCTTACTCCCTCCCCAACCCTTACATTCACTGGCCTATATTTTCTGAGGACTGGGGACAGTGAATAGTCTCTGTGAGTGTCTGGGGACTGTAAGTAGTCTCAGTTTTGGGGTGTGCTGCCTGAGGCCCCTTGAGTAGACCTGATTTTTTCAGAAGGCCAATTCTTTTGGCTTATCTAATAAGGACTTTCCTATTAAAATAGCTAAGAGATTAAGAAATCCAAAATCAATGTATTCCCAGCATACACTCTTTTCTCTGTTTGATTCGTTTTCTGCCTGCTTGTCAGGTGCAGTAGAGGTGTTATGGATGAGAGTAGTCTGGGGTGGTTGGTGGAGGAAATAAGGAGAGAACTAGATTGGACGCTGCTTGGTTTTATTTATTCCCTAAAACTGTGAGACCTCATTGCCAATTGCATGTCCCAATAGCAGATTTCTGGACACACACATGGCCTTTTCCCAGCCCTGGTTCTCTAGTTGTTTACTGGAGAGAGGGGTGTCAGGTATACAGTCTTTGTTTTTGAATATTGAGGATGAGTTTTTAATAATGTTTTAGGAATGGTGACTTTTAAAAGTGTGGTAGCACTTCTAATATTTTATATCAATGTTGCAGGTGGGTAAACTGAGAGAGAAAATCCAAGAAGTTAAGCAAGAAAGGGAGCAGGAGCAGCACAAGCACACTGCATATGTTTCTGAACTGAAAGCCAAGCTCCATGAGGAGAAGATGAAGGAACTCCAGAGTGTCAGAGAGCTACTGATCCGGCAGCATGAGCAGGAGGTAGCAAGAATGGTGAAAATCAAAGATGGTGAAATTCAGCGTTTGCAGTCGACAGTCAATGTCCTGCGGGACGGGGCAGCTGACAAAGTGAAGACGGCGCTGCTGAGTGAGGCAAAGGAGGAGGCTCGCAAGGCGTTCGATGGTGAACGGATGAAGTTGCAACAGGAGATCTTGGAGCTGAAATCTGGCAAAAAGCAGCTTGAAGAGGCTTTGAACAACATTATGCAGGCAGATAAAATGAAGGCTGCTGACCTGCGCATGGCTTATCAGTCCCATCAGGATGAGATTAATAGAATAAAGCGGGAATGTGAGAGAGAGATCCGTAGGCTGGTAAGTTCATTAGAGTGATGCGTGCTTATTTCAGTTTATAGCAAGTATTAGTATATTGCTGCATGTGCTCATAAATGTCAAGCCACCACTCTTTTGCAGTGACATCTTTCATGAGTGCTGGTTGCAAAAATAAGCCACAATTTCCCCTACTTTCTGCCCGTTACAGCAAAGATGAACCTTGGCTCCATGGCTAAGCCAACCCAATCCAAAGCTTTATGTCCCACTAGATGGAATATGGGTGAACCAAGACTTTCCAGGATGGGTTTTCTCAACAGATCGAAGAAATAGACTTTCCCTTTCTCACTTGCTCAACTTGCTTGTCCTTACAAAGTCCTGTTTGACCGAAACAGTCAGGCATTGCTCATTTGGCAATGCAAGAACACCTCTGTGAGATGGCAAAATTAACTTTGCAGAAAGCTTTTATATTTATATTGGGGGAACCAATTGCTGAAACAAGACAATATCTTTGCTTCTTCTGCATCATTATCCTGTTATTCACTTTTAAGCATTGTTGCCATTTTTTATTTTTGTTTAAATTTCTGTGTTTTTTCTATTGCGGCACAAAACTTAGGGCCTAGGACAGCAGGCTTTTTTTCATGCTTCATAAACCCTAGGGCTTCAGCACATATGGCAGACTATGCTGTTTGTATAAAATCAAAAACCAGGCAATATTTCCCAACAGCAGGTGCCCCAAATATTTGAAATTATTGAGCTGTGTAAAACGCAAAAAATCTAAGATGGGCTGTTCACTAAATTTAGAGAATTCATCATCAAATGACACTTCTGTTTGGTACCATGGTACTTTCCGTGTGTGTGTTTAGCTACCTAAACTGGCAATGCAGCAGCAATGCAAATAAAATCCAAAACTGTAATAAGCATAATATTTCTCATATATCAAGTAGCACAGACTTAAATGGAACAAAACACCAGTTTTCTTAAGAAAAATGTTATCAGTTTGTGTTTACACAGGTATGGCCTCTTGTTTCTTACATTTCTTAGGAAAAGGATGGTGAGGGCAAGCTACAGACTTAATGGTCGTGATTTTCTGTCTGAGACAACGAAAGCTTTTAACACAGTTAATATTTATGCTTTAAATAAATTGGACATTGATTAAGTCTCAGGGGTATAATTTCCTTGATTAATTAAAGACCACTGCAAAGATTGACAATGTGATGTTTCTGTAAGCATAGTTTCTTCTGTATTTTGTTCCATATTATAAACACAGCTTTTTAAAATCCTCACTATGAAGTATAGGTAATTTTTAAAGAGGAGAGAAGCTTGCAACATTGTGGCATGTGTTTTTCTAGAGAACAGATTCTAAATAAATTTAGCCCTCTCAAAGAAGGGTACCTTAGCAAGAAATGGTGAGGTGAGGCACATAGCAGTGCACCCCAAATTCTGTCATCCTGAATTGCCCCAGTACACACACGTACACCATGTTTTGAGTGGTATTGTGAAGGGAACACTTAACTCTTCTCTTTCAAGAGTAGAAGGTTTCAGCCTACTGCAGTGTGAGGGCAATGGAGGAGGGCACTCAGGGTTTTCTGTCTGGCACAAAAAACCCCTCTCAAGTCAGTCAGAATTTTAATTGGAGCCTTACTGGGCCTTTGTAACTCAGTACATCTAAAAAGGTGACTGATTTGGAGGAGTGTGTAGATAACTTGTTTCCTATTCCCAGCACCAGAGGAAGCCTGCTATCAGTCTCACGGGCTTTCACTGGAAATGTTCATACCTTCCCCACAACCCGCCTCGCTCTGAAGAAATACAGGGGAAAAATACGAGGAGCCTGGTTTTGCCTTGTAGTGTCTCAACTGCTTTCATATAATGAATGTATTTTTTTTTTAATTAAATTGTATGCTTTGTTTTTATGAAAGAGAGAAGTGTTTCTTCTAGGAATTCATAGCCATTTAGTCACTCTTTAAATCTGGGCCGAGGTAAAAAATACTGCATAGTTCCTAGATGCTGCTGTCTTCCTCTGGGAGAGCAAGTGGGATTATAGAATCAGATCATCAGGATATTTCCCTCCCTTGTCTCCCCCGTATTTTAATTAGGGCAAGGGATGCTTGCCTTCAATTTCAGATTAACCATATTAGCTGCGGATCTGGGGTGCTCGGTTGGTTTGCTTCCTACCCTTGTGGGATGAAATGGCAAGGATGTGGCAGGCAGTGTTATGTATATTAGCATAGTTCCATAGCTGAGCTTCAATTAATGTCCTTTTTTTGTATGTGTGTTGTGTTTTATAGCACTATTAAGAAATCAGTGTCTTTGGTATTAATGGCCTAAATGGGCTGGCCATCCTGTAATTCAAATTCAGAGAGAGTAATTCAGGATGCAGTGTCTGATTGTCTTGTCAGGCTTGGCTGATTTATTATGCATTTTACATCACAGGTTAGTTCTGAAAATGTATTTCGTATAGATATTGCAGCTAAAAGAAAAAAAAAAAAAAAAAAAGAAAAATCAGTGTTTTTACCATTGATTGTAATACCCGTGACTAATTTGAGTAAAATCTTGTACTTTTTGGCTTGTCATAAAAAAAAAAAAAATAGTGAGAAAGCAAAAAAGCAAAATCCATTGTCTATGAATATATGTATACAATTACATTGAGTATGTAAACAGCCATGCTTCTATTGTACAAATGTCAGTATTTTATAAATATTATTAGTCAGTTTTGAGATTGGCTTCACTGTTTTGAATTGAGCTATGAAAAATACCCAATAAGCCTCAATACAAAAGAGACTGAATGGGGAAGATCCTAGTGCCTAAAGGGAAAGTAAAATAGCTATTTAGCAAAAAAAAAAAACCCCTCCACATTTTTAAATCTGTGCAGTATGAAATTATATTGGAATTTGTCAGTTCCTGTAATTGACTTAATATAACAGTGATTTAAATGTTTTCATTAATTTAACGAATGCTTGTTGATACAGATTTTCCACACACATAACCTGAAAGAAATTTTATTCCTGTTACATATATGCATCAGCACAATGTGCTGGCAGCTAAGAAACTGGAGTAAAAATACCTAGTAACAAACTGGAGAAACAAATGAAACAATGTCTTCAAAGTAAAGAGGTAATTTTGAGAATAAGGCAAGAAAGCAAGAACAGCTATTACTTTACTTTTTCAGCCAGTATGTTCTGAGTAGTTGAGTCTGAACAGCTGGATTGTTTTGTCAATGTAGCAGGAAAACTATGCTGATACAAATTCAAATACTTAAAACTAGAAATAACATTATAAGCCAGCAAATAAGAAAAAAAAAAAATAGAAATAGCAAACTGAAAAGTAATCTGCATGAAGGAAAAATGTTAAAGCCTGTTTTATGGATCAGGTTTTTTTTTTAAAAAAAAAAAAGAAAGAAAACAAAAAACATACAAACCCATAATTTTACTTTTTCACTCATAAACCCTCAGTATAAACAACCCTGAGGACTGCATAGACAAGCACGTGCATACCTAAGGTCAACAGGATTCTGTTTTAATGGCATCATTCTAAGCATTATGTCTGGTTTCCTTCTGAGATCTAGGCTGCTTCCTTAACCACAAAATCAGTGTAAAAGATTCCACTGAACTTACTAGGTGTGCGATAAGATCCATGTTTAAGAGGGCACACAGTATGCCAGATGAATTAAATTTCTTTCTTTCAACTGCATTCTCAAATAACCTCATTAAAAAAAATGTTATATGCATCTAAAGAGTAATGTGATGGTACTTCAGTTTTCATACTTGCAGGAAAAAAAAATCCTTTTGCTGTTAACAGAATCAAAATTTAAAAAGTTGGTTTTGGAAGTGATTTCAGAAGTTCCTGATCAGCCATGATTTATGAAGATAGATGCCCTGTTGAAGTGTCCTTAGCCTCCTTAGTCTGAATTATCTGGTTGCATAAATTAAAAACTCTTTCTAATGTGGAATCCTTCTTCTGTTTGGTGTTTGCCAAATACACGTCATGCAATACCTGGAAGAATGTAATTCAAACTAATAGATTAAGCAGTTTTTGAAAGTAAAAATCATGGCAGTTTTATTGAAGGTTTCTGTTCAAGGCAAAAGCACTCTTATGGAATAAGTTTATGTACCATTTATGTAATGATTTCTTAAAAATATTATGATTTCAGTTTTGTGTCTGTGTGTAACGCTATATCTTATGGTCAGGTGAAGGCTTCTGAAAGACTGAGGGTAACATCTTTTCAGAATTAAGAAATTAGATTGTTCCGGTTCAGGACAAAACCAAATTTCAACTCAAGTCCTTCACAAGTTAGTATTTTCTAACCTTGCACAACTCTTAATGTGTTTGTCTGCCTATTAAGTCCTTAGCATGCTACTTGGCATTGGTATTCCATATGTGAACTGCAGTGTCATACAATCACAGAGAAATTTAGATGGTGATGGTCTTCTCGAGGTCATCTGATCCACTATCCTGCTTAAAGCAGGGCTGCCTTGAAAGTTGGATCAGGTTGCTTTAGGCCTCCTCCAGTCCAATTTGAAAATCTTCAGAGATGGAGATCCACAGTCTCTGTGACAACGTGCCCCAGTGCCTAGTCACTGTGAAATTTTTCTTCCTCTTTCTGTAACTTTTGATTGTTACCTTTGTCCTTTTGCTGGGCATCTCTGAGAAACTGCATTGTTCGTCCCTGTATCCCCCTTTAGGTAGCTGAATGGGTATCTGCAATTGTAATGCATCTCACAGTCTTCTCTTTGGCTGGCTGAGCAAGCCTAGCATCCTCACCCATTTCATGAATGCCGTGTGCTGCAGCCCCATAGTGGTTTTACTGGCCTTTCTCCAGGTTTTCAATACCTTTTTTTGTGCTGGGAAGCCCAGAAGTGGCTGCGCTGCTCCTCGAGTGGTTTCACAAATGCTTAATGAAAGACTAAATCACTTCTCTATCCTTCTGGCTACTCTCTTGCTGATTTCGCCCAGTGTCAATTTAACTTCAGTCACTGCAGGCTCTCACCACTACCCATATCCAACTTTCCCTCCAGGACACCAAGGTTTTTCCTTTTTTCTTTCCTTTTTTCTTTCTTCCCCTTGCAGAACTGCCAACTTCAATTGGCATCCAGCCATTTCTGTTGCAGGAATCGAAACCCTCCAAGGGGTAGGATGTTGTATCTGTCTTAGGCAAACTTTAAGAGGGGTTTTGGGCTCATTTCTCCAAAATGTTGGAGTGCCTCTAAATGGTGGTGTTGTCCTCTAGTGTAGTAAAAGCTCCCTCAGATTTGGTATCATCCACAAATTTAGGGATGGTGCATTCCGTTTCTTCATCCAGGCAGTTGATGAAGTTGTTAACATGTGTTATTGCCTTCAGCTTTTAAGGAATAAAAATTAGAGGACCAAATAAAATACTTCACCTTCCAAGAGATTCAGCAATTATTTTTCAGTAAAACATGAAAAATAGTAGAAGCAAAAGTTTAATGCTCCAACAACCCCCCAAATTACATCCTTTGCAGCAGGGGCACTATTTTCTAATAACATTCATTTCCTCCTGCATTGCCATTACTAGGATTTTGCAAAATGCATATCTTTAGGTAATATTCAGCATGGAGAGTAATGCAGAGACCTTTTGTCTCCTGAAAATTCTGGTGCAGAGGGACAGCTAGCTGTTGGCAGGGGCACTTTGTGATCCCCTGCTGCCCTGAGAATGATGGAGCCTGGCATTTCTCGCTTCACTTGTGCAGTGTCACATACGCATGAGTTTTGACTCCTAACCAAAATCTTGAATGTTGAGACTGGAAAGCTGAGTTGTGGATCATCCAAGTGTATGCAGTCATGCATGGTTGGGCAGAGCCTGCTGTAGCATGCTTCTTATCAGGCACTCAAACCTGCTTGTATTTCACACACAGCTGCTGATATCAAATTGTAGGCTGCATCTCTGGATTTTGCCATCTGTTTGAGATGCATGTTTCAGCTGCATTCCAAGACTGAGCTAATCTCCTTCAAAGACCCTTCTACTACCTCCAGCATTTTAGGACTGCATCCTCTAAAGATTTATGCTTGTCCTCTCAGGAGCTAATAGGGGAACATTCCACCTGGGCCTTCTTTTTTTCTGAATCAAGCAGGTCTAATGAAACCTTTTGATAGCAGGCTCAGCATTTTGTGTTTATTCTCGGTATTTTCTAAGGGCTCCATTATGGTTGGTAGGTCACAAATCTTTTATATCTCTTTATAAAATATGGAACAGTATTAAAAACCCACAGAAGATAAGTGTATTGTAGCACCTGGACAAAAATCTCCTTAAGTTTATATTGCTTAGTCTTTGTACATTTTCTGTCTTTTTGATTACTTGTTCATTATAGCTCTGTCAATGAACACTTGGAACAGGTAACAGGAGGGAGATCTAGTAGTAGAGGTTGTAGTCAGCTACAATTCAAGGTGCTTTAGAGAAAGATGGGAGAAGCCTCCTATCAGTAAGTTCTGAAATTTTCTACCCATATGGTGTTTCTTGTGTAATTTATCAAAACTTTTAATATATGCCTTACCTATGGGATTTACACACTTAAAAAAAATAAATGTGGGAAAAGCTATTGGAAGAAAATGTTGACTACTGGGTTAGAAAAATTACAAGTGAAATTAAGAATTAGTCCTGTCTACCCATGTCTATGACCCTTGTTTCTCCACTGGATGACTAGCATCTTTTCGCCCTCTTCCCCTAAGGTTCTTAAATTAGAAGCAAACATTTATTTAAATAGGGGGCCATGTCTGGTGTAGAGAATGCTATGTACAATGCAGGAATAGTTATTTCCCCCCTCCAAGTGGGCTTTCAGCTTGGAATATTGTTGTTAGGTCTTAGTGTCCCTTTATAAATGTAAAAGGTGCTAATTCGATTTAGTTCTATCTTTAACTGTTCATTTGAGTAGCATCTCCTTTTTGTTTTCTTGCTAACTGGCAATCCTGTCATGATATCCCTATTTTCAGTGTCAAGCATTTAGTATAAAGATTAATTCAATTTCTTCTGGAGAAAAGGAGTGCAGAATTTTGTTCTGCAGTTGGCTAGGAGATAACTTTGGTAAGGATGGGTAAAGAGAAGGTCTTACACTTAGCAATGCAGCAGCTGGCTTTTTCCACTTTGAAAACTGAGTATGTCTCTGCCTTGACAGATTTAGCTTTTAATTCCCTGGGAATTTCTCTTTCAACTTTGTGAGAGGCTAAAGTTCCCCCAAAGGTCTCAGACTTTCTTTTACTGTAGCTATTGAAGTGTGGGATAATTGGCAGGGGATACTTTTTCCAATGGCTGGCTTGGTTCTCTTTCATGTTTGATAAATATTATTAAAACACTATTTCCACTTGTTTTTCTTAGCTGTTAGGGGAGGTATTTAGATACCTGTTCTTAGGAAACTGTTTTATTTTGACACGGGCTATAAATGCTGGCTCTTTGATATAATGCAGGTAATTGCTGGGTTTAGCACCTAACATTTGACAGCACAAAACCCATTAATTAATATACTTTAGAAAGCTGTAATTTTAACTAAGAGCTCCAGAGTTATTTAAGCTATCCAAGGTGATTTCTTGGTAATTTCCCTCTGCAGCTGCTTGTGGATAATCTTATTTTCTCTAAAATCCTCTTTCAGAGGGTATTTCTGCTACTTTTCTTCTCAAAGCATGTAACTGAAAATGTGTTCTAACCTCAGGTTGCCCCACTGCCTTCCTATCACAGAATTTTGTACTGAATTGTACCATGCTTAGTTGCATAAAGAAAAATGTGGCTATTCTAAAACGCTTGAATAATCCGTGCAAAACAGAATGTAAAACAGTTCATGTGACCTTGTTGTATTGTGTAGCTGCGTGAAGTGGGTAAATTTGTGTTAAACTAAGAACAAATCTGACACCAAAGCAGCCAGTTGGAAAGGATTTCTGGGAGAATATATCTGATTTAACGTAATACCTGTAAGCCCAATGCATAGATTGGAATCTCATTGTGCTAAATATGTTGGAAGAAAAGATGGTCTCTACCATTTATATCTTAGTGAGATGTCTCAAATGAATAGTAGTACAGGGAGAAATACATGAAAGCAGCGGTAGGAAATCAGTGCCATCAGGTTTCAGTTCCCATGTGTTGCTTGTCTGAGCTATGTTGTGCCACAGATGCAGAAACCTCTCATTGGCACCTGGCATGGCAGGCCCTGCACCATGCTCCTTGGACCACGAGGAGCTGAGGAGCACAAGGAAAAGGCATCTTCTTGCTCAGAATCAGGTCTTGAATCATCAGGTGAGAACTGATCCATACAGGTTTATTAGCTTCAGCTCAGCACTGGCCTTGACATACCTGCATCGCTTCCAATAGAAAAAATCCTGCATTTCTGTCATGTGCATCCTATGTCTTAGGTTCTCAGGGATTTGCTTTATCTTATATATTAGTTTATTAAACTAATCTCAGGGATTAGTTTAGATTTCCTGTCTGATGATTAGACAATAGACTGTGATCTCAGCAGCGTAATTTCCTTTAAGTATTTACAGTTTTTCCATCATTTCCTTTTATATTTTGAGGTGTCATGGAAAAGGAGAGATATAAGAGGAATTTGAGGAAGGCCAGTCAGGTAACTAAATAGATGTGTGGAGTGTCCCTTCAAGTAGGAAGAGTGGCATGGGAAAAAACATGAAAATGTTTGACTGCATATATGACAAGCCAGTATTGGGGAGGGGACATAGCATCCTGATATTAGATAAGGGGTGAATGGACTCCAGTTAAGCTGTGAACATCAACAGTGAGACTGATTTTTGTTGTGTTTTGTGAAAAGAGCATCGTGAACAGCAGCATTCACATTGGATGGTGAGCAGGCAGGACTGCATTTAAGGTCAGAAAAGAGAATGTTGCAATGACTAAGGCCTGATGTAAGAACTCAGGTAAAATTCTACTTCTGTGTATGGATTTTAGAGCTGATAGCAAAGTCTTTTGATGTAACAAAATTGCACCTGGGAGAGAAGAGAATTAAAGGTTGCAACTATTTTATATATGTAAGTGATGAGTAGTTTTGGGATACCTCCCTAGTTACGTAAAACAGATGTTAAAAAGCATGGAAAAGAAAGGAATGCTATGCATGGTAAAGTAACAGATTCTGGATGCTGTTTGAGGAATTAATTTTGTAGGCATAGAATAAAGGGTTAAACCTTTAAACTTGAGAGGTGGTGAGGGGACCACTAATTGTTATTTCAAGATCTGTTTAAATGGTGTTCAGCTTGTCTACAGGAGTCATAAATGACAATTGGAAGGTATCTCAGTATGTGAGTGTGCATGTATACACATACATGTACACTGTGTGTGTTATGTACCTATAAACACATATACATTTACATATCATAGAAAGTGAGAGCAAAACATTTACGGGAAAAGCAAAGTTACATAGGTGGAAAAGTTGACAAGCTTTTAAGCATACAGCTTCTTAATCTGCTGAAGGGCTTCTGTACCGGAAAGCTTTCTTCCCAACTCTGTCACTTGGTTAAAAAAAAAAAAAAATCCTCCTCTTTCAGACCATGTGGATTCCTAGACAGTCTTGGCTATGATAGTGTTGTTTCTGCACATGTATTTGATCAAAATAGCAAACAGCAGGGAACGCAGATCAATCCATTTTGATTTTCATTTACCTAATGGATGATAATCCTCTCCCCACTAAAATAAAGACTGTAATACATGGTGTAATTCCATAAGGCTGTCTTCCTTTATGCTGCCAACTTCTTTTTTCTTCATGTAACTAAATGTGGCAAGAATTCGAGAAAAGAGTAGTTCTCCAGTGGTACAGAACTGGTGCGGAGACTTTGAGTGAGCTTTTACAGCTATTAGAATATATAAAACTAAGCTACGCTAAAGTCTTTTGGGAGTGGTTGACCTTTCTTCTCTGTCAGCTTATGTTCAGTTTAAACCTAAATCACATCTCTCCTTTTTCTAGTCTTGTACCTTCTCTTTGCTTGCCTGCCCCCTGACCTGCTATCTCTCCCACATGGAACTGAGGGATGTTACATCCCTGTAAAATACTTCTCTTTCTCTTTTTTCCCTCCCTATGGAGCAATTTGTACCCTCTTAAGAAAGCAGGCAGGGATGATGAGCAAGTTCACTCTGTAGTGTGCAAGTCTGAAGAAAGATGGTAAATCTTTGGGTCTGGCGTTGGGGTAAATTTAAGAAAACTGAGGCATTGAGTGGGTTGATGCAGTTACACTGGAGAAATCAAAGATGCAACTGTACCCTTGAGGAAAGGAGAATTGTATTGTGCCCCAGGCTTCTGAAACAGAACTTAAAGTAGAGACATTACTGCTGCAGTCTTATCAGTCTGTAACAAGCTAGTTGCTTAGAAATCCTCTTTCTTCTGGTTTGTTCTTATAAAAAAACCCTGCTGTTGCAGTGCTCTATGCATTTGTGTGTGTGCACACATGCATATGTTAACATCAGTAAAAGATTTTCTAGTGCCTACCTGTAACTCAAAATATAAGCTGAAAATAAAAAAGGATGTGCAGACATTGCTATTATATTGCTATTTTCAATTTTTATAGGTTTCTCAAAGATTTTTCTATTTGACTGAAACTTGTGATATTTTTTTTTTCTGAAAGTTTCACCACATTTAGGTTTTATGGTAGAAGAAACATTAGTAGGAAGAACAGAGGGAAATTCTGCCTTTGTCCCTGCCTTCCCATAACCCCCACGCCAAAGCCATGCTCTTTCCTGACATTTCTTTCTACTGCGTGTGAGCTCGCATGCTTTGATCTATGGAAATATGTGTGAAGAGTGACATAGGCATGATTTCACTGGTTACATCAGTTTCAAACGATCTATTCTGCAGTGATTCAACAAGTAGTAGTCTGCGCAAGGATTGTTGCTTTCATTTTCTTCTAACTTAAACACCTATGTCATTCCACTTACCATTTAAGTTGTGACAATATGAAGAGTATGGAATGTGCTGCTAATTGGGTAACTAAAATCAAGGCTGCCTATGTAACCTTGGTTCTTCCTTGTTAAATGTATGCCTTGCGTGGACACATTCCTACCTCAATTACATCAGTGTTCAGTGTAAACGCCTGTGTAATTGAAAGCGAAACTGTCCATGGTATTTAGTTACATGACATTTTTTCCTCCCAAGGGGTCCCTGATAGATCAGCGTGCCTGACAGATAGCATTCAGTGTGTGAGGCAGCTGCTTAATTTTTGTCATTGCTGCACAGTCCCTCTGAAACCTTGCATGTTGCAAATTCTTCCATTAATGAAGACTGTATTCTTTTCCTGGCAAGTCTTTTTTGGCATACTTAAAAGTCACACAAATCAGAATTAACATACTGGGAAGTATTACACCCATTTACTGGATGAAGAATTGAGACCCAGTGACCCTCCCAAATCAGGAAAGAAATCTCCATCAAAACCAATCTTCATCAGTCCCAGTTGAAAATTAGAAGTAGCCTAGACTAGGTTACTCACTTCAAATCTGACTTTTTTTATCTTCAATTGTGACTGACTTGGTTCAGCTAGGCTATCTCCTGCTGCTCAGGATCTGTACACAAAATAATTTCACATGCTTTGTAGACTGTGAAAGGAGTAAGGCAAGAATCCTGGAGTGTGTCTGATTGAGTAGTCTGATGGTATTAATCCTGTACATCACTCAAACAAACTGAACTATAAGTTGCTTCTAACATTTCCTTCTAACGTTTCTTTTTTTTTTTTTTTTTTTTTTTGGGTGTAACTTCACATAAAGGACTTCTATGGATGTGTACATGATTTTATTTTATTTTTTCAAACGAGGTTATAATAATCTTATTTCCAAAACTCCATGGGTTTATGTTGGCAAAGAAAACAATTCAGTAAACTGAAGCAGATACAGCATAGTTCCAATAAATATATTGTTAATGGTTAGTATTCTTGTGAAGAAATCTGTTTCTATAGTAACTGCTGCAGATTGTCACTTCCTCTGGCATTTGGAATAATACCAAAGTGAATTTAACACTGATGCTGCAAGGGACAAATCCTATGAGAGCTGCAGTAGATCACTGCTAGCAGTATGCTTTATTTGGTATGGAGATGTGTGTACAACACACTTCAGTAACCATAGAGGGTGTTTAAGAACTATTTCTTCCTACCCTTTATTCTAATGCCCTTTGTGCATTTGCTTTTTTCCCTTCTATAGAAAGACTAGTCCTCATTTGAATCTTATAACAAGGGCACATAAAATACATAGGTATGTTTAATATTTTAAGTTTAAATGTGTGTGCATGCATATGCTACTAATCTTTAAATGTCTGTGAAGAGATTCACCATGTGATTTTCACTAATAAAGAGGGAGTCAACATGGGGCAAACGTGTATGGCTCAAGCTTTAAAACAAAGCCCAGGTGAGGTTTAAAGGATGTGTTTGTCTTGTCTTGTGCTAGCCCTGTTTCTTCTCTGAAACACTGAAAGGAGATTTTTCTTCTGCTTATAGAAGTGTGTAACCTCCCATGAATTGAGTATTCTGTTTCAGTGTACATTTGCATCTGGTTTTGTTTGTCTCTTGAGTTGAGACTGCACCGAGCAAACTCATGATCGAGTGAAAGTTGAAACTTTTTTAAGGGGAGAGGAAAAGGCTTCGGCAGAGAATATATACTTTTTAGCAACCACGATTTGGGTGCTGGTATAATTCTGAAAGAGGCAGAACTTGGTTTTTGCAAGTTTGTGGGTATGGATGCCAAAAGACTTGGGGATGTTACAGAACTACCTTCCTGCTTGCTTTCTTTTCAGATGGATGAGATAAAAGGCAAAGACAGGGTGATTCTGGCTCTGGAGAAGGACCTTGGTGTCCAGGCAGGCCATACACAGAAACTGCTCCTTCAGAAAGAAGCTTTGGATGAACAGCTTGTCCAAGTGAAGGAGGCAGAACGATACCACAGTAGCCCTAAGAGAGAGCTTCCTGTGGGAGTGGGGGATATCACTGAACTGATGGGAAGCCCGGTAAGAAAGTTGTGTTTTCTTCAAATATTCGTCACAGGATAATTGCTGCCTGGGTGTTCACATTGGTTTTCGGGTTACTTCTAAAATACTAGAAGGACTAATTACTGGTAAATGGCCCTGCACTGCACAGTGCTGTGTCACTGATGATTTAGAAACTCCTTGGGCCTCTGGAATTTCAAAGAATATTGAAAAATATATGGATATAGAAATTTCAGAATTTACATTGTGAGCTTCCTCTGTGAACCCCATTATTTTCTTAGCTATTTCATAACTTTAGTAATTATTTTAACCAATGACAAATAGATACTACTCAAAAACTGGCCCGTGGGATTTTAGTCTGTGTTCTATGCACCAGAATTTTTTTTAGCTCATAGTAAGAAATCTGGTGGGAAATAACCAATAATACATCAAATATTATATATCTAGCTGCTTTTTTTTTAATTGTTAAACCTTTACATACATTTCACAAGTGGAAGTTTTTCATGTAATATATCATTTAGGATTTCTACAGGATGCTATTGTTTAGTTTTTCAGTTAATTAAAATAAGGTTTCCAGACATTGATCTACAAGTCTATTTTAAATTTACACAATCCACTTGCTAAACCATGACATTAAATTAAGGATAGTAAAATATTTTTTGATAGGTAATTTTATATATCTATATGTTTTTCATATAAAGGAGCAGCATTTGGATGAACGAGATGTGCGGAGATTTCAGTTAAAAATCGCTGAACTTAATGCTGTAATAAGGAAGCTGGAAGACAGAAACACTCTCTTAGCAGATGAAAGAAATGAACTGGTAAATTAATTAGTAATAACACAGATGGTGACTGGGAGGGAAACTTTATGGTAAAAGATTTAATGTCGGGAAGTCAGTGTTATAAATAATTTAGAAATTAGCACTGGTTGGTTTCAATCAATTATAGCTAAATATAGCAGAGATTTCTATAGAAATTCACATTGTGACCACAAAAGACATGGATGGCATCTCTGTTGTTCCAGAAAAACAAAATTTCTAAGTTTATTTTGGGGTCATCATTACCAAATTGACTGGTAGCTTGCCCGTAGCACTGTGTAATGATGTTGTGTAAAACATGCATAATCTATACACTTAAATTACTGGATTAATCTTTTTCAAATTTGACATTGTTTTTGTGACATGCTTATGCTTGTGAGGAGTTAAAAACCCAGCACTTATTGTGCTAGTGATGAAAAATCTGTCATTTCAAAAGGGAAGTCTCTTCAGGAGGTGAAATTATCCTATGGGAGTAATAGTAACTTACAAAAGAAAGGGTGCGACACAAATTTTAAGAATGAATTTTATTACCCTGAATTGGTATTTAATTGCTTGTCTGGAGATTAATGGTAAAGCTTTCATTAACTGCAATGGGAGGTGAGTTTCAATGACAGGAATTTTTACACGTCTTCTCATGCCCCAATTCTAGTGGTAGTAGAAAAGATTTTTTCGTTCTAATCAGATGGAATTTTTTCCCTCATGCAGCCTATACAGCTGGTTCCAAAATAATGCTATTATGTGTGGTGAGGGCAGAAAGGGAGAGTGCTCTTGCCACATGTTAGTCCTATAGAGGAGTGAAACACTGACACCTTCCTCCTTGCTTTGCCTGACAGCTCTTCTTGATGAGGTATGAAGGCTTTGCTTTATGATGAAAGGACTTAATTTAGTTATGACATCTCAGTGATTATCAGAAGAGCTAATTTTTGAAATTTTCTTGTTCAACACCTTGGCTGCGTCTAGATTAGTGAGGTCAATTGAACAATGCTAGACTAAAATTGGATGAATTAAGAACATAATCATCTTGTTTTCTTTACACTTTTCCTCTTTAAACAGTTGTATAGTCTAAACTGTCCTTTCATATGACAGAAATTGATTCCTCATTAACAATTTCAGTTTCTGGAGTAAGAAGAACATGTGTTTTAGTCTGGGTATAATTCACCATTTTTCCTACTTTGCCTGGGTACTAATGTTGGGGTTTTTTTTTTGGGGGGGGGGTGTCCCCCGCCATTCCTGGTATAGTTGCTTATCCCTGCTCTGACCCCTCAAGAACATTTTGTCCTTTTTCAAGATTGTGTTATAGAAAGACAAGATAATTCAGCCTGGCAAAACTTTCTGTGGACATAAGCCATTCAGAACATCCCGGGAGAATGCTGAATTACTGCAACACCCATCCTTCAGTGTCCCTAGATGGAGGGCATGTATGACTCAGTCAGGTGCTCTGCATGATGCTTGGCATAGGGGCATAAGATAGATGTTTTTGAAAAGATATGGAGAAAAGGTTTTATCGTATTTTGAGACAATATTACATAAACCCAGTAACATCAGTAAGGTCATGTGATTAAGCACTGTGAAAAATAATTTTCTCCTGAGAATGAAACAAAACCCCAAATACTCAGTGAAATTATCTCAGAAGAAGGATTATTTTTTTCATTTCTAGTTAAAACTCAGGAAATTTTAAAATAATTTGATTGGAAAAAATAGATTTTTTTCAAACAAAACAGGTCAAGGATTAATGAAATAAAAAGAGTGAAATGGTGAATACACACAAATGCAAGAAAGGGCAGTAATTTCCTTCACATAATTGCCTAACATCATAAAACCACAGGACCAAAATTGAGCAGCTTGAAAGTGTCAGCAGAATGCTGAGATTGAATCTGTGCCCTCTGGCTGACATTCTCATTACTCTAATTACAACATTGGGTCTAGGGTTTTTTAAAGTACAGAAGGAAGAGTTTACTTCTACTCAGGGATAGCTACATTGGTGAAAACAACTACCCCAGAGACCTAGTTGATCAGAGGAAGAAGCTTATATGCAATGAGATTAGTTTATCAAGAAATCGGTTTTAAAGATCATCTGAGTGTTTTCCAAGAGCAAAATCCAGTGACCAGATCTGGTGTTTTTGTAGGCTGTACAGAAATGCCATGTCTTGTTTAGACTCCAGTAGTTCAGCAGTAGCCTGTATCAGTATCAGATGCCACTTAACAAAAGAAATAAACTTTCTGAATGAAGAAAGAAGGCAAGTGAAAACACTCACGTATCTTCTTTCCTGCAGCTGTAAACTAAAGCACAGATAACTTTATTCCTTTGCCATTTGCAGCTGAAACGTTCTCGGGAGACAGAAAGTCAGCTGAAGCCTTTGGTAGAAAAAAATAAAAGGATGAGCAAAAAAAATGATGATATGTTGCAATGTATCCAGAGAATGGAAGAGAAAATAAAAAATCTATCAAGGGAAAATGTAGAACTGGTAAGTAATCATCTCTGACATCAGGTTGTAAGAACACATTGCACACAGTTACTTTGGGGTGAAAGTGCTCGTGAGGCTTTTTCTCTAAGACAGACATTTTGGAGTCTCAATAGTGGTATGGTATAACTGTCAAACTCAGCCAATGCAGCTGAATATTCATATGCTAAATTCAGAGCGGCGTGTGCTTTGTTTTGTATCAATTCACATTGATTAATGGAAAGGATTACAGATAGGTAAAATGGTTTTAGAGGCTATAAAATACATGACTAAAAATCAGCTTTAATAAATACTGCTTTTATGATTAGAAGTCAAAACTGAATTTGAGTACATGTGCCAAAGACCCTACTAGGCTAGATCACTGAGGCCACTTGTCTGCTAATTTTGTCCCAGACTGTGTTCTTTGATTCTGTTTTAAAATATCTTATGTGAGATATTAAGACTGAGGCATATAGATGTGTAATATTTTTTGTTGTTGAAAGAGGCCTTATATTGCAGTGGAGTATTTACTGATGAGTCCAATGATTCTTGATTACTACATCACACATGAGAATTTTCCTCCTGTTACAGCAAGACTCTTTAAAATATTCTTTCATTTTTAAAAAAAATTTACTTCTATTTTTGTAGAAAGAGAAGTTATCTGCACAACCAGTCCTGAAGAGGCACACATCTTTGAATGATCTCAGCAGCACACGAGAGGAACAAGAAATTGAATTCCTTAGACTACAAGTTAAAGAACAGCAGCATGTTATTGATGATCTCACAGTGGTAATGTTTATGACTGGTATACACACGTGCATGCACACACATCTATAAGCAAACTAAAGATTTGAGAGCGGTATTTTAACGCCAGTTGTAGTAGTGATGCAGAAATAGTTCTTCAGTATCAAACGGTTTTGTTATTTCTCAGGCAGTGAATTAATTTCTTTGAAATGTGTATAAATCTCTGTATTATAAAATACTTACCTACTATGAGCTGCTTGTGAAAAGAAGTGCATCAGTCCATCCACCTTACAAAATTGGCTGTCAACAACTGAGGGACTTAAGGAAAAGACATGTTTCAAAACTTAATGACTGAAACTTGTTGGATGTAGACCCTGGTGCAAACCCAACCACTCTCCTGATCTAGAAGTTCTCTAAAAGAAAGGAACATGCTGAACGGCATTCATTTAATCTAACCAAGCATCTCTAACTGAGCTGGCCACACTAGCTGTCCTTATAACAAGTGGAGAGAAATATGCACAGTTCATCTAACCAAAAGTAGTAGCATAGTTTAAGGTTAGAATTGCACAGCTGCTACGCTCTGTGACAACTACTTCCGATAATGCTCATAGATGTTTGTACTGTTTGATCAGGACCCAATTTTGAGTTGTGTTAAAGGTGTCTAGTGCTATTTTGTGCAACTTATGATACACCCTTCTGGTGCTGGCAGAAATGACATATCGCCTCTGAGAGACCCCTGCCCTTCTGGAGCAGCATCTGGAATTCAGGCAGACTCAAAGCATGTCAAATGGCACTACTGACTGCTACAAGATGATAACGTGAATTTAAGATCACTCTATCTAAATAGCAAATTAAACAGTTGGATAAAACATTGAAAATAAAAATATAAGATCCAAAAGATAAACCAAGATGTGTTACCGCTCTGTCTGGAGCATTGTCTCTATTCTTGGCAGTTACTCTGAGATTTGACCCAGGATTTCTCTCTGCAATCACTGCCAAAGATTGATGTCTGCGTGCATTCTGCAGTGTCACAGTGTTACAAGCAGTAGGATGTTACTCAGACACTATGATGTAGAGTCTGATTCACAGAGCAATGCTGCTTTACTTTCCAAATACAACTGTACAGGCAGGGACTGTGACATAATATTAAATTCCCAGTATGTGGCAGATATGACCTCATTTATATTTCAGTATAAAGTGGGTATGAAAGGATTCTCTTTCTACTGTCTCAGCCAGTTATCTGAGGAAATACATTGTATCCTGACTTTGGTAAAATAGTATTAACTTGTGTTTAGTGTGAAAGTAAAATAAATAAATATTTTAAAATATGGTTTCATTTTTGCTTTTTTTCCTATTTAAAGGTATTATTTCACTTGCAGAAATAAGTTAAATTGTTAACTAAGATTTTGCTTTGGTTGGCAGTACAAACTAGTTGATGCTTTGCCTTTGATATGAACGCAGAGGGATTCTGCACTTCCATTATGCTTTTTAGCTGTCTTTTCTGGCTCAAACCACACCTCTACAGAATACAGATATGTCATAATTATCAAGAATGACCCACGTGTCAAATACCTGGTTAATACAGAAGTCATCAGTTTAACTCCAGCTGAGACCAATATGATACACAGAAATAAGAACAATAGTCCTAGGCAATGGGATTGTCTGAATTGATGAGTAGTGTTGCTTGTAGGCTATCCTTGCAGCTAAAGCCATATCAACTTGAGTTCTCCCACAACAGCAGTGCTCTGGTCAATTCTTAAAAGGGAAGCTGTTGAGCTAAACTCTGATGATTGCAAGAGATGCTAATAAGGCAGCAAATGGTGTTTTTTAATTGGCATTATTACTGTTCTTGTAGCTTGATGTATTATTGAGGTAGTAAATTAAGCAGTCTTCTTACAAACAAGATTAGAAACAGGAAGGAGTAGGGGACTTTGGAAACATTTGTTCATTTTGCACTGAAGTGAAAGTCCAACTGCTCAGATACCTGCTTGGGAGGCAGGAGACCCAGGTTAAAGCAGGGAGTGTGCCTTAATCAGGTACTGAAGAGATAGCAATCTTCTCCAACTCTATAAAATTCAACTGCATAGTTTCAGCTTTAGTTTAATGTAATATATTTTTCTGCTGCATGAAATACCTGCTCCACTCTACCTTGGCAGTCATTACTTTTTCTTTTTTTTGAAAACCACGTGTATTAAAGGTACTATATAAGTTGTTGTGCATTTCTGAATTATTTTGCATTTTCCAAAATTTCATTCCTGGAACAATGTGCTGATAAAGATAAATAATTTTATTGTCATTTCCACTGGGAGCTTCCTGTTTGTCCAGTTTCTGAACTGAAAGTGAAGCAAATAACTGAATAGAATAATACCATGCAGTGAGCAATCACTGCTAGAAAGCACTTGGAACTGCTGATATTCTTTTAAAAATGGAGGTGCTGCAAGCAAAGATGCTAAGGAGAGAAACAGGCAAAAGAGGAGACAGATCACCTGCCTCCTGTGGTGTTGGGGTTTATTTTTGCTTGCTGCTTTGCAATTTTTACTTTCTTTTCCTCCTCTTCTTTGGAATTTAAGGCAGTATTCTTGGATTTAAATGTCCATAGATGCTGCATTTTTCCATTTATAACCACCTCCTGTTATGACATAGTTAATTGTGATCTTGTTTCACGGTAGAAAAAAGACACTAAGTTGGCACAGATTGAGAGTGCCTTTGGATCTGAGACTTTTGCACTACAAGGCTCAGTCGTATGTAACACTGAATGTAACACACATGTAACAACATATGCATGCTCGTGTATTAGAGTATGCCTGATACAATGACTTGTAGTTACTCGGACTGGACTTGTTTTTGCCTACGGACCTCCTTCTTCAGGATGGTTAAACACTGGAATGAGAATGTGAATTCTGTTTCCATAGTGAGCTTCTTGGTAAAAGTGTCAAAAGAACTGTCATAAATCTGTGCCCAGTACTTAACAAAGCCTTTTCTTGCCAACTTCCCATCAAGTGTGTGAAGTATGTGGCTGAAGGTTTGTTTGCCGAAGGGAAAAAGCTGCAGTGCAGTGTGATGTTATATCAACACGGTGTTATTCAAAAGGATAAAGATGTCTTTGTGTTAGCTTTACCACAGGCCTTAAAAAAAATTAATGGTATTTCTTTGTGTTAGACATATCTAATTATGTTTTAAAATGAACCCATAGTAAAACATTCTCTTTATTCTAGGAAAGAGAACGGTTATTGCGGTCTAAAAAACAGAAGAGGAAAAGTCTGAAGCCTCCAAAGGTGAGCATATCTTCAGGTTTACGTGCATCTCTGTTGTTGTGGACAACATGTGTACCAAATACTACCTGAAATTAAAGCACCATTTACATTAGTGCTAAAGTGTCATATAATTCTGTTTTTTTTCTGGTGAGTGCTTAATAACTTTTTCTTAGGATAATTCAGGAGCTGCAAGTTCTGTACAGCACACAAGTTGTACTGTTTTGAGTTTTGTTTTAAATAAACCTTTTAGCCATTGTTGCCTAAATATTCAAGTAGCTTGAGTCCTAAATGATGTAATGACTTGAAACATCTAACTTTTCAAAGGACAAATACACAGTCCTTTTGAAAGAAAATACACCCCTTAAACTACTAGTACTAAGTTACTGCTTAATTGCAATTTAAAACTTTAACCCACGCTAGGGATATTACTGAAAGATTTATATATGTGATATATGAATAGTATCTATTTTTCTCTAGTAACTATTTTGCTCTGGAATGCAAAGTACAAGAGAAAAATGAGACTGTAGAAACAGAAAAGTTTTGCTTCAGAGTATACCTTCAGTGTTTGTTTATTGTAACACATGCTTCAAGTAATTTTGCTGAATAATGTTTTTTGTGAAGTTGAACATTAGGAGCCTGGAGCATATGAGGGGAGGACAATGGGGTAAGAGGGAAAAAGTGGAAGTAGAGAGATGAGTATCACCTATATGGTAGTTTGAGATTATTCTGTCATAAATGAGTGCTTGTCAGTGTGTTCTGCAGAGCATATTCCTGATGACCTCCAGGTGGTGCTTTTTTATTGCTCTGCGTTCTATAATACCTGTGTTCTGAAAAATCTATCCTTTGGAGTTCTCCGTTTCAGCAGTAATTTCTTATGCTTCTAGTAATTATGTGTCTTTTACATATGAAAAAAGAAAAAATCAGAAGTAACAATAAATCTTGCATGCATTTTTCTGTTATGTAACATAAGGCTGATAGCTGCCAGATATATTTACAGTAACCCTGACCTATTCTTTCTTGGTGTAGTATACCTGGAAGTTTGTGTGTTGAGATCAAGTTTAAAAACAGGACATAAAATTTAAAATATATATATGTAACTAATACTTTAATTTTAAAGTCCTCTCTAATTATTAGCCCTTATCTGATTTTAAATTAATTGCCTAAGATCTTTTGTTCTTAATGTTCCTAATGAAACAAAACTAGTTAATTTAATTTTTTAGGAGTTGATAACTAGTGATGATAATTTCCGTAGACTGAAAAGTTCCATAATTATTCATTTATGTCTTAAAAATGTTCTCTGTTAATAGAACTTAAGTGGAACTAGACTCTGTAACCTTTCCTTCTACCTGTGTTCTCTTGAGCAAGCTGTTGTTTTTGTGGTTTCTTTTTCTTTTCCATCTTGCCAAAGCAAGAGTTGAACATCATGAGGGTTGGAGAAAATGTGCATGATACCATTAAAAAATCTGTGGCACTGCCATTCTTCGTGTGGTAAGAGTACTATAATTGGGGAAATTTGCAGAGATTACTGCAAGAATTAAATGCATATGAGCAGCCGAGTTAGTAGAGGTTTGCTTCTTATTTATGATGATAGATACACCAGAAAGAACAAATTCATCCGTAGCAGACATAACTCCCGCTAGTTATTCCACCCCTTGTCTATTAGCTCTTTGGTGTGCAT
Source organism: Falco cherrug (assembly GCF_023634085.1). Classification (NCBI taxonomy): domain Eukaryota; kingdom Metazoa; phylum Chordata; class Aves; order Falconiformes; family Falconidae; genus Falco; species Falco cherrug. The sequence continues at coordinate 51,747,351 of NC_073697.1, forward strand.
ATGGAATTAGCTATTTGAATTTTATTTGATGCTATCTCCTTAGAGGAAAAGAGGACTATAAAACAAAAACAAGTGAAAAAGAGAGAGAAAGCTGTGTGAGAAGAGTGAATGGGATTATATATACTATACTACTTGGACTATATATACTATACTAATTCCTATATAACTATAGTTTTTAAATAAGTTAATTCCTTAAGGAAGAGAAGTAATCAGTAATATATTTGTTGTGTCCTATTACCTGCCATCGTATAAAACTGTAGGCTATTTACGTGTATATGCAGTGTTGACTTGGAGTTTAAACACTGTTGATGATAGCTTCTAAAAATCCAATCCTGGCATATAGGCTAGTTTCTATCCAGGTCACCTGTGTGGTCTTGTGAGGATCAAAATCCTCAAAGGAAGCTGTGTTTCCCACAGTTTTCCAGCAGCTTATTATTTAAATAATCTATGTAGAATGGGTTCCTTACTCAGATGAGCTGTTGAGATTGTACCATCTTCATCCTCTGTTTTTGCAGCCTATCTCAGGAACCCAGATGAAAATGGTAGAATTAACAGAGGTGAGATTTAGACATCTCACTCTGGACAAAGTAACATTAAGTGGTGACTGTTCTCCTCTGGAAGTAGATATCTAAATAGGCCGTATGAGTCTTGTTCTGAAATTGCCCATTTCTCTCCATGGGCTATAAAGGCAGTCTAAGATGAGTTGCTTTATACATAGACATGTACTGTGCAAGTGTATATCTGTATTCTGCAAGATTTTTATATCATACATATGATAACCTATATATAAGAGTAGATGAAATTATGGGTGTATCTGTCCTAACCAACCACGCAGAAAAGATTACTGACTTAAATCTTTGGCTCTGCTTTTCTAAGATTTGTTAGATGTAAAATTAGCATTAACACAGTGAATTAACGCTTTTGGCTGTTGGAGTTGGATCTGTTTCCAGCTGTGTCCCACTTCCTTTGACAAAGTGAAAAAGGAAGTAACTGGTAAGAATTAGGTTTCATGAAAATGGTCAGATAAGCTCAGACTAGAAGGTATGGAAAGATTCCTGTTTTGTTTTAATAAACAGGAACTTGGTGCACAGGTTGAAGACTTAACACTCACATTTCAGCTTCCTTAATTTTTGAGGTACTCTGACTGACTGGCTGGTGTCTGTGTGTGTTTTCTAATGAGTATTCTCCTGACAGTGCTTCCTTTTGTCTGGAACAGAATCTATGGTATGCCTTTCTCCATCTTTGAGACAGCTTGTGTGACCAATCTGTCAGACCAGTCCAATAGCCTTTATAGCCTGCTTGGGTCTAAATAACATCAGTTCAACTGAGAAGCTTTAGGATTTAATTTTAGTTGTTTTTTGGGGGTTGGGTTTTGTGGTTTCTGTTGTTTTTGGGTTGTTTGGTTGTTTCTTTTTTTTTTCAGTTACATCTGTGTTATTTCTGGAGCTCTGTGGGTGCACTAGGTTACTGTTGCTAGTGTAGCTTTGCCTGAGCACTCTTTTAATTACCATGGGGCACAGGAGTCCATAGAGCAGCGCTGGCAACTGTCTCAGGGTCCCAGAGGAAAGGAGCAGCATAGTGGGATGGGCTTTATAACCTCTGTGGTTACAAGTTTTTAGAGGAGTAATATAGTGACTTGTATAGCCAGGTACTGCAGGACACTTTTCTCTGAGGTGAAGCAGCCTAAATTGATAGAAGTTTTGCTTTTTTTTTGGATGTGTTGGGGTTTTTGTGGTCTTTTAAAAATTATTATTATTATTTTGTTTGGGTTTGGGTTTTGTGGGGTTTTTTGTTTGTTTGTTTTTTGTTTGTTTGTTTGTTTTTTGTTGTTTTTTTTTTACATTAATGTGCCATTGGACATGTTAGGAAAAAGATACAGTGGAGGTGAATCTTCTTCTGCTGTTCAAAGCATACTTTATTTCCAGGTGGGTTTTTGTTGTTTGGGGTTTTTTGGGTTTTTTCTTTCCACTTTTGATAGTGAAACAACCAAGAAACTCCAGAAACAGTATTTTTTGAGTTTTGTTTATTTTTGATACCAAGGATGGAGTTACAGTGATTCCGTGACTGATGGAGTTCATGCATTTGAAAATAAGACATAATTGCCCAGTTTGTTTGGCAACTGCAGGGCTCTATGGATTTGTTTCTTTATTTAAACTTCAATAAATTGTATTTGTGATAGTGGAAAACCTGCACACTGGTGTGATGGAGTTCATATTTCTTGTTTTATACTTTTCTTTTTTTGTCTGCCTCTGTGCTTTGGTGTGCCTGTATTTTTCTGGCTGCCAAGAAATGACATATAAACATGAAGGTAAGAAGTTACTGATTAGCTCATCTGATTGCATTACAAGGAAATTCTTGGATCATTTTCATGATGGTAGATTAAGTACTTGAAAATGATATATTTAAATGTAAAGTGAAGCTACTTTAATAAAAGAGAAATCAGTTTATTTATATGTAAGTATATCTAATCCAAACCATTAAAAACATGAGGGCATACTGAAATTTGCACATAATATAGTCTACATGTCACTATTGATTTGTGATATTCTAAACTTCCATGTTTACTGAGCACCATAGTTCAGCAGGTGCCTTAATACTTGAGTTATAAAGACCTAGTGCATAATTTTACTTTAAAATTATGGAAAACATTGATATAAATCCACATGAAAAATACTTGCCACTAAATGCATGGCAGTAATCAGTAGAAATTAGAATTTAAATAAGAATTTTTCACCAATTTATGTGACTATCTTCTCAGTTATTAACTTATTATTTAGAAGTAACAAATGTACAAATCAATGTAAAAAAAAAATTAAGTTAACTATGTTCCCATTTTTAAGAAAAGTTTGAATGAAAATCCAATGAAAATAGTATCTGGTTACAAAAATCCAGTGAGTATTGTATATGATTTTATATACTTTTCGAAAATTATTGTGATTCAGCTGTTGAGCTGAATGTGGAATCTCCCTTGGAGTTGGTATATTTATTTATGCCTTATTATTTATTACAGTGTTTATCAACAAACTTTTTGTGAATCGGATGTCATTTATTTATTTTTTTTAATCCTTTTTTTTCCTCTACAGCTGTTCCCTTAACAGTTAACTTGTTCTGGTTTTGCTGTGCAACACTTCTTGTAGCTAGTTTCTTCACATACTAGTTGATCAACAGCAAAACCAGCTATTTTGTAATCATGTCATGAAGCAATTCATTCACGTACAGTTAATATACAATGGTTAAATACCTTGTCTCTATTTCTGTGGAAAGCATCTGCTCCACAAAATGATAAATGTACAGCTTCTCTAAAGAGCAAGGAGCCATTAAAAATAAGTGGTTCGCTCATATCTCCAAATACCATAGGCAATCTGTATAGCATTTAACAGGTTTTGACTTTTAACTGTCCTTGAAGTGTTGGGTTTTTTTAGTGTGATGGGGAATATTAATTTTCTTGCCTAATTCCCTCCCATCTAATAATAAAGTGATTTATTTATTAATATATGCCAATTATTTTCCCCTACTTTTGCTACTAGTAAAGTGTTTAAATGCAGCTGGTATCTTTTGTTAAAATAATGGCATTGCTTAAAGTGTCTGCTCAAACCTATATACATTTAAGTAAAATCAAACCCACTCCTTTTCTGTTTTTTTTCACTCCTTGAATAGATGTGGGGGAGTTGTGTGCATGCAGGGTTAAAGGAAGATACATTCTTAAACTGAGTAATCTACAGAAGTGACTGTATAGTGGAGGTATAGCAAACCCCCCTGTATAATAAGTCTTACTGTCAGTTTTAACTAAACTGATGCTGGCCTTCATGGTATCGTCTTCTCTGTGCCATATATGTGATAATAAAATGGAGTTTTGTTCTCCATCTTTTAAAGTCCCTTCTACCAACCTTTTCAAAGCGAAGACTTGACTCATTTATTTTGTCAGCCCTCAAGCCTAGACTTTATTGCAAGTTTTGGTTGAGCTTTACTGAAGTGTGTTTGTCATTTTTGAGGGCAAGCACCCTTGAAGCAGGAGAAAGGAGCAGGTCAGCTGTTCAGTCATCTGACTTGCCTGTCCTTGTCTGATCCCTCTGAAGCACAGGCTGATTGTTTTGAGCCCCATCCACAGGGAAGCTGTTACAGGCAGAAGAGCAGAATATAGAAGTATGGGCATAAGGGTCTTCATGCAGCTTTGTTTTGGGTTTGCTCCCAGCATCTTTGAGTAAAAGGCATCTGCACTGTAAAATGAGGATGCGGTTTTCATGAGTCTCTTGGGTTCTGTTTACCTGCCACCATCTTCTTTACCTCTGTATAACCTGCTTTCGTCTTTATGAAACTGTCTGCTCATCGGTTTGGAGTCAGAAGGTTCTTCTTGATGAGTTGACCTGGCAACCCAAATTGTAAATTTGTCTTCCTTACAACTTGAAGGTAGCACCGTTTCTTTAGCCCTATTTTCAGCTCCCAATATTTACTGGTACAATTAGTGTTGAATGATTATAGGCTGCAATCAGTACTGAGTGTGAGAGAAATGCTCAACAGGCCATCTCCCAAGGGCTAGCTATACCTCAGTTTTTGTGGTAAACCTTTGTACTTTCATGAGAGAGGAGTCTGAAATGTTTGTAATTTGAGTGTGAGAGAACACATTAGCTTTCTGGATAAGTCTTGATATTTCTAGAATAGAGCTTAAACCTGTTCCTGGTGTCAGCGTAGATGTGGTGCATAGGGACATGGTTTGGTGATGGACTTGGTAGTGCTGGGTTGACAGTTGGATTTGATGATCTCAAAGGCCTTTTCCAATCTAAATGATTTTAGGATTCCATGATTCTATGATTTGTTTTTTAAGTAGGACAGAACAGTGAACAAACTGGTGTAGTAGCATGTGAATGCTGGAGGAAACGATAAAATTATCCCAGGAAAGTGTTTCTCTGAAGAACCATAGACACATCTCTCCCTGTTGAAAGGATCACAGTGCTGCCTATACAACCAAGTAATGTGTCTTTACAGGGTTTTAGTGCTATAATTGCAATCCTTTTCTTGTGAATACACTAAATAGTGGTCTAGTAACTTGCAAAGGAAGGTGGTTTCTGAAGATTTTTCAGAATCTCTTTTCCTTCTCTGCTGCATCATCTTTTTCTGTATGCACGTGGCTTTTTGGTTTGGGGGTTGTTTTTGTTTTTTTGAGTGGATAACATCCTTTCAGAAGGAGAATTTAGCAGAACTAGTTAATTTTAAAATGCAGACTGAATGAAAATTTTAAAATTATTTGAAGGGTTCATCTTAAGTGAAGCAATTAAGTGGTTCAGAACAGGGCCTTGAAGCTGTCTTTGGTAGTTTGAGTGGGGTCAGCTGTACTTTGAAACAATAATGAAGTAGTTTAATTTATGATGTGAGCTGGTGAACCATAGTAAGCAGGGCTGCACACTGTAAATGGAGTCCATGGTGTCATGCAGGCACTGAGGCACACCTGCAGGTCTGATTTTGTGGTACCACTTAAACCACGATAGAGTATTTTGGCTGTTGATGTGAGCTATGCTGAGTCAAAAGCCATATTAAGCATTATGGGGCTTTGTGAGAAAGCGAAGACGGTACTTTGTAGACAAACTGGAAGAATGTATAAGGTTAGGTAAGCCTAGAAGACTGTAGGGAAAAGTAAATATTTGGAATTCATAATTAGATAGGGCATTATAAATAAAATAAAACCTTTCAGTATCTTGAATGAAATTGATAGCTCATGATTCCACTCAGTGAGTTTGGCTTTGCTGAGATGTAAGACGTCTAGTGTTCTGAATTAATAACAACTGATAATTTTTTTCATCATTTAGGCTTCTTTAATGAAACAAGGTTGTTATCTTCTCACATACAACCTGTGGTTTATATTAAAAACAAACCAAAACAAAATACCTGGAAAAAACTGTGACATCAGGATCTGTGATTCAGCATCAAGCAGTGTTAAAAAATATAGAGGTGGATAGACAGATTTTTCTTCATCTTCTTAGAGCCACCTCTCTTCACTAGCCTTGCTGTCTACAACGTTTCGTAACCTGGCTCCATTTTTCCAGCAACACCATTATTATTATTTTTTCTTTTCCATAATTTCTTGCTTCTCTAGATTTGTGTTGGATTAATAGAACACTTGTGTGGTGTAAAAAGTTAGGCTTTCTATTGATTAATAACAGTTAACTTTTGTTACTGTTATTTGGGAAGGAAAAATACTTGACAAACTTTTTCTAGTTAAATGTTTAAAACAATTTTATTTTTGTGAACAGTGGAATTGTCTATGGAAATTTGCTGCTTTCTGAGCATATGTTAGAAGACTGATGGAAAGGGGGCTTTTAAAATGGAAAGAATTATTATAGTTGTGATATTTTATATAAAACACATGTTTCACAATAAGTATTGTACTATTCACTTCCATTGGCTACTCATTTTCTTTAGTTTTCTGTAAGCATGCATTTAATTGATTACATTATGTAACATTTTTAAAATCTGCATTGAAATGCTGCTTTTCTCTAGGCATAGTTTTTTTGTTTAGTCATAATATTGGAGCAAAGTTTTGAAAAACTTGAGAAAGACATATTGAAAAAAGAATGGAAAGCAGCAATTTATAATTTTAAGTAGGATTTTGCAAAATTGATATTATAAATCAATCTTTTTTTCTTTTTTTCTTCTTTTCAAATGAGAATGAATGATGAAATTTGTTCCACATTGCTCTTAGGAATGTTTTTTCCCTTTTGGTTCCACATATTATGTGTTGCATTGTACTGCATTACTTTCTTCTGAATAGATAATGCATTCCGCTACTGTGAATCTTGTGAGATCTGTATGATTTTGGAAAAATCAGCTTTTATACTATTGCTAAAGCATTATTCTATTGGCAATTACCCAGTGCTACCTGCGGTTAGTTCTTGGAGGTTCTTACACGGATGTTGTTGAGAACGTAGCTCCTTTAATCAGAGAACAAGGATTTACAATGGAACTTTTTTCTTCCTAAATACTAAAATAATGGTCAGAGGAGAACTTGGCTACTGCTTACTGAGTCACTGGGGTTTTCCAACTGTTTTGCTAGTAACTAAGAAAAACTAACTTTTCAGAGGCATGTTGTGGAGACATTTTTTGGATTTGATGAAGAATCTGTCGATTCAGAAACATCATCTGTAACTTCATATAACACAGATAAAACAGACAGAACACCAGCAACACCAGAAGAAGATTTGGAAGATGTAAGTAGTAGTTGATTTGTTCTTAAATTCTATAGAAATTGACATAGAATATAAAGGCAAACATTTGTTTTTAGCTATTCTGGCACAGGAACTATGAAAAATTTGGCAGAAAATTGCTTTATCTTGTTTCAAGTCCAGTAACACAGACAGTCATTGCAATAGAATTAATAAGATAATATTTTGCCTGACAGATTTGGCAGATATTGGGCTCAGAAATAAAATTGGTTTTCTCAAGCCCTTTCTTATTAGTCAAAAGAAAATGAATATGAATGTTGCTTTGCCAAAAGTCAATAGTTAATAGACAATAGTTTCCCTTTCAACCTTCTAATTTATTTGACAGTTCTGATACAACCAGGGCTTTTTTTGTATACTTACAATACTCAGAGAGGCTTTTGCAATTCATTAAGGCTTAAATGATCATAGGTAGTAAATACCCACTGACAGGTTTTGTCTCAGCTCTGTGATATACAGTGCAGCTGGCCTACTTTAAAAGATTGCAAGGCTGAGGACAAAGCATGAATTAGATGCTCTTTTTCATATTTCTTTCCTGTTCACTAGCTTGTGCCTAATACTCCTCAGTTACAAGAAGCTTTCTATTTTCCTAGGTTTAATATCTAATAATATTGTAATCTCTTTTCCTTGGAGCTTTAGTTCCTGGAGCAAAAATTAATTAAAGGGAAGGACATTTATTGCCCTCAGCATTATAAGGAAAGACCTTGAAGGTGTTTATGTCAGTTGCTCAAAATTCCAAGAAAATTAAGACATTAAAAATACTTCATCTTAAAAAAAAAAAAAAAAAAAAAAAAAAAAAAAAAAGCAAAGCACACACCCACCCACCTCTACCCCCCATCTTATGGCTTTTGAAATGTAACTTCTGTGTTAGTGTGCTTGTGCTGGTAAAATGCTTTACCCTGGCATGGTAGAGAAAAAGAGTAACAAGGGAGTGATGGACTGCATGACAAATAGAATGAGCTCCTTCAGAAGCTCCTGTGGCTCTGGGGTTGCTGAAGACAGTGGTGCATAGAACTGTTCTATCTCATCTTTCCCCAGTCAGTTTCTTCCCATTTCTATATGTTACTGCCTTATATAGTAACTTACACTGTCCTGAAATTGTAAGATAGACACAGTTACTGATATCTGCATTTCTGCTTTATCCTCAAATCATCCTTCCATTTCTACTTCTTTCAGTTTTTTAAACCTTTGAGACTCAGTATGAGTTGTTGTTGTTGCTTGTTGTGTGTATCTATCTGTCTACATAAACAAACCCATTATCATATATATTTACACAAACCCACTTCTTTTCCCCCTCTTCATTAAGAGCACACCTAAAGAAGAAGCTGAACTAAGGTTCTGCCAGCTAACAAGAGAATATCAAGCTTTGCAAAGAGCATATGCATTGCTTCAAGAACAAGTTGGTGGAACACTGGATGCAGAGAGAGAAGCAAGGGTAATTTTTTAACTGAAATGCCTTTTAACTCTGAAATCATTGAAAAAGTTGAAATAACTTGGAATAGCAGGAGGTATATTTGCAGGTCAGTGCAACGCAAAGCACGATGTTTTTGAGGATTAGAGGATATTAACAGTAAGGTGACAATTCAGCTTCATCTGGTGGGATCAGAACAAAGATCTCATACTTTAATCTAGCATGCATAATATATTAAAGATTTTGGTAGTAAGAGTGTTATTGAGAATGAGATCCCAATTGAACTTGCAATTTGGATAGCAATATAATGGATTTAAAAGAATTGGAGAATAGGTTTTTGTTAGTACTTAGGTACTTTTATCATATGAGTATATTAAAAATCTGACCCAAATCTGACAAGGGAAGTTTTTCTTCAAATGTTTTGTAGAATATGTGAAATCATAATTTCTTCTTAAAAAAATTATCAGTTTGAGAGTATTCTTACACTAAAAAGCACATAGCTAACTGTTGTTCCTATTAAATGTCAGGATGTGTCATTGTTTGCTCTCTCTGAAATAAATGGGGTTTTTTATCCTCTCAGCAATCTCTGTACTATAGGTAGTTGATGTGTGACAGAGTATGTGTTCTGGTTTGATTTACCTTTCTGCCACCACTAAACCATTTAGTGCAGAGATGAGGTTAGCAGAAGTCACGCTAACATCTTCCATTCTGTTTTTTCCAAAATGGGGAGGTGAGAAATCACTTCAAAATGAATTGGTGAGCTCTGACTCAGTCTGCAGATCTATTCACTGTACAGCAGTGACATCAAATAGAACTGAGTTAACTAGACACTAAAATTCTTCTACTTTATCACATCTCCTTGCAGATAGGGGCATGTCTAGAAATGTAGCATATTTCCAAGTGCTCCTCTGACTGAATAACTATTATGATCGATGACCAGAGAGCATGTAACATCCAAAAGGGTAAGCAATAGCCATAGGGCTTGAAACTTCATCATCTTCACCCCATGTCCTTCATTGTGCATCAAGTACAGCTTGAACCTGCAGACTGCTGACTACTGAGAGAGTTGACTGATGTAATTGTGAGGCCATTCTCAATTATCTTTGGAGCATCATGGCAATTGTGGGAGGTTCCTGAGGACTGTAAGAAAGCAAATGTTACTTGTCTTCAAGAAGGGCAAGGAGGAGGATCTGGGGAACTGAAGGCTGGTCATTCTCACCTCCATCCCTAGGAAAGGGATAGAGCAAATAATCATGGAAACTGTTTCCAAATTCCTGAAAGACAAGAAGGTGACTGGGTGTTATCAGTGTAGTTTTACAAAAGGGAAATCATGCTTAACCAGCTTGATAGCCTTCTGTGATGAGGGGACTAGCTTGGCAGGTGAGTTGAGAGCAGTGGATGTTGTTTATCTTGACTTCATTGACACTCTCTCTAATAAGATTATCTTAGGCAAACTGATAAAGTACAGACTAGACAAAGGGATACTAAGGTAGAGTGAAAATTGGCTGAAATATCTTAAAGGGTGGCAGGAAGTTCAGCTGGAGGTATCATCAGTGGCTGCATTAGGAAGAAGGTCCCCAGCAGACCAATGGAAGGTGATCCTTCCTCTCTACTCGGCATTGATGAGGCCACATCTGGAGTGCTGGGTGGTTGTGGTTTAGCCCCAGCTGTTGACTAAACCCCACACAGCTGCTCACTCATTCCGCCTGACAGGATGGGGAAGAGAATCAGAAGGATAAAAGTGAGAAAACTTGTGAGTTGAGATAAAGACAGTTTAACAGGTAAAGCAAAAGGCATGTGCACAAGCAAAGCAAAACAATGGATTCACTGATTACTTGCCATCAGCAGGCAGGTGTTCAGCCATCTCCAGGAGAGCAGGGCTCCATCACAGGTAATGGTCACTTGGGACACCATAACTCTGAATGCCCCCCCTTTCTCCTCCTCCTTCCCCCAGCTTTATATGCTGAGCATGATGTCCCATGGTATGGGATATCCCTTTGGTCAGGTGGGGCCAGATGTCCTGGCTGAGTCCTCAAACCTCCATGTGCCCCCCAGCCCACTCACTGGTGGGTGGGGTGAGGAGCAGAAATGTCCCTGGCTCTGTGTAGAGCACAACATCCCTGTGTTATCAACTCTTGTTTCCTCCAGAAATCCAAAACAGCCCCATACGAGCTACTGTGAAGAAAATTAACTCTACCCTAGCCAAAACCAGCACATGGGTTCATCTCTGGGCAAGTATTAGAAAAACACAGACATACGGGACAGAATGCAGTGAAGGGCCACAATGATTAAGGGCTTGGAGAACGTGATACACAAGGAGAGGCTTTGAGCTGGGCATGTTCAGCCTGGATAAGAGAAAGCTCGGGGATATCTTACCAGTTTGTGTAAATGCCTGATGGAGGGAGTAGAGAAGATGGAACCAGACTTCTCAGTGGGATCCAGTGAAAGGACAAGATACAACAGTCACAAATTCAAATACAATACTATTTAAGCATAGAAAAAACCCGTCTTACTCTGAAGGCAGTCAAACATTGAAGCAGGTTTCCCAGAGATGCTGCGGAATGTTCGTCCCTTGAGATATTCAGAACCCCACTGGACAAGGTCTTAAGCAGCCTTATCTAGGTGCCTTCCCGCTTTGACCATGGAAGTTGGAAAGGTGATGCCTTCCAGCCTCAGTGAGACTGTGATTCTAAAAAGTGTTTAGGCGTTAAAAAACCCCTAACCTACTTACCCCCCAAAAATACCTCCTGTACCCCAGAAATGGAGAAACATGTTAAATATTAAATATTGTGAACTATTGCATATTACTGCCTTGCTACATGCGCCCTTCGTTGTATTGTGCCACCGCAACATGTTGTTAATAATACAGAAAGACAAAGATTTTAATGTGGTTTAAAAAGTACTGATGGGGATGGACTCAATTTATCCCAGAGGTAGGAGCTGCCATTAGTTTAATGGTTCCACTACTTGAACAATAAATAAAATATTCACAAAATTCTATATTGCTAGTTTGATGATGGTTATTAGGCTTACATGTGTGCTGTTTCATCCATGTCATTTTCTCTGACAAGCATTATAAAATCCACTTACTGAATATTCTCAGGTATAGAAACAGTGTGCTTGTGAGAGCAGTTCTGTGTGTTCAAAAGCAAAGCTTTCCAGATAACAGTTACAGAAGAATGTAGACTGCTTGACATTATTTGGAGTTATTTACAGCTAAAAATGTTAGTCCTTGACCGTCAGAACGAGTATCTAGAAGATTCAGGGTTTACTTTAATATGTGTCGAGTTTTGTTATGTGTTTTTTCAAGGTTCTTTGAAGTGACTCTCAATCAACATTAACTTTTTTCTCCCTGTGAAATACAGTTCTTATAGTACTAGAACTATTGCTTTATGGCTTCATTTGTTAGAGTCTTCAGCATCTTACAAAAGCCTAGTCACATTTGGCACTCTTTTTTTAAGTAGGACGCTTAGCCAGGGAAAGCAACAAGGACTTTGGAGATCACTTCTGAAGCTACAGTTGGGGCGAGGGGGTGTAATTACATCTACCATTAAAGGAAGATTTCAGAGGCCCTTGTGTCTGTCAGTCATGAGAGACCATTATATATTTCCTTTGCCTTCATGGAAAAGGAGACCCTGGTATTTTTGTAATAGCTTTTTTAAATTTTATTTTGCAGCTATTTGCAGACTTTCCCTTTAGTACACTTTGTAATTGTAGCTCTTTGTTTTCAATGGTGTTGTGATCTCTTTTGTCACATCCACGCAAATCCATCTTTTGAATGAGTCAGAAGGTAGCTTTTTGCATGGCTAGTTTTGTAGGGCCCGGTGTTCTGATGGGATGAACATTTCCTATTACTTTTAGATGAGGCTTAAGGTAAACAACAAGGACCCAAAGATGCAAACACGCAGAAGGAAATCCCTGTAGGAATTTTTAAACTGTTTGGGTGAAAGGGTACCTGAAGTATGGTGGGAAAAGTACTGGTAGTAGCCCAAGGAACCTCAGTGGCTGAAGGTCTCCAGAGATATCCTTTGGTTTATATCCTTTTTTTTTGGTACCTGGTACGATTCAGTCCCTTTTAGTGCATCACTGGACTCAGGGGGTAATACCTACTGTAGTGCAATAGTGTAATAATCACACAGAATGAGAAAAACTGACTCCCCTATGTGTTTTATGGGATTTGTAAATTATTGTGGGTGAATATATTTTATTTACCTGTAGGCCTTTTTCAGGGCTTATTGCAATTCTCCTTCTTTCTTGCCCCTTTTTTCCCAATTACCTTGAATTATTAAAGCTTATGAATAGCTTCTTAGAACTCTTTCAGTTCCTAACTTCCACCCCACCCCACCCCAGCCCCCAAGGAAAAGCTTTGTCATTAAATATGTGATGATAAAAAAGCATTAAAAACTGACTGGGCAGCCCGTAAATGGGTAGAAAGTATGTGTACTTTGATTCATCATGCAGTTATATCTACCTGTCTACCTGGATGTGCATGCTTTTTGAAACTTTTTTTTTTCCTCCAGACTCGTGAACAACTACAAGCTGATCTTCTCAGGTGTCAGGCAAAAATTGAGGACCTGGAGAAAGCTCTAATCGAGAAAGGACAGGTAAACGGCTCTCTTAATGTCCTCCACCACATCATTTTCTCCCTTGCATGCAGTGGTGCCCTTGCCATCTTCATTGCTTGCTGGTGTCTAAGTGTGACAAATATGGCTTAATTGCTACTCCAGCAATAGGTTACTTAAATAAAGGAAAGTATTATATAGGCTAAGAAAATGCCATTAAAGATTAATTTTCTAACACATAATAGCATAACGCTGAAATCACCGCATGTACATGCATTGTAAATTTTGTTCCTGTTGTCATTGGGTGAAGGCCTTTTTCCTGTTTTCCATTTTTTATTTGCTATAAATTCCAATAAAATAAATATTCTATATTTGTACTGGAGAATATTTTTGGTGTGTAGCATAGAAAATTATTTTTTTTTAAAAATCACTTCCACACACACCTCAGCTAGAGAAATGAACCACCAAGTATGTCTGGTTACTGGAAGCCACTTGCAGTGTCACTGTCCTAGGCATAAATTCTTAGAGGGCCCAACTGCTTTCAAATTCCCATACCATCACACAGATCAAAATTAGGCTTCATGCTGCACTGTATCTTGTAATTACTTGACGAAGATGTGGCTACTGATGCATATTTAATAATGACCAGGATCTTCAGGAAGGCTGATTAAGAGTTATGAGAGTGCATTTCGAAAATGTTCAGGTGCTTCACTGCTAGAACACGCTGAGAAAATTGGGAAGATATAATTTTATGCTTTGTTGTTTGAAATAACAATTTTAAGATTGCAGGTAGTGTATGTAATATAAAATATTGCTATCTGTAGATATAAATTTCAAAGACTAATGATTGAATAAAAACAACCTACAAATAATGCCAAGTTAATGATATTACTATTTTTATTATTCTTTGTAAGAAAGAATTCTGTACGATTCTGTATAAATACAAAGGTTTGGGGACAATATTAAAATTAAGGTTTAAAATTGTTTATGCTAGATTCCACAAACTGCAATTTGCTTAGTAAATTCCATGTAAATAAAATCTTACTAAAAATAGACTGTTATCAATCTAAAAATGGTGGGTCACCGAGCTTTTGGAAGAATAAATGAAACTGAAGACTTCTCAAGGATCTACTGCTGACATTTTAGTGTGTTGATGATAAAGGTGTTGTGGGCGAATTGCTGTGTAATTGAAAACATAAAATAGTTGTCTATTACAGTGTAAAATTTAAGTACTGTGCTGGTAAATAAGATAAGTGAAGGTGGATACCTATGTAAGAAATGACTTCTGTGATTTTTGCTTCCAGAATGGTATATCAAAAAGGTATGCCTGGAACTTAGAATTTAATTAGTTATTACTTTATGAGATTCATAACCACATTTTCCACCTTGTATCTCTTACTAATCCTGAGAAGGCCAACAGGGGCGTGCCAGTGAGCAGTACGATACTGTCTCTAGTGGGCTAGTTTGTGTGCTGAGAATTAGCTTTCCACAGAAGTGGGCAGAGTATCTCCCTGGGAGCTCTAGCACCTGCTTGGTTCTCCTGACCTGTTAGTATTTACATTCAACAAAATAAATGGTTGTGATGATAAACTCATTTCTTTGTGCACTATGTGATTTATTTTTTTATTATTATTACTTGTCATTTAGGTGGTCATGGTAGTGATGGTGATTGAATAATACTTCTGAAATGTTCATTTGGGGAACCGGTCCCTAAAGTGCTTTTGAAAGGGAAACAATGAATCAAAAGATCCTAGCATATTATCCCAGGATTTTTCAGTTGTCCTTTACAGCTTTAGGAAACAGAAGCACCAAAGACCTTTGCAATTCTCCTGAAGTCAAATTCAGAGCAGGAGATTAGAATCTTATTGTTAAAAAAATATTTGAAGTTTGGCTTATAACAATTTATGTCGAATCTCAAAGTAAGTGCCAATGGCTCTTTTAAGAGAATTAATCTCTCATGAGATTGATCTGTCAGAATTCCCCTAGATGTAAAATAAAACTAATAATCCATTTCTGCAAGGTACATTGAGGTGCATGCATAAAAAACTTTATATTAATGGAATACATTCTTATAAGATATTGATGGGGTAAATAATAAATCTGAACATATTGGAGTATATAATGTGCCAGATGGATTGTGAGCTCAGCTTTCCCAGTGACCTGGTGTGTACATAAATATAATTCTACTGGAGTTAAGGTTTTCTCAGAAAGTAAGGTTGAACTTCATGAAGAAAGACACAGAAGTTAATTATCAATAGGGCAAATTAATCTTTGTCTTCTACTTGTTTAAACTGGAGTAGTTGAACCTCCTGGTCTGATGTAACCTTTGAACCTGCCTTTCACTGTATGCATGCATTGGAATATTCACCCTACATCTGTGCGTGCAAGCCTGTTCGTTCCTTGACCTTAGTAAAATGCTAGTTAAATGTTAAACTAGACATGGAATTTTATTCTCAACATTTCTTTTACTTGTTTCAAAAGTTCTTGTCAAATTTCATGCCTTTTCAGTACTCATTTTATTATATTATTCTTAGTATGATACTTATCATAACCCTGAAGAGCTTGTTTACTGCATGAAAGTTGAAATGTACTTGCACATTCTTGTATATGAGTGGGAAAAGGAGAAAGAACAGTAGAATATGAAACTGTAGTGGACAGTAGACAGAAAAATTAACTTTTTAGTGTTTTTGAAGAATGCCAATTGGAGTAAATGTTATAATGATTTAGATTCTTTTGGTTGATATTTCAAAGCTAGTTAATGGACTGGGATAGCCAGATTTTATTAATTTCTCATGCAGCATCAATGTGCAAATACCTTGCTGACAAAGGAAGTATCAGCCTCAATACTTTAGTAAAGATATCTAGATTTTAAATAGATGTGGTCCTTTTTACCTAGAAAATAATCTGATCTAGAGTTAGTATGGCATGTTAAATGTTGGTATTATTAAACATATTAGAGCAGTATGAGCTAGGTTATGTAAAAAACTTTTCTCTGTAGGGAGAACAAAGTGAATTTGGCAGTTATAATCCATTAAATCTGAATGCCTAGCTATGGCTAGTGGTGAGGTTTTGTAGCTTGGGTCTTTAAAGGGACATTTGATGAGGCCTTTTGAAGCCATGGAGAAACCTAAAAGGAAAGATCGGCTTTGGAACAAGTGGTCAAATGGAAATACAGTTTTCAAATGGAGTATAGAATATCTTATATCACTTCACTTCCACCACAGCTTTGAATTCCATATCACAAACACTGTGTATGAGCCTGATTCTCACACTTTTAGCAGAGGGCAATTAACTGCATACCATTGAAGCTTATTTTCAGTCATTAGGGGTAATAAAATGTTTTTCTTCCCTTCCCATTCTCTATTGGGATTTGCATTACGCCACTCAAAATGGGTTGATTTTGCAAGAAAGTTACCAACTCTTTGCAATGGAAAGAAATAGTTTTGAGTTAAGCTGAGTAAATAAATGTTTTTTAAATGCTATGAAATATCATACAACTGTGTTCACCCACAATTGCTCTATGTAATGATTTTAAAAGATATGCTTAGCTGGAACATACTAGGAAACGAAAGTAAAAGAAGACTTATAGGACTCAAATAAGTCTTCAGCTTCAGGAAAAGAAGGGAACTTTTATTTTCTCTGTAGTATAAAATGCTGTTTATCCTTGAAATACCTAAATAGCTTTATTTTTTGATGTGTGACCACTTTTATGCTTGAATGTACAATGATGTTTGAAATCTTCTAGTTATTGTGGTCATTTGTAAGTCTTGCTTAACAAAATATATATAATCTTAATTTTTTTAATCCTCTTCTTCCTCATAGGATTCAAAATGGGTAGAAGAAAAGCAGCTGTTAATCAGAACAAATCAGGAATTGCTAGAGAAGGTATGTGTTCATAGTCTGGAATATTTTCACAATTGCTTCCCTTTATCATAAAAGAAATGGTAAAAGGAAATGGGTGTACTAAGTACTGGAACATCAACATGAAAATTGCTTACTTATTTCTCTTCAGAAACAGAAATTTGGATAAAAAAGTCTAATTAAAGTACCAATATGCTTTTGTACTCTTTGGAAATGGAAGCTTCTCTTTATTGTGGAATTACAAATTGTATAGCGAACAGTAGATCCCAAGCTAGCTGATGTTTCCAGTGTCCAACAAAATACAATCTATAGTATTAAGCATAATGTGGAATCTTGTATTTTGCCAAACAGTTACACAAAGATTATTATTGTCCTGAGCACTAATAAAAGTGCCTGCTCCCTTCAGCCTTCCATTTTTTAAGTTTTTCCACATATTAAGTAATACTGATTGATTTAAGACTATTGTATCATTTTCTGTCCGAGATACTAAGAGATAAACATCCTCATTGTTTTTCATCAATATTGGTGGGAAAGTTAGCGAGTACTTAGGAAGTCAAAGGATTATATTTGTTAATTAGTAGGTCTATATTAATATAATAGGAGTAAGATAACCAAAGAAAAATTCATGACTAAAAGTAGCTACAGTTGGACTTAATTTATTCAGACACTTACATGGGTATTATAAGCATTATAGTATGTTATGCCAGACATCACATTTCTGTTTAGTTTTATACAAATAAAAAGGTCACCCAGTTAAGTTAGACAGTAGACCAAAGCTATTAGTTGGCATAATGAATAGTCAATTTTGAACTTCTATTTTGTCATTGTTAGCACTCCAAAGCGCAAATCTGGAAAATTAAAAAGTAGGTATTAAACCCCCTCCATTACTGTCTTTCGTATGCTGTAAAGAGTAGATGTCCAGTTACACAAAGACAATGAGAACAGTCTACCCAAATGTTAATGTAATCCATTTTCATTCACTTGATTTCAAAAGAAAACTTGTATTGCTTAACTTATTTCGATATAATATTCATACCACTTTTCATACTACTTCCAGATAACTGTTCTAAGAGAACTTTGACCATTTTCTGCTGGCAGTTCTCACAAATACTTTCTGATGTGATGTTCCTTCTTTATCTCCAAGACACAGCCCAACATCTAATGAGAAACTGAAATAATTAGCAGTTTTGTCTAAACTCCTGGCCCGTAACTCTGTACAGTATTTTCCTTTGCTTATGGGGTGTTATGATGCTGTGTTTGTCTCATAGATTTACAGAATGGAACAAGAAGAGCATCAGCTGAAGAATGAAATGCAAGATGCAAAAGACCAGAACGAGCTGTTAGAATTCAGAGTGCTAGAGCTTGAAGTAAGAGATTCTCTCTGTTGCAAACTCTCAAATGGAGCAGAAATTATGTTTGAACCCAAGCTGAAATTCCTGTAAAGATTACTGATGTCTGGTGCATGTTTAAGGGAAGTCACTTAGGTATCTATTTTTTAAATGTTGTATCTTGGGATAATGAAATTGATGCCGCTGCCTTAATATGTTTTGGAGAGAGTGCTCACTAATGTTTATAAAGATGTAATATAGCTAATATATATTGCATATAGTTTGTTTTTCATCTAATAAAATATTTTGTTTTGCAATATTTTGCCTTTTTTATTTGTTTCATTTCCATAACTGCTCCTTTCCTGCATGTAAAATCACTTGGTATGTATACTACAGCCTTGGTTGGCATTGTTTAAATTAACACACCTTCTCACATCTTGCATGCAGCGATCTGACTAAAGATCTGACACATCCATCACATCAATGTATAATTGCTTTTAATTACATTTGTTTAAGCTTGATGATGTTAATATGAAGTAAAATTATCTTAAAAGAACACATTTTGATAGCACCTTTGAAAGAATTTCTCTTACCTGAAATCCATTTTCTGATGGTATAAATGGTCATGTACTGGAAATAATTGGCCTCAGTCAATGAAAAAAGGGAAACAAAAACCCTCTGAGAATGTCAAAGTTGAAGTGGTGAAGCACAAGTAAAACTTCTGTACATGAAAGCAGTCTGTTGCCCTATACTTTGCATTAACGAAGTAACAGATAAATTATTTGTTAATTACAATTTGAACATGTAGCCTGTATCACAGGAGAAAGCAATGGTTCTCATCACCTCGTAAGTGGGGCCCGTGTCAAATTTAGTAATGCTAAACTAGTTGTGTGCGATGCACTGTTGTCACACAGTTGTATTGCCTGATAACACATTGTTCAGTTTTAAAGATCAGCATTCTTAACACCATTTAGAATAAACTCTCCAAGAAACCTGTCATTGTCACTCCTCCATAATTTTCATCACCCAGCACGTTTCACCAAAAATCTTGGCATGTGTAACTTCTCTGATAAAGACAGAAAGGTCGTGTCTTCCTGTTATGTGAACATTCTGCTTTTTGCTGTTGACATTTCTTAATCTTTGTTTTAATCCTTTATCAACCATATATTTTGATGTCATAGCCCATTATATTCAAAATTATTAACTTAGTTTAGTAGAATTTCAGTAAATGTTCAGGAAAATAAACATGCCTTTTAATATACATCTTTTTATTTTATTAAGCAACTGTAAAGTAAAATACCAAACAATTTATCATTTGGATTGGCAGTTACACTAGAAACTGCTTCCTAATGTATAAGTGTTCTTAGAAGTAAAATAATCCAAAAAGTTTTCTTAGGAAACAAAAAAAAAATGCTTCATGAATGTATTTTTCACATGGAAGAATCACATGAAAAATAGCTCAGTGTGATGTGTCGAGTTGTGTCATGTGCCAAATTTTTAAGGATTTGTTTCACAGAATAACAATTCAAGCATTTTTGCATGATTGTAAGAAAAGTGTTTTGTTTTCTTCCCTTAATAGGCAAACATCTAGTCACAAATGTGATGGACAAAGTGAGTGCTTTAGTAAAGTCAGGAATGCTTCTGGTAGTCAGGACAGTATTTTTTGAGAGTGATTGATTACATTCTTTTGGATGAAAATGAGGCCAGAGTAGAAAAGAACCATTTATCATTTAATGCAAGCAAATTGATGTGAATTTAATGCAATAGCAAGCCTCTGGTTTCGGGTTAAAACACCTAGGTCATTTAAACCCATTTCAAAATTACACTGTTAATGCAAATATTTTTTAAAACTGATCCTATGAAGGGGCAAAAATGTATAGGGTATGGAGACTTTTTTTCCCACCTATAGTTTCAAATTAGGTTTAAGCTAGTTAATGAACAAGGGTTGCCATGCTTTCTAACTTGCTTAAGTGAATGGATGCAGCCCGCTTGCCATATCAACTAAAGCACCTAAATTCGTGTTTTAGAAGATGGGCCCATGCATGGTTTGTCATAGGAGCAAAAATGTTTGCAGTAGCTCACTCTCATTGTACTGTCAGAAAGTGAAGCTCTTCTTGCAGTGCTACCTCTTGTAATATGAAGAGGAAAGCTGATTTTCCTCACTTGTGTTCCCGTAGCCAAAGAGAATTCAGAGTAAGACCCAGTGCCTGGGTTGCCCAGAGCCTTCAATCCAGTCATTTTCACAAGCATGTTAAAATTTGACTTAAATAAAATAGCTTATTTATTGTTTCTCTGTATTTCTGCCTTCTGAAGAAATAATAGGTTGGATTTTGAAGAAACACATGAAAGTCAAATAGATGACCTGGATAAGTTTTAGAAATACTATAGTTTTAGATAAGTGGGAATTTAACATTTTTAGTTTTGACGAAAGGATATCATAAGTGTAGCTAGTGTTGCCTTTCAACATGTTCAGACATCCTAGGTTGTGCAGTGAGCAGGACTGGGGGTTTTACATGCTCTAATACAAAGGTTAACTGCAGAGTAAACGAGGAGCAGATGCACAGCCTTAGTTTTATTGAGAAAATCTTCAGGGATAATACTATTCCATGGTAGAGTTTGAATTGTTTTCTGCAGTTTCTTCTTCCTAAACTGTTCTTTGTTCCATGAAAGAAAGCAATAGTTAAATCAACATAAACCTACAGAGTATTTTAGGGCTCCACTCAGTTACTTGGCTGGCATGCCAGGGCTCCTCCATCTGAGTGCCAGTTAACTTTGCAGAAACCGTATGTGCATGGAATCAGTGGCAACTAAAACCATTTTTGTGCTTAGTTAAAGCCAAAATCCTTCAAATACAGTGAAAGTAAGAGGAAATACCATATATTTGGAACACAAATAGGAACCTGTTTTTTTTTTAATGTACGAGTATGTTTTGTAAAGGTGGGAAATAAATGTTTGCATATAATCACGCGTGTTGTTTTTAAACAAAATCTTTCCTCAGGAGAGAGAACGAAGGTCGCCGGCATTTAATCTTCACATAACCACCTTTCCTGAAAACAATGGAAGTGCACTTCAACTGTTCTGTCAACAGGAAGGAATAAAGGTATATGTAGAGCATTAGTAACAGTTGGATGGCCCGGAACCTTTTCAGAACGACCAACCCGATAACCAAACAAGTGGTTTGCCATTTACCAGGGAAGAAAATCTGAAAAAGTACAGTAAGAAAAGGTATTGCTAACTGGGGAAAGGGCTTCATAAGCATATGATCTGGTAGTCTGTCAGGAGTTCATGAAAGAAAATGAAGGCTGGTCAATCAAGGTAATTTGCGTTTAGGGAACTTCTGTAAAAACATACATTGCAGAGAAGAATGTGGATGTTGATGCGATTCATTGTCAGGCATGCTACAATGCTTCATTCTTGGTATTAAATGTTTTCATTTAAGGTCAGAAGTATGATATTGACCTATTGTTTTACACCTAGTGTAGTGAAACACCTGTGTATTTCACTAGTTGAATTAATATGCTGAAGTTATTTGCCTAGGCTAGGGCCTTGAAGCATGAAGTGCCTGATCCAAAACTCATTCGAATAGGTGAGACTTTGTCATTGGAGATCAAGCATGCAATAAACATCAGGCTCTTACTTGGTTAGCTTCTGCTATGAGGAAGCAAGGATTACTCTTTTCACTTCTGTTCTGCCTTGAATGTCTAGCTGTACAAATGGATTTGCATACTGGTCCACTTAAGACTGAATTCAGGCTTCCTTTGTTAGTAAAGTTGCACGACAGGTGACGGTAACTTTTCTATGAGTAACTGAACTGGAATATCTCTATATGTGTTACACTATGGCACTCACCAGTAATTTATGCTTGTGTTTGTAATTGTGTTTACAAGTCCTCATATAGAAGGCTTGTTTCTGTTCGGTGCCTTAATAAGCAGAATACTATCTGTAGTGGAGATAAAATGAAATTGTAGGTTGCATATCGTTAGGGAGCTGAGTAGTTTAAAGGAAAAAAATTATAATTTGATTCTTACCTACAGGTTTGCTTGGGTAGTCATTTCCCAGACCACAGCAAGGGCCATCAGCTAGCCTATTACCTTTCACACAGAGCCTCCATGGGATGCCAGACCTGCTTTTTACCTTATCTGTTCTTTGAATTTGCATGCTGGCTCTAGCAGGTACAGCTTACCGCCATCTAGAATTCATATTGTTTTCCACCGTCTTCTGTTGCAATTCTGAAGAGGTGGTTTTGTCAATCTGCATTTCCGTTCACTTACCTGGAAGCATGGGCAGTCACCTAATTTCAGTCATACTGAAATTGCGGACTTTGTATATGTTTTGTGTGTCTTTCAAAATTGTTAGCCTTCAGT
Source organism: Falco cherrug (assembly GCF_023634085.1). Taxonomy (NCBI): domain Eukaryota; kingdom Metazoa; phylum Chordata; class Aves; order Falconiformes; family Falconidae; genus Falco; species Falco cherrug. Next base: position 51,770,088 of record NC_073697.1, read on the forward strand.
CACAAATTAGATTCTAGAATAATGCAAAATCTGATTTGGTTTCTAACTCTTACTTTATGCTTCCTCATGGAATTAAATGAATTAGAATGAGTATTTCTGGCTCAATAGGTGCAAGAACTTGCACACCTTACTGAATTCCATTCTTCACTAGTGTAACTGAGCAGCTAAAGACATTTCCATTCAATATTGTCAGTGCTGGTCATAACCAATAGTTTTGTTTTTAACACTGGTCCAAACACAAGTGTGTGTTAAGCTCCTCACCATTCCAAAATTAGTGATGTGCACTGTTTAATAGCTAATGTAACATTTGGAGACACTGCTGAAGTGTTTGGGAAGAGAGGGAGGGAAATTCTCAGGATAGACCAACTTGGACAGAACACATTATTCCTTTTTTAGAGCCAGGATGAACTAACCGGTAGATTCTCTCCCACATCTGTGTCTGGTCTTCAGGAAATCTTTCATTTCTTACTAAGCCTTGCTCACTGGAGTCTGTTGAGGTACAGTCATGAGCAATTATATTCTGGTGTAGCTATGTAATTTGCAAGCATAGCTAATTTAGCTTTAAAAAATTTTAAAGATTGATCACCCTGCCTACCAACATAATACAGCTGCACAACAGACAGATGCAAACCAGCATGTTACCTCCTGTAAGTAATGACAGTAGTGAGCCAGGGCACAGGTCTGTGAAATGTTGACTTAAGAAGGGCTGAATATGCGAAGCTGAGGTGCCAGCGTTTACCAAGGCTACCTTGCTTTTCACATGGGTATTAAGCATTTCGGACTAAGATGAACGGGTCTTTGCCCACGCTCTCAAGCCTTCAAAGCTTCAAATAGTGTAGCTGCATATGAGCTGTCAATGGGAATGATCCCTGGTCCACACTAACTTGTCGACCATGTCCGGGTTAATTCAGGAGAATGCAATTAGTGCAGGTTAAACAATTCCATGAAGCTTTCCAACAACTTTTTTAAAGCAGAAAACAGAGTTCCAGGGCCTGGGGATGGACCTTGGCCCTTGGCACTGTGTAAAATACAAACATCATATGAACTTATTCCTCTCTCTTTTTCTTTTTCTTTTTCTTCTTTTCTTCTTCTTTTTTTTTTTTTTTTTTTTTTTTTTTTTTTGTATGAGAGGAGTGCTTTTCTTGATTTCAGTGTCTGGACCTTAGTAAGGATGGGTTGTTCTCTTCTTTTTGTGGATCTGGGGGCTGACTGGCAGAGGATCATGTCTTTCTGCTCACGAAGGTTGTGAGCTGATAGCATTTGGAATCCTAGTGATAGTGTTCAGCCCACCACGTATATTCCCTCCTAACATTGTAAGGCTGATTTGAAACTCCGTGCTTTTGTTTGACAAAGAAAATAAAACCCAAACCACTCAGCAAACCTTCTTAGCAATTATTTCATTCATGCTCTCTGTCCTTTTATCTTCTGTAGCTTGATGTACTTGATGCTGTGCTCCAAACAAACAGGGAAAACAGTCCTTTAAGCCTGTTTATCAGTTTTGATCTGTCATCTCCTGCATCAATGGGATGATAAATATGAATGGTTCAGGAACATTCTGCCCTTATACGCAGACATCCCGGTTGCTTGCTATAACCAAGAGTGACATTTGATTTGGCCTCTGAAAGTATCAGTGACACTTTTGTAATTGTGATGCAAAACTAAGGTTTCACTTGCTTACGTTTCAAGTCTCTTTGCATGCAGAAATGAAGAGAGGGTACATAAAATGTAGCATATAAAAACTGTTTCTCGCCGACTTTATGAAAAATAAGTGTTGAACATCTTTTTCAGGATGTGAATATATCTGAACTTATGAAGAAGCTAGATATTCTTGGAGATAATGGGGTAACAAAGTTTTAATTTCAAATATACCTCTAGTTTTATGGTTATTTTAAAGCACGGGGTTTGTTTGTTTTTTCCCCACAACAGAAAATAACATTCAAGAAAATGCACAGGGTGATTTTTATATGCCTATTTTTGCATGAGCAACATGAATGGTTAAGTATTACTTTTACAAACTTAAAAGAAAGTCTTCTGGGTAAAGTGATGCTATTGCAAAGTATTTTCTCAAGTATGCAAAGTATTTTCTCAAGATGAGATTTGATCTTGGCTGAATGACATGAGAAAAAGGCACTGTAGTAGGCAGAGGGAAAAGATACAAAACAGGGGAGAAAAATAAGGAAGTCAAAGTGAGACCTCTTGAGTAGTAACAATAGCATCTGACAGTGTGAAGGTTGCCTCTGCCAGGGGTAGATTTTCTGAGAGAAAGGGCAAGGATAACTAACTGGTTCACTTTCTTGCCCTGTATTGCCAAATACAGTATAAAATCTTGGTCATGCAGTTGGGGCAAAAACGTTGGTGGAGTTAGGATCAGTTTATAGGTAGCTTTAACAGTTTGAGGTCTCTATAATGCTAGCTTTAAGCTCTAGATTTGCCTTTTATGTTGAAAGTTCTGTGGAGGTTTCTGTGGTACTTTGTCTGCATTTGTTTTGTTAATAGGAAATCTAGCTCTGTAGTGCATGAGGGGGGGATTAACTTGCTGCAGGGCTATAGTCCAGTGAACAGGTATTTTTCTGGCTAGGAATGAAAAAAAAGACATTTCAAAATCTCTGACAGAAACCACTTAATTTTCACTGAATAATGAACTGTTGCAAAAGTGTTGTGGGGACTGGTGTACTAAAATAGAGTGGAGACTAAGTACCCTTGCTTTAGCTTTTAATACTTTCAATCATAGGACCCTTTTTGGTCACGCTTATAAAATTTTAAATGTTATAGTTGATTTATTCTTTATAGTTAAAATTTATGGCTTGTGTTAAAGGAAGGATTTCCAATCCAATTTAAAATGCGTCTTTTTTTTATTTTAGAATTTGAGAAACGAAGAACAGGTTGCAATAATCCAAGCTGGGACTGTGCTTTCGCTCTGTGAAAAGGTAGAATTCAGTAAAGATTTTTGTCTGCCTAAAGACTCATCATGCCTTCTAAGATATCACATAACTTTGCCAGGGAAGCATGGCTTTTCTGTTCAAGTCATCTGGACTGGAGCATGTATTCGTCCTTACATGACTGTTGGGATTGTGATGTGTTGAGGTCAAACCAAACTTAAAAATAAATCAAATTTAAAAATAAAAACATGTTTTGGAGATATTCCCTTAACATGAAGTACCAAAAAGCCACTTAAAAGGGACTTCATTCTCAGAAATGCCAGTGTCCTCAGCTCTCTGGGAGCTTTGCTGTGAAGTGCTAAGTCATACCACCCTGGTGCATCTTGGGCTCATATTTATGAGCCAAAAAGCTCCAGGTGGTCTGTAGTCCTTTTTTCTGTAAGTTAGCTGGCATAGATAGCATAAAAGTAGTTTGTATAAGATAGGTAATCAGTCAGGTTGCTCAGTTCTGCATGGCTAGTTCTTTACTTCTCCAATTATGGAGAGAAAATAATCTGTGTATGAGTAAAGGTGATGTTTAGAACTAAGACTCACCTTTTTCTCTGAAGAAGCTTTGTCCTTTTCATGGGCTTCTATTAAATTGTTCCTAGATGCATTCTTGAAAGTCAGAATCAGAACTTTAAAATTAAAATTTGAGCATTTTCTAATAAATGCTTTAATTGGTATAATTTTGATAACCTACTTAACTAAATATCTTAACGTAGATAATCTAAATTAAGTAATTTAATAATCATTGATTTAAGTGAGTAATTGCTATAAGCAAAATACTAAAAAGGAAAAGTGCTAAAATTCATATGCTTTTCATTACATTATTGAATTATAGAATTAAAAAGAAGAGGTGATGATCATAGCCCTTTACATCCACTAAGGAAAGTGGAAGAACCCCAGTACACAGGGCTAAGACAGAGCAAAGCTGGCCAGACTTTTGGGACTGGATTGGTTTATTATTGCTCAAGTAAATTAGTGTTTATGCAAAAAAAGTACCACTGGAATTAGAAGGCTTGTTTAATTTGTGCCAGTGATGCAGAATAAAACATACATTTTGTAATCTACAAATTATTTCCATTAGTTACTGATCACAGCAATAAGGAATTGGAAGCTTTGTCAACTGAAATAATTCCTTAAATGAATAGAAACATACAATTACAATAGAGATTTTATTTATGCTGAAGTTGATCTATAATTTCATTTCTCTTTTTTTTTCTCTCTCTTTTTGGCCATAGTTCCTAGTTTATTTTAACAGATTTTTGATTTTTGTGGTCTTATCAGGTGATATGGTTATTACAGAAAGTGAACACTCCATCAGAAAGATGGAGGGATATTTTAGTTTTAACTTGTATAGATAAATAGACAGCATTTAAAGAATGAGATGAGAGTGTGTTATGTATGGACTTTATCCATTTTGGGCCACTTTAGTGAAGTGCCTCACAGTAATAAGTACAAGCTGGTAACAGAGGGTACTCTAAGAAGCATGAAACATTTTCCTCTTTTTCATGGTGCACATTTGAGGTACAGGCTAATCAAGTGGCTCTGATTTTCTCAATAACAGAAGGCACTATCCTTGTCCAAAGTTTAGTAAGACAAAGAATAACAGAAAACACTCTTATGCTGTCCTTAAGAAAACAAACATGATACGTGCTTTGTAATACCATGTTTTACATCACAGACAAAATCAGGCAAAATCTGATAAGTAAGACTGGGTGATTGTTTTAATGTAAGTTCTGTTGGGTGCATACACTGAGTTTAGATTAAACAAAATATAAAGCAACTCCACTGCCTTCTCCAGTGTAATGCAACCATTTCAGATGTCCCTCTAAATACAGGCCAGACAGCTTCCCATGTGTATTCCTGTAGTTTTTAATTACAGGAAACTATCATATATAATAATCTCATGTGATCTTTTGTGAAGAAATGGCACTACAGGTATAGATGCGCTAGTTATAGTCACATGTGCTTATTTATCACACTCATTGTTTATTTAGATCAAATCTGTTATACCCAGGCACTGGAAGTGATCCTTTGAAATCAAGCTGCCAGGCAAGGAAGGTTTCTGGGTTTTGCTGGCACAATTCCAGAAGCTTATTTTGAATGCTACAGCTGATTACCACTCCTAAATACACGGCTGTCTCTTCTGTGCCCCTGGATTCCAGAAAGGCTTATAGGCATAGGAAGATTGGAATCAACATTTAGTCTTGCATATCATCCATACCTTCAAAAATTTTTGACCTCTAATGTTTGCAGATAACCCTTTCATCTGCAAATATTGAGGGTAGCTGTGAGAGATACTGAGGACTCCCATTCCTATTGATTTCAAGGGATCAGAATGCTCACTGTCTCACTGAATCCTTTATCAGTGGTGAGGCTTCCCTTAGGAGTATCTTCAGTCTGTCACCTTCAAAATGAAGAAAACAAAGATGATGAAAACAGAATCACTGGGGAATACGGTGTTCCTCTTCACTTTTATCAGCTCTGCACAAAGCTAAACCTACTAACTAGATAAAAGAAGTTGCCCTTCTAATCCACCAGCCTCTTAAATAGTTGAAGGTCCAAAAAGGATAAAGTAGTGTGTACATGTTTTGCTTATTTGTAAATTATGTTTGCAGATTTCCTATCTAAATCTTTGGGAAAAAATGGATATGTCATTAATTCCTTTGAGGCTGAGCCCCAATGAATGCACCAAAACCCTAAATGTGTAAATCATTCTCTCTGTAAGCCAGTCTTTGATCCTTATTGTGGACCATAAGGAAATTCAGAACTGAGCATTCCCATCCGTTATGATAATCTTAAATGCTGAATATTAATATAATGCTAGTGATGGTTAGTAATTAACCAAGAGCCTTCTATCCATGCATTTAGCTATTACAGTATGTAATTTTACCTTTGGAATGCAATGACCATTCTTCTTCATTCTAGTTGTTTTGTTTATGAGCAGAATGGTAATGGATTCATGGTAGCAACTGCATGACCTTCAAGCTGTCTGTCCATTTTATTGTTCCCTTTATATTAGTAATGTTTTAGAAGTGAGCTTCCTCCCACAAAGGGTGCAGCAAACTCCAAAATAAAGGATCAAGTTTGCTGCCTTGTCTTTTGTTTAAATCGCCATCTGAAAAAATGCAGGACTGACACCCTGAGGTCATATGATGGTTTTGCAAATCATACCAACAAGCAATAGGTATACCAAGTTGGAAACGGGTTGATTTTGCATTCTTGGGCCAAGTCTGGTTTATATTTTGAACTTTACAGGGAGAAAACCCTTCAATTTATTGTAGGAAAACAACCTCCACTTGTTAGTCTTTGGTACGTTTCTGTGGTCCTCTATTCTGCCTGTGTTTTCACAACCTGTTTATTCATGTGTAACTTCAAAGTGAGTAGGTAGTAAGCGGAAAGCATATGGCTGGGAGTGTTAGCAACAAACTTGCAAAATGTTTAGTGCAAATATTTCAAAACCTCTGTGTTTTTAATATTTTTTTTTCCTCTTCACACTGCTGTGTTCATGTAGTGGTTAAAACAAATAGAGGGGACAGAAGCTGCACTGACACAGAAGATGTTAGACCTGGAGAACGAAAAGGTAAGGAACAGTGACTAAAGTTATAATTCATTTAGCTAAAAAGGGAATGTATATAAACTTCATCACAGGTTGATTTGATGCCTTTCTCTGCTTAACAGAGATTGCTTCATGGTAAAATAGGGAAGCAGTTTCTAGAATGATTTATTGCCTGTATTCTTTGGGGTGGGACAGAACTGACAAATCTACATAGAACAAAAATAGCATAATATATACAAATGAGGATATGAAGGCATAACTTTACAGAGCATATTAACCAAACAGTGTGAAACTGTCTTTGTGCTTTCTGTGTATTAATTTGTCTGGCAACAGCATCGTCTTTTTAATTTTGGGGTCACCTTAGCAGAATTGTCAAGAATATTCCTTTACTCTCTGGTATTCAGCTTCTACACAAGTTGTAAAGACCTCTTACTCCAGATGACCTTTCTTGCCCCAAGGCCTTCATGCTTAAAGACAGAATGTTTTCTCAAAAGCAGTTCTGTCTTGCATAACAAACTCAGTGCAATACTGACCTTATTTCTCCATATGTTGGACAAAGAGTTTTGGAATGAGTGTTCAGTTTTATTGGTTTACCATGCCTGCTGTGCTTCTCATCTTCAAATGGCTTTACAAACAACTGATTAATCCTCGCCACACCTTTTACAGGTAGCTAAGTAATTAGCATTACTTTCATCTTAAAGAATGGGAAACTGAGACAGGGAGGTTAAGTGATTTGCCCAGGGCCACTGAAGAAGTGTGTATTTGGGCCACAATGAAAAAAGAAGTGCTCCGACTGTGTCCTCTGTTGAGTGTAGCTTATCATACTGGTTGTACTTTAACATAGATATGATCCTTTCCACATCTGGTATTTCTTTAACTTTTGTTATGGAAAAATGCAAAGGTTTCTGAAAGGGAAAGTGCCCACAAATACTAGATTCTTTCATAAAAGGAACTGGAAAACAATACTTTCTTTCTAACTTGGTTTGTTATTTTCCCACTGCCTGTGATGTTTTCAAGTTTTACTCTGGATAGCCCTATATCTATTTCTTTAGCATAGCAGGCTGACATATTCTGCATTGTCAATGACTGACTCAATTGTGAAATGAGTTTAGAAATAATATTCTCGCATGACACTTTCAGAAGGGATGAGCACTGGTTTAGTTGTCCTTGGAACCCATGTTAAGAGTCTGAGGTCCTGTTCTCATCTCCTTCCCTCTTGCTTTTTGTGGCTAGCTTTTACAATAGCTTTTGGAGAAGCAACATGATCAAGGTATCTGCATTGCTATTCTGGAATCTGTTGGTGGCTCTGATGCTCTCTACAGTCTTGGGCAAGTCAATCTGCTTCTCTGGTGTCAGGCACCTGCAAGCTCTTTAGGACCAGGCACGTCCTTTACCATGCATTATGCAGTGCACAGTGGTGTTGCATCTTGTATAGCTGTTACTGTAATCCAAATAAGAAAATAATGCCACCTGGGTAGTGAGGGTGGGATTCAGTTGCATAAACATGATGTCTAATGCTGTATTACATTCTTCAGAGTTCTGGAGATATCCACAAGGGGGTGTGAAATATATTCTATAGGACCAGCTGGAGATCCTTGCCCTTCTGGGCCAGCAGCTGAAGTAGCACGCTCTAGCATGGCTATAATAGCAATAGGCGACCATATGTCAGGTAACTGAATTCCAGCCCTGAGATCGAAGCCTGACTTAAACTTTGGTTCTAAATTCAATATTAATTCATAAGTAATTAAAAAACCTCCAAGTTTAAAAAAAAAACCCCAAACAACTGAACAGTAAATATTATAGTTCTTATACAGAGAACAAATAGCGGCTTATTCCTCTGAGTCCTTTCATATTGGTTGTATGTGTTGCTGCTGCCACCAATTATAAGTCGTTCTTAACAAACGGGAGGTCATCTGAAGTTGTTCTGTGCTCTGAGCCCCTCCCAAGCATTAATTCACTGATCAGAATGGATTTGTTTTAAACCAGATGTTTGGAGTGAAAATTCATCATCATGGTTCATGCCTAGGCAAAGTCTGTGCCAGTGCTACATTGACAGCGGACAGAAAAACTGCCCGAAATCCACATGTATGTCTGAAAGTAAAATTCAGCCAAGTAAGTGACTTTGAGGCAATCCAACATCCAATAACACTCACCAGACCAGCAACATTTGATTTTTTTATATTGTAATAAAAGCTGCAATTAATCATCTCAACAACCTCATGTATTTACTTTGACATTTATTCTATACGTTGAGGAAATGCAAGTTTGGTGAATAGAAAAAAGAATGATGGAAAATTTTGAATTCAATCAAAGAGTTCCTCTGCTTTCTTTTTTTTGAGCATGAAAACCTGCCTTGAAAAAAAAGATAATAAAATCAAGTAACTGGTTTATGTTCGACTAACTGTCATCCAAAACACTCTAAAATCATATTTTACAAGAGCGCTGTCACCAGTCAGTACTCACTTGACTATTCAGACAACCATAAAAATGTCCGCAACTTTCTTGCAACATCATGCTTCTGGATACTGAGTTCCACTGAAATCCCAGCCTGTGTTTTATATATGTCTGTGTGTATATATATATAAAAATATAAAACAAAAGCAAAAATTGCCTGTAAATCCTAGGTGTCTTGAAAACTTCTTCAGCTACTCACTTAACCTCTCTGGGTATCACTTGACCCATTTCAAATTGACTTCCCAACCTTCACAAGTGGAGAACTGAGTTTTTTAGTTCTGCTTCAGTAATGCGTCAGGGAATGCTGCTGCAGAACCCAGCTGCAGCCTTGCCTGTTCTCCTTTCCTCCCTAGAACAGACAGATTAGAGTTTGCCCCGTGATTTCCTTAAGGGTATAGGCTGGATATGTTCAGAATATAGTGTGCCCTCAGCTGTGTTTCTCTCTCCTGTCCCGCAGCCCGCTCTGTGTAAGTTATTACTGTGGGGTCACATGCACGCACATTCCTGCAAACCTTCTAGCTGTCGTGTGCACATCTGTCAGGTCAGGGCAGGTTTGTACACTGGTGTAGAGGTCAGTGATTGCTAGGTACAACTTGTTAATATGATACACGTATTTTTAAGTGCTAACGTTGTAAACGTGATATCCCAAATATCCTTAGGATGAATGTGGTCATTGGCTATAGATTTTCTTTTGCTTTCAAGTGGAAAGCTCACGTAAAAATGATGGCATTTATGATTTTTCATGAATTAGGATAAAGAACAAACACTCCCTTGTTTTTATTATTGCTCAGGACCTGTTCAGTAAACAGAAGGGTTATTTAGAGGAAGAACTCGACTACAGGAAACAAGCTCTGGACCAGGCATACATGGTAGGAAAAGAACAGTCATTAAATTTTCATATTTGAACAGATTTGATAAAATACAGTTGTTGGGATTTTTTCTTGTAATTATAAATAGGGTTCATTTTTAATTGATTTCTTTTTCTGCCAGAATAGGAAATCTGATATCACTTAATGGGAGACTTAGGAAATGGATTATAGTCTTCGGAAGTGTAACGTTTTTGCATTGCATTCTTTATTCTGAAATATGTGAACATCTCATTAGCACATCTGGAATGGGAAGAACTGGTTTATGTGTGCACAAAACCATGACTGGTAAAACACCCCAGAAATTACTTTAGAACTTCTCTGATATTTCTTTTCCCTAAGCATTTGTAAATATCACTGCTGCTAACCTATCCTAAATTGGCAATGCCTTTTCTTCCTATTCAATTCCTTCGTGTGCGCTCCTATCCAACCTTATCCTTCCCAGTTTTCAAGAGGGAAGCTGCAACCTTGCCTTCTCTCAGGCTAAGCAACAATTAGGAATTATCTAGGAACTGGTAAAAATGAACCCCCAACTGTGTTAATAGCGAGACTTCAGAAAATCAAAATATAATGGCCTGAAGAATTATTTATACATTGTAAATATTTCTGTTGGGGAAAATGTTTTCAGAAAAAAGGCAAGGTCTAGTGCTCAGAGCAGATAACAGAGATAAAAGCAAGCAGGTTCTATTTCTAGCACTGTGACCTTGGGCAAGCCATTTAACCTCTCTGTGCAGCTGTTTCTGCATCCCTAATATGGATGGAATTACCTACCTCACAAAGGTGTTATGACGGCTAAAGGGATGTTGTCAGATGTTCCTGATGCAAATATCATCAGTCTAGATGCTGGTTTTTAATAGGATCATGTTAACCCCAGTAGTCAAGGAAACCCTGCCATGATTCCTTGCTTTCTTTACTCTTGGGAATCCAGTTCTCCATGTGGATGTGAAGTTCTGCTGTGCTGTCTGCTTTGCAGAGTGCTGCAGCCTCAGTCAGCGCATGAGAATCTGGTTAGGAGTCTGGCAAATGGCAAGACATTGATGAGGGATTAGAGTATACAAGTGTGCAAAGGTTCCCCTTTTCATTGCTTATGGCAACTTGGAACTAAGCCAGTGACGCAGACTGAGCAGGGGATGACATGACAGGAGGGGAGAGGGAGACACTAAGATTTCTGTTGTTCACGGTTCTCTCCGTGGGCCTTTTATTTTATAGGGTGGCTTAACAATTCAGTTGCAGTTGAAGGGAAGTTGTTAGTTTGCATTAATTTTGTAACGTTCAGCATCAGGAATTGGGGTTATATCACATATTGAACGCAGACCTGTCATCTGAATCTTCCCTAAATAGAAGAAATCAATCATTTACTAGAATGGGAACCATCGCCTGGGTGTAAGTCAGGAGTAAGTAAGGAGGCTACATGCACTCTGTGTGGAATGCTCCTCACTGCTCACAACTGCCACTTTCTGTCTACCTGTCTGTGTCTGTCCTTCCCTCCTGCCAAAGGCTTCGCTTGCTAGCCTTCTCCTCTAGCTGTTGGTGGGGCGTTTGCTTGCTGGATTCAAATGGCAGCCTGTCTGTATGTGATTTGGGTTGCATTAGAAAATCCAGGAGCTGGAAGCCACGCTGTATAATGCCCTGCAGCAGGACCCAGGAAGGCGAGCGAGCGAGTCGCTGACTGAAGCCCAGAGGGAGGACCTGCGAGCGGCAGTGGAGAAGGTGCGGCGGCAGATCCTGAGGCAGAGCCGTGAGTTTGACAGCCAGATCTTGCACGAGCGAATGGAGTTGCTGCAGCAAGCCCAGCAGGTAATCCCGCGTCTCTCCCCTCCCGCTCCGTGTTACCTCTGTGGTTGCCACCACTGCCCGTACAACAGCATCACTTCACCCTCACCCCATTGAGTTACACTGAGTCTGTTCTTTGTATTGCTGCCGTGTCAAGGGGACAAGCGGTGTTGGGACCCGGTTGTGCTGGGCATGGTACACACGCAAAATGAGTCACTGTCTCACTACAAGGTCCTGTTGCACAACCTGTTCACTGTGTGTACAACCACACAGTCTTCCACAGGGCTCCAAGAGAGCTTGCTGCAAGTTTAAGGCCTAAATTAGAAAAAGCCGGAATGGGAGGTTTTAAGAGTGTGACACTAGGAAAAGAGAAAAGGCAGAAGGAGTAGTTACAGGAATCCAAGTTTTTTATACTCCCCGCCCCCACCTTTTTATTTCTTGTAGCTATTTGTGACATCTTTTAAACAACAACAAAAAGAGGCAGTCATAGGAAGTCTCTGAAGAGGCCATTTTAAAAACTTCAGGTCTTTAGTTCAAAAAAGCCTTGTCTGTCTAAACCACTTCCTTAAGGACAAATATTGACATCTTGAGTTCAGGCAAGGTCCTGGCCTATGGAAGCACAGGGATTATTGACTCTTGGTAAGATTGCTAGTTTTTCTGTGCAAATATTCAGGGAGAGAAGAGAGCTGCATGTCTCAGGGTGTTATTCCAGCAGGAATAATTGTTCGTAAGGATTTTGGTTCCTCTTTAAAGTAGCCTCTGGAAGTTGCAGCCAGATGTCCTAGATCTTGAAGACTGCTCTCCAGTTGTTCTGGCTACTTTCTGTGCAAATCTGGAATCACATATTGTAAATGCCAAACCGTGCTGTGGAGATGTTGTTGCTATTTTGGATGCTGGTTCTAGGGCAAGAACCGCACTGAGCTTAGTTCAAGCCTCTCTCTGTCCAGGTTGGCTTTGTAGATTAATATAGACCACAACTGATATAATGTACTGACCCAGCACTGTTGTGATCATCTCCTGTCATCCTGCAGAGTTAAGAGCAGGTGCTACTGTTGAGAGCTGAACTCTGACTCCCTAGAAGTCTCCTTTCTCTTACTCCTGTGCTATGTTCCCTTGGATTGGAACATGAAACATTGAGATCAGGAGAGGAATTTGTTTTTAATGGGTGTCAGATCAGCAATGGTGTACAGAAAGCCAGAGAAAGTAGGCACAAGCTGATGCTACAAGTGTTTGAAAGAGAGTAAATATATGAAATTTGGTATTGTCTAGCCATTCTTGGCTAGGACCTTTTTGTAACCCTTGTTGTAGTGTGTTTTGGGGGAACACCTGAGCAGAGCTTCTGATTTAGGCGCATATAATATTAGCAAGAAGGAAGGAAAAATAGGAGTAGGCTTGAAGAGTGTAACAGTTGTTCCTGAGGACTCGAAATCCATACTATGTGCATATTAAGGGTTTAATCTGGACTATGTTCCATTTGGTCCCATGGCCTGCTCACTATTAGGCAAAGCACTTTAGGTGCACATCTGGAGCAGATCTTCAGTTTGAATCCAATTCCTGTACTGAGAGATTGCTCCACAACTTAGTTAAATATAGTGAGTTTGGAAGAAAACTCCGGCTCTGAACAAAAATGCTAACCTAAACATGGCCTCGTTAGCCATGGATGTTTATGTACCTGTCTCCAGGTCCATTTTATAGTGTGTCATTATTTTAGTGTTGTGCCCATCTCATTAGACACGCTAATGTTACAGCCCTGCAGGACATGTTAAAGTGAATTCTACTGCTTAATAAGGAGCTAAGTATTTCAGTCATCTATTTTTAACCCCCCATAGTAGACAGGAAAAACAAAGGCAAAGATGATAGTTAACTTGCCTGGAGTATGGGAGATTAACAGATTGCATTTGAAATCCTTTACTCAGATTGTTCTCAGTTGTTAAGTCTTGAAGGTTGTATTTGTGGGTCCTTATGGGACCAGTGGTCAACACCAATAACCTAGTAGTTCTATGCAAATATCCACGACTTAAAAACAAGAAAACAAAAAACAACCCTAGGAGGGATCAGTAGTGTCAGGGCTAATTCTCATGGGATTGCATTCATCTACACTAGCAGATGACAGAAGCTGAATGCTGCACAAATGGAACCATACTTGTGTTGGCAGACTCCTAATGTATGGATGAAGGTGCTCAAAGTATAGTACATCCCTAGATGCTCTATTAAATTAATCCCCTCTTTTACTGATATATTTATGGCTACCGAGAGGTTTTGCTGACATTGTGACATTAGCAAACACCATTACACTTTATTCCAGGAAAACTGTAGTCTAGACCTGGCCATATCTGTGCAGTCTGCAGTGCCTTTGTGGTATGCACGGCACTTCTGACTCTGCTGAAGCAGAGGCTAAAGAGAATGGTAAGACAGCGTGATGGTTCTTCCAGACTTAATACAGAATGTTCTCGTTGCAAACACTATCAACTTCCCCTGAAACAGAAACCATGTATTAAAGACTCCAAACTCTCTGAAACTCTGGAAGCTTGATCACTTCCAGAAGGCCTGTTTCTTTGCTTCCGTTACCTTATGGTCTGCCTGATACAAGGGCTTCAAAAGAACAACTCTGCTTATCCTGGCAGGCTGGCTACAGCCTTCTCTGGGTCAGAGTTTCTGTGTCAGACATACAAGAGTGGGGGTCCAAGAAGATCTGATGATGGAGAAGGAGGAGTTCTCTCCTGCGTGCAAGTGATCCTTGGCCATACTGGAGGATGCAGAAGTGGCAATGCATGGGATGAACACTGCAGGTGGATCTGCAGGGTTTCATTGCAGGTGAACTGCTTCGTGTAGGGACTTTCAGGATTTAGCTTGTGAGATGCTGGTGTTACAGAGCTGATAAATGTTCTTCCTGGGGAATGTACTGTCTGAAAGAGACAGGAACGTGCATAAGAAAGTGGGTAAACTGCTGTCCAAATGTGAGCCTCTGCTGCTTCGTGTGTGCTGCTTTGTCCAGATATAAAGCCTTAGTTCCCAGCCACTGGGTATTGACTTTGTTCCAATTAAATAAATGCATTTTAGGATGTTAGGCCCTGTTCTACATTGGTAGGTCTGTTCATCTTGGGCAGTATAGCCCCCCATTATTAATGTTCATTAGTATATAAATGGAACCACTCATGTATACCTATTGTGTGTTAAGGAAACCAAGCCTCTGTGGAGCCCAATTAGACAGACTGTGTGATTAGATCTGCTTGCTAAGGCATACCACGCTGTTATTAAACCCAGAGTGCAACATGCAGGTCTAGGGGACAGATCCGCAGCTAAAACATATTCACAGTACTCCCCTGAAGTCAGAGAAGATGCTTTGATTTACACCATCCTCTCTATTTGGAGGAAGCAAAATATATATTTTAATTAAAAATCTGTCCTGAGCAGCTTGTGATACTTGCTTCTAGCCATAGGGTATGTGCAGTTCAACTGCCGTTCCTGTATATATTGCCATCAAAAATGTCTCGTTGTGCTACACTGTTATTATAAGCTTTTGTAAATCAATGTCTGGTTTATTTTTAGCAGGACTTCATTTAAAAGTAACATTTGTGATCTAATCACTGCAGTGGCATGACTTTTGTGCATTTTGGAAAATGTGAAGATTATTACTATCGAGTTCTGTTAAGAAGGGTAATCCATATCTCCCACGTGATAAACCATTTCTACAGAGAGAGAAAAATGCATTGGTGTAGCTACAAAAACCATCTCTGAGAAAAAATATTTCAAGCAGAGCAATACAATGTGTTTCTAAAGTAGTGATATCAATTTCTTAATTAAGCAAACTAAGAAGAAATAAAAAACAAACCAAAAAACAACAGAAAGAATCCACACAGCATCATAGTTAATCGTAATCTGCTGGAATTAATAAATTTCTACATGTCAGGTTATGCTTTATGTAAACCAGATGTGATCTAACTTGAAATATATTCCTGTTGATTTGACTGTAGCTCCTTTTAGAGTAAGAAACTGAGGAAAGTAATCAGAACCAAGCTTTAAATTATGATAGATCAATTCAAATTGCACTGTTGGCAGTATTCAAACACGAGGAAAATTATGATAGAAATAGAATGTATTCTGATTTCATTTTAAGTTATTTTAAATACAAAGAGAAGCTAGAAAATCCTTGAAGGACAGCAGATTGACACAAACTCAGTTCCAAAAACAATTGCTGCCAATCAGAAGGGATATGAGAGACAGATTTTATTAATGTAATCTGATGGTTTCCCTGAGCAGTCTTATATTTGTATAAAAATGTAAGAAAAAAATGCAAAAGATGTGTTAGTTCATTGTGGCATCAAAAAGTGTGAAACTTTTTTTCCCTCCAAGTTGCCCTGTTGTACTGTACTAAGCTGGGGGTGTTTTATTATAACTTGGGTTAGAATATTCTTGAACTCAGTTTTACAGAGTAAACCAAACCATTGCTTCAGTTCTAGATGAGAATATAATACATCTGTGGAATGTTGAAGACATCCAAATTTCCACACTAGATAGCTGGAATATAGCTGTAAATATTTTAACTATGTTTTCTTTAAACTATAGCATTTACTCCTGTGACCAAGTTGGATTAATCATTGTCATAAGAGCAGAAATTGCTACTTTATTTGCATATTTTACTAGAAGAAGACATAGGACAATCCTTTGACAATAACTCAAAATTGACCTCTATATGTCACTGCTGTAAAGAAGGATTCACTGCAAATGCAATGCCTCAGGCACTTTTTTTCATGGAGACCAAGGAAGAGGCAGAAGCAGTGATGTCTTTTTTTTCGTCCGGAAATGTCAAAATATAAATATATCTTGAAGTCCAGAAACACCAAACTAATTTCCTTTATTCCTTTTTTCTTCCTGGCTTCCTAAGTTTCTTCATTCCTTTTTTTTCTGACCTGAAGAGCTAAGTTCTCACTGCTTGAAGGTCAAACAAAGCTATAGTGGATGACGTTCCTCCATGAGTTCTCCCTGCTCTCTCGTTGGTAGGACACCCTTTTCACACTGGGAGAGTTGTTTGTTTACAAATCCATAAGGCTGGATGCCACCACATCTATAAGATCATATTGGCTCAGCCATTTGGAATACATATGTTTTTGTTGTGGTTTATTTCCTGAAAAGCTTCATTTAAAAAAAAAAAATATATTAATACAGTAACTGTGGGTGTGAAGTAGGAATATGAGATTTGCCACTTGATATACTACAGAGGTTCAGGTAAAGCTTGGATAAATCCAGCAGCTGATCTGCTCCCCTTTGCTATGTAATCTGTTACGGTTGATAGACCATCTCTTTTTCATTCAAGGAGCATTATGAAGTTTTGATGTTTGACTGGGAAGGCTCTTAGGAGTGGGAGAAAGGGAGAGAGGGTGCTGTGCTCAGTGTACCTCACTGATAGGTGTGGGGAGGTTGTCTTAAATTTGTCCTCTTTGGCACATTGCCTTGTGTCAGGGAGGACAAATTAAAGACGACACCTCCCCTGGCTTGTTGCCGTGTGCCAGAGAGGCTGGCTTGGTCAAAAACTCACAGCTTTGTCACACTATTTAGAAAGTAGAAGTATTACTACTAAAGTTACTTACACAATAATAGTTGGGGAAAGTCTTAGATCATTTTACATCCAAATCTATTTATCTATATATGATCTGGTTTAATGTTTTTATTTTAAATATGAAGTGTTAAGGTGCTAGCAAAGCTCATTCCCAGCTATTTGCATATAACTATACATGAAGAGGAATACATAGGGCAACCAGTGATTATTTTTTTTCTATTACTAATGCTTCCAGTTGAGAAATGTTCTGTGCTTTGCTGTTCAACATATAATAGATTACTGTTGATAATGCATATTTTATATTCATTAATTGCTCTTAAAGACATCTGGTATTATGGCTGTCATCTGTATTCATCAAACACATCATGACTAGGTTAATCATAGCTGACCTGTGGTATTGATTTGTCATGCAGGAGTGAATATTGAGTCTTTCAAGGCATCATTGCTGCTGTAATGACAATATCACAATAAACTTCCGTAATTTCCCACAGATGAAATGTGTGACAAATGAGAGTTAATTTTAGTCATTTCTATATGTTTATCTCACAGTGTTGCCTTATGTAGGTTTTCTGTATATTTAGTCTTCAGATCAAATCGTGCCTGTTTTGCTAACTGCCTTAGTGATGCTACTTGTCTGAAAAAGTGACGATAACAAGACTGTTGTAATACCTACAAAATATATTTGAAAGATCTTCTCTCTTTGTCCTAAACAAGGTGTGATTGAGGTTGTACCCAAGTTAAGAGCAACTGTATGCCTTAGAGTAATATTAGAATCCAGAAAACCCTCATCTGAAGTTTGAAGGCTGAAATTCTGTCATCTGAAACCCTGAATACCCCCTGTTCCTTAGGTAAGGCCAGTGGGAGCTGAGCAAAGGCAAGTCTAACAAAGAAAGTGTTGTGAAGTTTGTTATAGAACCAAAAATTAAATGTGTTTTCATATGCACAATTCATATATACATCATGATAATTGCTTTACCTGGAAATTTGCCGTATAATATCAGAATGTAAATTAATCAAAATTTAATGCTAAATAAATATTACATGATGCTTCCCCCCCACCCCTGATAATGGGTCTAGGCTGTCAAGGAGTCAGTTTTAAGATTTGGAATGTGTTTTTTTCTTCTGAGTTTACATAGACTTAGAATAGCCATTCTGTATAAATATGTCTAATGTGGCTTTAATTATTGTTTTTCCCTAGTAAAAAGTAATAGGACTATTGATATTCTTCTGTTAGGCATCAATATATGGTGTAGTTTTGCATAAATTAAGACTCACAGTGTTAAAAAAAACAAGTTTACTAGTAAATATTCAGCCATATCTTTATGTACACAGTCATTCAGTATCAGCTTATAACAAATATTTATTTTAAGCTAAATGCATTTATAAAATTCATTGATTTACTACTCCTTGAGAAGTCAAATAAAGAAACTACAAGTGCATAATAAAGATTAACAACAACAATTCTCCTACTTCAGTAACTATTAATTGGATTATCATGCTTGAGATGCAGAACACAGACGGGAATGAAATGTTTACCTGCCATGTAAAGAAATACCTTGGTGAGAATCAGAGAGGTACAGTATATGCAAAATGATCTATTATTACCATATTCAACTGGCTGAAATTTATATTAAGTTTTCATTCATAAAGTAAAACAATATGGCAATAGAAATAGCTTAAGCTAATGCTGTAACAGTGTGCTTGCTTGTTTCCTTATGACTATATTATGCAAAATCACATTCTGGGAATATGGGACTAAAGGGAACATTTGGATTACTGAATCCATAGCCCTTACAGTAGCAGATCATACAGCTTGAGTAAATACATATGGCAATTACCTATGCAAATTGTATATAAACACAGTAGAGGCTTTGAAACAGCTGTTAACATGTATTAGATTTTTTTTAAAAAAATCAAGAAAATAATATATTTTCATTAAGGAATTTTATCTGTCAGCGTAGTTAATTGAATAATAGCTAAAGGCACATCGGATTATATTCACTTTTGTTTAAATTTATACAGGTTACACAGTTATGCTGTTCACATTATTAAAGATCTTACATACCTGTGTCTTAATAGTGTTGAGAAGCTGCTTTAAATAATGATATAATGAAACAATATTGATCCTTCCCTTTCTCAGACTGACAAAATACTTCCCTTGCTAAATTTTGTTGCAGAATGGTATACATTCTTGATCATAAACTGGCTTCAGAGATTCAAAACATGGTTCATGTCTGATATAGTCCACCCATGGTGCTTATCCTGTGAATGTACATCAACCTGAACCTTTCCAACATTTCAGAGCAGAGCGAGGCTCTAAGCAGCTTAGCAAATCCTTCTTTGTCTGCTTTGTGCTAAAATTATCAAATTGTTTTCTTGGATTTGCTGATGAACGTAAATCCAATGAGTGTGTTACAGGAACTATTAAGGTGATTTCTAAACCCCCTGATTAAGAACATTCTTGTGTTTTCATGACTATAGTAGCATGGCAAGGAGCATATTTTGCAGCCAGATAAACTGATGATCTTGATACTGCTGTCAGTAAAACAGTATGTTTGTTCAGGTGGGCTTTTTACTTAAACACTTGTCTAGGAAACAAGGATACCAGTTCTGCAGCTTGACACCTACATGAAGGATGAGGTGACCATCATTCTCTGGAAAATGAAATTTGGCACTGGCGTTCCTTTCCTGGTAGCATTTTCCCCATTTGGCAAAGCTCCTTGAGGATTTGAAGCCACGTGAGATGTTGGTTCAGGACTGTGAATGACTGGCTCATGCTATGAATGAATAGGAGAGGATAAAAGGCTTGGATATGAAGTACACTTCGTCTAGCCTGCATCACTATCCATGAAACAGAAAACACTGAAAAAGAATCTGTGTTTGCTAGCTGAGAGATCAGGTGAAAAAAACAGAATGTAAGGGACCACGTAATTCTAGAAAGAATGGTCCATTTCTCATCAGAATGTGAGGTGTCATGAAAGAAAAACTGAAACAAATGAGGAAATATACATATTTTGGTTCTTTGGTGGTGGAAATTTGAACTTTGCATCTTAAAGTAGTAGGGCACTTCATTATATCACAGATCATTTTTCTTTCTTCGTAATGTTAAAGTTTTTCCCATGACAAATCTCAAAATTCCCATCTCAAAATGATGACAAATTGTTACTGGGGTGATTTATTGCCTCTAGCAGAAAAATGATAGCTCTGAGACGGCAATCCAGTGCTCACTGAGCCCAGCAGAAGGATTTCCATTTATTTCAGCCCTCCTTTACAACCAGTGCTATACTAATGGAAATGGTACTTAATGTAGATGGATTGCTATTATAACACAAGTTGGGCACATGAACTTCATGTACTGTGTGGGAACGCAATTAACTTTTTTTTTTTTTCTTAATAGAGCAATACATTCATTTTGGCTAAATTGTTTGATGTTAAGTAATGGAAGAGCAATACCTGCTTCATTATTTGTGTTTCTTTGCTCCATAGTGCAAGCTGAGTTTTCTAAGCCTGTGTTATTGGAATTTCTCTGTTAGTGAAAGCAGAATATTTCCAGACACATTTGCACTGTTGTGCTGCTTGCATTTCACCTAAACCTTGATTCCTCAAACATCCCAGAGATGTGGTTTGCAACCCTGAGGTTTCAGAACAGCCACAGGAGCCAGACCGTGCTCAAAATTACAGGAATTTCCCTTTTGAAACCAGTACGTAGCTGGTTCTCCACTAGCAATGCGTTAATATTATTCCATTGGACCTGACCTCTGATTTGAATGGTCTGTGAGGAAGCAATTGCCTTTAATTCAGTTTTTAAAACTGTATTATCCCTTTGTTTGCACCCTTGTACAAAGGAGGCATTACAATAATGAATTTGGATCTAGCGTTTTCTAGGCTTTTCCTGAGTTTGGATGTATTTGGAAAACAAAAATCTCTCAGGAAATTATCCCACTGTCAGGAAAGCTGAGCTGTAGGTGCAGAGACACCTGAATGGGTTCTGTACAGGCCAGCTCAGGCGGCACACTGCCTGTAAAGCAATGCTCCATGCAAACTTAGAGACTCCCCTTCTGCACGAAGGTCAGAACTGCTGAGGTGTAGCAATGTGTAGTCCCATCTGGGTGTCTCAGGCCAAGCTTTGCTGCTTCAGAAAGGAAGAGCTGACGTGTCTTAATGTCCCTACCAGTACTGGAAGATGGGCACTAAAGGCACTTGCCATCCAAGTTTATCAAAGAGGAGTTGCTTATGTGAGTAATTGTACTTCAAGAAGTGTATCCTGTTTCCCAGAAAGACGAACTTTCCATCATGAGGTGAAGGGAAATGAGGTTTATAAGCATTTAGGAGGGATCTTCTGCTGAGAAAAATGTTTAATCTCCAGCTTTTGGGCACTTTGACAGCCCTTTGTGTCTGGAGGTCTCCAGTAACCGGAGATTGAAGAGGAGGGGCAGTATGTGGTCACTGCAGTCACCGAACATATAATTTGTACAATTGGAAATGACGAATGGTAAACTTCCATAAAGTAACATCATATATATATATGGTGATATATAAAGCACCCATGATAGGTGTGCTTTAGCGGACTTTCGGTCATGTGCCTGCCTTGGCACTATAGGCTTCCAAAGGAAATGTATGCTTTAGCTGCCTGAACTTTCTGGACGTTCTCTCTCTTACCTAATCGTTAGCGTTTTCAGGCTGTCCATCAGGGTTTTGTAGCCGTACTACCTACCTTTGTATATATCACATATATGTAACGACCCTTAAGAGAAATTTTATAATGGAACTTAAAAGTCTGTTCAAATTTCACTTAAGTAACAAGTAAGGCATGTGTTGTACATCTTTAGTATCCTTGTTCTGTAGCTGTCTGGCAATGCGAACGGAGGTGGCTGCCGCAGCCCCGGCTGTGCTGGCAGAGCCATCTGCTGTTAGTGCAGCACCGCAGGGTGGCTCTTCGGCCCCGCTGCTTGCTCCCTGCTGGCAAGGGCTTGCACAGAAGTGGCAGCAAACTTAATTGCTAGTGGAAGGATGGTTTCTCAAGCAGGTGCCTGCCATACTCCAAAACTCAGGAGCGGGTGAAAGTAGTAACAGGGGGTATTCACAAATCTAGCCAGCCATCATCCAGAAGTTTTGTGAGCTTTTATTTGCTGTTGTAACAAAATCAGTGACAAACTCATTGTCTGACAATAACAAATGTTATCATGTTTATGCTCTTCTCTTTCACGGTTGCATTCTCATTGCACTATTTTTGTCTCACTGTGGCTCTTTGTTTGCCTACAGTAATTCCTTTGTATGTCCCCATGATTTGACAACACAGTGTTCTTCTCGTGAATCCTGTCAGCCCCAAAAAGGTGCGTTCATGTGACGGAGGGGCAGCTATTAACTGTAGGAACACAGGGATTGCTAGAGCCCGGCAGAACACCACTCCCCTTTGTCCCTAATCCTCGCTCAGACTGGAACCAGTGCTAGGGGGTTTAAAGAAAACATAAACACTGTGTTTGGTTTTAGTTCATCTATCTATATCTTCTATGCCTCCCTTTTTAAAAAGGAAAATAAACAAAAGAGCACCCTGTGGCTTTCTTCTCAACCAGGACTTCTCAATGCTTTGAAGGCAAGATATAGCAGATTTGGTGGCTTGCTTGCATCGTTTTCTGTGCAGTGGGAAATGCGCTGGATTTACCCTGCAAGGTCCCTCCCAGCCTTGCCAAGGGTAGAGCTGAATGCAGTTTTTATAGCACAACTCTTATAACACTGTATGACAGAGTAGGAAAAGCTGGAACTACTGATCATCAGTTTATGTCCTGAAGCATGAAAGCAGATATAATTTATTGATAACAATAAGATAATTCTGAGTGATTTGTTGTCACAGTTATGCTTTGACAAACAAACAAATCAGAATTCACTGGAAGCATCTAATGAAGTGTTAAAAGCCTGAGAGTCCACAGCTTCTTGATTGCTAATCCTTGCAAATAAAAGGAAGACTAGATAAAGATGTAAATGCTTAAACTGAATCTCAAGCAGTCCTGCCTTTGGTCTTAATTGGTATGTGTAATTTTTGTGTAATTTCCTTCTCAGTAGTTTAATATAACCTCTGACTGAGTAACATCTCTTGCCACTCCTAGAAAATACTTTTTTTTTCTTAAAGCTAGGATTGCTGCATGTAGCTTACCTATATTTTTTAAAGTCATATTTTAGAAATTGTTAATCTTTGTATGATCAAGACAGTGCTGCAAACAGAGATAGGTACAATGGAGGGAAAAGAATTATTTATATGTGTTAAATACTGTATACAGGTGTAAATCTATTTTTTCCTGCCAATATATTGCATATATTTGTATGTATTTTTAAGGTCATCTCTGTGGTTAAATGAAAATAAATGAGTTACATCAGATTTTTCAGGATGTATAAATAGCCGAGCTAGGCTGGTTATCTTCTAGTGCTGACCCTGTGCAATCAGAGGATACTGATAGGAATAGCTACGCCCATTTCATCCTCCTGGATAATCCTCCATACAGTAATCCAAGGGAAAGCAAGTAAACAACTAGTACTAAACAGCCCCAAGCTTTGATACCTGCTGGAAAATTCCAGCCCACGGGTGTGTTTTAGAACAAATTCTGACCTGTCTAGGTTTGAACTCTTAATTTCTGTAATAAAGAAGTTGGTTGCAAAATCTTGCTCTTTTTAGTGTGTCTTCTGTCATTGTGATTTCCACTCGCATAAGGGCAATACCAGCTATTTAAACACTCATCACCTGTCTTCAACATATTATGGTTAGGTGGCAAGTCTGCAACTGGTCTACAGATACACCTGTGCACATGTAAATATCTGCCATGCTGACTGTACCCACCCTGTATATATCTGCCTTACTGACACAAATCTAGCTATTTTGAGGTTTTTTGTGGATTTTCACTGCTAAGAAATTCAACCCTATGTGTACTCCCTATCAATTGCTAGGTTATATTTGTATTCAAACTGATTTTTAGGAAAGTGTATATTTCTTCACCTTAAAAGGATTTTCTAACTTTTGTCTCACAAAGTTTAACAGTTATGATGGGTGAAGGGTGGGAAATGGAAAACAGAAGCCTCAGTCCTTTTTTTTTTTTTCTTAGAACTGTTCTGAATAGCTGGAGAGAATAGCTGAATAGCTGTAGTCTTTTGAAAAGATTAAAAATTCACAAGGGAATAATAACTTCTCCATTTTTACTTAATTAACAGAATTCTCGAATCTGAAAAATGCCATCTTATCCTAATTAACATGTTACTTTATAAAAGAACACTTGCTGTAGACCCTGAGGCGAGAAAGCCGCCAGATGTTTGGGAGCTTTTTTATTTTCCTTTTTTTCTGGAGGCAAGTTCTCAGCAGGTATTGGAAAAATATCTCACGTGATAAATCTTGAAGGTGAAAATGGTATTTAAAAATACTGCTTCTCTTCACTTTTCTCACCAGCGTCAAATTTTATCACAGAGCATAGGAGGACCCCCCAGAGAGTTGAAGTCTGTCACTTAGATCTGGGATGTGGTTGTAAGTAGGAACCAGCATAACTGAAATGAGTGGGAGAGAACAAGG
This sequence comes from Falco cherrug, assembly GCF_023634085.1. Lineage (NCBI taxonomy): Eukaryota > Metazoa > Chordata > Aves > Falconiformes > Falconidae > Falco > Falco cherrug. The sequence continues at coordinate 51,794,770 of NC_073697.1, forward strand.
AGTGTAACCTGATGGTCCAGAGATCCCAGAGGTGATTACATCTGCCTGCTTCTCCTCCCATGGCTTTTTACAGTGATTGTGATACTCCTGCCACATACAGTATATGAAGGTGATTGCTTAAGAGATAGACTTGCCTTGAGCAGGGAGCAGATGAAGTATAAATCAATTCAAATGGAACAGAGGAAAAGTGAAATTAATTCAGCTGTGCTTGGGGCATTTGTTACTGTCAGTAAAGCCGTGGGCAGTTGTGTCACACAAGGGTAATCTGGTTTGTGCTTTTATTATTATCTGGGGAAATCTCTGAGCGTTGCAGCGTGATGCAGTGGAGGGTCTGACTGACTTATTTTGACTGCATAATATTCAAAATAGTCATTTTAGCAAAATCTTGTATTTTAAAACAGGAGCAACAATAACAAAGCTACTTCTTGTGACCCATCTGCAATATTTGTGTGGAGAGTAGTATACCCTAGGAAAAGTGAACTGCAGCGTTGGCTGTACCTCATCGTTGAGGGAGCTCCAGGTTAGATTTCCAGTTTTCAAGCCCATGGTCACTGGATCAGCTGATGCCTTGCTGCAGCTGTCCTGGGCTACTGTGAGTGTTGAGCATTTCTTACTGTCTGAGGTCTTTGAACTGAACGGAGGTAATCAACTATCGACATCAGTTGCTTGCACAGGTTTGTAAGTAATGATTGGATGCTGTTTTGAAAGAGATACTATTGTTCAAATCAGTTTGGGAGTAATAAAACAATTCGGCAGTGGTGCAGTAGCTGCTACATTCATTTTATTGACCAATGCATAGAAATTACAGTAGGTGATAATTTCTCTTTGAAAGTTCAGGAACTGTTAATAGCTTTAGCTGTTGTAGGCCAGGCAGAGGTCAGGTAGTTCTCTCAAAAGAAGGTGACAGTATGAAGTTGCTCCTCAATTCCTAGTGGCTGTTAGTAGGAGATTCCATGTTTCTGCCTGTAAAAAAGAAAATAATTTATGAACCTACACTATCTATAACAAGTACAACGTACTAAAAGTGTAATGAAATGCATCTTTTTAGGGTAGAAGCCCAGAAAAATAAAAATAATAACAAGAAAGCATAACTTACAGAAAGGAAACAAGGGGACCGAATTAAGATATGTGGACCCAACAACAGTCATATTTTTTGAGAAATTTTGTAGAGATGAACAAGGAAAATCCTTAAAAATACAGAGCACTATGCTGAAGGGGACATTCTCTCTGACTGGTGGGAGGTGGGTCTGGTAATAGGATGGAGCGGAATTTCTTGACGGTGTCTTGGTGATGAACTGAAAATCCATGTCTGCTGTTTTTCTGCTATGTGGTGACTATGCCAGAAGCATAGTTATGCTTTATAAGAAAGCAAAATAAAGAGTTGAAATGTAATAATATGATCTGCTGCTGTCTAGGTAAGTAGAAAAACTTCTGGCAGTTGCAGAGAAAGTAGTTTTGAACTTCTAAGAGTTGTGGTGCTAATTGGAATTCTCTGTGTGTATATGTTGAAATTGTGATTAATGAGTACTGATGAGTAGACTTCCTAGTAGTAAACATGATGTTCTGAATGTGTAGCTTGTTTAAGATGCCATGGTTTCAAGGAAACATGGAGCAAACCTGCCAGGGACATGCCTAATGTAAGTGTAAAGGAAGTGTTGCATTAATAATAGGCATTTCTTACCTTAATTTGTAATCTATTTCTTACCTTTTTGATTGATATACTTTTCAAATTATATATTAAAATGTCTATTTTTCTTTTTCTATTCCAGCGAATTCGAGAACTAGAAGATAAAATAGAACTTCAAAAGAGGCAACTCAAAGAAATTGAGGAAAAGGTAAATAAATGCCTAGGCAATGCCAATGGCTTTTTTTCCACATACTAATTTAGTTTTCTCTGTTGCATTGATGTTAATAGTGCTTAACCTAGTATCATGAAATCTATTTTAAAAAAAGATAAAACTCATTGCTGCATGAAATGAAGCTCCATCCCTAATCTGCTCAAAATTATTTGCTGTCTGGGTTTTCTAGCAAGTACAGAAAGGAATCAAGGGGTCTGGAAAAACATTAGAGTAGAAGGGGGAGGATTAGCTGTGGTTTAGACCAAGAAACAACATAAAGATTTGTCTCTGACAGAATTGGTTAGCTGAGCCCTGCTTTTAGATAACATTGCTTTGTAAAACTTGCAAGTATTGAAAATTAATGAGGTGCATGTGACAAATATTACAAACAAAAAAATATTTCTTGCTTTAAGATAGCAACAAGTTCCAGATTAATATCCCAGATCCAAATTTTCTCCTCTTTTGAAGAAACTCTAAGGCTTAAAATGGCAAGTGTATTTTGGTCCCTGTGGTCCCAAGCAAGAGATGGCATGAGGTTCCTAGACCATGGGCTCAAGTGTTTCCCATGTCTGTGGAGTTCAGGCTGTTCTGCAGGTCAGGGGCTGACAATGAGTCTTACTCTAAGCCCTAGCAAAGTGTTTTAGTTATGTTGCTTTTGCTAAAGCAGTCCCTATGTCCCAAGACGAGTCACATTACCTAAGATTCCTTGTTTCCAGTACATATGGGTATCTAATCCTACATAAACCTGCTGCTGGCCTGAATGGAGAAGTTAGTGGACTTTTCAGTCATTGGTGTTTTGTTTGTTTTTTTTTTTTATTTTGGGATCAGAATGGGGTAAAACAACCAAACAGAGGCTTTTGAAGGACTCTGAATGGGAGTTGGAAGAGGTCAGTGGGATTTGCAGAACTGAGAGAGGCTTTGGGGAGCAGTTCGCTGGGTGAAGGAAAGTTTCTTCCTCACCCTTCACTAATTTCACTGTCCATCTGCTCTCTGGATGTGGCAGTCCTCCCTGTGTCACCCTCTGGGAGTATTGCACTTCTAACAGCTACTCCAATTCCCTCAACAGCTTCCTTGACCCCTTCTGCTCCCACAGGAGTTGTTTCCCCTCAGCAGTACCTGGTCTTGCACCCTTTGAACTGCGATACCGGGCTGGGTGTGTGGAAGAGCCAGAAGAGCCATGTGAAGCTGGGCTGTCTGCTGCTGTTGCTAATTGTCACTGTACATCACCCCCAATACTCCCTGGCTGGGGCTAGTCTGTCTGCATCCATCGGGAAGACAGTGATCCACGTTTCCACTAGCAGAGAAACAGAGCCAGTATCCCCCCCTTAAAGGGCTCTTTTGCTGCCTTTGCCCTCTGCTGCCCTGGACCCCTCCTATACCTGTAGCTGTTCGTGCCTAACAGCCAGTGATGTCTAAGATGCTGCAGTTAACTCCTCAAAGCAGAGAAATCTTGAGGGATTGATGATATCTCTGCATGTTAATTATTGCTAATAGTGGTGTTTATCCACCTATTCTAAAGCACCAAAATCTCTAGACGTTGCTATTGCCAAAATACGCTTAATGCACTACCATTACAGTTTGCAGAGTAGGTATTGGATTTGACAGACTGCTAATTTTGAAAATGGAAGTTAACGTTATTTGTGCTGGTTCATCAGTCAAATGGATGCAGAAAGGTATTGGAAAAGAAACAGCTTAATCACAAGCTTAGCAGAAAGCTGGTAATGAGTTAAAATGATTAACGTTCTCTTTGCCTTAATGTTACATTAGCAGGAGCTCAAAAAAGCTTCATCATTTTCTATTAACTTTCAAGTCCTTGATGGGTGGAGGGATTCCGTCTATCTGTATTACAGTTGATTTTTTTTTCCTTGGGATTAAATCCCACTCTGAATTTGACTGCCCAAAGGAAGGTTGTGTTGTCAGAGAATCAATGAATGATATACTTCTACCTCATTCTTCTTCTGAAGGTTTAATATGTCAGTGGGTGCAGACTGACACCTACATGCTGCTGATACTGAGCACAATTATTTCTGTGGAAAGAAATCTTCTGCTTCTGAAGCAGTTTTTATAGCTGAGTCTCACTGCTTGTTGTAGCTAAGGGCAATGTGCCACTTAAAAGTGTCATGAGTATGGCTTTTTATTTTCCTTTAGGAATGGATTCAATTTCTGAGTTTTATGTAAAATTCTGTCAAATCAGAACATAAGGATGACAGTATTTTTGCCCTATAAATTCTTTAGCAAACTGCCTTGCTTCTAAAGGCTATACAAAATAATAATGTAGAATTTGAATTTTATTCTACGAGTTGTTATGTAAGGAACAAGTGCTGTTTAAACACGTCATGCTTTTCTCATAACTGATTCTCTACCATTTAAGTTGCATTTAGTTTGTGCCCTTGGCTTGGTAAGTCCTGGTTCAGGAAAGCTTTCAGGTGTGTAATTATAAGTACTTGCTTAGCTGAGTCACAAAGACAAGCCTTATATTTCTGAAGTTACATAGTCCAAAAATGTTAACATTTGTAAAGCTGCCCTCAAATACTGAATTCTGTACCGTTACCCTTTTAGAGTAAGATTGGTATACTGTATCTCTCTTCCAGATCAACTCAGTTAATATTGATATAAGACTAACTGCTATAATGTCATTGGATTTCATATTACATATCTTACATCTTTTTTCTTTTCTTTTTTCCTCATTTTCTTTTGATCTTATGTTATAGTTTTTGTTCCTTTTTTTGTTTTTTTCACTAGCATTCATTCTGTGGCCTTGATGACACAACTGCGCCAAGACGTGTGGTTGGTATTCTTTATATCTCTTTGTACTTATTTTTTAACTCTTAGATTTTGCCGTGTTTGAGAATTGTCTTCATAAGACCATGAAGCCATGGGGGAGGGTATGCTGGTTTTGCTTGCACAGAGAGGAAGACTCACCTATAAAATCTGACTCGGGTGCCTTCAGTTACCTTCCTAGACCTCTGCAGAAAGCTACTGGGTTTTCAACAAGAAATGATTTTGCATCCAAAGATACTGACTGCCCTAACTGCAGTGGGTGTTTTTCAGTTCTGCAGAGCAGGTACATTTTTTCTAAAAGTTCAGGTATTGCTGTAGGATCCTACCTTCTGTCATGCCAGATAGAGAGGTGACGGACACTATCTGGTTTTCAGTTTTGTTTTCTAAAAAGCCCTGTAAGCATCAACACATATACAGAAAAAGGGTTTCATTTTACCTCCTCAAGATCCTTAAGGCCGCAGAATAACTCAGGAAGTAATAACCTGATTTCCCTTTTATGAGACAATGAGAAGGTTGCAATGTGACTGGCCTTCCATGTGCCCACACAACACGGGAAGAGCAAGGATAAGAAACCTCCATGGCTCTCCCTTGATATGCTACCATCATTCCCACTATGTTTTCCAGTGTTCTGATCTTTCAGCTCAATGCAAAAGACAGTGAATTTCTTTAGCTGTCATGGAAGCTATAGCAGTAGTGCTCAACTTTCACGCAGAAGGAGGGAAATACAATTTAGAAAATCTGTTCTAGCTCTCCTCCCTGGAGCAATGCCAGTTGCACACTGCCTTTGCATAAGGATGGCAACTCAACGATCTAACTGTTAGAGGATTAAGTTGTGGTTTAAAACTATTGAATATTTACACTGGTTTTGTTATTGCTGTTGTTTTGTTTTGTGGGGTCTTTAAAACTGAAAATACACAGTGTTTTTACCTTTACAGTTTTTCCAAGTTTTTTCTTCTTTGGAATTTGTTGTGAATTATGTTCATGGAATCCACTCATAGTAGGAGATGCACATAATCAACCCCGTTGAAATGTTATCAACTACTGTAGGATGAAGGAGCATGATAACAAGTTACCCAAAAAAGCTATTATATTTACCTTACATTAAGCTTGAACCAGTATTTTCTTCTGCCCAGATCACTTTTGAGAAATCAGACCTATTATGGGCTCTTTTGGAGGTTTATTCAGCTCCCACTATGTTGTTATCATCTTTCTGCTGATGCTCTTGGGAACTGGCTCTGGTCTCTCATTACTAGCGTTGCTGCATGTGGTTTATATTTTGCAATAAAATGATGGGTGGGATGTAGTCTGAGGGTATTACTGATTTGTTACAGTAGCTTTCTTTTGGTTGCTAGATGGGTGTTGAAATTGAGCAATATTTTTACAGCATTTTGGGCATTCCTTTTGAAATTTCCTTTATTTTGTCAAAGATTGAGCATATGCTTATAGAGCTGTGTGTAAGGAAAGGAGAAGCCTTGTGATACATCATTCACCTTACCGCAGTTTGAGCTGAGTTTTCTGTTCTGTGGAGATTGGAAAGGACAGGTGCTGTTTTGGTTAATGTAATAGTAATTATTGAATTTGAAAGAGTTGAAGAGTAATGTTAAAGGAAGTTACCAAACTGTTGTCTTTGGAGTTTCAGCTAGCTTTTTGACTGCAGTTCCAGTTAGAGGTGCTAACATCTGGATGAATATATTTGTTTCTAAATACTGTGAAAAGTATACTGGCCAAGTTTAGAGACACTTTATAAACATTCAATAAACAGTGAGATCACCAGTATTTTTGAAATTCCATTTAAAATACTTTGAAATAGTATGAATTCAAGGCTTAGGTCTGATCTGTAGGCTTCGTTGCTGATATAGCTGCTGGTATTATGGGTCTTCTTTGGGGGAAAAAAAATATTAAAAAAAATAAAAATTACAAGTATACTTAGTCTCCAGAAAATACATTGTGCAGATATAACCTGCTGTCCTTCCTGTTAACAGCAACTATTTAAGTGGTTAGATTCAAGGTTGGTGACCAGAATTTTGAGGGGATAACACAGGGATAATGACTGTGTAGCCATGTAGCTACTCAGCTCTCAAGTTTCCAGGAGTGCACATCATATTGTGGTGCTAGTCCGGAGGGCAATTTCCTTTAGTTCGTTTTGCCAGAGGTTAATCTGTCCTGATGAATGTAACACAGCTAAGCCTATTTGAAGAGACTTAACTATAGTTGGACTCTTGAACATTGTTCATTATTTCAAGGCAAACCAGGCACTTTACTGACAGGAACTTTGATTCTTGTTTATTTTGAAACCAATGTAAAACTTTTAGAAAGAGGTTGTGGTGTCTGTGAAATCAGGGCTGGATGCCAACACTTATTTCTAAATTAATGTAATCTATCTAAAGCTCATCAGACTTTTTCTTTGTTTTGTTTTTGTTTTCTGTTTTGTTTTTGGGTTTTGGTTCGTATACAGGCTATTAAAAGAACCTATGGAGTGAACAGATGAATCCACGTGCAAAAACACAGAAAATATTTATTGAGCAGCTTTAAATTGGTGCATTTTTTTTCATAAAAGAGTTTGCATAATACTTGAAGCTGCAAAATATTTGAATTTAAAATTAGAGATTTTTTTAAAGATGTAGCTTCAAGCTGGAATGGTTTGATAATCAAATAAGGACCAGCACATCATAAACACTGAAAAAAATCTAAACAGAATTTACACTCTCACACCAACCAAACACTGGAAAAATTACAAGTGCAATTACTGGCTGCTATGTGAACTGTTACCTACCAAACGGTTTTCCTACAGTACTGAGATTTTTGTCTCCATACTGCATGCTTTCAACAAATGTGGTTTGCATTTCACCCAGGAAACACAGAATCTCCTTTTTAATATCTATATAAAAAAAGCTAAGTGTTTGACAATAAGTTCTCTATAGTAAATAGCTGACAGGGAAAAAACTGTTCAAAGTTCAAAACGAATAGAGATTTATAAACCCGCAGCGGTAAAATTCATATTAAATTCATAAATTGGAAAACCACAGATGGAGAAGAGATGGGTTTTGGAGAAAGGCAAGATGGTAGATTGAATGAAGAAAACTTTGAAGTGAGTAAGAACTGCATGGGAGAGATGATTTTTTGAATGTTTCTTAAAAATTAAGGCAATAACTTGTCAAATAGCACTGGGAGAATGGGAGATCCGGAGGTGGCCTGAGAGGTCAGGAAAAGAGAACTCATGATGTGCTGTGTTTAGTTATCTCTTCAAGAAGAAAGAGGGGCTTGAAGAAGCGGATGTGTAGACAAATGTGATAAACAGAGATGTAGTTGTAAATAGGTATTTGGAAATTATGGCATCCTTCCAGGTGAAATAAAAAAATGTTGAGAGTAGCTACCAGGAAGCAAAAATGGCACAACCTCAACCCACAGAAGTAGATAAACAGTCAAGAACATGGATCACCTGAACTGCAAGAAAAATTTTTGGCGAAGCACAGATTGAAAAAATGAAGGTTGAAAAAAGTTGTTTAAGATGGAGAATGCTTAGATAATCCAAAAAGATTAGGCTTTTCTTTCAAAGCGGGAAAAGAGGATTGTTTCAGAGCTGGAAAGGCAATATGAAAAAATAGATTATTTTAATTATTTCTGGAATGTTGAGGCAATCAAAGTATCAAGAGCACAATATTAAAAGATAACTTTCTCCTCCCTCACATTTTTTTGAAAATCATCTTTTATTAAAAGGGCTACATAGAAAAGAAAGCTACAGAGAAACAGGTCTGCTCCCACGGACACACTGAACTCCAACATGAATATAAGGTAGAATAAGATACAATAATACATCACAGAAAGTGGAAATTATGATTGAAAAAAATAACATAAGGCAAAGAACAATCATGGCAGCACAAAGAAAGCTGAGGAAAAGATTTGTCACAGCAACGGAATATCTCACTGCTGAAGGTGCAGGAAGCAGCCTCAGAAGCCGCCAGTTTTCTCAGATAATTTTTAAGCTCTGAAGTAAGACCAGAGCTGTGCTCTTCACAGAGAATCACCGGACAAGGTCATTTACCTGCAGCAGGAGCCGAGGCACTCCACAAGATTAATTCAGTCAGATGCAGCAAACTGGCTTGTGCGAGGGTCTGAATAACCCTGTGTCCTGATACAAAGCACAACTTACATTGGGAACAAGGACCGTGCAGAAGTCTGGAAACTGAATCCCCAAAAGAATGTATCGCTCACAATGTGTTGTTCAAAAGGAACGAGCATTTAGAGAATGTGTTTTCAAATAGAGGTTTGTCATGTTTTAGTTAAAGCTTTTAGCGATGTGATGACAGAATGTGGGAAAATGAGGCCTTCACTGCAGAAGGAGTTTTGGCATTGCCCTGAAGAGAAGGACTACAAGAGGAGTTAAACAGAGCTGGAGATAACCAAACCAGGTGCTGATGAAGGAACAGAAAGTGGAAAGTGTGATTCACTCGGCAGAGAAACACTTTCTTCGCGTAGACATGGTTTTGCTCATTACTTCTTTGGGGAGGAAAGTATAAGCCCAAATGTTGGATGGTCGGAGCACGTGGCTGCAGCGGTAAGCGCACTGCAGAGATGGGGGATGGTCTTGTTACAAACCAGAAAAGGTATGAGAAGTTTCATTTCCTATTTTTTTAATGCATTTGTTACGCTGTAATTCACATGTGACAGATTTCTCAGAGAAACTGGCTGATTTGGGTGACATTGCCCATGATACTCATGGTGGTTTTATTCTGCACTGAGCCAGCAGGACTTATAGTTTTGGAAAGCTGTGGTTATCATTCCAGTCCTATTATCTGTTGCATATTGGTGTCTATTATAGAGCTGGGAAAGGTGTGTTAACTGAGTAGTTTTGGTCCATGCAAGATCCTGGGCCTGATTTTCATTTTCTGTGACACAGCTTTAAAATCATCTGTCCCAGCTGTATAAGCAAAGAAGGAAACAATAATTTTCTCATTTCTGGTATCAGTGGTAACAGCTTTCCTGGGTTAATGCTGAAGTACTCAGTAGTTTTCAGGATGAAGCATAAGAATTGTAGAGCCTAATGGATTGTGAGGTTTGAGAACAACTTTAGAAATTATCGTATTAACTTTCATTATATCAGTGAATAAAAGTGCATTTATAAACAAGAGCACGTACTAGAAATATGTCAGTAGAAATCAGTGTAATGATTTTAAGTGTCAATTTGTTCCTGCCTGCTCCATCATCACTGCTTTAATCTATTGGCTACTTTCTGCAAATGATACCACTAAGAATTATATTTTTTTTACAACTTAGAAGTAGGATATTAGGCTGGGGCACAGTTGAAAATGGCAATCTGGCTTCCACTTTAAATTGTTAATGAGCAGAGTAATTATGTCCACTATGATTATATATTCCTTCTGCAGTGGTGTTCAGGGATGCCCATTGTCAGGGAGCAGAACGTCTATTCACTTTACAAATCATAAGTACAGGCAAAGCATTAGTGTCTCAAGGAGCTTGAAATTGAAGGTCCTGTTCCATTTGGGAAATTACACAGGCTAGGGGGGAGCCATGATTATGTTTACAGGTCTCAAGGAGTGCATGGTGTCTGAGAAGGGACTGGGCTTGGTAAATCTAGAGAAGATTCCAAAGTGGTTTGAACTTTGTTGTCCATGTGGATTTATACTTTGTCTTTCTACACTTGTAGCTTTTACCTATCATTGCTTCTCAAGGCGCTGAGGAGTGGCTGAAACTTTTCAGCTCTAGGTCCTTGTGTGGCTGACAGAAGGGCAGTGAGTGATACAACTGGCCAAAAAAGTAAAATTTTAGGTAATTCACCATATGTGTGAAAAGTACACATCAAAACATGGGACAAGAGAAGAATTGCGTATTTATTCTTTTTGTACTGATTTTGTGCTATTTTATGCTCTTTGGTGGCAAAGATGTATGCTACTTTTTCTTCTTCTTTGCCCTATAGATTCAGCATTTGTTTAAAAAAAAAAAAAAAGAAAAATTAATTACATTATTTCCTGGAGAATAGGTCCAAACTCAGTGGCTGAATTCCAATTACATATCCACTTCCAAATTAATACAAACGTGGCAAAAGTAAAGGCATTTCACAGATTCCAGTTACAGGACCATGCTTTCTGAAGGGAGTTTAGGTAAATGAAGGTGAACTGCAGGGTGAAGAACTTTTAGAGCTACAGCTAAAAGAGGCAAAGGAAAAGGGCCAATCTTAGATTGTCTTCCCAAGCCCGAATTTAAAAATTCCTTCTAGGCATGGTTTCATAACCTGTCAGAGGTGAAGTAGACTTGTAAGTAAAATACTGAATGCAGAATTCCAAAATACTAATTAAAAATACTTAATGTTTCTCTGAAATAGTCATAGATTGCCTTTTGAATAGGAAATATCCTTTTTTAATTTTCTATCTCGAAACAATAAACAAATCATACATTTATCCAAAATAAGTACATTTTTTAAAATAAACATACTGAATTTTATGAAATAATTTAGTAGAAAATTATCCTCTTTTCAAACTTTGAACCCCAATTCCTTCATGAATTAGTCTAATTGAATCTTTTATGGAGATCTCATGTTGTGAACTGCAACTCCTTTCATACATGCTGAATTACTTTGGGGCTAATGAAAGGAGACTCTTTCATAAATAATAAATGTGTACAGAATCAAGAAGGACTGTTCATTTGATCATCAGACACTTAGACTCTTATTGCATGCTTAGACTGCAGTACATTGAGATCCTAATAATTTGGGCTTTTTTCATCATGGATCCTTCATCTGTGAGTGAACAAGAATTTTGTTACCGCATTAAAAAACCTAGCAATGAAGGGTTTGATATCCTAAATTTCAGTGTTCAAATTGATACTTCCTGGATTTTCCAGGAATTAGAAGATGCAAGCATACCTGATGAACGAGTAAACAGTGCTGAAGAAAAGAATTTAAACCTCAGAATAAAAAAGCTGGAGAAGCTGGAGCAAAAACTGAAAGGTGTTCTAGAGGACTATGTGGAATCAGATTCTGTCCTAAGAAATAGGTAAATAAAAGGGGGGTTTGCATTCAAAATTAATGTGATGTGACAAATGTACTCTTTTCTTTGCTCCATGTACTGGCTGTCAAATGATACATGTAAAGCTAGCAAAAAGAAGACTTTTATGTGTTTTTTGAGTGCCTGATAAGATGCGTGTATATGTGTTTATTGTGGCTGTCAGAATAGAAATGCGATATTCATTATTTTTTATTGTTACTTAAATCAGTTTTACCTAATGCTTATATTTATATATATATATATATACACTTAAATCAGCATGATCTAAAATCTTGTTGCAAATAACCAGACAGCTTCCTCAGGATGTTTCATTTGTAGATATTAATTAGGTGTAAATTCTGTTTGGAAAATATATCCCTTTCCTTTTTACAAGTTAAGAGTTAATTTGGAATTTTGTGTTGAAAAACAAAAAAAAAATCCTTGTTTCAGAAAGCTTCATCTAGTTTAGTATGTTAATTCTAATCATCACAGTAGCTAAAGGTGCCATTAAGCATTAATTATGTAGTTGACTAGAATAATAAGATCAAGGTTTTCATAGTCAGCAACTGCACTGTTCTAAAGAAAGCCAAATAGTTAAAAGGACACAAAATATAAATGGCATTCAAAATAGTTACTTGTATAATTTCCTAATGCTTTGATTCATCAAGGGATTTGGCCAGAAATGTTTTGATAATGGGCTTTTTGTCAAAATAATAACGAATCTTTTTTTAAATTGAAGCTTTTGTAAAAATAGGTCTATTTTAATAAAGATTTGGGGGAAGGGAAGACAGGAAGAACTTTATTTAAAACCAAAATAAAATATGAGACAACAGTTCAAGGAGAGCAAACGACCAGCTGAAACTTGTCTGGGATCTAGGAAGCCTATTTTCAAGGATCTTGGGTAGCAAGTAGAAAGAGAAGAAATCCTGTGCCTGAAGTTCTTGTGGCTGAAGCGCAGACAGATGGGACAAGGAATTATGTGGAAGGTGCAACTATTTTCAGAAACAGAGAAGAGTCAGCAGCTGTAACAAATGAGGGCAGAGTTTTGGGCTGATGTGGCCCAGTTTCCTTTGATACCAGTGGTCAGTTGTGCAGTGCCTGTCTGCAGTGAGGAAGACACTGTCAGGTTTACTTTGATACTTATTTAATGATGTGTTTTCTATCTTAATCCTATTGCTTCATAAGTAGGTTTTTATGTGAGCTTTTTGAATGAAGGTGGCGTTGTCATGCTGGGATGGAGGTAGTGGGAAATGTTGGCAGGTAGGGGCAGTAAGACAAACCTAGAAGATAGGATTGAGCAGGGCAGCTGAGTGGAAGGCTGTTGAAGGTTGGATGAAGAAAATGCAAGGAAGAAGATATGGTACAGCACAGTCTTGAGGGGTACAGGGGGTAATATGTGCGCCTCCGAGATGAGAAAAGAGGAGGCTGTACTGCCTGTGCAGGAGATGAGAGGCTGGGGAAAAGATTTTCCTTAACAAGAAAAGGATTTTTTGAAACTCACAAATAAGGCATTGAGAAAATGTTGATGTGGAGGCTGAAAAGGGAAGGAAAACCTAAAGGAAACTTGAGGCTTGCTCTCATAAGATTATCTTAGGTATTCCTCCTTTGCAGAGGAACCCCATCACATCACACCACATCATCTTACACCACCATTTTAATAGCAACAGGTGAAGCAAACCTGTATTTTGTCAAAATCCAGCTTTGTGGGCAGGGTCAATACAACCATGCATCCTAGGTTTCAGTACCTATTGAAGGTATGGTACAAGTCAGCTGTGTTCCCTTTGGTTACTAAAAGACATAGTTACTTGTAGGTTACATGCAATTTTAATTTTTATGGAAAGTATTTACTGTAATCATAAAATTTGTTAATCCTTTGGTTAATAAAATCTTATATAATTATTAATTTTATTAATCATGGGATTAATCATGGTCAGATACATGTAGAGACCAAAGTGTTGTGGTTGTCTTTATGGTAAGTTGTTACTTCATATAGTATGTCAAGCTTTAGCGAACATTGACCTTGTAAATTATTTGCTTATGGTTTTCCTATTAAGCCAGCAGAGAGAGAATGAACATAGATGTTAGTTTTGACAGTCTCCAGCATAACGTGAAAACCCTAGTAGACTTACTAAGAATTAAGCACTTGTTATTAGTGATCAACAATTTATTACTATTATATTGCTGGGAGAAAAATGGGAAAATAGAAAAACTGATGCATTGCTGATGACTGCCTATCCATCTGGAACTGTACTGTGTAGTATTTACTTAGCAAAGATCTTTATTCTCACTATCCCAGGACGAAAGAGCTGGAGCTGTCACACAGAACACTTCTTGTGATGATCAATCAACTAAATGTGAAGTTGCACCAGGTTGAAAATGCAAATGTTCGTGTTAAAGGGAAACTGCGAAACATTCAGAAGGACCTGATCAGCTGGGTGAGGAGGATATTGTTTCAAATGACCTAGTTTAGCTTTTCTTTGTGGTAATAATTTATAAGTCAACCTCATCTCCAGTGACCTCTCTGTTTTTAAGCAGTAAAGCAACTCAGCCTTTCTCTTTTTCTACAACCAGAGGAATCAGAAGAAATTTCGGTCTTTTTTCCTGCCACTTTCTTTTTCTCTGACATCTTTGACAGCACTACCATTATTCCTCTCATTTGGGCCCTTGATCTTGGAGATATATGCTGCCACTTCCTTCCTCCTCCCCAGAATCTGCTCAGACTACTCCTCCCTGGGTCAGGCTTGAACTTTCTAGTCCCATAATAAAGCATTTCTGTTACTTTCGATTCCCTGTGTACGCGGTGCAACAGCACACACAGCCACCACAGCCTGTCTTCCCTACAAAATGCAGCGGCTCAGCCCGTCGTCTGACTCCTGAATTGCTCACGTGTTTTCCAGCTGGGCCCCACCTGCTGCTGCATCCACCTTAAGCTTCCTGCTTATCTTTGTGTCCTCTTCCAGCTTTCCCAGGTTGTTGGGGTCTTACCTTCTTTCCTGTGATGCATCGCCATGTGGGCCACCACTCTGCAGAGCCCGGCCGGTGGGAGCCCTCCTGTGCAGGGTGCCCTTGGCTGACCCGCTCCCTCCTTGCCAAGAGCATCCCATGGCCAGCCACCTCACAACCCAACTCCCTCCCTTGTGTCTGTTCTGAAATTGGTGGCTCTGCAGGGGGAAGCCTTCAGTTCTCCCAAGTGCTAGCACTTCACATAAACCTTTTGTAACCGGAAGGTCAGCTGTTGGCTAATTACACATACAACAGGTATTTTTACTTTAGTGATCTATGAAAATGGAGAAGGAATGAAAGTTTTTCACGAAAGCGAAACAACGTCTTTTGATTCTGTTTATCATAAGATATGCATTCATTCTCCCAGCATTTTAGGTCCAAGTTGAATACTCTGACACGACACTAGTACCATGCAACAAGACTCGTAAGAAGGAATAGTCTTTGCTTTTTTAATTAAAAGTGAAATGCACTTTTCAACATGCAGCAAGCTTAGACATATATATATATATGGGAATATATATATATATTCCCATCAACAGTTAACCAAACAAAGTATTATCACACATCTACCTGACTTTGCATAAAATTTCAGCCAAGTGTTCCTCCTGTCCTGTCCTTGCTGGTGAACCCCTCAGACAAGAAAGTACCAAAGATCAAAAACTGACCTAAAGGAGTCCTTGAAGAAATACAGTAATGCCTCTGTGCCTTCAGTCTGGCTTCAAAGTTGCCACAAGATCCCTATGATACTTGTGATTCTTACGGTGCTTACAAGAAGGCAGCATGGGAATCATGAAAGCTGCCTCTGTCTTTCACAGACATCTTTCACCACTGTGTCTCTGTGTTCAAACACAAAAATACCAAAGTCTTTCTCAAGCTGATTCAAAAGGCATCTGTTCTGTTCTCCTTTTTCAGGACGTTCATAAATGGAGCTGACAGCTGACAGGTATGGGGTGAAGGGCAGAGGGCAAAGCCTGGTCTCTGGGAAGTGCGTGTGCTGTTTTCTGTAATAGAACCATGGCTTCCCTGCCTGTAGCATCGCAGTGCTACGCTGCTGTCGCTGTTAAGGATCTGTTACTGTATAGTTCAGAGCTGGTTGTATGAATTCCAGTTCAAAAGTTTCTTTTGATTTAATATGTACTGTAGAACATGCAAAAAAGGTGTTTAAACATGTCCTGTATTTTATGTAGTAGTAGAAATGGGTGAGTTTGCGTTTTGTTTGTTTGTTTCCTACTGAGATGTGTCAGTGATGGCTGAAAGGACAAAACAGTGGGTCGGTTTTACTCCAAATGCAGGACTTTACTGGCTTTTTTAAAAAAATCTACTTATATAATTCCTGAGCTTTCAGGAAAAAAGGGTAGAATTGTAAATTTAAGAAAAGTTATAAAGGAAGAAGAGATTTTTTTATTGTGGTGTTAAGCATACAACTCGCTGAAATTACAGGTTGAAAACCAAGAAAAGTCAGAGAAGAAGCAAAAGGAAAAATTACATTGGCTTCAGGAGCAGCTGAAGACAAAAGAAGATGAAATAAAAAGCCAGTCAGAGTATTTTGAGCACTACAAGCAAAGGCAGAGACAACACACAGCAGCACTGAGAGAAAGGGAATGTTACCTTCGGGGTGAAGTATCTAGGCTAGAAAAGCAAGTCCTGGATCTTAATGCCCGTATTGCTCTTTTGACATTTGAGTTAGAAGAGGGAATGGTGCAGTACCTCCAGCAGAAGCTGGAATCAGCATACAGTGGGGCTCAGGGCTATAAACACTCTGATGTGGACTTAAAGGAATTGAAAAGTTGCATTGAAAATGTGGAGCATGACATGAAAAGCCACCTCGAGGTATTTCAGCAAAATCTGGAGTTCTTAAGGGAAAAAGAGGAGGACAACAGAAGAGAACAGGCAGACCTGCTGACTGAACTCCAGTGCTCTCAGGACACCGAAGACTTTCTCAGAAGAAAACTGGAAGAATCTTGCCATCATGTTTATTGTCTGAAATTGTCTGAAATCAAACTACAGGAAAAAATAGAACAGCTTTTGGATGAAAATAGAGCTTTAAAAGATGAAGGTACAGTGAAGTCAAAAAAGAAGAAAGAAAAGGACTCACAACTTACAAGACTGGAGAACAGAGACAACAGTCCTGACCTGGTAAGTAAAAATAAGGCAAAATATAATTAGCTTTTGTCTTTATATCACCCTGGATGACACTTGTCATTAGATGTGTGATCGAGATGCAAGTGTGTGGCTTTTTCCCTTCTGCATTTTTTTCCTTTATTTTTGTTGATGCATTAGTACTTCACAGTGTCTAATTCACAGCACTGGAATCAGTAGGTGGAGCTTCATTGCATCAGTGTTGCTATTAGGTGCACATTGAGGGCACCTCACAAATCTTGTCTCCTTAAGTTTTTAAATGACATGCCCAAGGCAAAAGGTCTCGATTGGCACTAGAAGTAGAGCTCAGAACTTCTGAAACCTCTCTGTCATGGACACCATTCAGTGGAGGAGTATGCATATGGTTGGGTGAGTTTTCACATGTTATTCATGCCCAAATGCTGAAGAAAAAAGCACAGCTGACAATAAATCTCATCTGGGAGATTTTCTGGATAATGGTAAACAAGGGAGGATGGATACAGTATTCATGACTGGGAGTGATTTGAGATATTCAATGGTTTGCATCCCCGTAGCATTGTGATATGCCCTGAATACACTGAATAGGACTTGTTTGCTTCAAGCACTTCGCCCCAACATTGCATGGGAAAGCTCTGCATATGCTGTAGTATGGCATTCAGCTTCTGCCAATTCATTTTGCTGACAAAGAACAATTCTTGTTCACACAGAGAACTCAAACAAAGTTTTATTCTTTATGCACTGAGATGGAGGGTATTTTTATTCTGAGGATTTGTTAAATAAAGTGAAACCAGCTAAGCCTCACACTCATTCTGCTCCATTCAGATTGTGACCTGATATCCCAAGAGCTCTCCTGATTTTAACTGCAGTTAACCAAGAGGTAATAGGTGTGAACAAAACCCGTTTAGTACAGGAGAACAATCAGATTATGAGTACTTCCAGAACTGGGAGAAGGTAGAGAGAATCTTTTGTCTGTGAAAGCCAGAAGAAATAAAGGCAAATTTTTTAACCCAGTAGTTGAATGTACTTTTGCAGACATGGGTGATTTTGTACTATCAGTGGCTCTACAGCCCCAAAGAAATGAGCTCCAGGAGGTTGTCTTTGTGAGAGAGATAGTAAGGTCACCCTGCAGTAATGGGCAGCACATGGGTGACCTGTGTGGCTAGCTCTGTGTAGCTGTGCCTCACTGCACGTGTCTCCATAGCGGCCCCGAGGCGGCAGAAGGACCAATTGCTGTTGCTTACTTTTATACTTAGCCTGAACCATTGCTACAGTTACTTTAACTAGTGAGTTCACTTTTTCTTAGAATGAAGAAGAAGGTTTGAAAATATTTTAAGATATTTCTAGGACTTGCACTGAATTGTAAACAGGTACAGCTAAAATCAGGAGCTGTGAGGGCTTTCAGAGCCAGGAAAGAAGTAGTAGACAATTCCTGTTGCTTTGAGAAAACTGAGAAAAGGAGAAAATAAATGGTGAGTTATTTGAAGGTATGAAAGCCAAGTATACCAACTGACCAACTGCCTGAGGCTAATCCAAAAAGTCTTCAAGAAACAGGACCAAAACTTTCATTCTATACTGTACCCTAAGAAAAGGTTATTTTTTCCTCTACACAAAATTTTCTAACCTTTTCTTTCCAAAGTATCAATTTACAGCTGTGTTGTCATAGGAGGATACTGAGTCTCGATTACTGGGTCTTTGGTACAACTGAGCAGGCCAGAATTTTTGTTAAACCCATTTACTTTGTTCTGCTGCACAGTAGGTTGTATTCCTTAAATGCTGTGCATAGCATCAGCAGCATCAGATCTTGTGCCTTCTGCATTTCTGGTTGTCTTTTCCTCCTCTTCTGGCACTGCAACTAATTCACTAGGATTTTTCTAGTAGAAAATGACTTGAGATAGCAGGGAAAAAGAATCTGTATCTATGATAACAGGAGGAGGGAGACATCTGGTGTTGTGCTGTAAAACTGAAGAGGGCTTTTCCCTTACCTTGTGTTTTACTAGCACCTGATAAAATAAAAATTCCTTATTTCGTTACCTTGATCTTGTAGTATTCAAGCCAAAATAGTGACAAGAAAAATCCTGTTTGAGTTCATCATACTCTATCAACAGCTTTAGAAATGAGAAATTGTGTGCAATACAAGAAAGATTTTCATGCTGTTACTTTTCTGGAAAGCCGTTTGTATATAATTTTTCAGTGAAAAAGCAAATGGGATCATTTGCCTGTTTCACAGCCAGGAAAAAAGTAGTTTGTCAAGACAGGCTTATCAGACTCCCATGAAGGCCATCAGACACATGGCATGAGATTCCTCGGTAAATACTATGTCATTCAAATGCCAAGTAAATCAGTTATTCTTGAAAAACTAGCCTTAGTGTTGTTATTGCATCTTCACACAATAGTAGCAGATCCAATTAGGTGTTTTGTTCTGGTACTGTAGAGGTGAACTGCATCTCACAGAGGGGTGTAGTCACATAAAGCTTGTCAGAAATTTGAATTTCCAAACTTGGTATCGGGATCCTGTCTGCAATATTCCAATTGCAACCTATGCCTGAATGAAAAATGCATGAAAAAGCAGCTAGCTCCATGTGACTATGTCTTGATTTATCAGAGAGTTTGTAGATGTGAATGTTAGGGGTCTGTTGAAGGTGTTGCTGAAGGAAAAGCATGAATCACCAAGCAATGCACCTTTCTACAGCTTTCACATGAGAGCTGAGGTCTTGATTTCACAATATGATGTTCCTGTTATCCAAGCATATCCAAGCATTGTACCTTTTACATCATTTTGTGTAACTTTCTTCTGACAGAACCCACATATCAGTAAAAAAAAGATATCTGGGAGGGATAAAGGCAAACTTGCAAGAAAGGAATCAGTGTGTTCCAGGAAATTAACATTAGCTTCAATATTACTGAAAAAAGGAAGGAAGAAATCTTGGAACTGTTGCGGTTTCCACTTAAGTCATGCCTCCCAGTCAAGATCTCATAATAAAGCACTGTAATGTGGCAGCTTACACAGGATGAAATCAAAATTATTCTCACTGGTGATCCTGTAGAAAATAAAGTGGCCTTTTCTGACTCGCTATACACTGAACACTTTGAAGTCATTGAAGTGACACGAAGTCACTTTCCCAACCGTATGTAATTCTAAAGCTGCAGCTCAGCCCAAATGGACCAAGTTTGTTTTCTGCTGGCATTTGATTCAAAGCAGTGCAGGAAGACAAAAATGACTGTGTTAGCTTGTTTTCTGCACTGTAGCTGTTTTGGCTACCACCTCGATTATGTGCTCTGTTGAGAAAATCAAACCTGAGTCTTCTGTTCACTAAAAATGAGCACACTGCATGTGAAAAGTGGCCTGCTGCATATCGAGCAATAAGGGTATCTGCTTTGCACCAGAATTTGTCACAATTTCCAAATTCGATCAACGGAGTCAAGATAAATGTCAAGAACAGAATATGAAATGTATAACTAAATTATCAATGAAAAAGAAAATTTTATTTGGAATAGTTATTCTACTTTGAGTTCTTCCCACCTTGGAACAGTTGTCCTTGTAGCTGGGCACTGAACTTTTAGTTTCATTCTCTACTTGATTGGACTTTCTTTTCTCTTTGTTCATAAGCATATAATTTAGTCTTTGTTTAGATAGTGTTCCATCTGTGATCTGACATATTACATTCTTATTACTCAGATTTTCTTCCTAAACTCTGAGTGAAGTATGAAGGAAGTTTAGGAAGGAAGAAAGTATTACGGGGAATTTTAAACCATGATATTTACTAGAAAATATTATAAGGAAATAAGGAATGTAAAATACCAAAAAAAAAAAATTATGTGCCTGGTTTCATATCACAAACACCATATATTTATAAACTGTTTTATTCTTTTCCTCCTCCTTTTCCCATTAAGAATGGAGGTCTAATCCAGGATGATGTTCAAAATCTGAAATGGGGAGCAGTCTTGGATTCACTCAGAGGCAGACCTAACCAAACTCCAGCTGTGCAGCTACATGGTAAAGAGTCTGGTATGAAAACAAACTGGAATATTTGCTTTCATTTGTGCAATAGAAGTAAAGATTATTTCATTCATGTGGCGTGCATGACCTAGAAGGTGTAAGACCTTCTAAACGCCTCCTGATCTGTAAGAAGGTAAAGCAATAACTGTTTGCCAGTATGGTACTAGCATTTAGAGATGACCTCTCTCAAGAAATCCTACAGCTTTCAAGAAGCTATAGAGATGAGGAATTAGGGAATATTTCCCATGCCATGGCTGAAGTCAGACTTGCTTTTCGACCAACCAACGTGAAAGCTCTGATCTTAGCAAATTATATTAGTTAAATTCTTCCAGCATAAATTAATGGAAATTTTATAGCAGATTTCAGTGTATGCAAATGCAGACCTGCACTGAATAATTTAAACCCATAAGATTTTATCTAACCACTGTAATGAGGTGTATTTTCCATTTTTGTATGCTTTGAGAATGGGGGGGTGGGGGATATACCTTATTTTAGAGCTTAATATTTATGTTTTCTTATGAAAATTGTTTTATTTTTTAATGTCTTTGTCATTTCTTATCATAATGTCATGCTTATCTTCGCATCATTGGTGATGCATGCTTCCGGTGGAGAAGGTAGCCTTGAGCATACTCTCACTAAAATACTTTTCTGTTCAAAACATCTGGTCAGATGTTTTTGGGTTTGTTTTTCATCTTATTATCTGGGAGTGGCATTACACCTGTTCAGTGCTTTACCATAACAGGAACACCAGGATGCAGCCGTGATGGGCTAAAGCAGATGGAGGAGCTACCAGTAGAACTTCTACCAGTTTTGGAAGACAATTCCAGTACCTTTGCAAAAGTTGCTGGTCTAGCTGAGATTGAGCAGGTGAGAAGAAAAGTTACTGCTGCTCTTGCTGTCTTTGTGCACAGTGAGTCTGTGAAGTTTGAAATAAAATGAAGAGTTGGTGTATTTAAAGATGGATATAAAATTAGCTTTAAATGATAACTATTAAGGATGCTATTTAAGATGAATACAGGTGTGCACTATGAAAATGGTTGAGTTATTTGTACCTTTTTGTATTGTTACTCTCTCTGCAAATCTTTAAATAATTTCAAAAAACTTTATATGGAAATATTTTTTTCTCATCTGTCTGTGATCAAGTATTTTATGGATGAAGTGAAAAATGAATCAAGATTAACAACATAGAGTGCTGTTTCTTGACTTATATTCTTCAGTTTGAAAAAATTTTTTGCTGTTACCAGGTCACCCTTGGAACAAAGAGGGCAGGTACTCTAGAAGATGGTTTCACTTTGTTCAGATGTACCCCAAGTTATTGTGCAGCAAGACAGCTTCCCCCTTGCTCTGAGGAGTTAACTAATGATGAGACAAGTAAGGGAAACAAAGACAAAGAAAAATTTTTTCTCTTGAAGGAACAAGCTGTAAATCTACCTGTAAAGATGTTCCCTGTTTCTGTGGTTGACACTCTGATGGGGAAGAGGAGGCTCCAGCTTACCTTGTTAGAACCTGAAAGCTACCACGTATCAGCTGGCACCACTGTGAAGAGCGTGAGGAGTTTGGGTTTCTGTGAGGCAAATACCCATCTTGGCTCTGAAAGACTCTGCCTTGTTGCAGAAGGAAGATTTTCTGACAAAGCTTCTGCACTTCTTTGTGGAAAGATGCCTTGCATTGTGACTGAAATTTTTGCATCATCTCTAGAAAAATACAATATGGAAAAACATTGGGAAGGCAAGCAAATTCTGCCAAAAAGCATAAGTGAAAATAAATGTCTGGATAAAGTTGTTGATCATGGAAATTATCACCAAAAAAACTTTAGAGGGAGAGTTAAAGCAGAAGAAATACAGAACAAGGAAGCCCAACCACAACAGGAGATATGTCTTCCTGAGGAAAGTTCAGGGGGTTTAAAGAAAACTGAATTAATCAGGCCTAGGAAGCAAGGAATGGAAGCCAAAGACAGCCTAGGTAGCCCACAGGATGTCCGAAATGTATCTGTTGATTTTAAAGACTTAAAGAAGTACTTTGAAGGGAGCGCTGAACTAATGGAGAAGCAAGGAAACCTCTCAAAAATCTGCATCTCTGATGTGAATAGGGTATATAATGGAGAAGGCATAATCCAAGTGGAGGAGAAAGGAGAGCAAACTCAGAAACCAGCTCACCAAACAAACCCTTCCAACAGTATTGGCCTGGAAGAAAAGAAAGACCAGACTCGGAAATTGTGTGAACCAAAGAAGAATTTCTCATGTCAAAAAATAGCTGCTGAAAACATGCAACATGCATACTCCCAGAAATTTTTTTGGTCAGAAGAGAGATGTCTGCTAAATATACTGTCTGCTGTGCAGGACGGGGCTGTGTGCTTAAGCAAACTCTTCCGGCAAGGGAGCAATTCTTATGAATGTCTGTCTCATCTTCATCTCTCACCACTGGAAGCTGGTAGTGAACGTCATGTGAAAATATATGCGCTGGAAAAAGTGGTGGCTGTGTGTTTTCAGAGGATATTTCTACTGATGGAAGAGAATGAAAATTATTCAAAAAAAGTCTGTATATTACAACAGGAGAATGAGAAATATGCCCAGATGATGTGTGCACTGGAAGAGGAAATGGATGCATATTTTCAATACATTTTAGCGGTAGATGAAGCTAACATTGTTTCATTCCAAAACTTACTTAATGAGAAAGAAGTTGCTGGTGGATGTTATATTAACTTATCAGAAGAAAACACCATGAGCCCAAGAACATTTTTTGTTGAAACTTCTAAGAACCTCTCATATGTTGAAGAAAGAAACGGGAATTCTGAAAAAGATTCATTGACAATTGCATCAAATAAACTTCCCAGGAGCGTTTTATCCCTGGACGGAAGGAACGTGAGATCTTTCCAGCTGCTTTCTGTCCTGAAAGAAGAAAGAAGCAGATGCTTCAAAGAAATAGCTAAATTATTGCAAGACAAGGAGAACTATGTAGCAAAATATAATGAATTAATACAGGAGAGAGAGAGGAATTTACAAAGAATATCTCTCTCAGAAGGTGAAAAAGAAACTTTATTGGGATGTTTGGCAGAGGTGAAGTGTGAACAAGACAAATACAGGGCCTTGGTTTCAGAACTTCAGGAATGCAAAAACAGCTGTTATCAAACTATTTCTGATTTACAGGAGGAAAAATGTGTACTAAAAAGAGAAATAGACAGAATAAAGAAAGAAACTTCAGAACAGCTTGATGCATTTCAGAAAGCAAATGCAAAATTTATTTTAGAAAATAACAAATTGAAAGAATTAATGTCTTCTTTGGGTTTCAGCTATGAAGAGCTGAGAAAAGATACAAGTTTGGGAGCAAAGGAAAAGATAGTAAAACTAGAAGAAAGTCAACAACATGGTCTTAAGCCAAAGAAAGTTGAAACAACATGTAGTGTAACTCAGACTGGAGAAGGAGGAGTTCTGGTTATAGAGCCCTCAAACTATCTTCCTGGAAAAGAGGTAAATAATAACAATGAGGAATGTTATCAAGCAGGATTTTCTACAGAGAGGAGTTGTTGTAAATGTCATTTGGAGGGAAAAGCTAAATTAACTTTGTAATACAAAAAATGTTGTACTCTCCTATGTGTCAGAGATCTGAAGTGCTAAAGTTAACTTTGAATTAAAAGGCAAAATACCGGCGCTATTTTCTGAATGTTGTATTAGAGAATTTTAAAGTGATACAGAAAGCTACAAAGTTAAAAATAATATTTTAAAGAGTGCGTTGTTCAGGCATTTTAAAAATTATTTATCTTATTGCAAGAGTAAAAGCTTCTGGTAGAGCAAACTAATTCCCACAAACTTTTGTTATAATGGTGAAGTATTCAGGGTTGTGAAACAATCATGTCTTATTGAAAAGTATGCACGTGTTCACTTACTAACTTTTATTCTGCTAGAGTCTATTTTTTTTCCTGTTTTGATTTTTATGAAACATATACCTAAAGAAAGGACCTTTACTTACAGTGGATTTCTCATCCATTTTTCCTCTAGTCATGAATTTTTGTGGAGATTACTACATTCTCATAAAATCAGAATTACTACTTCAGCTGAGAATAATCAACAGGGAAAGATTTATCTCTAATATCTTGATTTTATGCAAGTGTTTTTAGTAATGCAGAAGGAAACCATATATTGTTCGGTAAAATCCTGTGTGCCACGTGGTATGAGAGGAATCACGTCTTTCTGTTGTGTATCCAGGGCAGCATGTTTGAAAGCTACAGTGTGATGAAAGACCAAGTCGAAAAGGCAAAAGGGGAACTAAAAATGCAGCAAAAGGAATTAGAAAAATCAAAAAAAGAGGTAACCTCCTGCTCTTATGTATTTCTAAGGAGCAAATTTGTTTTATTTCTTGTTTCCTTATGTGGCTGTTCTTCCTGCCAGGATTTAACACTGTAACAAAACAGAGAAGCCTCTGATCTGCCGAACCAAAACGTACCTTTTTGATCTTTCAGTTCAATGATGAATTGCACAATCATTCATGGTTGGCCAGAACTTCAAGTGAGGCTGCATTCCTCTGGCGCAATTTGACAGAGGCTGGGTGCTTAATAAGGACACATAGAACAAACTCTCTGCACAAGGAGGAGGAGAAGGCAGCAGAAGCACTGAGGATTGCAGCAAACCTGAATTCAAAGTAGTTTTTGAATGAGAGGGAAAATGATGTAAAATCTGACACTGTTGAGGGATCCCGCTATATCCAGTGTTGGTGCAGGGCACGCACACTGCCCCTTCTTTTGACATATATGTAGTAAACACAAAGTCCAACACCACCTACATGGAGACTTGTGTGGATGTCTAGTTCTGTGCTGTGTAAAGTAAATCTGCAGTTTTAATACCAACCGAGGAAGTTTTTAGCGTTCTGCCTTTCCAAATGCAGTACTTTTTCACATTCCCACTTTTTATTGAACAACCTCCACTCTATGCTTATCTAAGCAGAATGCATTGCTTTTATGGCAAGTGTATATTTATGGGGCCGTCTCATGCAATGGCAGGCATTGCTCAGGCTCTCTGTGGAAAAACCACTGGCAGTAACAAGTGTGTTAAGTATGCAGAAGAGCAGTAGGATGATATATGGTGGGTGTACAAAATTATTGTCCTTTGAGAGCTGCTTTATAAGACTTCCCAGATTTCAGGTGAGGCAACTGGAATGAAGGGATGGATTTGGATGAGTGATGGATGGTTGTGTAAGAACTGCTGAGCTTGTAAGCTGAACATGAAGAGACCAATTATTTTTTATTTATTTTTAAAAAATCTAATTAACTTGGATGCTTCTAGTCCTTTTGTGTTTTACAAGGAAGTTGTGTTACAATCCCTTCCTTAGTCTACTTAAAAGAATGAGAAGCCTTTGTTTTCGGAAGGGAGAAGAAATCATGTATCATATGAGGGAAGGAGCTTGCTGTCAGCTAGCTGATCTACCAAGTGGTTGGTTTGTGGGGGTTTTGTTGTTTGGTTGTTTGTTGGGTTTTTTTCAAAACTACAGTTAATAGGTGAAGAAAATGTGTCCTAGAGGAAGTCTAAAGGTGAACATATGGAAGGTTTTTTTTTTCCTTTGCAATTTTCTTTTTTGACATTATTCAGGAAGATTATTTTTCCCTTCTGGCTGATAAAATCTTACTTTCCATTTGCTCTGACGGCTTTCAGAGATGTAATCTCTAAAATTATGAGTACATTCACTGCTGCTTTTTTTAGCTTTATTTAGAATACTCAAGATACCTTCAACTTTAGAAATCAATTTTAAAATTAATCTATTTTTCCACATAGCTCTAGTTAGATATGTTTCTATAGGACTTACTTTAAGGGTCTTACACATTTCTTAAAATCAGACTGTAGTGTATTGTGTAATTCCATTTATTTTAATCAATGTACAACAACTTGAACCTTGTGATGTAGGGCTCAAACTCAAGTCTGTGGTTGTTAGCCGGTATTGAAAAATGATACCACTGCTAGACTAATTATACTCAGTAATTTTGCATTTTTATTTTTCCCATTAGGCTCAGAAGTGGTACAGAGAACTTGGCTTTGCTGAAACAAGGTACGAAGAAATCAAAATCCGTTTGACACAGGCTCTCTCAGAATTAGACCATCTTAAACAAGAAGTTGGGGAAAAAATGCTTGGAAAGCAGAACTGGAAATTAATGGTATGTATGCAAGTGGAATGAAGAAATGCATATTCTTTGGGAGGGAGTGTTTTGATGCGGAGACACCCGTTATTGTTATTGGTAATAGAGCTGAAGCAAGTATAGAGCACGTAGAGCCACTGGAGCTATAAACTTGAAAGTGAGCAGATATTATGGAAGGCAGACCATCTGTCTACAGGATAGTCCAAAGTCTGGGCTCTGCATGGGCACTACAGCCACCTCCATCTTTTTTTAGGACCCTTGTCCTGCTCTCTTTAGCCAGAGTCATTTTCTGAGGCATGGATTTTCAGCTGGTTTTAATGAAAGGTGTTAGAGGAGTCTCCAGTGTTTCCAGTATTTGGCCTTTCTGCCTTCTGTCCCCGATTTTAGGTTTGGACAGGCAAAGTGAAGCTGTGGTGCCGGGCACTTTGTAAAGCAACTTCCATTCCCAGTAAGCAGGTGGTGTGGATTAATGGGGAGTCAAAGTCTGTAATCCACACATGTGGCCCAAGTATGCATCCCCCAAATCCATGAGATCTTTCTATCACATGAGGGAGAGAGAGAATCTTGTTGGGAAGTACCTATATCACCAACATTCTAGTTTTGCTATAAATGAAAGCATTTTGAATTTTCAGGTGGTTCTGTGTCTTGATAAAGTTTTTGTGTTTTCCACCAAAATTAGAGTGGTTTATGGGATGATTTTTAATTATTGAATACTCCCCTGGAAGCTGCTTTTATAAAGACTTTTCAGCTGGCCCTGAAATTATTTCTGTCCTCCGTAGCAGGAAAACTGCCAAGAAGAAACATGCAACCTTTACTAGCTGGAAAAGCAATTTTGTAGCAACCTACAATATATGCAAATTCAGTTTGAACAGGTTAGATACACGCATGGCTTTGGAAGAAGATAAAAACAAATTCTGGAAAATGTAAAGATTCTGATCTCAGTTCAGTTTCTTAAATGTCACTGTTCATCCCATTCATTGGCCACCCACCTGCAAGTCCTAAGCAGTTATTTCATATTAGCTTGTACAACATACATGGCACTATTTGCTGATGTTTAGAAAACTGGGTTCTGACTGTTAAGTGAAAACGAAGCACAGATTTTTCATATAATTATGAGGTATTGGCATGTAACATCTTAAAACAACGAAATCTATTTCAAGTAAGAAGAAACTCCCAAATTGTTTGAAAATAAACAGAAGTGTATCATAATGTTTTGTTTAAGCTAACACTTAAGCTTTTGGGGGCATTTTTGGGCAATGGACATTTAACCCTTTTGTTTGAGGACAGTCTGGAGCAATTAATGCTTATTTTATTGGCCACTGAATTAAAATGTTAATTATTTCTATGACTGACATGGGAATAAAATTTGTCAACCTTGACAATGTTTTTACAGTGGAAAAAGTGCAGGTCATCCTTTGTTCTGAGAACAAAACAAAACCAAACCAACTTTTAAATCACTCCAATAGCTAAATTTTCATGTTTGTGTTTATCGATCAGTAGTACATATTTATGCAATATTGCAATGTTGTTTGATTTTTATCTGACTTCATCTGATTTAACTACTTGTTGTAGGGTTAATATCAAATTGTTGAATGCACGTCTCATTCCAGGGTCAAAGATGCAGTATATGTACATCACAGAACTGGATTTATCCTTCAGTTGCACTATTTGATGGCACAAATAATTGTCTGCATGACTCAAGTCTGTTACGTCTTGACCAAGGGATATTGATTTCATTGGCACAATTAAGCAAATAGTACAGATAGAAAATAGGGTAGAGGTATTTTAACAAAGGTTCTGAATTTATTTCAATAATTCTCTTTTAAAATAAACTTTTTAATATACACCAAGCTGCTAGTAGTGGGTTTGTGACTATTATCATAGGAAAATATGACCTAAGTTTTTCTAGATTGAAAAAGGGATAACTTTTTGGCACAATGATTGTAATGATCTAGTTCTTTAGCATTTTTTTCCTGAGAGCAGTTCTGTAGACTGGTGATCCTGTTCTTACTTTCAGTTAGTTGCCACCCTTGTCCAAAAGCACTTTTCATCCCACAAAGTTATTAATAAACTGATATAATAAGTCACAATAATTTATGTTTTTTCCTATTCTAAATTTAATTTTCTGGAAGAACTGTGGCTGCAATACTTGAAAGGCATGAAGATGTTAGCACCCTGGACCTAGAACCCAAGGCTGGGAGGTTTTTAAGATATGGTGTGTTTTGAGCATGTCTTTTAGGACTTTGTACATATCTTATGTTCTACAGGTCCCAATGCCCACGGATCCTAGTCCTCAGCTAAGACTCCAAAAGGCTGTCATGATATTGTTCCCTGCAAGTAAAAGACAGCCAAGATAATACGCTCCAAGGTTACTGCCAGGACTCTTTGTTTCAGTGGTGATGCTAACAGTGGAAATACCATTTAGCATTAGAATATTTGGGGAAATTTTCCAGGATGTTGAAGTGGCCTTCTGAACCATGGTGCTGTGTTAGAAGATAGGAGAAATATGTGGGTGAGTAGGCATGGAGCAGGGTGCCATTTACAGCTTTGGAAATGAATGCAAGCATATTGCATTAAATGCACACAGTAAATAAGGTGTCAGGCTTCCCCAGTGAACTCCTGACTCCTGTCATGGCCTGTAGCCAAAAAGTTGTATTCAGTTTCATTTTCCCATTGACTTTTCAGACAAGCACAGCACACACAAGGAGAGGAAGGTTTTATTTTTATTTTTAATGCTTAGCCACCAAATTCAAAGACTAGAGATCTTGCCAGTTTGTAAAGGAATGCAGAGTGTTAAATGCTACGTTTTGAGCTGAGTTATCCTTTAGCTATTTCCCGGCCTTAGCTGCTGGGTCCTTCACCCTTCTGGAGCTTGACTACACAACCCATGGTTACTGTTAGCTGGGACGTCTGACACTGATCATAAATAAACCTTGTATGTCTCATTTGTGCTTTGAAACTACAGAAAATTGCTAGTAGGTCAGTGAAATGCAAAAGGAAAGACAGAACTCTGTCTTTAATCAAGCAAATTTTTTTATTTCCCCACCTCTTTTTCCATTAAGCATCTTCAGTTTGGGAGTGTTACTAGTTTTTATTTAACATATTTGTGTGGGAAAGAAGATGATGAGGAAAATACCGTGTCTCAGACTCATCCTCAGGCTCTTGTCACCGCAACCCTGGTCTAATCAATCTTGATCTGTCCAACAGTTGCTATTGTTCTTTTCTCTTAACACAAGAGGGAGCCAAAAAGTTTGGTACCAAGCACGCACAACTTGCCTGAACGCTGTTCATAGAGGAAGTGCTTCATTAGGAAGAACAGTTCGAAAATGTCATATTTCTGGTTTTACCTGTGTTGCAGTGGTGTGTTGCAGGCAGAGTGATGCGATCTATCACTTCAGTTTGCTGTTTTCTGCGAATAGTGCCTTCAGTATGTTGTAGTCACCAAGGGTGTCAAAGTTGGAAAGGCATCCAGACAGTGAGGGAAAATTTAACTGTGGTGTGGTACATCGCGGCTAAGTGTTTGCTCTTCTCTTGGTTTTATCAATGTTAGTAGCCATTAAAATCAAACCCTCTTCCGGCATGCTTTGTCAGAAGGTTATATGGTTTTACCACAATATATCATAGGTCTGACTAGAATTTTTAGCTTAATCACTGAAATGCTTAATTTTTTAGACTTGCTTATGTAACGTGTTATCAGACATCTTGAGCAGCTGTGTGTAACAATTCAATATTTTTTTAATCTAAGTGCGCTATAGCATAAATATCTTTCACAAGACTTTCTTTACCCTCAGATTTTCCTCATCCTTAATCTACATGCTTAATCTGACAGTGTCACTTCTAGGAGCTGACCTTATGATATTGACTATCAAACTAAAGCTCTCACTAATTCTTCTAATCTAAGTGCATGAAACTGAAAAAAAAATTGCAGAGTAGGGGAGGAGGAGTTAAATTCAGAAGCTCCTCCTTCCACTTGTTCTGTACCACTATTACTACATTTTAATGTAATATTTTTAATATATATTTTTGAGATTTATACTTATCTGATTAGTTTTATTAATGTGCTTCCCAAACAGAAGTATAACTTGGAGAGTTGAATCTGCTTTCTGAGATATATATGTGTAGAAAAAGAAGGGATGTCTTAGACGGCAGTTGGAGCAGGAGACTGGAGACTTTTGACTTCTGTTCTTGCTCACTGTGTGACCATAGGTTGGTCACTTATCTGTCTGCGCACCAGTTTCCCCAGATATTAAATTATTATAATACCATACTTGCCTTGAAGGAGTGTTGTGAAATCTCAGTCCTATACCTGCTCTCTCAGGTCTGCTCATCTCAGAGGGGATCAAGAACTCCTTGCTCATAAACAATTTAAGGTTAGTGCAAGACATTAGTGCCAAGGTTTGAAGTCATACGGTTTATATCAGCTTAAATATTTTTTGACATTCAAGGTATGTATACATGTATTGATTGAGAAGTTTTGGGGTCTAAAACGTGATTGAGAATATTTTTATTATTTTATACATCTAATTTGAAAATCTGTGTATTTGCTCTGTAGCCTGTGTACACTGTGGAAGATGCCCATGAAACAGAGGAAAATAAAACAGCCAGTAAGAGATTACAGCAGCAAGTGCTGACCTTGAAAGCCCAGCTCAGGGACCAGGCTGCATTACAAAATCAGTTTCGTGACTTGCAGAATGAAGTGGAACTCCTTCAGGCTCAGTTGGTTGAAAAGGTAAGCTTTTCATCAATAATCATAAAGCTGTTTTCTGCATGTTTAAAAGGGTGGACAAATGTGAGCTTAGACTTCAGATTCTACATCTTTGTTCTCAAAGGAGAGAACCAAAACTGTTGTCTTTCCTGGGAATGAGTCTGAGGGTTTCCAGGCATATAAAAGTACCCCTGACTTCAGAGAAATATGGAAAGGATGTAAAATGCCTGGGTGGTGAATGTTCCAGAAAGATGATAGACTATAATAAAAGTTGCCACCGGTCTCTGCTATAAATCCCCAGAGTGTAATGCAAGCAAAGTGGTGCTGAAATTCTTTACTGAGCTACCTCCTTGGCTTAAATTGTCAGAATATTTAACATTCCTTACTCTCTTGTTACACCATATCAGATTAGGAAACACAGTGAGCTAGTGGTAGAATTTTGACAGATTTTTCTAACCTTTTTTTTTTTTTTTTTTTTAATCCAGCTGCTAGGGCTACATATTAAGAGTTTCATTCACGCATATTTAGTTAGGAGTGTGGTTTGTATTTTTATTAATTGACACAGTTGTCCTGGTGAAAACTCCCCATGTATGCACAGGTATATTTACACAAGCAGTTTTTACACTTGTGCAATACTTCACCTGGCAAATTAAAGCAGGTGCAGACATTAATATTTGCAAAGCTACTGCCTCATGTGACAGCAAAGCTACTGCTGTCAATGTGACTGTGACTGCTGAACTCTTAGGTGGCAACAAATTCCTGCTACAACTTTTTCCCCTTAGTTTTTGTTTCTTATGTCTTTGGAAACTATTTCACAAACAGGGATGATAGTTACCATGCGAGCCAAATTAGAGTTGCCCATCATACTCTGAAACTAGTAAATGGCATTTTCTCAATAGTATTCTTCACACCCTGACACATGTAGAACATGCTTCTCCTCTGTGATTCCTCTGAAACACAAGATTATTTTCTTCTCCCTACTGGGTGCGAGTTTCATCCTACTCCCTGCACAGTAAACCCACCTGTTCTACAGTTAGGGGTTTATCTGGGGTTGGTTTGTTTGTTTGTTGGTTTTGGTTTTGTTTGTTTGGCTTTTTTTCTAGCCTTGTCATGTGCTGTGATTTGCTTTAAACCAGTGCGGTACAGAGGATTAGTGGCTCCTCTCAGGTATTGATTAGGATGCCTTTTAGCAGGATAGTGGTGGTAAAATGAAATTGTTCTGTGGTGTCTGTAGTGATGGATGGTGCATATCTGATGGTAGGTAAGTAAAGGGTGAGACATGCTATCCATATAAATAAGCAACTTCTAATTCCTGTAGTGCATTGGTGAATTGTTTTGCTCCATGCCTTATCAAGAAATGAGTGTCACCAGTGCAGGGACATACTGCCAGCTTTTCTTTGTTCCCCCAGTGCTAGTGCAATGCAAAAACATGTCTCTCCTGTCCTATCTACACTGTTTCTTCCCAAACCCACAATTTATTACCTGACTATTGCAATTTAACCCCAGCCAGCAACTAAGTACCATGCAGCCACTCGCTCACTCCACTCCCCATCCCATGGGATAGGAAGGAGAATCACAAAAAGGTGAAACCTGTGGGCTGAGATAAGAGCAGTTTAGTAACTGAAACAAAGTCATAGCAATAACAACAATAATAATTGTAATGAAAAGGAAAGGGAGAGAGAGGAATAAAACCCAAGGGAAAAAAACCCAAGTGACGCACAATACAGTCGCTCACCACCTGCTGACGGATGCCCAGCCAGTCCCCGAGCAGTGATCGGCCAACCCCAGCCAACTCCCCTGGGTTTACATGCTGAGCATGACATCCCATTGTATGGAATATCCCTTTGGCCAGTTCAAGTTGGCTGTCCTGGCTCTGCTCCCTCCTGGCTTCTTGTGCACCTGCTCACTGGCAGACCGTGGGGCACTGAAAAGTCCTTGACTTAGAGTAAGCACTACATGGCAACAGCTAAAACATCAGTGTGTTATCAACATAATTTTCATACTAAATTGCAAACACAGCACCGTACCAGCTACTAAGAAGAGAATTACTCTATCCCAGCCAAAACCAGGACACTGAGCACCATGCGACCTCTTTCAGCATAACCGAATTCTCATAATGGGAGTCTTTTTCTGATGCATGTAATACATTTACTGTAGGATTTATAGAAATACAAATTGTCAAGCAAAATGAATGCAAAGGAATCTGTATATAATTGCGAAATAATACTGTATTGATTCATAATAAAAATGGATTTTACCTGGCAGGATACTGTATTTTTTTCTGCATAATCAGAAAGCAGGTTCCCCATGAATAATAAACATCTTGATCGTAAGGTGAAGCCTAGGTCATCTGGCTCACCCTGGCTCACCTCCTAATAAGGGACATGCATGAGCTGTGTCAGAGTAGAAGGTTGTTGATGTTCGCATTTTAGAGCCTGCTGAGGGATAGACATGCAGAAAATCCCTCCCTGTTTCTCTCACTCTTCAACATCATATAGATAAGAAAAGGGAAAACTTTCCCCAGAAGAGTGTTCGGGAAGACTCACAGAGTGGAAAGGAACATGAGTGCATAATGAAGGCTAGCAAGTCTTCAATGTGATGCTGCTTTGAGGAAATAACCCCACTGATACAGGGCTCCATCTAAAAACATCCAAAAGCCTTTGGTACTACAGAAGACCAACATCAATGCTGGCTGGGCAGTGTTTGTGTGCCAGGGTCTATCCCCAACACTGCTTCATCTTGTTTGGGTTACAGGGTCACAAAGATATGCAAAGTCTACCCTTTGGAAGCCAGGTCTAAAACAAATATCGACACACTGCTACAGTATTTTAAAGTGAGTCTCGAATAAATTAATGCAGAATGTTTTTCAATCTTTCAGGAAAAAGAACTTCAGAAGAGAAAGTCTGAAATGAAGTTGGCACTAGCTCCACTGAAGGTACCGTATTTTCCTGAAAGCAGTGCAGGACCTACGCAGAGGTGTACCCCTTTGCTTACAGGCTTTGGTGCATGTGCCTGCCTTATGCAGCTGCCCCTGACTTAGCCCTAAAGATGCTGGGCATTGGGCTTATAGGCAAGGGCTTGCTGACTTTATTGCTACGGGATACTCTTCAGCCCAAAGGAGAACCTTGCACATGGAAAGGAAACGTCTCTTTCCAATTTATCTGTGCATGCATATTGCTGTTGCAAGGTGCAGAGGCACCTAATAGCCTAGAAGCATAGGAATGCAATCTATAGCTTTGGGTCAAAACATGTGAAATTACAGATCAGACACAAAATATAATCTTGCAGTCTCAACAGGGAGTGAAAACAATGTATATATGTTCGTGCCATATAGGCTAAACTGGCTTCTCTCACACGCAAGTGCCAGGAAAGGAACAGCTTCATTAAAAGGTTGCATGGCGAATGTCACAGGCAAGGAATTATTAACTCTGCTTTTGATGAAGAGGTGAAAAACTTGGTGAATGACGTGGCCCTGGCCGAGTACACAGCCACCTTTACACCAGTGTGTGACCAAGAGGTAAGCGTTTGTACTTCCTTGTAGGATCCTTCTGTTTTCAGTACTGTATTAAGTCCATGATTTTTTTTAAGTGTTTAGTGAGACTCAGTATGTAGCTATAAAATATACTTCATTAATATATATATAAATATAAATATTGCTTCAGACAAGTTGGTAGAGTTGGCCATTTTACTGCTGTTCTTGTCAGGGTTTAAAACTTGAAGAGCTTATCACAAAGTATATCCGTGCTCCATGTAAAAAACACTTCCCTGATATTTTGACAAAGTGTCCTAGTGGATAATACAGTATATATTATTCAATTTCACTTCAAATATGAATTTTCCATTTTCTTCCTGCACAATGCATCGTCTCAAATTTCTGAAGAAATAATTTAAAAAAAAAGGTCTACAATGAAACATTTTAAGATTTAAGTCAACTCAGCGGACATTCATATTCAGAAGGGAGTGAGTTAATGTGTTTCGCTGGCAAGATGAAAGTAATTCTGGCGGGATACACTCTGCTTCATGCCTGGTTCTGTTCAGTGTTATCATTAACAGCTGGGATGCTGGGAATATACTTTGCTTTTTTTGAGTAACACCTGCTTGAAGACATTCTTAAGGACAGGAATCTGAATCCGGCAAGCTGGAGAAACAGGAATTTTCTTGCAATATTTCAGTAACCTTCAGACAAGCTCTTTTTATCCCTTGTTTTCTCTCTCTTATTTTAAACAAAGCCTATAAAAATACCCAAACAATATTTGGTAATGTTTGTGTCTACTATACTCAAGTATAGTTAAAAGGGAAGGAAGAAAAATATTTTGTGTTACACATTTGTAAAATATTGGGGAAGTGGCTGCCTGCCATGACAGGACACAGGACATAGATTCATACTATGTTTTGAACTTCAGCTCACACGATGCACTGCAAAATGAGTACATAAAAATAATTTATTTTTTAATGACACTGACATCTATTTTTCATCAGCAGAAGTAAAGGTGCACAGAATGGGCACATGGTGTAGTAAATCCACAGGATTATTTTTCTGATTATTTTACATTTTTACACACAGCGTGGTATTCTGTATCCCTCTGAAGCAGCTTATTCTTCTAGTGTTATTACGTGCCGCAAGCTACCACTCAGTCATACTTGTTTCTGTGGCAAGAAATAATTTAACGGCATGTTAAGGAAAAGGTAGATTCATCCCTAGTTGCAGGACAGAACAGGATTCTGTGTCTGGCTATGTCTTCTTGGAGTATGTCATCTGGGTCTCACCCAAGCTCACACTGAGAATGAATGCTTTATGTGACAGTAGTTAGTAACTCATCTGCCAGAAGGGAGACAATACCTCACTGCCTCCAGACACTTCCTCAGACATTGCTGTGATAAATGAGCATTAGTGTAAAGCTTCCCAATACAATAAATATCAAAATACTGTGCACACACACACTGTCTCCCTGAATGTCTAATTATCACAAAACCTAGCAGCTGCAGCAGGAGAGAATCTGTACTCTGATGGCCAGTGAATTCATTTGCAGTGTAGAATCCCCACATTCAATTCCCTGCTTCAAGAGATATTTAGCTATTCATACTAAGTGGGGCACAAACCCTTTCCCATAGTATCCAGCTCTGCAATGGCCAGAGGTCTCACTTAGGCTCAGGCACACTAGGATTCAAGCCTGGGTTGTTGGATCATGCAGAGAACAGACGGGTTCTTGCTGGGCACCTTGACACTGAGCTTCAGATCATTCTGGTCTGTGATAAGTACTGTGATAAGTAATTCCACGTGTAATAGGGGAAACCTTTCCTGCCAAGGCAGATCTGTATGTTCCTGTGAACAATTTAGGTTTCTGTGGATCACTTTTCCAGTGGAAAACATTTCAGTGAGAAAATGTCCAAGCATCATGACTCCTGATTTAATTAATAATGGTTACACTCAAGAAGAAGAGAGACCCTTTCATATTCATGTGGTACGTCATTTGGCTTTAAAAATCCTGCACTGAATTCTGTAGACATATGTTAGACTGAACTGACTTTTCATCTTTGAGGATTCATTTTTGCACTGCAACTCTTACTCTCACTGGAATTCACATCTAAAATTCCAGAGCTATGTCCCGCTTTTACTTATGTGAAACTCCTTTGAAAGCTTATTCCCTTCCTTCCACTCAGATTTTCATTTCTAAATCATTCCCAACATTTGAATGCTTCTAGGGAAAAACCTGGTAAAGTGAGGGGCTTTTTTTTGGCTTCCCCCCCTCCTTTTTAAATTAAAGATTTGCAATTGGCTTTATGAATTTCTGGACCCAGTGACAAATGGAAGCCTGTCACACACTGACAGCAGACCTACCTGCTTTGGCTTACTGATGAATTTCAGCTGAAAGTTTGCAGTGATGAATGACGGGCTGATCCAGGGCACTCTGAAAGGAAAGGGGACTCTGCATTCAGTTCAGTGCCTGGCCTTTTGTAGCTCTGTAGAAAACTTTGTGTCTGGTTCTCAGAAGAAAATATGTTTTTAAATTCTTTTAAGAACTCTTTTTTTTTTTTTTTTTTTTTTTATCTCAATATGGAATTACATGTATAATGGATAGATCTGCCTTAGTTGTGTGCTAGGAAGCTCCAGCTTCGGTGGAGGGCTTACAGGCATCAACAAGTTGCTCATGCTTAAAGACAAAAGTGAACTTCAGTTCTTTGCTCATTCAGGACACAACAGATGATTGATCATTCCCTTCTTTGTGTCAGAAATATTTTCTTCCTAATGTTCACCCCAATTAAAATACTAAAACATGAAGACAGTGTGATGCAAAACTAATCATCTTCAGAGCTTCTCTTCAGACCTCACTTTCAGCGTTTGAGACTGTTCTTGGACACAATAAATCACTTGTTGTCCTGATGGCTTTATTTTGCTCATTTGCACTAACTCAGGGCTTCAAATCAGTTCAGCTGAGCAGAGCAGCATGCATTTTGAGTTCTGTCATTCTTGATTATTTTCACAGCCCAGTGTTACATTCAAATGTTTCTGAGTGAGAAATAAAATTTACTTGAATCATGTAGTATCTCAAGATCTTGTTCCATCAGTGTGCTCTTCACTGAGGCCAGATATACACTAGAGTAATGTTTCAAAAAGAAAGTCAATTTTCCTTCTTTTAATATTCTTTCCAAGTCCATGTAAAGAAGACTAGATTTTTAATGACTTTTCCTCACCATAAAACTGAGCACTGTGAAGCTCTTTATTTGTAATTTGGTTGAATTGAATAATTTAGTATAATTTAATTTAATTTTAGCTTGTTTTATCCTAATAAACATATACAATTGCACAGAAGGAGTTTTATTTCAATTCTTTTTCATCCAGAGAAAAAAATCTATGTCACTGTAGTGAAAGCAAAAAGTGTGTGCAGGATGGTGAAGAAAAGCTGCCTCTCAATTTTGAGAAAAAATGGCCTTTTGGGGAGCCGTAGGAATGACGATGTATGTCTAACAATGGACTTGAAATCTTTGGAGACACTAAGAAGTTAATTTCCAGGACTTTGTGATATATTTTCCTTTAAAAAAAAAACAGAACTGAGAAACCATTGAAGCCCCTTGTAGTGGAGCAATAGTAAATTTGAGCAACTGAAATAATTAAAACCTTGTTTCATTTCGGTGTTTGGAAAATGAAAGGCATGTGTCTGAAGAGGACACGTCCCAGGGACAAAGGCTGCCACCAGTGGGTACACACGGCACTCGGCTCAGTGCCACAACTGGGATTCACAAGCCCAGTGTCAGAACGAAAATATGTGGTCAGTTTTGGCCTTTTGTCATATCTCATTTTAATCATCATTTCTTAAATGCTGATTTTATTTTATTTTTTTTTAATTGGAAAGGCCTTGGCCTTATCTTGCTTTACTTGCTGTTGTAGAATTAGTTCAAGGGCATTATTAACAGTTACTGCTTTTCTGCCTTTCCCAGTGGAAAGCACACAGGACAGCATTCATCAACTGATGTTAGACATTCATGTTCAATAAATGGCAAACAAAAAAGGGCTGAGACCGGGCTTTGCAACACCTGCTTTGGTTGTGTTGGTCAGTGGGAAGCAAAAGATGATGCTCCAGATAACTAATAGGAAGTGTGAAAGGGGAAGCTCCAGTTTTTTTCTGAATTTAGGTGTCTATTGCAGTTTAAGAAACAGGCTTTTCCCAGTTTGACTAGCTTGAGCATGAGGCTGTGTCCACGCTGCTTTTGATATATAAGAGAACCACACAGAGGAGCAAGTGAGCTTGGCTTGCCTTCACGTGGGCTCCTCCCAGCCAGGGCAGCTGTGCAGTATTTTGGGGGCTTTTCTCTCTCTTTTGGGGTGTGTGTGGAGAAATGGGCATGTGTTCAGTCCTTTCCCTCAAATGACTGAGCCAACAGTCTCTGTCTGATTGCTGATGGCTGTAATGGATAACACTGCTGTACTCAGGCACATCGATTTCTCTTGCACTGAAAGGCTTTGACTTGACATATTTTATATATTCTTTCCATAGTGGATCTGAAACTACTGCAACAACTTGCCCTCATTTCTCAGGGCTGAGAGGGAATTTGTGCAAGGAATATGGGGATAAATGGAAGTGGTTTTTACTGCTTTTCATGGAGTCATCTTAAACCTTATGGATGGAAAGCTCCAGGCATAGAATATGTCCAGTGTAGTGATTTATTTGTTTTACAGAATAGGCAATAAATTTGGAGAATAGTATAGATTAATCCTCTTTTGTGTCAGGGAATTTCTTCTGGGATACTTTTTGGTAGAACAATGTTTTGGGATTTTTTTTTATTATTATTTTTCTATTTCTACTCATTTCTCTGCAAGAAACCACTTACTGCTTTCCTGTGAATCACATTTCAAGGAAACAGGCCTGAAATAACATTCTGTGATGATCTCCTTGAAATGATTTGTGTGTGGCTGGTGAGATCAGAAGCTTTTCTGGCACTGAGGGTGGGATATGTTTCATGTTTGATGTCTGTACTTCAGACAATCACAGCCGTGGTAGTTTATCTATTTCTTTTCATAGTTAGTGGAGAGAAAGAGGAACTTACAAGGAAGCATCCTGCCCATTTTGCATATCTGCTTGAGATAAGGTGAGAAGAGTTGTACATTTTGGACTCGTTGTTTGCGAAGGGGACCAGGAGGACATATGCCTGGGTCAGATGAGTCCCCCCCTCAGAGGGGAGGATGAATTTACCTTTGAGTTTTCAGTCTTTTGGGGACCATGATGATCAAGACCAAGGAACCTTTCAAGACAAAATTTTTTGCAGGAAGAGGCTTCTTTTTCTGACTTTACAGAAAATGTGACTTGAAATGTTGGGATTCCAAGGAGAAGAAAGGGAGGAGATGGTGCTTCTTATTTGGTAATTTTTTTTAAGAAGGGTAAAAGTCATTGCTGAGAGATATGTTATTTTTGACCTTCAGACACATTACTAAAAATACTGAAGGATATAATATATGGATTAAAAACAGTTAATGGCAAGTTGGTCTTTCCAGTGAAAGAACTGATAAAGCTGTTCAATAATTATGTAAACAGCTGTTAGTACAGAGGGTACATACTCAAAGTTAGTGCCATTTTAAAGTAAAATTGGGTTTGGGTGACAAAAATTTAGATCTGTTTCCTGACTGCATACGTAATACAGATATTTTAACAGTGCTTTTTGCTCTAATTTGTGCATAACAGCATGCGTTTGTCTACAGCAGTAAATGCAAAGTAGAGTAACAGCCATGATGAAAAAAAGAAAAGCTTTAAAAAATAACCTTCCTTTATTTTTTGATAAATGTTATAATTTAGAATAAGATAAAACATGCAATTAAAAATATCCAGGTGAATTAAAACATTTTATTCTTATCTCTGGCACCACTGGGTTTTTTATTTTTGTTGGGGGGAGGTGATGTATTTTGGTTTTAATGTCAATCCCTTATAGAACCTGGCATTATGCAAGTTTTCACTTCTGAAGCTTTGGTGGAATACCACAGTGTTTTCATTTCTTCCTAGGTGGGGTCATTTGTGGGAACTTGAGAGGAAAGCAAAAATTATCAAAGGAAAACAGAATCAACAGAATCAATATTGTAAAAAAAAAAAAAAAAAAAAAAAAAGAAGACATTAATAGCCGGGGGTTGAGACAAAATGCAGGATTTTTGCTTAGCTACACCCACAGTGCTACAGAAAATATGATCTTTAGTGTTTCACAGTCTTATGAAACACTGAAGATGAGCCTTTTTGAGAGAATCATACCAATATTCAAATATAGCTCAGACCATACTGTGAAAGCTTCATCAGTGTAGTAGCAACTACATTTACCTACCTTTCTACTGAATTTCACTACTTTGGCTGCAGCAGAATTCATTAAACCCAAGAGCTAGAAGAGTGTGTGGGTTGAACAGTTGAAAGAAAGGCACGACCCTGCAAGGAGGTTATTTTTCTAGAAATGAAATGTGCCAGTGTCACAGTTTTGATTTGGTGCTGCAATTTCTCTAGTAGCTTTTCCAGCTCCCCAGTCTATGAGGGGGACAGTGATTTGCCTTTGCATGGGTCATTGAGCTCCAGAGCTGGTTCTGCTCCTGCTGACTTTCATCTCTCACCAGGGATGCCTCTAACTGTGCTTCCTGTAGTGAGGAAATTCTCATCAAATAATTTTAGAACCCATCTCTTTATGCCTTTAAAACGTTTCATGGATGCCCTCTGTAACCCCTCCGTTGCTTTCAGCCAGCTGGCATTTTTTAAGAGCGCCGGGCAGAGATCCTGCACTTATAACCTTGGTTAGAAACCAAGGACTTCTGAGGCTGCCTTTGGCTTCTGTGTTTGTAGGGGAACATCCAAATGCATAGCTTTCATTTTCCAGCTGATGATGCTGGGATATGAGCGGGTGTTTGTGCCGTCCTACCTAAATGAACACTGTATCCAGACAGTGGCACAGCCCCCTCTGTAATCAGTGTAGATGAAGTTAGTCTTTTAGGGAAGAGCAGCAATCCCAATTGTGCCCAGAGCTGGTCAGTATGACCAGTCCTTCAGTTCCTGGGTGTCACTGTCTTGCTCCCTAGCTCGTTGTTGAGCCCAAAGTAAGTGACCTAGGTGGCAGCTGCTCCTGGTGAGTGTCACAGCTGGCCAAACATGCCATATTTGCTGCTTCAACGGGACCAACGGGCAGAATTCAGCAGCATTGTTCCCTCCTCTCCTGGTGGGGAGCCAAGAGCAGAAGATAAAATGGTACAAAAGGCAGCATTCCCTGGGGGTGTTTGGATTCCTTAAGCAGTGTACCCTGGGGGAGGGTCTGTCCTGCAGCACACTGCATCCGGAGATGGACAGGCACAGCCCACCCTCCTGACCCCACGAGCTGAATACCAGGGTGCTGGTGTACTTCAGTATCGTAAGACACATACTTCAGGGAGCCCATGAGCTTTGAGGTTCAGTTTACTAACAGGAGATAAGACCAATGAGCTTTTCCAGGTCTGGGTGGCTTGTACTTGTCAACAGCTGGGATTCAGCATCACCTCAAAAGCTATGGGATGGTACGGCACCACTGATACCTATATGATTTAACCCTGATGCTGGAGCTGCTCTTAAGCTGCTTGCAAGCAGCATGTTTCTCATAAAGCTCCACAGTGATCACTCCTGCAGGACAGTCAAATTTCTTTTCCTGGCAATGGCAACAACTTACACACTGTCCATTCTTCTTCGTGCCATAATAGAATTATATTTTGATGCATGAGCTTGTCAATAAATACTCACCTATTTGTGGGGTCACATCACAGCAATCTTACACCACTGCAGCATTTTAAAATCCTTTGAATTATTTTATTTTTTTTTAAATGGACACAAATTATGTACCTAATGTTTGTTAAAGATGTGCAGAGCAAACCAAATTTTATATTAAGTAACTATTTCTGACCTGGCGTATTTATAGTATTAGCATTTTCGGAGCTTTTGCAAGAGGACTAATGGCCATGAGGTGATAACTCATAATCAAATGTATTAATTTTGGAAATAAATAAATAACTTTTAAAAACCCACAGACTGAAACTGTTGTTAACAGTCTCATATTTGTTTTTTCTGTGCAATAACAAGAAAAAACGTAACACTGATCCTGTAGTTTTAATAAATTTGCATTTGTAGATAAAATACCCCTGCCCTGTGATACTCATTTATGTTCAGGGAGATCTTTTCCTCCTTGCAGATGTTATGAAAAAGTGCGTAATTAAACAACTACCATTTCTCTCTAAGTTTGGCTTCATTTGAGTGAAGATATTCAAGAATAACATTTGTTCTGATGTTAAAGTTGATTTGGAGGTGAAATAAGATCAACTGAATTAATATTACTTTGGTTCAGAATAGGAGGGTCTGTGTAAAAGTTCATGCAGTTGAACTAATAGACTAAATCCATTCATCTTAACTTTCTTGAGCATTTCTAAGTAGACGAAGCTGAATTTCTTGTGTAGGATGGAGTGAGAGAATGTGTGTGAAAGAATTATGTTAGAAATTTTGAGATTCTTGAAGGGGAGACCTAGCACTAGGCAATTTTTAAAAATAGATTTTTTTTCTATTTTTTATCTGGGTTTTCTTAATATCCAGGTGCAAATACCAGCTCTAGTTGAAGCTTAGAGATTTTGTTTTGGAGAAGATTTGATGAATACAGGAGTCCTTTTTAGACAGATGCAGGAATGCTTCACATTTAAAATAATTGGTATATTATCTTTTTTCTTATTTTCATAAATGTAGTTTATTTACTTTTAATTTCTGTGAACAGCATTGGAAAACTTCATTTAGCTTGAATTTCTTGAAATGGTGTCTTCTCTTGCAGGTGCTGCCTTCTTCCACAGACCTTTCAGAGGCCAATGGGCAGCCAGAGGGTCATGAGACAAGCATCAAAGGGAACGGGATGACTGGGTCAATACCTGCAGACTCTCAGCAAAAGGTGGATAGCATCCATAGTTCTTGCATCACTCCAAACATGTATGCTGGTTCTCCTATCAAATTAACAAGCCCAGAGAGGATCATAGCCTTGCATCGAGAACTAAGGCAAAACCATCGCAAAAATTGCCAGGTCAGTAAAAATTTTCTCATAGTTTTTAGTTTAGTGAAATCTATTAATCTTGGCACACATTTTATAGATCACATAGGTATTTGAATGATTGCTTCCAGAGATGCACAGTTGATTGTTAGTTTAAACAAGCTAACGATGATCAATGCTTAATGTTTTTCATCATACATTTTTTTCCCCATTGTGTAGGAATGGCTTAGGGTTTGTAAAAATAATTAAAAGGTTATTAAGAAAGTGATTGGATGCTTAAAAAGAAAAAAAGTTGTTATGTTGCTCTTGTCCTACCTTTTTTCCTACAAGTCTTTTTTTTTTTTTCAGTGATCCAATTATTCCTATGCCCTGAAGCTCTTTATAGTAATTTCCATTAACTGCAGGAATCCTGTTAAGAACAGAGCTGATCAATTGCAATTGCATTTGTGACAGTCTGCTGCTAAACTAAACACACAGGAGATTTTACCCTCTCTGAGAGAACATAACCTCTCCATAACTATATGAAAACGAATTTCAAGTATGCAATTACTGGAGCCAGTTAACTAGAGTAGTTACAAATACTACTCTATTGAATTCCCTTTATAATCTTGGATTAAAATAAATGTAATAAAACAAGGAAAAGTGTAGTTTCTGGGTTTTGCATTAATAGTTGAAAAAATCATGCAAGACACTGAAATCTCCTCTTAGTTAAAAAATTTATTATACATTGAAATGGTGACTCAGAATTCTGATAGCATGTTAATTAGTCCAGGGGATATATGTGACATTCAAATCCAGTTTCCCAGTCATTTTCTCTATCGCAGTCGCATATAAAAAGGATCATTGAAAATA
Source organism: Falco cherrug (assembly GCF_023634085.1). Classification (NCBI taxonomy): domain Eukaryota; kingdom Metazoa; phylum Chordata; class Aves; order Falconiformes; family Falconidae; genus Falco; species Falco cherrug. The sequence continues at coordinate 51,839,690 of NC_073697.1, forward strand.
TTGTCATAAAAGAAAATCATTATGGAGAGCAGAATATAAGTAGCTCTCTGACTGACCCAACCTTTGTTAATGCAGGGAATTTTTATTGTATATACATCACATGAGCTTTAATTAAATACCAATGAGAGTGTGACACAGGCCTACTGTACAATTATATGGGAACCTACATCTGAAATCAGCCATGGTGCATGGAGTGGCCTGTTTCCATGTAACATACAGAAACACACTGGGACATCCAAGGTTATGTTTTCTTTCCTTCTTTCCTCCTCAGATACCTTCGGTTGTCTCCTCCAAGTCAAATCCCAAGGCTGACTGCAACCTGCCCATGATCCATGAGGAACCCCCTTGGCCTCTGCTGTCAAGGATGAAGGATGCACTGGTGCCTCCGGAGCGTAATGCTTTCTGGGCCACACAGGGGAGGGATCGGTTGTTGAAATGTGATGATGTATATTGGGGTCAAATCGGAAATCACCATGCAGGTGCTATTCCCCAGGGAACGAAACAGAGAAATGCCGTTATGAATAAGGCATGGCCCTCTAGAGAAAAAACAGATGGCTCAACCTCAGCTACCACAGCAAAAAGCTATTTGTCAGACGTGTTGTCAGCAAGTAATAAAGGTCGAAATCCCGTGGGGAGAAATCCGCTACACAGGAAAGAATAAAACCCGCAGAAATAAAACAAGGTAAAGCATCTTAGCAATGTGATTTCCCCATTGTTACAGATGTACTAAAAACTTTGTAAAACAAAGATATTTTTCTGTTTAGCATGGTCTAGCAACTAGTTTGAGATGACTGGAGAAATTACATGAAAATAGCTGTCATAATTTCTGTGATCAAAATTTCTTTGAACATTTGAGGTCACTGAAGCCTATGGATTTTTCAGTAGCCAGGCTGCCTCCCCGTTTTTTTTCTCACTGCTTTTTTATGATTTGCTTTTCTGTTAACTGAGACTGTGAAACAATCTATTAGATAGCTGTTATATTTTATGTATAACCCATATCTTCGGTGTGTGGCGGCAAGTTCTGAAAGAACATCGGCCTCACATGACTGTTTGCTCTAGAAGTTAAGAAAATGTGGTGTCACGGACTTCCTAGAAATCCATTTTACAGAAATTGGTGGGTAGTTATGCTGTTAGTGTTTCTTCAGTGTCTTGTATTTTTTTTTTATTTTATCTTTTTTTTTTTTTAATAAGCTGACGTACAGCAGGATACTCAATGTATTCCTGCAGATGGTAGCACCTGTAAAAAGTTGTTACTTTTCAGTAACAAATTGCAGCTTAACTTGAGTAGTTTTACTGGATGTGTCCCTGATCGCTTTCTTCAGGTGACCACTTGGGCAGCACGAGTGCAGTAATGTCTGAGTTCAAGGGGTGGATGGTTCAGACTGCACCCTGGGCTGCCAAAGCCCTACACCTACAACAGGGAGAAGGGGATGCAGCGCCAGGCCACCTGCACTAGCACAGCTGTGGCAGTGCTTTCTCATAGTCTGGCTCAGAAATAGTTGTGTTCTGGGCTGCATGAACCTTTAATGGATCTTGGTTATGGGAGGGAGGAGAGAAGAGTGTCTGTGCCAGTACGTGTGTGTACTAACACCAGTTGACTCTGGGAAGTTTAACTGAGCATAGTTGTAAATTCCCCAAAACACTGATTTATACTGGGATCCCACCAGAGTTAACACTTTTGGAAAACCTCCATTATTCACATGTCCCAGCTATCTTTATTTTTAATGACTTTTGTTAGAAAAGGGTGTTTTTAACACACAGTAATATGTGGCGCTGTTCCTGTGCTTTTCCTCTGCCACCATTGATTGCCCCAGCTGGTTCATAGTGCATTACTATTTTGTTTGATGCTGCTTTTTGGAAGCCAAAATCAAAATGACTGCTTTTGAAGAAATATTAATGCACACACTCACACTTTTGGGGGAAACCTGTCTCCATTTGCTCAGTAAGGTAGCAGTGCAATTGCTTACAGCAGTAACTGAATTGGTCTTCATCCGGCATGTCTTTAGTAAATACACACCAGATGCCAAAGGAAATAGCTCCTGGAAGTGATGTTTTGGAGCACTGTCTAAGCAAAGGAGACACCACTGAGGTTCCAAAATCTGGGCTTCTGTTTTCATGTGTCTTTTCTTCCTAATACCTGCCCAGCACTTCTGATAGTAGATATACCTGATACCCAGCCACCAGCTGTCTTGTCAAATGTTAAGATACTTTGATGTGCAAAACCACTCGTAAATATTTAACGTGGTAACTTTTACATTGATAAAATGATGCTTGAAGAGTTAGCACTTGCGAAAACTTTTTTGGAGCTTTATCTTGCTGACAGTAAAAAAGCCTGGTAGTTCAGTCTGGAGGTCAGATCATAATGCGTGAAGTGTGCTAGTAAAATATGGGTGTTAATAATACCCTGTGATAAGAAGGTAGTAAGTCTTTGTTATCCTAGTGTAGCTATCTACTTTGTGATTGAGAGCGTAGTAACTTACCATGAAATTAAGCCTTTCTCAGTCCAGTCCCTTTCTATCAAAGGCAAGTATGGTTTATTTTAAACTATCAGTCTTCGTTTTAAGCTAATTAGGTTATTTGGCCCCATTCTTCCTTCTGCTGGAATTAATAATTTTCTGAACAAGGGCTGCAGACACACACAGGTGTAGATGGCAGACAGACATTTGCAAGCATATTACCTGCACTGAAGCACCGCAATGCAAAATGGACTCAAGCAATTCCTCAGGCAAATGGATTCTGTGCTGGCACTTTGTAGCTTTGCTTCACAAGTCAACAGATCTCAGTTAAAATCCTGCAGCTCCTTGTGTTTATAAGTTGTTAAGACATTCATCCTACTAGAAAGCATCGTTTATATTTGTGCAGGTGCCACAGTTGTCGTTTGGCCCACTGTTTTAGCTGCTCTTAATTTCTCTTAAGTAAAAATGTGAGATTTCAGACACTGCAGTGGTTTTCTTTAAACCTCTGTCCTACTCCATTTTTTCCCACTACTGAATGGGCAAATGAGAAGTGGTAGTCAGATTATGCCAAATAATGTGCCAGTTGATGTACGAGAAGATCAGATGATGCATTGCACCAGGAAACAAGGTCCTTCAAATTCTTTAAACACAGTCATTTATAGAAACCAGCTCCAAGATGTACAGAGGCCGGATGGTTTGTATATTGGTGTCCTGCCAAGCTGAGGTCCTTTGGGATTCTGAGCTTGCTGAGTGACTCATACAGAATAATTAATATCACCCCGTGTTCTGTAAATGGTTTAGGGTTTTATGAAATTGAGGGTGATCAGTAGCAATGTGCTTACAGCACACATCTGAACAGTTGACTTGTGTTGAGTCACCTGTGATCTGCTGTTTGTCATCCATCGACCCACCCAAGTCAAGCACATTATCCATACTTGACTGAACAGTCAGGACACTTGGAAGGAGGCTGGATGGCAGCATGCTTCCTACCAACAGATGTCACTGAGCCTGCTTCCCATGCAGACTCTTCTGCTTACAAAGAACAGCACAGAAAACTCTTAGCTAGGATCAGTAGTTCACATCAAGTGAGTGTTTATTAATGTATTCAGGCAATATTTGCCCAGTTCTTATTTTCTGTACTTGAACTCTCCAGTACTAAAGTCAAAATATCTCATTTTAGCAGCAAAGTAATCTCTGTTCCCTCTAGTTTTAACAGAAGTATTCCTCAGAAATAGAATATAAGTGCAATGCATGGAATTAGAAACCTGAAATGGTACATAGTGCTTTTTAAGGGCCATGTGAAAAATAAACTTCAAAAAGGAAACTCATGGTGTACCTGAGCCTGCAAATACATGGTAAAGTAGTTTGTACCCTCTTTGTAGGGAGGAACTGAAATCTGACAATCAGAAACCACTGAAAGGAATAGCCATTCTCGTATGACAGGTAAAAAAAAGGAAAAAAAAAAAAAAAAAGGAAAAAAGAATTCATCGCTTTCTCCCAACACTGAACAAGCAGGTTTATGTAATCAAAAAAACCTAATAATTCTCCTGCACTTGTGCTTCATCTCTTTTGCTTTTCCCTGGTAGGAGAGGGAACCTACTGCCAGTTTTTATGTTCAGATGAAAAGAAACAGAATACCTACAATGACACAATGACACATCATGTGTATTTTAAAGAAAGTTCTCTTTAGTCAATGCAATTCTTGTATTAGATGACTACTTCTATTCCTCTTATTTTTCAGGAAAACAGCATCCATAATATTTAAAAAAATAATAAATTGCTCTGTATTTTGTCTACACTCACCTGTGCATGCAGTCTTACTTAACTACCAAAAATTCATTATAGAGGTTCAAAAGGTAAAGTCTGTTGCCAGTTACATTTTAGAAACATCTAAACAGACATGGTTTGGTCATAATTGGTGGAAGGGTCTGCATCCCTCTTTGAGAACTGGTCTGCTGGAGAAGGCCTGAAAGGCGCTGGAAACTAGGGAAGAAATCAGGACTCAGTGTCTTTAAAGTAAGCGCCGATGTCTGCTCTAGTTTCTCCTGGAGATTAAACATTTGTAGAAACTGCAGGCTCTGGAAGCCTGCCACTCCCCATCTATTGCTTATCTTGTGCTGTGAAAAGCTTTTGTGCACAATAGGGATTTGAGGATCAGATCTGATGCTCAGCCCATGCTAACTTGGTACCCTACTCAGGACTGATATTTGTATGGGTCAGAACAAAAACAAGTTGCCCATGGTTAAACATTCTGTAGTCCTTAATAAATTGTGTTTCTATTTTTTGGGTAGCAATTCTGATTTGTAAAAACACTAATATCTTCTTAGTAGCAGCCTTTTCATTTAGCCCTTAAGCTGATGGATATTAAAGCTCCTAATTAAAACCAGATAATGCATGAAAGATTTCTACAGTGCAGACCTTCCTCTTAAGGCCCGATTAAACCAAGAAACTCCCACATCTGTTTCTACAACTATATTCTCAGCAGGTCAGGCAGCTGGTAGCATTGATTTAAGTCCATCTTTCTTGCATGAGCTTTTTCTTGGGAATAAAGAGAACACGAAAGGCTAGGACAGAAAATGGAGTATTTCAGAACCTTTGGCCTGTTACATTTAGCTAGGAACATTGTCTTTCCGCAATCTGGGGCTCTGATCCTGTCAGTCAGGATAATGGTGAACCCTAGAATAATGTGTTCGTTTACATATGAATATGTACATATTGTTTATGTGCATACACATATATCTATATATAATTGCACGGGGCTGACATAAATAAAGGTAGGATAAAATAATGGGGAGAAGTCATTTTCCACAGATCTTTCTCTCTCTTCTCCCCTTCCCCCTTTCATTTTTCCTCTCTCTGTTGGGATTTGCTAATAGCGGTAGGGACATGAGAAGAGGCTGATTTGTTTATTTTTTTAAAATTATTATTTTAAAGAGTGAATTTAAACCTTAAGTTAAGAGGAAATAAGACTATGCAGTGGAAGTTCTGGTTGAACCTTGACTCTACTGCAGGTTAAAATCCAGGTGTGTATCAATCTATCTTCCCTCTCCCAAATGCATCAGTTTCCATGGGAAGGCAGCTCACTCGTGCGCTCTGCCTGCCAGCCCGAGTGTAGATGGGACCAGGGCAAGGGGGGGCACTCACCCTGGAGCACCTTATCCTCCCCATTGCCTCTTTTGCTGCTGAAAGAAGGGATGAAAAAAGATCTGTGGTTGTATAAAATATTCTCAGTACATTTTTGCCTTGTTTTTTTATGCATAAACTATTGAACCTTTACTGGTTTGGAGTTAGGCACCAGGGAAAATGCCAGGTTCCCACCGTGGAAGCTAGGCTGACTTGTGCCCGTGTTGAAGATCTCTCGAACATGTAGCCACTATCCTATTCCATGCAATACAACCTGTCTGCGTTTGGAAAGCTCAGTGCCATGTGGAAAGTCCTGGAGAGAACATGTTATGGCTGGTGAAGCAAGCAGCCCTTAAAAAGAAGGGGGCTGGGGATGGGTAGGAAAAAAGAGCTGGAGGATCCCATTACAGATGATGGGTCAGGTTCACCAGGGTGCCACAGCAGCTCGGTTTCAGTCTGGTGATCCAGCGCAGCTGGCTTCCCAGGCACTGAAACAGAAATGCCCAAGCCATTAGTCAATCAGGTCAAGTATCTAAGGATGGAGAGAGAGAGTTCTTTTTGTGGTGGGTTACTGGGAATATTTCATTGACAGTTACTCAGAAATTAAGATGTTATCTGTTCTGCATAGCCACTGAATTTTTGGTCACAGTGTGAGAACGTGGGGCGGAGTAAAGGGGAATTTCAGCAAAGGATTCCTCAAAGTTCACTTGGGTCAGACTTGTAGTAATTGTATTTGGACAAGGTAGTGAGAAGCTTTCAAGCGCGTGGCCTTTCAGCATATGGCTGTCTGGCGAAGCCTTCTTCAAGTGAGAAGTTCCTGGAGCACATTATCGATTTTTGTAACAGGGCTCCGAGGCTGAAAGTTGTGAGCTGTTCTTTCTCACCCTTAGTGAAAGCCGCAGCTAAAAAGGGAGGATGTGGCCGTCTCTCGTTGCCCTCCCTTGCCCCCACCATCTGCTGGGTGCTGCCTCTCTGCTTTCCCATCTGTGGGCTGGGGACTCTGTCTCCCAGCAGCTGCATCTTTGTTTCCAGCTGGCTGCAGACAGGCCCTGCTGGTGAGCAGGCTTTAGCATCTTGGGGTGAGGGTGCCAGGCTGGAGAGTACCCCTCATTTGTGGCTGTGCAGAGAGCTCTGCCTGGGGGGCATAGGGCTGCTCTTGTCTCTCAGAGGAGCTGATTTGTAGGAGAAACTGCACACCCTCATGTGGCTGCTCTGTGGAGGCAAGGGGCTGCAGTCTGCTCATCTCTGCCACCCTTACAATTCCACATGCCTTTTCGGTGCCAAGATGCTGTGGCTTCCAAATGAACAGTTAGTTAGAGATCTTGTGTGGATGGTGGATCTTTTGCAAGTGGCTGTTTATCGATGAGCAGACAGGTTGTCTGATGTACGTGAGCTGGGCAGAAATAAAGAACAAATCTACTTTATATGGCTCCTATATGATCTAGATACCTCATTATTTTGCAAAGCAAAAGTGTACTGTCTGCATCCTATAGCTGGTGAGAAGTGTAGAGAAGCCAAGGTCCAAAGGCTTTAATTAAGAGCACACTGAGCATTATCAACACTAAATTAAGACATGGTCTCCAGGAGGGCAATTCCCAAGTCTGACCTGGAAGGTAGAGGCCTTGGTCGTGTATTTTTTATGATGATGGCTGCAGAGGTTTTCATCCTCTAATTTATATCTCATAGGTCATCACGGCCCTGGCTCTATTGCCTCCCATCCACTAACAGAAATTGCCATCTCCTCAAACCTGTCAGTGTGGCTGTCAAGCGATAACTCCCTGAAACCATTTCTGTCAAAATGAACCTGCTAAAGGGCAGGTGACCACAGAATGAGCTCTGCAAGTAGTTCTGGGGAAATAGCAGTGTGTGGCAGATGGCTGGCTCTGAGTGAGTGTTTGAGAGAGGGTATTGGAGGCAATAACCTCTTCAGATTTTTGAAACCTAAGAAACACAGCTGCAGCTGGTGTGGACAAGTATCCCAGTGTGTTAGGTGATATGAATTGCATTCAGAATAGAAAGTACCTTGTGTGATGATGCTTAGAAGAGCCAGAGAAAATCACTGCTTGTTGTACCCGACATGTGCATCTTTCCCAGAGCAGCATGTTCCTCTAGTCCCCCCCTTTAGATATCTCCGTGAACCTGGGATTTGCACTGACTTTTGCATGCGGACAGACAATTGACTCGATGCTTCCTGGTTCTTCTCGGGTGACACAACATCTTTACTAGGCTACAGAATTAAGCTCTTTATTGCTTACAGCTCAGCCAGCTTTGCAGACCCTCACAGCAGTGACTGTCAGATGTCTGGCTGCCAGGCAGGGAGCTTGTTATCACGTGTTTAGGAGCAAAACTTAATTCATGCTGTAGGGAGCGTGATTCCTTGAAACATGTATGTCTGAATTAGTGTCCTGGGGTCCCTGACAATCATGAAGAGAAATCAGCACTTGATCTATAGGACAGGATCCATCTCATCTTAATGTATATCTAAAATAGGCAAGATGATCTGCATTCTAGGGGTGCCTTTTTCAACTCAGACTATGAAGATGAGTGGAGAGGGACTGCCTCAGATGTCAGCTCTACACTGCAGAAGAAAGGGAGGGTGATTCCCACCTAAGGTACTGTGACCAAGGTCATATGGAATTTGGTTGTGGCAATTCGGTAGTGCCTTGCAGGACAAAGACTTGAAATCTTCCTCCTGTATCCTAGGTGACTGCTTTGAACACTGGACTAGCTTTCTTGTAAGAGACAATGGACATTAACACTTGGGAACCTCTCTTTTGTGTTGTTCTAGCTTTTTTTTTAATGTTCTGCCTGAGGACTTAATTCTTGGTACTTATACCTTGGATTAACTATATAGTTTTGTCTTAATTTATAGTCACCAACTCTGGATTCACTGTAAGATACTGAGGTACCAGTTTGTAAGTATATTAAATGGGAAATAAAGCATGTATGTATATCTGCAGGCTTGTTGACCTGACAAATTCTCCTGAGGCCCCAGGAGATCAGAGACACCATTCATCGAGTGAGGCATTGAGCATATGCCAGGTCTAGTGCTAATACTTGGGAGCTTTTGCATAAAAATAAGCCGGATTCACAGTTCTGTGTCTGTGAAATGTGTGCTTCTCCTCAGCTGCACATGCTTCCTTTTGAACAGTGTAAATGAGGACAGTGCAGAAGAGAGGGCAACAACTTATAAAACAGTGTATTCAAACACATGGTTTCAGCCCGAGCTGTGGAGAGTTTTCTTCCCTGGATTAGTACCTGCAGTGCTGCCATTCTCCTGGGAAGTCACATAAGCACGTGTGTTTCCTTCAGAGGGCTTCTGACCTCTTTTGTGGTGTTCTTCTTAATTTCTGTGTCCTAAGTAAGGTGATATTAAAACAAATCCTTGTTGGTATGCTTACTTGGGAGCTTTACAGAGTGTAAAGGAGGGGAAGTAGTTTCTGCTGCTCCTAAATTGAAAGTAATCGTTCAAATTCCTGCAAGTCTCCAGAAGATGACATGCCTGCTTAAGAATGAGCACTGCTCTTTAGAGTGGCAAACAGGATGCTGGGGACAGAAAATGTGATTGTGAGGACACATCTTTCACTTTAATAAACTATTTTGAGAAGGCGGCTCTGCCTCAGTTTAATAGGAGTCCTTGGGAAAAAAAAAATCTAAACTCTAACATGAAAATAAACACTCCTATTTTGAAACAAACGTACTTCTGCAGTACTGGGGTACGTTGTAAATTAAGCCTTTTATAGACAAATGAGATATGAATAAGACAATTGCCTTAGCAGTATTATTAGGAGTAATAACTTCTGTTGTGGATAAATCTGACCCTTTTTGAATGTAAAAATATTCATATTTTATTTCCGAGCCTAGCTTTTTCCTTGGAAGAGGTTGTCTTGTCTATAAGACTTATCTGAAATGTCCTATTATGAATTACCACTTTTGAGCTCTGAGTTGAACAGAGATCGTAGTGATATATTGTTTTGCACATCTCACCTGGATACTCTGGAAGATTAACACTGGGGGCTCCTTCCTGCTCCAGAACGATTGTTTAGGGACTAATTGCCAAGTCACAATGTTGTACAAAATGTCTGAATCTGCTTGCCAATATCCTCCCTGATTTTCGGTGGAAGGAACTGCATTTCCATCTGTGTGTTTTACATTGGGACTCCTTTACATAGGGGTCTCCCCTCCCTGGGCAGAGAGTTTATACTGCTCCCACAGTCAGTGCACCTGGAGTGTTTTCCCTTGGCAGCACAGCCATTACATCCCCAGCCATTGCAAAGCTGATACCTATCCATCGACACTCAAAGAAAATAAAACATCAGTCATATGGACTTCAGGCCCTGGGAGCTGCACTGCTGCCTTCTGCACGTGAAGCCATGGGATCCTTGGTATTTTTGGATTGCTGCAACTGAACTCAGTGTCATCTGTTAATGACCACACCATTAAAAAATCAACTTCTAATTTATTGCCTAATTTATAAGCCCACCTGATAAACCCGTGACACAAGTTGAACTCATGTTCAATGTTTAATGTGAAGTAAAAGGTAGTGTTACGTGGCCCAGTTAGATTAGATGCTCTTGATCTAATCCTGTCACTCAGCCACAGCTGTTAACAGGTTTATGTCCTTGTAAAAGACTGTACCTTTGCTGCTGGAGGTTTTCAGACTAAAAGAAAATCACATTATAACAAAATATATAGTCAGAGCTTATATAACTCAGTAGGATAAGAGATAAACATCCATAAACATAATCAGAAATTTCTAGGTAGATATGTTTAAACAAATAGGATATTTACCATGTGAAACATTATGGAGGTTTTTCAAAGTTGTAAGAAGGAATTAGATATCCAGATTTCATTGCCTTTCCATTTTAGTTGGTAACTAACTCCTCTTATGTCTGAAAATGTCCCCTAAATTATTGAATTTGATTATACATGTCATATATAATCATATAGGGCTAAAGATGAGGATTTTTTGTGATTTTTAAATTCTGGGTTTTTTCAGTGCAGATTTCCAATTGAAATACCTACCCATGGGGCAGTATAGATAAAAGCAGCTAAAGAACCTCAAGGTGTTTTTTCTGGGACTTGGTAATATTTACTTTGGTAACACCTGGCAAGTGATAGTGCTGCTGAAAAGGTTTTTCATCACCCTGGGCTTCAGGAAGTGGCTGTGGAGCTAACTGCCACACTACAGGGACAGCCTCAGTCACGTGTTGGGTTGAATGGGAATTAACACATTCCAGAGACGTTAAATTAATGTTCCCTTTAGGAAGGACACTTTTCTTCTCCCCCTTTTTGTGTGACACGATCAATCAGGGAAACCTTTGATACAGAATATTTTGAGCGAGCATACAATAAATAATATCCTCTTGACTGCACTCAAAAAAAAAAATCAGAAAGAGTTTTCCTGGTGTAATGAGCAATAAGTAGAACAAAGATCATTTGGGAATGAAATGTAGCTGTTTGATCCATTTGATAATTTCCATCTGGATGGCATTTGCTTCCCTCAGCAAAGGGAATGGGAGCTGCCTAGTTCTAGGCAATCTGTTCAGTTTCTTTTATGGAAAAGGACAGTTTAGCTATTCCTTCCATATGGGCATACATTATTACATCTAACAAACATGTTGTTCATCTTTCTTTTTTTTCAGACCCTCTAAGAAGTCTTAATTCCTGGGTGGGATGGGATGGGGGTTGAATATCCTCTCCCCGCAACCCCCCTCAGTAATCAATAAAGGAGGGGAAAGATCCCCATTGTTCTCTATAGACAGGTGCTAGTTAATGTACTAAAACAAAATAAACTTTGCTTGAGGGCGCAGAAAGCAAGATAGCTGTAAGAATACCAGAATAGTCATTGTTCGTCTGGGCCTGAGGATGCTGGAGGAGTAAAGATCTGCAGGTGTTGGCTCGCTGCTACCATGGGACCCGAGTCATGCAATCTGCCATAAATTAAGCAAGTTCTATCTCAGGATTCCACCTCTAGAACAGTAAAGTATTCTAAACATTAAAAGAATCATTATAATTGTAATGTCATCTCGGGTAACGAAAGAGAAACTATTTTCTTAGTACAATGAGATAACACTGGTTAATTTTGCTTTTTTGCCACTGTCCTGGGACTACTGAATCTTGCGCATTCTTAGGAGTTTTTTTCCAGTTTGTGGGGTTTTTGTCTGAGGCAGCCTGTGCCCTTTGATCAGCTTTCAAGAAGACTTGTGTATCGGAGGGAATGCATCAGAGCTGCTCCACTGGCATTCTGGCTGGGCAGTGAGGTCTGCACCCTCACCAGGCACAGTCATTTCAGCATGAATTCCTGTTGCCCAAAATGACATGAGGTACTCAAGTACAATAAGCACATAGGCACTGGTGCTTTGTTCTTGGAACACTTTTATTTGAAAAGCAATTCTGTCCTCAGCGTCATAATTATTTTGGAAGTGCTGGTGTTTAAAACCTTTGAAAAAGCACTGAAATTTCTTCCTGATATCCCTATGCATAAAGGCAGTAGGAATTGCTGGTTTCCTGGTTGTAGTTTAAGACAACAACCTTATTTTCTTTATGAAAAACAAGCTTAGAATTCTTTTTCTTTGGCAAACACATGTGATGTAGTCCTGCAGAAATGGATTATTGCATGACCGCATGAAGCCAAGGAAAGGGGCAAAAATTCAGAGAAGGATATGGCGCAGTGCCTGGTGTTTTAGGGCCACACCTCCTTCATCCTCTTCTTACTAGTAGAGCTTAGATACTGCTTGTCTCTCTCTTGCTTTGGTGTGAGGTGCTGGGCTTTTTCAGCAGTGAGTTTGAGTTTTGCCATACCGTGCCCAGCATCCCCAGTGGGTGCTGCTGTTGCAGGTGTGCCCAGGCAGCTCAGCTGTAATTTCATCCACGGAATGGTTCAGAGTTAAAGCAGCCTTTTGTTGCTGCCACCAATAATCGTTTGCTCTATCAGCAAAAAGTTGCCACCCTTACATGAGATCCATGAGAACATGGATAGCTTCCAAATGTGCTAATTGAGCAGCAGAGCTGTGATTTTTGCAGCAATTGCTCCTTAGCATTTTGCACCTGGAGTTGGTTTTTAATTTTCATATTTATCAAACAGCTGTAAATTGAGACCTCTAGCTTGCAAATACTTTCATGATCTAAAAAAGTCTGTGAAGGATGATTACACTCCTATTTCAGTGGCATCTTACACCGATTCAGCTGAAGTTCAGTTAGGGACTGATTCGCAGAGGATTTCAGTGCCTCGGCAATCAAACATTTCATCAGTAAGTTATGAATTTTGGATTTCAGTGCTTAAGTGTTTTTTTTCCATTCTCCTTGCTACTTGTTGGAAGCAAGTAACCTGAGAAAGAGCAAACCCTGACTGCTTCCATGGTGGATTTACAGTGAGTCCAGGCCATAACAGTCATGTTTGGGATGTGCAATCCAAAAGACAAGCACAATTCCTAACTTCCAGAAAAGGCCATTTTTTCCTTGTTCTGACCTTTAACAATCTGCACCAGTGAACAGAGTAATAGGCAGCTGGTAAGAAGGCACTCAGCTCTTTCACAGACTCTATCTGGTGTGCCTCCAGCGTGAGAAGGGGGATCCAACCAGATCTCACCTGCCAGCTCCCCAGACACAAGGTTTTGCCGGTAGAGTGAAACCAGAAGTTCTCTCTGTTGAGAAGTTTTGAGATTTCTTGGGGCTGGAAATGAAGGATTTAGCTTTAATTCCAGGCTGGCTTGGCTGTCCGTCTCCTTCAGGAGTGCTCCTAAACTCTCCCAGTGACAAGAGATGATGAAAAAGTGTTGGTCAGGTTCCTGGTGACATGGAGTCTCATTATTTATGATGTCCACAAGCCACAGTGAAATTACTAAGGATTTAAGCCTAGTAGGCTGAGTTGGCTGAAAGTCTTTCTTTCATTCTCCCTTTAAAGGAGGTGAGGAGGGACAGGAAAATTATGTAAAAGAAGAAATCACAGAATCACAGATTGGTCAGGGTTGGAAGGGACCTCTGGAGATTGTCTAATCCAGTCCCCTGCTAAAGTAGGTTCTCCTACAGCAGCTTGCACAGGATCATGTCCAGGCAGGTTTTGACCGTCTCCAGAGAAGGAGACTCCACAGCCTCTCTGGGCAGCCTGTCCCAGTGCTCTGTCACCCCCAAAGTAAAGAAGTCCTTCCTTATACTTGGATGGAACCTCCTGTGCTGCAGTTTGTCCTGTTGCCCCTTGCCCTGTCCCTGGGCACCACTGAAAAGAGCCTGGCCCCAGCCTCCTGACACTCGCCCTTAAGGTATTTGTAGACATTGATAAGATCCCCTCTTGGTCTTCTCTCCTCCAGGCTAAACAGCCCCAGCTCCCTCAGCCTTCCCTCATCAGGGAGATGCTCCAGTCCCCTCATCATCTTCATAGCCTCTGCTGGACCCTCTCCAGTAGTTCCCTGTCCCTCTTGAACTGGGGAGCCCAGCACTGGACACAGCACTCCAGACGTGGCCTCACCAGGGCGGAGCAGAGGGGGAGGATCAGCTCCCTTGACCCACAGGCCACGCTCCTCCTAATGCACCCCAGGATGCCACTGGCCTTCCTGGCCACCAGGGCACACTGTTGGCTCATGGGCAACTCACTGCCCACCAGGACTCCCAGGTTCTTCTCCTCAGAGCTGCCTTCCAGCAGGTCAGCCCCAGCCTCTGCTGGTGCACGGGGTTGCACAGTACAGGACCCTACAGCTGGTGGAAACAAGAGTCCATCCAGGAACAGAAGCAGAGGCTGGTAGAAGAAGAGATGAAGTTGTGTTGAGGCAGAAGGGCTAAAAGGAAAATAGACCAACATGTATCAGGCAGGACAAAGATTTGAACCTGAATCCCTGTTTCTCAATTCTGTTGATTAGGTTTTATAACTCTGTGTATATTCTTGTTTCTTAGCACATATTTAATTCTTCAATAAAGCATAGTTAAAGCCAGAAACATCATGATTTGTGGTGAGGATACAAACAGCTTCCTCCAGTGATGGAGGGGGTTTTATGCTGCTGAATGACCCATATCAGAAACAAATACTTGAAGTACTGGAATTACTTGTCTTTCTCCACATTGATGTTTCCATGGGGTATTTTCAGTTTGTTGAGGGAGCAAAGCACCAGAAATATTCTGGATTTCCTTGTGTGTAGGTTGCTCATGTAGTGAGTATAAAGGGAGGAAAAAAATTATTAGATTTATTCAGGGTACACTTTAAGAAGCAAATGTCATATGATGCATTAAGCTATTCTTTAAAACAGGAAAAAAAGTGGATGTGTGGAGTCTCCTGTTCGCCAAAGTTTCAAGAACTCATGGCTGAGACAGTTAACACATTTATTTCTGATGTGAAATTCGGTCTCACCATGCTGGAGGCCTTTGTACCTCTACAGCACACAGTCAGGATTAGAAATGTTCTGGTGGGTTGGCCCAGATGGGGAAGCACACGTGCCTGGCTGCCTGGAGCCCAGGTCCTGAGGGACTGCTTGGGGAGGGGAGAGGCAGTGGGTCAGAATGAAGAAACAGATGTTGTCTAGGCAGGAATTCCCATTCATTTTGTTTACTTACCTGGTTGGTGAGGAAACCACGTGACAACATACGTTTTCAGCTGATAGCCTTTTCATAAATTAGCTGTGACAAATGCAATCCCTTGTTTCCCATGGAGCGAGCTGACGTTTGTTAGTGCTGTGTCACTTCAGTTGCACTTGTGGATCTTTTTTTCTCTTTCTCTGAAAGTAGATTTAAATGAGACAGAAGTAGTATCTGGTTAGCTAACACAGAATTAAATTAAACATAAATTAAACAGCCAGCTGAAATTTCCTTCCTTTGCCAGAGCCCTTAGAGCTCTCTTTGTGCTCTTTAAGGTTTTATCCAGACAGACTGTGTTTTTTTCAATCCTGGTGGTGTGTGACAGTTGGATCTGGCTAATATCTACACCCTTAATGAGTAATTAAAGCGGGAAGCATCATTAAGAATTTATTTTATGCCTTGAAGCCTTTTCCAGACCCTTTTGTTATGAGACGAGAGCGGCTACTGCTGGCAAGAGGGGCTTCGCTGCGCAGAGTTGTGGCAGCGCAGGGGCTGTGCAAGCTGCACCTGTGTGGCACCCTCACACACGCTGGCACTGGCGGGGGCGGGGGGGGGGGGGGGGGTCGCTGGAACAATTAAGTTACAGCAGTCAAAGTAGGGGTGCAGTTATGTTAGGCATAGTTTCCTAAAAATTGACTTTATTCTTACTTGCAAGACTGCACCCTCATGTATTCTGCAGGCATGTTCTAGAACACAACTAGTGAAGGCAAATAGCAAAGTGGTGCTTCTCATGCTTAGAGAATGGAAACTTGCTTGTGGGTAGAAGGATAGAAGCATGCTTGCGGACAGAAAAGAAAGATCCATAAAAACCCATGAACCAGCAGCTGCAAGCAGATACCCTGGGGAAGAGAAGAGGGCAAACTCATACTCGAAGGCTTTCATCACTTGCTGCTCAAGGACATCCTGAAGCAGAGCTGGTTTCTAATCATTCAGTGAACCTGATGGATTTTTCTTCTACTGGATTGTCAGGTCTGTCTCAAACCTGCATGAACGTTTTTGTATTTGCAGTATGCCATGGAAAGAAGGTCCACCACTTAATTACATCTTAAGAACCACTTCGTTATGAACCTGTTACCAATTACTGCACCGTGGCTCTTGTCATTCCTGGCTTCTCTCTCCACTTAGATGTACTTTTACCCAAGAATCAGTCTTCACTCTGGAGTGTAAGATCTGCACAAGAATCTATCTGGCAAACAGCAGCTTTGTTTACTGCTAACTTTTTTTGTAACTTTTGGACTCAGATTTCCAAAGCCATTTCAGACCATATATAGAGTAAACATTTTTTGAAAAGTCAGAAAACCTTTCTTCTCCAAAACAGAAGGCTTTGATGTAAATGGGATCTTATTATTCTTTCTTTCTTTCTGAGTAAGAGAAAGTAGCCACTGGGCCAATTCCAGAGACAAAACTTTTGGAATAATGGCTAATATTGCAAGGTGTGTTCCTTAGCAGAGCTTGTAAGATAAATTAGGCAATGATAGGTAGTGGGAAGGTAGACTAAGTTAGGAAATAAATACCATTTCTTTTCTATTCCAGATAAGTGCATCCATTTGAATTATTTGACATTTGTCATGCTCTGTCTCCTCTGTACAACTCCAAAGTATTTTGCACTCTGGCAATCCTCAGCTTCAAAATTATTGTCTCAGGTTACTATAGACCAGAGTCTCTTCTTGCCAACTCTTTAAAGCTGTCTATGCACAACTAACATCATGCTTCCTCTTCCTGTTTCAGTTACTACCCACTCTGGAAAAACTTTTAAAGCTCAAGTCTTTATGTCTTTAACACATATTTCTACCACAGAATGCCCAAATACTCATTCTGCTGTTGAATATTAAGTCAGACAGTCAGCCTTTTCTGGTTGAAATGTGGGTTTTCTCAGATTTCTTCCTTGAGAATTTAGCAGTTATTTTTTCAGATTTTTTTTTCCCATGCTATACTATTACACCTGCTTCTTTTCATTCACTATTTTACCTATTAAAGTCCCCTTTCATTAAATTAATTTTACTACAACATGTGATTTTGGTTTATTTTAATGTATTTTAATGAAAATTTTATTAGACTGCCTAGCTAATGCAGAAGATAGCAACTGACATGAGTAACTTAATGTTTTGCTACTAGTCAAAATATAGAATTAATAGGGAAATTCAGAGTATTGACAAGGAAGTGTTGATACTGGAAAGCTGTGTCCCTGTTGAAGCAAAGCATTTAAGGCATGTGCTGAAATTGCATTGTAACTTGAATGCTGTATTGGCCAGGGGGTTAACAATTGACTTAATAGTAAGAACTCAGATGAAATGTGCTGAACTGGGGACCCTGTTATATTGACTTTACTCACTAAAAAAGATAAAAGCACCAGTGCCTGCATTTATGCTATGTCAGTGATCTGAAAAGCTAATGAAAATAGTGTTCTTGCTGTATGTATTTTTTGTTTTCTCTGCAGGGATGATTTTGCCAGTTGATTTGGACTATATTATTAAACTGTGGAGAGAAACAGCCTGATGGTTGGTTTGGAGAGATGGTGATGAATTAGGTTGTTGCAATATGACTTTCACTGCAGAATACAAGGTAGGTTCAATGCAAATGAACACTTACTGTTTTATCTCAAAAGACATTAAATAAGTTTTATGTAATTTTGATGCTAGTTTTTTGTATAGTTTCATTTAGATAGAGAAAACCTGGTATGCTAATTTTTAGGAGTGTTAATTTTCAAATACACCACATCGATCTTGAAACACTCAATAAAATCAATATAACCATTTCTGATGACAAACACAGATCTGACATTTTTTTGCACAATGGTCACTGACATATAATCTATTCTGTTGCCTTACAAAAAAACCCAAACCACTAAGCCAAGCAAACTAAGTAAAAATATATGTCATCATGATAGTTTTAAAACTATTTAAAATAGGTCAGTATAATTATTTTCAGCTGATATACCAAGTCTAATTATATTTCCTATCCACACGAGAAGGCTAGGTTTCTCATTCTTCATTGGTTCTGGTCCATCACAGGTTGTACACTGTTGCTGAGTCATCCAATTTGTGTCAACTATTTACCTGCCTCTCATGAACTGTGTAATGCTTGCTTCAATCACGTTCAAGTTCTCCACCCTCTTAAAACTAGCTCCCCTTTCACCATGCCTTTAAAATACAGCAGCTCTATCTTTTACTGAGGTACAGAGAGATTAAATCCAAGGTCATGTATAGTCTGTAGCAAACCAGAGTATCAAAGTCTAGTCTAAATCCAAGGGCAGTGCACTAAGCACTAAGCACTGGATCTTCTTTTATCAGGAAGGAAGAGTTGACCAATTAAAGGCCGACATGTAATTTTAATGGGAAATTGATTTATTTGTATTAAATAGCCTGGAGAAAAGGAGACTCAGAGGAGACATCATCACTCTCTACAACTACCTGAAAGGAGGTTGTAGGCAGGTGGGGCTCGGTCTCTTCTCACAGTTAACAACTGACAGGAGAAGCGGAAACGGCCCCAAGTTGTGCCAGGGGAGGTTTACGTTGGATATTAGGAAAAAATTCTTCACTGAAAGGGTTATCAAGCATTGCCCAGGGAAGTGGTTGAATCACCATCCTTGGAGGTATTTAAAAGATGTGTAGATGTGGTGCTTAGGGACATGGTTTAGTGATGGATTTGGTAGTGCTTGATTATTGGTTCAACTTAATGACCTTAAAGATCTCTTTCAACCTAAATGATTCTATGATTCTAAATAGATTTAATGCTTGTGAAAAGTGCCAGGCTGATTACCTGGAAATTGCAGGAATCCTATATTCATCAATACATACAGTAAGTTATGTTGATATAGTTACTGTAAACCTGTGTAGGCTTGAAAGAGATACTTTTCTACAAAAATAAAAGTTCATAGTTCATACCTTGATCCTTTGTTTGCCTGAATGCTTAAATTACTGTTAATGGGGACACATGCTATTGGATTCATTAGGAGGGTCTGCGTATTTCTTTCCTACCTGCTGCTCCATCTTCCCCTATCACAAACAGAGAATTTCTTCACTTTCACAGTAAATTCAACATTTCCTCTGTCTGCCCCATGATGCCCCTTCCCCATTTCACTCCCTCCAGAGACCCTACAATACTGTTCACCATTTCTCATAGCTCCTGACAACTAGCTGGGCAGGAGACAGTACTTGCTGCAGCTCATCTGAGGCTAACTGTATACTCATTTTATCCAGCACGTATGTGCTGACTGATTCAGGATCGCTTGCCCCTTTATTTCTTATGAAAACTGAAATGACTTTCTAAGTAACTATTGAAAATGCATTCAATTATCAATATATAAATTTAGTGCATTTTCTTCTTTATACTACTTTGGCATAGATGCAATATTAAAGGTACACAGCATATTCTGCCACTATTGTTTGTAGTTTGAAATTATGTACGCTTTGCAATTCTTCCACATCTTCCTATGCATAATTAATTTTAAATATATGTCTTTACTGCCCCTTCCAGTTCTTTAAACATAGTCCTGACGCATGTAACATCATCACTCCTAGTCATCCTTTCATTTGGATTTGTGAATATATTATCTGAAATTACTCATGAACTTTCAAAGGGATGTTGTTTCTACCCTCTTATCAAGGGCTTGATCCTGCCTTATTAAAGACAATAGTAACTCCATTTTCTTTATTAAGAACAATTTCCATAACACAATAACTTCTGTAGCTTGTGGTTTAAGAAAGATATCTGTATATACACACATTTAGGAGCAGCTCTTTAGGTT
The DNA here is from genome assembly GCF_023634085.1 of Falco cherrug. NCBI lineage: Eukaryota > Metazoa > Chordata > Aves > Falconiformes > Falconidae > Falco > Falco cherrug. The sequence goes on from NC_073697.1 coordinate 51,859,580, forward strand.
GTTTAAATTGTGTTTCATCATACAAAGACAGTAGTTGAAGAACTATTATAGTTCATGGTTGCCATATGTTTGCATCTGGCTTTTTTGGTCAGTGTTTATACTGTGCTATGCAGGAGAATTTTTTGCAAGCCCAAATTGTAGTTTCATGGCTGAAGCCCTTGCTCAGCATTGCACTAAGAGCTGATTCGTCTAGCAGTCCCCTCAAAATCCATTGCTTCCTGACGATTAAGTTGCACCTTGCCATGCAAAGCTTAAATTGAATCCAAATGGCCCAAATTGAACTGAATGAACTGAAGGTGTAGGCACTGACTTAAAAGAGAATTTGGGTATATCTACACAGCCCCAAGCAGAGGGGACCTGGCAGGAGCATGTGCCGCTTCATTTATGCAAGAAACACTGGGTGAGGTCAGAGGCATTCCTTCAGCTTTCTATTACACAGGCACAGGAAGACCATGCCAGCAGGTTCCTATGAAAGCCTGGAGATAAACCTTTTGCTGGAAAATAGCATGAGATTTCCCTGCATGCCAAAGATGCTTAATTATTGAAAGATGCTTAAGCAAGCCAGTTACCTAAATATGCATGCAGGGAGAGGAAGAAGAGTAATGACTGTAAGGATTTGGCCTGATATAGTTAGCCTGGGCTTTAAATTTTTACATATATAGTACTGTCTCTGGCTGCCTTTCTGCAGTCATTGGTGGGTGTGAAACTGAAGAGGCATTTGGAACCAGGTATTAGAAGAGTTTAATAGGACAATATCTAGTCAGCCATCTGAATACTGCAGCTGTGCTAGGGTCAGGGAGGCTTTTATGCTGCTTGTCTCCAAGTCTGACAGAACATCAACTTGCCATTTCAGTCCATCTAACCAAATCATGATAAAGTAGATGCTATGAGACATAGATCACCCTTTAATATCCACCTAAGACTTCATGACCACCAAAGGCAAGCATCTATCCTATATTAAATCATTTAAATGTGTGCCTTTCACACCAACTTTTACCTGGTTTTGTTTTCTGCCACGGTTATATCCAGATGAGGAATTGCAAGTCTGTCATGAGTTCAGCAAGTACCAAGGTAACCAAGTCTTTGTTGAAAGACATTATTTATTCTATCAATGTTTAATGTGGAGCAACCACTGAACTGCGTAATTTGATAGAGATGGGTGTGCTGCTCCCTGGATTCCTCTCATGCTGTCATGCTTGCTTCACTTTTTAGAAGCGATGGAAGACAATAAAAAACAAATGGTGTTTATTCTGGAAAATTCCGGAATTCTGGCATGTTGTGGGAAAAAGCATGAAACAAGCTAATAGTACTTGATATTGCGTATGTATTTTCATGGCAGTTTTTCTGAAACTCTCCTGGGGGCTTAGCAGTGTCTCTTAGCCAGTTGGTGCTCAGGGGCTTTGCTGGCACACCGAGGTTGATTCCCAGCACACAACATCTGACGTGCCTTTTCAAACATACATTAGCTTCTCCTGGGACTGGTGGTTCTTCCCCCAGTGAGCCCCTAGCAGACATCAATTTAGTTGTCATAAGCAAGGGAGTGAGACCAAGTCAGTTTGCTCTTGGTAGCACTATGCCTGCTTAGCCTTCTCCATGCTCCTTCCTGGCTCTGAACGCCAAGGCAGCCTCTGAGTCTGTTAGGCCAGCTCTTTAACAGCCTCATTTGCAGTTACTACTGTAAGTACACCAAGATTAGGTTTATTTCTCTGAGTTACTTAAGGTTCACCCTGAATGGTATTCAAAAATTCCATAAAATCCTCATCCATGCTGCTTTGCCTGTATGTCCTTCTTCCCAGATGTCTTTATCATCTGTCACTATTCGATTGTCTGTGATAAATGCTCCTTTGACCCTTTATTTCTCATGTCGATGCCCTGCATCTGCCCTTAGAAATTCAGTAGCATGCCTTCTCCTGTTGCAGGTTTCTTTCTCTGTCTTCCTACCTATAGATGTGCAGGTGATAGAAGTATGATAAAGAATACGAAAATGCCATAAACCATGCAGCCATATGACAAATCAGTTTATCTCCTCCCTTTGGCCCTGATCTCTGCTCCAGGGGGCTCCTCCAGCACTCCATGCCACTGAGCTAGGAGCTGTCATTTAAAAATACAAGCAACATCACTTTTTTTCTGTCTTGTGAAATTCTCACCCATCGAAATTGCTCCTTTGCAGAGGTTCTGTGAAGGGGGTAAGATTCTCTCAAGGGCTGTTAAATACAAGAATTTTTATGTCGAGGATAATTGTTAAAGTCCAGGATATTATTGTAATCTCTCCCATAGGAAAGGGAGAACTTTTTGCAGTGTGATTTAACACTTTAAGTTCGCTAAAAGACTGAGATCATAGACTTGAGGCCATAATAATTTTTAGCATGAAAGAGCTGATTTAATTTATAAACAATTTATGAACTTCAGTGAGATCTTTACAGCAGGAGTCCAGATGCCAACACCTAGAGCAGGGAAGCCTTGGAATATGTTGCCAAAAATATATTTTACACATTTCTAAAAAATGACAAGTAGAGAATAAAGACTTTACATGGGAAGTATTTAAGAAGACCTGTATTACTTACAAGTGGTCTGACACTCCTGTGTAACCTAAGTCTTCTAGAGTAAAATAAAACTAGGTATTTCTCCCCTGCATCTCGTTTCATGTACTCCATATTACATATACATATTACATTGTACGCAAAGTACTGCAATCTCTGCTGCTACAATCGAGTAAAACTCCTTTCCAGACAAAGAATTAGTTTACATTTACTAGTTTGTTCCGATATTGTATCAGAAAACATTGGCTAGTGAGATGTATTGCTAAAAAGGCTGTAGGAAATTAACATTTTGCAATTAGTATATTTCTCTTTCCAGACTGTCTTAGAAAACTCATGCTCTCTGTGTGCATTCCAAATCAGTGTTCACACTGCTGGTGTTTCTGGCTTAGTTTCTGAGAAGACAAGTGTCCAGTGCAGTTGTAGGGGAGAAGTCCTGTGATTTGAAGCTCAGTCTTGCTCTGAAAAGCAACAGCCTGTTGCCAGCTCTTGTAAGGCAGCAGTTGTACTCTTCATGTGGAAGTTAGTGCTGATGATTATCCTCAGAGCATCTCTGTGCGAATCCATGCTATTGTCTTTGTTGCAAAAGCATCATTAATTTAAATATAGGCATGTTCTACCAAGGAGACACTTTTATGGCAAAGAACCTGTCAAGGGTCAGTAGCACATTAAGAAGAAATACACAAAGTAGTTTAGTGCAACATTTTTTTTTTTTTTTTTTTTTTTTACTGAAGCATCTGTTTGTGATTCCTCACTAAGGTGTCAGGTATCTGGGTGAACAGTTCCAGTGCCTCATTAAAGGCAAGCTCCAAGTGACAGCAGATGGAGCTGGAGCTAGGATTAATTGTAAGCAAAGTGAGAGCTGAGAGTGTGTGGTTGCAGTTTTGAGAATCAAACCTCCTGCCCTAGTCAACACTGAGATATTTTGATTTGATACAGATTGATAAGGAGATTACCACAGCAGGGAGATAAAGAGCAACCTCAGATGACCTGATTAAGACCTGACTTTATTCACTGTAACATGGAAAAACTGTCAGTAAGGGCACAATAAAAGTACCCAGCTATGGCAAAGTTTGCTTTGAGGATTTAAGAAAATTATTATGTAAAGACTTATGTGGGTTAGAAATACAGGGAGTTCAAAGTTTTGAGGATCTTCTGAAGCTTGGTTAAGAAAATTATGATTTCTCTTACTGAAGAAAGTAAGAGGCAGACATTACGTCTTGGTGAAGAGTGGAAAAAATATTGGCTAGGTAGAGACTGTCTCTGGTAAAGAGATTTTAATCAGGTCCTTCCATGGTAACCTAAATGTCTTTAAAAGTCAGGTTCCTGCCATGCATGAAGGAAAGGGTGAGCAGATCAGATTTTCTCACCAAGAATGGTCTGTAAGACGTAACATCTGAGTTTGACTTTGGGTTTGGCTAGGAGAATATCACACAGCACAGGCTACCCAGAGGCTTCCCCCTGACCTGGGCAGTTCTGCGTTACACACACATATATATAGATATATATCCCAGAATGCAAACAGAAATAATAACTGACTGCTGTTACATGCCCCTGCAAGCACAGGCTGACATCAGTAAGTCATGACAGTTGTTTCAACGTTTTTATTGGTTCAGTTTTTGAAATGTTTTATAGTGCTTTTGAAAAGCCATGGCACCAGCCCTTCTGCAGGGAGCTGTGGCAAGTCCCTTTATCTTAAAAGAATATATGTGATGTTGTAACTTTCATGTATGAATAGGTGTTGAGGTCTAAAGGTGATTTATTTTTTTTTTACCCAGATCAGAGTGACTAATGTTCAGGCGTGAACATGCTTTGTGATGTTCCCTTCTTGCTGTTGTTCTGCCTCCAGAGAGATCTTCCAGTGTATTACTCCTGGACATGCTTCCCACATTGTGTCCCTGCGTACTACATGTCCAGGGGAGGGCACAGGCTGTACTGTACATTGCCAAAAAATGAAATCAGTCAGCCTGTTGGATTACAAATGAAACACAAATTTACTCATTTGAAACAGAAGCTTGCTTGCTTTTGGATTTTTTATTTTTTGTTTTTACCTTTGAAATCAAAATGGGAAAGGTGTTAATTTCACACAGTGGCAGGCAGCATTATTCTTGGCAACTAATCTGGAAAAAATTAAAAGGAGATAATCTTAATCCAGACAAATAAGAGAGGGATGTATTCCTTATTTATGGCTGCTAGTCAAAGTGAAATAATTTTACCCATCTAAATGAGAAAGCAGTGATTCTTGGGTGTTTATTGCCATACAGTAGATTCTGCGTATTTGGTGGTTTATTTTTAATTAATGCTTGTAAAGCTTTAATTGAAACTCTTCACACAAGATCTTTAAATTCTCTGATTATATTGAATAGCTTATTCAACAGATGTATATTTAATATTTTTCTTTAATTTAATATAGTTTAAGACCCCATTTTTTTAAATGTAGATGTCATTTGACCTATGCCAGATAAAACTGAAAACTCTCTTGGCAAATACCGTACCAGACTGTAGTGAGGAAATGAATAGAAAGCTAGTGATGAAGAAAACTAGTTGTCCTGGGTAAAAGCAAAAATGCTGTGAGTGCTGATGAGCAATGCTTTTATATTTCATAGTTTTTATAAGAAGTTATTGACTCACATTGTAACAGGGACAAACTGATTCAGCACATTCATATTCACTAGGATTATAGAGGGGGTCTCGTGGTGAAGAACTAATGTTCAGTGCACTGTACATCCCCAGCTGGATACTCAAAGGCATGCTTTTGATCATCTTTGCCTCAATCTTTTTTGCTGTTGTTTAGAAAATTAATCTGGGGAAGATGCAGAGTGAGCAATGAGAGAAAAATGCAAGAAGTGAAGTAACACTTCTCTTGGGCTGCATGGGTCGATCTGTCAGCTTTCTTGAGCTTCATGTTCAGCAAGAGATGAAAATCATTATTTAAACTTCAGCTAAGAAATATATACTTACATTAATTGTAACAATGTAGGTTTTGCTTTTAACTATAGTGATGGAATATTTTTCAGATGGAAACTTAACTTTTTTTTGGTGTCTCCCTAAGTTTTATATTATGTACCACCATTTATGCAGTGCACTATATACTAGTGATTCTCTTCTTCCTAGAGTAGACCTTGCTGATTTTCAGAAGTAGTAACATGAGGAATAACGTCTGCAGTGCCAAATTTACAAAGATACAGACAGAGATGTCTAGCTGGTGCGAATCCCTAACTCAGATTGGATGCGTTGGCCTGAGTGTTTAGTTTACACTTTTGAGATGAATCTCCTGTTCATCCCCTCTTTGCTGCACTATAGATAACATAGTGGAGTAGGCAAAATGGAATTCAAGTGAATCTAAACTGGAAAATGCTCTCCAGCTTGTGATGGCTTTCCATCCATCATTAGATCATCACTAGATTAAACCTATTCCAAAATCAAGTCCCCAGAAGTTGTACAGTATGGATATTGGGTCCTTAACACCAGCTTTCTGTTCTGTCTACTCCTATTGCACTTCATTACTTGCTAAGTTAGGCAAAGCCAAAAATATTAATGGGTATTTAACATTTTAACTGCATTGTAGATGTTTTTCTAAATCACCAAGGTACCTTCAAACCCCTCAGTAGATCAGGTTTTATGACAACAAACTTGTTTTCAGTGCTTTGTACCAAAATATTGTCTGATTAAAATATATTTCCTTTCTCCTAAATATGTTGCACAAAAGAGGAAATGCCTTTAAACGCAGTTATTTGCTAAAAAATAAAACAAATAATTTTGTAACCCAGTACTTTTCAGACAGTTGCAAATGTATGGTCTTTGCTCTCATAATCATACGATCTTGAAAAAGCTGTGAGAACTTGGGACCAAAAGGTTATTTGCTGTTAATGTTTTATTAAATACTTGCTTACATGCTTTTTGTAGCAATAAAATAGCTCCTGTTAAAGTCAATAGTAAAATATTGTTCAGAAAGGCAGGATCACAGCTTGAGTGAATACACAGTTTCCTTCTTACTTGTGGTACTCTTCATAAAACATTAGATTTCTATCCTTTACGCATAACTAGAGTCTCCTGAGAGAGAGCTTTGTTTCAACATCGGGAGCATGCGACACTATCTCTGGTTGCAAAAGCACTTTAATCTGGATGTGACAAACAGAAGAGATTAATGGCTTCAATTTGGACACATGCAGGCAAGTACAACATTGATTCTTTAACAAAGGCAGAACAGACATGATTGCCTGGGATTTAAGAAAGAAAATACAGACTTCATTCATGAGCTTAAAATACATTCTTATATAGCTTAAAATATTTTTGATATTACCATAAAGATGGGAATAGTCTGTACACTCCAGTGCCATATCAACAAAACCGCTTAAGTGTATGTTTAAGCATATAATGAAATTTCATGAACTTCAACAGCAAAAGACATTTAACTAAAGGTATAGATAAACTGAGGGGTTAAGCAGGTGTTTAAACATTGGAGTAGTTCTTACATCCTTGTTTTTACGAGGATACAATTAAGGCACAGAGAGGCCAAGTGACTTCCCCAACATTTTCCAAGGAGTCTGGGGAGGAGAAAGAAGCTGTACCCAATTTTCTTGGGCTTTAGACACTAGGTTAGGCTCAAGAGTGACCTACAAAGCCACCCTTAAAATGCAGACAGTGTCAGCATTGCCATTTGTCAATGCAAATACTGGTGGAGTGGGAAAAAACCCAGTCTTTGCACCTCTAGGAGCTTTTACTAGTCAGGTTTTTAGACAGATATTTTAGAAAAGGTATTTTGGACTAGTTTTATCAACAAAAGTGAAACTGAACACAAAAAACAATTTATAAAAGTTTTAGGCAACAACGATATATTTATGAATTTTTTCCCTTGTCTTTGCAGGGTTTTTTTAGACACTATTTGACACTTCTCTGCAAAAGATGAGAGACATGGGCTAGGATTCGAAGGAGGGTTGCAGAAATTATATAGATATATTTTAATTGCTAGCCAGTGTGCTGTCATCTCTAATGAAACCTTTTCTTAAGTCAATTAAAATAAAAGGCTTAGAACACAGGAGGGTGCAGAAAGGTGTTAAGAACTGATGTATGGTCATATTAGCTGGAGAGATGTAATGTTTATTTTCAAAGGCACAAGGGAATGGTGATAGGTCAAAAAAACCCTTTTCTCATCATTCTGTTAGACTAGGAGAATAGGAGGATTTTTCCTTGGTGGTTGATATGAGCGTTGCAAAGTGCGGTCTAAGACTTTCTGAAGATTCACTTGTGACATGTGAGACCACAACCAAGAAAAGCCAAGCAGCATTCGGACCTCTGTGATGGTGTGACATACTTGGCACTTTTAAAAAACAGGCCATTTAAATAAAGCTAGGAGGCTAAGGAAGGCAGGCTTTAAAAATCTTAGCCAAAAGCTTTACAATATCAAAGGGGTAAATAACTCTAAATGTTACAAGTGTGAAGTTAGATGTATAGTGTGATGGGTTTTGGGTTGGTGTCATATGCAGGTTGGTTGGAATTAAGTAGAACTCTGTCAGTACTGGGAAAACAGGTAAATGGACCCAATTTAATCAGTTTCTTCCCTCCCCAGTTTTATCTGGATGTCTTTGAAATTAGTGTTTTTGTTGGAAAATGGCTATGGAGTAACAAAATCAAATTTTCCACTGGACTTGTGAGGGCCTATCCTTCCTATACTATCTACAGATTGCAAAAGAAGCAATGAGGGAAAAAAAGGCCAAATACAGAAGATACGAAAGCTCTTTCTTAGCTAAATCACCCACAGTAAGAAATCAAAGCTAAAACCCCAACCAACAACCTAAGACCCCCAAAATACAACTGTCCATCCAATGACAGAGCTGTTCAGTCCAAGAATCCGCTGTCTGCTTTACGAGACTCCAAGGGCAAAAAAAAGCTTCTGCATTTTGTGTTAAGGCTGCAGTGATAGAAGGTTCTTACAGTGGATTTAGTTCATCCTCATCAGTTCCTCCACTGATACTGGTGGGGATTTTTTATAGTGTATGGCTTTGAGGCACTGCATTTTGAAGCTCAGTTTCCCTCCTTCACAAAAACAGATAAATAATCCTGCTGCCTTTGGGAGAAGGAATTGGCTCAGAGATTTATGTTAGTATGGATATATATAAAAAATAAAAATAAAAATAAGAAAGGAACCTGCCTGAGAAAGAACAATAACATTTATTTATTGTCTGGTGGAGACAGAATTTTGTGATGGTGTGGAAGGTCACCATACGACTTGTATGATACTTAAATCTCACCTGAAGGCCCACTGTTTTGTCTCTTTTGCTTGGATGATTACTCAGAACGAGAATTTCTTGCCTGTCCTGGACCTGAGGCAGTTAAAAGCCAAACAGAGCTACCCATGCCTTTCTGACCTATGGTCACGTGCACACACTTGGGCAGTTCATGTAGTAGTAATGAAGGAAACACAGGCTAAAACTGTGCTTGCTGCCTGGCAGTCTTACAGCAGCTGAACCTGGCTTTTAATGACAGTCCAGCAAAAGAAAAAAAAAATACTTCAGTTCCCTGGTATCTCCCTCCACATACATCTCCTTCATGTCATCATTCTGGTTGTGTGAGCAACTTGCATCCAGACCTGATGGTCCAGATCATTCAGGAGAGATATCTTCTTTTGTCTGCTGAAGAGCTGTCAAGCAAACTTTTACATTTATGTTGATCTGTTATGAGCTTGACTCTTAAGCAAGCAAGTCTCTAGTTCGGTGAAAGTTAGTGACTTCTTAAAAAGAACCTGTTGAGTACAGGAAAATAGCAAACTGAAGGAGAATGTTATCATTATGCTTAATATTCCATAAGCTGGCTACCTAGTTCTGAATTTACTCATTTTAAATATTGTGAAAATGTATGTAATCTGCAAATCTGGTTATGAATTCTAGCTTCTACAAGCTATGATTAACCTTACTATAAAATGTACATTAGTCTTCTGACTTTATGAAGTAGTTTAATTGTATGCTAAACTGAAAACAGAAAATAAACAGCAAGTTTAAATAGTGTTGTCTTAATATATTGTATTACATACTCTAGGTTAGCATTTAAATGTAACTGTATTTGGAAAAAGAGATTAAATAAGTGTGACATCATGAGTAGAGTATATATGAATTCCATAGATCATTAATCTTTAATCTTTAAAGTTTCTTATTCAAGGCTATAAATACATTAATTCAGCTATCAGCTCTTCTCTGCTATCTTGATTATGCAGGTCCCAGAGGTTGCTATAGTAACCTGGTATTACCAATGTAAAGGCCATAAAGGATCTGGGTATCTAGATAAACAAAATAATCAAGGGGTGCTTGCAACCAGCACCCTGGTTAATGTAATGCCTATGTCCCTTGAATGAACACTTAGTCCTGTGCGGATTAGGCCCTTGGCTTGTGAAGTATGAGACAGGCTGGCACTCGAAGCCTGTTTTCATATGGCACACGTTAGTAATTCCAGAGGTGCTGTTCACTGGGAGAGCCCCTGAATTATGGCACCTACGACATTCATTTGTTGCAGTCTTCAATCACGCTGTCAGCAGGCAGTCTGGTATGGATCCCATGGGTGAACTCGCTCTCGGGGATTCAGATACTGTTTGGACATTTTGAAAACCAAGAAAAGGTGGTTTCTGTGAAGCTGAGGTAAGTCCGTATTGTTGATTACAGCTGTTTAAGGGCACAGCCCAGTGCCAGCCATGACTGGGCACTTTGTTTTATGGGAGAGAAGGCTGCATTACCCAGCAGTTAGGCAACAGGTGTCATTAAATGCTATTGGCAATCTGTCTCTGTAGGGGGGAATATCCCAACTTGTGTCATTTTTCCTATAGTGAGGAAGCTTATTGTTGGAGTTGCTTTCTTTTACCAGGCCTCTGAGTTCTTGGAAACTGGTAAGAAGCTTGAGGCTTTTTCCCAAAGTTTTAGCTAAATGTGGCCACTGGGTTCAAAAGCAACGCCAGAATGCAGGTAGTAGAGGCACAGTAGTGATGAATGCTCCGTCTCCATTGGAAACCAAGCCTAAACATACTCCTGTAGCCACAGCTCAACTGTGCTACCAATGGAAGTTGCTGGCTAAGCCTGTGAAATAACGCTCAAGCCTAAAGCAGTGAAATAAAAGAAAGCGGTAAAGTTGCAGTGTCTCGTGAGCCTTCGTTCAGCCTTCAGTCCTACAAAGGAAACCTCTCATTGCTTTAGAAGGGTCCCAGTTCTTTTCCTTTTTGTCTGGCCCTGAAAAGCCAGAGCAGTTTTGTGACTTGCTTTGTTGAGACTGTCAGCCTGCTCTCTTCGAGAGGCTGCCGCTGTCCTGGCGGCTTCTGCTGGGGGGGAAACGGGAAAGAAAGATTCTGCATCAGCAATTCCATTCGTGTTGCCTTCCTTCCCTCCTTCCCAGCACAAAGGTGGTTTTGTTTGTGCTCAAGAACCAACTAAAGAGTCTGGCTGTGAAATGAGCCCTCCTCTGGAGGAAAGGGAAGGAGTGGAAGATGTAGCATACAAGTGCCAGGCACAAACTTCTACCCACTCCCTCCTCCAGGTCAGGGGCTAGAGGTGGCTTTTGTGTTAGCTGGCAGTTGTGGCATTTCACACAGCTGCAGAGCAGCTAATGGGGCAGCAGTTGCTGTTTCGAATCCTTGGCAGAAGTAATTTAGTAAACTGGAATATTCTATTCTAATTTTGTGCTGTAATTAGATAGAAGAGAACTTGAAAGAAAAGGTGCTTCCCATTCGTTGGTGTAACACAGGGAACAGCTGAGTATTTATCATTTGCTCACATTGGTGTTTATTACAATTCGGAATGTTTGGTGCTGTCAAAAAGGTGGGTGGGAGAAGAGCACTTAACCCTTGCAGCTAACACCCACCTGGGCGTCTCAAGATGGGCATTACTTGAGCAGACTGAATAGCATTAGACTCATTGAAATAAAAATTCTCCCGATAATTCCCACTGGTGTGTAGCCTCTGCTGATAAAACAGGTTCTGCCCCTGAAAAGCTCTCACTCATATTGCTTGTTTCTTGTGTAACCAAGGATTTGCAGGATCAGAGAAGTATCTGCATTATTCTTCTTCCTGTCAGAGATGAGGTAGGTAGAATGAATATAGGGGAGTCTCCTGTGTGCAGTAGTCTTATGAAAATATAGCCACAGGCAAAGCACTGCTGAGCGCATTTCAAGGTTTAGACTACAGCAATAAGAGGATAGGCATGGCCTATGTACCCAGGGCAGTCTGGCTCCAGCATCAGATGGGTAACTGAATGCCCAGCTCTGTGCTTAAATCCCTCGGGCAATAATGGAGGAAGTTCAGAGGAATGTGTGTGTTTCCTTTTGCCTCTGCAACAGACAGTGGTTTACATATTTTGAGGAAAGAAGGTGTAATGCCTCTGTAAGAAATGCCGAGGAAGTGAGCGCACCTGGAAGTTGTCCAGTGTTGTTCTTGATGAGCTTGGTGCCCTTTCTCAGGCTCAAGGCTATGGAATTCGCAAGATAATCAGCCACCTAATCCTCAGCAGCTTTGTATGCTCAAGCAAAGGTATACGATACAGAATGTCTGGCTAATTAGCCATGACAATCCCTTTCCAGCTTTTTTGGCTAAAAATGACTTAGAGAGCTGACCTTTGTCTCTGGTGCCTGGTGCTGCTAGTTAGATGCTGGCTTGAGGGTGAAATGGAGAGAAAGCACGGTCGGTCTCTGCCCCATAGCCGCCTGTGCAGCAAGCCGTGGAAGAGGCTGCTGTCTGTGGAGCCGCTCTCCATTGGAGGAGCACTCCAGTTGAACTGGTTCATCCCAGTGCTGTTGATGAATCTTCCGAAAACATCACATGAGAATCTGTTTATAATGGAGTGAGGAAGAGTGGAAGGAAATAAGGGTGAATGAACTATTTTATTTAAAAATTAGTGCATGCTTTCAGTGAAGGTCTGTTTTTTCCCTGTGAGCTTGCCAACATCCCTTAATTCATATCACTTAGAATAAAATGACTTCTGGGTGTAAGGAAGATTTGAATTGTCTTTTCTGTATCGCTAAATAATGATTACCTGGGGAGATACAAAATGTAAATTGGAAATGAATAAGGTATAGCTGGTAATATATTAGATGCATTATCTCCAATCTGAGGCCTTCAGTCAAAAGGGAAGGTCGTCTGTTATGATTAAAGAGCACTGCAGCAGCTATTTATGTTTGAATTTTTCCTCTTTTTTGAGTTGAATTTTATTCTCATAAACAGTGCAGCACTTTTCTAAGGAGACATGTGTCATGGCTTTTTCTTAGACTTCCTAAATGATATTATTTTGTGATATAACTTATGTGATAGAGGAATCCGAGGATCTGTACTTTGCTGATTGATTGATTTTTCACTAGTTTTCTGGAAGTGTTTATTTTTTCCCTTTACCTTCTTTTCTGAACAATCTCACTTTGTACAACTGCTGTGTGGACAATTCAAACCATGAAAGCATTAAGCTTCACTTCCAATAACCTATGTTCCTGTGTTGGAATTGAACTTTTTCTTTTCTTCCACATAAATCATTACAATTTACCTTACATTATGCTGAGTGAGTCAGACAGCAGTGCAGGAGAGGTACTAAATAGTCCCATGAAGTATCCCTCATGCTTTGTTGAATGACAGAGGGCATGTTTCTTAAACTCCAGACCTCATTTTTCACATTTAGAAAATAGAGTTGGAATTATTGATGGTAATAATGTCTAAGGCAGCAAATCCTAGTTAGTTGGGGCAAGATTGTACTGGACAAATGCGCTGCAGCAAAAGGAGTATGGCATGCCTCAAATTCCTCTCCAGATATTCCCAATGAGAACAAAGAAACTGGAAGCAGATGGAGACTTCTCTCTTCTCTCCGGTCTGCTGAAGTGAAGCAGGACTGCTTGTAGTCGATCTCCTTATAAACCTCTGGGTTTGTCTTCCTGTGGAGCAAGAGGGAATCTTTGAAGCTTTGTGTCTCCCAGGGCTAGGACACTTCTGCACTGCTGAAGTCTGGGGTTAGTGGATGAACCATCCACCAATGAAGTTCATAAGCAACAGTGGAATTGCTATTTAATTGATCTTGGCTTTTCTGGTTGTTAATTATACTCCTCCTATGTTTTTTCATGTTTAAGTTGTGTCATTACACCTAACAAAATGTTTGTTGTTACCTGCTGTGCTTTTGAATAATTCATGGATTTCGTATGCAATTTGGGACCATCATAAGTACTCCCTGGAGAAAACAAAAGGTTTCTTTGCTGGTTTTATCTATTTGAAGGTGAATGGAATGCAGGTTCTGCCTCCTATGGTCTTTTTTCAGAAAGTTAATTTTGAATCACCCAAGAAAATTAAAGAAAGCATAATGAAGGTATGATATACATAAAATGTTTGACATATTTTTATGAAATAGCTTGCAAGATAAAAGCAACCTGAGTAAATCAGCCCAGGACCTCCATAAACAACAGTCTTGGCTGTACTTTGAGTTAATAATTTCCACAGATGTAGCCAATGACAACATTGTGTTTATCCTATGGCAGTGTTACTGCAGCTCTCCATTTCATTTCCTTTTTTTAATGGATGAGTTAACCAAATCTAAAAATAAAAATCTATTTTTTTCAATTACAACAGGGGTTTTCTTCCATGAGTTTTGTGAGTTGCCCTGGAAACAGGAAAACACTGAAGGTCAGAAAAATAGTGTCGTGCCAGCCATTGTTCCCAGTTTTCTGTCCCATGTTAAATGATATGGCTGAGGAGTCCAGCTGTCAGTTGATACTGGTAGGTGACTTCTGAACAAAGATAGGTGTTTTATGTTTGTTTTGATTAGAAGAAAGTCATCGGGAGTACCCCACAGTGAAAAGTCACTGTGTCAGAAAAGCATTTTTAAAAAATGCTGGCCTGGCATGTGCTCTGGAGTTGCTTCACTCTGTGCTTCATCACAGTCTCAGGATTGCATTGACTCCATCTTTGCACAGTCTGTATCAGCCAAGATCTTTCAGAGTGCAAGGCTGAAATCTTCTTTCCGTCTGTCTTCACAGATAGTTATGGAATATTTTCTCCTTTTTCCAAGTGATGAAAATGCTGGTCCTCTGAACATGAAGCAGACCAGTTTAATGTTAAAATAAAGGTCATTCCTAAAGGTTAACTGCCTTATAAATAGCCAGATTGTTCCCTCACTCACTACAAGTTTGCAATCTGCTTAATATATGCACAGTCAGGGAAAAGCTGTAACTATAATGCTAAAAGCAGACGCTTGGAACTATTGCTCTTGCTTTTCCTCAGCTTATGCAACTGCAGTAGTTTATTGCCAACATAACTGTTGTGTCCTAGTACTTTGGGCTTCATCTTTAAGTCTCCTGAATACGCTGTTCCCATTCCAACACTCTTGAACAGATCTGTGTGAGGAGGGTTTGCAAGACCAAGTTGTTAACCAAAAGCCACAAATACATCACTGCCTGCCTCAGCCATCAGTCTAGAACTGAGCTAGCTCATGAACTTATGCCAGCTGAACTCCTGGCTGAAAAAACACTAGTAACCAAACATTGTGGTCATAAGAAGCTTACCCCTGAACTCTAACCCAGACAGATCACTCCACCTGCTTCTCCCTTTGCAGATGACTGAAGTTCCCTCCTCCAGAGGTTTTCCAGGGAGTCTTGCTGATTTTTCAACTGCAGCTTTCTGTCCATTGATAGGTGTTCTTTTCTCATCTGCCTGTTCAAAGCAGAGCCTAAACATGCAGAGGTTATCTGTATCCATAGCCTTCCCTCTGCAGACAGACCCAGAAGAGCTCTGGCAGTAAAAACATTCTTGCTCCACAGGTGTGTAAGTCCACCGAAGGTGATTAGGTGATCCAGGAAACTGCTGCCCTCATAAATTCCTGGGACTGTGTGCTCAAGGTATAGTGTCATCTCTGATAGCTGGCTGCCACTGGTGATCTCCAAGAACAACTTATAAAATCATAGTCTAATGCATTAACAAGGTGTAGAGAGAAAGATGTATTTTAGGTAAATTTAGTCAGGAAGTCTTTGAAATTAATTGCTTGAAGTGAGTGGGGAAAGCTGATGGAGTGTGATAGACATACAGAATTTTTTCTCTACTTTCAGAATAGATACTGTTGATTAAGTGGCCTTAGTATAGCACTGCATATATTAACTGAGCATAAAATTGTTCAGTGGATGAGCCTGTTTTGTGGATGAACTTAACAGGCCACGATCTGGGTGTTATTACAGATGCAAATTTAGGAAGTTTTGAAGCTATACTTCTGCAGATAAAACCATTGTTTTTGGTGAACTTGGTATTAAATTATAGTCCTGGCCAAGTGTCAATATTTTAATTTGTGGTTAAAATTGAATTAAAAAAAAAAAAAAAAGTGAAACCATACCTACAGAATGGACTGTTTATTCTGAAAATCCTCAAACTCATGAGTAATGCCAGGGAAATCCTCCTTCACATACGCTACTCAGCATAGGTACCCCAAGAGATGTGGAAGAGTTGTCTGTTATTCAGCCTGCTAGCTGACATGCAAAGTCCTGTTTGGTCTTTCTGGTTTGTGCTTGTTGGTCATGCTGACTTGTCTGCTAGAACAGCCTCTGATTTTTCTTTGGTGCTGTTCTGGACACTGTCTACCATTCTGCAGGCATGGGCTACATGTCTTGTTCCTAGTATATCACCTTGCATTTAACCGTGTTAGATCTTTTGTAGAACATCAGTGATTTCATTTCCATGCTGGCCAGAGGCTGGAGTTACAATTTAGAGCTACCTTCTTGATCTGGAACTGGGATGTGCATAGATGTCTACATGTATTTGATACCTGAATAAAACACATAGTGGTGCCTACTGCAGTAGGTCAAATCTGTTGTTCTCAAGTACGAGTGCTTGTCACGGACCTATGCATATTTCATTTCAGCATGAGAACTGGGTACCTGCTGTTGACTTGTGTCACCTCCCCTTCACAATACCTTTACCTAGTTTTGATAGAGAGAAGACTTCTACAACATCCAAGTCTGGATGGAGTCTCCTGCATGCTGTGTCCTGTGGACATTTGTGAAGTCCCTGACCATTTCCATGACCATTTCAGAGGGGTGACTGGTGGTGGATGTGTGACAAAATGGAAAAGGTCAAAGGAAAAGGCAGAGCAAGAAGCAGCATATGAAAGAATTAAGTCACCAGTTAACAACTGAACTTAAACCACTATATTAAAATACAGCTAACATGAATTAACTCAAAATCTTTTCTTCTCAGAAGCGAAACTGCACTTGAATGGATGGGCACTGGTGAATTAAAAAAAAAAAAAAAAAAAAAAAGCCTCATGAAAATGATCCACTGTGTCTGATTGTAAGCACCAGGTTGAGAACATGTAACAATTAAAGGTCTTTGGGAAACTGAAGGCTGAGATTTCAGTGGGTCTCCTTTAATAGGAAAAAAAGATGAATATGAGCCTTTGGTGAACAGCACACAAGGTTATGTAGCAGTCACAGCATATTCTGTTTTACTTATTTGGGACAGAGCACCAGATGCATCACTGTTACATAAGCCTGCTGACCTGCATATAGAGCTTTGTGGCAACAGGAGTTTCAGAAAAATAAATCCTGTTCAGCTTAGCCAATAGGAAGATACAAAATTAGTGTCTTTTTAAGTTTTGTTGATTTCTCCTTGCTCTCTGTGGAGCTGTCTGGATATACGGGTATGTTAGAAGGGGAAAACCCCACAAAACATGTTATTCCCTAAAGGGCTTGGTTTTGAAAATAAAATTGGGAGGGCATGAATACCTGGGATGAAGAGGAAGAGTGAGGAGGCAATGACTGTGATGAAAGCTCAGTCTGCTGAGTAATGGTGCAATCTGTATGTTTAGGGAATGGGACCACAAGATGTGTTGTACACCAGCCATAACAGCCTGTTATTTAAGTGGTGCAGCATGAAAAAAAGATCATGCCATTTTGCAGAGGATTTTGATATATTTGTTTAGTTTTATTTTATTCCAATTTCAAATGGAGTATTTTTTCAATTTTAAATGAATAGGATCGAAGATTTTCAGTTGGAAGGGTCCTACAATGATCATCTAGTCCAAAGTTAAAGACATGCAGAACTGGAGACATCAGAAGCTCTGGGGTCCCCAGCTTGAGGAATTCTGTCTGGATCCTCTGGCTGCCTGGGATGCCAAGAAGTTGCACATTTCCAGAGCTTCCAGGCTCTTGCTTCTTTTCTTTCTGCCTGGTGGGCTAACAGAGAGCTGGCAGCCTCGGAGTTTATGAGCAGGGATACACTGCTCTGAGTTTCTTGGCATCGTGCCTAATGAGATCTGTAGAGGAGCCAGCAGCTTAGGAGCTCTGCAATCTCTGAGACAATCCTGGAGCAATAAATTCTTTCAGACTCCCACTCTCTGTCAATCTGTCAGGAGTACTGTTGAAGAACAGGGAAGGGGACCTGGCAGGAAATCAGGTGTGATTCCTGCAGCCTGATCAAAATCAAATGTTCCATTCAAAATGTTTCTGACCACTTTTAGTCATCCCACACAGAAACACTAACATATCAGCACCTGACCTTGGAGGTCCTGCATCCCCTTACTTTAGATGTAATGGGTGCAAAGCTTGAGGAAGAAGAGAGGATGAAGAGATGTTTAGACCATCTTAGTATCCTTGCAGTGGGGATGCAGGTCAGCTGCAGCTCTTCCCAGAGCACTAGACTGCCTATAGTCAGGTGGCCTACAAATCCCAGCTCTCCTGACGGTATTGGAGGACATGGTGATTCTAGGCAGGCTCTTGACTGGTAGAATGCTAATATGATGGTACTGGAAAGGCAAGTGAAATACTTGTTGGCACCCTGTGCTTTTTCCCATGCTCACTTTATAATTGATCTTGAGGCCTGTGTCTGAGTAGAGATATTGGTCCAAACGGGAGAATTGTCCGGGCACACATGTCCCAAGCATATACTTAAAATTCGATACAGATATTTCCAATATAAGCGATAGCAGCCTAAATGTTACTGTAATTTATTCTTACAATCTACAGCTACACTGATGTTTCAGCAGCCGAGGGTCTTTGCAGGGCAAGCATCTCTTCGTTTTACTGGCCACAGAGCAGGAGGATGATAATACAACCGGCCTTGTGGCTCACTGTCATGGCTGTGGCCCTGCAGGGTGAATTAGGACTAATGATGCAATGCAAAATTGCCCAAATGACAGAGAGAATCTGGGCCACTGCATTCATCTTGTCTGATTTCCACATTTTTCAGTGCTCAGGGGGACAGGATTATAACCAAGTTTGACTCCCTGCTATGTAGGTCATATGCTGTATGCTGAATCCTCTACCACGGGGGTAGAACTGGACCAGGGAAACTTGTTTTGCCTCTGTAAATACTGATGGGGATAGCAAATGTGTTACCTTTATTAGTAATTTTCAAGTAGTTAAATTTGGGATAAAACCATTTAGATTTTTACTGCTAGTGGTGCATAAAATATGTTGCAGTGACAATGAGTTGCAGTTATTAAACCCTGTGGTCTTTGCTGCCTCTGAGCAAAATTCGCTGTTGGTCTGGAAGCTTTCAGGGTGACGAGTCTGGCTCTGCCCTGGGATGTTCAACAGCACCATCGCCTTAGCACTCCTGCGACCAGGGCTGTGCATGCACTGTCTCTGGCAGTCAGGGCTGTGCAGGCTGACACACAAATCTGCTGTACGCTGATCTGGGAACAGGGTGAGGAAGTAACCACAGAGAGCCTATGATTTGCTTACAGACTTCCAATGACACTGCTTTGATAACTACTTAAAAAATAAAAAAAATCCAAACTACTCTAGCCATTATTCTGGCTTGCAACAGGCTTTTGGAAAGATCAAGCAAGGAAAACAAAGCAAAACTGGAAAGCTCAAATATTTGTGTGCTCCTGTCTTCTTAAGCTTTTGCTATGGGTACAGAACAACTAGAAATCCTCTTCCTCAGATGCTACTTAATCTATTCTGGATGTGCATATATCACTTTCCCCTGCATGGTTGGAGGGGTAGTGGGATATAAAAATGCTTTGCTGAAATGTGAATTCACTTGCCCGTTTTTTTAGGCTGACAGCAGCAAGGCAAACCTGCTGATCGGTTACTTGTATGACTGTGCATTTTAGAGGGAGATATTTCATTGTTACTGCTGCAGCTCCCTTGCAGCAATTAAAAAACAAATGTGTCTAAGGAGGAGGCAGGAGGCAACAACTCTGAAAGCATCTTTGGTGAATAAACATTATACTCTAAATATACAAGTTGCTGCTGATTTTCCCAGTCTCCTGTGAGTCATAAAATCTTGTTTTATATCGAGTGGGCCATTCTTAGTGACCTTGACTTAAAAAAAAAAAAAAGCCTGTGACTCCCCCTAAGTCAAATAATTTAAATGAATGGTTTTCTATAGGACATTTGTCGTGCTTTTCAGATCATTAAAATTCCTGAAGGACAATGAGCATGTCTGCATTTGCAGGCATCACTGCTGTCCCCAGGACAAAGCCCCTGGCCCAAAGGTTGGTGTGGCTTAGATGAGTGCAACCCTTGGTCTTCTGAGCAGCCTTTATCCATGCAAATGTGAACAAGACTGCCTGGGAAGATCATCTGGTAAAGAGATAGCGTGCTCCAAAGACTGAAGGGCTCACATGGACTCTGCTTCCAAGGACCTTATGTGGTCCTGCTCACAATTTGTGCTTTTCAATCCCAGCAGGTCTTTCAGATGATTGTACTTACCTCCTTGGCTTCCTCAGCATCTTGCACAGCCCAGGGTGCTGCTCTGGGGTACAGGCTTTCCCCTCGTAGTCTGTTGATTCACTTTGTAACGTCTTGCTGTGAGGAGGTTGAATCCAACTCAGGATATGAAGCATGGTTTTACAACATCCATGGCTGTTATCTACTGCAAATATACCTGTTCCAGTGGCGTTCTACTACTGGTCTGTGAAACTGATATTGCACATTACCAGCTGAACCTTATTAAGATTTCAATGTTCAGGATGCCTCTCTGAGAAACTGTAAGGGAAAGGAGTGGCCCAGCAGCCCAAAAGGTTTGGAAATAACCAGGCTGACCATGCCTCTATTGCATGTTTTTGCAGGGTGGCTGTGGGACTGTTGTGGGTCAACCTGGCTGTTGCATATTCATTCCTGGAAGAAACACCATATGTCCCAGTTGTAACTGGATGTATTAAGGGGCTAAGGCACACAATGAAGTATAATAGATGTAAACTATTTGTTCTGGTTGTTGCTACTGTCTTTTATTGTTGGCAATTTTCTGACAGTGCTCACTTCTTTAACTAATCTCTGCAACATGCACATGATAGGGATTGTCTCCATTTTTTACTTGTCAAGATAATCCTTCTGGATTTTGCTTTTTCATTGTGCTGAATTGCATTATTGTTTTGACATGTTTCTCAAGAACAATACGCCCGCCATATAGAAGGTGCTACTCTGGCATTGTATTTGGACATGTCATGCTGTTATTGTCTCTACAGTGTAAGGTTAACTAATTTGTATTAACCTTTAAATCCATTATAACTGTCTTAATGAGAGAGATGTAAATAACACTAAGTTCATGTCCTCGATTTACCTTAGCACAAAAAAAGAGCCTATATGTCATAAGTGCTGTTAGATCTTCAAGGCTAGTAAAAGCTCTGGAGTAAGTAGATCAGGAAGCGCCTGTACAAGAAAATTGAATCAGTAAAGTAAATGAGGTCCTGTGCAAGATGCTTTGAATACAAGGGTGTTTAAATTGTTTCTTATTTTAAATTGGAATAGGGCCACTCTTTAATTAGGACTAGCACTGGGTGAACTCTGTCATCAAAAAAAAAAAAGATTCCAGCTGGTTTTTCCTTTTTTTGTGTATCTCAACAATCTGTGATCAGACTTTGAGGTTTCCTAGTTAAACTGTTGGACTGCTTCATATCAGTGTGTTTCACCCTAAGTTTGGCAAGCTGGCTTGCTTTGGCTGCGTTTTCAGATTTTGGGTCAGGAATTGATCTCATAAGTGTGTATGTTACTGCTGCCTGCCTGCGAAGTTGTGGAATATTTGATGAACAGGAGGTTAGACATTGGGATTCTTCTGTAAGCGTTTGCATCTCAAAGCTGCAAAGGATTGCAAGGATAGCAAGGATATTTTTCTAGAAGACAAATTCCAGAATGTTGCTCAGCACAGCAGTGAATTTAACTATTCATGCACATCTGTAAGATTCACATTTGGAACTCCTGTTCATGGTGGTTACCCAACCCTAATTAAGACTCTTAAATTGTTCTTCTCCAAACAGTATGAAAATGAGTGTGTGTGTGACATTTTTTTGAAGAGTTCCATAACATGAAATAGCAGCACTGCTTGTATTTTTTATATTGACCATGTTTAACTCTTAATGAAACGAATGTCTTTTGCATAGAATGTAATTAAGACAAACCTCATTCATCACTGCATGAATTCGTTTTATCAGAGTAATACCATTCGTTTCATGAGAAAGGAACTGGCATAAAACCAGAGCAACGACGTTGAATCAGATTTATAGATGTAACACTACTTAGTATTTAATAGCTTTATTAAGCACAAAAATGTAGAATAACATGATTTCAATTTCTAACAGAAGAGAACATGTTTTATTCATGGTTTTCAACATCCATGGTTGGTTAGTTGGTTGGGTTTTTTTCCCTGGGGTACCATTGGTGTAGCTTTTCCTTTCCTCTGAGGTATAGGCAAGAGCTATCGGCCTTTGGTTATAATTGGGATCAATATGTCTTCATTCAGAGTTTAATGAGATTCACACCTCGAGCTCCAATGTGAATCCATCAATTAGAAACGAATTTTATAAGCAGCAGTTTCTGAATGAAAAGACTACACTGAATACTATTTGATTTTCTTTTTTCCAAACACAGAAGTCAAATGTTTTTGCAAAGACCAGTATGCTCTTGGTTATATAGCATTTCTTTACCGAACAGCTGAGGAATCCTATGTGTATTGTGGCAAAATGCAGCTTTGAAACATTTCCTTTCATGTAATCACTTTCTTTTTTGCCAGTTTTTCTATTTGCACGTAATCAACATTTTTCTAAATAAAGAAGTTTATATTTTAATACAAGCTACTGTAGAACACACATGAAATAATTTACAGTAGATAATTTTCTATTAAAGTCTGTGTGTGCCACAGACACATTGATATTCTTTTATTGATAAAAAGATAAAATGACTAGATGCTCATGATTTTATTAGTTAGACCAAGTAAAATATCTGTAACTTCATTACCAAATATGAAAGAACAGCACAAGCCTTCATGCCTAGCATTTTCTCTTATTTGTGCTACTGTAGCTCCAGAATAGTGGTAGAAGCCAGTGTCGCTCTAGTGATACTAAAGAAAGGATAACATGTGACCCTTGATAAGGGCAGAGACACAGCAGAGTGATTCTTTCATATTTTACAGCGGAAGCTCTTTTCAGGTGTTGCATAGTATCTTCTTCAAATATTTGTTCACAATAGCAAAAAAATGTATTTTCTTGCTGGGTATTAAGAAATTTTATTAATTCCTTTAATTTTGCACTTTCTTCAGATTAAATACCTGTAATGATACAAAACAATGGAAATACAGTGTATCTACCCTGTATGTCAGGGCTGAGGTATAGAGCACCCACTGCATACTGGTGACTTTGGATCTTTGATGCTGCATGTTACATACTGAAGAGATGTTCCCAGTATGCACTGACTGCTATTCAGAAGTCAGACTGAAGCAATCGGAGCTGAATGGCTATGGCTGTCCATCACCTAAACCCGCCTCAGATATCTGGAAAGTTAGTAGACATTATTTTTCATATGTTTTTACAGTGATATCACCATGTTTCATGTCTTCTTTCAGATCATCAAAACAAAACAGCATCCTCCTTTTTCCATCTTTATCTTCTCAATGAAGGAACTTTTTAACTTAAAGTCTTGTGTGGGCATTTGTTAAGGTGGGACTTGATGATCTTAAAGGTCTTTTCCAACCTAAATGATTCTATTATTAATTAAAATAGAACAGGGACTCTCTGAAGATGCCATAGAGATTTTAGGAATGTGTGTAC
Source organism: Falco cherrug (assembly GCF_023634085.1). Taxonomy (NCBI): domain Eukaryota; kingdom Metazoa; phylum Chordata; class Aves; order Falconiformes; family Falconidae; genus Falco; species Falco cherrug. Next base: position 51,883,089 of record NC_073697.1, read on the forward strand.
AGTCCGGAGCTGTTTGGGATTTTTTTCTTTTCAGCCCTGCTGCTGGTTGTCCTTAAAGTCTCTATACTGGCTCATTTCTCTCCGACTCGGATGCATGCTCTTGAAGCTTTTTGCAAAGCTTTTACTGCTGCACCTGCTTAAGGGGAGGGAGATGGCTTCCATCCCGTGCTTTGCAAGGGGCAGAGACCACGGACTCTGGCAGTGGATGCAGAGCTCTGCTCTCTGGGGAATAGATTGGAGTGGAGGAGTTAAACAGGACAGCCCTCTTCAGGAGGAGGTGTGGGTGCTCGGCACTAGTTCTGTTCCACCAGTATGAGCGAAGGTGGGTGAGCTTGTGCAGACCAGTCAGTACCATTTTGATCATCATATTCTTTGTATCGTCTGTCTCTGAACAAGCTGAGCAGGCCAGGGGAGAGCAATGGCCTTGGCTGGCAGCATGGGCACCCTCCAAGCTTCCTTAGAAATGTTAGTTTAGGCGCTTGGGGGAATAGACCACTTGCTCCATGAGGAGAGGCCACGGGATCTAGGCTGAAGAACAGCCAGCTCTGGGTGGACATCACAACAGCCTCCCTGAGCCTTATGAGGAACTGAGAAGATGGAGCTGAACTCTTCATGGTGGTACATGGTGAGAGGTAAAACACAGTGGGGGGAAGTTAAAACAAAAGAGGTTTGGACTGGATATAAGAAAAGCATTTCCCTCATGAGGACAGCCCATCAAGGGGACAGGCTGCCCAGGAAGGCTGTGCATTCTCCATCCTGGGAGGTTTTCAGAATTTCACTAAGCCCTGAGCAAACTGCTCTGACATCAGAACTGTCTCTGCTTTGAGTAGGTTGATCTAAATGACCTTCTGAAGTTCATTCTTATGATCTTACAGTTTTCTGATACTTAGCAGATGATGAACAAGGATAGGTGAGGAGGACTGGAAGCAGCTAGAACAAATAGATGCTGGCAGCTCACAGAGGTGGTAAAAGATTGGAGAGTATCAACTGAGTGCGTGAAAGTGGGTTGCTGGTCTTTGTTATGTTGGAAACTTTTTGGCCCTGGCTTAAAGAGTAGTGCACAGTCTTAGCACATTTATGTTCCAAGGTTCCCTTTAAGGCTACAATGTCATGAAGAAATCAGTTTTGTTTAATGACCTGCATTAGCAATTCTTTGTATTGGTGACTGAAATTGATTTTGCTTCTGATGCAAAGGAACATGAGCTCAGCCTCCACACCATTGCTCAAGCATGTGCTTTAGCCCTAACAAAGAATGGGAGGCCAGCAAATTTCTAAGCATCAGAACACCCATGCAAAAACTCTTAGGTCCACTATTGATAAAGACTCAGCTGATTTTTAATCACTATGATGCATGGTTGGGAACCGCACCTTTATGCTTAAGCACTGGAAATGCTTGGTCGAACTTCTTCTTTGGTAAAGTGACATCATGAAGACCCTTTTTATTTTCCTCAAGCATTTCACAAAAAAGGCTTCCTCCTTGACCAGAGTAATTACAAAATGATTCAGTAGTCATTTATGTTGTGATACTGCTTAGTTAGATAAGTGGTATGAAGGAAAAGAATAGGAGAAGAGGGAAGGATAAATATGCCAAAGAAATAAGACTGCAAGGAGCACAAAGTTTCCAAAAGACTTGGAGCAGAGAATAAAAGAAGGGATAAATAATGTCACATGGGAAGGAGCAAGGACAGAGGAAGAGGATGAAAGGAACATGAAGGAGAAAGTGAAGACTCTGACAAAAACAAGAACAGAAATATAATTGACAGCTAACATTTAAAGAAAAAATAATAAAAATGGGAGGAAATATTGTGCAAATAATTACTTTTACATTTGTAAATGCTCCCTAGTCCAGCAGTATATGTTTGGCAAATACTTTTTATCCTGGACTTTGGAAAATTGGAGAACTTGGTTTAAATTTCCATTAGTGGATAACAAAAGATGTGGTCACTAAAGTACAAAAAAAAATTATCATTGAATGAATGAACTTTGAATCAAATTTCCACTATTCTAGCCACACCAGTTTTCACGCCTCATACTTTGGGGGCATTTTCCCCTTTGAACAGGTTGGTAAACTGACAACTGGTAGCAATAGGTAGCTCCTGTGCAAGCAACTGAAGGACTTCAGTTGCAACCTCTCTGTCTTCTAAAGTAAGGCTAAGTTTTAGGAGGGCCTAGGGTTATACCCTTCTGATCCCCCCCAGCTCCTATGCACAGCAGTGGGATCACAGAGAAAAGACTTTGTGTATGAGTAGAAGGGGAGAGATAGGAATGTATTTCAGCCCATCCCAGAATACAAGACCAGTTCTGCTGCTACAAAGTCATATTTGTCTCTGTAATATTAATTACAAAAAGGAAAGTGCCTGATGTCCCAAAAAATCTTTGGAAGCTGTGGCTAGCAAAGGCTGTGTGTTCTGTTGGATCTTGTTTTGATTGCACTTAGACTACAAAGACATTAATCAAATTAGATGATCCATGGATACTCTAGTAGCACTCCTTTTCCTTGCCTGGAGACAAGAATGAACCACAATGGACTTCATTTGTTTGCAGTACAGCCTGGGGCTCCATTAGATCACGGAATAAGAAAAAAATCCAAAAATTGTTTTGTTTAGATCTACCTACATCAGAGGCAGAGATAATGTATAACGTCTTAAGAAGCTGCAGAAAGATTCTGGTGTTGTTTTGAGTCCGAAACAAGTTTGAACGTTTGCCGCCTTCTGATCCAAAATGGAGATCTGAACTAGGGCTCTAAATGCCTCTCATCACTAGGACTCCTAAAAGTGCCGCTGCCCAGCTGGCACTCTCCTGGCTCAGTTACTGACTTTTGCATACCTCACTGGTTTTGTGTCCTACAACATCCCATCTAGCTGCTTCTCAAAAAATAATGGCCTCCCCTTTATTACTCTGCCTCACTCTGCAGGACTTTTTTTCAGTTCCCTTCATGCCTGGAAAAATCTTTCCATCCCAAAGTACAAGCCATAACGGCTCTCTTCTTTTCCAGTTTTCAATTTCTCTCTTTTGTGGGGCATGTTGGTGAAGGGGACATGTTTTAGTAATGACAGTTAGTTGCTATCACCGGTTGGTTATCATAAAATAATTAGATTTACCAATTTTTAAAATTCTGTATGCAATTATTATTTCCTATACTCCTGATGTACTAAGGCATATGTTTCTCCAGTAGACGTGAAGTTTTAGTCAGTATTAAGCATACAAGTAGTGCATCACTGGTGATATTTAACAGTAATAATTACAGTCTTAGTGGAAATTGCAAAGCCAGATATATTTTGCAGGCTTTGGAACTTAATATCTGAGGAAGAATTCAAATGATGAATATTGCTCTGAGAAGAGGCATAGAAATATGACTGACTTGGAAGGTTGGATTTGCCATGGCTGTCATCCCTGGGATGAACCTTATCCATGAGACAGCTTCTGTAGATCCCTGACAAGGGGATTATGAAATGGTGTTGGGAAGATGGCAGAGAGTGTGTATTCCCATACTGGTAAATGGATGACAGGAACTTGTTTACAAGGTGGAGCAGCAAAAGGGAAAAGTATGAGATGTGCTTTTGATCTTAAAAGCAGTAAATCATGAGGGAATGTCTCAATGTGTTTTGGACAGTTCAGTTTCTACAGTGTGTTCTCTTACTACTTCTATTATATTGTTTGTATGGAAACACCTAGGCACACTGCTTCCCAAATGTTTTATTTGGACTTTGAATGAATTACAAGTAATTCCTTAAATTGTGAAAATCCAGATACTTATGTCATGGTGGATTTTTTTTTTTTGGTTGGTTGTTTTTTTTTCCTTTTCCTCTTACCCAGGGAAGAACATATCAGTCACAGAGAAGAAGCAGTACTGCTCTGAAGGAACGATGAAAGGTGCTTTGACCTGGTGGTGACTGCAGCTGCTTCATTATGGGAAGAACTGAGAAGTTGCCTTGAGCTACCATCTGCCACATTTTAGCCACCTCCTGTAGTGGAAGCTGGCCATGTGGGCCAACCCCATGTGTAGTTTGAGTTTTCATTCTGTTTTGTTTTCTTGGGAGCTCAGCATTTGCATTCTAAAGAAATTCTCAAGTATGGATCTCGGTCTTCATGGGTCTGCTTGTGTGGGCATGTAATATATCCAGCCTCATACAGCTTTGAGCATTCCTGAAAAAGAGCCTTTGATGTGAGCTAGGATATTTAGTATTTCTGAGGATGTGGTACCTGAAGGTATGAACTGTTTAGAAAATGAGACAGAACTGCATTTTTGCAAGGGTAAGTAGGAATTGGGAATGTACTTTGCGTGCACTCAGAACATCAAAGCACTGTGTCTTAATACTCTAGATTGATTATTTCAACTACATGAATAGGTCACACTGAATTTAACTTTCAGATAAAGCATTTGCATGCATACATGCTTTTCCTGAAACAGGTGGGTTTGTGCACCCTGCTTGGTAATAGTACACTTGATGCAAACAGGTTTTAACACGTTTTGCAACCCCACTGCACAATACAGATTTAGGCACCCATAACCCCTACTGTTCATGTCTGAGTACCCTTTTGTGAAGGCAGGGAGATGCAAATGCAGGCACAAGACTTGTGGATAAGGGATAATATGGATACATCCATTCCTTCTTTAACTAAAGGCACACAGCACTGTTGAAGTTGGTGGCAATACTTGTGTTAACCGGAATGGAGCAGCCGTGGGTACTGCTCTCTCAAACTGCCTCTTGCGGTGTAATGCACTTTCAGTCTTGATAAGCGTTTTATGACTTGGCTTTCCTCTTTTTTTTTCTTTTTTTTTTCTTTTTTTTTTTTTTCGGATGTTGAGCTAACGGTTACAATGTGCTGTCTTTACAATGCTTGGTGGCCCAGTAATTCCAGATATCCTTTGAAAGGAGGCTGAAGGATAATAAACTGTGGAATCCCAAAACAGATTAATGTAATGTGCATTTCTAGATTATGATTAGTAACAAGATGACATGTTGGCATGGTAACACTTGAAGCTTAACTACAAGTTCTTAAAATAAAGCAATGACATATGTGTAGGTTTCTATCCATTTGCATACCACCCACCTGAAAACATACATAATTTCCACAACACTCAGGCAATTAAACCCCACTTCTTACTTTTGAATTAAGTGTTGAAATAAGACATCATGCCTCTTTCCTAGTATTTATCCATAGTCTCCCACCATAAATTATAAATGTTGATAATGAACCTGTCCATTTTGTAACATCTTAGGCTTTCTGCCTTTTGGTTTCATTTCAAAATGATTAGCACAAGGAATGTAGTACATGCTTCATTCATTGTGGTTTGGACCACGTTGCTATCCTTTAAATTCTGCCACCTCTTAATGTGAAAATTGTCTCAGTGATATTGGAAAAGTCTGTTTCTTAATTAAATTGATAAAGCAGTGGGTGCATTTCATGTGGCTGAAGATCGGGAATTAAAATCCCAACTTTACCTCAATTCATTGTAGGAAAGTGGTAAAATTTTTAATGTGAAATTACTAGCTGAGACAGAGAGGCTAGCTATTATTTTCTAGTTGCCTTATGGTGAAGAGAAAAGTGTTGTCTAGTTGTTACAGAGTCTGTTCGGCTTTCTTTCACTAAGCAGAAGTTAACTTTAATGTTTTCTATATATGGTAAATGTGCCAGAGGATGCTCTACGTGTGTAGTTACTTTGTGTTAAACTTTATCAGAATGCAAAATTGGGCACCTTGTTCTGATTGCTTTATATGCACAATACTGCTTTGACCAAATTCCTTACAGTCAAACTTAAGATGCTGCTAAGTTCTGCGTAGGAAAATACAATCTTCTTCTTCTGTCACTCTAAATAGACAAAATGGGCAGTGTTACCTTAAAGAATATTAATTCTTTGACAGCTTGCTTATTTATGTATACTCTACTCTATAGAGCATCACAGGACACGGAAAATATAGCTTACAGGATTTCCCCAGCTCCTTATGCAACCTTTAAATCCTGAATTCTGTTCTTCACACCACTATGGATGGCAGATGCTGGAAGTACAATGATTGACTCCAGCATGATAATCATGTTACGTTCAGAATAATACAATTGCCAAGAAATATTTCACATGCACAGCAGAGTTCCCAGGATAAGCCTCCTGCTAAGGCATGGCTGATGTTTGTCCTTGTGGCCTTTTAAAAAGTGGAAACCCTGATCTGTGTTTCATAAATCTACCTGTATTTCTTACTTGCAGATGAAGGAATTTAGTATTTGAATTTACTGTGATTGTGGGGTGGAGGGAGGGAGGGACACATGCATGCTTGGTTTTGCCACTAATCCTTTGGAAATCCTTTAGTGCCTTAAGGAGGCAGAGGGGGAACAGACCTTAGGACTACAGAAACTTGTTCAAACCTCTTTCCTGCTTTAGCAGAATTCCTTTAAAATACATTGTGCCTTTGGCTCCAAATATATTTGCATTAGAAATCTGTAGCCATGGGATTATGGACAGGAAGTTTTGCCCCTGCACAAATGTTAGGAAAGAGAGTATACTGTTTCTTATATAGGATGTGAATTAAAAATAGAGCTAACTTAAGTTCTGCCACTGGGATCCATGCATACTAAGAAAGTTGCGAGTTGCAGGTAAAGCCAGAAAAGACAAAAAGAAATAAAAGGAGCAAGTTTAAACATACTGGATGAAATTCTTGTACCACTGGCATGACTGGCAAATTTCCACTGGCTTCCCTGGGACCAAGATTTCATGCTTGCTTCTGTTTGGCTTAAGAAATGCTCACATACGATAGATACTTAGGCATCATCCTCTCTTTAATGTTGTCAATGCACAAAGGAGGGGAAAAGAGAGGTTAGTAGTTGTGGAGACCTGCCTTGATTTGGAGTTGTTGGGATCTGTGGTATACATCTCTATTCAGTATTGTTCCTCTGTGTAACACAGACTCTTGCTATGGGAATATGAATATGCAAATGTAAATTACAATGTGAGAAGTTACTGCGCAGTGTGCACGAACCAATGCCAAACTATGTTTCTCTACTCTCTGAATTGTGGTCTTTTTTAAAAGAAAGGAAAATATAGTTAACAGGTGAAAACCATTCCTGTGCAAAAACAGCCTGTATGAGGCAATTTATGTACTCACTGATGGTCCTAAGCAGATCTTAGGAAAAGTTGAATAAACTTTTAGCCCACGAGCGAATTTTATCTTTTAAGTATTATGAATAATTTGTTGGTACAGAGCTACAAAAAAACAAAAAAAGAAAAAAAAAAAGAAAGAAAAAAAAAAAAGGCAAAAAAATGAAGGCCTGAAAATCAGAGGTGTGGTGGTCTTCTATTTTGCTCCTGTGATGACAAGGAAGTTTTAAAGTGTATGTAAACAGTTGAAAGAAAATCATTACATGGCTCACAGTATGTAAGAGAAGACCCAGCATGGAACAGATTTTTCTAGCTTGTTTATAAATTAAGCTTCTGTCTTTTGTTTGGGACTTGCAAAAAGAAACCATGTAAATTAAATTAGGAGTAAAGGCGTACTGCAGACATTTGACTGAAACAAAGATATTTCCCCACCTCCTGAGGTATTAATGAGTAGTCTAGGAAGAATAATGTATGGAAATCTTGTCTTTGGAGCTCCAGTGCTGTGCAGCTGTGTAACTCTTGCACGGCCAACGGTGAGATGGTAACCAACAGTCATGACAAGTAGTTGTTAGGGCCACAAACTGGGGTCTGTTTGAAGAGGTGCCAAAGAATGCACAAAAAGGCTGCCGTTTATGATGTGAATATGCACTAAGAATATGTACCAGCTAGATGGGGGAGGGAGGGGTGTTTGTAAATAACTGCAAAAAATTTAAACTCTGACCCATGACCACCTTGTAGCCGGGTGTCAAATTGCTCTCAGCTAAATGAGAAGCTTCAGTAGCATAAGAGAGGCCACTCTTGTTTTAATCAGTTCCATTAAAACCTTCTGGATAACTTTTCAGCAAAGATCTCCACTCTAAGACATTTGTCATGGATATCAACTGTACATATGTATTAATTTTCAGTGTAACTAGGGAGGATACAGAATTGTAATGGAGTCACAATGTCTACTTGATGATTATCACAGATTTGTAACTCTCACTTAAATTATGTAAGATATGTTGACATTTTATCTTGTTAACAAGATGTATTTTTCTATGTTAGTTAAATGTATAATTTGTATAATTTTGTATATTAAATGTATGCATATTTTAAATTAAAATCTTTATAATTTTAATTATTTTAACTCTAAAATGGTGGCAGAGCTTCTGAAATATAGCTGTAAATACAACTTTATCCGTGGACAGCAACCCAGGAAGTCTCCATTTTGAAGAAGGGGCCACCTGGTCTCCTAACAGGATAAGGAGGCTGTTACGCCTGAGCTCTTGCTCCTCTCAGTGGAGCAGCTGCCATCCAGCTTTTGCTGATTTAGCAGAATTACTATGAATTAGGAGAGTACCACTCTCAGGCAGGGCGGATCACTGCTCAGGAAGTGGGAAACCTGAGTCTTCCCCAGATTGTGGGGTTCTGGATCCACGGTTCCTACATGCCAGGAGACAGTCCAAATCACCAGTCCATGGGATAGGGTTTTGTGGGGTGAGGAGGACACCACAGCCAGAGATACAACAGTCATGTAGAGCAGAGAGAGGGAGACTGACTCAGTAACTTAGCAGCTCAAATCACTCCTCTGGGAGAAAGAAAACTTGGGTCTCTTTCCCGCTCGCTCCCTTTGGGCTGTCCATGCTTTTTTTATCTGATGATTCTGTTGTAATATGCACAATAGCAAAAATAGGTGCAACATGTACATTGCATGTTCTCTGAGCCCCTGCACTGGGGAAGTCCTGTTCTAGCTCATGAAGTTCACACTGTTGCAAGAAGAGTTCCAGCTACAACTGGAGCCAAGCTGGTAAGTGGTACCTTTCTTGTTGGAGTTTTGTTGAAAGTTTTGGTTGTGTGAAGGAAGCCTGTTTCTAGGTTTTCTGCTCTCTCTTGTCTCAACTATCTGGAATAAAGGCCTGAGAGGAAAAGGGTGCACTTTCAGTCAAGTTCTGTCCTCTTTTCATCAAGCTATGTCAAGATAGGATGAGATGCAGTGTCTTCAAGAGAATATACCAAAGCAATATACTTCTTCAAAGTTGCATATATGTTTTTAAGTAAACTCACAGGGTGACAAGGTATCAGGCTGTAACTGGGTCTACTTCTGTAGCACCTAAAACTGCAATTTTATGTCTTAGTGAACAGAAGAACAGTATGCATCTGGTGGCTTAGAACACAGTTCCTAATAAACTAAAGGGCTACAATAGGAAAAAAAAAAACAATTAAAAGCAAAGACAGACATATGATTTTATGCTTATTTCTAACTTGAAAGTTTAATGCTGTTTTCTAAAGCACTGATTTGACACGTTCTCTGAGTCTTGTGGTCTCCTTATGTATCAGCATTAAGATGAATCTCCTAGCTTAATACTGAAATGAATAGCATTATTCTTTGTTATTAAAAAAAAACCAACAAAACAAACAAAAAAACCACAACAAACACCTGAGCAGTTCTAGAAACCTGAACAATGTTATCTAACTAAATCCCAAGTGTAAACAGAATCCATCTTTCTTAGCTTTATGGATGTTAAATAAAAGATGCTCTTCATTTAGCAGATGCATGTACTATGTACAACATACTAGACCTACTATGAGACCGTCAATTTTTTTCTGGAGGTTCACATTAATCTCTTGATTGGAATGAAATATCTCATAAAATGAATATTTTTTGCAATATTTACGAAGACAGGCAAGTCACACATCACACTCCATGTACCACCTGCATATTTCACTAACTGTCAGGGTTTAGTGTCCTGTGAAGGACCAAATTGACTTCTTTTTTTTTTTTTCCCAACATGATCAATAAATCTTAGTGTTACCATCAGGAACAAAAGATCAGTATTTGCCCACATACAAGAGAAGAATTTAAGGAGGCAACAAAGCAATGTCCTAGAACCCGTACTTTTTTTTTTTTTTCACACACCAGTGAAACCTCCATATGACATTAATATGTTAATGTGATAGCATGGTTTATTAAGTGAGCTGTGGAATCCTGGGCAATAATGCGCTTCGAAATGTTAGTCATGATACTGTGACTACTAAAATCAGTGTGTTGGCAACCAATGATCAGTGAAATTTTGACCAATTTCCTAACTCCCCTCCTGTGAACAACACATAGGGTGTTGAATGCACACACAGCATTCATGACAGCGGGTACTGCTACATTATAACAGATGCAGAAGAGACAGATGTTTTCCCTTGATGTGTTTTGGCAATGCTCAGGTAGGCTACATCACTGCTTTTTCACATGGTTTTGGTCCATGGGTAGTTGTTAACGAGGAAGATGGTTATCTGGACTTGCTTCTGATGAGGTCCCAGGGACCTCTGTCTTTAACCTCCCGTTTTTTCCTGACTAATTTCTAACTTGTGATTTTTCTTGTGCTGGGACCACCAGGCGTGCCTGTGGGCCAGGGCAACTGTGCTGTGTTGCTGGGCTTGTGTTCAAATGGCATAACCATGAGCAGGCAACAGACCTCGTGACTGATCCACTGCTTCAAGTTTGCTTAGCTGTTTAATCAATCTCAGACCGGCTTGTTCCAACATGTTATTTCGGAGCAATAGAAAATGTCCCTTATGCAACTGCTGGTGCATTCACAGCATTCAGAATTGTCTGGGACTGGCCGCGTGTGCGGGAGAGGAGCGTCCAGCCGAGGTGTTTGGGATGCAGATGATCTCCTCGGGTGTTGTAAGACGGGTAGTGGGGTCAGGACGGACCTTTGAAGCGGGCTGTGTCCAGAGTTGAGGGTAACACATTCTCCACCCCTCCCCGCTTTGAAGAAATCCTCCTCGGGTTTGGGAAGTGGCATCCCTCACAGCGCCGCGGAGCCCCGCGTCCCTGCCTTGCGCCTCCGCCAGAGCCGCAGCCCGGCCCGGGCGGGCGGCCCGGGGTGCTGAAGGGACAGCTCCGCGGGGCGCGCCGCGCTCCCGCCGCTCCGCGGGGGGCTCCGCGGGGGGCGCGCCGGCCTCGCTGGCTTCCGCGGGGCTCGCCGGGGCGGCGGGCCGGGCGCTCCGGGCTCGGCGGGCCGCGCAACAAGAGCCGCGGAGCCGCCGTTCCCCGGCGCCCCGTCCCGGCGGCGGAGCCGGCAGCGCAGGCAGCGCTCGCCGCGATCACTTCCGTGTCAGGGCCGGCCGCCGCCGTGCCCGGCTGCCTGCGCCATGGGACGCCGTCGCAGCGCCGCCGCGGCGGGCGGGGGGCGGTGGCCGGGGGCGGCGGGGCGGAGCGGGGCCGCCGCCAACCCTCCCCCGGGAACCAGCTGCTGCGGCAGGGAGAGGGCAGCGCCAGCCCCTCGGCCCCGGGGGCCTGGGGCTGGTTGCGCCTCCTGCCCCCGATCCCGGTCACCCTTCCTCCTCCTCTCATCATCGGTTCCCCTGCGGGCGCCGGCCAACCCCGAGCGGCGGGGGCAGCGCGGAGGGGGCCTGCCCCCGCCCCGCACCGCGGGTTGCCGCGGCCGCGCCCCCCCCGCCCGCCCCCTCTGCCCGGGCACCGCCGCAGCGTCCTCCTGCGGAGGGAGGCGGGGGGAGTGTGAGTGCGCAAAGTGGGAGAAACTCCCTCCGGCTCCCTGAGGGGGCTGGGGAGATTTGGGGCTTTTTTTCTTTTTTTCTTCTCTTTTTTTCCTTCCCACCCCACCCCCACCCCGACGCCACGTAGCAGCAGGTGCCGGCCGCCCGCCCGCCGGGAAGGACCCTGCTTGCGCCGGCTGTGTGTGCATGTAGAGGGCTCCCTCCTCCCCCTGCCGCCCGCCCCCCGGATCATTCTTTATACCGGGGGAGCGTGTGCACTGCGGTCCTTGCTCTGGGAATTGCTGCTGCTCTTCCTATTCGTCAAGGGCTTTCCAATCACCTGCCTCTGCCACCCTCTCCTCTCCGCTCTTTGTACTTTATTTTCACGTGCTCTTTACTAACACGGCTATTTTTAAATCCCGCTTGGATTTATTTCTTCCTCTCTTTCTCTCTTATTTTTCTTTTCTTTTTTTTTCCCTCTCTCTCTTTTTGGTTTTTTTTTGGGGGGTTGTTTTTTTTTTTTTCCGGGGGGTGGGTGGGGGGAGGGAGGTTAACGTTTGCATCTCCCTCCGGGAAAGATCCCACCAGCCAACCCAGCCCCGCCACTGCTGCATCCATCCATTCATTTTTATGGTCACTAGCAGCCTATCCCGGTAGTAGAAGGTGCAGAGAAGTGGGAGGCAGAGAGAGGGAGAGAGAGAGAGGGAGGGAGAGATCCGGACAGCGAGAATGGCCGAGAGAAAGAGGAACTGGAATAAAGAAGATGACCTGCCTGTGTATCTAGCTAGGCCGGGTACGACTGCCCAGACACCGCGGCAGAAATACGGGGGGATGTTCGCCTCCGTGGAGGGGGCCTACGAGAACAAAACCATCGACTTCGACGCCTACAGCGTGGGGAAAAAGGGGTCCCGGACCCCGCGGAGCGGCAGCCGGCACGACATGCTGGACGGCGGGGACAACTACAGCGAGACCGCCAGCGACATTAGCGAGGTCTCCGGCTCCGTCATCAGCTCCCCGGGAGACCGGGAGGACAAGACCCCGGGCGTGGAGATCAGATACCCCGTGGGGAAAGAGCTGCTGCAGGGCCAGGACAATGGGCAGGTGAGCGGGGCCCCGGGCCGGGGGGCGGGAGCCGCCGCCCCCGCTCGTCGGGCGAGCCGAGCCGTGCCGTGCCGAGCCGTGCCGCAGAGCCCCGCTCGCCGGCGCAGGGGGAAGGTGGCCGCCTTCGCGGGGGAGTTTCGGCACGGGAGGTCGGGGAGGCACGGACCCCTTCTCCCCGGCACGGTGATGCTATCGGAAGAGCCCGGCTGGCCCCTAAACTTGCCTGACCTTAGCGGGGGCGGCAGGGGGGGCGATCCCAGAAATCGTCTTCCTTTGTAAGCGATGGCGATGAGTTTTCTCCGTCTCCCTTCCTGCCGCTAAAACGCTGCCCGTGCCGGGTGGGCTGGAGGGCAGCCGGCCCCCTCGGCGCCTCCCCGCCGCCCCCTGGAACAAAGCAGCCCCCGCTGCGCTCCTGGGCTCGCCGGGAGAACTCGGCGGAGCTTGTCCCAGGCCCGCAGCCCGGCTATGCCCCGGCTGCCCCCCGCTCCCCCTGCGTCTTCATTGTCTGCCCGGCGGGGAGCGCGGAGGGCGGCGGGACCGGCCGAACCTGTGCCCGCGGGGTCCCCACCCCGGGGGCGGCAGCCTGGGCTCACGCCACCGACTTCAGGAAAAAGTGCGGCCGGTGGGGCTGCCTGGCCCCTGCCAGCTGTGGTTCTCCATCACACCCTGCTCTATGACACGCAGGCTGGGGGCAGACCCGGGCTCTCCTGGGAATCGGGGCTGTCATTGATTTCCCTTTAGAATAAAACGCGGCCTTGCAGTCATGTCCCTGCGGGGATGCACCCTTTCCCTTAGCGCCCTGCCTGGAGGCTGTATGGCCTGTCCATGCACTGCTCGTTCCACAGGCTACATACATATAGTTTCCAATCTTTTCTCCCCCTCTTCAATTTGACATGACTGGGGCACTGGTCCTCTCTGGGCTGGGGGCTGGGTGCAGGTGGCCTCCCATGCAGCCCAGTGGGTGCCTGCTGCAGTGGGATGCTGGTGGGAGCAGGCAGGGCTTGGTGGGACGCTGTGCCTTCAATGGTGCTGCTTCACTGCAACGACCTCAGCGTTGCCTTCAGAGGCTGCCAGCTGCAGTGCAGTCTTCCCTTTCCCAGCTCACCTGAATCCCTGTGCCTTTTCCATCAGGCTCTTGGAGTGGTGGGAAAGCACGGCACACTCCGAATGTCCCTCATCTTCTGGGACAACCCTGACGCTTCCTGCCCGTCTTCCCTTCTTTCTAGTTCAGCCTGGGACTCGGGGCAGTCAGCACATAGCATGCTACCTCTCCGGATCTCACAGTGCTTCCACAGCTGTCCGGCTTTGGGTTGGACTGGGCAGTGAGGAGGAGGTTGTGGATAAATAGGCTAGATTTTTTCACTGGGTTAGGAAGGTGCACCGCAAGCTGCAGTTACATGCCTGACCCCTGCACAGCACCAACCAGAGCTTTTTCCATGCTCTGAATGGTGATTTTGGGGTGAGATGTGTCAGGGATGTGGCTTGGGTGGGAAATGCCTTGTATCGATGTGGGTGTGCTAAGAGCCCCTGGCTCCTTGTTGCAGGGATTAACTTGGGCAGGCGCAGCTTTGCAATGGCTTTTGCCTTGCCCTTCCTACAATTTTCATGGGGCCTTTATCAAGCACTATGGGTGGAGGGAGGCACTCTGTGACTCAGAAAAGATGGAAGGGTTTCAACTAGCCACTTTTCCTCTCCAGCAGCTTCTGGCACAGCACCCACCTGGCCTGGTCTGGCCTGGCCAGGCTGTGCTGGGCTGTGCCATCACCCATGGCCTCCCTGGGCACAGGGCTGAGCAGGAAGTGGCACTGGGACAGTGACAGGGAGGGCAGAGCAAACAGTGATGTTAGGGTCAGAGCCATTGGTGGGACAGTGCAGGCAGTGCCATCAGGGACAGTGCCATCAGGGACAGAGCAGGGCAGTGCCATCAGGGACAGTGCCACCTGGGGACAGAGCAGGCAGCGGCATGGGGACAGCAGGGCAGTGCCATCAGGGACAGTGCCACCTGGGGACAGAGCAGGCAGCGGCATGGGGACAGAGCAGGGCAGTGCCATCGGGGTCAGAGCCATGGGGACAGTGCCATCTGGGGACTGAGCAGGCAGTGGCATGGGGACAGAGCAGGGCAGTGCCATCAGGGGCAGTGCCACGGGGATGGAGCAGGCAGTGCCGCTGCCATGTGCCGCGCAGTAGGACCCACAGCCGAGGGTCACCCCCCCACGGGCCCAGCCCCGCGGGAGCCCACGCGTGGGACCCGCCGGTGCCCTCCGCCTGCGAGCGGGGCGGTGGCGGAGCCGGGGGGGCGGTGTCTCCCAGTGCCGGTGCGGGAGGGAGGGAGGCTCCGGCTGGATTGATGGGCTGGGAAGGGGGGCCGAGGCGGTAGGGGTGGGGGACAGGAGGGAAGGAAACGCTTCCTGGGTTGAGCTGAGCGAATCCTGCTCCGACCTGCAGCCGAGAGGGCGCTGCTGCCGCCGGGAGAGGCAGCGCTCGGCGACCCCCCCGGGAGCCGCGTCCCTGTTTTATTGCAGCCGGGAAAAAAGGTGCCGGGTTTGCCTGGCTCCCCTTCCTCTGGGCGAGGAAACTTTGCCTCCATTACACAGCTCTGCCGGTTCGCCCCCGCCTCGCCCCATCAGCCGACCGGGCTCTGAATTGTTATTGCCTTTATTACCACCGGTATTTTTCCGCCGGGCTCGGCTCGCTCCTCGGGGTGTGTTGCGTGCGCCTGGCGCTAGCGACAGCCGACATGTCTTACCAGGGCAAGAAGAGCATCCCCCACATAACGGTAAGCGGTTCTTGGCAGGCAGCGAGCCGCTGCCCTCGCTCCTTTGTTAGCGGGGCGGGGAAGGGCGAGGCGGGCGCGCAGCGGCCGCGCAGAACCCCGCGGATGGCGGCGAGGAGCCTGCCGGGCTGCGGGGCCGCGGCTCCCCGGGGCTGGGTGGGCGCGGGCGCCGGTGCCCTCCCCTCCTCCTGCTGGAGCTGCGGGCCGGCAGTGGTTTTATTTCGCGTTTTTATTTTATGTGGCATTTTTTATTCCATTTTTTATGTTACTGTATTTTTTCCTCGCCCCGCAGCACAGCCGGGGCTCGGCGCAGTGTGCCCTCCCGCCAGCCCGGGGCCGGCGGCGGTGGGTCGGGGCCGGGAAGGGAGGGCGGGCCGGCGGGGGCTCGCCCCGGGGCCGGGGGCCGGGGCGGCGGTGCCGCCCTCCCGAGGCGCGGGGCCCTGGGAGGCTCGGCCGGCGGGCGAGGCAGAACAAAAGAGGGAGGGGACGAGCCGCAGCACAACGTGCCCCCGCCGCCGCCGCCCCCCGGCAGCGGGCAGGGGCAGCGCAGCCCACCGGCGGGGGCCGGGGCGGTGGGCCGGGGTGCGCTGGGGGTGCGGGGAGATGGGCGGGGGGGGTGGGGTGGGGAAGCGGGCGGGGGGAAAGCGTGGAGAATCAAGGAGCGCCATGATGCCAGCACCGACACCTCTGCGCGCTATTAATACATCAGACATGGAGGGGATCAGAAGTCAAAGAGTTAACTGTAACCGTTCCTTCCCCGCCTGTGCCCGTCTCCCGCTAGATGCTTTTATCCCCGAGCAGGACTACAATAGAGCGCGCTTTCCGCGCCAGAGGGAAAGATCCTTCGATTCGCAACGCTGCTGCCCCTAATACAGCGGGGCGTCAGGGGCTGGGATAAAGGGCAGGCAGAGCCGCCGGGGAGGGGGCTTCCAGGGGAAATCTCCGGCGTTTGGGCCCGCAGAGGTTTTCCGCAGCACCGCTGTTGGTGTCCAGGCAGGTGCTTGTTCTCCCTCTGGGGGGCTGGAGCAGCGGGTGGCGGGGTCACTGCTGCGGTGGCAGCCGGGGCCGGGGCCGGTGCTGCCGGCGCGGCGCGGGCAGGTTTCCGAGCTGCATGGTGGGTGTGGCCGCTGCCGGGGAAAACCGGGTGGTGAAAGGCGTTATTTGAGCCGGTGTTAAACTCGTGAGCACCTCGAGGTTTTCTTGCTATTAAAAAAAAAATAATCCATTAGCCAAAATATTTAGTCAGGAGGAGAACAGCCTCCTTCTAAAAGCACAATTTTATGATGCTGAAGTGCTGCATTTATGGTTTTCTGCTATCAACAGGCAGCAGAGCCTGGTGGCTGAGGCTGAGCATGGGTATTGCAGGGGCCCTGTGGGTGATGGCTCTTGCCTTGGTCCTCAGTGTGCCCTGTGCCTCGCCGTGGCTCAGGGTACCTCGGGATGGGGTGCCCTGGCCGCCCCTGGGGTGGGTGTAAGGTGCTTGGTGTGTGGCTCCACCTTGGTTTGCAGCTGGAGGGTGTAACAGGTTCCCACCCATGGCCAGTTGTTTGCTCTCCCATTTGGAGTAAAAGAAGAAACTGGAAGAATTACGAGTGTTTTGCCCTGGAATCAACAGTTCATTTTCATTTCCTCACTTCTCACAAATTTCCTTCTCTCCTGGTGAGAGGATTGGTGGGAAAAAGAGAGCCCAAACCGCAGTGTGTTCTCTTTGAAATGGGACGTGTTGTAGCTTCAACAAATGAATATTCATTAATGCTAGTGTTGAGTTTTGTGACCAAATCAAAGGCATAAATTAACATTTGTGAAGTTGGCAGGCATCAGGTCTGGGCTGCCTTTTTTTTTTTTATTTTAAAGATTTATGCTTCTGGCCCTTCTCTTCCAGTAAAAGCAAATCGAGCACTCTGTGTCACACCTTGTACAGACTGCCTGTCCCACAAGAGCCCACTGGATCTGTCCGGGTGTGTGTCTTCTGAAGCCCCATTCCAGTATGGCCAATTAGATGTTTCATCCTGCCATTAAGGAAATACACTGGAGCTTCAAGCCTTCTGGGCTCTGAGGAAATGTGATGGCTCTGTAAAGTTATGCAACAACAGTGATGATGAAATCATACAAAAATGTCATTTGTTACTGTGCTTAACACACCCCCTCCCTCCACACAAACACACACTTTTTGGAGCTATACCAGCTTCTGGATTCATTGGAATAGTGAGAAACTCATTTTTGACAGTGTCTCATGTGCCGATACTTTGCTGTGGATTTTCCTGTTCGCAGCCCGTGTTCCTTGCACAGGGCCAGGAGCTGTCATGCGCACACAAGAACAGCACCCAATGCTGCCATGGGCACTACCTGCAGTCAGTACCTGGCCAAAACTTCCTCCTGGGGTCAGGTCTGCAGCATCAGGAGCTTTGTGAGGGAAGAGGCAGAGGCGGGTTTCAGCTCTGAGCAGTGTGGGAGCAGATACCACTCTTGGGAAGACAACCCTGTGGTGTCCTTCCAGCGTTACTCCCCTGGGTGCATGAGGGCATAACTGCCTCCTTGTGCTTTGTCTGACTGTGCCTTGCCTCCTTACTCCTTCAGACAATTAGTGCCTGACTGATACCCCTCCTTCACCCCTCTCCCCCAAAGCAGCTTTATTCCTGTCTTCCTATCTCACCTTTTTCCTGGAAGTATCTAGGACAGTAGAGACACAGTGTTGCAGGCAGGCCCCTTTGGCACCAAGCATCTCCCTGCTCTCATTTACCAAGTTTGCACCTTTTTTTTTTTTCTTTTTTCCATTTAATTTCACCTGCGTTTTTTTTTCACTTCAGCCCCTGAAAATTCATGCTTCTTACAGTTTATCCTGGTTTTGACTCTGCTGCCCTTTATGCATCCCATGCGGCATCCAGGCTTGCTGTTCTTAGCTGAGCACCAGTGCTGCTCCAGTGTAAGGTGCCATTCAGTTGTGAGTCGGATTGGTGAAACTGGGCCCCTTTGGCTGCAACTACTGTGGGAAGAACCTCTGTATTTGAACCACCAGACCACTCTCTGGGTGATGTAAAATAGAGATGCACTGAACCAGTAAGTGTAAGCACTGCAGTACCGTCCCCTCCACTGTGTTAAAGTCTTTGTGGGGGGGGTCTCACTTTCCTGGTTCAGGAGTATTAGCTGGGGAGGGAGCAGGGCGTGCATTAGGTCAGGGTGGCCAGGAGTGCATCTGCAAGAGCACGTTTCTTGGCCTGTGTAGTACAGTTAGCCACCACATCCATTGCTGAAGTTTTTCTGCATGGGGTGGCAATCTTTTGTGCTTTGGTTGCATGGTGCAGGCATGCTCTTGTGCAGACCAGATTTTACAGGATACATCTCCCCACCCATTGCTATTAACAGCCCTATTGTATTCCTCTCGTGCAGCATGTTACAGGGAATTAAGGGAGATGATGACACTGAAATATCTGTTGCAAATTATTTTGGCTTCTGTGTTTTGGTAGTGCTTGGCACTTTTCAAGCAAGGCCTGAGCCTAGGTGAACTCAAAACTACAGCGTATGTAGAGCACAATTTAAAAAAGGCATGTCTCTTACAGGACTTGTTCCAGTAGCAATTCAGCCATTAAAACATAATCAGCATGAGCTCAGTGAAGAGGAGGTGTGAAGACAACTCTGCTGAGCAAAGGGAGAATAGCTAGTCACCGAAGCAAATGCAGGGAGGTACATGGCAGAGGCAAATGGTGCCTGAATCTCGTAAAAAAGGGAATAGTATTCCTGGGAATGGTCCAAGGGTTGGCATATGAATGGGGGAAGGAGCTGCTGGTCCTGAGCTGGCAGACTGTAAGGCATGGGGAGACAGAGAGCTCAGAAATGTAGTGTTACAGAGGGAGGATCTCACGATTGTGCATAGCAAGCAAAGAGAAGAGCTGCTGCAAGGTGAGAAAAGAAGCAGATGCAGAAAAATGGAGAGAGGCTGGGGAAATTCAGAGGAGTGGGCACAGAGAGTAATTTTAGTGGTAGCCTTTTGAATTGATTGATGTGAAGAGAACTGAGAAGTAAGTAGACTTCAGCTGAAGACATCAGAATACTTTGAGAGAGAAAATGCATTTGTCTGGACTTCTGTGTGGGACAGCGGTCTCAAGCTCGCTATTGAGGGTTGAGACCCAAACTTTCTGTTTGGCCTGAGCAAAGTGCTGGGGTAACATGAAGTTCTCTGGTGTAGACAACAGCAGTGTGAGAGCTGCCAGCTAACTCGCTTTGGACACCGGGGAGACATGCCCTACAGATGCAAGGTGTGGTGAGTACATGGAATGGGGAACCACAATCCTCACCTAGATTAGGATCTGTTCTGTATCTCCCCTGGCCACGCTTCCCCCCCCCCCCCCCCCTTTGTTTAACAGTGTGGAGCTACACACAGATTGGCATGTGACTTGCCAAAAGTGTTTGAAAAGCCTGCTGAGTGCTGGGCATGGGAACAGTGTCTCACATTATTATTCTGCTATTGGCACAAGATTCGGACTGATCTGGACAGCACTTTTTGTCCTGCTTTAAAACACCAGGGTCTGCGACTTCTGGATCTATTCTTTCTCTTGAGTATTTGCTTAATATTCAAAGTTACATTTTCCCATCTGTAGCTGTAATAGACTTGGCCCCTCTCAGTTTGCTTGTCTGTCGATGAACATTTGTGAATTCACGTTGCATAGTGGGCTGGACTTGAACTTGGCAGCTCTGGAGGTGCTTTAGTTGCTTCAGTGTAAGTTGTTGGGCTTCCAACCACCGTTTCTATGGTTCTGTGGTAAGTTTTTTCCTTTCCTTTTTCTACAGGAAAAAAAGTGGCTGCATCATTCAAGCCACTTCCATCTGGTGTCTTAAATTACATTCGGAGTAGGTCCTTCTGGGGACATTTCTATGGGAACTGAAACCTTTGGCAGAGGGACAGAAAGAAGGGTTTGGGGCAGTGATTCCTTTCACTGCCACAGCAAGTTTGTCAGTCAGTGTCCTCAACAGGACGTTGGGGTTTTCAGTATCATAGCTGGTGCCACCACAGGGAGCTGAGCCGCGTTTTGCTCAAAGACGGGCAGGTTTGGAAAGAGGACAGTGGCTGGCTGGGAAGGCAGCTGATGTAGTGACGTGATTGAATCCCCTTCTTACAAGTGCTGAGAGTGACCACTGCCAATGAACCACTGTCCTGACAGGAGGTCAAGGTCTGTTTTCTGCTTTGTTGCCATTTCTTTCATAAACATACTTCTATATGTGATAAAAGGGAGAAGCTTCATTTTCCTTTGCAGGAGTCAGGAGAGCCCACTCGCTTGTGAAGCACTCAGGCACTGGGAGAGTTAGTTGGGATAAATTTCCTTCCTGAGAGAGATGGAAGAGAGATGAGCATCAGTTTATAATCTTGCTACGTATAAAGATGGTGGCCATGTCCCCTGGGACAGAGATACCTTGGGATTATTTTTGTTTTGTCACTTGATGCACTTGTCTCAAGACAAAATTTTTGATCTGTAGTGCATGTCCTGATGAGGTTTAAGGCCTCAACTCTTGCTTATGTTCCTACTGAATAATAAATGTCCCCACTGACTTCAGTGAAGTCTACACTCAGTGTAAAGTCTCCTGAGTGTGGTAGTGAGGACCCCAGTCAAGCTGGTCACCCTTGCCCACCGTGCCGTGGCTGGCTAAAGGAGTAGGCAGTGCTTAGAGCTGAGACCGTGGAAGGGTTGTTCATGAACCAGTGCTGGTACCATGTGAGATGAGGCAGCAAGCATCACAGCTTGCTATGACTTGCAGGAAAAGCAGGTATGTGAGGCAACATGAGAGCAAAATGTGTCTAAGTGCAAACAATATGCATCTGTACCCATTGCATTTAGTCGATCATGAATTACTATTGCTAACATTGTATTAAAGGGCATTTTCTACTACTGTTTCCCTTGCATCCACCTCCTCTGTCAGAGGAAGGATTCCTTATGGTGTCAGCCAGATTTTGACCATGACTGGTTCTGAAGCTGATGCGTCCCAGTAACCTGCTGCAGGTTTCTGACTAGATCTTAGATACAACACATTCAGTTCAGTGGCACACAGCAGCCAGCCATGCTGTAAATTGCTGTTATTTTCTCCCAGGTTTTACCTTTCCTATGAATGGCTTGCTGAGATTTTGTGATCAGCTCTAGCAGATGTAACCCATGTGTAACCCAAGAGATTGCTACAATGCAGTAGGTTCAGCCTTCCAGCCCATACTCAGGTGAAACCCCTGCTGATGCCAGTGAGTATTGTCATCAATGAGATGTTTGTTGTACTTCCCTTCTAAAAGCAAAGCAAAGATGACATTTACAGTGAAGCAGTCCCCATAGAGTTAGGAGCTGTAGGAGTAGGCCTTTTAAACTGTGTGATTAAGGAATGAAATTACTAGCTGAATAGAAAGTCAGGTCTCCAAAGAGGAAACAAAAGAACATCAGATCTTTTAAATGAATAAAGATGAATGAATACATTGGCTACAGACCAAGATACAGCATTACTACAATCAACATAATCCTTCCTAAATGAATTGCCATATACTGCAGTGCATTTGTTAAGAAAAGAACCTTGAAAGCAGGATTCTCCATTGGTGGCCTGTTGGAAATGATGTATCAAGTATGGAGTGTTTTACAGGCAGTACCCTGAGTTGATTCAGGGATCACCCTAGCTAAAAATTACTTCCTATGGAGGGTAACCTAGACATGAAATTCAAAAGGAAGGATAGTGCTGATTAAAAGCAGATATTCTATAAGCAGGCAGTGCTTCATGAAATCCCATTTGCAGCTCTTTGATCCTTACAAAAGGATTTTAAGCAAGTATTCCTCTTGGGAAAGATGTCTTTCTTCTTTTGCCATTAAGTTTAAAAATGCTAAAAGCAAGATAATTTAACTATTGTATCACAACTGGGTCTGAATCTGACCAGCTCTCATAACAGACAACCAAATATATCCACACACAAAAAAAATCCATTATCTTATATATTATGGACAATAACTCTGCAAGAAGGGATGCACAGAAGCACAGAGGAGCTGTGAGCATCTCCCTCCATTGTTTGCCAGTGGGACTTTTGCCTTTGAGAAACTGCTGTCTTGTAAATAGTCCTGTTGTGGAGATTTGGGTAGTCGAGGAGAACACAAACAGCCTGTGTCTTTTAAACCTTCCCTCTAAACTGGGGATGCAGTGTCTTTTCTAATTCTCAGTGGCCTTTTTAAAGCCTTAGCAGCAAAAGGTTCTGCCGCTCAGATGCTAAAAACGTAAAGGTGAATGTCTTGGCTGTGGGTGTGATAATATAGCCTAATGTCTTCTTATGTCTATTGTGTTTAATCTGATGTCTTTTAAACCACAGACATTTATAGACAGAGAACTGGAAGTACAGGTGGATTTGGAATTTAAACTGTTTTCAAATAGCTATTTAGCATAAAATCCTTAGTCATCTTCAGGGCCATTGACTAATCTGGATTTTAGAGAATACAGCCATTGTTGTTCTGGAGATGTAAGGACAATGGTATAGTCTAATAAATCCTTAGAATTACGCAAAGGATGAAATCAGTGCTAAGTGTTTCCTGGTCCTTTAGCCCTGGCAAGTCTGGGGCTAAGAGTGTTGCAAAGTTTTTCAGTTGGCAATGGCTGCAATGCAGCAATCGTCAAAGTCCAAATCCAAGAATGAAGGAGCACTGAGACCCATATGCTGGGTACGTTATATGAAGTTAGATGTAGATAAATTGTAAAGCAAACTGTAAATAGTTAATAAGATATGATTTACTTGATTCAGAGATGAAGATGTAATAGGTAGACATTCCATTTGTGGAAGCAAGAATGTAATAGCATATATTGAGATTGCAGTCTGGACAGATGCTATTTGATGAAAACATCGCTCTTGAAATCTGTTTGAATCCTTTTGTATGGCTAGAATACATAATGGCAGATTCGTTCTTTCTATTCCCCCCCGCCCCCCCAACTCCATCTTGTATGATAGAGGTGTGGTTTTCTCTGCAAAGTGCCTGCTGCAGGTGCAGTACCGCAGGTATCGATACTATAGAGAAGTGTGTGGTTTACTATAATGTGTGCTGCATTATATTTTGACAGGTTGCACCAATTTGAAATAATATTTATTAAATCTTATGTCAGGAGGTGGCAGTTTTATTTCTTCTGTTACTATGGTTTTTAGTAGTTCCAGAAGCAAGTTGAGAGCTGCACGTGTAAAAAAGGTATTGAATTTTGTGGTGTGTAATATTTTTAGATACCTCGAGCTCTGAATGGAGTAGGCGAATGAAAAAAGGCTAATTTTAAATTTCTTTGCAACTGTTCCTGCTCTAACATTTGAATCTAACACAAGGATCATATTTTCAAATGACCTGGAGCAGAGTGATTTACTGACCAAGGGAACTGGGCTTCACTTGTGGTCGTGCAGAGCCCACTGCAGAGCTGGGGACCGTGGCGGTCTTCAGGCTTGTGGTCCGGCAGGTTGATGCAGATGCTGTTTGCTGGCCTTTTACCACTGGGAGCGTATGAAAATATGGACATGCTTCACAAAACCTAAGCCAAGCTGATTTAAAAAAACCAGCAAAACAGACAATTTGTACAAATTGTGCCAGCCACCAGCTTACAGATGTTTCATGTTGCTCATACTGTAATGCAAACAATAGTTGTGAGGGAGTGAAAGCCACCGCCTCGTGTCTGAGCAGCCAGCCCCTCCTCCTGCAGCAAACCGTGCTGAGTTTGTGGCATCTCCTTCTGCTGCCATGAAAATTGCTGTCATGTCACAGATTAAGCTATGTGGCTTTGCTGCCAGCTGAAGCAGGAGAAGCTAGATCGTGATGAGCAAAAAAATCACCAGGAAAGCAGTATGTAGGGTTTGAAGGTGAAGAGCTGTGGGTAATAGGAATGGCTGTGTCATAGTCAGCAGTGAGCTGAGCCGGGAGGTGCTAGAGTGCTTGTAAAATGGAGCTGCAGGGAGACAGCAGATAAGCATCGTGCTGTGCTGATGCTGTGTCATAGCCAGGCACAAAACCCGGAAACAAACAGCGACGCATTGATGTGGTCGAATCACTGCAGCAGTGATGGGTGGAGGAGAAACACCTTGGCTCCCACACCCTGCAGTGAAAGCTGAGAAAGGACAGGGGTTTACCGTGGTGCTTTCTGAACCTCCTGTCTCCATGAGAACAGGTTTTTTGGGGCTTTTTTTCCCTTTGAATCTTGGCACCTAATTAATTGTTCAGTTCATACGTTCAATGTAATATCCCCTCTCTGTTTTGCCATGTTCCCGCTGCCTGTCCTTGGCAGGCTGGAGGGAGGAGGGGTCCCAGCAGCTTCCCTTGGCTTGCACCGGGAGGAGCTGGGCTGGCAGCTTCTTGTGCCAGGCAATGTGCTGAAAACATGGTATGGAGCCCTTAGAGCTCGGCAGGCAGGGCACCAGTGACTGACACATCTGTTAGCTGAATGGAAAGGTGGCAGCCACCCTATAAAGGCTTCCACTGTTGTCACCCCCTCAGCTGAGTAATGAGCGCGTTGTTCTTTGCACTGTGAGAGCACCCGAAGGTCACCCCGGTGGCTGAAGGTACGTCTGAGAGCTAGGCAAAGAAAGTGTCCCGCTTGGAGGGTGTTACAGCTGCGAGGGGGAAATATGGGCCAGCGCTGTGTGATTAATTAATGAGCTTCAGGTCACTCCTCCCACCCCCAGCCCTGCCTTCCCCAGGGTGCCACAGAGCATGCCTGTCCTCTGACCGGGAACATTGTCCAGGTAGAAGGGTACTTTGTTCCCTATTTTTTCTGGATGTTTGGCACTTGGTAAGAAAACTGCAAGCAGCCTGCCTGACATCAGGCTGGTAAATAATAAATGGCCCCTGACCATGCACAGCCAGGCTGTGTGCCCAAGGAGGCTAACCTACTTCATGGACCCTGCATGTGCCCAGATTTCTGTCCAAGATGTCACTGCAGCAAGTACCAGTGACCCAAAGCAGTGCAGGAGCCCCCAGACATCAGTGGCCATGGCAGCGGTGCAGGATGGCCGTGTCCCTTTGCCTTCAGACCAGGGCCGTGCCTGTCTCTAAAGCCCACGCTGAAGCTACGGCAGGGAGTGAATACTCATGCTGAGCAAGGGCTTGCATGGAAGTTTATGTCATGAAGAATACAGCAAATCGCTTGTTAATGTTAACCCACACCTCCCTTCTAGTCAGTTATGTTTGTGTTAATTTTTCCAGCATATTCATGGAAACGCATCAGTGCGGTTAGGTGCATGCAGGCATTTGGTACCACTGCTTTGGCTAAGGACACACCACCCCTGGTCCAGAGCAGGGTGTATGAGGTAGCGCCTGTTTGCTTGGGCACAGCGTGCTGCTGGGGTGTCCACACGGTGCTGAAACCCCACCTGGGTTCCTTCTGCCCATCAGTGCCAGCTGTGTAAGGGTGCCCTGCTTCACTTGTGCTCCTGGCTTGCAGTGATCTGAATGTGTCCTGCAGACCCACGGACAGCTCGAGCTGTGTGGAACAAGTTCCAATAAACCCCTTTTTCTTCTGAATTTGCTGATTTGCTGGAATGTGTCAGAGACGTTCCCACATCTATCAGGTCCTGGTGAAGGCTGGGCAAGGCTCCACAGCACCCTCCCCGGTAGTTTGACAGGCTACCTGGGGAGCACCGAGACTTGTGGGGTTTTGGCAGCCTCATCTCCCTTGGCTTCCCATTCCTGGCTGGGGACAACCTTAGTCACAGGCCAGCTCAGCTGTGGGACCTGCTGCTTTTTGCAACAGTTTTGAAGCATTTGTATTCTTTTCTGAGCGAGAAGGTGTCAGGAATGAGAATCTCCATAAAGTGCAGTTTTGTTTCTTCACCAGAATTTCTTAGACCCTGCAAAATTCTGAAGAAGGCGAGACTTTGTAACTAAACATGCAGTAATCTTTTATAAACTGTGAGGCTTAATTTAGTGGATGACTCACTTAATTGAGTGCTTTCTTGAAAATGCATTTGTATCCTTCTTAGTTTCAGATTATTCTAATAGTTTTGCTGCTTTTATATATATATTTCTATATAAAAACATATAAAATCCTTACGTCTACAGTTATTTTTCTGGGGTTGTACTACTGCTTTATTTTAGTCTGTCGTATTTTCCTGGCCTGTTACATTTGTTTCTATTTATTATGCATCTTCTGTTTTAAAAGAAAAAATGTCGAACATCTTGATGAGCATGCAGGTTTTTTTGACTCATTAGCAGTGACAGATGCAGTGATCTGGTAACATTCCCTGCCTGTATCAATAAGCTCTTGCCTCTTGTAATTGGACCGTGTGAGTGTTTAAGAAGGCAATTGAATGAGCTTAAAAAGAGCTCACAAGATGGTGGTCTCTGCAGGTCAGCAGGCAGTGTAGTAAAGCATCATGGTGAGGAGATGCAACTGCCAGCACATGGCAAAATAGCTTATTACCCTTCAGGCTGCTGATTCACAAGTCCTGCGATTACAAATGACAGTAGAGAGGCTTGGGAGGAAACAGGGAGCCTGCTCTGGCAAATTCCGGACGTGAGGACTTGCATTCATCTCCATCCTTTAACGAGAGGGTACCAACATCTGAGGCAGGTCCTGGAGACATATTTCGTTGTAGTTCTGTGCCTTGGTCCCCCCGCCAAGGTCACCTCCCTGCTGCAGCATGTGAAGAAAAGTGGTAGACCTCCTGCATACATACTCTTTGGTCATGCATTGTGTTTAAAATGTCTTTCCCCCCCCCCCTTCTTTCTCCACTTAAAATGTCTGTCCCTTTTTGCTTTTCTAGAATGATATAGACTGCTATAGAGGCTTTGAACCTGCAAAATTGTTCAAGTACAAGCTAAAAGTAAATATGCAACATGTAACTGAGAGGTTACATTGAGGAAAGGTTGTTTTAACACCCTTAGCTCTGCCTTAGCACTTTTTAACCAATACTTTTTTAGAAGGCCTGTATTGTTGTCCTGGTTTTATAGATGAAGTAACGTATCAACTTGTTTAATTGTTTTCTAAACTGGGAACTTGGGACATGCATGGTTTATACACGAGTCATCCCGTAATTAAAGCAGGAGTTGAGTCTGGAGTGAGGAGTGTACAACAAGGACAAAATGGAGATTCTGAGTTATTGTGTGGTGAGCCAAGGAAATAATTTACAATAAATGGCTTTTTTATATATATGAATGGGAAACAAAGGCTCTGACTGCTTTAGAGCTTTCCAGCATTCACAGGCACTTGGCAAAAGTCTTTCCAAAAGCGATACGTGCTTGTCGTGGTTTAACCCCAGACAGCAACTAAGCCTCATGCAGCCGCTGCTCCCTCCCTCTCAGTGGGATGGAGGGAGAGAATTGGAAGAGTAGGAAAAAGCTTGTGGGTTTTATGACAGTTTAATAATTGAAATAAAATATAATAATAACCATAGTAGTAATGAAAAGGAAAAGAACACAGAGACATAAACCCCAAGAAAGACAAGTGATGCACATTAAAACAACTGCTCACCACCAACCAACCGATGCCCAGCCAGTCCCCCAGCAGCAGCCCCCCCTGCCCCACCTCCCCCTGTTTTACTGCTGAGCATGGCATCCGACGGTATGGGATATCCCTTGGGTCAGGTGGGACCAGCTGTCCCCTGTGTGTCCCCCAACTCTCTGTGCCCCCCAGCCCACTCGCTGGTGGGGTGGCGTGAGGAGCAGAAATGGCCCTGACTCTGTGTCAGCACTGCTCAGCAGTAACTGAAACACCTCTGTTCTATCAACGCTCTTTTCAGCACAAATCCAAACCAGCCCCATACTAGCTACTGTGAAGAAAATTAACTCTGTCTCAGCCAAAGCAGCATAGTACTGCAGTACAGACTTTCCCTGTCTCGGGGTAGCTGGTAGGATGCTGACGTTTCCAGTATGACTTCTTCAGTGAGAGGGTTCAAGTAGTGGTCCTCAGGAATACGCAGTGGTAAAATTTGCTTTCTGTGAAATGCAACATTTGAAAACAGAGTATAACCATTTGAACAGAGAAAAATGAAATTATTGTTGTAAATGGTGCCCTGCAGACTTGATATTTGAACAGTTCTTCATAGTAAAAAAGATGTTTGCGTTCTGGCACTGTAGAAAATAACAGGAGGCAGTAGCTTTCTCTGCTGTCTGTATGATTTTTCAGGTAAACTGACCTTTGGAGGCTGCTCTCCTGCTTTGTTCATGGAGTGAGTAAGGTATGGCGTGGAGACTCTCAGTATAGAGTGGCTCCGGCTAATCAGCAGCCTTTGGCCTGGGGGAATCACAAATTAGAGAATTCCTTCTTCATGCCCCCTAGAAACTAGATTTTCTGCTGTTGGTCTGTAACACAGTACAGGAGGTGCAAGCTGTGGACCATGTCCCATGGCCACCTTGGTAGAGTGGGCAGGTTGACCCAGCTGAACTGACATTGCTTGAAGGAGGTTCCCTGGGCAGGAATTTCCTCAGGGCTGAGCAGCTTCTCCTGACCTTGTCCCTTCAGATTTCCAGCTCTGTTACTCTTCCAGGGGTGCTGAGAGTCGCAGGGGAGCTCAGCTTGGCCATTGCAATCTTGGGCAGTTTATTCTGGGTGCTTCTCTTCCCCTGTTGGCCTTTGTTCAGTAGGGTGGTGGTAAAAAGGGGATGTAGCGGGATTTCAAGTGTTGTCACATGCAGCAAGTTCTGCTTTGAGGAAAAAGGACTGTGATGACCATGAGGCCTCATGTTCAAAAGTCAGAAGTAAATGCTCAGTGGAACTGTGGTTTTCCTCTCCACTCTCTGTGTACCCTCCTGAATCTATGGCATAAACCTTTATATATAGGGTAAGTGCTGTGATATTAATGGCTTTCTATATAATATAAGCCTGTTTGGTATCATCAATACATTACTATGTTTGTTTATTTCAACAAACCCACATTTCTTCCTTTTTTTCCCCCCAGAGTGACCGACTACTCATTAAAGGTGGAAGAATTATCAATGATGACCACTCCTTCTATGCAGACATATACCTTGAAGATGGACTTATAAAGTTGGTTTTTTGAAATATTGAACTTTTTTTGCATGCGTGTTAGTAGAGACTACTGTGATTTCTTGATGGTGCTGACCTGAAATCTTGCAGCCAGCATCTCAGTTACCTCTAGATGGGGGGCTGTAGTAGAGGAGTGTTTAATTATAAAATTCTGCCATTTTAGCTTTGCTAAGATTAGATAAGTAGAAAATTTCTTTACTGTAAGTTCAAGGTATTTGCTTTTCAAACAGTTCAATCCTGGTTTCTTCCAAGATAGTCAAGGCAAGCAGGCTCTCTCAACATGAGAAGTAATCGGAGGGACAATGGATATTTTTTGAGTCCATGTATGACAGAAGGCTCATTTCAGCTTTTTTCCCCACACCTAATCAGGGCAAATACAGCCATGCCTGAAGGGTTGTATGGCACAGAAATTTACCCTGTGTTACACAGTGCAAACGGGGACCTACTCCTCAGTTGCCCTGTTGGTTAATGCTGAAACTAGCACATTGTGTTCCTACAGCACGGTTAATGCCTTGCTCGTATGTCCCTTTTCTTGCCTAGAAAAAGTACATGATCTTAAATCTTCACACAATTGGGAAGGAAATCCTACTGATTTATCAGCTTATAAAATACAGGAACTGGTATTCCTTATGTGAAAAGCATGAAATATGTGTTACTGATAGCCTGGGAAACAGTAGCAGAGATGTCTGTGTAGTCTAATCTCTAGTTCTGCAAAGTTATGTACTGTGTACAAGCACTCCGATGTACACAAGGATCAAAGCCTTTTCTTGATGGCTGAACCTTTTCACTAGTGACCTAACAAGTTTGGTCTCCAGAGGCTACAATTTAATGCACAGAAAGTTCATTATGGTTATCTGGTAAATAATTAATTACTTAGAATGTGCTACCATTCGGAGCTCCTTTTCTTAAGAATATATCATCAGATTAAAAGTCCAATTCTTTATATATCTGTGGCTACTTATATTACTGATTATTCAGGTTATTATAAAAAAAACCAAAACTGAACACTTTTACCCATGGACTGTGCAGTTTTCTTTTTTATGCTTTGCTCTGCCTGTCCAGTTGTAGTGTTATTTGCATTTGCAGAAGTGGCAAAAGGAGTGTGTTGTCCTAAGTGGAGAAGGCACAAAATTTTCAACGTGATCTTTCTTTTTAATAGCAACAGTCAACCAAGTTGTGCTCTCTTTGATAGGTATTTTAGTTGAGTTTTTCCTGTTTGTTCAGGTGTGTATTTCCTAGTAACACTTATAAGCTTCAGAACTGATATAACAAATAAGTGCATTGGATGCTGAGAGTCTGAAACTGCTGTGAATTCTTGGCTTTGATTCCAGAAATATAATGACACTTGGTAGGCAGGTTAGTAATGCCAAGCTTTCAGCTGCCCTTGTTAAGTGCATAGACCCTCTCTGAAATGCCTGTGTGGATCCATTCCTCCAGAAGGTATCTCAGCTGAAGATAGCTAGGATTAGTAATGAATACACAGGCAAGATCTTAATTTTTAAAATGTCTTTATCTTTGCCCAAGGAGGCAAGTTTACTCTTCAACATCCCAAGTCATACCTGATTTCCTGGATTTAGATGACCTGGGATTTTTCCCTTTAAAATGTGCAAGAAGTCCTGCTCTGAAAAAGCAGCTAATTTGTGAGAGCAGCCTGATGTCAGATGGGCTTGGGTTCTAACTGTGTTTGGATGATAAATTCCGCAGTGTAGGGAAGTGCTGTTGTTTTCAGGGATTGGTCTCTTGTAGTTTCTCCAGCTGGAACTGCCCATTTTATTTGAATATTTAACATCATTGTTAAATGTTGCTCAAGGTCCTTTGGAACAGGACCTTAAACCTCATCCATGTTTCAGTTGATACCCTAACTCTCCAGCTGCAGATCCTGCTGATAATATAGAATTCTTTCCACAGAATGGAGCAGACACAAAACAATTCAGCCCAGAATAGGTAATAGTGTCCTGGTTTTGCTAGGACATAGAAGATCTGGGTTAATTTTCTTATTCTGCAGTGAAAACTGATTGGAAAATAGAGGGTTGGGTTTCTCTTGCAGACTAATGAGATGAATAGGGTCTTTTAATGTTATATCCCTGCAGAGTGTCCTGCAGAGAGGAATGTAGATATAACCTTGAATGTGTTTGAAGGTTAGCTATAGTTTGGAGGATGGTAGATGCATTTTCCTACCTATCAATGCTCAAACTGGCTCCCTGGGTACCAAGGGAGCAGTGGCGCATGTGGATTTTTCCTAGCTGAAACTTAAGCCCTGCACACTCAGGTGACAGCTGAGAGGCAGTTCTCCAGTATCTAAATAGTAATTTAGACATTTAGTAATTTAAATTTCCCATGGCATGTAAATACTGTATTTTGCCTACATCTATCCTGTCTCTGTTACTCGTATGAGGGAGTGAGCCCTGGTCTCTGTGCCAAGTGGCAGGTCATGGTCTGGTGCTTGCTGTCTTCTGCTCCGTCACGGCCAAGGGGAAGGGTTGGGTCCCTCTGGGCTGGAGGGGACTAGCAGGACAGGTGCAGGACGGGTGACTGGGGACAGGGTCTCCAGCGCTGGGCAGGCAACGAGCCAAGTTAGAGGGAGCTTCAGATGCCTAAAAGAGATCTGGGCTTAATGACAATGGAAAGAACTCCACAGAATTCTGGGGGAGGTCTTCAGCTTTCTCAGGTTAAGCTTACGAAGAGCTGGAGCCTGCTCTTTCCATTGTGCTTTAGTCTGCTCGCGTACGACAGAACTGACAAGCTTGTTCAACTGAAAGGTGGTAGACAGCATCACCTTTCTGTGAGCCTGAGCTTTCTAGTTGCTGATGCATCAGAAAACCAGCTCAATCATTCAGACAGCTAACTGCACTATTGTATTTTTTTCACCCACAAGTAACAGAGCCCCATTCTTATTAACATATGCTTCACATTACGAGTCAGTAATTCAGGAATCCTGTCACATTATCTTTTACTCTGTGTTCTAGTCAGTCAGAATAAAAATAACGTTGAATACCAGTAGCCTTCTCCTAGCCTTAATCCTGGTGCCACGGCAAGAGATGAGACAGGCTCCTGACAGGTAATAGCGCAGCATCATCCACAAAGGCCATTTGGCCTGATGTCACTTCAGCACGAATGACTTCGACTGGTGCCAAATAAGCTGTTACTCAGCCGTACGCTGAAAATAACGAGCAGTGAGTCATCAAAAAACTAGAGCACATACTTAGCACTTTCACTTCGTTAGGTTGTGTGTCTTCTTGAATAGGGAACTGGTGGATACTGATTGTGGAAGAAAATAAAAATGAATTGCTTTTATATTTTTTGTAGGTTTTCTTTAATGTTATTTTCAGAAGGTGTGGTAGTCCTTGAAGTGCACTTCCACCTTAGACGTATTTAAAGGAGGTTTGGTCACAGCAATATTTTTTTTCCCAGTTCAGTTTTTTAGCCACACAAATGCTGTACCACGGTTGAGGATTGTTCTGATTAGAATCTTGGGAGTGGATTCAACTAACGAAAATTGCTGTATGTGGGACTACCTAACTATACAAGTGCTTAATCTGCTCATGGGTTGGATTGCCTTATGGTATGCATTTGTGAGATTTTAACAGCAGAGAAGCTTCTTGCAACTTGTTTGCACAATTGGATGTGCTGGGCTGCTGCTGGCTTTTGCATACTTACCAGTTCCGTTTGTCATGGCATCGTTAGCGCTCCGCACAGCTGTGAACAGGCTATGACATGCTCCCAGTGCTATATGTGTTGATGACTGTTAGACGCCAGACATGGAGTTGTACGGCTTCAAGGCGTGATATTGTCAGCTCTCATGAGTAAGCCCTTTTGGATTTGTTCAGCTGAGCGGCTGAAACCCCAGCTTGGGATGCTGGCGGGGCGTTTGCTAACCTGATGGCTGTGCTTCCCTCCAGCCAAAACCCAGAGCACCCGGGGAGCCAAGCTGCTGGAGGTGACATTTTTGCATAGCATATGAAACAAATTCTTGACCTCTTGGGGCTATTTATTAACTCTGGCGGTTTGGCCAAATTCCAATGTGAATAATTATCCCTGTTTTTTTCACTGGTTTTAATTAACAGTTAAATTCATTTTTGGTTCTAGCTTATTGCAATTGGCTGTTAATCAGTTGCTGTGTTTTGCTCCGTAGGTGGGAGTTACATTTTAATATCGGAGAAACAGATTCAGCAGCTCAGAAATGTGGGGTATTTTTTTAGCTGTGGGTAAATGTTATTTTATCCCAGACAAAAGGAAATTAAAGACAAGGACTGTGTGTCTGTAATACGAGATAAACTAAGTAAACTTCAGACTACCTTGTAGTTATCTCTGAGCCCAAATATATTACGGTGTAACAGTGCAGTGACATGGCTTCCACACAGACTCATACCTTTTTCTGTTTGGCACCACGTGAAGAAGACAATAAAAATGTTATGTGGCTTTCAAAGTTAAAGGTTAATTTACTCGTAGTCGTGTCCATGATCACTAGAAGTATTTTGATTGTAAGTATCTGGAGTTTGCTTGATATCAGCATGGGGGACAGGTTAATATTTTTAATAGTGAAAAAAACCCTACCCTGTTTTGAGGTACTAAATGGAAAAAGCAACTGTTAATTAACATTTTTGTACATAGTTGTGCAAAATGTTTCACTAAGTTTTTAGTTTTAAGAGGAGGATGAAGAATAGGTGACATGGTAGATTAAAGGTCTCTTAAATATGTATTTCTGTATCTTAGGATATTTAGATTTCTTTTTAAGGATAAATTTGGATTGCTTGGTTACAAAGTAGTTGTAACTGCTTTCTGATGTGCCTTGTGGTTCTGCCACGTATTTACAATTCCACCTTGTCATATTCGATCTATGTTTTTCTGTTCTCATGTAAGAACCTAATATACAAAACTGGACACACACACCACAAGAGAACGTTAGCTGTACATAGTTGTGATTTTTTAGAGATAGGAATCATATAAAGAAATAATCAGGTTTTGATGCTGGTGTATTACGGCTTCTTTATTGGCCACTAAAGCAACACCGAGCAAGCCAAGCACATGGCCCAGCTAGGCAGGCGGCGGAGGCTTTGTGCTGGCAGTGCCGGGCAGAGCGACCAGAGCGGGTGTTTGAGCTTCACCTTTCCTTTGGGGTCCCAGTTCTTTCTGTATGGCCCCTAGGTTCCTCTCCCATACATGCCTCAGATAGCTTCTGTCCCCCGTACTTTGTTTAAGTAAAGTAATACTGGCTTTTCTTGCTGCCTAGGCAAATAGGAGAGAATCTGATTGTTCCTGGAGGAGTCAAGACCATAGAGGCTAACGGGCGCATGGTTATTCCTGGGGGAATAGACGTCAACACTTACCTACAAAAGCCCTACCAAGGAATGACTGCTGTTGATGACTTCTATCAAGGCACAAAAGCAGCGCTAGCAGGGGGCACCACCATGATCAGTGAGTACTAGCAATACTAACTCTTCCCACTCTGGGCTGAAGCTTGTTGTAGCACGTGTGGGGATAGCTACAGGAGGCTCCGCACTGATTTTCTGAGATCTCCTGCAATGAATCTTCACGTTTCTGGGCACTGTGTCGGAGACCAATTCATCATTGTCACCCAGAGCTGGCCTAAGAATGAACCTACCATCAGAAAGAAACGGTGGTGTGGGGAATTGTCTCTTGCATTTTCCTTTGAAATACAGAAAAAGCACTGGGAGATAATATATCTACTCTTGGGATTTTTGAGAAACAGTGTAATTAGTGCTGTAAGTATATGGCACATGAAATCTGACAAAGAAACACTGTTCCTACTTAGCAGTGTTTCAGGGGCCTTGGAAATAACAAATGCTTGTTTGTGAACTTGGATTTGGCACCAGGAATTGAGGAAGTCCTTACCAGAGATGTCCTGGAGGAACATCTTGGTGGAAGGGAGAAGTCTTTCTGGTTGTTAAAGACACTTCTTCTGTCTACTAGATTGGCAGGACAAGATTTATATCTTTCCTACTGGCAGTGACTGGGTCCTTGGTTAGACTTTGTGAGGCAGTTGTTCAGATGACATAAATTGCTTTGGCTTCCTTGTGCAGAGGAGCTTCCCAGAAGGGTTTTACTTCCACTGAACTGGGATGTGGCTTTTTTTGCTAGGTGGTGTTACCTATTACCTATGTTCAGCTGCAAGTGTTAGCTGAAAGGGTCTCTGGCAGTAAGCACAAAATGCACTGCTGTTCGTTACTTTGTTAATAATTTTTTCAGTGTCCGTTCTTCAGTTGAGGCTTCCTGTGCAGCATTAGGTTTACAAATGCCGCTGGTAAGCCCGTCTTGCTTTGTTTCCGTACTTATTTTGACATAACCCTGCAAAGATATGTAAGTAGTCATGTCTTTATTTTATGTCGGTAAACATTGTGGCATCGATGACAGTGTGAGTGTGCTTATGGAGGTGGCTGTGGAGATGGATGGGTGCGATCTCCTGCAGTAGTTGGACTTGATCTTAAAGGTCTTCTCCAACCTACACAATCCTGATTCTATGATCATCAGATGCAGAAAGCCTTGAGACAGTGAAGATGCATAGTTGCAGTGCACTTGATCTGCCATATAGTGTGGCTGAGTGCGCTCTACATCATCTCTGTTCAGACCTTTGGCTGTATTCCCAGTGCTGAGAAAACATTAAGCATCTCCATCGATGTATTGATAGGGCAGAGTGGGCCAATTCAGCGATTACAAGGCACTGGTTAATAATAGTAATGCTTACTGTGAAATACATAGAAATGGGCACATCAGACAAATAAATACAGGTAAGTCCAGAACTTGTGGTCTGTTACAAAACAGTAAAGGGAAAAACAAATGTTTCCTCAACTGTGGGATGTTTGGCTCTCCCACTGTGTGTCTATTGATGCTGCACCAAGCAGGTTGCCAGAATCAGTTTTAGTGTAGACTGTCCACAAAGTCTGCTGTACCTGAGACAGCAGGACCTGGCTAACATCCCAAAGTTACAGTCAGCACACAAGCTGCCTCCAAGGCTACTGTTTTGGCCAAGGTGCTGGAAGGCTATTTACAGGCACTGAGGAAATCTGAACAGTATGCGTGCTCTCTGGGTAACAGACACTGAATCTCTTTTTCAGTTGACCACGTGCTTCCAGAACCTGGATCGAGTTTACTGACCTCCTTCGAGAAGTGGCATGAGGCAGCGGACACCAAATCCTGTTGTGACTATTCTCTCCATGTGGACATCACCAGCTGGTATGATGGGATTCGAGAAGAGCTGGAAATACTGGTGCAAGACAAAGGTTAGTGGGTGAAAATTAGTAGTACGTTTTGTTTTTACTGAAATATCATGTGGAGATGAGGTTTTGAAGTATGTTAATGAGTGCATCATCCAGAACAGAAATGCACAGGCACTGGTTATGCTGCCCAAGGTTCTGCACTACATTGAACTTTTGTATTCACTTGCAGCTTGGTAAAATGGACCTATAACTTTGTGTATTAGTGCTAGTCAGCAGCAAGGATGGTGGAGGGAATAGGTCGACCCCAATATAGGCACAGAAAATTAAGATGTGTATGTTGTCAGGTACAAATGTATCACTTTATGCTTGTTTGTACATGTGGATATATGCTCAGACATTGCATAGTCAGGTTTAATTTTAAGGTAGAACTCCGAGATCAGTGTTTAGAGAATCAGCCCAGTCACCTTAGATACTCTGTTTCATGAACGGAGAGAATGAGACGTTTAAAGGTAGCAGTTCAGATTTTAACTATACTGGAATTTGCCCACTTAGCTGCCTCAAATTAAGCCCAAATATGAAGGGCATGTGTCTGAGAAACTGTCATCACAGGCTAGGTCTCATTTCTCAGCAATGGCCTAGGATAATTTACTTGCTGAGACTAGATTTTTTCATAAATCATACCTGTATTTTTAAAATAGGTTCAGGTTATTAGAAAAAAAGAGATGCTAAAGTTAGGTGCCTAATACTGAAAAAAATGTCCTGATTTTCTCAAGTGCTTGGTCTCCAGTGGCTTTCCCTGCAGTTACTAGGAGGTGCTCTGTTTCTGGACTTAGAAAAAACAGGTTACTTATTTAGGAATCTATTTAAGGTACTTACGGGCTTGATTCAATTCAGTTAACAGGTCTACTATCATGTGAGATGCTACCTGGACTTCAGCTGCCACTCCAGAGTAGCACACACAAAACCCGTCTTAAATGCTTTTCCATACATGACAGCTCAGTCTCATATATGGAGGGCACCTTGGTGGCACCAGATGTGGAGGCAATTGAATCTAGCCTTTGGAAAATCCTAGTTTAGATCTAGTTCCTTAAAATTCTGCCTAACAGCAAAGATTTTCTTTCTAGAAACATACTTTTTCAAATATTTTTCACTTGATATTTTACTTGAAAATTTATGGATATTAATTAGGAAATATTTTCTGAAATGGTGTTAAGTTACCATAGGTAAATCAGAGTGATCCTTGGGAAGTCTGGGTAATATATGTATGCAGCATCCTTTGTAAGGTGTAGCACTAGTGATGACATAGATTTGAAAGATTCTCTTTATAGCGAAATATACTATCAAAGTAGAAAAACAAAGCAAAATCCTATTTTTGAGTGAGCAGTTGTTTGCTGAGATACTATGGAGGTGCAGTCACCTGGGGGAATTTATCCTGTATCGCAGCATGCTAGCAGTACATGTGCTGCATCACCAGATTTTAGGCAACAAAACACTTCAATCAGCAAGATTACACATAATTTAGAGAAACTGCAGCTGGTCGTACATGCTTCTGTATAGTATAGGTGACTTTTACAAGGTGATGACATCTGTCAACACCGATGGTGCCAAATCTGTGCTGTTTCCCTGCTATCAGTGTTAACATGGATATGCTGCTGTGCATTAGCTGGCTGTACTCTCAGACAAGTATACGGTGCCTTGTTTCAAAGGTTAGATACTTTTTCCAGAACTCCTGGATCACAGATGGCTCAGCACTCCCAAATTTGCCGGAGGGCTTGCATTAAAAGCCTGGTGCAGACAGTCAGGTTAATAGTTTTCTCCAACTATTAAAATGTGAATTTTCGATATAAATCTGACATGCCTTTCAGTCTTCCGGGGAAGCAGGAATGTGTTCATTGGTTCCTGAACTGTGATGTGTGATGGGGCCCTGGGTGGCCTCTTTGGCGATGGCATTAGGGGGTCACCTTTGTTCTCATGGATGCTGAGTGTGTCTGAGGCAGTCAGTGTGAATGACTCTTGTGTTAGGAGACCAAAGGTAAGGGCAAGTATGAAAGCACAAGCACAATAGGAAATATTTCAGCATGGCAAGGGCTTTCAAATTAATGGATAATATTTGCTCATAATTGGAAACATTTGAGCCAGCTGGTGCAAATAGACTTGATGTCAATGGAGTGACACTGGTTTTCATCAACTGGGAATCTGGATTGAATTTGTTCTCGGCTGATTGTCTGGTGGATGCATTAGCCGAGTAACAGGGCTCAGCTAATCGCGTTCCAGTGCTGTGTGTGCCTAGTACAATCTCACCATGAATAACGGGAGTTCACAGAGCTGCCTTTGAGGTGCCTTGTCATGAGGTATAACTGAAAAATTAATCAGTTTTAAATCAATACAACGTTAATTTAAGGAGACACAGGCTTTGGAAGGGACTGGAGATTTTGTAGAACCAAATGATTATTTTAAAGACTCAGGCTTGTAGCATTTTGGCAGCTAATTTGGGACTGGGCTTCTCCAGTATATGCAAAGGAAGAGCCTGAAATGTGTTGACAGAGGCCTCACTCTTTCCTTTAATTACTGCACTTTGTCACTGTTCAAAAAAACCTGTAACTGTCTGAAATTTGGAGAGGAACTTGTTGAGTAGGTCTGGTATGAGAGCAAGCAGGACATTAGCAAGAAGGTGGTATGTAACAGATGTTGAGCATTAAGGTCAATAGGCCATGGGCCAGGGCTTTGGAAAAGCCACGTGTTGCCAATGAGTAGATCAAGACACCAGATCAAGGCATTAGGCAAAGAGTCTAATCTTGGATACCTGTATATGTAAATGGTGTTATTTGTCTTAGTAGCTTGTAAAGGTACTCTGTTTGCAAGGCAGGATGGTTCAAACCATCTCTCCTGGTAGCTGTAAATGCAGCCTGTGAGACGCCCTTCCACTTTGCGTGTGTCTGACGTGGTAGCCGAGGGTGTGGGTGTGCATCTCTGCTGCTGCACTGTGGGAGCTGTCGCTCAGGGGCTGGCTCAGGATTCCACGGCAGGGTCCCTGCTGCGATCCCTTCTGCTCTCCTTGGCTTGGGAGAACATTAACGTGAATGGGAGCAAAACTCAAAAGTCATTTTACCAAGATCAGAAAAGGGCCTAGTAAGATACAAAGGCAAGAAAAGCAAAGGGAAGAGAATATATATTGCTTGGGTCAGCGTATGTCTTCCAACCACAGTACCCAGCGAAAGCTGCCTTATCTCCTGCAGGACTGTGGTTAAATGAATTACCTTTGGTTAGATCCCAGTGAATAAGGTAAAGCAATAGATAATCCAGCTCTTTGCTT
The DNA here is from genome assembly GCF_023634085.1 of Falco cherrug. Taxonomy (NCBI): domain Eukaryota; kingdom Metazoa; phylum Chordata; class Aves; order Falconiformes; family Falconidae; genus Falco; species Falco cherrug. The sequence goes on from NC_073697.1 coordinate 51,922,970, forward strand.
ACAGAGAAATGTGTACGAGAGGATTCAGCCCCATACCATCACCGAGGCTGGTTGGCATCATGGCTTGGACCAGCCTTGGCACACCTCGCATTGCTTCGTGTGTGCATGGTCATCCGTGCAGAAAGGTGGCTCCCAGGTGCAGGTGACATCTGAGATGCTGGGTGGATTTGTGAAGAGAAACCAGAGCTTTCCTCCAAGGCAGGTTGGGCAGATGCTGCCAGGATCACTCAGAGGGGAGATAGGGCTACAGGCATGAGGCTGTAGGCATCAGCCCCAGGGAAGGCGTAGTCAAGCTTAAAGGTTTTAAAATGGGGACATACTGAGTAATGAGGAATAGACTGGGAGATGGCAGTTAGCGAAGGCCATGCGTGTGTTCTGGGAACTTGAAAAAGGGGAAAGTAGGAAGAAAGGATGGGCTTACAGGCTGGTGAGGCTCCACGGTCCAGGCTGGATTTGCTCAGCATGGCAGTCAGCAAGGAGGGGCGAGCTCCCGCTTGGTATTTCTCCCTGAGCTGCCCGGACTTAGCAGGAAGACATAATGCCAGGGATCATTTCAAGGTTTTATCCTGCATGTATCCTGGGGTATTTTAGTTTTGTAACTGTGAATAAACAAATTCTGTGTGTGTGTGTGTGTGTGTGTGTGTGTGTGAACCACCATATCCTTTGCCTGAGGATATATTTGCTCATTCTAGAGTCATGAAGGAGCTGTATCTTCATCAGAGAGCCTTATTCATTTTGTGTAGACGACATGAATAACATGAACAGATCTCTTTCTTTTTCCTTTTGCCCCAGGAAGCAGTTTTCATGATAGCTATTTTGAAATGCATCATACATGGCTTAGCTTAGAATTTACTTTTCTTTTAAGCTAGAAACCTGAGATCAGTCACTGTAGCAAACAGGGGATGTTGTCAGTAGTAGACTAAAGAGTAAGACAAATTTATTATCTCGTATGAATTCATACGTACAGAAAATGTGAACAGAAGATGTTTGGAATTCCCATTCTGTTAGAATACAAAGCTGTGTAAATAATCAAATCTTTGAAATAAATAGCAAAACTTGCAGGGGTTTGAATACGGTTGGTTCTTCACAACTGACACTCAACACTAGCATATCTTACTGATTTCTAAAATTTGGAGGTGTCATCTTCCGTGGTTTTGTATGACTGCCAACATATATCCGTCCATCTTTGGAAGGTGGAAGGAGAGGTATGGTGAGCTGCCCTTGTAAACTGGTTTCAGGCTTTACTTCCACTCCTTCCCAGTGTCTGCCATCAGCTAAACTGGGTGCTTTGGGCAATAGGGTCAAGAAAAAGCAAGTCTGTATGCAAATTCGGATACACAGTCCTTAAGTTTTCCCGAAGTGCTAAGAAGCTTTAACTAGGAGTTTACCTATTAAAAAGCACAGCTTCAGGTCAAGCTGAAATGTTTTCCTGATTAACTAAAGAAAGCTGAAAAGAAAATCAGTGATTCACAGAACCTTACACAACTGGTTTTTTAAAGTTCATAAACTTTACACGCTTGCTTTAGCCACCACCATGTGCCTGTGATTTGGCTGCAGCAACCTTATTTGCAGTGGTGGCTGTCTTGCTCCAGGGGGGAACACAGGCAATCCACAGAATCCAGCATCTTCCCCCAGAGAAGAGGGGATTCAGGCTTCTGGTCCTAGCAGCCGTAATGCACCTGCAGAGCCATGCTTTATTTCTGGCAATCACTGGTGAAAAGCCTAGTCCAGATATATTCTATGACATATTTTTCCTAAAGCTTTTGTTTGAATATAATGTAAGAATCCACTTACATGGCAACACCTTTGAATTTTGTCTTGGAACAGGTGTGAACTCTTTTCAAGTCTACATGGCCTACAAAGATCTCTACCAAATGTCCGACAGCCAGGTATTTGCTCTGAATGCTTTTCATTGCTGTCATCTGTCCTCTCTTCTGTGATCTCCCGACCCTTGTGGAGTCGCTAAGGTTGAATCCCAGAGAAATGTCACACTGACCTGAGTGGCGCTGAGGGACATGTGCAGTGAGGGGGTTCTCTCTGGAGTGTTAGTGCCAAGCAGTGTGGAATATCTGCATGTGTTCCTTCACCTGTACAACATTCACTTTCTGCAAATTTTCTGTTGTGTCACAGTGTTGCTACCGCTCAGCACTGCTCAGGATTGCACCCTCTTTTTGGTTTTGCTGTTACCTTTCAAGAGCTCTAGGTCAAGAGAGGCAAGAAAAGACGAAGCACTTGAGGCAGTGACAGTTTTGAGGTTTCAAGGGTGTCTGGGTTGCTGCAAACAGCTAAATGGAGTTGTTGTTTGGGGGAGGTGGCCTTTTCTGATTAGGGTTGGAGATAACAATGAGCGTGTTTGTCCTGGGCTCATTACAGATTCCAGGCTCTTCGGCTTTCCCATTCATAAGTATCAGGTCATTGTAAATGGACAGTGGTATCTGTTAGCAATAATAATATTTGCTTATTCAGTTGAGAAAATGTTTCTTTCTTATTCCCAGAGCTATAGCTCTTGGTCTCTTAAGTAACTGCTGTTACACCTCCAATACATGTGGTTTTAATTGGAATTTTAGACATAATAATATATAAATATTCTCTGAGAGGCAGTGCCTGTTAAATTCAACTCCCCATTGCAGTTGCCAAGAGAAATACATCAAAATGTTTAATGTGTGGCTAGACTAATGCCTGTTACCTTGTTTAAATGCACATGTTGTAAACTGTGTATTCCAGCCCATTCAATATTAGCTGAAGCGCCCTAGTGCAAAAGTGGGTGCTGGAGAAACCGCGTCTTCAGTATTTGATCTGTGTTTGAAAACTGGGCTCCTGTGCTACTGAAGTCTGGTTTAAACAGGGAACACATCAGCTGAATACCTTTTGGAAAGGGAACTGAATTTCAGTAGATCTGTGCTCAGAAATTCTCAGTAAAAGAAACTGGATCAACTTTTTCCCTTCTGTACAGATGGGTTTTGAATCTTAGAAAGCAATAAAAGAAAGGATGCTCTAGAGAAAATATTACCACTTTTAATTGCAGAATTAAAGATGTCGGCGGAAGCTTGACGCTATCTGCTCTAAGGAGATGGTGCAAAATGCCTGCACTTCAGAAAAGACGTGTTCTAGCTGTACTAAAATTGTCTGTCGTCCATGGGAATAATTCCATTTTACATGTGCTAAAACTATGGAGAAGAGACTAGTCACTCATGAAACTTAGTCCTGGGTGGAAGGGCTTGCAGAGGTAGCCCTGCAGTACCAGGGGCTGGGGGAAGCACTATGCCTGAGCGGGATGCAACCCTGCTCGGGACTTTTGACCCTGTCTTGGTGCAGAAGGACAGAAGCTCATCCTGGGGCTGGCTGGTGGATAAGTCAACACCGAGCAGTGAAGCTCAGGCTCTTTGTAGAAAGTGGAGAGTGGAAAAGGGAGATAATTTGCTATTCACCTGGATAATTACCGGCATAGAAGGTGCAACACTGAGGTGAACAGAGAGGTCTGACTGTTAAGTAATGTGATTTCCTTATTCAGCAGTATTTCCTTCTTTGTACTACCTGCAGCTTTATGAAGCCTTTACCTTTCTAAAAAGTCTTGGGGCTGTTATCCTGGTCCATGCTGAAAATGGAGACTTGATAGCTCAGGTGAGTGAACTGTCATTTTTGCTTCACTTTGTGAGAAGATAGAGAAAAGAGAGGAGAACTAAAACCCTCTAGTCAGAAAACGGGTAGGAAGAAAGGAACTACCTGGTAGGTGCTTTAACTGAGCCTGATGCACTCACTACACACCGCTGGTGTAAAGCCTGGGATGAGGGGATGGAGGCCCTTTTGCCTGCTTTGGTAGAGCATTGATGAGGCAGAGCAGGGATCCCGACAGCTCCTTGCCTTGGCACCAGCTGAGGACTGGATGAGGGGGGCAGAAGGAAGCTAAAAGACCTTTTCTGAATCTGGCAGAAACAAGTGAAACATAACAATGTGAAGCCTTGCTCAGAGATTCTGGGGACAAAAAGCGGAGCTGGGAAGCTTTATGCTAATATTTCTTGCTGCAGCTATCAGCGTAAGCAGCATAGTGAGTTTGGAGCTGGGGGTAAAGCACTCAGACCTATTTATTTTTGAGAATATTCTTACAAATCTCTGAAGTCTGAGAATAAGAAACCACTGTGATCTTCTAAACATTTCAAAAATGGGCATTAAAGTGCAAGTCCTGCTCCTGGAAGATGCCTCTTAGAACCAGGAAACTGGGCTCCAGTTCAGTATGTTCCATTACAGTGTCCCTGCTCCCCAGTGCAGTCTTTGCAGGTCGAGTCCCCTGTGTGGGTACTGTCCTCACGCTGGAGTGTGCCGTAGCTCTGATCTGTGCCACAGCACCTGGGAAGAGGTATCCCAAGGGCAGCAGATGATGGTAAACCTTCCACTGGTCTTTCAGAGGCCAGGATTCCCCTATAAAAGAGAAGGGGTGAGTTTGGGTGGGTGGTGTTATGACTACACATGTGTCAGATGAGTCTTTTAGGCTGTTGCAGAGATGTCTCTCTCCTCTGATCCCTCGTACGTGCATAGACCTCCTCTGAGGTCTCTGGGGCTCCAAGTGAGCCGACTGATTTTTCTGCTGAGCTCTTTATCTGCTGGCTTATCCACTAAGGACTAGGCTGCAGAGCTGACAGGGAAATTACGACAGCCAAGAGCAAGTCGTCTCCGAGATCTGGACTAGGGAAGATGCCTTGTCTGGTGGTTAAGGGAGAACCTCAAGTGAACATGGAGTGGTTGGGCAGTGCGTAAGGGCTCTTGCCCACATGGCTTTATTTTGTTGTTTTTCCCTCTGTGGTATTTTGTCCTTTATCTGTCTGGTAAGCATTTACCCCCTTTGAAAGCCTTCTTTCCCTTTTCCCTTCAAGTCTGGATGAAATAACCACTGGGCTCAGAAGTTAATGGTGAGGGGTCAACAGGCACGTACAGTGCAGTTGTGGCTTTCCCCCACTGAAACCAGATGAAAACCCTCATCTGGATTCAAGAGGGGGGAAAAAAAGGCTGATTTCCCATGGAGTTTAGCATGATTTAAAACTACCAAAATATGTAATTTGTAGTTTTAATGTGACATAAAATATCCAGTAGAATGAAAATGAATAATAAGAAACATAATAAGTCAATATTACTGTGCAAATGGCAAAATGAATCAAATCAAACGGCACCCATGATGTTTTAGTACAATCCTCATTAAAATCAAGGTGCAGTCGTGGAATTGCATTTCTGAAATAAGTCTGTTTCAGTTACATTTTTCTTTGATCAGTTTTAATATACAGCTATGGAGTATGAACATACAGGACAGAAAAATTACGAGGAAAAGAGGAAACAGTAAAGAAATGTGTGTTATGTTATACATCAATGTATTTCTTCACCGTTGCCTTGTCTCGTAAAATCAGACTTCCCTTATGCTTTTATTTAGAAGGATTATTTGGATAGTGAAAAGAAAGCTGCCTGCAGGGAGGTTTTTCAGGACTACCCCCTGTGCAAATACTAATTTGATTTTATCTAAAAAATATTCTAGCTTATTAGCACTTTCAGATCCTCTTACAGGGGGTAATTTTATCGTGTAATCTGATTTTATTGCGTGATCTGTGACTTGCTTCAAGACGCAAACCTATTCTACTTTGTGTAGCCATTCTTTGCCATTTTGCTGGGGTTTTTTTATATGGTTGTAACTTTATTTTTTGTTGTGTTTCAATTATCTGAAGTCTTCAACTGCCACTGTTCAGAGCTGTTGCATTAATGATTTAGAGCAGCTGTTTTTAAGAATACATATGAAAGATTATGGTTTTCTAACCAAAATATTCTTAATTACACAGTCAGATTAGTACATTCCTATTAATGCCTCTTCAGCCTTGATTGGTTGCAACGAAGGCAAAAGTATATATGAAAATTAACTTGCTCAGGTTTTGCAGGAGTGTGTTGGTAATGTGTGAGCTTTTTGCCCTTGGGGACCTGGGATCAAAAATTTATTAGATGACGCAACACAGTACGTTTGGTAACTTCATCCTGGTCTCCAGAGGACATTTGTCTGTTTCAAAGAATCATTACATTTCTTCAACTTGGCCCATTAGTGGGCAGAGCAGGCCAGGGTTGGAGGAGCATCAACAGTTCCGGTCCCACTTCTGCTCTGCTGGCAGATGTGGACCAAGCTCCTGTGGAGGATTGTCCACCAGAAGTGGTTGACCACTATTTTCTACAATAAGAAAAGTTTATTCCAATACCACTGCTTGACCTTAAATTAAAAGCTAGATGACACTTCTTTGTCTACTATTTTTTTTTAAATTATGTCACTGCTGTGAAGCTGGAAGGCACAGATGTTTTCTGACAGTCCTCCATTGGTCCTAAGATGGGCTTTTTGGTGTGGATACAGCGCCCTCACAACTAGAGAGCACTGTTCTGCTTTCATGAAAACATAATTTTAGTGATTCAATCTGCAGGAAAAAAGTGTTACAGAAAAACCGGATGCCAAAGGCAAGACTTTATCTGTTGAAGTGTCAGCAATGCTAAAAGTTTGAGGAAGGTGATAGTGAGTGCTTCATGGATTGCAACCAGGTAGGATCTTGTGCAAGTAAGGGAAGAATCATAGGCTGGAAATAGCCATAATTACTATTTAGTGTATTGGTTGAAGCCTGTTCCCTGGATTGGTGTCTTGATGTCACATAAGACTTTCTGGAGGGCAGAGGAGATTTCCAGCTGTGCAGCCCAATGGCTCGAGGCACAAACGCTCGGTTGCATTGCAGAGGCAAATCCTCTGCGTGGAGCAGACGCTGGGGTGGCGTGGGACCAGTTTAGAGCCAGTGTTTTCAGTCCTCCTCCCCCATCAGCAGGCTTACACAGCTGCATTTACACAGACAAAAAAGGGGCAGTTCAGCGGTATGGGTGTTAATCCGCCAGAGGATGCCTGGTGCAAGGGTTTCATCCTGCAGCGGCGTTCAGCATTTATCCTTACTTTGCAGGAACAAAAGCGTATCCTGGAGATGGGAATCACCGGACCTGAGGGACATGCCCTGAGCAGGCCTGAGGAGGTAGGAGCCTTCCCTCTTTTTGGCATTCATGGGAATATTTTGCCTAGCTTGTAGTATCAGAGCTTGGCTTCTGTAATGTGCAGGTGATAGATGGGTGTGTTGCAGCAGTCTGCTTCTCCCAGTCTCTTCCAGTATTATTCAGACTTGGAAAGTCCAGCTCCCTTACAGCTTGTTTGTTTGCCTGAAATACCCTTTGCTGCTGCAGCAGGTGCATTCTCTTGGTCCAGGGATGAGTGTGTTCTTGTACACTGAGGAGCTGCAGCTCTGGCTGCCCAAGTCACTGGTGTGCATGTATTTTTTGAGTGTGACCCTTGTGATTTGATTTGTGATGATATAAAAAAATGGGCATATCAGGGTAAAAATCAGCAGTGCAGCTTGCGGGTTAGGCTTTGGACTAACTGCATCATTAAAATGCTTTGGCTGCAAACCTCTTCTAAGATGCATGTGTACATATATACCATACATATGCATACGCCCATGTACCGATCTACGTTTATGCCAGCAGATATATTTGTAGTAGAAATGCAGGCTGTAGAAATGTAAATATGCGAGAATGGAAAGATGCTGCAAGGCAGCTTATTTTATGCAGCTCTCTTATAATGAAAACCAGGCTTTGGTATGGATCATCTCAGGCATCTGGAAGGGGTTTCTTTAATGAGAAGGAAAAGGTGGAGACATGCAGATGTCCCTTAATGTACACAGTTCAGACTGTGAATGGGATGATGGAGGGCGGTAGTGGGAAGTGACTGCTTTCCTTGAAGGCTAAAGAGACAAGGGCCTGGGGATTTGAGGCTAAACTGGAAGAGATTGTTGTGGTTTGCAGATCTTTATATAACCTCTCCCCAAGGCAAAAGGAATCAGCTTAATTGGTTGCATTCTTCTATTGAACTGTTTATGTACTTCTTCATTTTGCTGTTCCCTTTTAATGAGAACAAGGGCCTAAGGAAAATCTGCATTTGCAGTTTCCAGAAAGGAATTTTGCCTCTTTCTGACCGTGCATCTGACCATCTTAGCCCCAGCACTGAGGTACAGAGGTCCTGCTTCCTTTCCTGGTCTTCTGTGGATACGTTCGGGGCTTCCAGAGCAAATAGATAGATTGTGATAAAAGTTTTAGGACAACCTGAAAGTGACAGTCTGATTTAAGAAAAAAATATTTTACGAAACTGTGAAGAATTAAGCCTTGTGGTTTTGGAAGGGCTAAGTTGCTCGACTTTTCTAGCACAACTCTTGAACCAAAATTTCTGTACCGTCAAGTCAATATTTTCAGTCACAACAGAGTTTTGGGTATTAGAATGCCAGTGCTATGAGTCTGTCTAGGAAGGAGGTACAAAACCGGTAACTGGGGAAGGGAGTCTGCAGAGCTGCTGGGGGGCACTGCTCCCCTGTCTGAAGATGCCTGCCTGTGTGCCTACGTCCCAGGTGGCTCCTTGGAAGGAGATTGCCTTCATGCTGCCAGAGGGGACTTACTGGGCAATGCTTCAAAAGCTTTTATGGATTACGGGCTAAATTCAGTTCATAGTGCTGAAGTTGCTGTTTGGGAATACTTTGCATTCACTGTCATCTTATCCTTATGTAAAGATTGCATAGCATAAGCTGTCAGGGACAGCTCAGATGTTGTCTCCAAGCTGGAGCAATGTTTCCTTGCTTTGTTCTCCTTCCAACTGCAGGGTAGAGGGTTGAAGCAGAAGAGTGGGAGGGAGGTAAGGAGGAGCCCCATCAGCTGCTTGGATGTGACCTTTCCTGGGGTGCAGGGAGCCAGTTGTGCTGGGGCAGCTGCACCCCATTAAATGGAAGTACAGCCTGGCCATGGTTACTCCTAATGTGAAGTGTCTGAGGTTGGGTTAGCTCCCTGTTTCCCAGCACAGCATCTCTCTTTATGGAAAAAAACAGAATCAACCCCTGAAGAGTTGTTGCTAAACAGTGAGAAATATGGCTAAGTCCTCCAGTTATTTTTAAATTCAGTCTGCTGTTGCAGTTAACTTTTTCCTCCTTGTTTTCCTCAGCTTGAAGCAGAAGCAGTTTTCCGTGCCATCACCATTGCCAGTCGAATAAACTGCCCAGTGTACATCACCAAAGTGATGAGCAAGAGTGCGGCTGATATCATTGCACTGGCCAGAAAGAAAGGTAAAAGACTTCCTTTTCTGCCCCAGAGTCTTTTTTTTTTTTTTTTTTTTGTTGCTGTTAAATAGAAGCTCAGTGGAAAACCTGTTCATCTTGACCCAAATCACAAGATATAGGGAGAGGTTGCCAAAGAATGGTAACACCATCACAGACCCTAAATATTTACAGTTGGGAAAGATGGAGGGAAGTCCTACATTTTTCAGTTGGGAAACACTGTCCCCTTGAAGACTGTGTTGTAACTCTTCTTCTTGCTGTCTTCCCTTTTGCTTTTCCCTTAGGCTATTGTATCTCTGTTCATGGGAGGGAGGTATTTTATTCCTCACAGGGCTAGCACATCTTCTGTGCCTTTTGGTGGTATTTCAGGGTATTACCCTCTAAGGGGTGGCTTGGGCAGCAGACCTGCTGTTAGAGATGCCTGGTGCTGACTCCTGGCCTTGCTGCTGGAGGCTGACCCCATTGGATGTGCACTGGGGACATCTGTGGGCCAGCCCTGCTTGCTGAGGCTGTGGGGGGATCCAGGTTACAAAGCACCCAAAGGGGACTTGTGAGCTAGGGGCAGCTGCTTTCGAAGCTGCATTTGCAAGTCAAGACTGTTCTGCTGGTTGGTGTTACAAAGCACATGAGCCATATGGAAAAGCCAGTGAGCAAAATGCCGTCTTGATATTTGTATTTCTGGAGACTTGGGAGTACAATGCTGGGGATCGTATGCTGCTATCTGCTGGTGCTGTGCCCAGCCTGGGAGTAGTAAAAAGGCATCTGTCTGCGGGAGCCCATCCTCCACCTAAACGCCCTCTGAATCGGAGCAACAGGGAGAACGTGGCTGTGATTAAAACAGCACAAATTAAAACCAGGTCTGAACTGTCTCCTTCTGGGTTAGAAAGAGAGCTTTGTAAATATGCTGATCAAAAGATGTGTAGCTCAGAGAGCCTCCTGATCAATTTTTTATCGTACAGACAAAGCCGGGGCTGCTTAATTTCTGGGAGCTACGCTGGCCGTGTAGCAGTGTGTGAATTATACATGGCTGCATGCAGCAAGCGCTATAATGTGCTGAAGAGAGAGTGGATTGTAATCATTCCTGTATATCCTTGTTTCCCCAAGGTCCCCTTGTGTTTGGAGAGCCTATCACTGCCAGCCTGGGGACAGATGGGACACACTACTGGAGTAAAAACTGGGCCAAGGCTGCAGCTTTTGTGACCTCACCCCCTCTGAGCCCTGATCCTACTACTCCAGACCACTTAAATTCACTCTTAGCATGGTAAGATCCTCATTTTTTTTACAGGCTGATGGTCAGGCAGGTGCAAAAGACACGTGGGGTGAATCATCTAAGCATCAGTTTGGTTTCCTTTAGACTAGCCTCATACACAAATCAGCAGGGGAAGGACAGGGAAGGCCAGCGACGGTTATATCCCTGTGTTTAGGCTGTCAGGTGAGCAGGCAGGGCTCTCCAGCTCCTCGTTAGCATGATAGAGAGGCAGCTGCTGGCTCTTCAGGAATTCGTTCTTTTTCTTTCTGCTTTTCAAGCAATGCCTAGTTGTGCAGCTAGGTAGGCTTTAGCCCAGGACTTCAAACTGGCTTTCTCCCTAGTTCTCTGTTTTCTCTCCAGCCAAACTGTTAATACGTGATCGGATGGCATCCTCACTGTCCAGTATAAGCAGCGACCTGGTGGACAGACCCCATCTGTGGGAATAGGCTCCGTTTTAAGCCCTGGTCATAGCTGGCAAGCACAGCTTCTGAAATCAGGGCTGTCCCTGAGCGCAGAGATACCTAGAACCGAGAAAACCTTCCTGGTGCAGTTTTTGTCAAGGCTGGTGTGGGGCTGTAAGCTGTGAGCGCTTTTGAGTCTTGGGCTGTCCTAAATTAACTTGTAGGTCTTTGTAGCAGAGTTTCGTGATTTTAGCTCCTCTGTATTGAAAACTTCTGACTTCTTAGTCTGCCTTCATCTGGCATGGATCAAAGCCATATAAGTTTATTACTTGTGTTTAGTTCTTGCAGCCTTGCTTTTACTTTTAGCTTGCCTTGTGTCTTTATAGGCTCCAGGGTCCTCAAGCTGGAAGACAGCAAAGATAAGTGGTACATACAGAGAAGGTACGTCAGGCAGGAGGAAGAGGCCGGAGTGGATTGCAAAGGAGACTGTCAGGGACTCAGGTGGAGACAGGCTGGTGAACTGGAGGCCATCACTTGACAGGACAGGGATATGGGCTGACTGTCTTCACGTTGGCAGGGAGAGTGTTACCACTAGAGAGATGAAAGGGATGTGGACAACAGAGGGCGAAGTGTCTTTCTCGTATGGATAAGAAGACATCAGCGATGCCTTGCCAGCAACCCAGACTGTAAACCCATCCCTTGACAGTGTTTCCTGCCTGTAGCCAACTGTGGGTCTTCTTTAGCTTAAGCAAAAGACCATCTGCTTTGAAATGAAACAGAAATTCATAGCTGAAGTCCCACCAGGACAGATTGCTAGTGCTGGAGTGAGGAACTCCACTTACCATTCAAAACCTTATTTATAAATTAAGCCATGTGGTACCAGTTATCTCACGCGCTGCGTCCCCTTCCTAGGGTCTCCAGCGCTCTAGCCAGAGAAGTAGTATTTGAACCCTAAAAGTGACCCACTGGTCTTCAGAAAACATTTCCTCCTGAGGTTAGTTTTCCATGTGACTACCTGGCAGGCTGTACGGCAGGCAGTGCCAGCGTGGCTGGCAATGTAAGGACCCTGCATGTGCAACCCAGGCTTGGACAGAGCTGCCCTTTAGGTGGGTGGGCGCCTATGCGTGATGGCAAGCTGCCGTCAATCAGTGCCATTGCTTCGCACACATCTCTCCTTGCTTACGGGCGGGTCAGGCTGTGCAGTCCACCAAACCCAGGTTTTAGCTCAGCTGCCCCAATGATGCTGCGTGGACAGCGCTGTTAATGAAGGCACAGTTGAACTCTGAGTTATGTGTCGTTCTGGCAAGAATATGCAGGAATTTGTTCTGTTGTGACAGTCTGATGGCAGAAATAATTTTGCATAATTGAGCTTTCTGTTCCTTAAAATCAGGACAAGGAAGAAAAATTACTTTTCTGGTCTGATCCATCACTATCAGCACTGTAAAGAATGAAGCTCATTGTGTGAGGGTAAGGCTGTTAGCCAGCACATGTGAATGTGTACCAAAATGTCTGGCTCTTCACTCTATCAGACACGGCTATATGTTTTCTAGAAGAGAGTCCCAAAATAATAGTATGTGGGTCAAAACAGATTAGCTAAAATAGTACGCGAATTTTTAGAACTGCAATCCAAAGAATGACTTTTTTAAACTAACATCAGAAAGGCAAACTGAGGAGTCACAGAAGTTCTCGTTATCTGTCAAGCATGCAAAAAAGCCTTTTTTTTTTTCTAGTGGCTTAAAGTCCTAGATCCTAAATGACAGCAGCTTAGCCTGCTTTTGGCTTTAATACTTTAAATCTATACTGTGAATCTAAAAAAAGAACTGTATATTTTATCAGTCTGCCCTGCATTTGTGGGGAATTTTATGCAAGAGTGATGGTAAAAACAGTGTTTGACTTTTCTATTGCACTTTCCATTAGGAGACCGATATCTTACCCTCATTAAAAAAAAAACTTAAAACATTCTTCCTCTGCAAGTATGCAGCATACTGCTTGTGACATTTTCCCAGAAAGCGTTGATTTTTCACTGAAAAGCTCATGTGTACAAATCCAGCATGTCTCATGGGGTTTGCAGACTGGGTTTGCCTTGCGAGGTCTGGTCCTTGTTTCACCTGTGGGCCATGCACCTGAGGTAGCCTTCATCTTCCATGGTGTGCTGCTGCATTATTGCCACCGCGATACACCATCCCTTCTGAACTAGGCATGTGACATCTTGGTGCTTCATGGAAGATGTCACCAGCCATGAAAGCCTTGTTGACAGTGAAGAGTAAGATGATGAGGTATCGATGTGGCATAAGATGATGAGGTATCGATGTGGCATTTAAAGATACACATGTCCACTGTTAATTCCCACCATTCCATCTTTTGGAGATGTTTTCCGTGATGATCCCTTCTCATCTCCCAGTTTTTCGGTTGTTCTGATGCTCTGTTTGACAGTAGAGTACATCTAGGCAGTAGGAGCGCCAATGTAGTTAAGGAGGTGTTGGGCGGCTCTCAAGCAATGTGCTTCAGCTTCAGAAGTCTTCTGCTGGTTAGACAGGGGAGTGGTGCATGTCATTAAACAACATTGAATGTCAGAGGAGAGGGAGTTCAGAGGAAGCGACTCCTTTTTATCTTTCATAAAGATAAAAATATCTTTCAGGTGTAGGAATTAATAGCGTGGGGTAAGAAGCATAGTAAAACCTCAGGGAAATGGGCAGTGGTACAGGGCCTGGCTGTGACATTCATGTTTTCATGGTTGTGTTCATCAGAGGGCAGAAAAGAGAGAGAGGGTAAGCCATGAGAAACTTAGCTGACAGGAGAGCAACAAAAAGCGAGAAGTGGCGCTGCAATTTTTTGACTTCGTTGTTGTGTTAGAATAAATGAATGTTTAACTGATGGATTTGGTTTCATCCTATGGAGTAACACCAGGCAGTCATTAATAATCAGGAATAGCTAAACCATAGCTGCCTTTTCCATATTAAATACATGGGTTTGGCTTTTGCTAAAAACTGGCTGGATGGCTGGATGGATGGATGTGAGCATTCATGGAGAAGAGCCAGAAAAGAGGCCAAAGGTTCTCTGACTGCCAGCAACCATTAGGGCTGGGAGCCCATAAAATTGCATTAGAATTACTGATGTGTGACACTTTTTTCCTCTGTACTTGGCTGTTCGTTAGCTTGCTGGAATCTAAATTTGTGGACCAGAATCTTTCAGATGTTTCAGAGCTGGAACTTGCATAGTCAGTAAAGAAAAGGACGACAGGCTCTTGGGGACGTCTCCCTTCTGGAGTGATGGAAGAGAAATCATGGTGTGTTTTAATGTGCTCGTCTCCTGTAAGCTTAATCAAGACCTAAAAATAGCACCCGTTTCCTGTGGATATTGAAGAACCCATCTTCCTTTTTGTCTTTCTATTCTTGCAAGATTCTGCATATTGGTTATGTTCTTCCTTATTCCCAAGAGCAGCTGTGATCCATTTCTGCTCTCTGCAAAAAAAAATTCTCTAGACTGAAAAAAACCTGACTTCTTAAATAAAAGCATTATTATTTGGTAGATCTTTTTGAGTTTTACTCCATGCCTTTTTCTATGTTAAGACCTTTAAGTTGGATAAATCCAGAGCACGTGTTTGACTTCCATATGCCTGCCTTTGTTTAATTAGAAGATTACCTGATAAAAAACTTTCCTTCCTTTTCTATTTTCAAGGTTCTGTTTTGGAAGGTCAGACAAGAAATATTTGTGTAAGACTTGCAAGAAAAATGTATGTGCAAGGGAGAAATGCAGGGAAACAAGCTTGATGCTCATGGCTTTGCATTGTAAAATTTGACATTGTTTTTCAGCGTGGTTGTGAATTAGTTTATCTTCAGAGTGGCAGACATTTCATACAAGCTTCCGATCATTTCCTTAATCCTAGAATAATCCTTTGTCCTGATTAGTGGGCTTGTGCCTGATCTCGATAGATAAGCAGCCTGAAAGCCGAGGGGGCTGTAATCTGGGAGTTCAGGGTGCTCCTGAGGGAAAGTGGAGACGTCCAATGCTGTCATCACTCTTCAGTGATCTGTAGCCAACATGTAAAGGCTGCTGACATGACTTACAGCCAGGCTTCTCGTGTGTAGGCTTGAAAGGCCCGTTCATAGCTAGTCTGAGACCACAATAACAGTGGTGATGCCTGGTGTAAACCTTCTGTATGTTAACTCCGCAGTGGGGACCTGCAGGTGACGGGAAGTGGACATTGCCCGTACAGCACTGCCCAGAAGGCCATTGGAAAGGACAACTTCACTATGATTCCTGAAGGTGTCAATGGAATTGAGGAAAGAATGACTGTTGTCTGGGACAAGGCTGTAGTAAGTAATTACTTTTATGGTCTGAAAAGAAATTGAGTGTTGGCTGAATAATGAAAGCCAGGAGACTCAGCCAGCACTTAAGTGACTTTCTAATATATTTCTGAGAATTCCCTGGGAGAGCACTACTATGAGGTGAATTGTTTATCTCAAAAACCTTCTCCAGTTTTATGAACTCAGGGCCGTGTTTCACTTTTGACGCTGCAACACCATCGTGTTTTATTAGACCTGAGGCTTCCAGATTCCACTGCTCAATTTTCCAGTTGTGTCAGGGTGGATGCTTCTCGGAGATGTAGGATCTGGAGCAGTTTAATGATTTTGATATGGACCCCATATAAACAGGATGAATGGATCGTTTGAATTTGAGAAGCGTCTCGTTGGTTTTGAGAAATTAGAAATGGATGAGCCTGAGGCTAGACGATAAAATGCTTAGAAGGAGAACAATACGTGTAATCCATAGTGGCATATTTTGCAGTGGGGTGCCGGTATAAGTTAGTAACTTTTTGATGGTTCCGTGGATCCTAATGTACAATGATGTTCTCACTCCGTTGCCCATCTTCACATGCACACCCACGCGCGCGCACACACACACACACACTCATTACCTCACATTGCATTGCGCTCAAACGCATCTTGCAGACTGGGAAGTGGTAGTATTTACAACGTGCTCATGAGCACTTCTCCCAGACTGTGTTTAATAATCACTTTCTTCAGGGACCACTGTTGAGATTCCAAGCATAGAAGCAGCTTCAGACATCTGCCAGATAGGAGCAAAGCAGAGAAGCAAGCGCAGTGCAGCCAGCCAGTGCTGTTTCTTTTTTGTTACTGCCACAAAGGGAAGGAGCTGCAGCAAGGGCTGCAACATGGGATTTACAGGTGGTAACATTCAGTCCTGCACCACTTAGCTTATATTTTGCAAGTCTCGTGTTTTACCAGGCAGGAAGTAAGTGCTTATTTAATATTTAAAAGTTTGGTACTGTTGTTCTTCCTTGGAACATTGTTCTTGCTTATTGCCAAGGAAGACCTCAAAATACTCTGCTGAGAGATCAAAATGCTGTTGTGTACAGCTGCTGTTAAGCCATCACTGAGTATATAAAAAGTTCAATTAGTGGTGACATTTCTCCGGGCGATGACTTTATAGTTGGGGTTGGTTTACTTAGATGTATAGGTTTGGTAATACTAAATTATGTAAAAATTATTATAAAAAAAAATGGACTTCATTTGCAAGAAGTGTTTCTAAAAAGAGTCTGAATCTTGATCTTCTATTTAATCTTGTAATAGTCATATAAGTTTCTCTATTTTAAAATTGTTAAACCATTTAAATGGAAGTTACTAGAACTAGCAACAAGACACACTTTTGGCACCTCTGTAGAGAAAGGGACCTCAGATAACTGATTAACTTGATGGTGTGATCTGCAGTAAGGTGTTATTGGCTTTTCTTTGGATGCCAGGAGTAGGACATTCATTTATTTGAAACTCCCAAGTAATGTGCCATGTATGAAGTCCTGCTTGATAAAATCTTCGCTTCACGCAACATCACCATGTGTTTGAACTACGTGCTTTCCGGTATCTCCCTGACCATCTAGTACTCTGAATAGTGAACCCCCATTTTATAAGCCTGTTTTGCTCAAATCACGTTGTTTTTAGGCCACAGGCAAGATGGATGAGAGCCAGTTTGTAGCTGTCACCAGCACCAATGCTGCCAAAATCTTTAATCTGTATCCAAGAAAAGGCCGGATTGCTGTAGGATCGGATGCTGATGTGGTTATTTGGGACCCTGATAAGGTGAAGACTATAACAGCTAAAAGCCATAAATCGGTAAGGAGGAAAGGAAAAACGGTAGGAAAAAAGAAATTTCACTGTTGCTTTTCAGCTGTTCTAATTCACATGAGCACCAAATGCACAGGATATAGAGGAGTGGGGTAACTACCTCCTTCTATTCTGAAACTGGTAAATGTTTCAGAAGATGGAAGTATTGAAATATTGCATTGGAAGCAGTGGGATCAGGAACGATTTCTTTTCTCTTTGCGTATACCATTGCACTATTTTTTGCATGCTTGTGGCAGAGCTGTAAATAGGTACGAATCAGCAGCTGTGCAGCTGAAGCTAATAAAACTGTGATGATAAATTTAAAGCTAGCTCACTTTTTTTTTGCTTACCTGAAAAGCACCTGATATGATAAATTGCATGATTAAATCAACAGTATTCTAAATTATGAGAGGTGATTAAATATTTTGATAATACAGATCTCCTCAGCTTCATGGCTGGGATTTTCTATTTAATTTTCTATTTACTGCATACTTTTCTGCCCTTGGTGCGGAGTTCCAGTGACTCAATCACTTCAATTTTGACTGTGACAGGTTTTGTCTTACGTGTTGTCTGTCTCAGAGCTGGTGTCTTATTGTTCAGTGCTTTGGTCTTTTATATTGTGGAATTCTTCTAAAAGTTTTACTGGAAATCCAGTAACGTGGTTTATATAAAAAAGGCAAAACCCTTTAGAAACCGTTAAAAAGTAAGTTTAGGCAATTCAGTTTCTTCTTCTCTGTCTTCAGATCTCTCTGTATTTTGAAGAAAGTAATCATCACCTGCCCTTTGACAATTATTCCCATTTAGATTCAGGTTTTCCTGGTCCTTTCTGGACTCCTTTAGACAGAAATATAAATACGTGTGCTGGCCCCTTTGGAGTTCCCTTACGCAGTCACAGCAGATGCTTGGTGGGACCATGTCCTCTGCTGTTTGGCAGCTGAGTCACAATTTTCCTTCCTTAAGGCTATTGTACTTCTAGAGGCTCTGGTTAAATACGGAAGGTCCTCTTGAACAAATGAGAGAAAGCCCAGATGGAAAGTGAGAAATGGAAAGGAAAAGTCTGATCCAAGAAAGTCTGATCAGAGAGATTCTTTAAAATAATTTCATATCGAGATGCGTTGCTTTTCCTTCAGGCAAAGCAATCTTTTACACCATCTAATGGCAGTTGTCTAGAACTATCCCTACCAATGCAGATTATGTTACTAACCCAAAGAGATCTTGTACCGAACCTGCAGTGAGTATGCTTGTTGATCTTCAGGCTGTCGAGTACAACATCTTTGAAGGAATGGAGTGCCATGGTGCCCCACTCGTGGTCATAAGCCAAGGGAAGATTGTGTTTGAAGATGGAAATCTGCATGTAAATAAGGGAATGGGTCGCTTCATCCCTCGCAAACCTTTCCCTGAATATCTTTACCAGCGCATCAAAATCAGGAATAAGGTAATGTCAGATATTATTTATTCTTCTTTCTAGCCATACCCTCTTGGAACCACAGTAGCACCTGGTTTTGATTATTATTGTGCTGAGTCCACATCAGATGGACTGTATGTGACGTGATCAAAAAACAGCCACAAAAGTTGTTCCTCCGCAAGCGTGAACTGGTGTAACTTAATTAACACCATGAGCTTCAGTGGCTAGAGCATATAATTGCCTTACATCCAGCTGTGCAGGCTTTTGAAGGGAGGTGGACTAGGAATAGAATTTACTTTTTGTTAAAATTCAGGGAAAAGATAAAGCTTCTTTGGGGAGAGGGTTAGCCGGCAGAAAACCAGAATTTTAAATTGTTACTGAGCTTTGCGTACTGAAGTGCCACGCTGCAGAGAAGAAAAGCGTGTAAGCCAGAGACACTCATTATATTTGGCATCTCTGTTGGTGCATTTGCTGAGCTGACTATTAGCAGCATTCACAGTGCAGAAAACTTTTATCTTGTGTTTAATAAAAAGCTGGGTAAATGACCAAGATTAAGACTGGGTCACTTCTGGTTTTGAATGACATCAGTGCTCCTCTGCTGAAAACCAGAAAACCAGTTGTCT
Organism: Falco cherrug; assembly: GCF_023634085.1. Taxonomy (NCBI): domain Eukaryota; kingdom Metazoa; phylum Chordata; class Aves; order Falconiformes; family Falconidae; genus Falco; species Falco cherrug. Next base: position 51,941,910 of record NC_073697.1, read on the forward strand.
TGGCACTAGCTCGGGGTTATTTGGAATTAGCCTCTTGTCACTGAGCAAGGAACTTGCTGTGTGAGGACAGGTAACAAGATAAATTGAAACTCGTGTTTTCTTTGACCAAGCATATGTCACAACCTGTGAGGATGGCAGCTGAAATTAAGTGGATGAGCAGGTTGATAGTTTTTTTCATTCAACATTTGTTACAGAAATTCTGTCAAGCTGTGGGATACTAAGGGTCTGTGCTTTTAACCAGAAAAGGCACTGTAAAAATCAAATGTGCTTGCCCAAGTTTTGCAAAATACCAATCAGTATTTCACTTTTTTTACATTATGTACTTAGATGGCACGGGCCCTCTCTTCATGCTGGCCTCTCAGGTGTTTAGCGCATGGGAGTGCTATATAGATACTGACAATGTGATTTAAATATTGAAAAAACTTTAAAAGCACATACCAGAGAGTGGTGTCTTATGCCAGGAGCTTGCACAAAAGTAACTGGGCTGAATAACCTGCATCTGGCAAACGTGCCTGGATTTGGGCATCTTGGGAATTTTGACATTTAGGAAAGCTGTGCAAAAGGATGAAGAAAGGGAGGGGTATTTTTGCTCTTGCGGCTCCCTCTGCTGCCTGCCGAGAGGAAGGGTGAGCAGATTTCGTGTCTGCATTTCTTTTTCCACTATCAAATTTTATCCGTTGGAAATATTTAGAGAACCCCAATGACAGTCATATCAGCCACCATATGAATATGTCAGTGCATGACAGAGGAATATAAAAAGCCTGTGTCAAACAAGGGGCTGCCAAGCTGTAACTGGCAAGGATAGCAGTATAAATTTATCCCTGATGCAGGGACAGCAGTATAAATTCCTGCCTTTGTGGGTCCCTGAACGATGGATTCATTTCTGTGATGGGCAGCAGCTCTGTTATGGGCATTAGTTTTGGCTCAGCCTGCAAGACGTGGCTCTTCAGAGCCTGATGTCCCCATCACGTGAAGCAAGGAAAACACATTGATTTCTGTAAAGGCTGGATCAGACCCCTGTGGATAGTGTCCTTCTATATGGTATTTTAATTCCACTGTTGGGGAAATGGCTCTGGAACAATAATCTTGTAAGGCAGAGATTTCTGATCTTTGTGATGAGCCTTGGATTCTGAAATTCAATAAATTCAGGTTCTTCCTGAAAATTGGAACTGTCGTTTAAAAATACTGTTTCCTAGATTCCTGTGATTTTAAGGCCAATGAAGCTGTTTTGATTGTCTTTTCTCATATTCATTGTAGGAACTGTACAGGGATAAAATCTAGAGACCTCAGACTGAAGTCAGAGCTCAAATGACAGATATCCCATTGACAAATAATGAAAGAAGGGTCCCATGCCACAGTCTAGCATATAATTGCTTTTCTAGTTGATGGCAAGAAGTGGAAACTTTCGAAGTTTTAATTTAAAAAATTGCCACCGCTTTTCAATGATCTCTGGTAAAAATAATGAGACTTCTGAAGGGGAGGAGCAGAGAAAATACAGGCAGGAGTGAAACTGCTGCAATCAGTATAGTGAGTATTGGTCTTGTAACAACCCGAGTGGGATTCAGCAGCTGAACCCACCCTGCTGAACAGCCTCTGGGTGGAGGGAGAAGAGGTGGTGGTGGCTGATCTTACTTAAAATAAACATCTTTGGTCAGACTTGTTCTTTTGAATCCCATTTCTCCCCATTGACTGTGAGGGAAGCCTAATCGGGATCTCTCTCTTACAAATGCAGGGAGGTAGTTTTATAATTTCCTTTGTATGTAAAGCAGATTGTAGCTTTGATGAGAGTGTAGATGTGTTTTTAATTCAGCTAATGCTGAATATAGCTCTGTGCTCAGTGGTCTCGGCATTTAGGCAGGAGTATCGTTAGGGAGCGTTATCAGAGCATTCAGTGTCTACATTTTTATTCTCCTCTTGATCTAGGTGGGAGGACTGCAAGGAGTCGCCAGAGGAATGTATGATGGCCCTGTGTATGAAATCCCAGCTACGCCAAAATATGCAACTCCTGCACCCTCAACTAAATCCTCCCCTGCCAAAAACCAGCCCCCACCAATCAGAAACCTCCATCAATCCAATTTTAGCTTATCAGGTAAGTCAGCCTGACTCAACAGAAATGTTATAAAGCCATGACTATGGATTATTTGTGATAAATTTCAATTATAAATACTTCTTTAATCGCCTATGAAAGGATTACATATACTCACATACATGCATATACTTACATATATATATATGTATGTGTACATATATGTTTTTATACATTCTTTCCCTAGTAATATTTTACGCATTGCCCAATATCCAGAATGTTTGCAGTCTAAAATTCTTCTCTGCCTGCAATCTTTTAATGTTACTTCCCTGGCCCATTACAGTTAGTGGAGGTCTCTGGCTGATGTGGCTGAGGCCCCTTGGTGGTATGTGCAGCTGACGGGACTTGGGTCTGGTACAACCCATGTGGCTCACACATCTCAGATTTATTTCTTGCTGCATCACCAGAGACTGCTAGACATGGAAACCTCAACTGTCCTGTGGCAGGCAAAGCATGTGCAGAAGCTGTTCATATGCAAATCAGAGTATTTCTTGTCCTCTTTGCTCTTGGTGCCCAAAAGATTTTCCATGGTACATAAGAAATAGACTGGAAAATCATCCTTGGGGGTTGTTGGAAATAATTCTTGTCATCTGAAGTAATTTAAAAGTGTGTCAAATCCTTACCCTTCAAAAGTCTACGGCCCAATTGGTAAATAAGTGGCTCCTTATGATGTTAGGAAAGTCACTGGATTTTCTCCCCTTTGGGAGCCAGTGGTGGAGCTTTCCTCCCTGACAGATTCTGTCTTTAGAAACTAAATGAAACTTCTGGAAGAAAGCCCAAGGAGAACAAATAGTTTAAAAACCCTTCTAGTGAGTCGCAGTATATTTTTGCCCGTACACCTGGGGCCATGGTGAGCATATACAGACAGGTAAAGCTATATAAAGCAAAAAAAAGTGCTTAGAAATTTGACCTCTAATAATAACAAGCGCACATAGGCATCTGAAGCTGTGGTTTCACAGTCTACTGCTGGATCTGGGTACTACCAAGGCATTTAGTGGTACAAATTTTATGCAAATTAGGCAAACACATTGCTGCGTTCGTATGAAATGAAGCAGAGCCAGAGACTGCGGTAGCATTTAAAATGATCCTGTGCTTTTACGGTAGTTTGCCATTAGGAAGCTTGAGTGTGATCAGACAATATTTGGCCTGGCAGCAAGCTTGCTGTCACATTGTTTAACCTTTCAACATTTTAAAATGCAGTTTGAAGTGGGTGTGAGTTTACATCAGCTCAGTGCTCCTTTCCTCATGGATTTATGATTGCTAACATCAGATTTACTGTACTGTTGACCCACGGACACAGTAGGAACAGGTATTCTAAATCAGTGGGGCAGGTCTGAAAAATCCACTTTGCACATACATACAGGTTTTGGGATTTTTTTGTAGTTATAACGGTAATAATTTCTGTCAGGGTCTGATCTCAGTAAGGGAATCTAGTCTGTAGGCTGTCGTCCCTGCCTGGGCTTTTCTTCAAGTCACTGGAAAACAATTCCCTATGCAGGGTGAGCATCAATCAGATCCCAAACATTGAATCCTACACTTTTTATTGAAGACAACTGCAGGTAGGCACAGAAATGTGTGTTGGAGATCTGCTTGGCACTTGAGTCAAGAGAAACCAGCTGATCGCTGTTTGAGGGGAGCATAGCTATAACTAGGCATGTAAAATCTCACTGCTCGTGGTTTATTCCTTCTGGTAGCTTTGTTAACTAATTTTCTGTTGTTGCAGGAGCTCAGATAGATGACAACAACCCCCGCCGTACTGGCCACCGCATCGTGGCACCTCCGGGTGGCCGCTCTAATATTACCAGTCTTGGCTGAAAAATGGTGATGGACAAGAAACACAAGGATGAAGGCTCATGGGAATACTGTCTGTTCCCTTCAGTATCTGTGTATCAAACCCACAGTTTTATTTGGTACTAATGGAAATAAAAACAGAAATGTCTTTTTTTTTTCTTTTTTTTTCTTTTTTTTTTTTTTTTTGTATAGGAAGAGGTGATAATAGTGTGGTGTGTTTGCTTGGAACTACTTGCCTCACAATTGTGCTTTCATGCCATAGTCACCTTAAAGCATGGTGCTTCCATTGCCCCTTTAGTGACTACAGGTTTTAGCTTCGTCTCGTAACTGAATGATGGTTCCTTTGCATCCTTTCGCTGTATTAGAGTAGTTAATGCATGTTACTGAGTTACTTATGCAAGTTGCATTCTGTGAGTGAGTCCCTTTAGAACACGTTGCCAACAATTGACTAGACACAATGCCAAGATTAATTTCCCTATTTGAGAAACACCACCAAAAACACTTATGAAGGAAGAAAATGGCCATCTTGAAAGTATGCAGTAGAGTAGTATAGGCAGCTTCTGTTTCATCTTTAATTTATTATAAACCCAAGAAGCACTTCTCTCAGACACAGAAAATTATCAGGACACGTAATGACAAATGGTCTCTGTAGCACCTGTCTGTTCCCACTCGGTACGTTCCAAGTCTGTGTCCTTCTTGTTTCCATTTTAGACAGAGACATAATTTATACATACCAGTGCCATTGCCACCCCTGCAGGGATTTCTCCACCTGGGCAGTAGTGCTCTCCTTCTGCATGAGATTTTTGGTACTTACAAATAATCCAAGTTGCTGTCGGATTTTTAAAGTTTTTTGTACAAAGTTTTTCCTTTGTAATCACATGCATTTTTACTTACTCTACCGTATCAAGATCTACTAGTCATGGTTCAATTTCTGAATTCAAAGCTTGTGAAATAAAGGAAATGAATTGATGGGTAAGCGTCTTCCTCTGCTTTCCAATGCTGTTGCTCAATGATTGAAAATTTAGAATGGAGAAACTCCAGAGACATTGTCTTTAGGTTGACGTGTGAAAGAAAGAACCTCCTTAGATCACAGGGGGTGTTAAATGTATAGATATCTGCATATGCTTACTATAGCATGCCATAATCTGCCTTTATTAAATAGAGCTGATGGTAACAACGTGACGTGCTACTGATGTGACAGTGGTTGACATTGCAGCTGCCTCAGTTTTGGCTAAATGAGACCTAAATTAGCTTTCTCTCAAGACCTTGAGGTCTGCATCTGATTGGCTTTAAATGGTAATTGATTGCCATCATCTTCATCTGTGGTAAACAGAGAGCCAGTCTGCAGTGCCCCAGTTTGGCCTAAGCTGTATTTGACTTCAATACTCGTTTTCTCTGCTGACTTAATTGGGATAGCGTGTAGGGATGGCACGAAGACAACATTGCTGCAGGTAAGGTGAGGAAAGCAGGCTTGAATTCTGTCTGTGAGAGTGAAGGAAATGCTTTCTCCTTGTCTTTCTGACTCACAAGCTATGTTAAAAACCCTTTTCCATTGTTTTTTCCTTGTCTGATTGCGTCGCAGATGTGGGAGGCGTGGGGTGCTGTGAAGTAGGTCAGCAAAATACCTCCCTGTGCCTTGTGCCACTTCGCCCTTGTCTGCCCTACAAAGCTGCACCAGGATAGGCCTTATAGCAGCGTGGTGGTGCTGCGGAATGGTTTTCTCTAGCTGTGATGCTTCACCCCTTAGCTCCTATCCATCCCTTCTGTGCAGGAATAAATTCTGTTGGCACAGGGCATGTGGTGCACGCCAGGTGCACGAGGCATACAAAAATAATAGTTTTGGAAAGCAGCCTACATGAAGCCCGTCATCTCATTCTGGAGTCAGTATGCTGTCAGCTCCAGCTTGCCCGGGAAAGGAACCGGTACCCTGGAAAACCCCATGTTGGTCAGCTTGGTCTGAAAACCAGGTCTGAAGAGCCAGCTTTTCTTTTTGCTTTGATTTGAACCAGTAAAGAATCACTGCAATTCAGCCTGCAGTGAACTGAACTGACTGCTCCCAAATTAAAGAGACAAATAAAGCTTTTCATGAACAATACCTTTTGCTAAGGATTCAAATCAGTGTTTCCTACTGCTTGGAGAGTGCCCTCATCCCTAGGCTTGTTCGCTTATTTGGTGGTTCAGGTATTTTATATGACATGAAGTAAAATAATTTGCTCACTCAGTGGGTCAGGATTTTTGTATGATGTAAAATAACACTAGCAGAGAAGCCTGAGGACAACCTGCCCTGGAATAACCCACAGCCTAGGAGGTAGGACAATCCTGAAATGCCAAGTATCCATCTCTGCTGTCCTGTTCCAACCCGTTATGAGCGCTGAGAGAGCCAGCATCAGTTCTGGCAATAGAAATAAAGCCGGTTTGTGAAACTGAGGCAAACTTGCCATAGTGTGAAAATTTTGGAACTGCTGGTTACAATTTCCTTAGCGATTTTTCTTGTGTGTGTTTGTGCAAGTAGCAGTGGTTGCTCACCAAGGAAAACGACTCCATCTGTGAGGCTGGTCAAACCTGAGGTGACAGAAATGACTGTTGTGTAACTAGCATTGACGGATTCCACTTTTCCTACAAGCTCAACAGGATCCTAAAGCAAAGAACCTTTTGTCTACAAGCGTGTCAAGACCCACTGCTGTTAACATGCATTTATACTTTCGTGGTGATGTGTCCATGAATAAATACACGTGTGGGTGTTTGTGAGGCACTTTGTGGTTCAGTGCTTCTGTGAACAAGACTGTGCATGTCAGGTCAATGTAACTGCTGTTCCTCCAAGGAGAACTATGCCAGTGTGCTCATGATGTTCATAAGCCCCCGCAGCCTGACTGCTGCTGCTGCGAGGGCTGCAGGAAGCCCAAGGACCCTGTGCTGTGCCTGGGTCTCCCCGCTCAGGACATGCAATACTACCTGGATGTCATTCAAGCAGCATTTTTCTGGAGCACAGGTACCTTACTGCATGGTCACCAGGTGAGGTGACGGATGCCTCACCTGGATCATCGTGATACGCTACCAGAGAGATTGCTCATGGGGGCTTTAAACAAAGCAAGGTATGTGGTGCTTCTCTTCCCACCTGGAGGTCTATTTCACAGCCATGCCCCTGTCCCTACATCACTAATGGGTCCTTAAAAAAATAAAAGAATAAAATGTGCATTAGCTGGTGATTCTGAGTACATCTGCAGAATCGGAAACTGTACTTGAGCTTGTTCCCTTGTAGGAGCACCAAGCTGTGAGATGGTGTAAACTGTGGATCAGGAGCTGCTGTTAGCTGCAAGAAGCAAGCAGTGCAAAGCTTTCATGCTTTTTGAATCATCAAGCTTCAAAAAATTTGCAGCAGGGCTATGTCCTTTTAATACCTGATAATGATGTAAAACTGGCTCTTCCCTATTGGCAACTGCAGACCTCTTAAAACTTGTCCCTATGACCAATGTAAGAACTAGCTTTGTCAATCAAGTGATGTGGATGAGAAGGCTGCATCCAGGGATTGTTTCCCAAGTGATAGTTTGGACCAGTTCATCTGCTACCAGAGCACTGTAGTTACGTGTTTGAATTTTAGTGTTTGTAGCAAAGCCTGTTAATTATGATGCTAAGACTGTAGCAAAGCTGACAGCTATGCCAGCCGTTACATGTTTCTCTTAGCAATATGCTGATCTTTGACCTTAAAAACTAAAAACACAGACTGGACCAGGCCGGATGACCACCTGCTCTAGGTTCCAGTAACCAACAACATAAGCTTAAGTGAGGCCAGAAGAAAAAAGCAAACATAAAATGCTAATGTTTCCCTCAGTTTCAGTGCCTTGTAATTTCTTGGGAAGCATCATCATCGTTGTACTCCGTAGCAGGCAGTTAAATTTTTTGCCATGAATTTGCCAACACCCTTTTAAACCCAAGTAAAATCTTGGCATTTATGGCTTCCTAGACCAAGGAGTTGCACAGCTTAATGCACAATGAGAAAGTGTCAAGCTCGTCTACTTGGCACCAGCTAATTCTTGCCATTTAGACCTAGCCCGTATTAAATCTCAGTGATCTAAACAAACTGATGTGAGGTTAGTTTTTTTATCGTGATTGTTGTGAAATTCACATAAGCTTTCTGCATGTATTTCAGTGGTGAGTGAGGGGTATTCAACTGAAAATAAATTGTGTATAGGAGAGGGAATAATATCTTACAACACAGCAAAAATGCAGAGTTTGGGATACTGTCGGGTATCATGTAACCAACCAAATATTTGCAGTGATAGGGATCGTCAGGTCTCAGCCCCCCTCCCCAACTGCCTATTCTGTAATTTTCTACCACTGTGAACTGTACGTGCAAGGCTACTTTTAAATACATAGTCATAAGATACTACTTTAAAAAGCTTAGCAGCTTCTTCCTCACAACTGGAAGCAAGCCGACTGCTAATGCTTCAGTGACTGCAATGCTGTTTCTGGAAGTCTTCAGCTAGCAGAGCCAGCCTCTTGCCCCCTCCCCGATGCTCTGCAGTGCAGCAGTGGCCGCAGCTGTGATGGTGCCCAGACCAGGAGCCCTTCCAGCGCAGAGGCAGCTCCCAGACAGCACAGGGCAGGCTGGGCAGCTGCACATGAATCCCTCCATAGTCTCTGCTGAACGCATGGAAGAAACACAACAGAACTGTTGTAGATGATGATCTCTGGGTGTGAGTATAGCTCCCAAAGACTGTTGTAGATGCCATGATGGAGAAAGTGAAGGTGCTAATCTGGTGCTTGCCCCAGTATTCGGTTCCTATGTGCATGGGCTGATCAAAAGATCTTCATGTGTGCCTTAGGAGTGCTTGCTTACATCAGGAAGCTGCCCATGCTGCAGTTTTAATAGGCACCAGCCTGAATGTCCCAAGTACAATTTCATTAAGTTGCATACCTCTTCATGTGGTCCAGGCCACCTCTCAGCAGACTTCGGCAGTATAAGGCTTTCCACATTCTGCTACAGCAGAGAGACTGTTGTGGGCTATTTTGATTCTTGCATGATATACAATGCACTGAACAACTCTTAACACTATGCTTACAGTTTGTTTGATATATGCCCTTGTCAAAAAGCTGTGAATGAGGTTGAGCACAATCATAAACTGCTGTAGTAACTTGCTGCCCTTGAAGTTTAAAAAAGGAGAAAAAAGGCATGCATTTTCTCCCTAAATTTCTGCAGCAAGTGTTTTAGATATGTACCTGTAAAGGATGATCAAAGCTCCCTGTCAGTCCCTCCGGAATAAACTAAAGAGAGGGTGCTTTAGAGATTTACACTATAAAGCGAGTCTTTGGAGCCGTGACTGGTGCCTAGGTATCCCATTTTCCCTCATCTGACATCTCTATGCTGGAGACTGCTCTCAGCTGGCAAAACTGTTCAGCAGTTTATCTCCTGGGGATTCTCTAGGCACAATCCCTGTCTTGCGAGCAACTTCTACCATCACTTAAAACACAGGTAAGATACAGAGGTATGGGAAAGAAGCACCAAACATTTCAGTAATAAATCAGCAGGAAGGAATATTAGAATCATGGAAAGATTTAGATTGGAAGGGGTCCAGCCCCTCCCAAAATAAAAGGGGCTAACTTCAAAGTTGGGTTAATCAGGATGTTGTCCAGTTGTAAGTCTCCAAGGACGGATGTTCTGCATTCTCTCTGAATTACCCGTTCCAGCGATTCACCTGTTTCATGGCAAAGAATTTTTTCTTCCTGATGGGCAACTGGTGTGTCTGTGCTGGAACTTGTGACTATTGCAATAAGCTGTGCTCATCCGGCTGGTGATAAAGTATTTTACAGCATCAGGAAAAAAATCTCGGTCTCTGTACTGTTCTGTGTTGGCTCAGAAATAAGCAGTCACATGCATTTAAACTGAACTGAGGGGCCAGAGGTAAAAAATCCCCACTCTGCAATGACTATGCCAGGAGCAGGATACAGATACTGCCACCATGGTTAAAGTTGAAAAATATACCAATGTAACAACATAACATAATGCCAGGGGAGGGTTACATTGGATATTAGAAAAAAATTCTTCACTGAAAGGGTTATCAAGCATTGGAATAGGCTGCTCAGGGAAGTGGTTGAATCACCATCCTTGGAGGTATTTAAAAGATGTGTAGATGTGGTGCTTAGGGACATTGTTTAGTGGTGGAGTTGGCAGTGCTGGGTTAATGATTCGACTTGATGATCTTAAAGGTCTTATCCAATCTAATCTATAACCTAACATAAAAGTTGAACAGTGCTTAACTGAAAGCCAACTGTTGTGAGCTTAGCTTGGCATTTGCTACACTTGTTTCTTGGTCTAATGAAACTGTCTTGTTCAGCATCTGCCCCGCTGGCAGGGAGTGATGGCAAGTGCCATGCTAAGCACAAAATCTGCACGTGTCTTTAAACAGGAGAGTGGACCCCTGGAGTTACTCAAGGAGACTGAGAAGTCAGTAACAGGGGCGAGAGTAGTGGGTGTTTTACCAGGAAGCTAACGTGCCTGTGAGAGAAGAAAGGAAACGGCCGTTTGTAGAAATTCCGCAGGGAAGTGCCCGCACCCTCCCCGGCTCCTCCTAGCTGCTCCCGGCCCACCACCCCCACGAGCAGGGGGGTGAAAAGCCGCCAGCTGCCCAGGAGAGGGCGCTGCTGCCCTGCCTTTGGGGCCGTCGGAGCCGCTCCGCACCAACGGCCGGAGAAAGCCCTGCCAGCCCCGCGCAGCCACGGGAGCCGCAGGGCAGCCCGGGGACCTGCTCCGGAGGTTAGCGACCCGGCTCGGCTAATTCATTAGAGACCCCACTCAGGTGATTATAGAGATCCTGCTTGGGTGGATACGCTGCATCCTAACTGCTGCGCTGTGTGGTTTAAAACATCACCAACCCCCGTATTAAAAGCTTTCTTCTTGCCATCTACACAGAGCGCGCTGCAGGATTAAGATGTTCAAACTGAGGTAAACAGGCTGCATCCGTTTAAAAAAAACCGAATAAGCAGCAACTAAAATGCCCAGATCAGGAAGGCAGAGAGACCATAGATCCCAAGTACTGAAATACCCGAATCAAATGCTTGAAGTTGTACAATTTATAATAAAAAAAAATTTTACAATGATTGAGGTGAAAATTAACCATTAACAATTGCGTGTAACACGCCTGGTAAAGTCATTTGTGTGTCAGCACTTTTATCTGAGGTTAACTGCAAAACTGACGTACTATTTTTCCATCAAGCACCAAAGGACAACCTTTTCATTAGCAAATGTATGTTAATTTTTAAAAGGCAGAAAATTTTAATTTCATGAAAGCTGTAAGATTGCTTAAGTGGGGCAATTTATTACACTATACAGGTGTTCTGTACAGCCAGTAAGAACTAGCTGCTTTGCATAACAAGAATTCTCACAGGAAACATAATGAGCATAACAAACTATGCTGGAAACAAAAAAGTGTCCTTAAGGAAGAGGACTAGAGTATAAAAAATGAAACAGTAAACTGGTTTTGTCTCATTCTTCCAAAAAATAATAATTTGACATCTGAGACAAATGCAAAGAAACAGATTTATAATTATCTTTGTACAAATTTTTAAAAAGCATACAACAGCCTTGGAAGCACTAAAACGTAACAAAAGAGAGACCAAAGGTCATCTTTTGATGTACCAATACCATCTGAAGTTGGTTTACATACTGTTTACATTCCTGTCTATCTTTGTTAGTCCAAAGCAGCAATCACAAAATATTAGGACTACTGCATCTACAGCTCAAAAGCAAATGGTACATCACTGTTGTAATGAAGCCTTACTGAGACGCACCGGGTACCTGCGCAACCAGCCTAGTGTGGATCTGTTCTACAAGCGCACTTTCCTCAGGTACAATCCTAATCTAAAACTAACTCCCCTCCACATTCCACAAATAATCTGGAAGGGTTTATATTAAAGACTTCCCTGCTCCCCCTTACCAAAACCAAGTGGGAATGTTTTATTGACTGCTAAAGGAAGTCGGGATTGATTCTTGGTCTGTAGCTGAAGATGATTTCTGTTGTTATTGATGTTCCCCGTTGTTCCTCAGTAAAGCAGCTCAGTAAGTATTTATACCTGCTGAGATTCCCCAGAAGCGGGCTTTGGTACCATGTTCAGACAGCTCATATAAATGCTTTTACTACCTGTTGGCTCTTTTTTTCAGCAACTTTGAGTTTTTCCTTAGTTCAGTTTCCCCTTTATGTGGACTCTGTAACCTGTCTCTGAAAGAAATAAAGAATAAAAAAACCCAAAAAACAAAAACCAAAAAATTGTAGACAGAGGGTTTAAAATGCTACACTTCTCTCTTAAACTAAATTAATTTTTGTAAGAGAAGAAAGGCGCTTGCTATAACTCCTGCACTCACTGGTTTCAGCTGCCTCTGTTGAGGCTGCCAAAACAAAGTTGCATAAAGATAAACGTTCCTTTGTTGGGTCCCTGTTCCCTATATACGTATCCCTTGCTGGCTGTGGGAAAGGAGTGTGTGAAAAGGGTTGATGCCATCAGGGAAAGGAGCCATCTCCTCAAGTCAGTCCCAGGCTGAGGTCACTCAGGGGATAAATACTTTTCCCCAAAGGCCTGTGGCTCCTGAGAACCAACTGTTTGCTTTGCCTGTCAACAGGATTTTCTCTGCTCAATATATCAAGCCCCAGCGACCAGCTGGCTGGTTTGATCTGCCCGTAGTAATCAGCTGGCATCTTTCAGGTTTGTAGCCATTTCTTCTCTAGTTAGCACCCCAGCATAAGCCAACTGAAACATCTATCAAGAAAATCATTGTTAGAGCTGCTACCCTCATCAGCCAAAGACTGGCGCTTGCCTTTGTTCCTGAAATAAAGGTGGAAGTTGAAAGCCTAAATACCACAGACCATATTTTGGTTGCTACATGTCAGCCTAGTTCCATTGGATTCACTTGTCTCTGCTGATTTATACAGTCTGTGACTCAGGTTTTAAAAAAAATAATTAAAGGAAATTTGGAAACAGTATTTCTCATTTCTCTACCTAAAAATCAAGTTATTTATTAAATACACAGCAGCACAGACAAGCAAACTCAGATGATTTTCCTACATTAAGGAAGAAGCTCAGCTAGTGTAGGCATCATAGTTTGGGTTCGATGGACACACCTGCTTATGAAGTAGATTTTGTACTCCTTTTTATAGCTTTTCACATACCAGTCTTTTAGCCTCTACTGTACCTGCATAAGCCAGAAGTCAGTCCAGGGAGCTCTTGAATATTCTCATGAGAATCATCTTTGTCTGCTGATTCTGGTGACTGAAAGGTCTTCCTTTCCGAGTTTGTTTTTTCCCCTGAATTGTCAAATATATGTGGATAAAAAAAAAAAAAAGAATCACAGTACAGATTGTTTGGTTTTGATCAACCTAAAGCAAAAACGTACACTCTGCTTCATACATGTTATTATTTCAAGGACATCATCCCACTTTACATTAGCCTAGCATATTGGGGTTTTTACCATTGGTTAGTTCTCACAGAGCAGACCTTGAACTTTCACACTTGCTGGACACTAGTTTCCATGAAATGCAACAGTTGAAAGCCCTATCATATATTTTCTTCGCAAGCAATTAAAAATGGCTTTTTACTACCAGCAAACAGAGTAAAAGCCCATTCATAATCTTATGTGATTTGAATCAGAACAATCTGATGTTAAAAAGTCACTGGTTTTAGGGCCCTGAGCTAAGCTTCCATGTGTGTCCCTGGGGTCACAGTGCCTACCAGGGCAAACAGCTCTGCATGCTTGAGAAACAACTGACGGGGGAGACAGACTTCATAAATGTCCAAGTGAATAATCTGCTTTTCCCTTTTGGACGCCCAATCTCAGCTTTCAGCACCTTTCAGACGTAATGCCAAATGTTTCATTCTGATAATGACAGAAGGATTGCATGGTTCACAGGATGAGAATTTGCACGCTCTACTCCAAATGGGGATCAGGAAACACAGCTGCTATTCTGACAATTTGTCCCTAAGTATCTCTTGAATAATGATTAGTCTAATTTGTTAAAACTGCAGTAAATTCATATAAATATTTCAAGTTTCCTGATTCAGTAATATTTTAACTTTTGAGCATGTGTGTGGGAAGGTGATTCTTCCATTCTACCATGAGAATGAAAGCTGGGTGATTCAGCTTTGCTGTCCTCCCAAAGACTTAGCAGTTGAGGTGAACAGAGTTATTTCTAGAAAACATGATAAAGACAAGAAAAATAATTTTTGTTTGAGCAAGGCAAAGCCTACCTCAGTGGACACAATGAGATCTATTGGCCAAAGGACTGCTCTGGAGTGAGGAATGGTGACACCCAGCTACTCTGGTGAGCTGGGTGACCTTGGAAAGTTGCCTTATGTTTCTACATCCCGATTATGGAAATGGCATCGACAAAAAAATCTCTCCTGAAACTCCACTGTATTATATTGCAAAATACATGCTGATATGTTGAATGATGCGGGTTTTTTTAAACAGTTCAGGACTGTACGAACCTGCTGGCTTGCTCCTTTTGGAAGGCTGCTTCTTCACAGCCACTGGAACTCGGGTCAGCACAGCCAACTCACTCACAAAGTCCTGCTCTGCTTCCTGCACGAAAGGATAAACCAGAAGTCAGTTAACACAACACAGCTTGATTCTGGGTTATGTTATTCTACATGTGGCATGACAAAAAAGATGTATGTCACTGCAGAAACACAGGAAACAATATGGCTAGCATCAGGGAAGCATTTCCTAGAAGACAGTGGTGAATCTTAGCACTGATTTCAACTAGGACATCAAAGAGATCCTTACAACCTGTCCGATGTTTTGCAACAGACTGCTTCAGATCCATGAGTCATTTTACCCTGATTTACCCTTAGCTGATTCTCCAACTCAGTTTCTAGGTGATGCAATCCCAGAAGCTTCTGTTTCAGAGACTTCAGACGAATTTGCTGCTGCAGTTCAAACTGAGCCAAAACCTTCTGCTGCTGCAGCACAATCCTGGTCAAAAGAAATTTAAAAGTACTAATGTTGTTCAGTTCAAAGGAGGAATACAATCCTGGCAAAGTATATTTACAAGGTTTTGTAGACAATTTTAACAATTCTGGCCTATCCAGCTTCTGCTGGGACAAAAAATTTTGCAGTAGATTTTTAGATGGATTTACTTATTACAATAACCTGCCTTGGCTCTCCATGGGATACAAACTCCTTTTGGAGGTAGGAATTGCAGCAGGACTTTGGGCTGTCCATGTCTGGACCTTGGGAGCTGTAGTTCAGCTCTAATGTTGAAGTCTGCTTTCAAAACCATTGTATGTTTCTAAAGTCAGCTGCACTGTCTGCTTGCCAAAGATACAAGCTGTTAGAAGATCAGGTGTGAGGATAAGGGATTAAGAAATAGGTATTTGATTCACAGGGCTCTTCAGTACTAGATTGAGACTGAGCCAGAAACATCGTAATTCAACACCTGGCAATTGGGAGCATTGACAACTATATTCTTCACTTGTTTTATTTTGTGGTTTAAAGATTAATATTAACACAGTAGAACCTGAATGGCTGCAGCTTTGCTGAATCTGTATTTCTTCTGTTCTCTTGCCTGGTCTACCTTGAAGAAATGCTATCAATCACCCATCACATTCCTCAGGGAAGGAGATCAGACAAACTGTTTCTGACATCTACACATAATTAAGTCACTCTTGTAATGGTCAATGCTTACAGAAGGTTAGCTTTCAAAATTCGCTTTTTGAACTCACACTCCTAACCCTGCACCAAGGGCAAAAGGAAATAAAACAACCTCTGTTGAGTTTAATAGGAGTTAAGACAAATCAATGGAAATTTTGTTATTAATTTACACAGGACTGGGATTTGACTGTAAAGGAAATCGAAACAACAATAGGAAAATGGAGTTGATTACTAATGGTTATGACACTAGCTTAGATACTGAACAGTTACATTTTTCAGTACCATATTTCTGCTTGCATGAAGGCCAATTTGATTGCATTTTCTTTTAAGACACTAGAATAGATTATGGGAGAAAAAACTGAGACAATGGGTAGAAGTGAATTTATATGGCAGAATAAATTATAAACTTGACAATGAATAACTAACAGATCTTTTATGAAGCCCTTTATTACATGGATCCACTTCTGTACTAGTTCAAACAAGGATGAAAAACAGAAAGCAGGCAATGATTTCTTTCAATTTGGAAGTGACAGAATGTCTAAAATAATTAACTTCTTTACAATATCAAAATTGCAGATGCTGTCTTGTTCTGGATAATAAACCAAGAGTAAAGAAATTAAATGATTACAAAAATGTATCATTTGCATGCCAAGTTGTACAGCTTTTTATGACAACTTACTCCTTTTGAAATTGCAGGGCTTTGTGTCTGGACTCTAAGTTTCATAAAATCAGTAATGAATTAAATATGATCTTTATTTAATTAACATTTGAGGGATTCCACTCCAAATTTAGTGCAAGTAATCTTGATTGTCCAAGGCATTCACTGGAATTTTCTTGCCATTTTGAGTATTATTTATGCTTCAAACATTTTCTCTTCATTATGGTATATGTTTACTCAACAGCAAACTAACAAACACTTTTGATGTTCAAAGCAGAAAGCATGAAACATTATGAATTAGACAGCATCGGTTCCCATCCTATATTTATGTCAAGTTTCTTTTAAGATTTGGCATATGTTTTGGCATTGTTTTTCATTCTCTCTTTTCAAACTATCTATGTATAGTTTTTCCAGCCTGTAATTAATGAGTATCAAAAAGTTTATTTAATAAGAAAGTAATTCTCTGAGATCAAAGGTTAGACGTAATTTGGCAACAGATATTTCTTCTCCATCAAAGACAAATCTAAAATGCAAACCCAAGACATTTATTCAGCTAGATATTTATAAAGATCTGCAAACACTCACGACATTTAAATACAGTCGGCAGTGCTGTTGCCTGCTCTTACCTTTGATGGACTGTGGATGATACGTTCAGCAGGCCTTTGGTCTGTTTTTCTTCCAATGCCAGTTCATTCTCTTGTTTCTTCTTAACTCTGTTCCTTTCCCCTCTTTCTGCTGAAATAATGTTTTTGTAAAATCTTCTGCTCAAAATTACAAACTCTGAGTTGTAGCAATCTTACAATTTATGTTTTGCATCAGCACACATTAATCCCTGTTCTAGGTAGTCTTTCCAAAGTTACTGCTCCTTAGGGATATCAAGTACTTCTTACACACTTGCTCTGCCACTATGATCTGTTGCACAGACAACAGTTTGTGCATCATTTAGCTGAGATGGTAATGTCACTGAAGTTCTGTTCTTACCTACTTCTCCCACTAGTCTAACTGATTAGCATGAAATTCAAAGCAGAAATTTTATGAAAAGACCTTGATATCTTAAGCAAGAACTGTAGTATCTCAACAAAAAACGCAATATAAAGAAAACCTCCGCTTGGAAGCCATGTAGTTCTGGGAATGCCTACCTTCACTGGATGTCCCCTCATTTGACAGCGAAGCATTCTGGGTACTCTTGTGTATGCTCATGCTCTGCAAGTAACTTGGTGCTTTGGGTGTATAACAGAATAGGGTACGTAACATTCATTTGGGGAGCATCAGACCACTTCTGAATGCTCAGAGAGGCTGACAGGCACCTCTCCTACCAATGGCACCATCAGGGAGCAGTTACTGAATGTATTCTAGGCTGGGCTGGGCTGGGCTGGGCTGTGATGTCTGGGCAAGGGGAGCTATTATCCACCTTTTTTTCCTGTGGCTGTGCCAGACACACCATAAATTCAGATTTACTAAGCCAAGGGATGCCCAAAGAAGCAAAATCCTCTAGCCTGACATTAAGCACAATCACTGGGACAGAGAAACCCAGAATTATGGTCCTTACTCCCATTTAGGTATCACTGAATGAAGTGCATAAGAAATTTCCTATGTGGCCATTCTAACCCCAGGGCTATCATGTAGTGGCTTTCTTGCCAACACTGTTTCTTCCATCTTGTGTTTTAGTGAGAGAGAAGTTATGAGAGTATGTGGTGTGGTGAGGAGGATCACACTCTCAGTGTAGTAATCATGCTTGGAGATCACCTAAGAGATCAGCCCCTTCTGAAATGGAAGAAACGTGAATGTTCTGCCTCCTGCTGAGCTTGGATGAAAAGTAGTTGGCTGGCTGGCAAGGCTTAGTGTGTCCTGGCTGTGCCCCAGAGCAGAGCTCCAGGCTGTTAAGAATCACAGAGAGAAATTTAAGTGCTTCTGGGGCCAATACAGCAGCTGAAATGAGAAAGGAGTGGGATTCTGCATCACAAATTTGGACTTAGTTTAAAGGATTTACATGTACTAAAGCATCAAAGTCCCTTAGATGGCAGTGCTCACGCCCAATGTAAAAAGCACCAACAAAGCTGAAGTAGTTATCTGTCGATACTGAAAATCTCAGCTGAGCTGAAGCATGCACATGTAGGTCTGCAGGATTTCTTCACTGTAGCAGTTTATTTAATCTGTGATTTTCAGCTGGGTTTCTCTTTGGCCACCAAATTTAAACACTCCTGTTTTTATTACCAACATAAATACTCTCATCCTCCCTCATGTGTGTAGGCTTACATTGCAGCAGGATTTTCTTTTTCTTCAGTTGAAAGGAAAGTGTGCTCTGCTTAGACATGTAATTGTCTTTCTTGTAGTACATGGAACACAAATACACTGAAACAGTAATATATCCACACAAACGATCAGAAAAAATAATCTAAATGAGTAACCACCAGAAGGCTGTCTGTGGTTCTAGTGAGTGGTATTCTAGGTCTCACAAACTAATGGGGAGACCAGTTGAATGCAATATGAGAACACCGATGAAACAGAACATTCAAGTGTGTAATGACATACATCTCAGCTCAGATCAGAGGAGTGCTCTGGAAGAGGCTTCAGTTTTAACACCTGCTTAAAGGAACTCAAATCAAAGGGATTTTAGACATTGTGGTTGGCTGAATCAGGTCTAAAGAGGTCTTTAGAGGGACTTTGTGAGAACTTACGTAACTGCCTTGCTAGCTGCCAATGTCTAAAATACAGATTGTCAAAAATCCCTGCAAAGATTTTGCCCTACCCTAGTACTTCAGCTTGCAATATTGAAGTCTTCAACGTTTGCAACAGGGCAGTGCAGAACAGGCTGGTTCTGTCTTATAACCAGTGAGCATATCTAGCTTCTACTGGGGCTCACAAATCCTTCCTACCAACTCATCTCTGGATCTCAGCCTTGAGTGGATATGCCTGTTCCTCTTCAAAAACTCTTCCGTGGTTAAAGAATCTCTTCTATTTAAAATTGCTAACTCTAGGGGGAAAAAAAATCTATTCCGTGTGCCTCAAATACTTAGCTATTGCCATTTTGTGAGCTTGCTAACTTCATTTAATGCCAACAGTCTTCATCCAGGGGATGTGAATGTGTTTACAAAAGAAATCAATAATCATAGCTTGCTTTTGTTCTCCTCTCCTGAAAGAACTAATCAATTAAAAATAATTCCAGGAGAAACTGCCTGTATTTATGTGAAATCCAGCCGTTCATAAACCTCTTCAGCAGTTTCACAACCTGTGAGAGGGTCATGGTTGACAGGTTAAGAAATAATGCAGTAGCTCACAGAGTGTTCCAGGATGGGCAGGCTTGGCTTTTTGGTGTCTCCTCTAACGCACTTCCTCAATTTCAGAGACAACAACATTTCACTGAGCCAAAAAAAAGCAAGGAATACAAAAATCTACCCCACAAAGCTGACAGCAGTCACCTCAGAGGAAGCGTACTGCCAATGACGTTTTAAGTTTTCTAACACAGGAGCAGGGATGGCAAACCCAGATCTCCTCCCTTCTAAGGGAAAGATTCAGCTTGCAGGTACCTGCCATATACCCTCTCTCTATGCCATGAATATCTGATTCATTGATTCGTTTTATTTGCATATATTAATATGAATTACTGAACAGTGTCCATGGTAGACGTTGGCTGTACAACCTAAAACTTGCATAGTTCTTTGCTTTCTGAATTCTTCTGTCTTGTGCTGCTGTTTTCAGCACCAGAAAATCAACTGCTGGTGGTTATGACTATGGTGGTATCTCTGATCTTAGCCTGGTAAACCAGAGTTCATGGTTAAACTATAAACTCCAACACTGGGTCATCATTCTGTGTGTGTCTGCCCCAAATTTACAGAGTAACAGGGTCCTGCATCTACGACCGTAATTCAAGTAATTAACAGTAAGAGTTCTAACACTTTTCCTTCAGAGATGGAAATGGACCTACACATTCATTTTGCTTTGCTGCTTACTTTAAAGAACAGATTTCTGTTATCTTAAAAAGCAATCTTCACAGTGATAAGAACATTAATTTATCTGTTAAAAAAAACCCAGAATTATCTTATAGTTGTCAATACCATACATACCTCGTAAGGATTTCAGTTGTTGAAGCTTTTTCCCTTCATAGCCTTCTGTGATTTTTCCTAACTGTTGATAGTAGTTTTGCACCAGTCTATTGATATTATCGCTGGTCCCATACACACTTTCTACAGCAGCTTCTACCAGTCTCTCCTGCATTACACAGCACAAGTCACAATTCATTTTCTAAGTCCAAAACTTAGTTTTGATCTGTCTAAAACTGTAGATCCAATCTAATTTTGTAAGTGCCCAGAAAACTGTGAATTTTGTGCTTTAAAAATGTGGCAGGCTGAGATGCTGGAAAACAGGTATTTCTGTTTATCCATGGAACATTTCAACATGAAGAATTACAGTAAAACCTTTCTGATGTGCCTCACCTCCATCTGGGAAGGGGCCATTCCCCTACCTGTTCAATCACTATAGTCCATTTTTCCTGTCAACCTGACTACCAGCGAAGTAAATCAATATATGTGCAGCTCTACTACAACTTTCCATTATACAGAAAATCCAAATAGTTTGGAACAATTTATTAACCTAAGAAGCAAGTTTTATTTTTATTTAATTATTTATCTATGAACTAATATTAAACTGTTAATATAAAAATACTACTAATTAACCATAAAACCTTCATCAATAGATAGCCACCTCAATTTCTGCCTCATTTTTGTTATTCTGCCACCAAGAACTCTCTCAATTTTTTTTATGTTCCAGGGTTTGGCTTAATAAAACCTCTTTTGGCTGCTGCAGCAAGTCACTAGAAAATACTATACTTCTACGTAACTGTTACTTTGTAAATACTTTGCAAGGTACCTTCAGTTTTAGCCCACATTGTAATGGTCTCTTGCTGACAATTCTAGGTGTAGGGTAATGCATAAATGAAATTGCTTTCCATTTCAGCAAAGCAACGCTCATTCTGTTTGGAAAACCGCTAGTGAACGTTTTCATACCTTAAAGTCCTGTCCATCATTTGAACTCTTTTTTCCAGCTTCCCTTCGCGCATGCTGCAGCAGTGTCTGCCCAATCACCTGCTCCATATGCTGCTGAAGAAACTGAAGAGCTTCTTGGATTTCTGTGACTAGCTGCTGGTGAAATTCTAAATGGATTTGCTGTGTTTCTTCCTCGAGCTTCTCCTCCTCTTCCAGAATGTGGGACTCCTGGTAATCAGACAAAAATATAGTACTGCCATTTAAAAAGGCTGAAAAACAACTTCACTTTAAAAGAAAGTCCTATACCCATTCAGAATGTTACTGCTTTAATACTCAGAATATTCTTTTTTATATATATAAAAATATTGGGAAAGGTCATGAACGTGTTTAATAGCACTTGGAAACCATTTGCACTCTTGGCATATACAGCATGCTGTGGTGATAAGTTCTACAGCTTATCCACACATTTTTTAATTTTTAACCTGCCATCTAATAGCTTTGCTCAGAGGTCTCTTCTTTTATTAGAAACAAGTGAAAAATTGTTCCCTACTCACATATTTTATGCCAGCTTTAAAACCTATGATAATCCAGAAGATACCTCTGTTTTAGGCTGAAGAGTTCTAGTCTCTTGAGGTCTTTGGACCATCCTTGCCATCATTTTCTATGCTTCTTTTTAAACGCACTCTCCCTCTACGCTCTCTTTAGCACACAATAGTATACACTCACCAGCACAACCTGTTCTGTCTGCGTCATGTGTATTAGTCTTCCATAGATTGCCATCTATTGAGTTGCTGATGTCCTTCTTACACTAATATTCTCATTTAAGGCTAAATAACATTAAATTACTCTGGGGGATTTGACAGTACCTATTTGATGCCCTCTTGGAAATAAGTAATGCAAGTAGAAAAAGAACCTGCTCTGTGCATATTCATCTGTCAAAAATAACGATCTCTCTATTAACGATGGGTTATTCTGACATGTCTTCTTTTATAGCTTATACATATGTTTTTGACTATTTTTTTTAGACAGCCAGAACTTCATTAAATCATTTCTCTTTTTCTTTTAAGAGACCTAATGTCATGTTATCATGTCCAAGCTAGGATTCTTTAGTGTTTCACATTTTATATGAAATCAAGACAGACATGACACTGTCTACCAATCTATAATTAGCCCAAGCTAAAAGTAAGTTTAGTTCAAACAACACGGCATGCTAAAACTCTGGCTGAGTATCTGTACATTAACTTTTTCCTTAACTCCTTATAATAGGTTCTAGTTTTGGAGGTTGTTAGTAACATTGTTTTGTCTCTGACTTTTCACAATTCCTCAGTTAGGCTCTACTCCTTTGGCAGCAAGGATCTTACATGTGTACTGTTAGGTACTTCCTTGTGAGATGGGTTTGAGCTGGTGCTGGAAAGAGGCTGTAATGGAGAGAGGCCAAAGAAACAGTAATACCTGGGGACGTTTCATTTTTGTTAGGGAATGCAGTGATTGCATCAATTAACATCCCTGTGGGAGCTAAGTGAGAGGGAGTAGTGGGAAGCACATAAGAGGAATGCAGTCGTATGCACTTGTATTATTTTATATTTTATTTCTTCTGAAAGTTAATGAGATTTTGAGATTTTCATACTTAAGAGGAACTACTTTAACAGAAGTATCAAACATGAAAATGGCAGCTGACAGAATTTCCTTATTCCTCTTCCAAGTGGAGAATTAGGGGGTTTATTATGCAAATCAGAATTAGAGGGATGCAAAATATCTCTCAGCTAATTACACAGTGACAGCATGGAGCACAGAGCTGCAAAGTCTCAGATAGGTTCAACCCATATGTGCAGCAGCAGTGGGTTGGGCAGAGACTATAACTGACACCCTCCAGGAGTGTCCTCTGAGGCTGAAATCTGAAATTCCGTGGTGTTCTAGGTAAATGTCCAATGCAGATAGGTAAATAACCAACACTTGATGGATTAACCCTAAAAATTACAGTCACAAACAGATCTGAAAGCAACTGTGGGAACATCAAGTCTAAAAATCCATTAAACCTTCTCCCATCTCCTTGACCTCCAGAAGCCAGATTATTTAGAAGGTGGTCAGGGAAATGGATACTGAGCATTTCATGGACAGAGGAAGAAGAATGAAAAATGATGGCAGTATAGAAGGACTTGCTAGGTCTGGTGGAGGGAAGAATTTCTTTGGATGCTCAAGTAAGAATTATTCAAGTGCGTATTACAATCCCTAGCAGAATTAGTAGGTGTTTATTTTACTCCAAAAGCAGTAACTTGTGTAGAAGTCCTCTATGTATGCTGGCATGCCTTCTTTCATTGGTATTTTCACATAAAATAAACAGCTAAATAAGATACGATAACACGTATCACAGCTATCCAGTAGATAAACGAGGTATTAGGGAATTTAAAATGTCTGCCCAAACTAAAACAGGAACTCTCGGGCACCTCCTATGCCAGCAGTGGGTACATTTTTGACAGAGAGTATTTTCCTTTCTATTTGGAACTTGAACATTTTTATTTTTTGTCATTTTC
The DNA here is from genome assembly GCF_023634085.1 of Falco cherrug. NCBI lineage: Eukaryota > Metazoa > Chordata > Aves > Falconiformes > Falconidae > Falco > Falco cherrug. The sequence continues at coordinate 51,965,596 of NC_073697.1, forward strand.
TACGGCAACTTCTAATGCCAGACATCACAGCATATGAGACCTCTGGAGAAAAACTACCTGGACACTGTACTTACCACTGCCTTTTGTAACTGCCACTGGTCCTCATCTTGGCAGGGGTAGGATCCCTTCTGCAGGGCATGTTGTTCTCTCAGTTCCTGAAGCAAGCTCTTCTTTCTGGACAGTCTCATGCAGGCCAGGGCTGCCATTCCAACTCTTCGGAGGGTTAACCTTCTGAGTACTGAACACAGCAGAAGCCGATGTTTTTGCAATATATAGTTAACAGACCTGTAAAAGGGACCATTAAAAATCAATCAGATAACCTGCTTGCTGATTTGGCACACTTGTGTTCATCAGTTGACGATGACAAGTTACTATTCATTCTGTATAATGTCTTCTCATACAAAGCATGCCTTGGAAAGCTGTTCAGGTGTGAAGAATGGGTACTGCTGCGATAAACTTATAGTTCTGTTGCACTGAAGTTAAAAATAGGAAGAAAACAGAAAATCTATAATTACATAACAAAAGGGTTGGTTTTTTTAATAGGAGACTTGAAATAAGATGAAAATAGAATGTAATCAGCACCACAGGGAAGTTATTTCAAGAAAATGCAGGACAGCATATCCTTGGATTAACAAGGAGGCACACTCCGAAGAGGCTAGTGTTAGCTGCCAGGGCAGACATGGCTGAAGCAAGTTTGTGGTGAATTTTAATCAGGAGAGCAAATTTAGAGGTTGATTCTGGACCAGGTGAGTGAAATCTGTGTGCACATTTTTGATGACATTGTGCCTGTGTATATACAAGGCATTGTAAGCTCTCTAGATACCTAATGTTGGGAAATATTGCAGTCGCAGAACATGAAAATGAAAGTTTGAAGTGAAAAGTAGATCCAACATACAGGAGTGCAATGGCAGTAATGCTAATATTCCATATAGACCAGTTTTCAAATGCTCTGATCTTTGGTCATGTGAAGACCATGGTAAATGAAGCCATTTGTTATTGTAAACAAAACAAGCCAGGTAACACAGAATTGTGGGTTTTTGAGAACCAACTCTATCAAAGAAATGTTAAGCTGTGAGATAAAACTAAAAGTTTCCTTGGTGAAAATCAACACAACGCAAGAGAGGAATCGTTATCATGCAAAGTGATGGTCAGTGGTACTGTAACAGCAGAAAGCAAGGGCAGAGCTCAGTGGTGCTGGACTGAACATTTCATCTTGAAGAATATCCAACTCCAATGTGACATAAAGAGTGCAAAGAGAGGCTGGTTCAAGATTAGAAATCACTCACAAACATAGGAGTATATACACAGAAAGAACACTACTTGACAAATCACAGAAGACTCTTTCTACTTACCAGAATTCATTATATCCTTGGGTTTTTTTAGATACTCAGACAAAAACTAGAGTAATTGCCTCTTTGTCTGAAGATGCTCATAATCCCTCAACACTGCTTTCCACAATGTAATGTAGACAAGTTTTTATCTGTGCATGCAGCAGTGCGTTTTTACCCCACTGCTTACTGACAAAACTATACTTACTCATCACTGAGGCACCCTAGTCTGCTTACGACACCTTGAATTATCTTCTCTTGTTTCTCAGACAGGTGCTTTTGCATCACAGCAGACAGAGCATATTCCTTTATCCATAGCTAAAAGCAGGGGGAAAAAATTACAATCATAAGATACACTGCTTTCAGTCATTCTAGTCACCCCATTAGTAAACAGTGGTTTATTAGATGTTAATTTTGCTAAAAAAAAAAAATCAACCCCCTCCTCCCAGAAACAAACTCATGCTGAATTAAAATTATTCTACTTAGGAGTATTTTTTTTCTCAGTGATCAAAGTCTTAAACAAAGCTCACTGAAAAGAAAGAGTGGCTTTGCACTGGTTTGGATCAACCCTGAGCTGTCTCCTACAGATTTTCCAGTTTCAGCAACAGAGGAACAAGATACAAAGAGCACAAATAAATTTTGTGCCATAAAAGGCACAAAATATTGCATTGACTCTTATAAGCAAGTTGCTTTTTGTTTGGTTTTTTTTTCACTAGTAGAAAATGTAATTGTTATTTTCACTGAAAAGAATAAAGATACCATCTTCCATCACACTTTTGTGTATAGTACAGTGTTGATGGTTACAAATGGAGGCTGCACGATCAGGTTTATGCAAGTTCACAGCTCCTTCAGGGTGATATTTAGATCAAATAATTTAATCTTTGAATGTTTTGATGGATTTGCCATTAGACTGTAAACTTTTTGGAGATACAGACTTCAAGATTTTGTTTAGCATATTGCCAGAACTTAGTAATAGTTTTGGAATAGTAAGTCATAAGATGAAATGGTTGTAAGGCCCAAACTCCATTACTGTGAGATTAAAAGTATATTTTAGGCTACACTGGCAGCTGGATAAATGCAGGTTGCCTGCAGACACATGCAGAGCCCTGAATTAAATACAATACTCAGGCTCTCTGACAGCTTCACTTCATGTTCTGGCTTCATTCAGAACATGAGGGACTAAATTTTCTATTATTGCAGACAGCAAGGTTTCACTAGATCAGTATGCCTAGCAAAGAATTAGATATGCAATTGCACAATTGTTAGTGTCAGGAATTAGGGGTGGTAATGGGCCTTCCTACAGGATTTCATAGTTTTTTCCTTGGGAAGCAGTGACTTGTGCAGGAGAGAGGCTTTATCTGTGAGCACAGAATGAACTCCCCCTGGAAGTGCAGAACACCAGAAACCACATAATCTTTGGCTTTAAAATAAAAATGTATTTCTTTTCTGGATAGCGCTTTCTCTTTTGCATACACAGCCACACATCTAATTGACCCCCCTCCATGCAGAAAACCTTACCAAAACACATGCTCCTGAGCAGTACACCTGAGAAAGACAGATGGGCAGTCAACAACAGGTGACAGATGGAAAGAGTACAGGTGAGCATGAGCAGCACAGCCTGAAAGTCTGTAGGGTGCTGGGGAGCCCACCAGGCTGCTCTTGGAAAGAGCCGCAAGACATAACTGTGTAGCCAGACCTCAACTGATTTGATCCTTAGAATCACAGAGCACAGCCAAGCACAGTGCCTTCTCTGACTGCATGCTGCTAGTGTCAAATTAAGGTCTATCAGGCCTCCAGGTATCATCATGACAGATGGCAAAAACTTGCTTGCAGTAATAACTGCACGAGTATTTCCCTTTAGCAGCTCTGTGGATATGGCTTTCTAGTGTTTCACACCTCTCTGCATAATGCCTCGTAGACTCATCGCATTGTGTATTTTAATGTCTCTTTCAGCAGTCAAAAGAAGGGCTAAAAATAACATTTTACCTTCTAGAAGGATTTCTCTTTTCAGTGAGAGACAGGCTGTGGCTCCGATGTGGCCTCCCATCAGATTTTGGAGACCTGGTTATTCACTGAGAAGTCGCTCTTGAAGGGCCTGTCTGTGCACTTGCTGTCAAACAGCATGAGGGTATAGACCACCAAGACAGAGAGGACAGGAGACATCTTCTGAATTACAATTGGAATGGTAAATGATATAATATTGCAGCCAAGAACCCAAAATTTAACACTTCTGCTGCTATCAGTATATCCTATGCAAAAAGGTACTCAGGATGATAACAAAGACAGAGATTGCAGTCTTTACTAACAGTTTACTTCTGTTTAGGGAGAAATAGCCTAGTTCTGTAATGATGAACAGTTTCTTCTAAAGGAAAAGAATGAGTCGCCTTTTCCATTTAGAGTGCATTTAAGGTAAACTGTATGCAGAATTTATATAAGGTCTCTTCACCTCCCTGAGACCAATGGAAAGATCAGAATACAGCAGTAAATCCCCTGGCACACAATTATTAAACTGAACAGCACAAGTATATCAGCCATATAAGTAGGAAGAGAACAAAGAGGAAAGGAGGGGAACTATTACACATTTAAGAATAAGGAAGACTGAGATCTGGACAAAATACTAAACCAGTGTTTTCTCTCAAAAGTCTCTTCCTAATGGGAAGATGATCAAGAAGTGAAGGATCAGAAAGATCAGCTGGGAATACACAGAATATTTTATGTTTTATTGGAAGAAACGCTTCAGCAGCTCACTGGGATGGGATGTGAGGGCTAGGTATTTTCCATCTCCGAAATACTAGAACTCATGGATACAGGCACAAATGCACCAGCAAAGATCCTCTGGGAATCTTAATTTGAGGCTGCTGGCGTATGGCTGAAAAAACGCAAAACAATTATTTCATCAAGACAGATGGAAAGGTCAGGCTTTGTGCTGTACCAATCTTCCAATGCTGGGACAAGTTGCCAGGTGTCTCTCTAAGCTTTCCTGATCTTGGAAATGGCCTTACTTTGCTCGGACACAGACTCAGTGGCTGGAACAGAGCTCAGGCTCTGATTCCTGCATTTAACCAGTAAAACCAGTGACAAAAGCATGGTAAATGTGGAGGAGAGTAAAGCTCCAACAAATGAATGTCTGGCTTCCTGAAGAGTCATTCCAACGGCTATGAAAAAAAGAGTATAAAGCAAAGAGAAAGAAGTAAAACGCACACAGTGTCAAAACTAGTAAACAGATGCCAATTCAGCTTTCTGGGTGTCAAGCAATGATGAGGGAATGGATGGAAATCTCACCCCTTTTTACTCTGTAAATTTCTTGTTTTGCTTCCTGGCAACAAGACCTGCAGCACTGTTAATGTTAGGTATTACTCTCCGGCAATAAAGATGAGGAATATGCCTTTCATAGGTAATGAAGTCCATAAAGTATTTTGAGTTAGATCTCAGATACAGCAGCAAATTAGACCCAAGTAAAATCACTCTTTTTCCTGCAACTCTCAGTTTGACATTTTTAGTCCAGATTATTCAGGAAATCGAAAGAAAGCAATTTCCCCCTAACAGCCTGTAGATGGGGTGCAATGCACACAGAATGCCAAGCAAGTACCTAGCCTGGTGCAGACGTCTGCTCCCTGTAACCGCCACCCAGGCAGGAGAGGAGAGCTCATCTACAGAAATCATGAGGTAGGGGCTATGTGGTAAAATGCTCAAAATTTATTTTCATTAGTCATTTATTCCCATTTGCCTCGCTCACATCCTCAAGTGTATAAGGCAAAGTTAAATATGAAACTGATTTTTTATTTTCAATTGTAAAAAATATTCTGTTTCCTCAAAGGACATCATGTTCCAGATATGTATAAATGCTAGGAAAGATAATCTACAAAAATAATATGCAGTTCAAGTAAATGAGAAATATTCCTTTTTGAGCCACCTTGAAAAGCTGACATAAATAGCCTGGTGAAAAACCCTTCTGGTGTTAGAATTCCCAAGTCTGTAAAGCAGGTGACTGCGTAACTCTTAGTATAGTACATTATCAAGAGGCAGATGGAAGACATATCTGCTGCTGGAAAATGCCTGATAAACTGAAAGGCCTGTCAATATGAATGCTGATTTATGGATCTCCTGTCATATTCAGCACTATAACATCTATGGGATCTCCTAAATGACATGATTACCTGTCACAAACGTCCAATCTCTCTTCTTAAGGTGGAAACCAATTTCTCCTTTTTGTAGGATGTGTCAGCTTACTGCTCAAATGTAAATGCTGCTGTGTTTATACTAAGAAAGGGCTGAGACATGCACTTTGCATTTGAAGGTAATATAATGGGTTGTGTGATGTTTTTCAGGCTTTATACAGGAAAATCTGCCAGCCTAGCTTTGGTGGACTAGCTGTCTCCCTGCATGGTCTCTTTGGAAATACAACAGACTTTTTTTTCCAGTTTAGTTTAAACCACTTCCAAAAAGCCACATGTATTAAGTTAAAAGAGCTACTTAACTCCTGCAAAGTATATCATCTTGAGGAATCACACATTTTCCTGCTAGAAGAAACCCTTGTCTCTTCTAGAAATTTATCCCACAGAATCACTTGTCCTTACAACAGGTCTGTCTTCCGCTCAGGAAATGTTTATATTGAATAAGGCTCAACTGCAGTGCTGGTGACCGAGACCAATGTGAGAGCTCTGTCATTGCTAACTGAATTCCTCTATAGCTCAGTAATTACTGTTAATAATGTCAGCAAACCCTTTATTCTGTTGGGGTTTTTTTTCCCCGCTAGGAAGTCATCTGCTTTGTATTATGAACGCTACGGTACACTGAAACTGATGGAAAATCAACATTCTAATTCAAATAACCTATGCCTGGGCATGACTGCAAGGCCTGAATTCACATACAATGAATCCATCATACAGTGCTGCCCAAAGAGCTACTATCCAGCAACGGAGTGCTGGAGATGACCTAGTCCTACTAATTCCTTGAGAAAAATTCCCAGGGTGTGGTTTCTCCAATCAATACTGTGCTCAATGACAGTAACAGGCAAATGCATGAACAGCATTTCTGGAACAGAACTTCAGACCTGAAATCTCCCCCTCTATGGAGAGTCTTGTAGCTGTTAAACTGCCTCCTCTGTGGCCCTGAACAATGGCTGAGGTTCAATGGGACAGTGGGAGGACCAGAGCAGAGGTGCCCTAACATGCACTCTGACTTCTGAGGCTAATGAGTTGCACACTAGAACCTCCTCCTTCTCTGACTGTGTTTTTTAATGACAGCAGATACCACCATGGTGCTTTGGGCTCCATACACTATGAGACATGCTTGTAGGTCACCTACTAGATCAGGCTGCTCAGGTCATTCACATACAAAGCCAGGCAATTTGTGAAACCTTGATGAATGTGAGCATGAACAGCAACCCAGAAGTTTAAACTTGCCAAGTCAGGTATTGAATCCAATCCTTGGTAAAAAGGTGCAAAATTAAAAAAAAAAAAAAAAAATGAGGTCAAGACATTGTTTCATTAATCACTGAAGGTATAGCTATGCCAAATGCAAACACTAAATGCCAGCCAGCAGTACTAGAAAACACAAATGCCTGCCTTTAACTTAAAGCACATGAGCGGATTCACAGGCATCAGTAGTCAGTCCCAAGCATATTTCAGTTCAGTTTGCTAGATATCCCTGTGACACAGAAACAGAAGAGGCAAGAAGAATTGTTTTTCAAAATAGTTGAGATAACAGGTGAGTTACAATAAAGTAAATACAAAATTATCAGGGAGGTGCATGTTGGTATAACTCCAGACTAAGGAAAATAGAGAAGAAAAAAAAGGAAATGGCTACTAATTGCCAAGAAATAGTTCTATTTTTGTATTCCCAAGGGTGTTCTAAAACCACCAATCAGAAAACTGCTCTACCAGATTTAGTAGGAAGCCCACAGTTTCCTGAATCACAGGGCTTTATGAAAGAACCCTAAATACGAGTGGGTGGAAAATTTAAACACCCTACAGCAGCAGTCAGTAATAATTAGGGCCTCAACCAGTGCCTTATTAACCATGTACTGGATTGTCCAGGCGCTTTGGAGAATGAGGGTAGGAAAAAGTATGATTTTGCCAGTGTTAAAGAACTCTGCCAACCTTTTTAAGAAGCTCCAATTACTCTATACATTGCAGCACACAATATAAGAACCGACACACCTTTGTATAGACAAGGTCTTTCTTTGCCTTAGCTGTATTAGTCTTCAAAGCGGTGCTAATAGAGACATATTCACTGCATGAATAAACTGAAGGTGTATTTGGTTCCAGCTTAATGCTGAAGATACCTGTCTCTGCATTTACTGTTGTTGCTTTCCTCCTCTAGTGTCAATGCCCTGTGTGCTGAGCACAAACAGATCAGGAAAGCTGGATGTGTTTCTTCACCTTCTCAGAGTGAAGAGTTAGCTTTATATAAAGTATCATATGTTTCCAATTATTATAGTATTAATATATAAAAATTATTAAGGAACATTTGCCGTTGTAAGGCCTCCTTTCCTGTAAAGCACACTCACACCCTCTCCAAACAGACCAGATGAAGGTTCTTTTGAACCGTTTCTGTAGATGCTCAAGAGCTGAGGACATCAGGCAGCAGCCTTGCCAAAAATTGTTTATATGCTGACAAAGCTGTCAAACACTGTGGACAGATGTCTAGTGATTACTCTCTGACTCCTCTATGCAAGTCTACATGCACAGCATCTATATTCACTCCATACTGCATGTCAAACTGTCCATCCCAAGTCCAGACCTGTATCTAGATCTGGGCTGTGTATTTATATACAAAATATTCCCTACAGAGAAGTATCTTGATAACTTTTTTCCATATCTCTGTTTTTAGACCCTAGGGCCCCAGAATGTAATACGGGTCTCACTTTTTTTTCTTGCAATAGCTGCTCCTGGAAAAGCTTCCAGCGTCTCTGGTGGTGGGTCTCCCATTTCTCCAGAGGGACCAAATTCTCCTGCCATTCCTCTTTCAGAAGCTCACATTCTCTTACAGAGAGGCCGGTCACAACAGGCAGGATCTGAAGAAACAGCTCCGTCACCAACTCTGCTAAAGCATGGGAAGCTTTATAGTACAGTTCCTAATGGAGGGACAAAGAGGGACAGAGAGAGACAGGTGACAAAGTGAACCCTGTGCCAGTCCTTTGGAGCTGTTTCACTGCAGGTCTCCATGATGCCAGTGAGAGAACCATGTCCCACTGAAAACACTGGGCCAGTGACTGACCCCCAGAGCTAAAATCCAGTGCCACTAATGCTTGAGTTAAAAAGACCAGGTTTTGTAGATGGAACAGTTTAAATGTTTTGGTTCAAGGCACACAAGGTCATTTAAAATGCAACAGAGACATGAGCACATGAGACCTGGAATTCTACCTGCTGCCCACATGCAACTGCAGTACAAATAATATCTTGTTTTAGTGGCTATGGTGATGTGTTAATAAAAATACTTATTTTGCAAAGTACTGTGGAAATCCGATGTAGCACAACACCTCATAGGCACACCTTCAAAGGTGCTGATATGAAATGAATGAAGGCAAGAAAGACAGAAGGGTTAAAAGGGACAGTACAGCTTTTAGTTAGGCAAAACTGACATTAGTCATGTTAAATAGTTGGTGCTCTAAGATATGACACTCTTCAATGCCTGAAGGACAGAATTATTCAAATTCCTTCTGATGCAGAACAGGTTTAAGCCTAGGAAAACAAACATCTTCTGGTGGTTTTATTTCAACTAGTCCCATATGAGCGGTTTTCAATTGCTGAAGCTGTTTCACCCACAAGAAGAGTTTGGGTGATTTAGTCAGATGGCATCCAAGCTAAAAAGTCACAGAATCATAGAACTGTTCAGGTTGGAAAAGACCTTTAAGATCATCAAGTCCAACTGTTAGAAGTCCAACTGAACTAATTATTTTTTCTGTCCTTCCCCTTCTCTTACCCATGGACGATGGAAGTGTATTCACAAGTGTTTATGTTCTACTTATTTACTAATGCTTTCAAAGATACATTTCATAAAGGTAACTGCAAATAATTATCCAAAAAATAGTCAGATGTGCTTTGCCAGATCAATTTGTAGCAACATACTTGGTAAGTTGACTTTAAATATGTGTCTAGATCTTCTGCAATTACAGCCTTTGAACACTTCAAAGCCCAAGTATAGGCCAGAGATCAAAGTCTGGCCCTACTTATTCTATTTATTTCTTCTGTAGTTTCATTTTTGCTATCCTTCAACTTAAAGGACTGGGGCTGCATAAAGTTTCAGGCCACAATACATTACTTAAAATATAAAGCACTCCTCTCTGAAGATGCAATGTAAGTGAAAGAAACTAGAATTTAGCAATACTGACCTCTGAAATGTTATGTTTCTATTGTTCAGAACATATAATTTCACTGTCAGGTAACAGTGATGATACCAGCTGTATCGGCAAACTTGCTACAATTTGAGATAATCCCTGAGGAGGAGTGTGGGTAGGTAGCTTTCCCCAGTAGAAGAGAGAAAACAAAAACACATTGGAAAGGTCACACAGACAGTTCAGTACTCGAGCAGTCTGAAGAGCTATTTTTGGTGTGAGTTCCACATGATCTTACTAGTCCAAAAAGCTTTACTGCCTGCCTGGTTTTGCTTTCATTGTAAATAAAGTGTTAGGCCTTAATATAAGCACTATAATATAAAAATAATAAAAACACTTAATATTTACTTCTTTAAATACAGCTAATATTTTTAAAACTCTTTTCAGCACTCCTGTTGCAAGAACAAGTCAATTCTTCTAGTTGTTGCCTTCTTTTAAATACAGGTTTAATTAAAACCTCGTAAGTGACTAAAATCTGTAATGTCTCAATAAAAACACAGAGATATTTATCTAGATGTCAAAAACATTTGTCTGCAGCTCATATACATGAAAAGTTCTAGCAGACTTGTCTTTTTGGGAGAGATACACTGGCATAATGTACTATTGTGTAAGAGCCCATTCCAACTGCTAGATGTGGTATTATAAAAAAGAAAATACAACCAAACCGGCCCTTCCCCCCTGCCCCCACCCCCCACCCCCTCAATGGAAAAGGATGTTAAATTGCAAAGTCAGGAGCTCAGAAACAAAGAATGAACAGAACTTAGGTTGCATGTGAAATCTAATTCTGTTCCCCTGTAATAAACTGGGGGCTCACACAATATTTCCACATGACCTTTCTCTGTTCCATGTTTAGGTTTATCAATACCCATTGAATGGATAGAATTCCTAAAAATTTTTATTTTGTACTTCTCATTGATTGTAAAATATCCAAATTGTGCACTGAACACTAAATTATTATTTTCCTCCTAGGATCTCTCTAGGATGCTAATCACCATATTAATTAGCTGTTTCACAAACAATACATAGCTTATCTTAACAGCTCCCTGCAGTAACCTCTTCTTACGGATAAAGCTGAGGCACACTATCAAAAGCGTTCACTACACCTTCAAGATGACCTGTCTTGATTTTTTCCACTCTCTTACCTGTTTATAAAGCATGCAGGATTTTCAGAGTCCAGCTCCCACTGGCTTTGTTTCATTTCAGAAGTGTTCTGAATTCTTGTAAATTGGGCTACAAGTTTCTGAAACTGGGTACTGGGTGTAAGTATAAGAATTAAGTCAAAGACAACAATCAGAGACCTCATTTCTGGTAATAATTCTCCCATTTCTAACGATTGCTCGCAACACAATCTGGACATGACAGTATCATTAGGGGAACGTTTGCTACACAGGTGCATCCTATGTCCCCTACTCCTTAATTCTTACAGTTACCAGTTCCTGTTACAACAAGAGGTAGGATTCACACGGTCTGAATCATCTGTGTAGTTGGCCTGGCTTAGCTTGCCAACACTAATGAAAAATGGTGTGTTTGAATTCTCTCTTCTGCTGCTATTTATTTTAAAACTCAGTCCTTCTGGGATTTAACATAGGCTCAGAGATCCTATGTTTCTAATCTCTGTGTCCCATACAACATTTAAAGAACACTCACTCCATCTCTGTAAACCACCTTCTCTGAGCTTTACTAGCCTTTCAGGACAAGTTAACTTTCCTGCCTATACTGGGTGTTCAGGTATGTAAGAAATTTTCTTGGTTCTGAAATAGTTCAGAAGCAGTTTAGAGGTGCCTGTGGCATCTCTACTGCAACCTGAAAAGATCTCAGGCAGGGTGTTAAGTAACTATTCTTAAATAAACAGTTTCACCTATGGCAGCAAAATCACTTTGCAACATATTTTGCTGCAGAACTGTCAGCATTTCCCTGGCATATTGACAGCTCTGTATTATTATTTACTAGGAAATCTTTTGCCCAGAACATAAAGAAGCTATTTTGTTACGTGCCTTCATGCCATTCTGTTTGAAAACCAAGCGAAGAGAGTTCTGCTTGCACTGCCTGCAGCTTCAAATTACACTGTATACTTACCCTTGGCGCTACCACAGTGGGTATGTAGTTACTGAGGAAAAACCTGACTAGGTCCTGCTCCCACAAAATTACTTACCTGCATCACCTCATTAATGTGATTGGCCAGGTTGTCATTAGATAAAAATGCTTAACTATTTGTTTGCAAAATAATTCATGACCCTCTGCTGAAAACTGGTGTATGAAAGGACAAGAAAGTGAGATCAGAATTCCAGAAGCAGTTTTTCAAATCACAGCCCCTTTAAAAATGAAAATGCTGGGTGAATACATGGAGGGGAAGCAGGACTAAGCAGAACGTTCTTTACATCACAGGAACGTTGCAAAATGGCACACAAAGCAACAGGGAACCTGGTCAGGTGCTCTATGTCCCCAGGATGATGATTTTTAACAGCACTGCAAACTTTTTGTTTAAGTTCTGTTAAAAATTCTACTCTGTTTAAGTTCTGTTAAAAATTCTACTCTGTTTAAGTTCTGTTAAAAATTCTACTCTGACATAAATCCTGCACTTACTGGTCTCATCTGTGGTCCAAGATCACAAAATAAACCACTGTCAGTCATAACTATCAAAACACTAACTTCTCCTGTGTGTAAGGAACTGCTGGCCACACAGCCTTCTTTAATCTGAACACGCAATCGTATGGACATTAGACCACAGGCTGTCCTTCCAATCCAGACCCTAACACAACAGCATGCTCTACCCAGAGGACATACCACAGGTACAATATGATGGCCACACTGTTTAATGCAGAACTTCAAAAAAAAGTAGTGGAACGGTGTTTTCAAATTTGGTAGGGTAAATGGTTAAGTCTACTTTTAGGAAAGACTGCAGATATGATTGAATACTACAGCTAACAAAATAGTTCAAAACTATTCATACTCCAAGGAATGTACTTGATCTGAAACAGTAATAAATTCTGTCTGTGAACAGGGACGGCACACTACATATTATAAAACTTATTTTGCACAGGAAAAAAAAGAAAAACACTAAGAAATCCTACCACTTCCAGGATCTTCTTTTTGGACTAGAACCCCCACAAAATAGTTTTTACAAGCTTCCTGATATGCCATCTCTTGGTTTTTAGAACTTTCACTTAATGAAATTTATTCAAATTGATTCCATTAATAGAATAGCTGATTGCAGTGTTGAATGAACCTGTTTGTACTACCTGGCAGTCAATCTCAAAGCTTTTCAAAAATTCTCCAGAGATATTCATCAAGCATAAAGAAATAACATGGGGTATATGCAGAAATAAAATGGGCTCAGATTAAAATGCGAAGTGCATCTGAACTTCAAAGAAAGCAATAAAAATATAATAATTTTGTCAAAAACCAAGGAAAGTACACAGTTTATCAGATTTCACTACAAAACCAATGAACAATGTTAATGCTTTCCCTCAAATACAAATAATTAAAAGGTTCCTACATCAGACGAGAATAAAGTGAATAGTCAAAATGTGAAGCAGAAGATGTATTTAGAGAGGCTGCCTGTACTGTATTTTACATGCTAGCTACTGACTAGTATATATTATCTCTGAGAGGCATCTGCACAGCTGTTTATTAACTTGTGATACAACAGCATTTAATTAAAATAATTTAAATTTCTGGTCAAAGCTGTAGAATATTCTTGCATGTATCTCCAGAAGCTCAATGGCTAGGATGCTTATTTAAGAGGCAAGAGATTCATCTCCCAGTCCATATTGTATCTTATTAAGGACATAGATTCAATACTCAGATCATACATCCCATAAATACTTCAGACGTTCCTGGACACCACTGGCTACTAGAAAATACTTCACATTATAAAGTCACACTAAATGGAGAAAAGCTGATTGCATGTACTTTTTCCCCTCTTCCACATGAAGAATTCTGGAAATGCTAACTGGAAAATGAAAGCAGCACCCTGCTTTTCAGCATCCTAAGACCAATAAAACACAATGACATTGAAGTCATCCTCAGCACAAGCTAATTAAAAAAAAAGTTTTTTATTTCCATGCATTTAAAATGGAGGTTCATTGAAATTCTAGTCTTGCCCCCTCACTGGTCCTTGATTTATTCAGGAGGCAGTTTCAATCTTCTCTTTCCGTACAACCTTTTTAGAAATGTGCCTCTGTAGATAAGGTTATGCCCTTTACTAGATCTAACTATTAATAAATGGTGGATCCATAAAGAGGTAAAATACATTTTCTCATGCAATAAGGCAAGAAACAAACTTCAGAATGAAGGCTATCCAACCTCACGGATCTTGTATCAGCTTTGACTGAAATGACCAGATCAAATTTAATCAGTGCCCAAACGCAGAACTAAACTGAGCTCACACAGTAAGAGTTCACAAATTTAATCTATTAGATCATGCTGTCTTTCAGCCTTTTCTGGGGTAAGTCACAAGGCATAATTTCCAAAAGTGAGCATGTGAGGTGGAGGTCTCTTGATATGGATTTCCATCTGAGACAAGACAAGCTGTGGGTGATTCCCCTTGAAAAGAAGCAATTTTGGTACCCCAAACTGCAGTCCACTCTATGAAAAGCATCCTTAACCATATCTCATGTTAATGAAATTACATAAGGAAAGAAATAACAGAGTAAGTCTCTGAGAAACTGTACTTTTCATTTTAACAAAAAAAAAAATCCCCTTTTATTAACAAAGGAAAAAAATCAAATACTTTGCTTCAACCTCACCTTCATGTTTACCCATTCATAAAATGTTTATTGCCTTGCCTGTTGATAATACTCATTACTTAATAGCTTTTAGTCTAAATTCCTGTGCATTTCTATGTTCTGTTAAGTCAAATGAAATAACATTCTGGTGAACTGCTATCAGTAAATGGGAATTATAAATGACAGTAAATTGTGTGTTTTCATGGCTCTGATGTTAAGGAAGAGGAAAACTAATTATTTTACCACAGACTATGTAATTCCTAGCTGTAAATTTATTTCCTTTGTGCAACCTGCATGTCTATCTGTTTTCTTACTAATGAACTATTCAACCATCAACCTCTTTTAACTTCTCCTTTCCCTACTGAAATAAGTAGGTAGTTCCGTTCCCCCACCCCACCCCCAAACAAACAAACAAAAGAGAAAGAAAAGATTAAAGGATGGTGAACACTTGATATGCTAAACTTGACCGACTTGCAAGGAGCTCGCCTTTTCTTTTGAAGAGATCATGAGAAAAGAGAATCAGAATAGGACATACAGGGGGTGCTTTTGCTACCATGTAAATGAAAATTACAGTAAAAACTATGCAACTGAAAACCTACCCAAGCCAATACAAAACTTACTGCAGCACAGTATCCCTTGTGTAGAGGATAATTCTGCAGACTGTGTTTATGAAAGCATTAGTCTGAGCCATTCACTTACCTCTGACACAATTCCTCCTTCAGTTATAATATACTGTGATAATCAAAACCGCTTGCCCCTAATTCTTCAACTTGCACTTCAAAAGTAAGTTATGAAGATAGTGTCTAGACATAGACTATTCACCTACAGCATACTATTTTAATCCACTGGTATGGCTGAAAAGTCCCACGTTATCCTCCAAATATAACTCATTCATTCACTTCAAGCATCAACAGATTCCATTGACCTTGGTTAAATAATTTTGATTGATCTATTCATGTGTGCACAAAACAAACCTACTCAATTATTCTATGCAAACACAGTCAGCTTCCAGATCATTGCATTTTTACATATTTATTCACCAATTTGGATAATTCTTTGATGTATTGTAGCACTGCAGGCTACAGCAGTGCTAGAGGGTTATATAAACCTATCTTGATGAACCCACAAACTGTTTAAAAGGGGAAAAACTGACAAAATAGAAAAGTCATAGAAATTTGAGAAGGGCTTAGAAGAACCTTGTGAGAACAAAGTAAGGATCTTGTCCCACAGGTAAGTGACATCTTTTCTTCTGTCCCCAGGATATTTATTAGTTCCCTATTCGACCACATGTTGACCTTTCCCCTATATTTTACTATCACCTCTTGCATTGAGGTTATCTTTCTACTTATTCATGAAACTAAGTCTGTCAGGCTTTTTCCCTGCTTGCTTATACAAGGACAAACCGAGGTAACTGTTGAAGTAAGTCGTCATTCTAGAGCACAACTGCTGGACGAACAGAGGGCCTAAACTTAGTATCACATACAAGCCTTGCCAGGTTGTTTTCCCTTGAAAAAAAAAAAAGGTAACAGACTAAGGACCACAAGCTTTGGGCAACAGCAGGGCACTTGGTCAAGTGAACTTATCAGAATGCAACCCTTGGGAACTTTGTACTGGTTGTCTTCCCTGAGGATTTATTCTAGTTCGTCATCGACAGTGCAAGTTTTGATAGAGTACTTAAATGGGGGTGAAAGGTTTAGAAAGTTGATACAGGATGCATGCACCTGCATGCTCTGACAGTTGCTTTGAAAGCTGCTGGAAACTGTTCTTAGCTGAAGAATGCTGAGAATGCCTGAGAATGGGACCTAACCAGCTAACTGGGTATTATCCATCTGTCTAACACTGGTGCTATCACACTCCAGACGTTACTGGATATTACTGCATATAGTCATTTGTCTGAATCAACATGGCTGTTCTTTACTAGGATATGGGTGTTTATCTGATGAATTGCATTACTGATGATGCCCCAAGGACCATGAAAGCAAATTAAGAAAACAGAGGGCCTGGATGTGTTAAAAAAGACCCCACCAGGGTTTGGGGTCTGCTGCCATTAATCTGACAAGTGTGGTGTGATTCATTCCAGTTTTGGGGGTTTCCAGCTGAAGTCAAGATGGCAATGGGTGCATAAGCAGGAACTTGTCTGGAACGCTAAATCCTGTGGGTACTGGACAACATTAGATTGTTCAGCCCAGAAGAAACAGACAATATTTGTAATCCTCGGCCAGTAGAAAGTATGAGCTACTTGGAAGAGGGAGCATACAGGATGCTACTGCTAAATCTAATCTTGGTTATGGAGAAATTGTGATTCAGATAAGTTTGCCTCCTCTTGGATTTAGGTAATTAGCTCCTAGTAAGACATCTCAGTTTCACTTCCCTTAAATGCAACAGCTATTTAACTTCCGTGCGTGGGAAAGCATAACTACTTTGTGCAGTTCTGCAAGGCTTATTTTCATGTGCAATAAAATATAAAGTGGGCTGAACTCTTAAATATTTAATTACTTCTAGTATTTTCCACTCGGACTATGTTTACAAATGTATAAATGCATCTTTTTAAAATGTCTTGCAGTCTATCTTTGGATGTCTGGTGGTCCACAGGCTAAGGAATATTCATCTAAGTATCTGTGGAGCATGCCAGGGTGACTTCAGAGAGTTTCACTCAGTTTCTTCAGTAATATTGCTACGATTCTTTTGCTACTGTAATGATAAAAAAGCAACAGAACAGAACTCTCTACTGGTGAATTTCTTTTCTTGCCTTCTAACTTACTTAGTAACACATGCTTGCAGCTATGGAAGTATGGAGATTAAGTGAACAATACAATGTTTAACCAAAACTTTAATTTAACCTTTTCCTTGGTCACGGTAGAACAAAAATTGCAGAGTCCAAACCTTCCAAATGAGCACAAGGTAAATGACTATCAGTTAAGCTTCAGGGAGTACAGACCTTCTGGAACGACAACATGGAGCACTGCTCTGTTTGTTGATGTGCCCAAACTAGCTGGTTCAAATGCAACTGGGACATAGGTTACAGTGCGGTGCTGACTACTGCCATGTGAGGGTTGCTGGTACTCAGCTGGTCAGTCTAATGTTTGCTTGCTTAGGTCTACCTGAGCTGCAGTCACATCACTGCACTGGGGAGTATCTCAAATCCCTGGCGCCCACCCACCGTTATCTTGCCTTCCCACTGGTAGCAGTAGATCCTCCTAGCAGAGACCCAGAGAAACTAATTGAAGGGGCAAAGCTTCTGCTTGTCCAAGGTGCACTTCTACTGTGAAAGTGTGGTGGAACAGAGAGAGAAGCAAAGTTGTTGTGGTTGTGAGATGCAACTCCTTCCCCTTAATGGTAAATCTACTTTTGCTTTTATGCGCCAAGTAACAGACAACATGTGTAACTACTGCACTTCCCTCACTGCAGAAATCAGAACAGCTCCATCTACCTACAGCGGAGCTACACTCATTTGTATTTTCTATTCTTTCTAGCTTATGCTGCTTATGAGGTATATTCAGAAACAGTCTGTTCTCCTAAAACTCTGACAATCTGTAGTATGTGTATTTAGGGTTAAGGGGAGAAAGCGCAGCTGTTCATTATGTTAAATATCACAATAAAAATGTTTTATTAAAGAAAAAAGAAGTGGAAATTAAGATTTGTGGACCCTCATTCAACAGATGCCAGCTGGATCACAGTACTTGCAGTTTTTCTTGTCTGGCTGGCAGTGTTTGTTTGGGATAGGAATAAGAGAACAGCTGTAATATGGAATGTAATGGCTTAGAGATAGGTGAATTGGCAGAGTTCAAGTTTGTACAGCTCTCCTGGCAACTTGGCAATTCCAGAAACACTTAATTCACCAAACCGGTTTTTCTTTAATGGAAAAGAAATCTTAGCTAATAGTGCTTAAAGAAATAGGATTTTCAGTTTGATCTTAGTGTGACTAAAGCAGCGTAAACAATAAAGGAAAGCAATATAATTCCACAAATGAGGTGGAACTATGCAGGGTAAAAAAATTCTTTGGTCTCCAGAGACTTCAGGTGAATTGAGGAAGGGGGTGGAGCAGTTAGTAACTCTGGAGAATGGACTGTATAGTAATGCACAGTAATATCAGCAGACATGTTGATTTTTCTTAAATTAAATAGTTTTGCACAATTAATCCACCCTTATTCACTGGCATAGCCCTCCAAGCAAACTTCACCTTTCTCCAAAGTAGCAGTAATAGTTCTCAAATACTCTGTTGCTTGCACTATTGCATAAAACCATGGCAAAACTATTTGTTCTAAATACAGTGGCTTTATTTTTTTTATCAACTGAATCTGAAAACGTGCATGTAGACTAGAGCTAATTAAGATTGTGTGGGTATCTTATCCTAATGTGATAGGGACTACAAGTTTCCATAACACCCTGATCTGGTCATAATTAATCATGACAAGGATTCTGTTGAGCTGAAAGTGATTAGCTCCAGCCTAATTAAAGGTCATTGCTGGCTACAGCTTTGGGCTTCATCAGATAGATCATGTTATATATTTTTTCGGTGCAGACAGAAAATCATTAAAGATTATGCAAAAGCATGAAGTATCTACATATTTTCCAAATCAGTAATATAAAGAAGTCTAAAAATATTACTTACACAAAAGATCTGAACTTATTTCAGGGAATTAACTAGCGTCAAAACAATTTCTCTGAGAGGAAAAGAGATGAGAAAACTATTTTTTGAGATGTAGTGAAGTTAACTAAGAATAGTATCATCCTACTGTGGTGCACAGGAGATAATTATGCTACATAAAAGAAGTCTCTCTCCCAGTAGTAATGACAGATGTTGTATGCTCTCAAAGTTACTGCAGCCTTGTCAGCCATGCAGGCAGCACATTTTGGCAGACCACATAGGCATTTTCTGACTAATGTGAGGTTAGGAAATGTAGTGGATTGGGAAGGTAGGACAGGAAAAGGCAACCTAATGTGGAAGATTGTCCTGTCTCTATCTCCTGGTTTGCCAGCCTAGCTTCCTGGAGCTGCCATGATCTCTCTTGCAATTCCCCAACCCTCCCAGGCTCTGACATTGTGTAGCGAGGTTAGAGGATCATGAGAATTATTTTACTAAATAACACATATCACTAGAGGTGGTACCTTGTAGAGATCTGCAACAGCCTCAGTGCTCTTGAAGTCATCCTCCTCCTCCAGTTCCCACTGTGCTTGTCGATGCTTCTCTAGCAGCTCATGGTAAGCCTAAAAGAAACACAATAGGTATATTTAAATAGCTGAAAAAGTTTTGATAGCTTTTTGTGATCCTCCCCTTCTCTGATCTCCTTCCCATGTATCATCACAGCAGTGTTTATCTGAAACTGTGACTCAGAGGGAAATGAAACTTGCCTTATCGCCTCAATTTGAGCATATCTAGTCTTGAGTATGAAACTCCCTAGCCTCAGCAATTTGGGATTAAATAATATGTACTAGTACTGGAAATTGTGAAATTATCTGATTTGCAGCCTGCTTTCCTGTGTATGAGTATCACTTCATCACAGCCAGTACTATGAAGTGCAGAACAGCCATCAGATATCATCATCAGACACCTTAGTTACAGTAGTATCACACTGTATAGGGCTTTTACACTGGGGTTAGTCACCATGTCCCATGGTGCTCCCTAAAAGGCTGATCTATGACTTGGTCCAGATTTGGTCCTTGGTCAGAGACTTCAGAGGGTGCAATTATTTTTTTTTTCTTCAAGCTAGGACTGTAATGTGTTGGCATCCTCATGTGATGTAATGGAAGACTGAATTTCACAGGCAAAGAACATCCCATTCTATAGACTAATGAGTGGTCTTATACATAAATATTCCATATTTTGATTTAAACTACCAAGTGCCCTCTCACATTCCTGTGGTAGGCATGGCTTTCTAGGTATGTCAATAGGGTTCTTCTAAAGAGCATGAAAGTGCTCATAAACTCTCCATGTTCAGGTCACTCTTGTAGAGGTGGACTTGAAAATTCACACTGATGAAATCATAGTTTAACACAGAATTTGGCAAGTTGATTGCTGTAACTTGTATGCCCACCGAGGGAGGGCTGAGCAAGACTGGGTTACCGTAACTAGCACTTTTTGGCTGTGTGCTTCACTTGATCATCCCTGTACTCTCTGCCAGTGAAAAGCAAAATGAAAATGCTCCTTTTTCCAGTGGAAACATAAATGTAGGAGGCAGAATGATATAGGGACTCTAACCTTTACTATCTAGGTCATTTTGTCATATAACAAAAAAACCTCAGTACTGCAGCAACAAAATCATTACCATCCAACTCATATTCAGAAGAAACTGATGCAAAGAAAATTCACTGCAAAATCCACCTTCTTAATCGGCAACCACTGAAAATTCAGCAGGAAGGTCAGATACTGCCAAGGCTGCTACCATGGTTGCATTTTGATGAGATGTAGGGGGGAAGCGAGAGAAAAGAGTGCACTTGATGGCTACAACTCTGGGCTCATGGTGAGGATTCAGGACCAACTCCTTCACTGCTGGTCTGGCTGTGAACCATGAAACAGGTTTAAAATAGCTCCTCAATGTCGAGGGGATTGTTCGCAAAAAATAATTACCGGATAATTTAAGACAAACCATGGTAGCTGTAGATATATACAATTTCTTCTTATGCTTCAATCAGTCTCTGGATTCAAGACCCCATCCATTCTGGGACAAAAGGCTTTCTCCACTCTGGCACCAGCAAAGCTTAAATTTCTGACTTGTCTTATTATTTGCACACAGGCGTTTCACAATACTAAGATTCGGTATTGAAGTGCAAGTTGTCTATTCCTGCTCAGCTTGTCATAAGTAGATCATTAGTCTACAGTTTAACTAAACATATTTGTTAGCTTTCTAAGGTGTACAGAATAGAGCACCTCTTGCACAAAGCTGTGTGACTAACTTTGTCAGGGAGAGGTCTTATTACAGAAGTTCTAAGCTTTGTTTAATGAATTTGGGAGGTGTCCAAGAATTCTGAATTATGTGTGTAAGGAAAATACATTCACAAGTCCTCAGTGGCTACAAAAACGTGTGATAGAATTATATAGTCTCAAGTTATGAAAAGACAGAGGTTAAATGTGCTCTGCTGTTTTAAAGTGCCTGAAACCTTTTGTTTTCAAGTTAGGTGTTGCCAGACAGATGTTGCATACAAGAACAGTACCTGCATTATCTAATTCATACAATATAATTACAGAACTTGGCCCTGCAGTACAAAATTGCAGTGTTGAGATCAATAAATTTTGACAGTTTGCCACAGGAATTTGGGTCTTCTCATACAGTAATTTATCTAAGTTACTAAATTTCATCAAAAGTTTAACACTGCTGGATGTAACACTTTAACCTTAAACTATTTCTTTTCATGAAAATTGAGGACTGATTTTTTTTATTATTTCTTAGTAACTGGGGTCTGTAGTTCTCAGCAGTTATAGGAGTTTTCCAGCTCTCAGCATTTACAGCTAAGAACTCTGATGTCGTATATACATTCTGAACAACAATAAAGCTGTACAGAAAATATGGCCAAAAACCCATTACACTGGCCACTGTATACCATATTATCTATTGCTAGCCTTCTCTAAGGTATTCAGCCAGCAATCATAATGAGTTTTTCCTCTGCTTATGTGAAATTTGATAGTCTTTTGAGCCTCAGTAACCTCACCCATAGAAAAGCAATTAGATTAGTGCAGTCTGCTTTCTTCTGTAATGCAGGCCAGATACTTCCCTCCACAGATTTCCTATATTGAACATATAGTATCTAAGTAAAAGAGGTTTTCCAAAAAACATGCAATCTAGCATTAACACCCTTTAGCATTTTGTTCCAATGTGACAACACCAACACTGAAGAAAATGTCTCTAAGAAAGCTTAGGCAACAGGGGATTTCACCCCTTCCTACCTGTGCTACTGTACATGATTCTCAGGAGGTCTCAAAAATGCCAACTTTATGGAACTCAGAGAAATCTGCAATATATTTGGCCTTAAAAACTAATGGAACAGTGAAATTAAGCTTTTACATGCTCACCTTAAGAAAATCATGAACATCTTCATTATGAAAAGTTTTACTGAGGAGACTCCCCTGTTCAGCTTTGTGTCTGTTTTTGAGCTCTTCTCTCTTCTTTGCACGGCACTCCAGTTGTTTCAAGATCATGTCTTTACTTTGCTGCATACATTCTGGAACATAAACCACTGATGATTAGATACCACAACTCCACAGGGAGAAAGTAGCATCTGCTACTGTCACACAACATAAGCGCACAGAAATCTGTTAGTGAGTGAAACAGGCACGTAATTACCATGCAGGATTTCATATTTGACTCTTACTTTGGACTTTTTAGATGTGAACTTTTGGGTTGTTACATGGCACTTAAATCCATCAGGGTTTTGGATCATTACCATCCTGCACCCTCCCTTTCACTGGTGCTTCAGAATGGAATTGGTGCTTTTGATGTCCTGCCTCTGCTTCATGTCTCATTGCCTCTCCACCTAAGAACTTAATTCATTTCCCCCACTCGCCCTGTCCCAGACCAGTACTTCACTACTGACACAGACAGCTAAAGGGGAACACAAAGAAATAGTCATTTGTGGCTGCTGTTGTGCCACCACACCAAGCTGCCTTAACTATAAGAAATTACTTTTTGGAGAAATAAAGGAATACAGTACTGTAGCACTGAGCATGTTACTTATTCTCCATGCTAATTTACTGTGCTTATCCACAGGCTGATGGTGCAGTGACAAAACACTTGAAAGTGCACTGAAAGTACAGGAAAACCTGTAATAAAAATGTCATCTGAACAAATGTAGCAACTGTTATTTTTAAATGCTACTTGACTCTCCACTACTTCCTTGTTTGTTTCCTAGGAGCAGTCTTGCTGGCCCTGTGCTCTGCTTGTGAATTACAGGTACAGTTTAACTTAATGTATTTAGGAGCTCATAAGCAAGGTCAACATAGACTCTCATGTGAAAATGCTGCACTCCAGATTTTGTTTTATTTTTTAACACATTTCACTTCTATCTAAACCCAGGAGGTTGATAATGCCCTTTTGCACAGGCTGTACTATAATATATAGCTATATATAACTATAAACACCTACTTGGCATAAAATCAAGGCCTTGACTGAGGTATTTTTGCTCTGGAACAAGAGAAAATTGACAAAAAGTGGGAAAAAAACACCCACAGATGTATGCTTAAGGAATGTTAGTGGCTGAACCTATGCAAAGACTATGAACTAGGTGCGCCAGTTTTAGAAGCAAACATCCATGAAAATCTGTACCACAATATACAATTCATATCAGAAAATGGTATCAGTGAATGCCAAAAAGTGAATGAGCAGCACTGCAGCAAGAATATACTGCAACAAGAATATACTGCAACAAGACTACATTCATTCTGACTATCCCATCCACTGAGCTCTAACGCGAATGCCATTTTACTAGGACAATTGTCTTTAAATACGCCCACAAACAGCAGAAAAGGTTCTGGAAAATGTGTTAAATACTTCTCACTGCTTTCTTTTTGGCTAACCATGTACTCTTAATTTTCCATAAGCGCTCATGGGAAGCACTGAGCCCTTGATACAGCACCTATTAGAGAAGTTGGGCTATGTTTCTCAACATCTTGGGCAGTAGGTAACATGCACAGTAACACAGGGAGAACCTTAAATCAGTTGGTCAGTAGCTTAGACTCTGTTACAATTGTGTACTTTACAGATAGGAAAGGCGAAGGGTGGAAGAGGAAGAGACTTCGTTTTTTGAAATATTTTAGTCTGACATAATACAAGAGAAGTTCACCTGAAGATCATAAGCTTTAAAGATATCTTTTCACAAGAGTGACAGCACAAGTCTTTTGTGTTATCTTCTGGCTCCACATGCTAGCAGGAGATCATGAGATGGTATTCTGCACATATACAGCTCTTTCTGTTCCTAACACTAGCCAGTACCACGAACCATGTCAAGTACATTAACAGTAAATGGAGAAATCTCACAAACACTTGGAACAAATGTGACTCTTCTTCAATTTTCAGATTAATGAAATAAGGTATAGATTATGTGAACTGTACAGTAACTTCATAGTAATGCCTGGAACAAGACCTAAAAGGCTTAAAGCCAAGGTTCCCATTCTGAGCATCCACCCTTCACAATAATAAGTGTTCCTGGCCAGCTCATCAACACCTTTTTAAAACAGAGGGTATGGGGCCAAAGCCATAATTTCTTTACTATTTAATACAATAATGAGAACTCATACCCATATTTGTTAAGTCATGAGCTCTGGTCTAAGTACTCACCATTACTGAAATGCGCCAGCTGTTCCCAGAAGGCCTTGTGCAGATCTGTTAAAAGTTCTTCTTTTTGTCGGACAGAGAGATTATTCTTTACAGTTAAATGGTCTAGAATATTTGATACAATATTTAATCTACACTTGCACTCTTCTGGTATATAGGACTTCAGTGAATCAACCATTTTCACCATAAGCTCCCAGCTGAATAACCTTTCCTGAATGTCCTAAAACAAACATGAAAAAGTCCCGTTCAGAAACCAAGAACCGGTCTTCGGTTGTGGTTGTCCTCTCATTGTATTATTAATTTACAAACTACACAGAAAACTAAGGCTTCTCAAGACCATGTGAATAACAATCTTTATGTACTTAAATACTTCTGAAAATCTTGACCAGTGTAGGATAGCAGTAGATTTGTTGCATGTTCAACTGCAAGACCTAATCTGAAACTACCAGTGTTTTCCATTATTTGTAGCTGACAAGATGACATTAAGGCAGGAAAAGACAACAACAAGCTTGCAGAACAAACTTAAATATCCTCTCATTGTATTATTAATTTACAAACTACACAGAAAACTAAGGCTTCTCAAGACCATGTGAATAACAATCTTTATGTACTTAAATACTTCTGAAAATCTTGACCAGTGTAGGATAGCAGTAGATTTGTTGCATGTTCAACTGCAAGACCTAATCTGAAACTACCAGTGTTTTCCATTATTTGTAGCTGACAAGATGACATTAAGGCAGGAAAAGACAACAACAAGCTTGCAGAACAAACTTAAATACTCAAGGGGGAAAGACAGACAGAAGGGCAACGTGGAAGTTGCGGACCTCTTTTCAAGATGCTATATGGCACACCAGCATGGACCTTCATTTTGACACGTATCTTATTCTGATACTGCTGTGACTCCTTCGAGCGTGTTGTCAGCTGGAATTCAGTAAATATACTAAAAACTAGTACAATTGCCTATGGCCTAGCATCTTTCATTTCACTATTAGAGAAGAAGCCCAGGACTCCAGTATAGAGCAAGATTTCCTGGGTGAATATGCAACTACTTTAGATAATGCTGCAAGGTTGGAAAGAGTGTGACAACTACTGTAGTTAACAGACACACACATACAATGACCTTTGCAATGAGATGTAAGCGTCATGGTAGTGACTTCAGGTAGAAATATGTTCTGTATCTATATTCAAACACCTCATTTGAAGCCTGACCATCTGAAGGAACTTACTGTACAGTAGCCCAGTATGGGTCAAGTGTGATCAGCCGCAAAGACTATTTTCACACCTCGCCAGCTCAGTTTACTTGCTGCTCCAATGCAAAACTAACAAGCTAATAAATACTGTATGTGCTTTAGTAAGCCAAATAAAGCTAGCTATCATTTATTCTCCAAACTAATAATAAATTCAGTGGGCCAGATTCTGATTGTACTGTTAACTTATAAATTTCAAGTAATTATTTTAGTATGTCCTGTGCAAAGCAAATATAGGACCTGTTAGATTTAAGACAACATAAAGCACAGTGCTGATGCATTCACAAATGCATTTTTCCCTCTTAAGACTGTATCACTAAGAGACGTTAAGGGTCTTCAATTCCAGTTAAAGTCACTGTACACACAGTATCAGCCTAAAATTTAAATTAGGATTTCTCAAAGTGGAATAAACACTCTGAAAGAAAAAGAAATAACCTAATGCCCAAGGTAACAATTTTTCTTCATCATTAGATCCAGTCCTCTTGCTCCTGGCTCACTGTCTGCATTAATACTGCTTTTTCCTAACATGACTGCCTGAACGGTATTTTGAGAATTAGAACTCAAGTGCAGAGAGTTCACCCTCCCGTGAGTCTTCATAAACCACAATCGAAGCTGAGCTCTTTGAAACAAAGCTGAAAGAGACAACCAGAGTAAGCTGCCTACATCATTCCCGAGGCAGGACTGACAGACTCTGTGCACTTGCATCATTCTTTATGTTCAGATTGACTAAATCTCTCTCAACTTTGATTTCTTTTTGTACTTTACCATTGCCTGCAAATCTTGAGATTCACTTAATAAGCTTTCTACTGCAATCATCTTCTCAGTCAGATCCATCATTATCTTTGTTGCTTTGGCACTTGAGCATTTTGTTTGGTCCAAAAAAGCCTGCTGGGCTTTGTCAGTCTGCTTCCAGAAAGTTTCCATCTGTGGAATATGAATCAAAAACCAATTCATGTTCCCTCATTAATCATCTAATATTTCATTACAGCAAGAGGCGTACGAGTCTACCAAGATACAAGTCACCGAGACTACAGACAGCTTTTGGTATCAGTTACAGTGAAAATTTTTCATAGCTACAGTGCCTGTTTACTACATGATGATACACGTGCTGGTGGCACATAACCAGTAGATCAATCCTGACCTTTTTAAAATGTAGTCATTCTGTATAACCTGCTAAGAATTTGTTGTTAGCTCTCTATGTATTGCATCTATAAAAGCCTATTACGTTGTTAGCAGTAAAGGGAAAACTAAAAAAGATACCAAACTGCAATCCTTTTTTCTGAGAAGTTTGTTTAGCTGTGGGAGCAGGCATTTTAGGAGAAGTGAAAATTGTCACTGTTTTTCACCATTAAAGCCTTTCAAAGACACATGCTACATAAGCACTTTGTAACTGTGCTGGCATGAAGTACTTTATGCAGTATCAGCACAGTCCATGAGCCTATTCCAACACATTATCATATGGGTAATCTCTAGTTTTAGGCTCCAATCACGCAAACACTTATGATTGTGCACAACTGTGAATATTCTGTGGTCTTCAATGGGATTACTAGTACACATAAAGATAAGAAAATTTACCCACTGCCAAGATTTATACTATGTCTGAGTTTTGGAAAAAAATGTGACTATGGCATCTGTAAAGCAAAAACCCCCTTTATATTACAGAGGGAAGAGTGGATTAGTTCAAGGTCCTGATCTATATGAATCTGTGCACAGGGAAATCATTTTCAATATGGATGAAAAGCATCTGCTGGCATAAGACTGACAGACCCACTGAAGGATGACTGCTTCTGTTGAATAACTGCCTCATGTTGCTCAGCGAGGCTGCCAGCAATTTTTTTATGTGACTAATGCCAGAGAACTCTAAACAATCAATTTTTCACAGAGCAAAGTTAAATCGCAAAAAAAACTTGACACAGATGTACCATCATTACCAGGACTTCCACTATAAAGTGAAAGGCACAGAGAATCAAGAGAAAGCTGAGAAAATTCCCAGTGAAGCACTTAACCACAAGATACTAAAAAACTTCTCTATTAAATCCTCTATGGAAAAGGCCCAAGTCTGAGATGACGGGCTGTTTAGTTCAGGGCTGAAGTGTCAATCAGTGCAGGCAGCTCACATTGCTATCAGTCTGACTAGTCAGTCTCTCATTTTCATCAGCAGTGAATTTGCTCATACCTCAAAAAACAGGACTGGGAAGGAGAATATCTTTCAGACTACTCAGTTTGCTGCAAAATAATATACAGAATACTCTTAACCTCCACTTTTCTAGCCTGCAAGCTATTCGGACACAGTGACACTACTGAAGAGAAAAAAAAATCTTAATTTCAGAATCAAATGCCTGCTAACAAACTGTATTTTTACATCAATGTTGCATAATTTTACATCAATTTACATCATGTAAATGTATTCTAATTCTAATGTAGAAAGGTGCTAAAGAAAAATGTTTTGCTTAAGTAAATGTGCAAAGCATACTAAAAGGTTGTACTGTAATTATTTTCTTGGTACTTATTTCAGTTAAAAAAGTTTTATAGCCTCTTATTACCTCTTACTCAGTTATGGAGGACTGAAGAAAACAGGTGCTAGGACAAAATCCTAAAAGTCAGGCTATACACAGGCTTGAAATAAATCTTACCATCTGACAAGCCAGAGACATTTCTCAGTTCTAAATGCACTGTGATAAAACAGTGTTTGTATAAAAAACATTGGGTCCCAAAGGACGTTAGAAATACTTTGCTGGAGCAGTGTAAAAATATTTTCAGGAGTTGTACACATCTAGACTACTAACTGTGGACTAGTCAACACAACAGTTAAAAAAAATAAAAAAGCATTCCACACCAAAAGAATAACATTACAATAAGATTTTAGAAAAAAATTGAAAGTTACATTATCTATTACGTGCTCAGAATATTCCCTTTCTTTCCTTTCTAAGTCTTCTACAGTCTGGTACTCTGAATTATGGGCTCCTGACACCTCAGTATTCTGGAGTCTAGAGTGAAGCTGCTTCTGTAATTCTTCAAAATCCTGGAGGAAAAAGCAAATGATTTGTTACGCAGAAAAACAGGCATAACTTCTAAATTCAGGAGTGAACTGGTATGTTATTTTTGGCTCACAGTTAAGAAAGCTGAACAAGAGCGTTTAGGAAGTTCTATCTCTGAGTAATGTACCTTCTGCAGCAAGCAAAGAAAACTCAAGGTGTACGGTAGCTCTGAACCACAGTTAGTACAAATACATACATTTCCACTAGTATGTGAATACAATCTTTACTGAATTCAAGTTTTAGTAAACACTGCTTCCTAAACTTTCATACTAATAATCCTTTGAATCTATCCACAAATGTATTTTTATTTTAATGCACGTGCCCCATCCTAACAGGCAGCTATGAGTGCACATGTTGTGTTTAAAAGCAGAAGTATTATCCAGATATGACAATCAGTGTTTCCTGCAGAGTGCTAGCACACACGGATGAACACCTGTAATGCTCATAAGGGACAAATTACAGGCTACATGATTATATGGGGTTTTTTACAGTTTTTCAGTCCTTTGAAGCCATGATTATTTTTTCTGAAAGCTAATGACAGCAACAAATATTAGTCTTCTGTCATTACTTAGGAGGTTGGTACTGAAATGGAGGATTCTTTAGTTGTTGAAACATGCCTTACACAACAAGCATTTACTTTTAATACCACCCAATTTTAGGTGTCAATGCATTAACTTGATACTCATAAGCCTTAAAGAAATGTAACCACATTTTGACAAGCTTCACAAACAATTTCATCAAAATCCTATGCATTTTTCTTACAATGCAGAATTAAAAGAGGAAAATGCTGCTGCAATAAATCATATAATCTTCCATCTTGGCAATGCAGTATGACAGTAAATAGTTTCTAGTGCTAACGCTTTTGCTTATTACCAACATCTCTTTTACACTGTATTAATAACCAGCCTTGTCCCTTTACATGATATGGAAACTCTAAGATTGCCACATGTCCAAGACTTTTCTCTCCATAATACAGGACACAGGAATCCCATATTGACACTCAGACAACTGGACTACTCTAGCAATTACTTCATCTAACAAACAATATTTAATCTTCACCTTGAAGCAGCTCAGTTAGGTGCACAAAGACAATGATGCTGTCAAACCTCTTTAAGAGTTAGGCTATACCAGGAAACATGCATCTGTATTACCTCTGTGTTTATAAATTGAAGTAATTATCAGAAGTCCATCAGAAAAAGGGATTCACACACCAAAAATAATTTTTCCTTTAGTAAATACAATCAACTTTAATATTAAAACTGAAGATTTAAGGCAGAAGACTGGTTTTAAGGCAAAACACATTCTGATATAAATTATAAGGTACAACTACAGAGATTCCTGATATTCACAGATTGTGATACTGCACAAACAAAATAAATCTCAACCAACTAGAGCTGACAAGCTGATAGACTAATGCCTAAATGTGAAATTCCATCTGTATGTGAGAAGATTATATATTGGATTAGGCTGCTCAGAGAAACAGTGGTGTCTCCTTTAGGGCAAATACTCAAGACTTGGATTGGAAGGGCACTGGATAACCTTACTTAAGGCCCTGCTTCCTACAGAAGTTTGGATGAGATGATCTCCAGATGTGCCTCTCAACCCACACTTTTCTATGACTCTAACCTCAAAAATGCAAAGTGAAACCAGCAGCTCTCCTATTTTGTTTAGTTTTGTAAATCTTTTTTCCTTGTAATAATCTTAAAAATAGTACTATGACTCCACACGAAATGCATTTTGACCGTCAATGTATGTCTTCCAGTTCAGAAGTGGCATATGGATTTTGACACAACTATATGGAAGAAAAAAGGACAACAAAGGAAAACAGGTATATTTTCCCTTGATGAAAGCCTTGAGTTTCCTCCTAGTACTTTATTTCCTGCTATTTTATTATCAGTAATGATACACGGGACCAGACAAAGACCTGATAATTAGAAATTATTAAATCTGAGTGAATAAGGTTCACAATGTTCTGTTTGCTTGAATGGATTAAACTACAAAATACTTTTATCCTCAACATATTACACACATCACTGTTCTGATCACCTCATACAATAACAATGAGGAAATGCAGAGAAGGTAATAGAGAGAACCAACTAACAAGGGAGTTTCTTTACATTTCTTCTGAAATAGGTTACAAATCACATTGCTGCTTAGAAGGAGCAAGTCTGTGGCAGCTTGTACCAACGGGTGGGATTAATTAATTAATTCTTCTGTGGTCTTAAATATTAACGCACAAAAACACTTACATTTGTCTGATTTAAGAGGATCTTCTTGAACAAATCATCAGTAATCTTCTTTTTATGATAAAAGTCTGTGAGGTATATTTTGAGAACCTGAACAAACATCTGCTTGAAAGGAAGGAGACAAAACCTAGGGTAAGTGCCTGCTCAACACTGTAAGGACATCTTTGTGATAACTTTTAATCAGTCAGTGAGACTATAGTGAACCATAAGCAAAATAACAGACACATCATCAGCAACTCTGTAGTACTTCCATTGTGAAAAATTCTTTGGCTTTGGCTTCAGTAAGATACTGGAAAATGGTACAACACAGCTCTAACATAGACAAGGACATAATCTCACATATCATAACCAGACCAACACATCTGAAACTGTCCTTTAGCAGAGAAAATGCAGATCACTTAAGAATACAAAGCCCATTTTTCTAAAGTTTAATGAACCCCTAAACTGAAAGATAGTAACATATTCATTACTATGATTTCAACTGAGGCTGGCCAAATAAGTATCAAATATTTTTGTTTGATATTTTTAATTTCAACTGTAGTTGGCCAAATAAGTACCAAACATATGACCCAATAGTAACCATCTCAAGTTCTAGCTACCTTCTCTTACAAAAAATACACCTACTATCCAGTTGTGCTTTTGGTGTGATTTTTTTTAAGATTTTAATACTATGGCCTTCAAAAAGATGTTTTTGAATACTGGGATAATCTTTGCTTAACCTCTTCCCCTCTTGCCTCAGAGTGTCAGTGTAAAGACAATTCACTTCATTAGTAACTACTGCAGCATTTTCCACTGTGAAATTTAACAGCCACCTACCTATTACTCATGTACTTGAAAACAGATGATGCAGAAGTTGCCCATTTTAAGCATATAAAAATATAAATACAATTTTATTTACTATAAACAGTTATCAAAGCCAACATTTCAGTCAATAAACATCTGAAAAATATGTTGTAATTAGAGCTCGGTAGAAGAGAAAACCATAAAGCAGTCATGTTTTGAATCTCACTTGCCAACATTTTGGATAGGAGTTTGGCAAGTTTCAAACTCACACCACCAAAACACCACTTACTATTGAAAAAAAAAAAATAAATTCAGGAAAACACTGAAGGAAGAGGACCTAGATCCTAAGGTAGACTGAAATCAGAGAAAGGAGAGTGGAAAAGGAAGAAACTACTCTCTAGACTGAAACTTTTTTGCCCTTTTCCCCTGCTAGCAAAAATATTAATCTACTCAAAGCTTCAGCTAAAGGTCAAAGTCATCTGCCGTCGTGATAATTTCTGGTGGGCCACAAAGTCTGTTAAATGAATGTTTTCTCAGTGTTTCTGTGATTACATCACCATTTTACCTTACCTTTATTTACCAATTGATGATTAACTTTGAGATGAAGTTCAACCTTCCCTAGCCAAGCTAAACTTCATTCTGAAATCTGATCTCAGGTTTCCTTTCTCATCTTCTTAAACGGGAATAACCCATGAGAAATCTGTTCAGAAAATTCCACCCCTTGAAATGTAATTTATTAAATGCACTGTGAATATCAGAAATAACCAATCTATTTTAAAAGAGGTTGTGAAAGAAGGGGAGGAGAAAGCTGTATACTTTATGTCCAGATTTATATTAACTGAGCTAAAACTCAGTAACAGTAATGATGCTGTACTTGATCATAACAGGTCACCATAAACAATTCTCCTAATGGAGTATTCTGTGGCTTTAAATGTATACAGTTTATTTTTTTTTCCCCCCGTCAGCTCTGGATGCTGTGACTTGATGAATCTAGCTATATATGGTTCCGCAGTCCTACAAAATCATGACTACTGTACTTATCACAATGGTATTGATTCAGCTGAACCGAATTTTCAGTTTTATTCGAAGAGTTTGGAGTCCTTAGAGTTGCAATGCACAAGCAGTGTCCTTAAGACATAAACTTACTTATTAGATAATTTTTCGCCCTCTTTTAATGAACCTCAAGTGCTGTACATTATTCTCTGGAGTAAAGTTTAAAACCAAATCTTTATACTGTCCAGTCTGACCCTCTGTATTTCACAGCCCAATATATTTAAGTGTATTTTATTCCTTTATGAAGCTCACATATATGCAGAACAACAGAAAAAATTAAGACAATACTATAGAAATGCAACTCTGCTACACTGCTTCCCAGCTAGCCCATTTATTTCCTAAACTAATATTCAACTAAGATGTTCAAAACAAACAGCTATAAATGAGACAAGAGTACCTACCACATGTTTTTCTTTTCTGAGTTCAGTATCAAGAAGCATGAGATCTTTTAAAATAAGACTGCAAAGGCAGAGCTTAACATCAAAACTAAAACAAAGATTTAAAAAGTGTTAATATCCATCTAAATCAAGGTTATAAGAAAGGGCAACACCATGTAACAGTTTCATTTAACCACTAAATTATCCTAAAAACATTGCCCCAAACCAGCAGTCAAGTCACTTTACTTCCACATTGCCTCGTCCTTCAGGTAAAATATTCCTACATAAATGTAAGCAAACCAAAACAGTGCTTTTAACAAAGTTTGATTTGGAGTTCCCTTTACAAAAAGGTAAATATAGCCATGAGTGGCTACAACAAAGGGATCACAAAGCTTTCAATTAAAACAGCTATAATGGCGGTGGACATTTTCAAAGTATTCTTCATTGCTAGTACTCTCCGAAGTCCCCATAGTGACACAAATATGACTTTACTCTTGCTAGCGAGAATACAGACACATATGCATTCATCTAGGGCTACCTTGCTGCGGTGCAGCTGAAAGAAAATCAGAGCTGACAGTCCATTTTGATTAGCTCTACCTGCTCATCAGCAGCACGTCTAAGAACTGTTTTCCCACAGTAAGACATAAGCAGTTCCCATTAAAAGAGAGAGAACAGACCACTGCCACTTGCTGTTCTCAAGGCACCTGCTGTGTGACTTGACATTCTACAGTGCAGGGGACTCCATCCTCAGTTGAGCAGCATGTGTCAATTGAGCATACGAGCCAAAACAAAGGGATGTCCTTATCCTAACAGTGGTATACTTTTACGTGACAGCTTTTGCCAAAGTTCTGATTCCCACAATTTCATAAAGAACAAACTGACTTTTCAATATGCAGCATGATGCATAACTTCAATCTCCCCCACCACTTTTTCAGGGTTATAAGCAGATAACCCCATCTTGATGTGAATGTATACATTCAGGCCCAGCTTTTGGTTTACACCAGACCTTTAGTGACTGTCTTGAAAACCACTGGGGCACGCTAGGAAACGACCAAACACAAGGACAGGTTTACTGCTTACCTCTCACATGTTAGCACTTCAGGGAAGCTGGTCACCTTGAGGAAGGCTCGAGCCTGAAATCTGTCATCGCTTGTTGTGGAATGTATCGTTGTAGAGGAGCTGCAGTCCTCTTTGTCTCCCTGGCTCAGGGATCCCAGGCTGCCTGAGGTAGATGTCTCCATGACCTGATTAGGCAGAACCGCCTGCTTTGGATTCTCATGCAAAGATGGATTGGATGAGCCATCTGCCAAAGGCTACAGTCAAACAGAATTCACAAGGTCAATTAATACAACACAGTAAGGAGATAAACATCGCATCAATTTGCAGTGTTTGCTTTCAGGCAAAAATTTAAATGATATACACAGCGAAGTGTTTCCACATAAATTAAGATTCATCACACAAGTTTCTGCATTGCCCAGAAAAGCATTCTTCTGTTGTGGCTATCTGCTTGGTGCATGTTTTCTTACTGAAAGGTAGATCCTTGTGGGGTTCTTCTTATGGCAGACCCAAATTCCATTAACGTTAATGGAAAGAAAAAGCCTCTTGACTACTGTGAAAACTGACCTCACACCATGTAAAGCACTGCAGGTTTCAGGGGGAGCTGAAATCAGCTGACATCTCACAGAATAAGCCCTGAGTCAATGGACTATAAACAAAGAAACATCCCAATTAAACAGACTGGCAGGAAGTTTTCTTCCATTACTTGACTCTGCAATTTACGCTGACACAGAATGATTGTCATTAATGTTTACAAGTAGAATTTAAACCCTTACCCTAAATTTCTGATTGATGGGATAGATCACTTTTGCCTTTAATGCAAATGCTGTGATGTTACTGTTCAGAGGACACTCACTTTCCTGTATGAAAAACAACAGAAAATTATTTGGGAACAGCAGTAGATCTGACAGTTTTTCACTCTAAATATCACATGGCCTTTTTGGTTACACAACTTAGTAATTCCTATTGATAACTATTTATTGACTGTTTCTGCTTTGGCACAAGAAGATTCTTGTATGACTCATTCAGAGTATGAAACCCCGAAAAGGAAACTCTGTCATTACCACTGCTCCAAAATGTTTTTATTCCTGCAAGGGAAAACAGGCGATAGCTGGTATTCACAAGTTATTTCCATTTCATTTCTCTCTCTCCACCATTAGCAACTAAAGATTTGACATGCGTAACTAAAATCATCTTGATAATACAAACTACTAAAGTATAAGCTCCACAGATACTGTAATGGCTATAAATTCTGTCTTTCAATTTAAATAAAGAAACAATAGATTAAACAAAACTAGTCATCGTTTTTTCCAGGAAGAACTTTTATAGCACCACTCTTACCTATAATCTAGAGAAAATACCAATGTTCTTCTGGATAACTTTTTATAGATAATGCATTCTTTTCATAAAATCTGCTATATCACATAATCTGACTTTCTGCTCCTCCTCTTTCCTAGCCACTACTTCATGCACTGGAACAATGGGATAATCAGCTTTTTTTGGTGAGGTTATGTATGGCTTAATAAAAGGTTGGCTGTAAGATACAGACAGAATGTTTAAATCCAAGCTTTAGCAGATTTCCTATTCTAACTTTTTCGGTTCTGTCATATGAAATTAAAGAATCTGATTTGTCAAAACACAATTTTCTTTATACAGATTTTTCTAGGAAATATGGAAGCACTAACAGAGTCTAAAAATACAAATGGGAAGAGAAGAGCAAACCACATAATTTATTAGACTTTTATCATTGCACTTTTTCATCTCCATTTCCAGAAGTCATTTTATGATATACTGACAAAGTTAAAAGCATGGGGTCAGCATGTAAACCACTTGCTCATACTGAGCAGTCCCACTGCTGCAGTACATATTCAGCGATAGAAGATGACAGAACTATTGCTCTGCAATGGCTGGAGGCAGCGCAGTTCCAGTCCAAAGCCATAAAGCCATATTGCAGTGTGCTGAAACTAACACATCCTGCTTCTCAGCAGGCATCAGTAATACACAGTTATTATTAACACAGTAATTATGGTATTATTGCAGTGTGGAAGGTCTCAGAATGAAAATACCTGTTTTTTCTGAAGTGCTCTAACCTAAGTAAAAGCATTTTCCATATATGCTTCTTCATGAACTGTCAATTTGAAGCTAGCAATGGCAAAAGCTTCTGGGAATTGAAACAGATGGATAGAAAAAAATCTTCGGTAGTTGGACCGAAGGTGGGAGAAGTCCTATCAAATAACATGGTTCCTTCTTAATGTGTTATAAATGAGCTAATGCATTTGGGAAATGGATTAAGTTGTGAATGACTACTTTTGAAAGACTGTGATCCCATTTCAAAAGGACTGGTAACACGCATAAAGTTAGATAGATCATTGCGTAAGTTCTCTCACAGGATTTCTACTCCAAAAGAGAATCTAAGCCATGCTCACTTGTTCTGCTGTACTTTAACTCAAGCAAAATGACCAACCATGGTTTGGCACCATTCCTGATTGCAAAACTGAAATGAAGATTAATTACCTGTCAGGATTTAAACCAACAGTAGAATGTTTACAGTAATGCCTATCTTCTCTTTGTCTTGAGAGCAGTTCTCATTACAAGCTAAGCACCAGACCGGCTGGCTTTAACTGACTGTTTCTGCATGTATTTAATTTATGGATAATAGACTGAATGAGTTAGCTGAACTGCACATTTTTTAAAATACACAGTTTAACTCACAACCTTTAGCTTCACCAAGAGTAGCCAAATCAGCTCTGAATGAAAGGCAGTGATCTAACACCTTCACGGTAGGACTGGTTCTCAAGGTATTTTGAGATTATCACAACAACAAAAAAAAGTTAACTGAATTTTTGATTGAGGGTGGGTTAAGTTTATACCTTCACCTACTTTTCTTTCCAAATTGTTTCTCTAATTGTCCTTGAATCCCAGCTCAGCACAGTGGTGTTTCAGTACTTGTGGTCATTTGAACTCTGCACCGTATTCTTCAGCTGGTACCTCCTCATGGGAGAATTTCTATGTGAGAAAGCTATTGAAGATGCTGCTGTTCACAAACATACTCATTTTACCTCATTTAATCTTTCTCTCTCAACTGATGTACTCAGTCCAACTGAGAGCTGGAGCCTCTAATGAGGCTCTAGGAAAAAAGTATTTGTTCCATACTGGACCCGATGAGGGGGAACTTTGTTACTGTCAAAACTTCTCTAATAAATCTCCTTCTCCAGGAAAGAATCCACTATCAGCTATCAGCACCAGTTCCAGTACTTAACAACTTTTTCTTAAGTCAATAGTGTTAACTTTTCCCATCAGCCTTTTGAAATTAAAGACAATGTAGATACAAAACCAAAGCAGCCCCTTGTCCAAAAAGAACACAGGATCTTGATTAAAATATCCAAAAAGAGTCTCCCAAATGAAATGGAATTCACAGGGGGAATGAGTGCCTGAAATGGCTGCATTCATAAGCAGCCATAAACTCCCACTCTCCTTCTTAAGCTTTTTTCTGAATAATTTTTAAGGGCTCAATTCCAAACCCCCCAAAATTAAGACAGTTTTGACCAGGCCCTGAGGTGCTCATTGCCACACGCAGCAAACTGGACATCCACCACCAAAAGCAGTTTTACCTCCAGCACCATTTCCTCTTTTGATGTATAGGCTTCTGCTTTAATTTTTGCGAGCGTGTGCTCTCTGTCATCAGAGTTGAAGCTTTCCAAAAGTCTCTGGGAATCATCCTTCTGAAATTCCAAGAGAAAATAGATAAAATATAACACTGAAATCATGCAAAATCACTGGAAACATCTCTCACAGCAGCCTGGATACATTCATGTCTCCATCCTGAAAATTATTTCAGTATTAGTTGAAAATTTTGGAAAAATACAATCTGAAAATAAATGAGAATTTTACATATTCGGAAGGAATAAATAAAATTAATGAACTTTATGAATTTGATTTGTCAGTCCAGAAGTAGAAGTTTAATCTGAAAAGTTTAAACAGGCTGTAAACATGTCAAATTAATCCATTTGCTCTCAAAACATCGTACTACAGACTACGGGTCGAGCTCATGCTCTCAGTTCAAACTTCTTGATTAAAGCAAGTTAACTAAACTTTTCTATAATTGCCTGCAATGAAGAGAACACCGAGTATTTTTGCTCCCCTCCTAGGAGAAAAACTTACTAAATTAAGGTTTACATGTGGTAGAGTTCCTGCCAGGTAGAAATAATCTCAGAAAATGTTCACCATCTTCCTTCCCCAAAAGCAGCCCACATCACTGACTTTTACTTCCCTAAAAAAAACATAGTACTGCTGGTACGGACACAAGACTGTGCAGGAACCAAACCTCCCGCTACATACGCTCTTTCCTGTGCACTAGATGGACCAAAAAATAACACTACTGTTGGTCAATGTGTCCAAACACAGCACCACAAGGAATTGTTTTAGTGAAGGAAAAGATGGCAGCCACCCTACCATGACTACTTTTAAAACTATTTTTCAGGCTTCCAATCCACTGACTGCTTTTTCATGTAATCTAATTACTTGGTTGCAGCCACCATGCATGTAATTGTTTTATGGAAAGACTACCCTTGAATTATTTGGCCACTTGATATATAAGGTAGTCCATTTTCGCAGAATATAAAGAAGTGTCCAGCTTTTGAATACATTTCATTCCTTATGACTTGCTTCCATCACCTCTCTGGAACTTAGATGCTCAATAATACAGATTATATTCTTGGGTCAGCCTCTAAGACATGGTGAATTGCAGATGCTGGTTCCTAAAAATCTACTTATGACAAAAGAACAATTACAAGTCTCCCTCAGCAATCTTGTTACTTATTTGTCCCAAACCAGAATTTCACAAATTTTAGGTTGAGTGACTGGGACTTGTGGAAGTAGCCACATTCATTTCTCTCCTGCTCACATTTCTAAGATCATCTGCTTTTGTCCTTTGTTATTTTTGCAGCTGGAGTGCTACAGAGCACTCCTTTTAGAGCATTAAGAAGCTGAATAAAACTAAGTCTAACTGTAATTACTGCAATACTTCATCAAGCTAATCTACCAGAATACCATCATGAGACAAGCTTTAACCCAAAGGGCCACAAGAGCCTTCAGGCAATGCTGTACTCTAATAGGAGAATACTGTCAACAGAAATGTGTTACAGCACACATGGTCTGAACTTACCATGGTAAAGGTTTATTGTTAAAACTGTCCCAGCGCATCCTATGCACAGATAATCAGATCAATACAACACTTAACTGCATGCATCAAATACCACTGTTGTGGTTTAACCCCGGCCAGCAACTAAGTACCACACAGCTGCCTGCTCACTCCCCCCAAACCCCCAGAGGGGTGGGGAGGAGAATTGGGAAGGAATGTAAAACTCAGGGCTTGAAGTAGGAACAATTTAATAATTGAAATAAAATAAAACCCAATAATAATAATAATAATAATGAAGAGGAGGGAGAAGGGAAGAGGAATGAAATCCAAAGTGAAGGGAAAAAAGAAAACAAATGATGCACAATACAATTGTTCACCACCTGCTGACGGATGCCCAGCCAGTCCCCAGGCAGCAATCAGCCAGCCCCGGACAACACCCCTGAGTTCATATACTGAGCATGCCATCCCATGGTATGGAATATCCCTTTGGCTAGTTTGGGTCAGCTGTCCTGGCTGTGTCCCCTCCCAATTTCTTGTGCCCATTCAGCCTTCTCTCTGCCAAAGCCCGAGAAACTGTAAGTTCTTGACTCAGTATAATCATTACTTAGCAACAACTAAAAAAATGTGTATTACAAACACTGTTCTCACAACAAATCCAAAATGCTGCACTGCACCAGCCAACTCTCCCAGCTGAAACCAGGACACCCACAGATTCAGGCTGAGATCTATAGAATGGTAACTAACTGGGGCTGAGTGACAAACACTGGTGGCTTATTGCAATGCCTATGGCTGCTCTGGGCTCCAGGTACTTGCCCTGCTCCCACTGCAAGGATAACTCAGCTGCCTGGGAAGGAACATGGCATATTTAGGTAAACTGTCCCTGCTTTTACTTTGGATACAGAAGGTTGTAATACATGCAGTTCAGTACCTGGCTATACACACAATAGGCTTGCTCCATAGCATCAGTGGGTCTGACAGTATGAAGAAGGAACAGATACAAACAGCCTAAGGGTAGCCCTGTTGAATTTGGGAAATCAGAACCACAGCATAC
The DNA here is from genome assembly GCF_023634085.1 of Falco cherrug. Lineage (NCBI taxonomy): Eukaryota > Metazoa > Chordata > Aves > Falconiformes > Falconidae > Falco > Falco cherrug. The sequence goes on from NC_073697.1 coordinate 52,006,245, forward strand.
AACCTGCCCACCCTGCAACGTGCGCTGTATGCACCAGCTGGCAGTTTATTTTTCTTTCAAACTGAACGACTTTTACAGCAGCAGCATTGATTTTAATGGCATTTAAGCACCTAAATACAAATGAAGATCTGAGCCAGATAGAACTGACAGCTTCTATTCCCTATTGACATAAATGACATGAAGGATAAAATTGCACATAGCTGTATCTGAGTTGGTAGTGGCAGTACAATAAAGATCCCGACTATTAAGGCAGGGAAAATGAGCAATTGAACCAGAGAGGCTTGTACTTGCACAGGATGCACTGATCCAGCATTTGAAGTGCCACCATTACCAGGCTAAAGCACGGCTTCAAACAGAGTTTCAAACCTCCTACTTAAAAGCAGTTGGGAGCAAGAGGATTTTTCTCTTCTGTCATGTTTAATGACAATCAACGCTGGCAGATCCACAGATGCAGCAGAGCTCTTAAGAGCTGAAAAAAAGGAGCGGTTAAAAGCCAAGCCAAACCAGACCCCCACTGCAGGCAAGCAGAATGCTCCGCAGGGCTCCAAATTTCCCAGCTGTGCCAGCGCTGACAATTGCTACATCCAGTCAATCCAGCACGACTTGAGAATAAATGCGATGGGAGAAAGAGGCAGAAGTCGATAACAATTCTCAGAAAAATACCTGCTCAGTAGCAGTTTTGCAGCAACATGCTACCTCTGCAGTCCTCAAGTCCCAACAAACACCTCATGTAATAGAGACACGAACCATCCACCACAGTCCTTAAAAGAGCAAGGCATGCGTGTTATTAACAAATTCGCACGCTTTAGAAAACCCTGTTACTTTTGCATCAAACAAACTGCCAGATGTGTTCTGCCCCCTTTCTTTCTCAGGTGTGTACCCCCAGTGCAAAGTTACTGCTGTGGGCCAGTGCCAACACTTTGCTTGTGCCGTTTGTAAAACATGCTTTGGAAATGTCATAAAATACTTTGGAAATCGGATTGCTCTTACTGGTGTGGGATGGGAATTACCTCACGAAGTTTCTGCCAGCCGGGTTCATCTTGCCTGACCTCAAAAAAGGCTGCACAGCCCCGCACAAGAAGCCACGGCCACCAAAGGCAACACTCGCCTTAGACACAGGCCGGTCGGGCAATGCTCAAACACAGAGTACTTACACCGGCCTCTTTGCTGAGCCGGCTCGTTTGTTTCACTAAGTTTTTAAACGACGGGTGGAGTAAACCCCTTTCCAGCAGGGGTGTCAGGCCTTTCGGGACCCCTCACCCACCACCGCGCCCTGCCCGCGGTCAGTCACGGCCGGCCGCGCCGCTCACCCCGCGGCCCCGGCCCCGCTCAGGCAGCGCCGTGCAGCGGGCAGAGCCCAGCCGGCCGCACCTCCCGGGCCCGCCGCCCCCACGAACCGGCCCTGGCTCCTCCAAGGCGTTCACCCCGCGGCAGGCCCGAGCCCTCACCGCGGCGGAATGCCGGCTGCCAGCCCCCCGCCCGCCCCGCGTACCTCTCTCCGCCGGCGCGGCCCCAGCGCGCAGCGGCAGAGCAGGGCGGCGGCGGCGGCGCCTAGCAGCAGCCCCAGCAGGACGGCGGGGGCCAGCAGGGCGGGCAGCGCCTGCAGCGAGCGAGCCCAGAACTGCAGGCCCACCGCCCGCAGGCAGTCCCCGGCCGCCGCCATCGGGCCCAGCCCGGCCCGGCGAGAGGAGAGGAGTGGGGAGGTCCCGCTGCTCAGGGCCCCTCCGCCGCCCGCCCTCGCCGCGGTGGGAGGAGACCGATGGCGGATGGATGCGGCTGCTAAGGCCCGGCCTGGCTCGCTGGAAACGCCTGGAAAGTTTCCGCGGCGCCCTACGCGCCCGCGGAGGGGCCGCCCGCCGCCATGCGTGGGCTACTAGCCGGCCTGCTGCTGGCGCTGCTCCCCGGCGGGCCCCCCGCGCCCGCCCACGCCCTCGGAGCGGCCGGCCGGTGCGCCCGGGCTGGGGGCCGCCCCCCGCCGAGCCCCGCGGAGGGGCCCGGGGCGCCCTGCGGCCAGACGGCGGCTGGGGTAAGGCGGCGAGGCCGCGGGGCGCTGCGCCGCCGGCATGGCAGCCCCTCGGCGCAGCGGGCCCGGGGCGGTGGGTGGCGGGCACCGGGGAGGCCCTGGCCGAGGGCGCGGCGGCCCCAACGGCGGGGGTGGCTGCAGGAGCGGGGCCCCGGCACAGGGGCGGCCGCTCGCCCAGCGCTTGGGCTGGGGGCAGCGAAGAGCTGCCCGGGGTCGGCGTGGTGGGTACCGCAGCAAGGTGCCGCATGCCGACAGTGGCTCTGCTTCCCTGTTCTTCCAGAGCAGAGGCATTGGGTGGGTTTTTGTCTAGTCACGGCACCCTTGCCCATAGGTGTCAGCCCTCTATTCGGAGTGCAGCTAGCGGTTTAGGGTACGGCCTCTTGTTTTTCATTATTTCTCATCTAGGTGCACAGCTGTCAACCTGTCTCAAAATGTGTTGGCATCGCTTTCTGTTGCCCATGTGGAAAATACCTGTGACTGCATGGCGGGGAGAGGAAGGGAGTCACGAATGATGGTCAGTGGTGCCATTACAAAAAGTCTCATCAGCAGGAAGTAGTATTGCAAGAAAATGAAAATCAAAACCCCACCTCATTTTTCCACCAGAAAAATAAATTAACGTAAAACTTGGGAAAATGTCTGGTGGCAATATTAGTGCATTAAATTAACCACTTTTGAAGCACGATGTGAGTGCTGGCCCCTAGAACTGGCGCTCCTTGCTGCTGCTGGGCCCCTGGTGGTGCCCTTTGGTATTATGGACACACTCTGCAGTAGAGTGGAAGGATTGTGCTGAGTATCCAGACTATAATTCCCAGTGCAGACTACTTAGAACTGAATGTGAGATAAGGCAGAAGAAAAAACAAGCAGCGTTGTGTCATTTATAGCTGTCACAGACATACAAACACCGTAGATTTTTGTGCATGAGCTGTTGTAAGACCACAGACAAGTGAATGCCTGGAGTCTGTGGAAATCAGGAGACATTTATACACTGATTTCCTAGGAAGTAGGAAATAAAGCTTGTTAGCTAGCGAGCCACATTTTCTGTATGCCTTTGTGCACACTTAGACCACTGTCTACTTTTGTTACAGGCTGATTTACCAAGGAGCTGTTGACATTTGTGTTCTTACATATGCTGTTATAATGCATGAGTAATATTTGAGATTTATATTTATAAACAAGATTTATTTCAACATTTAACGTAATGGACCATCATATTGATGTTCTGTATTTTTGCCAGTGTTTTACACGGTGGCATTACATCCAGTTAGTGTACTGGTACACATTTCCTTAGTGGGGATAGGGCTCTAGACTGCTCTAAAAATATCTGGCAAAGGTTAATTCCCTTTTAACATGTGACTTCTATTGCTGCATATCCGTATGCATGTATGGAAATACATACACATATATATATATACACACACACACACATATATATATATATACATATATATATATATGCATCAGATAATTTTTTTTAAGTTTGCTACTGGAGTTTCCTGTTCTTATCCTTCTGAGCTCCTGAGGTGCTTCACTGCTATAAATTCATATGGATTGTTTAACCAATAAGAAGAAATTAATAGTGACTTTAGAGAGCTTTGGCATAACTCAGTTTGTGTACAAAAATTCTGGAGTGCAGAGAGGGCTGTACAATTAAGTGTTTGGAAATACCCAGCAGGGAAGAGCTCAGTGTCTGTGGTCTTGCAGAGCTGTGTTCAGGGGCTGCTCAGTGTGCTGCATGTTCCTGTTTGTGTTCGTTTTCTCTGTCCTTTCTTTCTCCTCCACAAGAGCCGCCTCCAATCCTGTATGTATTTGTTTCCAGAGCAGTGTCCGCTTAAACCCCAGGGGTCCTGGTGCATCCAAATTTGTGAGGCGGTTTGCATTTTCTGTTATTTTGAGGAAAGTGCCCTATCTGAAGTGACAACTATTTTCACACAAGGTTAACTAAACTTACAGCTCTAGCAATAACCAACGTGATGGCTTCCCTGAGCAGGCAATAAGAAAATTGCCCCTAACTTGCTGTACTGTAACAGTGGTGTTGACATAAGTCAGTACTTAACATTACTCACATGCAGTGCTTGGGAGCAAACAGAAACAGCAAGTGCCGGTCACGTCACTCAGCAGACTTGGAAGTGCTGTTAATCAGCCAACATTCCTAACTCTGTATTACCTCCTGCAAGGAAGCATTTTTATTAAATGAAAACTTGATTGTATGACCATTAGATCTTGATCAAAACACTGGGCTTTAACAATCCTTTGAAACACTGGTTTCTTTTGCTAATGTTTTAGAGCTGTGATTTCTCTATCAGTCTCTGCGGTCTGGGCACAGGCAGGAGGCTGTCAGATTGCCTCATAAGCTGCAGTTTTTAGCCTGTGGTCCCTTTGAAAGGCTCCATGTAATGCTCCGAAGGAAAAATTGAGCGTAATGACAGTAGACTTGATCATCCAGTATGGACACATTCCTGCTGACTCCTAGTGATTGGATTTTCCTGTGTCCTCAAATCTGACTTTGAAAATGGCAAAGAAAGATTATAAGAACAAACTAATAGCAAACCCTTCTGCTTCACTATTGCACAGATGCTCAGCCTGATAATACTAACTGTAAGTACAGTTTGAGCCCCAATTGTGCATAGCCATACTGGGAGACAGCTGAGCCTCATACTGCTCAACAAGCTGTGGGGGACCTCTGGAGCTCTGTTGTGTCTCTTCTGGTAGTAAATTTTGGGAAATGAGGCTTTGTGGAATAGGGTTCTCTCTAATTGTGAAGCATAAATTCAGTGCAAGAGTTCAGTATTAGGCATTTATGAAAACTTTTTTATAATTGCTCTTTTCTGTTTTAACTTTAGGTTATTAAAGATAATCTGTGGTTTCAAAATGAGATGGGATGTCTGGGAATGACAGGTATGTAACTGCTTTCTCTCTCTTTTCAGTGCCGTGGGAGCCCAGACTCCCAGGGTATGGGTGTGAAGGTGGGCAGGGGACTGGAGCTGTGCCCTCGTGGCCCAGTATCGTCAGTGGGACTCTTGGTCCAGAGCCACACAGCAGTTTTTGCTCAGAAGTTAAGAACAAGGGTGCTCTAGGCTCCCTAAACAGCTCATCTAGAATGGAGCCCCTGTGAGAAGACCTTAGTTCATACTCTGCTCTGAATAATTTTCAGAGGGAGCCCTTTTTCCTCGTTAAACATCGTGATGCAGGGGAGCACTTTCTGATGGCCAGTGTTCCCAGTGTTGTGGAAAACTCAGATTACTTAAAGGTGATCAAGACCTTGTTCCTTTTCAGAAGCTAACTTAACCACTATGCATTTACTAACACAGTTGCAATACCTACTCTTGAAGTATTTTCAAAGACCTCTACAATTACAATAACTAATATACTTTGTCCTGGACCAAGTTGTTAAAAGACTGGTAGATGTAGGGGATCTGGAAGTGTTTCTAGGATTTTTACAGAGGGTGTCAAGTATGCTGGTTGCTGATCTCAGATACGCTGAGCATCTCCAGTGGCAGTTGCCTAATCTGATCAAAATAGGGTACCCTGATACTCGGAGAACTCTCTTCTAGCTTGGAGGAGCTACATCTGAGGGGTGACTGCCACAGGCACTTTCTGTACATTTGAACAAATCACTTAGTTTCTCTGGGTCTCTGGTCTTTATTTTCTTTATATGTGTATAATAGTGTACTACTTTACTCAAGCTTAGTGGAGATGAATACCCTGAAAGGTTGCAGCGCATGAGGAGGGGCAATGCAGTGCTGGAAATAGACATGCTGCCCATGGCTGCACTTCCCCAAGAGATGATTTCATGACATGCATTTGCCAAGAAATTACATGCTCTGAAGCAGTCATCTAGTGAGATGACTCTTAATTTCTCTGCCCTGTGCCATGGGTAATTCACAAATGAGTTTATTAATTTAAATACGAAAGCAAATAATTAAAATTTGCTGAGCTTCCTGGCTTTTTACCTGTATTTATTCAGTATCAACTTTGCTGCTCACATCTTGCTTTCTGATGGGTTGCAAATTATTAATGTACCATCTGTTGAGAGAGGTATTGCATGTGGTTTTGTAGTCCAGAAGAACCTTCTGGCATTGAAGAAAAAGTGGGGCGATTGGAGGATTTTGACACGCAGTGTCTTTTTGTTACTGGTTGAAAATAGTGTGGCCAGCAGAACTAGGGAACCAGTTCCTTTGAACTTGGCACTGGTGAGAGCACACCTCCAATACTGTGTTCAGTTTTGGTCCCCTCACAACAAGAAAGACATTGAGGTGCTGTAATGTGTCCAGAGAAGGGCAGTGAAGCTGGGGAAGGGTCTAGAGAACAATTCTGATGAGGAGCAGCTGAGGGAACTGGGGTTGTTTAGCCTGGAGAAAAGGAGGCTCGGGGGAGACCTCATCGCTCTCTACAACTGCCTGAAAGAAGGTTGTAGCGAGGTGGATGTTGGTCTCTTTTTCCAAGTAACAAGCAATAGAATGAGATGAAATGGCCTCAAGTTGCGCCAGGGGAGGTTTAGTTTGGATATTAGGAAAAATTTATTCACCAAAAGGGTTATTAAGCATAAGAACAGGCTGCCCAGGGAAGTGGTGTCACCATCCCTGAGGGTGTGTAAAAGATGTATAGGTGAAGCACTTGGGGACATGGTTTAATGGTGGAGATGGCAGTGCTGGGTTTATGCTTGAACTCAATGATCTTAAAGGTCTTTTCCAACAAGAATGATTCTATGATTCTATGAAACTCTGGCTTTTTATTGGTAGGTAAACATATGTGTTAAATGAGGGGTTGCTACAAGCAATTAATTGTATGCTTGATTTTTTAATTGAGAATTGTCCCATATCAATAAACATGATTTTAAAACATACTTAAAGCTAAGTTTTTAGTGGTTTGCATAATCAAGGTACTAGACTCTAGTTCTTATCGAAGAAGTTCTCAAGGAAAACAGTGAGACAGGAACTTCTGCATACAACCTTTATCATTGAAAATGGCAATGTGCTGAAGTGAAATGATTTGTAACAGCACAGTGGACTCAGGGTTTCTGTTGGAAGCTTTTTGGAATTGTTTCTGGGTAAGATGAGAAAAAACAATCCCAGAATAACCCTGTGATTGGGAAGCACAATGGATTTTTAAGAACTATGTTTGAGTCTGCTCTGACTTACTCAAAGCAGGACTGGAAAGTAGATTTGCCTTGTCCTGTTGATGCCCATAGTTTCTTTGACTTTGTAACGAGAAAAGCTAATGGCAACATTCAAAACAGAAATACAGTAAATTACTACCCTTGCCTGTTCATTGTTGTGTGTAATTGAAAGGATTTCAAATTGGATCTTGTATCCTGGATGGTTTTCAGGACAGGGAATCATTCAGAACAACAACAACAAGAAAAATATAGCAAGCAAATATATTTAACTCTTTTCTTTCCTACTGAAATAGAGCAAAATTATTCAGAGCTTTGCTGATAAATTCTGGAGGAAAGCAAGTCAGACGGCAGGTGTAGGACTTGAAATATGCAGCCCTTGAGAGCTAAGAATTTGAATTACAGTCTTAGTGAAATTGTAATTTTTAATTCTGAACTTGACATTTCACAAACTTATCAGACTCTTTCATACTGTAATTTGGCACATTAGGATGTGCTATAAAGATACAGGGGCTTTAAGGACATAACAGAGTCTTTACTGCAAACCTATCGTAAGATTTTCCTAGTTTTGTATCATCCTAATTAATGCCATGGCCAAAAATAACCTTCACCTTAACTGCTATCAAGAAAAAGTAAGGCACTCTGTTGCTGTACCTACCCTTCTAATGGCCGTCCTTCTGTGCTACTAACCTGTTTGGGACTCGGCTCATTTAGTCCAGCGGTAAAGGCTTGTGCTTTAGCACTGAAGGTCCCTGTTGTTAGACAAAACTAATTTCTTAGCAAAAGGCAGTATTCTAACCACAAACAGAGGACAGTTTCTTAGACACCCATCCTTTCACCCCCAGCTCATATCAATGCAGACCCGCTGTTACCACAGTCTCCATGTGTTAAGTGCATTTTGTACCACATCAGATCCTCTCTGTATTTGCATACCCTGAGCAGGAAGCAAATGCAATGAAAGCTGGGAGTGGGGAGCTCTCCTTCCTAAGTGTATTATATGTGCCTTAAATGTGGCTGCTGGAGGTCCGAAAGAGCAAAAGATCATCACCCAAAGCAATAGTGCACAAAGCCGAGGAGTGGTTAATGACTACATCGGGAGAATAGCAAAGAAAATCGAACAGCATTAAATAGCAGGGACTGTTCTGATCAGTTGTGCATTTGTCACTTCATATTGTTGTGTCACTGTGCATAGTGGGGCTAAGTGAATGCTATGGTAACGTGAGTGGTAAAATATTACACCAATCTTCGGGCTGTTTCAGCCATAGTAATATTTATTTTCATGTTTTCATTTTGTAATTCAATACAAAGTTGACCTACCAGCACTAGTAGTTAAGCTAGGAATATGCAGTTGAAGACATGGTTCTGACATATCTTGTTTATATTTGGTTTATGGAGAATTAAATTGTGGGAGAACATTTTAGTAGCATGTTAATTCAAAGTAAGATAAAATATTTAACAACTTGATAATACATTGTAAAAATGTGGAGTGTTTAATTAAGGAAAACAAAAAAAAGGAGAAAGAAAATTTCATCTTAAAATGGTGATATTGTCTCACATCTCAAAAGAAAGTGAAATTACTGCCTTTCTTTGATGAACCGTTTCACTTGGCATCTTTACAGATGTTTGCAGGAAAGCCCCAGATTAAGCCTCATGCTCTGTTGGTTTGCTTGCTGGGAAATGTTTTGGCCTGAGGCATTGTACTCCAGGAGTGCCTGGTGGCAGCCTGGCAAGCCCAGCTGAGAGGGGACGGTTTGGGCTGTATGTCAAGCTGAAAGTGTTCCCCTGCTTTGCAAAATTTCCCTTTCAAAAAGGAGTGGGAATAGTTTCCATTTAGAAACTTATCGAAGAGAAGACCCCGCAGCTTTGATAATGTTTTTTTCTGAAAATAGAAAAATGGCAAAGATTGAAGCTGTAAGAAGAAAAGAGAGTGGAAGGAACAAGGAGACCGCAGAGTCAGAATTGGGATGCATCTCTGAAAGAGCACTGATAATGGTGCACTTGCACTTCTGAGCAGCAGGGTATCCAAAAGAAAGCTCAATGCTTGTTAATGAAAGGCCTCAGGAGTCAAGTATTAGTATTTTCCAACCTCAGATGAATCTATTTGTTAAAAAAACCACACCAATTTCAGAACGGAAATCTAGAATAGACATGAAAACAACAGAATGTGTTATGCCTGTACTGTCCTTTCTCAGATATTCAGCGTTCAGCTTTTCAAGCAATCATCAGCCATCTACAATCCATCTAGAACCTTATCTGAAAAGAGACAGCAGGTGAATTGATAAATACAATTATGTTGTCTTGATGTTAAGAGTATGCAGCAAATTATGTGGAAAAGCAGTTATGGTCTTGTAGGTCAGCTGGACTGAGTTGTATAATGTTCTAGTGACAGTTAAATATATGTGGATCAGGAAAAAGTTATTTTATTGAACTGACAGTCGATACTACAAAAAATCATGACATAGAAAAGTGCTGCTTTACTGGCAAGGGAAACCACAGTATTGTAAAACAGCCTATATTGTTGAAAATTAATAGGAAGGATGAGAAAAAATCTGGAGGAAGGCAGTAGTACATGTTGCTGTATGGACATGCATCACACTGATTGAATCTATTTATGCAAAACCTTCCACTGAGTGCTGGGAAGATACAAGTGAATTTGCAAAAGTACCCTTGTAATCATCATCAATGTTGAGGCTGCTTAACGTAATGTCAAGAACCTGCAAAATCCCCAACCTCCAATTACTGTTGATGGAGCAGCCATATAACATGCCTGGAGACTTCTGCTGGGAGCTGGGCACATTATCTCGGGACCGTAAGTCATGACAAAGCACAACTTGAAAACAGACTCATCTGTCTAATTACTAATCCAGAGATTTATTCAGAGTCAAAGAACGTGATCGGTTAATTAAATTTCTTACTGTGGACTTGATACTCTCCAGAGGCGAGTATCAGGATTCGCTGTCATGGAAAGTGCAGTTGTGTGTGCTGATGGAGGTGTCATGCTGCATAGGGCACAAGAACAAAAGGTATTTTATGAAGCCATTACCCCCTTCTTGTTGGCTGAGCTCACTTATCCCAAATACTGAAGGAAATGATAGCTAACTAAGAAGCACTTTCAAGGTAGTAGTTGCTCAGCCCAGCCCATACATATTGCCATTTTGACTTCTGACTCATAGCAAGCCCTACAAAGAAGCTCCATGTCTTCATTCAGGGTTTCTGTTTACTGTGAGGGAACGTGCATCACCTGTAGTCTGGCAAGAAAACAAAAAGGAGAATTGGTGCTCCACCTCCATAGGAATGGGATGGCAATTGCATTAATATATGAGACAGCGAATCTAAAATGAATCTTTTTCACTGTTTGGATATGTCTATACAAAACTGCAAAGAGGCTTGATTCAGTAGACAAAACAAAGGTTTAGAGCCATCGGAGGTGAGATGTAGTATGATACTCGAATCTGCTGGGGAATGCCAAAGCTGGGTGGGCTGAGATTGCTGGCTAGCAGGTCTGTACTGCTCTTGCAGTTCAGCACTGGTTCATCCTGAGTGATTTGGACTGTTGCTTAGTTTTGAAATAGAAGTATGCCAGGCATGACTGCTCTGAAAAAATTCCAACCCCAAAGATATGGTAATTATATATATTACTGTTCTCACCAAGTTTACCTTGTTATTTTTGTAGTCCCTAAATTACTCTGAGTCTGTTGCATTGGTCAACAGGGGTTTAAGTATTTAAGTAAAACTTGGTGAAGTGAATTAGAAGTGAATGTAAAATATAAACAACTGGCTTTTCCTAGCCCATACATCCACAATTTTGTCCAGTATAAACAACTCCCACATAAAAAGCATGCTATCCCAGTATGGGAAGACAGTGAAGCTCCCCAGGGTGCACGTGTCCATCTGGGTTCTGTAAGCAGCAGGACTGCATCTCATTCATTACGTTAACAGAAATCTTTTCAGTGATTCATGTGCATCAGCGCTCCAAGGCCCTTTATAGGACCTCCTTTAAGGGTCCGATTTTGATTGGTCTGTGCATGGCTTTGCTATTTACAGCTAACAGTATTTCTCTATATTGTTCTTCCAACAAAGCAGTGTCTTTTCAAAAAAATGCAGCTTCTCATATTAATGAGATTTCACTATCTTCAGATTTTCATATTTCATTAACATACAGGGATTTTTAAAATGAAAACTTGATAGAAAAGGGTCATTTGCCAGAAATCTTTGCTTTTCAATGAGAGTTTTTGTCCGTATGAATATATATAGTTAAAATATGGGATGTAAAAATGAGTAATAAATGAGAACTATTATGCAAAGAATGAAAGTATCTTCTTTAAATGTAGCCAACTATAATTTTGAAATTTTCATGACATTTTTTCTCTTCATTCAGCAGCTTTACCTTTTGACAGTTTGTTATATTAAATTACTGATTTTTAGTAGAAGCTCCTTTTTTTAATGTCATAGATGCTTTTACTTTAATAGATGAAAATTAATTGATTTCAAAACTCTTCTTGTAATTTTTGTGATATCATGGACTAATCTTTCATGAAAATATAAGCCTATAAGCTAGCATTTATATTGCTATTTACTAAATTGAGGAGCATTTGATTTGATGGCACTCCAGTTCAGCTGGAATGTAACTGAGACCCTTATTCAACTGAGAATTTGTTCTGAATACGTCTTGACATGGTTAGTGGTTAATTGGCAGACTGTATCTTTGAAGCAAAACATCCTTACCACTGAGGCTACTTACACCGTGGAGGGCTTCAATTATTTATGCTTTGCTGAAACTTTCTTTGTGTTGAAAATATTAACAGTTGATTTAAGGCTAAAATCTTTTAATTCATGCATTTGACACTTTACATTTAAATGGCAAGAAGTTTTCTGTGGGATCTATGTGAGTTCCCTAGGTAAAGAAATAGTTTTGTTCTAACTCCTGCTGGGTTTTGTGTGGCACATCCCATCTCTCTTTCCTGCCTGGCCTCATGTCTCAGGTGCCGATGTTGATGTTCATTGCTTTGAGGGAGAGCATGCTGGCTGCTGTGTGCACACAGAGCACCAGATCCGCACCAAGCGGCTGCTGCACAGGAGCCAGCTTTAGCTCTAACATAGATTGTTGCCTTGGTTTTCAGCAATGCCCTTACCTCTGGTCATTCAAGCAAGTGAAGCACCTCACCATCTCTTGACTTCTGCAGCCTCAGACGATCGGTGGAGCCATTCACTGTTTGCTTTGATACCCTCATGGACAAAGAAGATTTTGTTCAAACGAGAGTCTTCTGTTAACCACCAGCTGGTCAGTAAAAGATGGTTTGCAATTTGTAATATTTTCTGAGTATTGTAGCAATTACATCAAAAGTGAACGTTGCTGGGAATTTGCTACCCAATTAGTACATTTCTAGTTCTGTCTCAGTGACTATGTTCACTTGAGATGGCTTCAGCAACACCAACTAGTTGTGTGACTTCCAGAGAATTACTGTGACATACAGCTATCTGCTTTATAAATTCTGATAGACACTTAGTAATGCAATAGATCTATATAGTTTGATGAACTTTGTGCATTTTGCTAGAGAACTGTGATAGCCAAAAGGTGAATATATCAATGAACATACTAGTAATTGCTTGTGGGAATAGTAGTTCGTATAAATTTGGACTAGAAAGAAAGATTAACTATTAGGATAACAAAGCTTTTAAATTAGGTGGTGATTAATACCTCTATTTTTTTTCTTATTTCATTATTTAGATAATTTAACTTCTGCTGCAGTTTCTGCATTATGATATTTTCATACACTATGTAGACTTTTCCCCTTCCTCCACAGCCTGAAGATACGGCCAATATGTCGGTGTCTTCTGGATTTGGAATAACCCTTCAGAAATGTGGTGTGGTAAGTTTTCTTACAGTTGTGTTGTTAATTTGGTAGAAGTTTGTACCCAAATGTCCTCTAAAAAGTGGGAATAGAACTGTGCCCATGCAGAGTGTTTTGGAGAACATCCATTTTGATGTTAAGATGGTCGCACCCTCCATAAGAGGCACAGTTTTGCAATGTGAATTCAAAACTGAAGGGAATCGGTGAAATCTTCTCTCAGACTCCTGGGGGATATTGGAATGTGGTCGAAGTAAATGCCTCATTGTGAGAATTCCTAAAACTATAAATGGGCAAAGCCCAGTGAACTCTAGGACAAGGGTGGGTAGAGATAGAGACAAGCTTCTTTAGAGGATGAGATAAGCCACCTGAGATACTCTCCTGGCTCAACCACGGATGCCTCACCTGTGTCAAGTATGGACTCCTTTCGAAGGGTGGGGCACTGAGCCTTGTGATGCCGGTGTGTCTTTGGGCATGCTACCACACAGCCTTAGAAGAGTCAGTCTGTCATAGTCTGCATATTTGGTGGGGCTCAGCTACAGCACGATATTAATGAAAAAAAGGTTTCATTTAACTTTGCAAAATACTTATGAGGAGCAAAGACCTCCATACTATAAGGAAATTCTAAACCTTCCATTTTATTTTTACTTTATGTGGCATAGGTTGATAGATTTGTCTAGACTGTTATTTTTTCCTTTCCTTTTTTTTCCCATTTTTTCTTTTTGTTTTTTACACTGGATGAAGCAAGTGTGAGTTTTTGTAATTAAGAGACAGTTCGTCTTATTGATCCCTTGGATAGAGAAAGCTCATCCAACTTTAAGACAAATCTGAATTCAGCCACTGAAATGCTGCATGTGAGGGTAGAGGATTCAGTAACCAGTAAAGAAGAGGTGACATTATAACCTGCACAGGATAATTTGCATAGAGAAGAATGAATATGCATAACATCTCACAGTACTAATTACCTATAATGTTGTTATTGAAATGGCGGCATATCATTATTAATGAGGCTGAATAGTGAGCATTTCAGACATAAGAAGCAGTAACGCAGACTATTCTGCATTTATGGCTGCAGATTCACAATTTTTATACCAGAGCCTCTTAGAAAAGAGTTTGAGACAGTTACATGTTGTTTTTTTCTGTTTTTCATAGCATAGCCTCACGCAGGCTCATTAAAAATCGTGAAATCCTGCTTTACAAGATCAGAGTTAATCTGTTGTAGATGCTAGGATTATCAGAAAATAATTTTGCGGTGCTACTAGTTACAAATTACTGGAAACTATGCAGTTGTATGTGATTGTCTTCCACTTTCAAATGCAGCTCACATTTTATTTTCCTCTGCTTGCCTTGTCATCTACTTCAATCCTAATTTGTCTGAACAGATGCTTTCCTGCTAAGAGACAGACTGGCCATATGGTGGTCTTCAGCTGTTTTAAATAGAAAAAAGTGAATTTTGCACCTTTTTCTTCTCCTACCACGAGTGGCTCTTCAGAGCATGGAGATGACATATGTTTACTTCTCAGAGTCAAGATTTTTCCTGCACCTTATCGCAGAAATACCCTTCTTGAAACTGGGGTGTTTACATTTTACTTATGCTTTCAGCACCCGGTCCATACCTTCTCTTCAGATTGAAAGTGTGCTCCTGTAAGAGTTTCATTCCTCAATATGATGTGAACTTTTCTGTAATAGTATTTCATAATGACAATAATCTTTAACAGAGCTGAAGTAGATCTTTAAATTTATCTGTTTTGCTTTTAAGACATTTACCTCTCATTTCTCAATGTCTTAAGCTTTCTTACATTGCAATATATAATTCCATGAGCCTTTTTTTTTCCTGCTTTCCTGTTTCTAGTTCTAACTTATCCCCAAAGATCCTCAGTTCCTTTCACTTCCTTGACAATTCCTTCCTCTTCTCTTTTCTCCTAGCATGTCCTTGCTTTTGCTCTGGTTCTTTCACTCCAGTCTCCCAGGTACCTGAAGTGACATCGCTAGCAGGGGGTGCTGACACACACAGTGTGCTTCAGCAGCAGAAAGAAAATGAAATATGCACTTACGCATCATCAGGGGCTGCCATTGGTTTTGGTTCCTGTAGGTGGTTGGCTGCATCATCAGCTGCTTCAAAGAAAAAACATCTTCAAGCAAATTAGAGTAGCAACTTAAAGGAGGTATCTGGTGGCTGCTGATCCCAATTGCAGCGGTGAATGGAGGAGGCTCTTTCTAGGAGATGTCAAACCCAAGAGCTTCCTTACTGCTTGATTCTAATCTGCTGCTTTCTCTGGTGCTATCAGGAAAAAAATCCAGATTCTTTCAACCCCTTCACAATTTAGCTTAAAACTGCCTGCCACTCAAAAATAAGAAATGAAAAACATGTATTTAATATTAATCAGAAATGTAACAGGTGCAGCCTTTTGGCCGCCTGAGGAAGATTGTGGTAGGAGATAGGTGGTATGGTTGGGATACCTCTGAAGTGTTTCTTTGTTTAGTCACTGAATAAGAATTTTATTAAATGAAACAAAATGAAAAGAAAGCGCAACGCTGGTTGGAGAAAGAGAATGAACAGTGTTGGAGTGTGCATTAAACCTTCTGACCAGGGGATGGAGAGAACTAATGCTGCCATATTCTACCATCTGCTTGTGAATACACACATGCTACTTTCTCTGCCTATTTTATTGTAGGAATTTATCTAAATTACTATTTACATCCCCTGTCCTCAAATGTAAAGCAATATATCTCTGCCTTATTAGAAGCACAGGAAGAGACCCTGAAATCCTCACTTTTTGCCTTCATCCCACAGAAGAGCAAGGGAAAGGTACGGGGAAATGAAGGGAGGAAAAAGTTTTTCTATTTCCCCCGTTTCCCCAGCTCTCACTTTTACTTGTGCATACATATTTGTCTGCACAAGCCCATCCACACTTACTGTGAGCGTAATACGATGTTAACAACTCGTGCTGTTTGAACCTTGAATCTTCAGGGTGTGCTTTCTTGGTTTGGATTTTCTTTGTGTGGCGCTGAAGGTTTTTTTCCTGTTTCATCTTGTTTGTGATTTTTAGAGGAAGTTTCTAGCTTTTGTGACTGCACAGGAAAGGTTGAAAGGCATGTTGACTGCATCATGCCAGTTCAGAAACCAGCAGAGAGAAAATCTGCCCAAAATATATCACATTTTTAATATTTGGTGATTTTAAGTCTCATAAATGTTGGCGTATAATTCATGATAAACGAACATATAAAATTGGTAATGCTTTCCTCACAAATATGATTAAGCCTATTTTTATACATGCTGACAATTATTTGCAGAATCTAGTTAGTACAGTAAGTATTATTTGGGCTTTTTCCTCCATAAGATTTGTTTAATACAGTTGAGGTTGAACTTGCTGTAATGAGTTAAAAAAATTTAGTGTAGCATACCCAGGAAAGTTAGTTATGTAAACAGATTTATTCACATGTACTTTGATTATTGTCACTTAAATAGAAAAATGCAAACTAAGCAATAATGTCAATAAACTGCTTCTTTTCCTCAATACAGAAGAGATCAAAACCCTATATTTTTCTATACTAAATTAGTATGAAATGCAGAGATCAATGGTGCACAATGAAATCATAACTACATATGTTGAACCCTGTGGCTGCCATGAATTCTGGTCTCATTTCTGAAGTCTATCACAATGCATATTTTTATAACTCATTTCTGTGGGGGCTGCTGTATTATTTATGTCTGGTGTCCAGAAACAGAGTACATTTCCTAAAAAGGAGGAAAAAAGAGAAAGGTTCAGCCTGAATTGTGCTTTGGTCAGTTAAATAAGTGTGAATTTGGTGTCGTTATTAGAAGTCTGATATTCTGTCATGGCTATACTACAGGCCAGCATATTACAGACCTGGTAAAATTTTTAGACAATTATGGTTTGATGTGAGTTTTAGGGGAAGGCAGCTGGAAGATGAGACATCAGTAAGCAACTCTGTGCTCCAGATAATTTCATTTAGAGGGCTAATTACTCAATAAGGGTTAATGCCCTAATGGAATAAATCAAATCACATGAGTGTGCTTTGCTAGAGATTGATGATTAGCTTATGAACTTCACCACTAACTGGAAGCAGAACCCTGAGCTCTAAGTCCGTTGGTGGCTCCATGAGCTCTCCCGTGGAAAGGGCAAATCAAAGCAGCTGCCACTCTTTAGAGAATATCATTGCTGTGAAAAAAAGGGAAATTGAGACCAAAACTGCTTGGAGAGAATGGATTTGCAGTGAGTGCAGCTTGCAAAAGAAACATCCTCATGGTACAGAAGTTCAACGTTAAGAATTTTGTAGACTCTGGTTACAAACTTATGATCCAGTTCTGTGTTTTATGCAGTATTATGGGGATATTCAGATTCTTGTTTTCACTTCTGGTTCTGCATGGGCGGGGTTTCTACCTTCTGGCTTTCTGTCCCTTTGTCTCCAAGCAATAGCTTGGGATACCAAAGATTAGAATCTCCTTGGGAGTTTGAGCTCAAACTGAGTGTAGTGCCATTTGTGGGTCACTTAGAATGCCCTCAGAATGTAAGTGTACACATATAATGAACTTTTATTAGTAATCAAGTCTATGACTTTTGTTGTTAAGATGCACATACAGACATTTTGCACCATTAATACTAATATTTCTGTTTTCAGGTGGATGTTGAACATGACCCTCAAATTGCATACATTACACTTCTGATTAATAACACCAACATGCTGCTTTCAGCAAACATTACAGATCTTATCCTGCTGGACAATATAACTGGTCTACATGTTCAAAAAAACAGCGGTAATAAGACCACAGATGGCATACACATTTACAGGAAAAGATTCTTGCAAGGTAACAAAACCTGCAGGGAAGTACCCCTGATTACACATGTGGAAAAGCATCAGTTCAAATTATGATATTTATTTATTGATTGTTTGTGATGGTGTAAATTCTCTGATTATCAGTTAATACAGGTGAAAAACTCTGGAAAAGGTTTTGTGCTGCAGTTTACAATTCTATTAATTCACATTTTGACTCCCACCTTTGAACTGCTTCTGATCTCCCTGGCACAGAAGCGAGCCCCTGTACTCTGTAAAAGTTGCTGCCATCAAAATGGAAGACAATCTTTCATGATAATATTTGTTCATTTTGGATTTCTTCAAAAGCTGCTGCACAAGTCATTTTAATTGTATGTGGTGAGCCTTCCTCCTTCAGCCAAGCATGGCTGATTGCCTTCCTGAGGTATTGAAATGCATTGAAATTGCAAAGGGCCATGCAAGCAGGCAAGATGATTCAGCAGAAATAAGGCAGCTCTTCTCAGTAGATGTTCTCCCCAAACTAAGAAAATTATAAAATCAAAGCAAGTAATACAGAGAGAAACCGGTTCCACGCTTGGAATCAGTGTGTTCCTTTGGTAGCAGTTGGATCATTGCACATTCATAAAATTTTACCTTTCTTGATATTGCATGCCTTTTTTTTGTAATCAGAAGCACATAGAAAATCAGCAGCTTGCTTTTGAGAGTCATAGTTCTTTGGAGCTTCAGAAGTGTTCAGTGATACCTGTTTATTGTTCAAGTATCTAGGGTTGTGATAGTGTTTTACTGGTGAAAGATTTTCAAATTGGAAAAGGAAATAGAAGACCTGGGGCTACTGTCTGATTGTAAATGGATAGCCAGACTCTATTTCTAACAATGTAGTGTGAGTAGTGGTGCTGATTACAGGGCAGGTGTTTTTTTAAAAGTGACAAAGAACTGCTGGCTCTCAAGAGGTTCCTAAGAAAGAATAATCCCTCAGAAAAAATAGAAAAAAGACTTGCAGAGCTGATCTAATAAACCAAGTTGGAAATTTAATTTATTTATAACTGCTGCAACTGGAACTGAAGCTGGCTTTTCCAGCCCATATATGTTGCATGAATCGGCATGAAAAATACTGAAGTGGTAGAAAATCCAGCAGAACAGATTTCTTCATAGTTTGAGGTTTGGTCATTACTATGTCAGTCCTAGACTCAGCCTATACCTTGCCACTAGGGCTGGTGGGAAGGTCTATGCCTACACTGGCCTGTGTACTGTCATGCTGCATGTTACCCATAATAATTTTTCAGTGCTGCAGTGCACTGTGAATCAAAAGTCAGCTGAAATCTCAGCCATATTTCTCTTTGGTTTCAATGGGAGGAGAACCAGTCAGTTAGTGGTTACAATGAAGGCTGTCCATTTTATAAAAAAAAGTTATTTTAAAATATCTCATATTGAGTTTTAGTATCAGGCAAAACATGATGTTTTCAGTAGCTTGAGGCATGATTTAATGCAGTTTCCAGATCCTGGGGCAAATTTGCTTGAGTTCTTTCAGGCAGCAGGTACAAAGGATGTTGCTGGGCTCATGTTGCCAGGAGCTGTCTGGATGTGGGACATCTGCTGTGTCAGAAAGGAGAAGCTCCAGTGCTGTCCCAAGCCTTCCCCAGGTATCTTTGAGAAATTTCCCTGGGACAGAGCAAATCTATCCATATCCTTTCTCTCTGTACTGTGCAGGTACGCTCTGGCTGCCTCTGCTGAATTCCCTTGAAGTCAGTGTTGTGAGTTTACTGCAGCTTGGTTCCTAGGAGAGTACTTTTGCTGGTGAGGAAGCACAGTCTAAAGGGGAATCTAAAAAGCTTCTCAGATGTTTTATTCATATTGAACTTGCTTTTCAAATTTTGTAAACATCTGTAAGTGCAGCTGAGCTCAGCTGGGTGCTCAGCTCTTTAGAGATTCACACCCAGTCGTCTTGTGTAAAAAAAGATGTGCAGCTGTACTGGTTCTTTTCAGGTCAGTGTAGCTATGGTTCTGTTTAAGAAAATGCAGACACAATTACTTGGAGGCTACTATTGCACTGACGGATGTACCTCACCTGCTTAATCTACACAGTTGGGGATGTGTGTGTTTGTTCTGTTTTAACAGGTGGAGAACACTTTGCAATCAACTACTCTGCATTTCTTGATGCAAAAGAAATGTGGGATGGCAGAGTCTTGACACTGCCTGTGAAGCTAACTTTCAGGAGTTCATCACAGGTATTCCCTTTACAATTTTATTTCACTCTTCAGTCTTTGTAAAAAAAGAAAAAAAAAAGTCTCTGAGGTGGTTCTTGTCTGTCTAAGCAATGAGGTCTGCATGTAATGAAATGAAGTTCTTAGGCTGTATGGTTATCATGAATTTATACATAGGTGAGTTACTCTTCATAGGTTAGGAAGTCCTAGACCTCGTTAAATAGGTGGAGTATGTTTGTGCATTGTCCTGTAGCTTTTCACTCTACTTTTTGTATTTCTCTCCAGTTTATCTGTGTATCTTGGAAATAATCATGTTCCACGTACTTATGTGTGTGTTCCTGTAGTCTGTGAGAGGTTGAAAGTTTTGCCATGTTTTTATCAGAAAGTAATCTTTTAACCAAAAAAGACGTTACAGCAAAATAAAACCTCCTTGCTCATAAGGAAGACACTTTTTAGTATGAGAATTGTGAAGCTCTGAAGGAGGTTTTTCAGAAAAGCTGAGTAATCTCCATCCTTGCTGATTTTTGAGAATTCAGTTGCACCAGGCTCCAAGACAACTGACATAACGCTAGAGTTAGGCCAGCGCTGAGTAGGAGGCAGGACAGGTGGTTTCTTCCAAAGGAAAATTTTCTGATTCTTAAATATGGCTCGAGATTTTTTCTGTGGTTTTCTTAATTGCAGGTAATTAGAACCTGCAGATGTGTTTTCATTTCAACTGCTGTATCTGCTTTGTTTTAGAGGAAAAAATGCTCAATGTGTATGAGAGTGGTACTACAGCAATAGAGACCAAGCAAAAACCAGGGAATTGTAAGAGTAGAGGCATGTACACTGACTGTGGCTCCTATCCTGTGCGTGTTTAGTCAACCTAGATTTTATCAGCACAGGAAAATGTACTTCTGTGAGCACCGGAATATGCCTCTCTGTATTAGAAGGGAAACATACCTCACAGAGCAGTTGCTTCCATGTTTGTTAGTTACCACTAAATGCACTGTATTTTCTTGTCAGATTTATTTCATCTTTAAGCTTAATAAGAAGTATATCTTATCTTCTAAGAAGAGGCTTTTCTAGACTCTGGGCTGTTTGCCAGTGGATTCTGCTAATTTTTTTAATACATGTAATATTTTTGTATCTCTCTCAGAATAAAACACATCTTGTATCATTGACAGCTTCATTTACCATAACTGAAGAAGAAAAGATAAAGGTAATTTCTATGGTTTGGTATTATGTTGACTCTCCTGCTTAAACTTATGGACAATCTAAACTAAATCCTAGGAGCTAAAGATGTACTTATGTACTATATCTTGTCACTCAGTTATTTTATTATCATACAGAAGTTCTGCCTTCTCTTATTTTAAGAGGAAGAAAACGGGTGTCAGGATAGGAGGTCTTTGTTGTCTTAAAGCAGCAATATTTAGTATGGAAAATATACAAACTTCCATTATTCCTAGCCATGGTTTTGGGTTGGTTTTTCTTGAAGAATTGTCCAGGTACAGAGAACTGTGGTGAGGAACATGCTCACCTGCTCCAGGTCCTAGCCACTATGAGAAGGCTTTTTGCCCTTCCAAAAGGGTGGAGTTATCCGCCACCTATTGAGAAAAGGTTTCTATATCATGCTGATACACAAATCAGGAGATAGCTGTGGGAAGCCCGAGAAATAAAACTGCAGTAAGAGACACATGTAACTTACGTTTGCTTTTCATTTTTTAACTAGTCATCCTTCCAATATGACTTTCTGTTCTTGGCTTCTGAATTAACATGGTTTCTAAGAGGCCAAAGTAACCTTCAAAATTATGTTGACTGTA
This sequence comes from Falco cherrug, assembly GCF_023634085.1. Classification (NCBI taxonomy): domain Eukaryota; kingdom Metazoa; phylum Chordata; class Aves; order Falconiformes; family Falconidae; genus Falco; species Falco cherrug. The sequence continues at coordinate 52,028,030 of NC_073697.1, forward strand.
GCAAACAGTGTTATTATTGTCGATATTTTTTTATTAAGAGAACTCTCCACTGCATCCATCCGTTTCATTGCTAGGGTAATCTCTCCACCAAACTTTTCTCCCCCAACACCTCATTACCTTGATAAGCTTGGGGATCTTTTTTTAAGGAGCTGTGGCTTGGTTGGCAAGAAGACTGTGATTGATTGTGTTCAGAGAGAAGAAAATAGTTTGTTTTACCCCCAAAACATTTTTGTCATGGTTGTACCATTTGAAATCTCAAGTTCATGTGGATGGGGCTTGCCTGAAGAGGTCCTGAGGATTAGACTGCTCATTCCTTCCACAGGCCTGTCCCATAAGTTCTTCTCCATCTTTAAAATCAGTAATCTATTTGGAGATTGGGCATAGGGGCCTCTTGTTCCAGTTTTCTCTTTTGCTGGGGATCTTGTGCTCTCTTAGCTTCTATTAGTGTAGTAGATTATAAGTCCAGACTTCGCTCTCACATAACTGAAGATCAGGTGCCCATTCTGTTAAAATGTAAGCCAGATTTAAACATGTTATAAAGCAAAACTGTACATGAGCTAGAGAACTCATTTTTCCTGGCTAAAGATCTAGTAAGATTTAAAAGGATTGGACGTTTATATAGTTAGGAGTTATGCTTGAAATTGCCATAAATGTATTTTTTTAAAACTCTTAATCTTAAAGGTGAAGCCATGCAGTAGCTGACTGGGTTAGAAAAACAGCTTCAGTGTGAATTGATCTGCAGCAGTTGGCAATGTCTAAGTTAAGACTAAGCTACATTGATCTCAGCCCACCATGAAAATTCCTGCAATCTATTACTATATTTAAAACTTTATACTTTATAGTGTGGGGGGGTTTCCAACTTGAACTTGATAGAATTCAACAAGTTCTTGGGGACTATTCCATAGTTAGGTAAAATTGGCTCAGCTGCATTTGAGCTTACTTAGTGAGCAGGTCTTGTAATTAAACTGCGTGGTAAAAGTGTTAGAGAATACTGTTAATTTTTGAAAAATAAAGCTTAGAAATTATGGAACACATCATGTTTCACATACATAATATTTGCCTTTGGGCTGTGGCCAAACATAAAGTGTTTCAGTATGAAGTCAGTTTGTGCAAGGAAATTATGATCTGCTGAAAAAGGTGCGATGTATTGTATATCATTCATATCTTCAGCTGTCATAAATGCTCTCAATCTCAGATTTTATTTATTAAAGACCATTATTTAAACCTGTTCATGGGTGTGGTAAAACCAACATGTGTGAGCAAGTAGATACTAAATGTTGACTTTGGGGACAGAAAAGAGAAGAATTAATTACATAGTCATGGCAGTGCCATGCTAAGTTGGTCCCATCAGCTTTCACATGGTCTGCTTGCTCACTTGGCTACTGTGCTGTTCTTTAAATCAGTTTTACAAAACCTGTGGATTTTCTCATCTGCACTGCTGGAAAAAAGTACTTGGTTGCCTGTGACAAGGTAATTTTGTAGCTTATGAAAAAATGAGAGTGTTGCTTATCTGAGTGTTTGTGCCAGATGTCTTCCCACAGTGCTTCAGGGGTTGTGAGTACTGTGTGCCTCTGCCCATGGCTGGGTGGTTTTGATGCTGAATGGGAAGCTGTGGTGAAAAGTACAAAAGGAGGTTCTCACATCTAAGCACTTTGCATAGGATGGATGTTAGTAATTATTCTGATCTGATTTTTACTCTGCTTGCTTCCCTCACCATCCTTAAATCAGTGGTAATGCAGCAGTTTGTGAAAGGAACTTGGGCCTGTGATGCTTCTTCCAGCTATTGAGATGGCTTAAGAAGTTAGCTTAAGGTTTTGAGGCTCACTGGCGTGTCAGCGGTTTGGAGGTTGGCCTGCAGTGCCGGCACTGGTCCTACTCTGTGGCTTGTGCTCTGGCATCTGCCCAGCACCATCCACTGTAATGCTTTCAGATGCCATTAGGCACCTGCTGTGTCCTGCTTGGATTTACAGCCCCCCCAATGACAGGGACTGTCCTTCCAGAACCCATTTTCTTAAAGTATAAAAGCACAAGATAATTCCCTGTCCATTTTTCTCCATTGGAGCTTAACCTCTGACAGAACTACCTACCTGATGCAGACTGACTGTCCTGCCATAAGTCTTATCTTTTACTTTACTTAGAAAAGCACAGGATCGTGCCCTACCCAGTGCTTTTTCTCCATCAAAACTTAACCAGCTTCATTTCAGCTTCACTGAACCCATAGCCTCACCAGATTCCTGCTTTCCCCAGAAGCCTAGAGAGATCCCTAAACTTCACAGAGTGCTTGGAAATCAGACAAATGTGAGTGGATTCAGACAAAATGATGAAGTGGTTCCAAAGCAGCATTATTTTTTTTCCCTAAGTATTATCTACAGCATCTCCCATTCCTTGAAAGCAGTGGGACCTCAGGCAGAGCCTTGGCGTGGCAGAGCTCAAGGATGACCTTTCTGTGATTCCCTCTTGGCCACCTAGTGCAACTGGAGAAAACTTAAGAGGAATTGCGTTTGTTCTAGGTTAGACATGGATGTTTGTTGGCTCAGTGACTGTTCAAGGGGTATGAGTTAAATCCTTTTGATCTGTGAGGGGAGTAAACACTGGGTTAGGGAAGGGAGTTACTTAATATTTACATAATTGTCTTTCAAATAAATTTAAAGATTAGGATGTTTTGATGCAAAGTGATGCAGCTTTAACTGAGCTCATGGCAAGGAACTGGGGAGCAGTGCAGTGTCCGAAGAAGAGGGAGCTGCCTACCAACAGTGATGCAGATATGCTGGGTGTCCTTAGTGGTCAGCCATGGTACAGGGGAGTGTAATGGAAGCAATTGGTCAAAGTAGTAGGAAGCTACATCAAGAAAAAACATTCAATGTGTTGGTAATTACACATGGAACCAGGGAATTAATGTGTTGCTCCTCTTTTTCTTTTCTTTGTTTCTGTTTAAAACGTAAAGATACTGAAAGGTATTAGAAGGAATTCGGCACATGGCTAGCTTATTTGGATAAATTCTCAGTCTCAAAACATTTTGGTGAACCTCAAAGTACTTCAAGGGTCTCATTTTTTTTTTAGACACAGCCTTTCCTGAAACAGCTGTCTTTTCTATGTGGCTAGTTTGAGCTGAGAACTTGTCTTAAATGTTACATTAAAACTTACATTTTAAGTGAAGCACGAGGAATTCCTTTCACTCAGTGGATATGTTTTTAATCATTTCAGAGGAAAAAGCATGGGGTACTTTTTCTATCGGGTATTTTAGAATGGTAAGTCACCCATTTCCAGTGGTGTATAGTTAAATAATGAAACACAATCCTCAGCATATACTATCGGTCACCTTAATGACACCCAAAGTCTGTCTTGCTGGGATTTGATCCCAGGACATGCTCTCAAAGACTTGGAACTTCAGTGATACGAAGAAAAGCTGTAAGTAAACAAAATCTGTCAGAATTAGACACCTAGCATCTACTTAGGCACTTAGGGACATAGTTTAGTGGTAGAGTTGGCGGTGTTAGGTTTACGGTTGGACTCAACGATCTTTTCAATCTAGATGATCCTATGATTAAAAACCAAAAATCCAAACTAAGGATACCTCTGTCAGTCAGAGGAACCATTGATCCTAAATATACAATACTTTGAAGGAAACCTTGGATCTTCTTGGAACTGTGCAAGTTCCAAATAGTAGCCTGTAATTAACATCTTGATGATCTCCTTGATACTGACATCATCGCCTCATTCAACTGAAATCATGTTGAAGTCACAAGCACTGAGCATCTCCAGCAGCTTTGAGGAGCTGAGCCTTTGAAACATCGAAGTCCAACATGAAGCAGTTCCTTTCAGTTAGAGGTGTGACAGATGCTCAGTGTACAAAAACATATCAGAGAGAGAAAAGCTAGGCAGTAGAAGGTTAAAATTCTGCTGTTAAACTGGATGAAATAGTTTTCAAATTGTGGACCATGTTTAATTATCACTTCTTATGCAGAATTACTGTTGACTCCATGGAATGCTCTCGGATTTCTGCTCCAAGAGATGACCAAGCTCAACTTGCAAGCAGCCTGTTAATTATTTACACTTTCTAGTCCCAGCAGAGTGATTAGTTTGTGGTGAAACATTATACCAATAGCTGTGCTATGTTTTTCATCCAGAGATCTCAAAGAACTAAACAAACACTGGATTAACTTTTGCTACATGGAGCATGAAGTAAAAATTAATTTTTAATGCAATTCAATTTAAAGATTAAATTAAGAGCTAAAGTGAAAGCCTACAAAGTTGTTAGCTGGCTCACAGTTCAGTGTTCCTGCTCTTTTTTTCTGACTCTGGCTTACACAGAAACTGCAAGGGTGCATACAAATTGCGTGATTTTGTCAACTGTCAGTTACATATTTATTCTGAACTCATGTTGGTGCTTTTTCCCTATGGTGATTACTCAGTTTTATTGAATCGAGAAATGGTCATTAATTAAAAGAAGTCAACATTAGGCTGATTTTTCAGAGCCTCTGAGCAACATCAAATGCCATCAATTTCAACAAGACTTGGGAGAGTTTGGCAACACTGGAAAACAGGCTATTAAGTACAGCACACCCATGAGTCACTGCACCTAAAATTCAATCTGTGGGAGTTCTGTTGCTTGGAGTTACACAGTAATTTGGACTAGGTGAACATAATGAACCATGCTGACTTGAAGACCTGTGGAAAATACACACTTGTTTGAAAATATTAATAAATATATAGTGATTACAACTTAATGCTGAGAAACCCTGAAGTTGTATGAAGCCATTTAAAAAGAATTTATTATGTTGCTTACAGTTCCAATCTTTGAGTCTGATCTTTATCTATGTTTAAAATGTAATTTTAATAATATGGTCTTTTAATTTCAGGTTTCATACAACCATGCCATCCATGCTGCAGGGTTCTTCATTGCTTTTTTTGTTTCACTTGTATTGACATGTGCTGGCTTTTTCATTGTTTACCGAACACAAATATTAAAATGGAATTTCCATGGTAAAAAAAAGGTGGGTCATAATGTCTGTAACAGTACTTTATTTAACATTGATCATATTTGGTGATACAACTTGCTAACTAACACAGATTGTCTAAAGAGCTTTTGAAGATAAATAAAAAGCCACCAGGTTATGGGTTAGATTTCCAGGTAATGCTATCTCTACAACCTCTAATCTTCAGTGCAATCAGATTTAGAGGGAAGTTTAAGAATGATAATCTGATTGAAAGAACTGTTGTACCTGGATGTTAACTTCAGACTGGAGGGAGATTACATTTTGGCTGTTAATTTCTTTTCATATTCCTCCCTTCCTCCTTTCCTCTTCGTCCCTCAAAATGAGAGGCAGGATGTCTGTGGGTTATAAGCAGTTGCCCAGAGAGTAGACCACTCACCTTGAGCACAGGAGACTTGGGTCCAAATTGTATTTCTGATCATCAGGAATAGGGATTTGAATTTTGGTCTCTCAGTTCCTTGGATGTGCCCTAATCTCTTGAGTGATTAAGCAAAACAGTTGGGTTTGGGGGTGGAGCATTTTCAGTGCTTATCCAAGCTGTGCCAGTTTGGAGAAAGTATTTCAGTACATACTGGGATGAAGAAAGAAAGTCCAGAGTCTGATAAATACTCATCAAGTTGGCCCAACTTCTAGCTCTTGCTTCTATTAATTATTTATGTATTTAAGTGAAGTGGAGCAACTTCAATGGGAGGGAACTGGAGACCTCAATCAGAATATTGCAGTGATTGGAGCAGTCCTGTAGGAGAGTTGTGCTCAGAGGTTTGAACCCGTCCTCTGCTTGGACAGTGGTGGATCTCCCATCCCTCTGAACTGACTAGAGGAGCTCACAAATCACTTCCAGCCTTAGTTTCTGTAGTTGAAAATTATGCCATCAACAACTTTTATTTCTTTTGGGTCTGAAAAAATAATCTGTTTAGATGAAAAGTGTGTGCCTTGTTTGTTTTACAGAAGAAGCTGTGGTAATGAGATAATAAAATAGGGCCAGTTTGGTCCTAGCATCGGATATTTATAGTGTCTTTTTTGTATAGTAATTTTATGAGCCCTCAGTCTCAAGGGAGTCTCACTGAACTGCAAACTGAGTCACTTCCATTGTTCATAGGATTCGTTTTTCATGTTGTTCACCTCATAATACTGTCATCTTGCCATATATAATTTGTATACTGTGGTAATTTAAAAAAAAAAAGGCCTAAAAAGTTTATAGTGCAAGATAACCTCCTAGAAGGCTTTCACAAGCCTACTGAAGTCGATGTAGAGTCTTTTGTCTTATGTTCATTTACTTTGTATTCCAGATCAGATATATACAAGAAGTTCAACCTGAAACAAAAGTAGTGTAATTGATTTCAGATACATATCTGATTTGCACAATCTCTTTATATGCTTTCCAGCAGTACAGTTTGAAGTTTGATAAGTACGAGCCTTCTCACCCAGTTACCTGCAATAAAATTAGGTCAGACAGTCAGTGTAAATTTTTGTTATAATCTGGTTTACTTTTTTTTTTTTTAGGAGATACACCATGAACTCAGCCAGAATCACAAACTGGAGCATTCTCAGTTTAATTCAGGTGATCTCTTTAGTGAAGATACAATTATGAATGACCAAATCATTGATATTCTGACCTTTGAAGAAACTGGGAACATGCGTCTGGCTTTAGAAGAGTAAGGATTCACTGCTATTGCATTACATTTATTACACTTATCATCAACTGAACCTTTGAATATGTTTTGAGTATCTGCCCTTTAATATTTTTCGTAGTGTCTATTTACACATATGACTGCACTACCTTAGGTTTTTGAACTGCACTAGTCACCTGTGAGAACTGAAAACTGTCATGTTTCATACGGCTTCACCTGTAGAAGTCAGCTCCATCTAGGCCTTAGACATGCAAGTTTCCAATCCAAACGTACACGTAGTTTTGCTTCTCTGTGCTTCACTAAGTAAAGGGGAACTTTTCTGTGTACAAGAAAATGTTGAAAGGGTGTATTCTACTATTGCTGAACACGTTCTGCTTTCAAAAGGGTGGCTTTTGTCCTAGAAAAGAGAGCTCTTGCTGAGTGTCAGCATTGCTGTTTAGCAGCATATTCGGAAAAACCTGAATCAGAGTCTAAGGCGTGAGGGTTTGTACTGCTGCCAGAAAGATACCATGTAGCTGCAGCGAGAGGGACAACTGGGTAGAGCAGAGAAACTCTCCTGATGTTGTTGAAAGGCCAGTCAGGGCTGTTTGACAGAAACATGCCACTATTAAATGTCATCTGTTCTTCAGCTGAATATGATAAAAAGGTCTGAGGTAAGGACAGATTAGATTTTGTTTGTTCAGTCTTGCTGTTAGCTTCTAGCAAGTTAGGTTACAGGCAGTATTATGCAACTAAAATCTGTAGAAGCTAAAAAGGATAAGTTACACGACCATGGAAGTAATTTTGTTTCTTAAAGGGTAACTAACAACATTATAATTTCCTACATTTCCTCGATAATTGGGATCGTTATCTCTGTAAATTGCACATTGGTCCTTGCTTTTATAACTATATAGCAACTCAGGATTTGAGAAGATTTACCCTGAAAATCATTATGTAAATATTAAGAATAACAGGATCAAAAATTTTTTTAACTTGCTTTAGTATTTTACTTCAGGGATAGTGAATATATAGCTAGTTTGAAAATAAAATAAAATGCTGGGGCTATTTTCAGATATGTTATGGTTTAGAAAGGTAAATATTCTTGCAAACCTTTGGATAGGATTATTTTTATAACAGGATTGTTTCTAAACCCATGAAACAGGATTCACTTCTTTGCGTAAGTATCCAGGGGCTAAAGCTTTTTTAATATTCTTATGCAGTTAGCACAAATGTCTGTCTTGCTTCCACTTCTTTCCTCACAGTTTCTATTTTCTCTGCCTCGAAGTAGTTAGAGCATTGCAGTGAATAAAGTAGATGCCCAATGGCAAACTGTCACTAACCTTCTTCACTTTCTGAATTATCTTTTCTTTCTTCCAGTATGAGGATAGTAGATGGACCACAAAGGTCTGGAGTTACAGTGGTTCCTGCTATGAAAGGTGATTGAAAGGGTGATAGACATTACTGTGAAGGGCTCAAATCAGCCTCTACCTGTTAGCAGTGGGGGTTAGATTATCCCAGTTCTCATTTCCTGTAGTTTTAAACTGGACCGTCTGATTTGTTTACCCTTAGGAGGTGACAAACAGATGTACTTAATCATATTTTTTTCTGTTCTTTCCTTCTTTTGATTGGCACTTATTGAATATGTGTATTCAATTACCTGTTACTCTCCTTTTTTAATGGTAATGCAGTTTATCTGACTGAGTGAGGATCTCTGCAATGTGAACTCCTTTACCAAGTTGCTCTCAGTTCCCTTTTTTACTAGGAGTGAAAAAGAGCGCTTCTAGGATATGATTATTCTCATCCCAAAGTAGACTTTCAAAATCAGTTGTATGGCTGCTGTGCCTGCTGATGCCCTGGACCCTAGGCTGATTAGCTCAACTCTAGGGATCTGGAGGTGGGTGAGATGAAACCCAGTCTTGCAGGCTGGTTGGTCAGAAAGGCTACAGCATTACTTTAAGGCCTATATTGAATACATGCAATATTGTTCCTGCTTTCTTCAGTAGCTATAATACATCCCTTCTTTTATCTCTCATTGTTAATGCTTTGATATTTATTTTATTGATATCTTCCTCATCTATAACATTGTTTCCATATTCATTCTGCAAGTTGGGGCAAAGCAGTCCTTTTATTTCTGATCTGCATTCTGTAAAGGTTTCGTTATAGTCTTGTACTTCATAAACTGTTGTACATTATCCAGAATTTTAACTGGTTCCAAAGATGAAGTTAAAATACTGTACCATTGCCTTAGGAGCTTCTGTGACAGTGATCTAGGCTAAAACCAGAACCAAGAAATTCTTCTGAATTCTACTGAATTACCTGCTTTGAGGATAGTGATTTGTAAAATATAAAGGGAAAAAGAAAGATGGTACATTTGTAATTCATTGATGGATAATTGCAGTCAATTTGAATGGATTCTGTGGTTGAATGAAATGTTGTAATTTTACTAATTGTGGTCACAATCAATTTTCCAATGATGTTGCGTTTTGTTTTATTACATTTAGTGATGCCCAATGGGATAGTTGGGTTTTCTGTAAGGAAATGAGCAACGAGGTTTGTATTGTCTCATAGGAGTGGCAGGCAGTATACTGAGGATAAGAACTGGGCTATTTTGAGCATAATTTTTTCATGTCATATGTATACCAATATGAATTTGATCATCATAATCCTGGATTTTATTATTTGAGGAAGCAAAAGTATAGGGGCTTTTCTTAGAGAGCTTTTGATACTTCAGAATATTTTCAACCAGCCAACGTCATCTTCCTTATATGCTAGCTTGATAATTCCTTCTGCATGTATGGGTGCAGCTATGTGTCACTTTCTCTACATGGCATAGGTGTAAGCTTAGCAACATAATGGATACATCTTTTTAAATTGCACTCTGATGGTAAATGTGGTTGGAATCATTCTGCTGCTTTGTTCTTTTGTCCAGATGCAAATGAAAAAATTACTTAGAAATGTAAGCACCACAGAATTTTTTTGTTCTCTTTATGACATAAAGCTATGTTAATAGTTAATGTCTTTTACAAAGTGGCAGTGCCAAATTGTTTAGCAAATACATTAAGAGCATGTGTTCAATATTTATGAACAGGTACATCTTTGGAGTGTAGACAGTTTGCACTGTCAGGAGGATTGGCTAGAGAACAAAACTTACTCAATATTTCATAAGGAAGCTTCTTAGTTACTCATTTTGTGAGTTTTGTCTTAATAAGTCATATCCTTAATGTACATTATGCAGCAAAATAGCTTGGCTTTTATTCTCAGTAGGTTCCTCACTGTGTATGTTCCTGAATATTGGCCCATTGGCAATGAATACTAATGAGAAGAAGCTATATGATTTGAATATTTGACATGCGCACTAGATCATACTCCAAAATGCCGTAGGTCTCTTTTTCTGTATGTCTAGAACAGAAAATGAAGAGAGCTGAGCAGTTTGGGTTTGTGTCCAGTGTGATGGACTCTGACCATGCTTATAGTCTCAGAAGACAGAGATACGTTAAAGGCAGCTTGATTCTGTTAAATGGCTTTCCATTACTGCAGCTTTACTTTTTCATCTTCATTTTGTACAGCTATGCTTTCTTGAGTTTGTCAAAGCTCTAACTGAACTTGAACCTGCTTGCTGATACACAATACATACTAGCAATTATTTTGGGAAATAAGTAATATGTATGCATTGCAGCTGATTTTTGTGTTTGGTTTTTTTTTCCTTATGGTAGAGGGCATTGAGGCCAATGTACAGGAGAACAGGATCAAACTGTCTATAGAGAGCCTTGACAGAAAAGTGAAAAACAATTTACTACTCTATTAGAAGTTCACGTTTTCTCTCTAAATGTAAATTTCTTGCTGTACATCCCAATTTAATTTGCTGAGGAGTAAATGTGTGGAATTTTTTAACCCTGAATTCAAATGGAAGGTAAGAATAAAAGATCACGTTGTCTTAACAGTTGGACTTCAGTATTCCTACATAGAAAATGGTGAGAAGTAGTTATATTGTTAGTACAAAAAGTAATTGAGGTGCTAAATTTCTGTATTTTGTAACTTTTAAAAAGTGTAATCAAAATTTTAGATTTTTTTTGAAGGGAGGATATATTCATTGCTCCTTTTTTTTAGCAGTGTGCATAAAGCAGAAATACAACAATAAATAATACTCACATGGGTGTAACAACAAGATACAGTGAATACACATGGAATGAAACCCAGACCCTGCATTGGTAGTTCTGTGTTAAGAATGCTGTTGCTTATGGGTTTTTTTCCATCAGAGAAACGTAAATGATTAATAGGTGATAGGAGTCTATAAGACAGGGGAACTGAAGAAAACAAGTACTTTGAAATTAATGAGTACATAACTTTTTTCATCTAAAAAATGTCACTGATGTTGTTTAACTATGAAGAAATTGTATTCAGAATTATGAAGGTCATTTCTGCTGTCCACCCAGAACAATTCACCTCATGCAGAAAACAGTCTGCTTTTGAGAGTAGTGCTGTTAGTGATGCTTTGTTCCATATAATTTTGAAGGAAGACTGAGATTTGCTACCATTTCTGTGATTTGAGTACTCAGTCTTCTGAGTAGATCAGAAGAATCTTGAGTAGATCACAGTAAAGTTGGAAGCTCATCAGGCATTAATGCATAATGCGTATAGCCATAATATATATTTATGCTTTTGTTAGTATCCAGGCTGAAGTTAGTGCTTTTATAATCAATGGTAAAATGCATAGTGAGTTCCCTGGAAGCAGGGCTCTGGAGTCTTTTTTACGCTCTTTTTGTATAGCAGTTATTCAGTGAGATACCATTTTCTGTGTTCTATTGCAAGAGCTATATTGTAGCTAGCTGTGGTTTTTAAATTGATTTGCTGAAGATCACTGCTTTATCAGTTTTCATACTTTCTGCAGTCAAAGCAGAGGTTCTTGGTCTCTTACATGCAGGATTTTTCAAATGTTTTTTTTTAAACAGTTTAAGAATTGAAATACCTTTACTCTATATATCGCTGTAGAGAGTTAAAGGAATTTGATAGTAAAGCTGCTGCCAAGTCTAGTGCTTAGACTTTTGGCAGGTTTTTGTGATATTTTTTTTTTTTGTGAAGAGCTACTGGTCTCTCAGCTGAATTTATCATCTTTTTCAATGTGGGTTTTTTTTTGTTTGTTTGTTTGTTTGTTTTTGGCTGTATATCATAAGAATCCTATTTCTGGTTTTGTCAGCATTCTAACCTTTTCTGGAAGGCTAAACTTAACCTGTGACTCATCCATGTGAAAGCACCCGTAGATAATCATCACATACCTTTCTTAACAATTTTTTTTACTGATGAGATGTCCTGTATTCTCTGTAGGCTCATGTTTGAGCTGTGCCGAATTTATGCTTGACTGTATAGGTGTCACAGGACTGATGGATGAACTTTCCCAGTTCAGAGCTGGCTGCAGGCCAGTACATCTGCTGGTGTAGCGCAGAGCATCTTCAGACCACTAGCCCAGGCAGGCAGCGCCCAGCCTGGCAGTAAGCAGAGAGCAGGGAAAGGCAGTGTGCCCCACGGTGGCACAGGAAGGCTGTAAAACTTGGGTTTGAGCAGTTGGTAGCTGTTGGTGGCTGTTCAGACTTCATGCCATTATCTCTTTGTTTCTGCTTGCACCCAGTTATGGTCTCCTGCAAAGGTTTGTGCCTCATTGTGTTGCAGCCTGTGTAAACCCCTGCCCTGAAATATTAGCAGTCTCTGTTGTGACTGGACCCAGTGGGAGAGCATGGGAAGCAGAAGAGGGAAGATAGGAGAGTGAGCCTGAATGGAGGCGCTGCACACAGTCTGCATTGACGTGGAACTTAAAAAAAAAAAACCACACCAAGACCCAAAAAGAACAAAAAAATCACAAAATCAAAAAACCCAAAACCCAAAACAAAGCACAGCCCAACATATTGATACTGTATTACTAACACGTCAGTAAATAGATGATTTAGGAAACAAACCACATAGATGATTTAGGAAACAAACCACAGCTGCAGCTGAAGACCTTTGATGCCCATTACAATTGAATTAGCTTTCTTTTCTTACTGTTACCAAAGCCAGCACTACAGGTACTGTTTTCTGGCTGTGTGATTCTCCAAGTCCAACCCTTTCTCCATCTTCACTTCTCTGAAGTGTGATAAGACAACACAGACCATAACACTTCTTTTCTGTCCTCTTTTTTCCTTTCCTCACTGCAGCTGTCCCATTGGCACTGTGGCCATGGATGCAGGACATCTGCTGCTCTGGCTCAGACTGTAGTAGTGTGTGGCACTGGCCTGGGGGCAGTTGTGTGTCTGTCTGTCCTTCCCTGGCAGCCTTCCTCTCTCCAGCTGGAGCTGGTGCATCTGTGCTGTGGTGCTCCCGAGTTACTGCTGCAGCAGGGCATCCAGGACAGTAGAGACAAACCATCCATATGTGGCCCTAAATTACATGCTTTTTGGGAGTGTTGTGTATCATGAAGGGATGCTTTGCAGAAACTGCCATCACAGGGCTCTAGTCTCCTCTGGATACTGTTGTTAATACATATGCTGCTAACTGGCTACCATTTGCAGATGAGAGATGAGTCTTCTGAAAATGAGGGAGGTTTCTGCTTTGGTGAGAAAATGTCACCAAAGGGGTTTCCTTGATGTTTATCTCCCCTTTCGACTTCAGAAAGTTGTGTCACAGTAATTTCTTATCTTTGCAAGCTGAATTTGTTTACAAATGTATCAGAAAGTTGTTAGTTCATTTTAGGACTGTTAAATTCAGCAGCTATTAATTATCCTGTTCAAAAATTCCCTCTGTGGGCCTCTAATTTGAATAATAAGACTTAAAGACGTAAAACTCACAAAAAATACAATTATTTTGTACTTAATGAGAGGTTTCCTTTTTTGTGGTGTGGTGGTGGTAGTTTTTTTTGTAAACTATAGTTGTTTCTTTCCTGACCCTAGCTGCTTTCCTGTATTCTTTTATTAGGTCTGTGGAAGACATCAGGTGCTCAGGTACTCTCTGCTTCTCTGTGTTTGGCATCTGGGATTCTCCCTTCCCAGATCTTCTCTGACAGGTCTTTAAATCCACTTCCTCCTCACGTGAGTGAAAAATCTTTTAAACTTGCTGTTTGTAGTTTCATTTTCTACATGTCTGTTCACCTTTCCTCCACACACACTTTTTTGTACCACCTGCCTTCTGTACTGTCCTCATCCTTTCTCTGCATGCTTTGTTCAACAGAAGCTTTGATAGTTTTCATCAATAGGTTCCATCTGCTACCTCCATTGGCTTTCGCATTTCTATTATGCTGAATACAAGACATTTTAAATATGGAATACTGTAACAAGCAGAGTGCAGAGCTTTTAAAGAAACTTATTAAATCTAACTCAGTTTAAGGAGGCATAGTGTGTCAGGTTAGGATTTTTTTTTTTTCTCCTAGCTGTCACAAAACACTGAACATTTCAACTGGATGATTGTGAGCATTAGTATTCCGATGGACATGTATAATAAATGCTTTGAGACACAGGATTCCTGTTTTGTACTGACTGTTGGCTTCTAAGACTCCAGGACTATATTGATGCAGCTTGTTAAGGCTCCCCTCAACCTCTCATTTGGAGTAAGAGCTTGAAGCAAGGTGCATGTGATGAGCTTGTCTCACTGCCACTAGCTGCTGTGTGGAAGAGGCAGACTAGAAGCAGAGCACGTCATGTGGAAGGTAGATTTCAAATTTATAAGACACAACCTTTCTTCAGCTGCTACTGAAAAAAAAAATAATGGTCTGGCTGCTTTCTTTCAGGGTGAGACCTGGGAGAGCTGTGTCTTGTAATTACTTTTTCTCCATGCTATTACCCTTGAATTGGTAGAACAGTTCACCTGCTGCTTCTGTTTCATTGCCTTCTTCACAGATTGTTGTCATGAAAATGGAGGGTGAGAGTTGCAGATTAATTATACCTGGGATCTTAACGGCTTCATCATTGGTGACACATGAGCATCAGGTGAACTACACCTGTTGCTCTTCCTGCATTTGGCATTATGATCTTGAGTGAATTGGGGACTGCAGTTCTCTGTGGGTGAGGAGCATGGGAGTCTTACTTAAAATGAAATCAGTTCTAGTCTGTAATGATTTGCAATAAATAGGAAGAAATGCTGTGGGAAGGATAATGGGAAATGTGATGGTGTTTGGTTTTGGCTTTTATTCTTGGGATCACTGCTGAAGAAGACTGGAAAAGTAGCAAGTAAGGAGGTGAGTGAGGAATGGCTTAATCTTTTTTGGACACATGCTGAAAAAAATCTTGCATTTATGATAAGAAATAAATAGTGTGTTATGAGCTGTGTATCACCGTGTTAGAGCTGTGAAGTGTTGCTTTACAGGAAGAGAGATGAGGAATTGTCTTTGACACATCAATAAGAAGGGGTTAGTAGGTGCTGTGACCGTCATCTTTCAGTGCGTGCATGAAGAATGGAAAAATAATGACTAAGGAACTTGTTATTCTAGCAAACAAAGAGAGTTGGAAGTTGAAACTATTCAAATTCAAGCCGAGAATAAGGTGACGGGTTTTGGGTCTTAAATTATCAAGTGGAACAATTAATTAAAGTGTTGTTTAGTTCTCTGTTAGGGGATGCTTGAAAACCAAGATGAGATGTTTCTCACAAAAGGCAGATATGCTTCAATTAAATCAGAGCTACTGGGCTTGAAGCAGGAATTTAAACTGAAAAATAAATCTGGTGGTGTGAATTTTACAGGCTAATAACAAACTGAGGAATCTATGAAGGGGAGCCTCCTACCACTGCTTGACAGTCATGAGGGAAATGTTATAGCATAAAGCTCCCATTTTCTGGATCCTTGTTTTTATTTAGGTGCATTTGCACGAAACTGAAACACATCTTTTAAGTTAGTTGTCATGAGTAAACAGCTTAGTACTAGCTGGGTATGAAAGCAAAAATCCTAGGAATTCTGTAAACAAAAAGACTTCAGAGAAAATACACATCTGTGCTGCCCATTTGAAGTGCTTGCTGCGTTGCTTCAGCATCTTCTTCCCTTGATCCTGCTGTCACCTATTCTCTGTGGTTGCCCCGCTGTCCTGCACTTGAAAAGGACTCTCCCAAGCAGAGGGAGCAGATCAGTGCCCGGGGGGGCTTGACCATGAATGTAGCGGAACACCACCCAAGAGGGCTATGTACCTGCAGGTGCTGCCTTGCAGTGTCCATCTGTACATAGCACAGAAAAGCTGGATTTTGTGTTGCCCTGGGGACATTATAGAAAATAATAGCTCTTACAGGATCTTCAAATTACTGTGAATAAAGTTTCAGGCACACAATGTTTCAATCACAGGGATCTGGCCCCATACAGCAGTGATTGATTCCTGCTCCTGTATGCGAGGAAGAGACAGGGGAAATAGAGGAAGTTTTGCAGCTGCAACCAGCTACCCTGCTGCAGATCACCAAGACAAGTATGGCCATGGCCAGTGCATTTATGGGATTTTGAGGGACTGCAAAAGAAAAATCTCGCTGCTTCTCTGTGATAGATTTATTATAGCTTAAGTTAATGGCTCCTAAGTACTTAAAGTATTTGACTCGTAAGAAAACAATGATCTATACCGTTCTTTGATATATACCATTTTGAATGTAGTATCAGTCTACTGTCTTGCAAATCTTGCCAAGACATTTGCTATGGATTTGAAATTTATTCTGAGATTTGACTGTGGAACAAATCAAACCAGTAATTTAGCCTCACTGAAAAAAGAATGGATTTAAGGTCTTGAAAGTGTATTTTGTAGGTCGCAATGACATTCCTGTATACTTTATTCACACGTGGAAGCTTACTGGGCTTTGTGTTCGTGTAAATAGACATGCAGGGTCAAAACCCACCTAATTCTTCAATCCTCAATTGTGTGCAGAATAGGCAAAGCTATAGAATTTACAGTAGTTACATAGTATGTGAAATGAGAATAATTGTAATTCCAATTTAATTAACTCTAAAGATAAATGAGAATATATTCATATGAAATATGAATTTGTTGTATTTTGTAAAAAAAAAAAAAAAAAAAAAAAAAGAAAAAGAAAAGCATTTCCCTCTGGTTTTAATCTCTTTTCTAGAACTCTATTAATATTCACAAGAGAGAGGTATCAGCCATTTTAGTTTATTTCTATCTGCACATGATCAAAATACTCTCCCATCTTCCCT
This sequence comes from Falco cherrug, assembly GCF_023634085.1. Classification (NCBI taxonomy): domain Eukaryota; kingdom Metazoa; phylum Chordata; class Aves; order Falconiformes; family Falconidae; genus Falco; species Falco cherrug. The sequence continues at coordinate 52,044,772 of NC_073697.1, forward strand.
GCAGGGAAGGAATATACCTGTGTAGAACATGAAGCAGTGATGTATCAATGTAGATGGGTCAGTGAGTTTTGAACTATTTTAAAAAGTGAGTGAAATTTATAGTCTATTCAGATACTAACTTCATCTGCTTACCAACAGAGGTGGTTTTGATATTTTTATATATATATATATTAATTTTATTTTTTTTGTGGGAGGTTGTTTGCCTTTAAACTGAGGAATATTTTGAGTTTTAAAGAAAAGCTTTTCCTTTTTGTGTCTAAAATGGAAACACAAGAGTGGACATAATTCATTAAAGTTGCTGTTGTAGAAGCTGGCTCACCCTGCTTTTTAATGCATGGTGCCTATCATGATTAGTAAACTCATATGCTGTAATATTCCTGCACTTCTCTGACTGCCATTTGGTTACTCAGTAGTGAATGAATCTAGATATCCTTGTTTTCTGATAGAAATTTTCTGTAATCTGATATAAAACAGTTCTGATTACCTTTCTACAGCTTGGAGGTTGCCAGCCTGACGCGGGCAGATGCTGATCTGGAGGCATATCGAACACAGATATGTAAAGAAGTGATTTCGATGATGATGAAGAACATGGTCTTAAGTCACAGCCTCTTTCCTCATGTAGAGAAGAAGATGAGTTCAATTTTCAAAAAGCAGTTTCTTATAATGGAGAAAGAGATTCAAGAGGAGTATGAAAGAAAGATGGTGGCTTTAACAGCTGAATGTAATCTGGAAACTGGGAAGAAAGTGGAAGCTCAGTGCCAAAAAGCAAGGGCTGCAAATGAAGAGGCTGAGGAATTAATGAAGAAAATGAATGAAAAGGTAAGTCTGGTATAAAATCAAGATATTTTGCATGATACATCATTTTTGTAGATGGTTTCTCTTTTAGACTAGGATGGATGAGTTGTCGTCTTAGAAGAGTAAAGAGAAAAGCTGTACAATTTAAATGCGTTCAAAAATTCAGATGTCATAATTAGGGTAGTTATTAAGAAACTGTGTTCTTCTTCACCAGAAAACGAGCTTATCTCAAGATAATCTACCTGAAAACAGAAGTTTTGCATTACCCTGATATTTTATTTTTTTTACAGTCACTTAAACCCTTGCAAAGTGGTGGGGTTTTTGAACTATATTTTGCTGCAGCAGTTCCTAAGAACTCCCATCAGACACTGTGTAAACTATTTTGCACATTCAGAGCAGAGCAAACTCTAAAAAGACTCCAATATTGATAGTCTTACTTGGAAGAAAATGAGACTATAGGTGCAATGAAGGGCCGATTTCCTCCAAATCCAGTGAAGGCAAGCAGAGTGATCTATATTTTAGGCAGAGGAGGGAGTGGACTTCTCTTGCAAATAGCCTCTGGATAGTAATGAGAAAAATAATTTTACAAGTTCAGGGTCTCCCTTTAAGGAAAAGCTTAATGCTTATTCACTTTCATTCAAAGATCTCAGTCCGAATGGGTAAGTGTCATTACTGAGGATTTCATAGGCAGTCACTAGCTGGAAATTGAGCCTGTGTCACCAGTCCAACATCCCATGCACAGAAGTGTTTCCTGTGTTCCATGTCTTTTTTTTTTAAGTATATTGAATGGTTACAATAAAACTGATGCCCCGCCAGCACTTTTTTTTTTTTTTCTTCACATGTCTGGAGAGGACTTTTTTGAATATTTCACCTATGTAAGCTTAAAATGCTAAAATAGCTGAGTTAATATTTCATGCTTGTCAAAGGTCTTAACTCTTATTAAGAGGACGGCTTGGTGGGAATAAATAGAGCAGTTCATTCCTGATGAGTAGAGCTTTGCTTTTGGAGCACAAGTGGATATATGGTAATGGGATGTGATAATGCTGAGTTTCCAACTGTGTGTTTCAGTTCAAATATAGAGGCAAAAAAGTTATGCTAGGTGTATAATCTCTTATACCAGTATATTCCTTAGTTGCGTATGTTCTCTTCGTAGACAGTACTTAAGGTTTTGATCTTCTCTTTTGTGTTGTTTTTCAGTTGGAGGATTTTTTGCCTTTTTTAATTTAAAAAAAATATTTGCTTATCATATACCTATAATTTTTAAGGACTTTTATGACACTTCATGATAGCAGTTTCGACAACAGGTTTTGTGCTGAGCGTGACTTATCAAAGGTACTAGAGTATTCTGAAGGTCTCAAGAAGTACTTTGGTTTATTAGGCTGTTGTGTGGGGAAAGTGTATGGCACAAGGCTAGTGAACCTTTGAATTTCTTTGATGTTTCAAGGTGAGTTTTGAATTGTGACCCTAGCGAGCTTTCAAATATCTGTAGTGTATGAACATCCTGAACTAGAGGTGCTAAAAAATCAAAGGAGTCAGCAAGGAAGGGATACTTGTGGGCATCTTGTTAATGATGAGGTGAATTTTACTCCACAGAAATCTTTTTCCTTCTTCTGGTTATAGAGGCCTAGACTAGATGTCTGACACTTAGGTAGGCCTGGCTGAGATGAATCCTGCTGTCACAGAGAGAGAGGCCTGACTGAAAATCACTGTGTGAAATCACACTAAACATGCTCTCAGCAAAGCAGCTTTTTTTGGCACAAAATACCTTGGCATTGGTTCAATCTCATTTGTACTGGAAATCCTGAAAGGTGGGAATCAAACGAAGAATTAAGGCCAATCCAGTAGTTGTTGTGATGCCTTTGTCATATACTAATGTCTTGCTGTTTGCTTTCCTGTGAAAGGACCTGTTTTTGTACTGAGTGTGGAATATAGTTCCAGAGGACATACCAGAGCACTAGGGTTGGCCTCCATTTGTGCACTGGCAGCAGGTACACTGACATCCAAGAACCAGGAGTGAAAAACAGCTGGAGCAATGACCTCCTTCCCCTCCCAGCCAAAACACAGAATGTATATTCCCTGCCTTTTTCATTAATTTGCTGTCTGTGTGTGTCTCTTGGGAATGAGGAATGAGGTGCAGAGGACAGTTGTCCCCAGATAAATAGTATGAAATTTAGAACAAGACCAACATAACTACTGTTGTGTAACTCTGCTGATATAAGAAACATTCATTGATCAGTAGGACATGTATGTTTTGATTTTATGACAAGTTTGCACCATCTGATATGGAAACGGTGAATATGTAATTCTTACTGGAGAACTATGAAAAAGTATTTATTGCAAAGAAGCTTTTAAATTCATTGTCATTTAATTCTACTGTGTTGTAACTCTAAAATTATGCTCTGGGATTAATTTTTAGAAACCAGTAGGTAAAGTCACCAATAATAAGAACTTTTAGAGATTTGTAGTAGAATAGGGTTTTTTGTAATTTATATTGTTTTTAAAATGTATGCTTATTGTAATTTCATTGTTCTGAATATGAGTCTATTCAATTTTAATAGGATTCCAGGATTGATGAAACCTAAGAAACTAATTTCATATATATACTTTGTGTTGAATTTCATGGCATTTTGTGTAATTTATCTTAATGCTTCTAAATTCTTAAAAGACTTCATAATGCCTTGGAAGTATTATCTGGATTAGCAATTGACAGCTGTACAACCCCTGCCATTCCAAACAGGTGAAAACCATGGGAAGTGTACACTGCTTTAGTATTAGCCTTCGTTCAAACCTGAAATGACAGTGATCAGATTATGCTCAAAATATGTATGAACTGGTAGCAGTGATACTTTAAAATATGTTGAGTACTGAATATCACTTCAGATTTATTTGTTTCTCTCCTCTCTGCAGCCTGCTTTAGAATATAAAAGTCTTTTGGATAGACTTCAGAGACTGGAGCAGGACCACCTGAAGAGGTTGCTTCTGGTAAAGCAGGAGGAATATTTTGCAAAGGCTTATAGACAGCTGGCTGTTACCCAGAGAAAGGAGCTCCATAATATCTTTTTTACACAGATAACAAATGCTACTTTCAAGGCAGAACTGAAGATGGAAGCAGCTAAAACATTAGTGGAAGGTTATTCTAAAATACAGGTAATAAGAATGGACTTACCATCCTAACATAATGACAGAATACAAACCCACAGTAACTTTTGAGGAATGTTGCAGGATAAATATTATCACTTTTATAATTAATCTTAGGAGGAATTTTAAAAAGTATAATGCCATCATGCACATCTAGACAACTGTATATTGATGCATGCGCACAGCCTTTTTCTGCAACAGTGAGTTAGATGTATTTGCCACAATGTTATGTGCTTAGTGCTGACTTCTCTTTTTATGGGTGATATTTCCAAAGCACCCAGATGCTTAAAGCTTGTCTTTTACTGCTCAAGGAAGATAAGACCAGTAGCTTGCCTGTTTCATGGAGAAGAAAGAAGTTTGAAAACATGTCTACACCGTACTGTGGGAAATTGTGTAATATAAATCTCCAGTTCTACAGTGCAAGTATATCAAAATATTCACATTTTGGGGCTCCACTTAGCTCCTGAAAGCTCTGTTGGTGCAGCTTTGCCCCTAAGCCCTCCCCCACAGGATGATCTGAGAGCAGATTTGTGCTCGTGCAGCAAACATCTGGTGCCAGGTCTAGCCTTGCTGGTGTTAATGGGGCCCTCAGCGTGGTATGGAAATGCCAGAGTGCCATTTTCAAAAGTAATTTCAGCCCAAATAAAGGGATTTAAGCAACTAAGAGAATGGTTAGGTACCTGAATCGATTTTATGAATGGTATTTTCTGAAACAAATCAGATGCTGTCTAATGAATGGTAGGTACCTTTTGTAGGCCTGTCTGTATAGGGATTTTCAAAACACTCTAGGCATCAAGTGCTCTTCTTTGCTTCAGAAGATCTACTGAGCCTCTTAATCCAAATATTTAGATGATTGAAATTGCGGTATGTCTGAAGTGCTATGGTTTTGTACTTTGAGGGGTTGAATATCTCTAGCTTATGCAGTACAGTATGTTCAGGACTTTAGTTTGGTTTCAGGTACATTTTAAGCCTCTTGAAACAGAATAGCTTGAGTTGTTTCTTCAAGGGTGGGTTGTTTTTTTATTCAGTTTGTGTTGAAAGTTAGTTTAAATTCCAGAATTTCTGGGAATCGTTTTTCTGGCTGCTTCATGAAGAACAGTATAATTATTGTGGTCCTGGAGGCTGAGGGCCTGGACGTTAAAAAGCAGTATCTGAAAGTAGGTGTGAAAACATGTAAGGCCCACTCCTAAAACTGGATGCAGATGTCACTACAGAAGAGCCACATGTGGGCCACTGTCAGAGTTAGATGCAGTACGCACTTGTGCCAAAAGGCAGTTGAGCAGCCAGCAGAAGATAGAGCAAGTGGAAGAAGTTTTTTGACAATGTTTTGGCTGCTCAGTCATGGGTCACCTAAGTATCAGACCTTGTCTTGGCTATCTGATGCTAGCAGAATGTCTGCTATAGACCATTGTGCGCCTGCCTTCTACCAGACCCTTTTGTAGGTACCTGAACCCTTCCTGTCCCCCACTGTTGGAAGGAGGAACTTCTGAGCCAGCCTGTGTGCAGCAGGCCTGGCTTCCCCATGCTGTACTGGACACCTGGAAGACTTACCCTTGGCTTTGAAGTCAATTTAGATACCTTTGAAAATGTTAGCCTTTATTTATTTAATCATACAAGAGATTGTAAAGAAAAATGAAGGGAGGGGCTGGGGGGAAAAATGACATGATACTACTTAGTGCTGTTACTGAACATATGCTGTCTTCAGGTCCCAGTTCAAGAGTGCTTTGAGCAGGAACAGTTCTACTAACACTGGTACATGATCAAATGACCTTTTAACTCAGGGCTCTCGGGAGGTGCACTAACTGTTCAGGAAAGTACACGAAATATTGAGGTATTCAGACCAAAATTTCAATGTAGTATTTGTTGTGTTTTGTTGAAAGAACAAGAATAAATTGATGCATTCGTTAGAGTGAAGTTGATACAAGCTTGTTTTTCACTTGTAAGAGCTTTTTAACTTTGCCCTGTTAATGAACACATTTGGTCTGATACCCACAGGTATTAGCTGAAGTTAACACTACATCTAATTGAATATATTTGTTCATATTCTTTCCTGTAGGGAGACATTGAAGAGCTAATGGATTTTTTGCAAGCTAGCAAGAAATATCACCTGAATAGAAGATTTGCTTACAGAGAATATCTTATAAGTAAGATACAGTTAAGGGATTCTCGAGCCTCTGCTCTTATAAATGCAGCAACAGCCCAGATATCAAGTCTCATTAATAAGATGGAAAGGTAAATACCTAAATTGTTTTCTTGGCAGCCACTTGGCTACATTATCTCACAGACAATAGAATACTCTTCAAAAGTCCTTTAGTCTGTGTTACCTAGCAGGAAAGCTAAATGAAACTGTTATATTTTAAGTTAATTCTGAGAAAATATTTTAACTGATTTTGTTAGTTAATATCCCAGCAGACGCTAAGGTGAGGCTTTGTTGTCTGTATCTGCTATTTTTGTGTCCGCTCTATACAGCACCTTTTTATAATTCTGAGTTCAGTGGGAGTCAGGCTCATGTAAGAGTCTCGATGTCTTTATACATCCATTGTTTGTGTTAGTCCTCAGTAATGTGAAAAGTGCTATCAAAGTCCATTGCAACATGTACCAGTTAAAACCTTTTGTCTGGGTTCTTTATGCATGAATATCTGGATTTAACAGAAAAGAACAATTGTGATTCACTAGTGATTGAATGTGTTTGAGGAGCTGGAAGTACAGTCTCAAGCTGGAAAGCATGAATATTTTCTAAAGAAAAGTTGACTATAAGTAATGTAGCAAGGGAGGATCTTGGCTAGCAGAGAACACACCTGTTGCAAGGCATATTAACAACTAAAGATCAGGTGAAGTAAGAAGTAGACCTGGAAATGGACTGTTGAAATACCCTCATTTAGTTTATCTGGGTATTGTATGAGATCCAAGCTGATTCAAGTACTCTTATGTGAGGGTACATAGTCAAGGTGGAGAGAGAGAATGGTGACTTACCAGACACATAGTTTCTTAAAATTATGTGGTAATGGGGAGCACTGAGAGACTCCTGTTGCTGCTAACCGGAGAACTGTGGCATATCTTAGTTTGGCATACAGACATTACTGAGGAGCATGCCAGTGCAGTGAAATACGTTAGTGGGAAGGAAAACAACCTGGCACTGTTGCTGCTAATCCTGTGCATGCAGCTTGATTTATATATTTTAGACGTCTATGTTTTTGTGGTCACTGACATGTGGAGCATGCATTAAAAGAACAAGTATAAATACCAGTCTTTACATTGTGGTTTTTCTTTCATAGTATTGACTTAAACTTATTTAATATTGGGAAGCAGGAAGTCTGTTAAAAGATTGCATCTGTTGAAACTCGACAAATTTGTTGATGCCATGATAAAGTCATTTACTTTTTTTTAAAAAAAAAAAACAACACTTTTACTTGCTCTTCTATTTGATCTTCTTGCGTGCTGTCTGGTTGGAATGGTACCTGAAGTTTAAGCTCAAGATTTGTTGGTCAGAGAGAGGTTCTCCCAGTATGCTTGAGCAGCTTTGCCTGTTTTGTTAACCTCTTCAGCTGTACGGCTCAAAAATAAATGTCTTGGCATAGGAAATATAATTCAGATGTCTTTTACAGAAGAATTCCCTTGCATCAGTTCACACCTCTCTTTGAAACTGGATTATGAGACATTTTTGGGGATGTTTACAGAGATTTTGTGGTTATGTGAAAAGCCTTTGTGAGAAACTCACCTGTATGATGACTGTATCCATGGCTTAAATCATTGCAGTGAACAACTGGGACTTCTCAAGCTGGAAAAACAGGTCCCAATCACTGTTTAATGCCTTTTATGCAACCAACAGTTACAAAACAGATCAACTACAAAACAGAGAGAAATGTGTAGTATTACTAATCCACGACCTCATGGATCTCACCCCCTGCCCCCAGAGTACTTCCAAAAAACTTCCCAAACCAACAAGCATCATTACCAAGATGAAAAAATAATGTTTCAAGCACTCGTCTATTAAACTTGTCAAGTATGCAATGGTCATAGTACTCTGCAGACAAAGGAAATGTGTCCATACTTGGGGATGGCATGTGTAGAGAAGCCAGCCCTTCTGACTTTCTAGGACTAGAACTAGTTACTTTCTTGTAACTTTCCGCATGTGCTGCACCAGGAATTCCTTGGATGCAAAAGTTGTCCAAACTCTTTATGTTTTTATTAATTCTTTACATGTTGAGATTATAAAACTCCAGAATGTAGTGTCTCAGATTATTTTCTAGTTTGTTTTGAGGGTTTTTTTCTACAAGCAAACTGAAATATCCTAGTATAAACCATGAGAAAGTTATAATCTATGCTAGGTAGGCTTGTATTTCAGTTTCTAACAGTAAATACTCCCCAAATCACTTTATAAATTGGAGCATTAAAATTTGAGCAGCAAGAGAAGTCTGGTATGAATGGCTGGTACTTAAAATTTGTATCCATAACATCCACTTATTTTTCACTTTAACATTGAATCTACTTGTCTAAGTATAGATACAGGTCTGTCGTAATCTGTTGTGTCCAGCTTCAATAACGTGCCTTAAACTTACCAGTATAAATGGAATTATTTTAAAATGCAGAACTGTTTGTATGGATAAGAGAAGCTAAGAAAAGGTGAGGTGTAGTTTAGATATATCACAGACAAACAGATTCAGGGATACATAAACTAGCAGATAAATGATGAGGGGAGAGGTCTTTTAAAAGTGAACTTTTAATAGGATGCTTAATATTTATCAGATAGCAAGACAGTTTCAAATTAACATGAAAAAGATTCTGTGTGGCCAGAAGTAAATGTTCAAAAAAGCAAAATAAACCCAAACCAATTCTAGGAAGGGTTGTGAACATTTTAAATTAAATAGAGCAGCCAGTTTTCAAGCTGGGCTTTCTAAATATAGTATTTAAATAAAATGTCCCTTTTGTCAGGACTGACTGTGGTACTCAGTGTCTTTTGGAAATCAAGTCTGTGGACTGCAGTGCCAAAAGGCAGGGAAGCAAGTTTTAAGATATAATCCATAATGGCAGATTTCAGGAATGTCTACCTAAGGTTCTTTGTTTTCCCTTAAAGAATTAACGGGCAAAAGGGCAATACTTGAGGCAGTATTTATCATGGGTTGTTCCCGCTATCAACAGAGGCATGAGATTCTTGATGTTTTTGAACTACAGCAGCAGTAACAAGTTGCATTGTTCTTTTGCTAGTATCTGCTTGTTCACAAGAAGTTTCCTTCCTTCTTTTGGTCTCTTAAAACAATCCAGTTCTTGTGACAACTCAAGCTCCTTCATAAATGTCTCCCAAAATTTTAGTTTTTATAAGACCTCAAGTATTTCTTGCGTACTGTGCTTTTAAAGTGGCCACTTGACTCTCTTAAAAGATTGAAGTAAAACTCTTGTTGGTCTCATTCTTCTGAGTAATCTTCATTTATATGGACCTTGTTATAAGCAAAGTAGTTTTCCAAACAGTGTCCTGCTGGCCTTTTCAGGAAGCTGGTGTTGGATAGCAAATGCCTCCAGCAGTAATATATCAATATAAAGTTTTCTAATAATCTCTTAAAACCTTTTCTGCTTGTAGCATGTTGCTATGTAGGGCATTTATTGCCCTGAATTATTTACATAAATTCTGATCTGGATACCAGCAAGATGCCAGTTCAGCAGGTGAAATCCTGAAGTGGCTGGAGTAGCATGGGCACAGTCTTGCAGGTTCCCTCTGTATAGGTTCTGTACAGTGTTGCATTTCGACCTCCATGTATCTCCAGGCCGATACAACTTCTCTGCTTCTTACCTGTCTGCCTTTTGCTTTAGTGATGCTCATACCTTCTCTACTTTTCATAAAACAATCTTCCTTTCCTGGGGTCCAGCATCCTTTAGATAGTTCTCTTGTAGCATCAAATACATACTACTTTATTTTTAGTGCCCTCGCTCCATATTTTCTCCTAAATTTGCTGGCTTTCATTCAGTACAGAGAAGTCAAGGTCTGCCTCTGATTGACCTATGATGCTGCTGCTGTTGGCCACACACTTGGTGTCTGTACCTTGGTGCTCACTGCACTTGGAAGGATCTCCCTGGAAACATCCTTGCTGTTACTGCAGTATTCCCCTTAATTAAAATTCTCCTTGTTCAAAGATGTTAAACATGTGCCTGCATATTTCTTCAGTGATTAGGTGTCTGGTATGCTTAAACAAAGCAGTTTATCACACAGTCTACACTGTTGCATCTTTCTTCTCTCCCCTTATTTTGTACTTCAGTTCAGAGTCCTTTGGGAACAGGACATCTTTTAATTCTAATACTGGTGGGGTTTTTTTTATACTGTATTTATATGAAAGCAGAAATTAAGGTCTCCTGCTGGGATTGAGCCTTCTAGGAATTACCATAATACCAATTAATATCAATTGCCACAGAAACTCAAATAGACTTCTCTGGTGGTAGGCGTTTTGCCCATTAGTTTTTTTTATCTGGAATTCCAAATAAATAAATAGATAGGTTTTACGATACTGCATCACCTACAGTTTGAGCTCTGGGCATAGTGGATCCTCAAATAAACTAACAATCTGAAACTGGAATAATGTAGACTCCTTTTTTTCCTTTTTTTTTTTTTTTTGTTTTTGTTCTTCTCCATCCTAGGAATAGGTAGGTATATATCATCTTCCAGTCATGCTATGTTGCATGGCTTTTCTTAAACTTTTTTTTTGCTGGGTGTTTCCAGCACATCTATCTTTTTCTATTGCAGACCATTTTCACTGCTCTGGACAGAGGTTTTAATTGGATGCAGCAAGCCTGGGTTTATTTCCTCAGTACAAGACGGGATGAAGGTGTTAAAAATAGTATCTTGGTTATTATCTTGCCTTGCGTCCTCACTGCAATAACTCTTCCTTTTATTTGCTGATCTTTTGCCTTGAGTTTGATCAAAAAGCAAGGAGAAACTTAGAGTTACCAAATACGGGCTGGAAACTTGGGGCTGTTAGGTTTTTTTTGACAGAACACTGAAATTTAACATTGATTGCTTTCAAGACAAAAATTACATGGTCAACAGATACAAGAATGATGCTTGGTGGGTTGCTCTCAAGGTACTGAGAAGTACTTTAATCTTCTTTGCAGAAGATTAAAGTGCAACAGATAGATATTGGAAAAGCTCTGCAGAAGGAGGTGTGCTCTGGTTGACATAACTCTGTGATTATAGCAGATCTGAGTTTCTACCCAGCATGTTCATTATGCAGGGGATGAAGTGTGGTGGCTTGCTCAGATGCTTGTGCATGTTTAGCAGTAGATGGAGAGGTGTGAACTGTGAAATCTGGCCACCATGGTTACAGTGCAGGGGCTGCTAATACATCAGTCTTCTGTTCTATTTCTTTTAGCTTTTATTTTGAGGATTATCTTTGGAATGAAGCTGTTACAGTATCACCAAATCCTAATAAACCAGAATGAGACTGGCCTTTCTGGAGAAGAGCTTGCAACATTTAGCTGCTGCTCTGGTTTATGAGTTGTGCCAGGTATCATGCTGAAACAGGGACTTGGAAGCCCTGGATTTGTCTGAATCCAGGCTCTGTGTGTAATGTTCATGTTTTCTGAAAAATGGGGACTTGAAAAATAAACCAGATGGTGTTTGGATAACATCTAGATTTAGGTCGGGAATTGGTGCTTCCTACTCAGAGTTCCGTGTTGACCTTTGCAACCCCATGTTTTGGAAGTCCACTGTGCTTAATATTAGAATGTATAACTCACAAGTGCCCAGCAGCCTGGTCTGTATTAAGATGTTCTTTTTCTGTTCTGTTGTATGAGAGAGATTTGGCGAATTTCTGGTGTAAATATAATAGCAGGTAACTTTTTTAATTCCATTTAAGTTTGTGGAGAGGGAGGGTTTTTTGACTTTTGCAGGCATGGCTGGGATCTTACCCTTTGAAATACTGTAGTAACTGGAGGTAGATCGTAGTCTTGAACTTTGATTTGAAATCACTGTGGGCTTAAGACTGAGAAGTTGCTCTGTTACATTATTGTATTTCATATTAGTTTAAAATCTTTATAATTCTTTTGATGATAAAAATTTAATAGGAAAACTGAATATAAATCTTCTAAGGGGTATGATTGTTTTGTATCTTTAAAATAATTTGTAATTGTTTTTACTTGATTAGATTACATCCTTTCAAGATAAAATTGTTTCTAATGAGGCAATTGAGTTATAAAAGACATCTAGAATTGCATTCCAGGGGCATTAAATGAAAAATGTAAATATTATGAATAATATATAAGGTTTAAAATGTCTCATTTGAATATTGCTTACATTAATAACTGATACGTAATCAGTTTTGTATTTGCCTTCCCTTCCTTCCTTCCTTCTTCCTGTTCCTTCGTACACCTTCACTCTACCTTCAAAAACTGCTTCAATTCTACACTCATCTCTGAGATTTTCTTTCTATTATCCAATTGTTTATTTGATCCCTCTCAGGTATCACTCTTAAAGAAAAAGATTACTCTTTGTGTCTACTTTGTTGAGGCTTATTATGGTACTAATTGCCTCAAATACCCTTTTGCTCTTAAGAATTTGGGATAACAAACTTCAAACACTATTATTACAGAGCAGGTCATCTACCTGAAAGTCATTTGAGAATGCTGCTGGACCGAGCTGAGGCTGAAATTAATTCTGTTAAACAGAAATTCGATCATGATTTAAAACAAGAAAAGCAAAAGCTTCACCAGAAACTCATTACCAAACGAAGGCGGGAAATGCTGCAAAAGGTAATTATTTTCAGTATATTTATTTTCACAGGGCTTATCATGAATTTAAAAAAAGGAATTAATTGGAAAATAAAGTGTAGCTCTTACGACAGGTCAACACTGCCAGGAGCACAGATGGAAAATAAGTGTATTTTGGGTTTAGCTATGTATTGCCATGTGCTGTATTAATTGTGTTGTAGTTAATAGCTGTTCTTCTAGAAGAACCTGCAAGAAAGTAACATAACTGGAGAAATTTGTGAAGACCCTTGGCTTAGTCTAACCTGTCCTAGGAAGTTATGACAAGACTCTGTAATGTGCAGAAAGGCAAACACCAACTGAGGTTCTGGAATCGGTGAGGGACATGGCACAGATCTGTGACAGTTGTTTTCTATGGGTTTCTGGGCTATGTGTGACTTGTATTACTTATACAGCACAGTTAAAATTCAGCTACAAAACAAAACTGTTTAAAAGATGCTGTACCTGTGGTTGCTTGTGTGAGGACTCATGTCACCTCACCTCAGCCATCTAAAAATCAAGACTAACTTCAGGAGATCCAAATCATCTCATAATGGAAGATGATTTGCAAGTGATCTGAGGTAAACGGGAGTTGTTATCCAAATGTCCCTATCTTTCTCGGCCTAAAGGATTAAGAAGAAATTTATCTTGGATTAGGTGATATTTTTTTAGATAACCAAAGTTAGGTGAGATTGATTTTTTATTTTTTTTTTCCAGAATATGTGTTTCAGTGTTTTCTGCTCTTTAACAGGTATCAGTGCAATGACAGCTAGCAGGTATAACGATGGAGACTTCATTTCATAGAATCATTTACATGGAAAAGACCTTTAAGATCATCAAATCCAACCATTAACCTAGTACTGTCAAGTCCACCACTAAACATGTCCCAAGCCCCACATCTGCACATCTTTTTAAACACCTCCAGGGATGGTGTTTCCACCTCCTCTCTGGGCAGCCTGTTCCAATGCTTGACCACCTTTTTGGTGAAGAAATTTTTTCCTAATATCCAGTCTAAACCTCTGCTGGCACAATTTGAGGCCGCTTCCTTTTGTCCTATCACTTGTTATTTGGGAGAAGAGACTGACCTCCACCTGCCTGTTACTGCCTTTCAGGTAGTTGTAGACAGCAACGCGGTCCCGTCCCCAAGCCTTCTTTTCTCCAGGTTCAACAACCCCGGTTTCCTCAGTTGCTCCTCAGAAGACTTTTTCTCTAGACTCTCCTTCAGCTTTGTTGTCCTTCTCTGGACATGTTCCAGCACTGCAATGTCTGTCTTGTTGTGCGGGGCCCAAAACTGAACACAGTATTTGAGGTACAGCCTCATCAGTGCTTAGTACAGGGGGATGATCACTGCCTTTGTCCTGCTGGCCATACTATTTGGCGTATCAGCCAAAATACTGTTGACCTTCTTGGCCATCTGGGCACACTGCCAGCTCATGTTCAGCCAGCTGTCAAATAGCACCCCCAGGGCCTTTTCCTCTAGGAAGATTTCCAGCTACTGTTCCCCAAGCCTGTAGCATTGCGTGGGGTTGTTGTGACCCAAGTTCAGGCCCTGTTGCTTCTCCTTGTTGAGCGTCATAGAATTGGCCTTTACCCATCAATTGAGCTGATCCGGATCCCTTTGCAGAGCCTTCCTGTCCTTGGGCAGATCAACACTGCCCGCCATCTTGGTGCTGTCTGAACACTGTTGTGGTTGTTCTCAGCATAGGTAGCTTTGATTTACCTTTCAAATTACATTGCTGCATGCTGCAGGATGGGGAAAATAACATTAAAAAAATACACAGCATCCCCCCACCCCCCCCCCACCCCTACCCCCCACACCATTATTTGATCCAGATTGACCTCTGGAATGCTCCCAGATTGTTGTAATTCAGCCAGCTGGGTTTATGTCAGACCACAAGATCATACATTTATTTAGGTGTTAGCCCTTCTATGTAGGAGCAATCCAAATTATCACAGACCTGCATTAGCCCTTCTATCTAACAATAATCTGAATTATCACAGGCTTTTTAGATGTATGCAAAGTCATCATATTAAGGACTGGGTAAGTCTTTGGACACTGGAAAGCAATTTCGAGAACACTGAAAAACAAAAGTTTGAAATTTTGTGTTGCTATGAAATACGTATTTAAAGAGCTTGAATTTGAGATGTTCCTTCTCTTAACTTTGTTCCTCCTTTTGGCAAATGGATCAGCAGAAAGAGCACTGGAAGGAGCAGCTGTCACTTGGAGACCCCTTCAAAAGTACTAAAGAGGTCACTCACTACCTGAGCCACTGGAAAAATCTTCTGAGGGATCACACCATTGAACTTGAAGAACTTACTGAAAAACTTGACAATGAAGCCAGTGAAGAGCTGAAAGAGCTTCTGTTTAGTCTAACAGAGAAAGCTGTTGAAGAGCTTAAACGTGTTCAGTGTGGAGTATTTGTGCAAGAACTGGTCAGGCTCAATGTGCCAAAGGTGTTCCTGTTAGAAGCTGTGGAGGAGCATAAAAAAGAGATGGTTGTTAAACATGAACAGCTTGAAAGGGAAGAGCGTGACAAGAGTGTGGCTGCTGATGAGCTGCTTCAGCTCACCACACAGAAGCTAAGCCAAGAACTGGAAGCGAGCATTTTGGAACAAAAAAAAATAAGGAGCTGGGAACAATCAGTATTCATGCAAGTATCTCTCTGCACCCTTTTCTTGGTTATTATTGCAAGTAGAGATGAACTAAGAATTTTCAGACCTGTCCAGGTCTAATTCTAAATGACCACAATCAGTACTCTGTTGGGCCCTTGGGAATTGATTAATTGTTTATTTGTTGGTTTGTTTAGTTGGGTTTGGGGGTTTTTTGTGATCACTCAGCACCTGCAGCACTGGTGGGTGAGCATTGCAGTAGAAATTCCAGGAAACATTGGCTGTGAAACCAAAAATGTGGAGTGGTATTTTTATACTCTGTTTACTCCATGTCAGGTTTTACGTGCACATCTTTCATTGTTATCCTCAGTCTGTTCTCAGAAGTCTGGCACTTTGGAAGTGTCATTTAGTATGTCAGGCCTGATTGGCCCCATGTCCAATCTCAGTATATTACTCCGAGCCACAAGTCAAGCCTTACTCATTGAGTTTGTTTTAGGCTCTGCCATAGTATTTCCAAATACTCCATAAATACACAGCACAGTAGCCTGCCTCTCCAGCTGACTGGCTCCATGCATCAGACATGGCTGACCTGGCCTGCTGAAGTGCCCATGGCACTGAGGCCTTTAGCCATAGGAGGCGTCACAGCACAGGCAATGTTACAGAGTTGGCCCCAGGTGTGCCTTAATGGCTACTGCTGCCTGCTGTGACGTGACCCGAGGGAGGTGGGAAGGCAGGTGTTGGCCTTGCCACCATTGTGAGACCTTGTGCAGGGAGAGGCTGTGGCTGCAGCTGGGAGTCGTCATGCGTAGTGCCTCTCAGACTGGGCGGCAATGTCCCTGAGAAATAAGCACTGTTCCTTAGCATTTCTTCAATGCTTTTAAGTGTTTTTATGCCTAGTTGTTGTATTACCTGAATATTTACAATACTACATTTCCTGTACAATGTCTGTTTAAGGACAGATATTGTTAGAGACATGGGAACATGAAAAAATAGTCTGTTGTCAAAACTGTAGTTTTAGGGGAAGCAACTGGAACAGACAAACCTGAGGCTTTCTGCCCATGGAGCAAATATATTAGGCATGAGAGATGGAACGGGGGGAGCATTAGTCATGGTTAAATGTTTCTCCTTCATACCTTTATACAACAAAATAGATTTGCATGGGCCGTTTTGTTGAGACAGTATCTTTTAAGTTTGCCTGCTGCATGGTATAAAACCGTATAACAGGAATATAGAAAGAAACCTTGCCCATCATGTTTGCTTTATTCAAGAAAAAAATATCCATGTGTGTCTTTTCATTCTAATTGCAAGGGCTCTGTATTTTATTCATAATTTTAAATTCTTTTCTGTAAGCCATTGCAATGTATTTTCTAGCTTGTCTTATCTCTTATTTACATTTTTGAGAGCAGACCTGCGGGATCAGGGAAGTAGATTGTAAAACCCAGCAGATCTTTCCTGTTTCTGACTTACAATTCTGTGATAATTGTGTTCCAGCCTGCAGTGTTGCCTGTTGTATTTGTTTGATGCTGTCTTTATTTACTGCAACAGTAAGCTGTTTATATATTTTCCAGTATTTTACTGGAAAAGAATACAAAAAAATGCATCATTTATACAATTGTCCTCTCAAAAGCCCCTTAAAATCTGTCACTGTCTTTGTTCAGTCCACTGTCTGTTTTGATATTTTGATGACACATGCCATCTTCCATGTTTACATTCTCATCTGCTATCTAGTTTTCACAAGTAATTATTTTGAATGATAGCTTTTCATTTTTCTTGCTTATCAAAGAGACCATGAGTTAGTCTAAAATGTTTGTGAAGGTCATTTATGCTTAAAGTCCTTTTTAAACATAGACATGATAAAACTGGGTTTTGGTGTAGTGTATTTACTTACATATTTCTGTCTATATTTCTGTCTATATGGATATATACATACTACATGATCCTTCTGCAGTGCCTTCCCGCCCTCAGTCACTCATCAGCACTCCTGCCCAGATTGATGTCATCTGCAAACTGACTGAGGGTGCAATCGATCCCCTTGTCCGCATCATTGATAAAGACATATAACAGAACTGACCGCAGTACTGAGCCCTGGGGAACACCAGCTGGCTGTAACTCCATTCACCACCACTCTATAGGCCTGGCCATCCAGCCAGTTTTTACCCAGCATAGAGTCCGCCCATCTGAGCCACGAGCAGCCAGTTTCTCCAGGAGAATGCTGTGGGGGACGGTGTCAAAGGCTTTAAGAAGGTCCAGGTAGACAACATTCACAGCCTTTCCCTCATCCACTAAGTGGGTCATCTTGTCATAGATCAGGTTCATTAAAGCAGGACCTGCCTTTCATATACCCACGCTGGCTGGGCCT
The DNA here is from genome assembly GCF_023634085.1 of Falco cherrug. Classification (NCBI taxonomy): domain Eukaryota; kingdom Metazoa; phylum Chordata; class Aves; order Falconiformes; family Falconidae; genus Falco; species Falco cherrug. Next base: position 52,062,401 of record NC_073697.1, read on the forward strand.
GATCCCCAGATTGTCCTACACATGCTGCGTGATGGTGCTCAGGATGACTTGCTCCATAACGTCCCCTGGCACTGAGGTCAGGCTAACAGGCCTGTAGTTCCCTGGATCCTCCTTATGGCCCACCTTGTAGATGAGCGTCGTGTTTGCTAACCTCCAGTCTTCTGGGACCCCCTTGGGTTAGCCATGACTGTTGATAAATGGTGGAGAGTGGCTTGGTGAGCACTTCAGCCGGCTCCCTCAGTCCGCTTGGGTGGATCCCATCTGGACCCATAGGCTTGTGCACATCTAAGTGGAGCAGCAGGTCACTAACCATTTTCTTCTGGACTTTGGGGACATCTTTCTGCTTCTCTTCACTGTCTTCCAGCTCAGGGGGCTCAGTACCCAGAGGGTAGCTGGTCTTACTATAAAAGACTGAGGCAAAGAAGGCATCAATTATCCCAACCTTTTCATCATCCAGGTAGATGAATGTAGTCTAAGGTTAGTCAGCTTCAGCTTGATCTGAGGATCAGTTCCCAGATTTCTGTGTTAAGAACTTTCCTTCTACAAAATGGGAACTTTAAGTGATTCAAATTACTGCTAAATTATATTCGGTGTTGTTCAGCGTGCTTAAAGCTGTTTTAGAAAGAACTGCTGGAACAGTTGTGACTTGGTGATGGGAGGGTTTGACATATGAGTTTATTATAAAGAGACTTCTTTATTTTGTGTTTTTTCCCCTCTCAGTAGCTGTGACTGCTAAGTGCTGGGAAATGGCACAGGGAGGCTTTATGAGTTGCTTTAATCTCAGTTTCCACCCTAAGTTCAGGTATTGTATTGTCTGAAGAGGCTGAAGGATTCTGTGTTAGGGAATGCACTAAAAATTAGTTATTTATTTTTAAAATATTCAAAACCTGTTTCCCCTTGAAAATGGAGTTTTGTAGTCCACAAGTTCTGTATGCAGAAATTTAAATATGCTCAAGGATATTTTTAACATGTTGAGCAGTTCTGTGTGGAATCATTAACTGATGTATGAATAAGACAAAAAAAGAATGATCATGGTCATGTAAAGTATTTGTGTCCTGTTTCTTACATTTTATACAATATTGGCTATATCAGTGACCAGCAAATGGCTTTTGTTTTTTTAAACAGGCAGCTTCTAAGTTTACCCCTGTCACTATCAGAAGAGGAATTGCTTAGGATGAGGCAAGAGTTGCACTGCTGCTTCTCTCAGGTGGACAACAGCTTGGCTTGGCCCAAGATAAGAGCAAGAACATTGCTTCAGGCTTTCAAGGTGGAACAGAAGGATGCAGAGATGCTGAAAGTCGATCAGAATTTAGCAATGACCAATAAACAGGTGGGAACGATGTGAGATCAGTGTGGGGTTGTGCAAGGGGTTCATGGCTATATATGCAGGTTGTTGGCTTTGGCTGCAGATAGGGGTCCGAGGCTTCTTCAGAGGTGCAACAGTGGTGCACACTTCTCCTGTCTGTGTGGGTCAGCAGACCTTAAAGATAATTGTTCGGGCAGCAGTTGGATAAATACATTTTTTTCCACATATACTCTGCATATTTCTGCTGCTTGTGTATCCTCCGGCTTTCCCAAGAAGGCAGAGTTATAAAGAAGCAGTTGGGTGGCCAAAAGGGGCAGCATCTCTGAGGAGAGTCCACCGAAACACGAAAATTTGGTGCTGAGAATGGCTCTGAATATTAGGGACAAGTTGGGTCCTTTACAGCCTCTATTAAGATTTCTTTGGCAGCCCCTGCCCATTACTAAATTTGACACTAAATCAAGGAAAGATGTAGGGAGTTTCTGTAGGAGAATGTCCTCCATTGTCTTCTCCATTTAGAAAAGTAAAGTTCCTGAATTAGCTGGTCTTTCTTAGCAAGAATTTGGGCTTGCTTTCTGTTTCTTCTTTCCAAAAGAGCTGAGCCTACACAGAGGGTTGGGTTTTGTCTTTGTTTGTGGGGTTTTTTTTTTCTAAATCTAAATACATAGATGAGGAGGCATACTTACTTAGAGACACATTCCCAACAAGAGGTCTGTCTGTCTGTCAAATCTAGCACTTTTTAAAAGAACTCTGTGAAGGGTGAAGAATTCCTTCTGTAAAATGTAAAACCTGTGGAATCATAAATTATTTTCAGTTCTGAAAAGGACTTTGCCTTGCTTTGTTTTGGTTCGGTTTTATGTTCTAAATGTGTAAACTAACTTGGGTTAATTGTGCTAGGAATTAACCTAGTTCAAAACCATACTAATTTCTAAAGTATTATGGGAGGGAAATGACTTTGCAGAGCCTTATAGTTGAACAGATGTTATCATTTCCCCAAGAGTATCTTATACTTAGTTGATATTCTTGTAAAGAAATATAAAGGTCAAGAATAATTTGATTACATGGAACAGTGCCCCTTAATACTATCATGGTTCATTTGTGATTCATATACTGTGTCTTGAAAACAATGTAGTTCTTAAATTAATATTCTTTGTTCATTTTTAACCATGCTTAGGAGACAATGTATCAGTTGAAATCTTCTCTTATTATGACTGCTAAAGCTTGCTTAAAATCAAATTTATGTGCTAACAGTTCTCATGGAAAGGAGGAATATATAAATCTACTTGAAATAAATTTAGAAGAAATTTCCAACTTTGTCTGAATGTCTGAAAGGAATCTTCAGAATGAATAGGCAGCACCTTTGTTTCAGAAATGTTTTCTCAGTGAAAGTCATCCTTGCCTAGTGTTTCATTAATCGGTGGATCTGCCAATAATAGCAGGTACTAATCTTAATGTTAGCATCCTCATGTGCCTCTTATAAATGAGCATTTGTGCTCATCTTTTTACAGCAGCATTCTAAAATGAAAAAACCAGGATCCAGGAATAGAAATAAGATAGATAGTTTGAAGAAATCTTTACAAGACAAAATTTGCATTTATGAAGACTCAGTGAAAGATGAAATTTTGAATAAGGTAAGTGGAAACTTTCTGTATGGAGGTCAAACCCTAGGTCTTTAGTAATTAAGGAATGATAGTTTTCTATCTATATGAATAAGAATCAGATAAAAAAGGTATAAGGTGTAGTGTCACAATGCATCTCTCTGCTCTTGCCTGCTTTTATCAGGACGTTGTATTTCAAGCTTAATAGTTTTGGCTTTGTTTTAATTTTTGCGCCTTAGTTACCGAACTGATTTTGTGTCTCACCTTTTTTTCTTCCGGTGGTTCTGGGTCTTGGCATAAGCATGATTGCAAGACTCCCTTATATCCTGTGGTTTTCTTAGTAAGGTTTTCAAAATACTGAAGGCTCTTCACTGTATACTTTGGCTGAGCAAGATTTAGTTCTTGGATGTCTCCTAATGTTACTGAAAACCCAGAAATGGGTTCTTAGATCCAGAGATAACTGGGTAGGGGCTGAGTTTATTTGTATGGAACTTACTGAAAGGGAGCCATGATTCTGGTGGATATCTTTTAAAAGACTCAGAGCCCCAGTCTGAAGTTAATCCTTAAAGTGAGCGGGGCCAATGCCAGTACGGGGGTTTGGAGGCTTCTTTCTTCTCTGCTAGCAGGAGTTCCATCATACCCTGTTTTGTGTTCTTTAACTTTTCTCCCCTTCTCTTTCCCACTTGTAAAATATGGGTAATACTACTTTTGTGTATCAGAAGAACATTACGATGATAATTGTGTTAGAGATATGTGGTGTACTGCTATAAGAACTATGCAGAAGAAGCAGGTGTCATTGGTAGTTAAAATTGGTAGATAAAAAATAGTTTCACAAATGATTGCAATATCAGTGTTAGGAAAAATCTGGACAAAAATCTGGTTTTGTACCTCTTTCCTATGTTTTCTACACTTGTATCCTGAGGAATGGAAAATACTGTCTCAATGTGTTCATTCAGAAATAATTCCACTCTTACGTGAGAGCAACACATTGTGGTTGTAGATGATAAAAATAAATGTTTATCAGGTCTATCACCCAGTCATTGAAAGTGAGAGCAACTGATTGGGCAAGAATGCAGCAAGTGGGTATGTTGTGGCACTCTTTAATAATTTAGTAACTCATACAAGAATGCCTTAGTCCTTTAATAGAGGCATTTAAGCTTTTGGCTTCAATACCTAATGCCCTGACCTCCAAAATTTAGGTTGGGGTTTTTTTGTCTTTTTGTACCATTACTTCAGAGTACAGTGAGCATGGGCTAAGCCCATATGTTACAAGAAGTACTGAATACTTGTTTGGTATGAATATTGCCTTATGTTTTTGTTAGAGTCTTATTTTATAATTTGAAAGCTGGCTTCTCTAAGCCTCATTGTTTCAGTTTCTTATGCGCCATCTGGCATACCTGTTGTTGTCCTAGTTGTATGTTGGAACAGTAGTTATAAAAAGCCAAATGCTTTGGGCTTTTCCCAATAAGGAAATGAAAATATTGTTAAGGAAATTTGTTAGTTTACACATTATCGTTAGGATACAGGAGTACTGCAGTAAACCTTATGTTGATCACAGAAGTATAGTTTCTTTCTTTTGGCTGTTGCAGTCTGCTACCTCCTTCCTCTTTTAGAATCTTAACACTTCTAAATTCTGTATTAATGTGAACGCTTTTGTCATCTCACTCAAAATTTACCGTCTGACTTCTACACAGCCAATTCAAGGCAGGGAAAAAGGACTATGGAGCAATACAGCTCTGCTATATTTCTCACACCTTCTGTCATATTTTAACCCCAGCCGGCAACCAAGCACCACACAGCTGCTTGCTCACTCCCCTCTCAGCCAGAGGGATGGGGAGGAGAATCGGAAATGAATGTGAAACTCAAGGGTTGACGTAAGAACAATTTAATAGGTAAAGCAAAAGCCGCTCATGCAAGTAAAGCAAAACAAGGAATTCATTCACTGATTTTCATGGGCAGGCAGCTGTTCAGCCATCTCCAGGCATGTAACAGTTACTTGGGAAGACAAGTGCCGTAATGCTGGATGTTCCTCACCTTCATTTTTCTTCCCCCAGTTTATATACTCAGCATGACATCATATGGTATGGAATATCCCTTTGGCCAGTTTGGGTCAGCTGTCCTGGCTTTGTCCACTCCCAATTTCTTAAGCCACTCCAGCCTTCTCACTCACAGGGCCTGAGAAACTGAAAAGTCCTTGATTTAGTATAAGCATTACCCAGCAACAACTAAAACCATCAGCGTGCCATCAACATTGTTCTCACACCAAATCCAAAACACAGCACTGCACCAGCTACTAAGAAGAAAATTAACTCTATCCCTGCTGAAACCAGGACACCTTCACGGCTGCAGACTTCACACAGTCCCATGGGTTCTGTCTGGCTAGAGGATGGCCATAAAGTGGTTTCCAGCTAATGTTTATGAAAGCAGCAGTGGGATGTATTTTGTAGTACTGTAAAAAAGGCATGACAGAGACAAACAACTCATAGACAGGAGCTGGGAGGCCACAGCAAGGAGTTTGAAGCCTAGTTTGGAGCACCTGAGAGTATCATTGACCTCGCTGTGAAAATCTTCAAAAGCAGACCGTACATGCTTCTTTAGCGTTTCATAGCTGGTTTGAGCTGCCTTGTCCCTGAAGAAGTAGCTGTTCATTTCTGAAATAGCAGTTACCAATCTCAGAGGAAACACAGTGGTAAAAGTAATGATATTTTTTATCCCTATTGGGCCTAAAAAAACCCATTGCATGAAAAATGCCTTTGGAGTTGCAGGTAATCAGGTACATTTTCAGATTATTCCCTTGATTTGTAATACTTAGGACCAAGACAACACTATTTAGCAATTAGCCTGAACTAAATATGGAATTTAGAAGTCAGTGCTTTCAAGTAATGGACTAATAGTGCATTTACAGCATTGGCAATTCTTTGTGTACTTTGGATGTTTCAGGTGGAATCAGCAGCAAACGTTCAGACCTACAGTGGTGGATTCATCATAACCAAAGTAGATTGACACTCTGTTGATGTTGTGTCAAACAGTACAGCGTCAAGCAGTGCTTTACAGTACTCTGTTTGGTATAATAAAAGGCTTCAAGAATTGCCAGTGGATATTAATTTGTAACTAGTTCATAATTTGGTTTGTAATCAATATTTGATCCAACTTCTACTGAAATCACCTTCTGTGTCACACTGAAGTCAGATCTACTTGCAAGCTTTGGTTTTCACAAATGTGAAATACTTGTTTGCAGGGTTGTGATTTTGGAGCTGATGAGGCAGAAAGGAACTTAGGCAGCTAGGGATAGATATTAGTACCAGTTGAGTAATGCAATATTTTGTTTGGTTAAGAGCAGTTTATTTATTGTATAGTGTTGAGTAGATGCTGAATGATAAAGCTGAAGATCATTGCACAGAACCATAGAACAGTTTGGGTTGGAAGGGACCTTTAACGGTTATATAGTCCAACCTCCCTGCAGTGAGCAAGGGCATCTTCAACTAGATTAGGTTGCTCAGAACCCCATCCAATCTGACCTTGAATGTTTCCAGTGGTGAGGTGTCTGCCACCTCTCTGGGAAACATGTTCTAGTGTTTCATCACGCTTATTGTAATTTTTTTTCCTTATATCTAGTCTAAATCTACCCTTTTAAAGTTAAAAGCCATTATCCCTTGTCCTATTGCAACAGGCCTTGCTAAAAAATTTGACCCTATGTTTCTTATAAGCCCCCTTTAAGTACTGACAGGCTGTAATAAGGTCTCCCTGGAGCCTTCTCTTCTCCAGGCTGAACAACTCCAGCTCTCAGTCTTCACCGGAAAGGTGTGTTCCATCCCTTGTATTTGGGCATGCTTAATGTATGGCTTTGTATTTAGTAATATGCAAATAGTATCTTATTTTGCAGTCTTGACCATAAATTATGAGATTCATGGAAAATACGGAACATATCGTATAAATGCCCTGTTATTTGAAGGGGTTGACAAAAGTTTGTTTCTGTTATCATTGGCACCTCTTTTGCCTTTGAATTCAACTGCAATTAAAAAATACATTCTTCTGTCTCCTTATAAGTGAACTTGAGTTGTCAAACTGCATTTCCTTCCTTATTCATTATTCATGGGTTCAAAGTTACACTAAAGGTGATCAGTCATTTACTCATTCATCTATTCATTATTTATTCATCCATCCCCATATTTCATATATGTATAATTAAAATCCTTGTGTCTGAAACTGAGCCTTCTGTGAAGAAAGAAGCAAACCTTAAATTGTTGTGTACACACACTTGTCAAAATATTTCTGTATAATTTTTTTTATCTGCGTTTTTAAAGGTTTACAGCACATCTTGTTCCTAAACCACAAAGGCAACCTTCAGGTATTGCTTACTAATTTTGTGTTGTAAAAAAAAAAATAATACCTCAAGCATATATTTTCCCCTTTTGGAGTTATTGTTAACATGTGTGTATTCTGGCAGGCAGTATCTTAGGCATCTATGTAAAAGCTGGAAGAAAAGAAAAACAAGTTCCTCAGTGTGTGCATGTTGTCATAACTCATTCAAGCTAGTAGTGTTGTAACAATTTCTGTTAGTTAAGGAGTTGCCCTAATACACTGAATAGGGGGCATCACATAGACTGAAGTGTTAGTCCTTTTGAAAATGGACTAGTCAGGTAAGTCTGCTTGATTTCCCACCCCCCCACCATTCCTTGAGTAGCTGCTATTGTAATGAAAATCGTAATATAAATAATTCGGTCTATAGCAACAAAACGTTGATTGCTCTCATTCATATTCATTTTCCTCCTTTTAAGTAAACTTAAAACTCAACATTGCCAAAGTTTTGAAAGGTGACTTGTGGCTTTAGTTGTCCAACCTGGTTCATTTCTAACATATGTTGTCCTTTAAAGTGTTATCTGCTGTAGCAATGCATCTCCCCGAAGACAGCAGCTGTTGTTAGTGAAGTATTAAGTAGCTGTCTGAATCGGATAGAAATTCCTTGCCTTCCCTTAGAAGCTGTTTCTTCTGGTGTTTGTTAGCATGTCTGGTTTATTGTTCAGGATTCACTTCCATTCCATTCTCTCCTTTAAGAATCCTCTAAGAGTGCAAGAACTTTCACTGCTGAAAAGGGGGAGGATGGCAAGTCAATGGAAACTTCACAACTGAGACCTTAAAAAAACTGGACAGTTGGACAATACAGCTCTGAAAATTTCTAATTGCTTTTGAGAACATGGTCTTGTGTCACAGTGATAAGTAGTATAGCAATTAATTCAGCATGCCTTTCAGAACAAAAGCTTGAGTCTTATTTGAGAATTAGTCTTGTGCACAGGATTCTGAAGAAAGATATTTTTTTAATTATTATTTTTGTTTAAAATATTTGCCTTGGCACCGAGGTGTGGAATTGTCTTGCATCTAGGCTTTAGTCTTATGTCACTGGCTCATACGAATATCTTGAAGTAACACTTCGGATTTTGAAAATAAATTTGCTTTGAAAAGATAAATAAACCAAAACATACCAACAAAGTCCCCCAAAAAACTGAGTTAGCAGGTGGGCTTGGCTGTCTTGTGCAATCTGTATCAAAGTTGTGACTTGCAGGATGTTCTGTGGAAGTTTTTATCTTTGATTTCCAGTCAGTGCTGCTAGTGTACAGAGTACACCTTTGAATTCTTGTGAACTACTGGACTGTGAGTTTAAATGAGAGATGCTAAAAAGCAAATGTAATGAAAAGGAGAGAGAAAGAGAGAAGAATAAAACCCAAAGAGGGAGGGAAAAAAAAAACCCACACAAAAAACCCCAAGTGATGTGCAGTATGGTTGCTCACCACCTGATGATGAATTCCCAGCCAGTCCCGGAGCAGCGATCAGAAGGCCCCACTCAGCTTCTCCCGGTTTATGTACTGAGTATGGACTACCCTTTGGCTAGTTCAGGTCAGCTGCCCTGGCTCTGCTCCCTCTCAGACTCTTGTGCACCTGCTCACTGGCAGAGCATGGGAAACAGAAAGGTCCTTGACTGAGAGTAAGCACTACTTAGCAACACCTAAAACACCAGTGTGTACCAACATTATTCTCATACTAAATCTAAAACACAGCACTGTACCAGCTACTGAGAAGAAAATTAACTGTGTCCCTGCTGAAAAGAGGACAGACTTCCAGAGAAAATTCATGGGCATGATGTTATGTATTTATCATCTTAGGGATCTAAAAATTTGATGGAAGTCTCCTTAAATGCTGCTTTAAAGCTAATATGAATAGAGTCAATAATATGTAATTCTGATTAGCATGAATAGAAAGTTAATAAAGCTTTAATGTCTTGGCTGCATACCATCTCTGTTTCTGCAAAGGTATTCTGAGGGGCAGAATCAGGTCTTGTGCCCACGGGTAAATCATGCAGTATCTAAAGATTACAGTTCATCTTTACACCGTTGTATTCCCACTTCCAGGGCAAATACTATTAGTCTATACTATTCTTATTTTGTAGACTGGTAAAACTTCAGAAATAAAGACTGCATATATAAAGGTATAGCACAGGATGCCTACCATGCTAAGGTACTAACCATGCAGGTATCTCGATTACATAGGGATGTTCATCTCTACCTGCTCTTTAAGAGAGAGGCCAAACTTTTCCATAGAATGCAAATATGAGTACCTACTCTCAGGTGCCACAGTGATAGTGAACTTAACCAAAACTTACTTAAAAGTTTTTGAGGTGCTTCCTTTGGTGGCTGAGGTTCTTGCATTCTGTCAGGCAGTAGTTACTTGAGCATTGCTGTTAAAATACATAACACTGGAAACTTCTGGAAATGCTGATTTCTGAAAACTTTTTTTCTTTGGTAGGCTGTGAAATCTATCAGATTATGTTTCTTAGAACCAAAAGATAATTTAGAGGTGGAGTGAGGGAAAACCCTGCACTGTGATAGCCTGCACTGTACAGACGGGCTGTTTCTGTGCTTAGCTTTATTCTAAATCCAGTGTGCAGGGCAGCAGTTGGTATCAACACCAGGTTAGTGGAGTTGGAGCTCTCATAGTTGCATGCGCTTTTTCTCTCTCCTTACAATCCAGCTTTTGGGCCTGTGTGGATAATACAGGGAGACAATAAAACCAAACTGATATTTACTGTCTTTGAGGATTCAGCTATCCAAATGTTAGATATGCGGTGTAGCCATCAATGTCTGACCTGGACATCAGCACTTACACATCAGTGAAGCACATTTTTTAGGATATGAAATGTACAGAGAAGTATCTTTTTTTTTTTTTTCTTCTCTTTGGCTATAAAGGGAGCTTAGAGTGACAAGCTCAGATGGAAGCATCTAAAGAGCATAATTGCAGCTGGCTACTACCCACATTGTCTTGCAGAAAAATGGTTACAGTGGCAATATCACTGGCTGTGACAGTCAGTGGTATAGCATTGAGAGCTTATCAATCACATTGCATTTGATTGTGTGTCTGTACGTGCCATGCTTGCCTTTCACCCTTTGGTTAAGTTTCAGTGTGTGTCGTATCAGATGTGTGGCAGCAACATAGTTACCGAGTTAAATGATTTTATTTTCATCCTGTTTGATGTCCACTCCATCCAGTTTTAATCTTGTTTGAAATCCATTACCAGTAGACTCCTGATTTACAGTCTAACTTTGTTTTATATAAGAGGATTTTTCATTATTTGTTTAAGGAATCATAGGTTGAATTTCATTGGTCAATATTAACTGACACTTGCGAATTTGAAACTAAATACAGGCTTTCTATAAGTTTTGTATTTTTGTTAAACAGAAAGATGTATTTTATCTTCCCATTTAACAATTAAATAGGTAAGCAAAGGTTTATTTGTATTTTTAATTTTTATTTATTAGAAATTATATGGACTCTCTATTTTAGGTTAGTATTTAATATTGAAGTTATGATTACCCTAAAACAAAGCCTAAGCTCTTTGAAATATCCGACCTTACTGCTTTTTTTTTTTTTATCACTTAAACACAGGAAAAGTTTGGAATTTAATGTTAAAAGCACTTTTAAAAGAATGTATTGTATTATAAGATAACAGCATTGATATCTTTGCTGCTTTAATCCTGCTTGTTAGAGTAGTAAAATCACGAGCGTGCCTGTAAGGTTTTCTCTTAATATTTTTATGTCTTGTGTTTTGGTATTTTTTAGATTAAGTACGAGTTGTTGCTTGAGAAAGAGTGTCAGCTGCGCAACCTGGAAGATAAACTTGGAGAGTATATTGCTTCTTTAACCTTTCAAAAGACTGTGAAAAAATCTAAAATGTCGGAGCTATGTACTGCTATCATAAGTGTACAAGCTTTGCTCTTTGAACAACTGAGCACATCAAAAACCCTGTCAAAACTGGAATGTATTCAGATTTTCGAAGCCCATAATACTGTAAGTAATGAAGTTGTGAAAAGGAAGAATTCTTCTTAGGAGACAGCAGCTATCAAAGTAGGTTATTTGGCTTTGATTTAGTGGTGCAAGTTTGCAGCTCTTGGTGGTCCAGCCTTTAATTTCTGTGATTATGTGCACTTTAATGTGCTCAGTAAAAGAAAAAAAAAAAAAAAGAAGGAAAAGATTAGAGCCAGGGAAGATTGTGTTGTAGCAGTTGTAGTAGTAGTAGCAGTAGTAGTTATTTTTATTATCCAGAGATCTGGAGTCAGAGCAGCATTTTGGTGACAAATCAATATTAAAAGTTTATAGATTGCTAGGAAGACAGTTGGGATGTGATTGTGAGTCTTGATTGGGATAGGGTGTTAATTGTCATGACTGTGATAAAAAATTGTTCATGTTATAGTGCTATCCCTATCCATATGGTAGAATCCATAACCGCATGATATGCTTCAAACATCAAGTTGTCAAAGATTATAATATATACAGTCTCCTACCTATCTCACTCCAAGCACAGTGATGCAGTTTAAATAGTAGAAACTTTGGAAAGGGCTCTTCCCTTCATCATATTTGTTACATACTTGATACGTGCCAGTTTTCTAATCCTTTTTTAATACTTCAGTGCTCTGTATTCATAAGGATTTTTTTTTTTTTTACATCTGCTATTTGCAACCATCGAAGTGAGGCTTGGGAGAGCACTGGAGTAGAACAAACAAAATGGGTTTTTAAGAGCAAACCCTCTTTGCCAGAGGGCATCATTAGACATCTATTGCTGTGAAAACTCCTGGTTAAATTTTAATACTGTCATCTCTACAGAATTTCTCTTAGAATGGCAGTTAAATGCTTATATCTTCCATTTTAGCTTAAATTTGTATTAAATCTGTAGGAAATAGTGAAAGTTGTACGTAGACAGATTATTAGAAATAATTTAATCTGGAATTACTGCCTTTTATGCAGTAAATGTAAGAGGGTTCTTTGAAGAGATTGATTTTAGCTTCTGTGTCCTTGAACAGATGAAGGAAAAGGACTGAAGGAGAGGCAGAAGAGAGACCTAGAGTAGCTAACACTGGATATCACATATCCAATGTGCAAGAATTGAGTTCAGCCCTATTTCTTGTGGAAAAAATATTTTAGTCATTTTTTAAAGTGCCGGTTAGGCTTGGTTTACAGGGACTGCTTCCTGGTGATCAAATGTCTCTCTCTTGCTGGGTTTTTGTCCAACTCCTTTGTCCCACTAGCTGGCAAATTTTAATACTTGTTACTTTAAAACAAATATATCAGAATACACAGGATTTGCTAATGCTGAGGACATCAGTGATAGATTTTCCATAAGTGAAATAGACACATCTAGGTATATGTGAATTTGCTTCAGCCCCTTAGAGATAACAAATTAATACTCAGTTTTGGTGTTAGGAGAGTGGATCCAAGCTCCAATGTCAAATATTGGTGACCAGGGAGCAGACACTTACTCCACACACTCAGGGAGAGACACCATATTCCAGTGAATCTGTAGTCTGAATACAGCTGATGAGGTGGAGGAATAGATAAAATTCAGTATTTTCTCCAAGGTACAAGTTGAGAAGTAGTGCACTGAGATATTAAGTAACTTGGAGCTTGAGGTCAGACAACAACATTGGAAAACTGGAATATGAAGCCTTCCTTCATAGGAAGGCTTGTTTAGTTTGACTTTTTGACCCAGGAGAGATCTTTTGGCATTGAAAGATAAAGTCCACTTAAGATTTTGGAGGTTAACCCTTTGATTTTTAGAGCATTGTATTTTAACCCTGATTCTATCACTCTAAATGTGAATTATTTTCTTTTAACTTCAAACCTCTTTGATATTAGCTGTTGATTCATCGTAACTAAAACTAGTCAGTCTGAATTTCTCAAGCTGCTTCAGTGGCTTTATGCAGCTTACAGGTGAATTCTAATGGTGCCATTCTTTTGTTTGGATCTCAGCCATGCTGGTAGTGTGCTTTCTAGATGCCCTCTACAGTGGAAAGTTTGAGAGAGCATCGACCCTTAACACAATGAAAATTGACTCATATCTTTCAGCATTGTTCTGATATTCATAGTGTGCAAGTCATGTTTACTGAAGCCATGCAATGGATTGGAATTGTAATGACTGCATGTGGCTGGATAGAATTAGAAATAAACTAATATCAGAAAATCTGATACCATCTTTTTTCTTCACTCCATATTAAATTTGCTATTCCAAGTTAAATTATGACTTTTTATCATTGTGTGTTTTCAACCTCTAGGAGATTGAAGAACTTGACAGGAAACTGGAGTATGAGATGTTGCATAAGGAGTCAGCTCAGCAGCAGCATCTAATGAGTAGGCAGAGGTGGACTCCAGATGAATTGGGACCTTCACGTGAAGCTCTGGAAATGAATGCAGACAGACAAGTGACAGTTCTGCTAAGACAGGCCATGAATAAATGTAGACAATTTATAAATCTGCACCAGCAAAGGTAAGTTCTTTGGTCTCAGGTTTTACTAAGTTACTGTAGTTGTTATAGACCATAAGATACCACAGACGAACAAACAGCAGGCTAAATGTTCTGCGGTGTTGTGGAGGGGCTGTACATCTATGTATGAACAGTGCATTTTTGTGGTGTGGCCCAGAGCATAACTGAGGGTTCTTGGGAATATTGAAATAAGAAATGTGAAATAATAATAACTTAGTTACATATAGATCATGATGTGTTGCATGCCAAGCACCATTTCTTGATGGGGACAGTGGAAAATAACAATACTTCTTAGCAGCAAGGAGGAAGATAATTTTCATCCTGTTCCTTTGTCTCCCAAGAAGATAGGTAGGGACTTCAGTGAAATGTGATCTGCTGTGATCAGAGGAAGTAGCTGAGACAATTTAAATTGAGTTTCTGTCTCCACTGACACGCTGTAGACTGAATCCCCTGTCATGCAATCATTTTTGATGGGATATGTTCTTCAGAGACAGGCTCAATTTCACTTTTCCCTGGCCAGTTTTTAAGTAAAGATATCAGTGACAAAAAAAAAAAAAAAACAACAACCCAAAAACAAAAAAACCCCAGCCCAAACAAACAACAGCAACAACAAAACCTCTTGGGAGGTATATAGAAATATCTGTCTTGTCATGAAGGTTGCCTAGCAAAAATGGGTGATAATTTGCAAAACTGAAATATTGTATTACATTCATTAGGGTTACAGGAGTTAGAAATCACATTTCCATGTGTAATACTGCACAGTATTAAAAGCCTACTGCTTCTCAAGGTTCATGTAAAATCCTGAGGAGGTGCTTTCCATTACCAAGAGGGTGTTCTGTGAAACAACTGACATATCAGAAATGGCTTTGAGTGAGTTATTGCACTCTTAAGTCTGGTTTAATTCTGAAAGGGCTGGAGTGTTACTTGATGTGGATAAATGACTCTCCTGCTGCAGCAGTAAAGAGTCACTAGAAGAGCAGCTACATTACTGACTTGTGGATATTGCTGTAGAGATCAGTGAAACCTTCAAAGTAACTAGTCTTTACTAATTTACCTGAAAGGTTAATGGAAGAAACAAGTTTTGTACTTTTCCCAAATGATTTGACCAGAAACAAAAAAAACTGTTTACTGTTAAATTCCACCAACAGGAAGATCCACAACTTGCCATAAAGTGTGGTGATGAAATTTGAAGAAGCGGGATGGGGGCAGGTTGAATTACGTTACTTTGGAGCAGTTCTAGATTTTGAACTGTGTGCAAGAGCATAGCCTTAAATTCTGCTGTGACATTTGTTCGATTTGTGGTTCAGGGAAGAAGGGAGGAGAAGCTGACTTATTTTAGAAGTTATGCTGCTCACCCAACTTTGCTGACAGAAAGATACGCTTCCTGAATGGATGACTTTCAGATATTTTTTCCTATAATACAGTCATTGCACCTGGGAAGATTTCAGTGTTAATTCTCTTTCACTTCAGATTGAGAGATGAGCAATGGAATTGCGTAGTGCTTGAAGATTTCCTGGAAAATACAGAAATGGATGCATTTTTGGCACTTTATAGTCAGGTAAGCATGAAATTGAACAAAGCTTCCAAGTTTAAATTACAGCTGTATCTGAAGGTCAGCTTTTCTTCTTTTTTGGGAATGTTACAGATGTATGTGGAGTGCCTATCTGCTAATAGTTGTTACCAGTTCTGGTGTTTGCAGCCTGCATTATCATTCACTTCAGTTAATTCTGACCTACTTTCAGCCTTTTGTATTTTATTGAGTTATACTTCTTTTTGTTCATTTACAGATCTTTTCAGGGGGTTTTCCTGTTGTGTTTCATTCTGTGGAGATCTAAACTGCCTGAGTTTCTGGTTTACAGACAGATTTACAGTCTGATTTTCATATAATGAGGCAAGGGTTTTGTTTAGATTTTAATCAGTGATAGGAATGATTTGCATTGATTGTGTTACAAAGCTAAATGATAGAAGGACTACTAGTTAATTTTTTTAGTGTCATTACTCATATTGTTTTGGAAAAGAGCATCACCTCTTCAAGTGCCTGTCAGTCCAAGAGGCATTAAAAATGGATTGTTGCTGTCCCCGAGTTTTATCTGCAGGCCTTGGCTGAGATATGTAGCTAGTGTCAGAAAAAAGACATGGTGTTGCAGCTTTTTGCATCCAAGTATCTTGCCTCTCAGGGACAAGGGTGTCACAGTCATGCGTATCATCATTTGAGAGCTTTGGAGGCCAGCAAGCCAAGGAGGGACTGCTTAGACTAAGGGTCACTTAGCTTGTTTCTGTTCAGTTTTCTGAACTCTTTATCCTCTTCTGAGTTACATGTCTATTTGAGGCCAGCTAATTTTGTGAAGAATTGGCATAAGACTCCTGTATATATCTGTTAGGAGATACACTTGGAAGATAGCACATTTTCAGTTCCTTACTCTGTTGTGGGTCAGGAATTTGCATCAAGATCTCCCACTCACAGGAGCACGATAATCACAATCACTTCAGTCTCTGCCTTTCATGGGGACACTCAGGCTCCATTCAGAGCAGAGTCCTTCCATGAACCTTGCTGGAAGAGACTTCTGAATATCTGGCAGCTAGGTGGCTAAGGTGCTGTCCTGGAATGGAAGATCTCACTTTGAACTAACAGATTAAATTAGACAGAGTGGGAATTCAATCCTTGCTTTAACACTTTCCAAGAGCATCCTGCCCTCTGGGCATAAAGATCAAAAACTTGTTCTGGTGTGTCTTGCAGAGTGTAACACTGGAAGATGCTTGCTGAGGAGGTCGTGACGAGTATTATCAGCCTTCCAGTTTTAAATCCGAGCTATGTGTTCCTTTAGAGTTTGGAGGGTTTTTTATTAGTAGTGTTATTATTTTCTTCTTAGATTTCGCCCTGGCTTCCTGTTGCAACTGTTGGGGTTTTTTTCCGAACTGGCTTGGCTACCCTATTGGCCTTGACAGTTTGGGGTATTGTAAGTGGATGTGGCTGTCAGGAGCTGCTGAATTCTGTTTCAGCTTTCAGTTCCTTCTCAATGTTTTCTGCTCCCATGACCTACTGCACATACAGCTGCTAATATTTTATTGGGACTTCACAGAAATACCATTCTGCTGATACTGCTAAAAATTTCTGCTGCAGGCCTTTGTAGGGTGCTTATGATACAAATATTCACATGATGGTGAGTCTTAATCTGATTATTTCTTTAAACTTTATACATATTCACTTGTGCTTCTTTAAAATAACTTGCATAATGCTGACAAAGTAATTGGCCACTATTTTTAGTTATTTGTTCAGTTGTGTAACGGTGATGTGGGCAGTGACAGCTATAATGCTTTTCAGAGGCAATATTAAATTTGACGTTTTATTTCCCATTTGTAGTTGCAGTTTGTCTAATAGCTCAAGATTTCAGAACACTTTACTAGGAGACAAGATGGTCTTTTGGCCTGTTCAGTGTTCCCCCCGACTCATTTTTTTTATTTTATTTTATTATTTTTTTTTTTCAAAACAGGTAAGGAAGTAACAGAATTGCGTGAATATTTTGCTGAAACATACAGTGCTTCAGATACATGCTGAGTATGATAAATGTAAGATAATTCTTAGATAAATTCAACATCAGTGGAAATAAATAGATACAAAAATGGGAAATGCTTTGAAAGATCCTTTGGGCTTTGCTGATTTTTCCCTGTACTACTGTGGTTTAAGTCATTGGTCTTGGTAGGCAATAGTCTTGTGAATTCTTTTTATATAGTTGTTTGTGTGGGTTTTTTTTTAAATAGTTCATTACATATATTTATCTGACAAAATATGCTACATCCACAAATGCTGGTCATTCTAGAATCATGGAATTGTTTAGGTTGGAAAAGACCTTTAAGATCATAAAATCCAGCTGTAAACCTAACATGGCCAAGTCCACCATTAAAGCATGTCCCTAAGCACCACATCTACATGTCTTAGCTGCAGGGATGGTGACTCAACCATTTCCTTAAGCAGCCTGGTCCAATGCTTAACCATGCAAAAGACATTTTTCCAATCTAAACCTCCCCTGGTGCAACTTGAAGCCATTTCCACTCATCCTGTCACCTGTCACTTGAAAGAACAGACTGACACCCACCTTGCTACAACCTCTTTTCAGGTAGTTGTAGATAACGATAAGGTCTCCCCTGAGCCTCCTTTTCTCCAGGCTAAACAACCCCAGTTCTCTCATAAAACTTGTTCTCTAGACCATTCACCAGCTTTGTTGCCCTTCTCTGGACACTCTCCAGGACCTCAATGTCTTTCTTGAAGTGAGGGGCCCACAACTAAACAGACTATTTGAGGTGCAGCGTCACTGGTGCTGAGTACAGGGTGATGATCACTTCCCATGTCCTACTGACCACGATTTCTGATACAAGCCAGGATGCTTTTGGTCACCTGGGCACGCTGCTGGCTCATGTTCAGCCAGCAATCAGCCAGCACCCCCAGGCCCTTTCCCTCCAGGCACTTTTCCAGCCGCTCTGCCCCAAGCCTGTGGGGCTGGTGTGACCCAAGGGCAGAATCGGGCACTGAGCCTTGTTGAGCCACACACAGTTGGCCTCAGACCATTGGTCCTGCCTGTCTGGATCCCTCTGCAGAGCCTCCTGCCCTCAAGCAGATCAACACTCCTGCCCAATTCGGTGTCACCTACAAACTTACTGAGGGTGCACTGCATCTCCTCGTCCATATCATTGATAAAGACATTAAATAGAACTGACCGCAGTACTGAGCCCTGGGGAACACCACTTGTGACCAGCCATCAGCTGGATGCAACTCCATTCACCACCACTCTTTGGACTTGGCCGTCCAGCCAGATTTTTACCCAGCATAGAGTCCGCCCATCTGAGCCACGAGCAGCCAGTTTCTCCAGAATGCTGTGGGAGACGGTGTCAAAGGGTTTAAGAAGGTCCAGGTAGACAACATTCACAGCCTTTCCCTCATCCGCTAAGTGGGTCATCTTGTCGTAGAAGGAGATCAGGTTCATTAAAGCAGGACCTGCCTTTCATATACCCACGCTGGCTGGGCCTGATCCCCAGGTTGTCCTACACGTGCTGCGTGATGGTGCTCAGGATGACTTGCTCCATAACGTCCCCTGGCACTGAGGTCAGGCTGACAGGCCTGTAGTTCCCTGGATCCTCCTTATGGCCCACCTTGTAGATGGGCGTCGTGTTTGCTAACCTCCAGTCTTCTGGGACCCCCTTGGGTTAGCCATGACTGTTGATAAATGGTGGAGAGTGGCTTGGTGAGCACTTCAGCCGGCTCCCTCAGTCCGCTTGGGTGGATCCCATCTGGACCCATAGGCTTTTGTGCACGTCTAAGTGGCATAGCACGTCACTAATTGGCTTTGAATTATGGCAATTTAATTGTCTTCCTTTAATGGTTTTTAAGTATCTCTGGCACAGATACATTGTGAAAGAGCTTCTGAATAACAAGATGTGTTCTGTAAGTTGAGGGGTTAAAATTATTGTTTTGCACATTACAGATGCATGCAAACAAAGTATGTCATTATTTTCACAGTACCCAGTCCTCTTACACCCCAGCAGGGGAAGAATGATCCTTGATAATTACAGATTTTGACATCTTTGAAGACAGATTTAAGAGCTTCACTTTTACCTCGCTGTACTTGAAAAACTGAACGCACTGTTCAGTGTATACTTGGGGGACTGTGCTTTAAGTTTTGTTTATAAGATCCCCTCAAGAAATAATTAATTTGTTTAAATGCGCATTAGATATACTATTGGGTTTTTTGTGTTTATATATGTTCACATGAAGTGTAACCCAGAGGTATTCTGGAACATACTTGAGATTCCATAAAACCTATACATATTTACCCTCCAGACAGACAAAACTTCTGTTCTCAGCAAGTATAATAGTATAATAACTCCAGCTATAATTCCAAACCTGCCTACTCTTATTTAAACTGTAAAGAAGTAAAGTAGTAGACGAGTAATTTATTAATATTTTAAGGCTTACAGTGTAATATGTTCCTACTTTTGTGTGTGCTTATTCTGTGAGCTGTTATGGGAATTGATTTTCGATTGGACTTAAAGGTCTTTTCCAGCCTAAGTGAATCTATGATTTTTAAATGTTTTTCCCCCCTTTTTCTTAAAACTTATAGAACATTTTATATTGCCAAGTATAAGGGAACTATAACTATTGTACTCCTGTATCTACACTCACTCTTTTCTTTAAAGAGGATTTTCCCCTTTAGACTAGTTTTCAGAACTGTGGATGCAGCCCTCTGCAGAAAACCAGATAACTTTTACTCTCCTACATTTCCTGGTTTGTCTTACATCCTTACTGAGGTGGATCTAGGTCAATAAGAGATTTGCTTGAATGATAGCGAGGTCAGGATCATGAGCCTCTGGCTGAGAAGTTACTTTTAAATAAGCTCATAGCTGTAGCCCCGGGTACACTAATTGCATTTTAGAGACAGCAGATGATGCAGGCAGACTTGTCATGTGGAAACAGCACAGTAAGCTTGAAACAACGTGGATTGAGTTAATTGGCCCTTGCATTAGCTGTTTAAATACACATTGCTCAGTCCAAATACTTAAAAGTAATTCTGCTGTTTGTAAGCTACAATTCATTTCGTTTTTATTTTGACCAAATTCAGAGAATACAAATGAGGTTATTAGTGCAAATAGCTTTTGTATCCATTTAATGGATACAAAAAGTGATTTCCTAAGCTTAGTTGTACCTTACCGTATAATACACCTGAAGAATCAAACGCATCCCACACTGGAGGGCTTTTGGTCTCACTGGTGTGACCATTTCTGTGTTTGCATGCACATTCGCTTCTCCTTTCTTCTTCTGCAAGCTGGTCTGGGTGGCTGTGCGCAGCTGAAAGTGCTGCTAGCTGCTGGTGCGTGTTCACACATCAGCACTCCCTTCGCTGTACATATGCTATAGATGCACCTGGCTGGTGGGCAGCAGGTCCGCTTTTGGTACTGTTGACAGCATGGTGGCACCTTGCAGGATTACTTAATCATGGATTCTGCTGTGTTAGAAAAGCATTAAACATTGCTTCTCAGTCCAAATCATCATGCTTGATACAGAAAGGCAAGGGTCAGAGTGGAGAAAATAACATTTTAAAGAGGAAACTATTACAGAGGAAAGCAGTACTGAAGTTTGATGTTTTGATCATCTGCATATAAATTACTGAGTTAATGTCCTGAGACCATTTAGCCAAGAAGGGCAGAATAGGTCACAGATGTGTCATTTTTATTCTCACTTAATGGTGTTTTTTATAAGTTTCTAGAATGTTTTTTAAAGACCAAGAGTGTAACACAGTCTGTATACACCTATAGAAATTAAACCTAGGTGTCTGTATTAAGATTTAAGCTTTTGTTTACTTTCTTCTCCAGAGAAGAAGCAAATAAATTCCTGCCCTAAGTAGCCTGAACAGACATCCTTTTACTGAACTTTGGTGCCCGTTTAGGGTGTAAATATTGGACTTTTTAGATACTGCATCAGTTTACTGATCTCTCATCAATCTTTGGATTTTGTCTTGTTCATTCTAGTATCTCAGTGGTTTCTATGGAATACCTATAACAACACTGAAGAGCCCAGGAAACTGGGAAGTGGCTGGTTTTCCTGCCTTTTGGAGAGGAGTGCTCTGCTTGGAGAATGGTTATAGGAAAAGGAGGTTTCTTTTTTTTGTGTCACCATCTAAATTCGGGTTAGGACTGCTTTGGGAGCGATTGCTTTGTTTGGTTTTACATCGATTTGGCAGAAAGAAATCCTTTATAGAGCATCCTTTTGGTGAAATAGCTTCTTTCAGAGAAGCTTAATACAACGATCTCCTAGGTACATTTGCTTCTCTGAAAATTTGTCATGCAAAAAAGAGGCAGAGTTCAAACATTTGCTGTGACATTTTGAATTCACTGTGGACAAAGAAATTTGCTGTCTTCTGCATGGTGGGACCTTGTGGAAATTTTATTTGACATGGGCTTTCTAGTCACCTCCCACATCAATGCCTATAGGAGGGTCTACAGAGCAGAGGAGACTCAGCTTTTGTGAGTCATCCCAAATGTTTGGCACGTCTTACCTAACTTTAGCTACCTGAGATACATGTATGGCTTGAAGAGAGTACAACAGCTTTTTTTTTATATATCCTTTGAGGTATTTAACTTGCTTTAATTTGCTCTACTCTTTTTCTTTCCATCTAGTTCTCAATATATTGTAGAATTTTCATATTTGATACGCATAAGAGATCTGCAGAAACAGCCTTGGGGACACGGTAGTTTTGACAGCAGAGCAGAAAAGAACAATGGGATTTTGGTGTTTGGAGGGAGGCAGGAAATGAGGCTTGTTGGTTGTCTAGGGAGCAACTAAAATTGAGCACTATATGAATATACTTTACCATTGACCTTTGGGCCAAAAAAGAGAGGACATTTGGGAAAAAAAAAAAACAACCCAACCCAAACCCCCCCCCCAACACTCCAAAAAAAAACCCAGATGGTTCCTGCTCCTCTTAATGTTGCAAGGTGTCCTCTGAGCTTATTACAGAATCTGGTGTTAAGAGAGGCTGGACAATGAAGTGTTCAACCATGACAACATGTAAATGTTGAAATGAGGTTTCAGAGGCTGTTTTTTTTGTCCCTAATTTTACAGACCATATCGCTTCATTGCTATCTTGTAAAGATTTCTTTAGAATAGTACAGTCCATAAATTAAACCTTAAATGCAAGAATATGGCTGCATTGTGATTTTTGACACCGAACGGCATCAAGTACATGTCCTAAGCACATACACTAAGGTCACCTGGTTGTCTAACATTTATATTGCGTATACCAGAACAAAATGGACAACTGTAGTATATATGGGCCAGTGTGGATAAAAACAGTGAACATGGGAGTATGACCACTATAACATCACTAACATGATTTTCAATAGTATTTCTTGTTTCTATAACAGATAATTCTTTAATGATAGTAGTTAAAATTCACTAACACTTTTTTATTTTAAATACTAAATTTATTCATCTCTAATAAATTTATCTACTCATTAATCTTCTAGGAGCTCCGACTGACAGGTTACTTAGCTAAACTGACAAGGGTACCAATGGGGATGTTGCACAGGGTCCTGAACTTGTTGCTGCCCTCCAGCCCACAAAGTGAGGTTCTTTCTGTACTCGATTCCATCAGTAAATATTCAGATGGTGTTGCTGAAAGTGACAATAGCGCAGATGAGTCTGGCAGCTGTAAAAAAAGGTAAGTGTGATAGTTGTTGATAGACTAAGAGGAGATTACTGCTTTACATGTATATGTATTTGCTGGACAAGTAGACTGATAATTAAAAAATCATAGGTGCATAAGTTTTTTTTCAAAACATTTGGGTAGGGTAAAAATACATTCTGAAATATCTACCTTATTTTGTGAAATCTTTAACGACAATAAATTGATTAATAAAGAGTTACTAAATGTTACAACTTCATTAATTAATGGTAATCCTATAGATTTATAAATCTTGTTCTGGTAATTTTCTTTCTGATGACTTTAATTGGAGTTTATTAAAATATTTTTCTTCCCATTTTTTTTATTTATAATATTGATAGCACACCGGATTTCAGGTGTATATAAAGGATGTCCTCCTTTCTAATAATGGAAGTTTCAACCTTGCAGATACCTGTCCTTTTGTAGTTCGTTACTAAAATCCCAAGTGACCACTGTTTTTCCCTTTACTCGCAGCGACTTGAGTAGTCTCCCAGAGGTAGTTCCAGTGGTGTAGTGTCCCAGAGCCTTCATCCTTCCAGTTTATTCCCATTAACACCAGCTGAATAGCTGTACAGCTAATACTTGAGAGGTGCTCCTGGACCCTCTCTCCCAACTCCCTGCCATGACACGGGAAGAGGAGAAAAGCAGATGTTGTGGCCCTGGGCCCTCTAGTTGTCAGGTGTGAGTAGTCAAGGAACAGGTAAGCGTCCTTGTGACCGTGCCCTGAGGTGTGATCTTAGCTGATTTAAATGGTTTGTGGCAAGGCAGCAATAATATGTGAACACTCTTACTGACTGTATTCATGGTACTAATGGCATGGTAGCTAAAATCAGAAAGGGGGAGGAAAGTGTGTATATCTGGGGATTTGCTGCTGGGAATTTTTTACTTTCCTGCTCCTTCAGGAAGAACCAAGAGTTGTGGAAAGCACTGGAGAACCAAGTAAGGCAAGATCTGATAAACAGAAGTTTGGAAAAGTTCCCTTCTCTAAACAAGAGAAAAGACAGGTAAGGAAAAGACAGGAAGAAATACATACGATTTTATTATATTTTTTTTTGTACTTCATTTCATCTCCAAAGGTTCCTCTATATCCATTAGAAATCAGAAAATATGTTCATAAATACACATTTTCTCACAGTGTTCTGCTGTTTGGTACTTGTGTTTGCTACAACATATTTACACGTAATAGGGAATAGTAGTAAATGCCTAAAAAGATTTTGCTGTACATATCCACGAAATTCAGATATTTTTCATATGCATTGGCCATCCTCCCAATGGTTATTTAGTATAAGGTTACCTTTCCTTAAGTAATTTTGTATCTCATAAATTATTGGGGATTGGGATGGAAATCTGTCTATTCAAATACAGTTTTCTTTAGCTTCCGAAGTCACTTCTGTGTCAGGATATGATATAGGAAGTTAGAATTTTTTTGCCAAAGTTCATTTTTCAATTCAATTTTTTTCATTAATGTAGCTTGGTAAAGAAGAAGCAACTTGCCATCTTGGAAAAAGCATCATTCATTCATCTTGGATGTTCACCTAAACATCCTCCTGTGAAACAGTTTGATACGTCTGTTCCCTTGAACACCGCAACTGCCAGAGCCATAGAACTGTTAGACACAGGGGAGAAGATATTTTTGTTTCGCGAGCCGAGTGATCTTTCTTTGCATAATTCTCCAAGGAAAAAGAAAAAGAACTTTCTTAATTCCAAGAAGGCTGCTCATGCAAATACAGACTTGTGAGGGCAACTTCCTTTCAAAGTATCAATTAGGGAAGAGGAAGTTATTTAAAATTCAGAAAAATAATGAGAAAGAATGAAGTGTGCAGTTTAAATAACATATGTTGCTTTAATCTCATTTGTCTGACATTGTAAATAGCTGTAATTTTAGAATGGTGCAGTTAGCAATCTGCATTGTGTGTTTTTTAATTTTTGTCAGCCTATGATGCAGTGGATGAAATATGGGTGGTTTATGATGCACATTCTGACAGGCAGGACCCAGTGTTCCTTCAGTACATTTTGCACTGATCTTACTATAGCTGTGTTTTCGTAACTTATGTAGAAAGCTTATTTATTATATAAAGTAATTACTGATTTACTATTCTTGTATTTATATGTTCTTGTAATAAGCTGTGGTATAGCAGATAACATGAAGAGATGAAGTGGGTGACCCACAAATCCTCTGTTCTCTGATTTTCTGTTCTAGCTAATGTACTGTTTAATGTTGCATTCTTAAAATGTTACTTCTGTAGTCTGTGTTCTACAGTGGTAGCTGGTAGTCCAGATCTTCAGCATATACATATGTACTTAGCCATACATCCTGGAGCAAAATCAGCTTTTTGCTATTTCCTCTAAACTTATTTCAGCTGAACTATGAATGTGGCTACAGTTCAAATCTGCGTTAAATATTTGCAACCTGTTGTTGCAGTCTTTTCCTTGCTGAACCAATATCATCACACTTGCTCAGTAGAAAAGGAAAAAATTTAAATGGGCATGTAATACTTTCAAAAGCTTTTTTGATTGCAGTGCTGCAAACTGTCACAATTTTATGTGGATATTTTTTAAGTCTTATTCCTGGATTTCTCTAAATTGATTAGAATATAATTTTACATTTCAAAAAGAGTTAATTCTTAAACCTTTCTAGTTGACAGAAAGAAACCTGTAAGTATGAACCCTAAAAATAGGAACAGGATAAGGCTAATTAAAATAAACACATATATTTGTTAATATTTTGTGATATTCAAACCTGGTTTTAGGTTCTTTGAACCGTATTTGAATGCTATGCTCTGAAGGTATTGTGTTCATATATTTTGCAGTTTTTCACGTATGGAGTTTCTGTGTCTTTGTATTAATAGAGTGCCAGTTTCATTTTGAAAATTAAAATGTTACAGTGTATATGTGTCTGCAGTTGGCATCTATTCCAAGTGGAAAAAAACATATTTTTTTTTCCCCGCTACTCTAGACAAGTTTAAATATTCATCCCACAGTAAACAACAATTAGTGTTTCATATTGCTATTAGCATTAGAAAATGCATGCAGTAATTAGCCTGATAATCCTAATTAGTTTTTGATTGCATTCTTCAGTCTTTTCACAAAGTCATCGCTCTCACAGAAAGAGGATTCTGTCAGGATTGTGGGAGTTCAGAGTTGCTGTGTTTAGGTGCATCTGGTGTATTGTCCCCAAGGTGTGGGTAGGTAAAGGTAGGGTCAGTCCTGCCCTGGTGGGAGGTTGGAGCTGTACAGGAGGAGGCTCAGATGTTTCAGAGAGGGGTTAGGCCCTATGCAAGAAGAGCCTGTAGGAAAGCCTGAGCTGTGCTCTGGGCTGCAAGGAGCACTGGAAAGCTGATGTACCCATTCTTGAATGTGAGTCTCTTCCAAGATTCCTTCGCAAGCCCACGCTCTAGGCTGTTGGGGTGTACAAGGGAAATGACAGCACTGATCACAGATAAGACGTTGGGGCCAATAGCTTCCATCAGTTGCAATAATACAATGTAACATCTGAATAT
The DNA here is from genome assembly GCF_023634085.1 of Falco cherrug. NCBI lineage: Eukaryota > Metazoa > Chordata > Aves > Falconiformes > Falconidae > Falco > Falco cherrug. The sequence continues at coordinate 52,088,818 of NC_073697.1, forward strand.
TGATTGCAATATCAATTTATTATCCTTAACAGATAATCTGTGCGCCTAATAATAGAAAGCTGATTTGTAACTGTCACACACCTTATCGCAGATTTGAAGCAGCTCGGTGTCTGTAACTATCCTGGCAGGGAAAGTCATGCCCTGTTATGAATCAGTTTCGTATCATGCAATACATACTGAAAGAAATGTCCAGATCTTAACATCTTTTGTGCCTTATGAAAGAGCTACTATCTAGGCAGTAGACTGCTTCAATAAAGCCTTGACTTACATTCAGCTTTGAGTTGTTCAGAGGACATAGGAGGGCCAGCTGCTGTGTGTGCAGTTCTGTGTGTATACCATGGGTGTTGGCATCCGTATTTCACAGCTGAAGTCTTCCAGGAAATGTGAGCTGGACAAGCCATTCAGAGTAAGCCCATTTGGTTTCATAGTAATTAATAAAATATAGGGCAAAATTCTTCAGGATTTTGAACATTATCCACATGGGGCAAATTGTTCTTCATTCTCACTAAATTAACATCAGAAAAGGACATCTTACAGTCTGGCTGAACCCCCTTATTTTAAACAGATGTAGCCAAAGTAAACGGATAAAAACATGTGGTAAGGCTGCTAATACCATGCTCATTGCAGAATTGGGAGTTAGGTAAGAAATGCCTCACTTGTTTAGCAACTCTTCCTTTTGGTTTCTACCTGGCTATATAATGCGTTTTACCGAGATTGAAAGTACTGGAAATGAAGGACCCTCTGATTAGTCTGACTATTAATTGTGTACCCATGGAAGTTCATTGCTTCTTGCCTTGTCCCTGACCATTGATGATGTACTCCCATCTCTGCTGCAGCCATTGTCTTTTCTCAACCTGATGCCATTGACCAAGGAGCCAAAACGTGCAAAGAGGCAAAAGTCACTGTCCTTGGGCAGTGATGCTTTAATCTACACAGCAAAAACTGACTTACTGGCAATGGTATTATTCACTGAAGAAATTATTCACCACACTGGACTAATAAACTGTAGCTTTTTGTTACCATTTCTTCAACATGTACTTAAATAATGTTAGCGTGCAGTCTACACCTCTGCACAGTGCATCCCTTGTGCCCTGGTTCCTGATTCAGGATTTTCAGGAGGCTTATTAGTTGTGCACAGGCTCATTGGTGTTATCATTAGCCCAGCTTTCTGCTCATGGTGTGATTCCTCGTGAAGGACCATGTAATGTTTGTGAAAGTAGTTATGCATTAGAATGGGACAAAATGCTAGTGCCGTTTAGAGACTCAAAATTATTTTAAGCTACTTGGTCCTTTCAAGGTTAAATGGGCACTTGCTGGAATGTTTAAAGTTGTCAAGGTCCTCAGTGTCCGTAGGTTTAAACAGAATTAGTATCCATATGCTTCTGGGCCTGTGCAGCTATTTGCAGCAGGGTAAGTAATTCTTCACTGGATTTTCTGCTGTGTCATATTTTGATCCTATTGTTCATGTTGTATGCTGTAGTTTCCTCATGAATGTGTTTGCTGAAGTCTTAATTTGACTAATGAAGTTCTTTGCTACATCTGTTAATAGAGGTTGAATCAAAAATCAGCGTCATAGATAACAGCGTGAAGTCTGCTTAAGTCCTTTTAGAAAGAATAAGATTTTAAAAGATTGCTTATTCTCTTTGCTGTGTTTCTGGCTTGGCATATCAGAGATACAGGTACCGGATTAGCACATAAGTCATGTTGTTTAGTTTAAGATTAGAAGAATATTCAGAAGATTTCATCATAAAGGGTTTTTTTGATACAAAAGATCCTATGTAGTGAAAGACATCTTCGGGAAGATGCACACAAACTGTTGTTCTGCAGTGATCGGGCTGAAAATGTTTCCATGAAACAAGTGAGTTGAGATTTCCTACAATAAGTTTCCATTTCACTTCCCTGTCCTCGGTATTATGTATTAATTTGTTATAAAGTACAATACATGTGCTAAGCCAAATAGAGAATAATTAATACCGAGAATGAATGACTGGCTGTTCTGGTAGAGACTATCAATATTGTCAATCAATTGTAAAGAAATGTGAAAATACATAAGTGGACCTGGCACTTTGCTACAGCAAAATGTGAAAATAGAAGTTAAAAGGTTGACATTTTTTTGCAATTAATTGTTACGTTTAATATGTAACTATCTTCAGTTATTGCTATAATAGTTTTGGTTTCAAATTTATTTTTAAAGTGACAATGTCTCTTTAATAAGGTCAATTCTGCAAAATACTCATCTGCTTTATTTGAACCTGGGGAAATCATGCTGCTTTCTTTCATTATCTTGTATTTACCCAGCTGCTATTTTAACACCTTTTTTTTCTTCTGGGGATTATTAAGTTTTTACGCTGTTACCTTAATACAACCTCGTGCCAATAATTGCACTGCCTTTCATCAACGGCTCTGGCTTCCCGAGAGACTGACAGCAGGATTTTCAAAGCACCAAACACCAAGTCCACACAACTCAGCTGACCCAGTCCCCTTTCTGCCCTATGCCAAAATGTTTTGCTGCTGTGCGGGTGTAACTGGTGTAGGCATCGGTATACCAGCATAAAGCTTATTTTCCTTGCTGAATGATAAAAGCTTTATTGTCACAGGCTGTTGAGAGCTGTGTGGGAGTTCATACAAACACTTGTACCAGCTGAGCAGTATCATGAACATTATCCTCCTAGCTGAGTGCTCCAGGTCGGGTCAAACCTTTGCCACCTTCTTCACCACTCAAGTCCTCTTCTGCAAAATGGCTGGCAAAGGCCACCAGCTCAGGCCTTCCATGCTCTCTTTCCGCTTGTTTTCTTGTCATTCACAGGGAGCAAGGCAGTGAAATTCAGGCTCAACACCTGTGAAAGGACTATGCAGTGTGCTCAGCATTTGCCTTTGTGTTCAGACAAGCTGTGATATAAATGGTCCATTTAACGAGAAGTGGTGGTGCCCATCTCTGTATTTGAGCAGTCTGTGCTTGCTGATACATAAAACGACTAGTTATTTTTCCACTGCAGCTCTATCAAGAAGCTTGAGAGCCATGTTGACTAAAAGCAATTTGTTTTCCCCAAGGTTCAGACGTTCGTCTGGACAGCAGGAGACAGACATTTGGTTATATATGCAAGGAAGTGAATTATATTGTGAAAAAGTCAACTTCTTTGGAGTCTTTTCCAGTTATGCCAGGTGAGCTACCTGCAGAAAAGAGGCCCTGTATTTTCAGCCACTTTTGTTTGAAGGAAGATCACTGAATAAGAAAATAAATTGAAACCTGGAAGTGGCAGGTGTCATTCCAAGCCGAAATAGCCCTCAGAATCTGAGAGCAGAACTTGAGGAGTTCGAGCATTGCTGTTAGGCTTTAGTCCTTGGTCTTGTGTAGTTAAGAATTTCTGGTTACAATATGTGAATGGTTTTGTAGTTACTCAACTGAAGCAAAATACCTCTATGCAGAGTGTTTCAGAAGGAGTAAAAAATTACTTACAGGAATATAAAATGAAAGGCCATTCAAAAATATTTTGAGTAGATTTATGTGCAATGTCTGTATTAACTGGAATAAATGTAGAATTGTTTGTCAGATTTTTCCAATATATTTTTGTTCTGCTTATGGCTTGACCATCACTAGTAATTAAATCAGGTCATGTCTGCCAGCAGATTTTTATTCATTGGCTGTTGTTCACTGGTAATTCACTGCTCTAAATTACCATCTTGGCTGTATCTGCACATTGAATGCCTCTGTGTGCATTGCGTACACAGGAGCGTGTTCGTCATTGCTCTTTGTACACTGTAGAAACTGGGTAATTCAAGGTTGCATTATTGAAGGTAATCTCTTTCAAAGGAATGTCTGCTTTCCCATCCCTATGTCTTGGAGAATATCGAGGGGAATATCAGGAAATAGAACCTGTCCTTGAAAGTTTACTGGTTTAGGCCTACAGACTGTCTAAAATAATAGGAATGCCCCATATTCTTTCTTGTAATATTTTTGACCAATTACACGTTCTGCTAATGAGCAGAAATTCTCAAAATCTTCAATTTATACCTTTTTTTCTTGCAGCTCCTATATAATGATTCAATATTCCCATGCTCTCAGTTACTCAAATGAGAAGGAACAGAGTAATTAAATGACAGTTTTAATAAAAGTATTTCTTTTCACAGTATTTTTTTCAAAAGTGTATGTTTTTCCCACAGAAAAAAATGCTTCCCTATGAAAAGATTTCTGTCTTTGATGTCTGCTTTTCACTAGGGAACAGAGAAAAAGCCATATTCCTACCCTGAAAGCTGGGAGATTGGGTTTGAGTCCTTGCTTTCTCCCAGGATTCCTTCCTAAACCTCTTTTTCTTTCCGGGAGAATGAATGTTGGAGACTGTGATGCTTCCTGACTGGGTCAAACCCATGTGAATACCTACCTTTTTATCATCATCATCATTATTATTATTATTATTATTATTTTCCCTTTACTTGTATGGTTAGATGACTGTTTGAGGAACACTGAGTAGCTTTGTGCTTAGCTGGAGAGCTGTCAGTGGCCGAGTCTGTTTTGGTGGGATACTGCACACTGCTTTTCTGCACAGACCTTTCAAAAAAAGTACCACCCAAGCCTCCCTTACCCTCCTGCCCAGCTAACGCAGTCCCAACAGCTGTAGAGAAGTACAGGAGATTTAAGGTGTTCAGAAGAGTCTTTCCTATACTGATAGATGTAATCAACTTCATATACATCATCTACAATATGTCCCCTTTGCCTATAGTTTTTTACAGCAGGGTGGCAATGCTAACCATGTCTCTTATTCATCATCCGTGCTGTTCTCAGGACCGTACTCTCCACATGTCCTTAATGGCATTATGATCTGTTCTCTTCAGACCATTCATTTGTCTGGTTAAAACTCCTTTAAATTATGAACTTATCCTTCAGTGTGCTTGTTGCCTTTCCCAGTTTGGTATTCATAGATTTAATAAGAACATTCTTTATTTAATCTTCCAGGTCATTGGTAGAAAGAAACTGAACCTCTTCCAAGTTTCAATTAAAGAATCCACAGTTGTTAGCAGTCATAATAAGGTAGAAGGGAAATCAGAAGTAATCCAAGACCTGAACTCACATCTTCAGCTCATACCTGCAGAGAGGCAGATTGTAGAAAAAGGCTGGCACACTTAGTCCTAAAGAGTATGTGGTGGTCCATTCTGTTGCAAGGATGCTGCAGTGCAAACCAAGTCATGGTGGTCTGCGGGGAGGGAGGGAAGAGATGTTTTTTGTTTTCAAGTACTGTGAAAAATACACCGTTTTAAAAAATAAACAAAACAAACCAGGATTACTAAAGAACCTATCAGACTAATATAGGTGGCTTTATGGAGAGATACAAGCCTTCAAACAAGTTCCAGAATAATGCAAATCTTTCCTTTCACAGTAAAGAGGAAAAGCCACATCTAACCGATCCGATTGGTGTAAATGTTAAATTCACAATTCTGTTTACTAACTTTTGACTTTATTTGTATAACAAGTCAGTTTTGCTTGTTATGCTGTTAAAATTATTGTCTTTCTGAGGGGATATAGTACTTTTTGTAGAATATGTTCTTGGTTGCAGAGATGCTAGAGCAAATGAGGTCCTGCATTCTGTGGAGGACCAGCTCAGACAGCGATGGTGGCAAAGAGTTGTTTCTGCAGCTAAAACGTGCCAGCACCAACAGTGCAGTGCTGATCTCAAAGAGCTCCAGTGTACCCAGCTAGTGGCAGCAGAGCTGAAATTGTGGGGTTCTCCTGGTGTGAAGAGAGTGGCTCTGTGCAACAGCTAGTGGTGGCTGCAGTGCCCTAGAAACTTGTGTTACCAGTTTAGGAAGATAAAGGGGGTCACTTTTTTTTTTTTTTTTTTTTTTTTTTTTTTTTTTTTTTTACATGAGGTTTGCTGGAGATACTAAATGTATAAATGTAGGCTTACTTCACAATCTCATTCTTATTTCTGCATATAGTCCCAATTACATCAGCGCTAAGAAGCTGCTTACAGCTTTGGTTCTGTATCTTCAGTCTCCAAGGCCAGACAATCATCGTGCATCTAGTGAGGACATCAGTTGCCAGATCCCTTTTCTTCTTCCATGTCTGCTCAACACCCTCAGGAAGCACCTGGGATGAACTGGTTCCTTACAGGTCAGCTCCTACCTAACCCTCCAGAGTCTCTGTGTTGTGGCACAGAGATGTGACCATTTGTCACGTGCACTGGGAGCCAAACATCTAAGGAAGGCTCTGGGCTTTTGTGTCAACTTCTTTCATCCAGATTTGATTTTCTGTCATGAGTGAGTTACACCAAAAAGCCTGTGTGAATTCCGGTGGTGGACAGTAAAGATCTGGGAACCGAGGCCCCAGTGCACTGCATTGCACTTGTGAATGAAAGTGAAAAATGGTACCAGCACTGGAATAAGGCAGTTCGCAGCCAGCTGTTGAATATGCAACACGGTCTCTTGTATGAAGTGGCTCCTGAATAGTACTGCAGCGGGGGAGGGAGGGTTCATGCGGCATCCAGCATCCTTGTCCTCCAAGATCCAGGCACAGAAAAGCTGTGGGTTGAGCCAATTTCCCGTAGGCTTTCGATGGAAAGCAGGAAGCTGTAACACTAATGGATAACGTGCTGACAAAGATCTATAAAAGCATCTTGTGTGTTGCTGTCAACAGTGAAGTTAATTTCTGATACCAAGCCTAGACTGTGGAATGAATAAAATGAGATTGCAAAATTACTTTATTCTGAGAGTCATTGTATTGCTGCTTTTGTGTGTGTGTTTGAGGTATTTTCTTCCTAGTTGAAGCGTATGAAGAGAGCACTTGTAGCTTTTGGAAATAATATTTGAACAAGAACATATGATAGGAAAATGATGATAAAAAAGCTCTTTAAATTCTGAGGAGAAAAAAAACCTGCAGAAATGACTGGATGTCTTCCTGGTGTCTCTAATTTTTATGCATATGAATAGTTCCTTAAATGCAATAATACTCTTCACAGGAATAGAGATATCAGGGTGTGGTTAATACAGCCCCTGTACACTGTGACTGAGTGTTGTATCAGACTAGAGAGAAATTCAGTGTGGCACAAAATCCTGCTAGCATGTTCTGGCTATCAAGGCACACTGTATGCACAGGCAATGTGCTATAATTTGTTTTGCTTTATTTTGACCAGGTAAATATCACGGTGTCTAATTGAAGCTAAATGTCTTCACTTTCCCCATAACTGGGAGATAGGTACAGGCATTACCCTGCTATGGTTCATCTAACACCTACAACAGGCGGTACAGCTCATGGTTTGAGTAAGTCTTACTGCTTTGTTACTAAATGAAAGTAGAGGAGAAGAGAAACTGGGAAAAATTGACTCCATGCTACTAAGCAGAAAAAAATATGCAGATAAAGATCAGTATCTCCTTCTCTTGGTCTTTCCTGCTGTGTGCGATTTCTGCAAAGCAAAGGTACATTCCCATTGTGAGTCTTTTTATAGAAAAGGTGGTAAGTGTCAGACATCGTGGTTAGGAGGGAGAAGAGCTGTATTTTCGGGGACTAATGAGTATACTTGGGCAAAGCAGAGGAGCTTTTCAGCATTTAGGTCTTCAAACAAAACCAGAACTTTTCAGTTCCTGGCTGCAGTTGCCGTGGGAACAATTTCAAACAAGTATGTGATTAGAGCTGGTCAATATTTTTAATGAAGGAATGGCTTTCATTTCAAAAACCAACTTGTTTAATACATATTCAGCATTGGAAATGAAAACATTTAGTCTGGTTTGTTTCCACTTTCCTTTTTCCTCTTCTGCTTAATTCTTTCAAATGGCTGAAAATCTTATTTTTTCCCTTTTCCTTCAATTTAGGAAAATAAACCTTTTTTTTAAATAGTGGGAAAACTTATTACAAAATACTTTGGTCATTTTAAACCAGACCTTTAGGGCTAAATCCATAGTCTTGGGACCTGGTATTATTAGTGCTAATAATAACATATGTATTTAAGAATCCAATACCCAGAATGTGATCTTAGATGAATTCTTCTCCACTCCAGTGGAAGGCACCTACATTTCAGAAGCCTTGAACCTTTATTTTCCACAGTTACCTAAATTTTTATTAGTAATTATATACTAGTGGTCTCAAAGTAGTCAGGTCTCAATGGGACTACACAGCTTGGTGTTTTACTTACCCTGAAACATGTTTGTCATCTAGAAATTAGATGAGGGTGGTTCAGTTGCGTCTCTACAGCTGTGTCCTGCTGTCAGACCAGCACATCATATGTGGTCAGTTGTGGGGCTGGGCTGACATGGGGGTAGCTGACTGACAGATCACACTTGCTAGAGGAATCAAGACATATAGGTGCTTTTTTATTTAAGAGGGGGTTTACTTCTTTCTAATGCCTTCCTAATGAGTCAGCAGGGCTTTACAATATAGGAGTGGGGTTTTTTTAAATAGATATTGTAATGTTTCATCCTTAGGAAACTGTCAAATCTATAAAATCCAGCCCTATAAATCGTGAAGATGCAACTTGAGAGCCCTCCCCTGCCTGGCTGAATGGAGGCACCATAAGCTTGAAAGCAGAGGTATTCCCTCAAACGAGGCTGAGTTACAATACTGTTATTGCCATAGAGGTAGCCTTTATGCTGTCTGAATTCTCCAAAATCCTTAATATAATTGAATGAAATCTGAAAATCCCATGATCGCAAATGTCTCAATTTCAGGGACTAAAAATGCCACTGCGAATTAGTGGGTGAAGAAATGTGAGACAACAAAGTCATCCAGGCTCAGCATTTGACTTGTTCAGGACCCTTAGTACAGTGAGTCTGAAGGGGAGGTAACTCCTTTGCTCTTTACCTGTTGATGTTAAGCAATACTTTATCACTTTATAAGCATCATTATAATAATTTTGAATGAATGAAAGATTTCTGGTGAACAGTTACATTCTGGCACTGTCACACTGACGAATATGTCTTTGCTGAAAGCAATTCACTCCCTGCATTGCGCGCTTGCTGCCAGTTTGCATGCCCACAGCTCTTGTTCCTTCCCCAGCTTCTCTGAGCAAGGACTGGGGCTGAGCCCGGGGGGGAGTTAGGTACGGAGCCCTTACCGGAGACCAAGGGATATTATGAGGCTGATATCCTCTGGGTGTTGCTGTGCTCAGCTGTAACTCACGGTGCTGTGGGAGAAAGTCTTGTTTTTATTGCTGTAGATTGTGTTAATCAAAATGAACACCAACAAATCTTTAGACTCCTTTCATGACAGTTAATATCTACAGAGCCTAAAAGGCTATTTTGGAGATATATTTTCCTGGGAGTGCATGGCTGTATTGCTGACATAAGAAAGCTGCTAATTCTTGTTGAAGATGATGCCATTGTGCCCAGGAACTACTGCTGCAGTGGGCTGAAATGCAGGTAGTTACTCATGTGCCATGTAATTGTGTTACAGAAATTAAAAGTGTTGATCATATCTTTCCATCAGTCCCAAGAGGAAATTTTATGGTTTGGGTTTTTCCTTAGTTCTTCCTGAGGCTTGAATTAAATAAACAGCAAGCTAAGTATGTGTATGTACTTTATGAAACAGTGGTGTTATATTACACATCTGTGAAAATCTTACTTGGAGCCAGCTCTTCAGCACAGATCCATTGATGTTAACAGATGTATCCTAATTAAAGCTCAGTTGATGATTCATATGTTTCTGCTCTGTTGTTTCTTTAATTTCTCCTTTTGCTTTAGCATAAATATATAAACACAAGAAATAAATACATCTGTGTATAATTTCCGTATTATAACTGGAAGCAAGTCCTTAGACCTGAAATCCATTTCTGCTCTATTCATCCTTGTATACCCTCCCATTGACTAGGGAATTTTAATTTCATTTAATTCCCACCACAGTTAAACTGAATAATTCTAACTACTCTTTTGTGTTTGGGCTGTCTGGTAATACCAAACATCCTTGCAGGGTATAAAGAATTGCAGGTGGAATGATAATGACTGGTCTGATACTGCACACTGTGGGCATGTACATCAAAGCATAATTTGCATATCTTGCTTTTACTCAGTTTGAGTGATTTCTGTTCTTTGAAGAAGCAATTTTTTGTGTTTCAGCAATATGGAATTCACAGTACTTCCATTCCTCTGGTATTTGTTTTGAATAAATATGGTAAAGAAGTATTGCTGCTAACATTTAACAGAAGGGAAAAGGAAGCACAGAATAAATAGATTGAAGGGGAGAGTGGTCTTTCCAGCAGTTCTTACCATGTAGCATTTATCCCACTAATCTTGGTTATGAGTAGATGATGCCATCCCTTCCCCGTGAGGGGTGAAGAATAGCTGATGCTATTTCACAAGTGCCCTAAACGCGAAGGCTTGTGACAGCAGTTGAGGGAAAAAGAAGGCAATAAGAAAAGCACTTCTTGAACATGCAATGATTTGAATGAAAGACCGAAACTTTCACTTCAGATAGTGAGGACTGGTCATTAAAAACAACATCTTTATTACTGACATAATTTCAGTTATTCCTTGAGAATACATTTCAAAAGTGCTTTAGTTTCTATGCCATTTCTATGTCATTTAACCACATAAAGAAAAGCTCATTGCAAAGAAGTGAGTGTGGAATTAAGGGCTATCAAGCCAATTCTACCACGACTATTTCAGTGTAATGTGTGTGGAGAAAGGGAGAGGGATGGCATGCAAGTTTCTTTTTTTTCGGTGAATAGAAACCTCTTCACACTGTCACGAGGTTAGATGAATATAATATCAGATCTGAAATTCGTGAGTATGGATAGACTCATCAGGAAGGGTTGCAATGATGCAAGCATGCAAAAGCATGCAGAGAGCATAAAAGCTTCAAAAAGATGTGTCTGTATACAGCCCTCCTGAAACTGTTTCAGGTGGCAGTTCTTGAATACCAATGCATTCCCTGGTCTAGCAGAGTGGGCACCGAGTCAGGAGCAAGCACTGGGTTCAGAGTTACTGCTTACATTGTCTTGGCTTAGTCACTTCATGTTTTGTCTGAAGTGCTGATGTTATTAATAGTATGAAATAATGGTATTTAAATTACTGTAATCATAACTGTTGATTTCAGTTGATTGGAAAATATTTATTCTGGTTGCTTTGTCTTGAATAAAATTTTGATTTGTGGCCACAAAAATCAGAAAAGCATCATTTGGCTCAAACTTCAAATGTTTTGATTAAAAATAGGTCTCCTTGCTTCCCTGGGATTGCCATTCCGGGCTGTATTCCTCCTCCTGTGCGATGGGCAGGGCTCACCAGCTGGGCAATGGGTGAAGGTACATACTGTAGTTATTCCCACTGCATTTCAGACCAGGACTGCTGGACTGCACGTATTACCAGAAGGATGTACAAGGGATTACTGGGAACAGAAGACTTAGAGAGGCTTAAAACCCAAGCCGGCCAAAGTAGAAGTTCTTACTAGGTAAACATTTCTGCAAGCAGTATAAAACCAAACTTCTTAAAACCAAACAAAAGGGCTACTGCTACTGCCGAGTTCAAAAGTTACCTGGAAAACAACATGAAAAAGAAATGAAGCTTTGGTAAAGGCTTAAGTGGTAGATAAATGGAGAAAAGAGGTTGTTCCCTGTGTCTGTTCCTTCCCACGGTCCATAATTATTCAGATGGTGTGAAGAAGGCAAGAGGACCAGCAGGGATGAACCCATCTCGGGGGGCTGTTTGGGGACCCCAGCTGCGCTGCCTTCCCACACTGCTCCTCAGTGAAGACTGAACAGGGAGAAGGCAGCTGAGGCTGTGCCTGCCATGGCCTGTGTCCTGGGCCATCTGCTCACCTGTGTCATCCTCTTTCACGTCCTGTCCCTTCCCTGCACTCTTCCCTGGGTGCAGCATCCGTCCTGTTCTGATCTCATCTAGGGAGAGAGGAAAAGGGGGGAAAATGGGAGAAAGAGAAAGAGAAGGAAAGATATAAAAAGGAAAAGAAATAAAGAGAAAGGGAAGGAGGTAGGAAGGGAAGGATGAAGACAGGAATTAAGGAGGAAGAAAAGGAGGAGAAGGAAAAATAGGAGATAAAAATGAATGGAAAAAAAGGAAGGAGAAAGAAAAGTGACAAATAGAAAGAGAAAAAGAAAAAGAAAAAGGCAAAGACCAAAAAAAAAAAAAAGAAAAAGGAAAAAAAACCACACCACGAAAAAAAGCCCCTGTGTCTTTAGCAACAACACAACCAGAGAGGCAGCAAATGCAATTCTCTGTGTAGTGCTCCCCTAGTCTGAGATCTACCAAATCTGGACAACAACTGAACATCTGTGTTACTCTTTTTCCTGCTCCCATTTTGCTTTTCAGAAAGCAAAAAGAGCTTCAAAGAGCAGCAAATATTCTAGTTCCTCTCTTTTCCCTGAAGAGACAGGTAAATACTTTAATGCCATTAAAAAGACTGACAAATAAATATATTTTTCATTTAACAGACTTTCTCTCTACAGGTGAAAGAAAAGAGGTAAGCAGCACTGTTACACTGAATTTCACTTTTTCTTTTACTTTCCAAATGCTTTAAGTATTCCTCTCCTTTATATCTTTAAGGTAGGTTTAAAAATATTTAATGGAAGTTGTTGCTATGGTGCTTATACCAAGGTGTCTGCATTCATTCCTCTGAACTTTGGTTAGTGCTTGTACATGTTTACAGCTTTGTCTGTCTGGATCTATTTGTTCTACCAAAATTAACACAGTGCACCCCAGCTGGTAGAGAAAGTGTGCTTGTTTTTGCCTTGAAGAGATTCTGAATAAATACAATATGAAAGGTCTGCAGGCTTTTTTTTAACACTTCTCAAGTGTTTTATAGACTCAGACTGTGCATGCGCAGACAGACACGAGAGATGCTATACTTGGCAATGTTTGCAAATCAGGGAACAAATTATTTAAGGGGGGGGTAATAGCTTTATAAAACATTGCAAATAATTGGGCAGACTTGCCAGCTGACATCAATACAAAGAGGTATTCATGAATAACATCATCAAACATCATCATTGGAGCCTTTTAGGAGCGGGGTGGGGGTGGGGGTGTGTGAAACAACACGGTGTGAATCTGATCTGTGCCATAGCTCGCTGTTCTAAGATTACTGGTCGTCTTGTTTTAATAGTGATTTAATTTTTTGTGATGCAGAAGAGATCACACAGGCATTTAGCTCTAAAAGACCAGATGGTCTTCAGTCTGTCCTCTGGACACAGAGCAGAGGAGAAGGTCTAAGGAATTCACAGCCCTTCTCACGCCTTGCACCTCAGCCCTGGCCAGAGGCAAGAGGCTGAGCTCCAAGTCCAGCCTTTGCACTAAGGAGCTGGCCATGCCACCGAGCTCCATTGGTGACATGGGTGGCCTTTGCCTCTGGAGGTGCCGCCTTGCCCAGATTCTCTCCTGCCCTTGCACACACCAGTGCCTGCACACACCCCGTGGCACTCGGGTCCTCCCAAAGGCATAGCACGGGACTGAGAGCTGTTCCGAACATACCACCGGGTCAGGGCTTGAGATGATGTTATTGTATTCCAGCAGAGTTCAAAGAGAGAAGTCCACTATGAAATACTGCGTAATTAAACTACAGTCTGTATTGTTTATCTGTAGCAAACACCTCTTATTAAAATGTTCATCTTGGAGTTTAAGCCTGTTTCAATCCAAAGGTGCTACTTTTTCTGATTCAAAGATGCTATTTTTTCTCTCAGACATGCTGAACTATATTAATACATGGGTGAACACACACAAAATGAAGTGCGAGAGCTTGTGTTTCTGATGGCTATACGTCTTTTTCCTCGTTCTCTACTATTCCTCCATTTGTGAGCTGATGGCATATCTGTCATTTGTTTAGTAAGTACCAGCAGTGAGTTTAGGTCGTATATTTGTTATCCACCCTCCTGAGGTAAATCTAATACCCTGGAGAAATACAACTCAACAGGTATTGTGTGATAGTGCAGTTGTTCTGATTTAACATGGCAGCATTTTTCTCTGTGACGTAGAAATTTTTGTCACTGGATAATCATGCTTATTCCAAAATAAAGGCTGTTTCCTACTGATTAAAAAAAAATAAAAATATTAAAAGATGTCATTATTTCTAAGGAGATGAAGACTTCACAAATGTGGGCTGCCTGTATTAGAGGAGAAAGAGTAGACCACCAGTCAGTGGGAATGAAGGTCTCTGCCGAAGCTCCTAGCCTCGGTGGCACAGCCTAAGCATATCACCTTGAATGCTCTCCTTAGAGCCAGATGTGGTTTAGGTCTTGGCAACAAGAAAGTGTGTGTCCTGGAAAGCCTTAAGAAAGGCTTTAACTGGTCCATCCAAAAGTCTTTTGAAGTCAGTCCCCAGTGGTACCATAAATTAGTGCCAAGGGAGAAACAAGAATTGGGCAAGGAGGTATCATCCTTTCCCAGCCTGCAACTATTTTAGCTCTCTGATATTTGGGCATGTTTTCTATGTTTTCAGGGGGTTTCTCTTTCATCTGTTTCTCCACCCTCGTACCCATGTAACTTTAGTACTCATAGCAGCCTTTGGCAATGAGTTTCACAGGTCTGTTTGCTAAGCAGCACATAATTTTGTTTTGTTTTGTTTTGTATAAACAGGAGTTGAACTAGGACATAAATAATAGTGTGCCAAGTCCCTTCAAAGCCAGACTTTTCTGCAGCCTGTCCATCTTCATGTCTAGCTCTGGAAAAAGCTGCTTTCTTTGAGCCATGTTCCTCTGCAGCACACATGGGTGTCAAGGGAAGAGGTCTGAATATGAATCTTAGCACCACATGGCATCACTCAGAGCTCACACATTTACTTTTAGCTGTCATTTCTAAGTTGTCTGTGCTTACCATGCTTACTGTTTTATAGCTGTCTCTGCTAATTAAGAAGTAAAAATTTCCCTTCTTTATAATAAATAATATGAAAATGTCGCTTTGAAAAATACCTCCTAGCAGTTTGGTGACTGACAGTACAAGTTTTATCTTGCCATGGTTTGGTTTTGTATGGTGCTAATCACCACAGTGTCTAAACCTCTCACAAATGCAGCATCCCTGTGCTTTTGAGGGAAGGGATGTCTTTCTTTTATGACAGGAGAGCTGAGGCATCCAACACCTGGTCTAGTATCTGGGAAATCTGCTGACAAAACTGTTCGCTAAAGGTTAAACTGGGAGTCTGTGACAGAGCTGAGAACAGAGTAGCAGCTCAGTACTTTAACCTCTGGACCATTTTCTCCCTCTTTTTCATTATCTTTCCAGGTTTTTGAGCTTTTTCACTTGTCATAATTCACTCATTCATCTACAGCTCTAAGAAGATGTATTATTAAAATATTTTGGCACCTGTCATGTATTTTCTGCTTAATATTTGCAATCGGTTAGAAAGTGCAGTTTCCAAAATGGTAGACAAGTGAGTGAAGGAACATTGAAAAAATTCCATTTTCTCCGGGGATCTAAAGCACTGGCAACATCTGGCTTACTTTGTTTTCTTAGGTAGATCTGGTAGGGTAAGATTTGTTAAAGGTTTTCTCCAGTGATAGATAATCCTCTAATAATTTGTTTTCTGTGGCAACAGATCATGTAAAGTTGAGTTTTATATGTGACCAAGAAATGTCATATAGTAGTTGTCCTCTCATTTGTATTTTAACTCTTACTTTGGTTTTGCAAACAACAGAAAAAGGTGTATTCTCAAAGCTCTAATTTTGGTTTATTTTCTCTGCAGGGCAATTATTTTTTCTAGGATACTGAATTTTTAAATGTCATTTTTAAAGCATCACGATCTTCCCCCAAAACAGCCTACAACATTACTGTGAATTTGTTTATATTTTTGTTTCCGGATTCAATTGAATAACTCCATTACTGTATTTATATTCAGTGCAAAAAATTTTAGTAGCACAGACATTTTTCTGAATTCCTTTTAAAAATCAGATACAGTTCTGGAGGAGCACAAATGGTGTGGGATACGAGCAAGGATAATGGATTCCTGGATTAATATTGCTAAAACAGTCATGGGAAATACTCAGAAGTTGCTAACAGCAATAACCGTCACAGAAAGAGAGATCATAACTGTCAGTAGAGCAGTCCTTGCTATTAAATGTTACTACCCATGTATTTGCGAACAAGTAGAAGAGTAGGACAGCACTAATTTAAACAAAGCTATGCTTTTGGATAAATACTAATTGGTTGTGCTAAAATCTAGGCAGAGTGAATCCTGAACAAAAATGGTCCTAATGAAAAATACTAGTGTTTACCAAGAAACATTGCCATCTGAAATGTGATAGACCACAACCATCGCCTGAAACGTAATAGTGAAACAAAGATTCCCAATTCACAAATTCCTAATGACACTGGGGGGCTTTTCATTCAGTTTAGAGAATTTTGGGTCTCATCATCAGTTATTTTTTTGAAACAAATTTTGTCAGCCAGCCTGAAATGCATGACATGTCTAGGTCTCCTCAGTGTATTTATATAACTCAGCCATAACAACTGCCAACAATTGAAATACAATGTTTTTCTGTCTTTTTTGCTCTCATAGTAAATTAGCACTGAGTTCTTTGGCCATTAAATCATTCTAGCCACTACAGACATTTACTATCAAACTGCAAATCTGTTTGCTAATCAATCGACTGCATAAAAGCCTCAAACAGAGCAAATAAATTGTTCAGATGAAACTATTACAAAGTCTATTACAGCAGCAAGTTCATTCCAATATTTCAATTAATCTAATTAAGTGGCTAATTCAATGAGTTTAAGGTTATTTCAAAACACTAATCCGAGGACTGAATCTCCAGGTCCATATTTTTTATTTGTCATCCTTTACTTCTTCCAGATCTCCAAACCCCAAACTTCTCTTAGCTGTCTCATTTAGTTTTGACACAGACTACTAAGTGTAAGTCTTGCATACATTATTTTTCTGCTTATTCCATACAGGCTTAAGTTCCTGGGCTGAACAATCAAGAGATTTTCTGATTTGCTGTACAAGTAAAAGCTAGGGATTTTCTTCTCTTGTTCCAAGGTCCCCATCAAATAGATCTTGGCTGAAGCGGAGTGTTGTATCACAGGAAGCCATTCTCGAGGATCCAATATGAACAGTAACAAACTTCAGATGAACAGGCCCCCAGATGCAAATGTTGGCATCCTAAATATTCCCCCTTAGCACTTACATGTTGATAACAGGAGTTCTGCTCTGTCAGGTCAGCCATGGGGCAGTCTGCCTTCATCTGGCTAAGGTCAATAGTGGGGCAGAGCTGGGTGGCATCTCTAGCAGATACTTTACAGAATACAAACCACAATACAAATACCAGGTTTTGGTGTATAAATAACTGATAAGGCTTTGGGGAAAAAAGCACAACTGATAAGGCTTTGGGGGGAAAGAGTACTATTTCTAAACTCCCCTTTATTAAAATCTAGTTTTCTTTTGTAGATTTTAGGAAAAAAAAAGTTTAGGCCTAAAATACTTGTGCTGTTGAGCTACTCCCATGCACATTCTAAATGAATTCTTTCGCTGATCACTCTATCTAGTACTAGACCTTTTCCCCATGTTTGTTGTAGGCTCTTGTGTAATACAGCTCCTGAAACTGTAATTTAGTGGGACTAGCCTGAGGGTGAATTTGCCATAACACCGGGCTGGTTATTACAGTAATCAGATAGCCTTTTTTTTTTTCAAAAGCGTAGGTGCTTATGGAACCTGTGGACCATTGCTAACATTGCTAAGCAATAAACCAAGCAATTGAATCTCAGCATGCTAAATACATACAATAATTTTAAAAGAGTTAGAGATTTGTAACTATTGAGAATACATAGTGGAACTAGTTAGAAAATTTTCTAACCATAGTTTACATTCTATGGGATATTCTTCTATTTCAATTACTTTTTGTCTTGAATTTTCAAATACCCTGCAAAAAATATTGAACGTTGCCTCAGTTTGATTTTCCCTGTTCCCAAAAGACAAACCCCAACGGGTTTCTTTGTCAAAAGAATTATTATGAAAATTCTTTTTTTGGAAAAGTATAATCCAACTTATTTTCTGAGAACCTTTGGTTTCTAAACCTGCCAGTATTCTTCTAGAAACTTTCTGAGCAATAGTATACTTAGGATTTCCAGTGACATGCAGAGATATAATTCCGGACCATTATATCTGTCAAAGGCTGCTGCAAATTTCTGTATCTGGTTTTCACTCCTACCTTTTTATCTGTATTTATAGCGAAAAAAGACTGTGAATTTTATTTCTAGGAAATAGCACATTTATTTAAATTTCAAGAACAAGTGTGGTAACTAGACACCTACTGTTCCAAGAAGTCTTTGCAGAAGCTGCAAGAACTGCGGAAAAATATAATTACATCCTCCAAGGGAATCCACTTGCAGATCAATCTACCCTTGGTTCTGCTTGGTTTTCATGCTCAGAATGAACTCATCAGTATTTCCCCCACCTACCACGTAACTCTTATGGAATATGAATAAAATGTGATTATTACCTGGATCCAAGATTACTATGGGAGGATATTGCTGATAAAATTAAGAAGTCTGTCTGTCTGATTGGAAGTGGGTAATTTCAGATTACATGCAATTGAAGTTCAGAAATGGTGTTTAAACTGTATTTTTGTGGTGTGATCAAATGGAGACTGGTAGAGACTCTCCTATGTATGTTACCTGTTTCTCTTTGGCAACCAGTGGCTGAACCTGAAGCATCAAAGGACTTTTTACTCCTAAAATTTAGTTCTCTAAGGTCTTTGTCTGGTTCTTATATGTCAGATCTCCAGGTTAGATTCTCTCCTTACCCATTTCCAATTTCTAGTTTGACACTAGATTGTCTGCTCCTAGAGAATATCATAACTTCCCATTGTTTTTTAAATTTCAGGGGGAAGCTTACCAGAACAGAATACAGTTTCTACAACAGGGAAGGTGAAATCCTGGTCTCATGGGAATCAGTGGTAAAACTTCCGTTGATTTCAAAAGGATTCCTATTTTCTCTAAAGAGTAAATACAAAATGCTGTAAATACAAAAATGTCTTCAATGACAACTGAATTTTAGTTCTCTCTAGAAGATGACAGTAGCAATAGAATGTATCAGGTTCCTCTTTACCCTAATTAGGTAGGGGAAGCCAACAGCATAACAGGAGTATTGCTTGAAAGAAGTCAAGGAGGAAAGCTATTCTTTCCATCTAATGTAATTCAAGAGAGAAAATTGTCTATGATAGCTAGATTATGTCAAAGTAAAAAATCTCCACATTAGTGTCTCTGAGCACTATCATATGACTACAACAGTTGGCTACAACAAGAATGTGTTAAAAAAACCCCAAATCAAAACCATTACAAACTGTAAAAAAAACATGAAGATATATAAAAAAAATTATATTATGAAAAGGGTAAGATTTTTAAAGGAAGAATCAAAAATATTAAACAAAATTATATTAACAGAATAAAATATTTTTCATCATCACTTTTCAGCTTCCATTTTTGCACTTTCGATGAAAGCTAAAAACTAGAAATACTACCTAATCTATGCAAGTCTGCCAGACATGAGAGTTGTGTCCATGTGCACTAAAACCCCACATATCTAAGAGTTTAATATTCTACCGGTTTCCTTTGTTGAGCTTAGCAGAAATGTGTGATTCAGATCAAGCGATCTATGCTATCTTAAATACTGATCCCCCAAAAAATATTTAAAATAGAAAACTAATCCCCAGTCAGCATGCCCCCTAATTCCCCGGGCAGCGTGGGGGAGCAGGGACAGGGGAAGGCCAGCACATGTGCTGGTGGGGACCAGCATCAGCCTACATGGGGAAGCAGCACCTTGGAAACCCCGTATCTCTTCTGGGCTTTGGTTCCCTTGCCCACCTGGACTACATTCCCTGCACTGTAAATTTTTTTTATGAAGGAGTCATCTCATTTTTTCATTTCAAACCGTAACCTAAAGAGAAGACTCATCTTACCTTTCATTACATAGCATTGACTCAGTTAAGTTCAACACCTCCCTTAGGCTCAGACACAGATGTTTTCGTGTCTCAGGAGAGCAAGTTCTAACCACCAGAGTGCTGGAAGAGGTGCTATGAGGGCACGCTCCACACCTCATTTCATACAGTGCTGTTGAGTGTAAAGGAATAAATGATTTCTGCAGCTATAGGTGAAGGGTTTGGTTTTATTCCTACCCTCAGCTTTTCCATATTGTTTACCTCTAAGCGTGTATGTGCAATATCTGCTGCATACTGCTAGACGTATGTTGGTGTGCTTGCTGGTGGAGCTCCTGTTACAAGCTACCATAGTGTGTTCAGAAACAAGGATCTTTAATTCTTGCTCCTGAAGTGCAAGCCAGAATCCTAAATGAGACATTAAAATTATCTGGTCATGCACTTGAACCTTCAGTGCCCACTGGGGCACTGGCAGTGCTCAGGAATCTTTCTTCCTTGTGGATTACTTTCCATGTGAATCTCAGCTTTGATAAAATTGTATAATAAAGAAAAGTGAAAAGGCGCAGTAGTTCTTCAGGAAAAGAATCAAAATTAGAGAGAGGTGATGAATACTTGCATAAAATACAAGAGTGTAGGAAGTTAATCTTAACATGGATATACTTAAAAAACTACTGATATTTATCTGTTAAAGCTTATGAAATCAACATGAAGGAAGATTAGAAAACTGGGATTTGTTTTACTTCCCTTCCTGCTGAATTGAGACATTGATTAAAAGAGTATGAGACCAAAAAATCCCACACTCCTGCTTTACTTAGGGCCTGATAGAATCAGCCAGCACAGTGCTGGTTTCCTCTTAGACCAAAGCTGGGTGCCTGGTCCCTTCCCTGAGCTGCCTGAGCAACCACTGCTCCCTGAGCGGGGGGCACAGCAAGAGCCCATCCCTATGCTGAATTCTGCCAAATCACTATCTATTAACTGTTCATTTTCACAAGACACAGGACTGTCATATGGGAATCTGCAAGTTTAGTTTTGTTGTTACGTCTTCTGCCTTGGGAGGCACCCACGGCTCTGCTGCCTGCAATCTCCCTTTCCCATCAGTGTATTTTAATAAGCTGTTGTAGAGTACCAAAGTCCCATGGCATCTGCAGTCTTGGAATCGCTGACTTCTGTAAACAGTTTCTTCTGGGCTTTTTGAGACCAGATGCTGACTATTGAAATAATATATGATCCTAAACAAATAAAAGAAAAACTGGGATCATCCAGTCTTCACAGAAAATGGAATCAAAGATAAGCAAGCCCGTATCTTTTCTGCTTTTTGTATTCAAAAAATTCTTACCTATGAGATTTCTGAAATGCAAAATTTACAGTGCAAAACCTGAGCAATGAGTACCTTCAACAGGCTTCTTGCTAGCTCTGATTGCCTCAGGATCCCAGGACAGGTGTTTCCCATTCAGGGTCTGTAGCGCTGGATTGCAACTAAGCAAGGGCAGGTCTTTCTACCACACAGGTGAGACCTTTCCTTTTAAAACCCTTCTTCCAAGATGGAGGTGGTTCTTCCCTTTCAACAACTCAGTGGTTGGGGGACCCACACAAAGCGGGAGAAATACTTGTTCAGTGCTTTCCTTTGCCTGAGGACAGTCTAATCCAGTATTAAAGGAAACACCATTAACCATAGACACAGGGAAATTTTCTTTGTGGGTGCATTTCACTGAAGCCCCACCACTGATAAGCAGATGACAAAAGAGGATATTGACAGTGGAAAGGGACTTTACCACATCCTGCTTCCATTTAAATTCTTCTGAGCATCTGAAAATCTTTGTTGCTATAAATCTCAGATGCTACTTTTCTCCTTACTTGGATAACAGAAACACTGACCATAATTGCTGATTATTAAACAATCCCTTGTAGAAGAGGCAGAGCCTTTCTGAAAAAAAAATATTGTTGGGGTTTTTTTAGAAAAAAAAGAAAATCAGTTTTCCACTGAGTCTGCTAAATTGCCTTTGGACTTTCAATCTGTTTTTTGCCGGCTCTTGAGCTGATCCTCCTTTTTCTGGCATTCTGTAATTTTCCCCTCATTTTCCATAACCAAGTCAATAATATTTTTGTGTGTAAATCACTCGCTCTGCCAAGAAGCCAGAAAATCAGGATTCCCTTTTTATTTTGAGCTGGTAGAAATTTTCAAGAGAGCATGTTCTGTCAGATAATGAAGATTTGCAGAAATCCACAGGTTCCAAGGGAACATCTCCGTTTCCATGAAATGCTGAGGGAAGCCTTTCCTGCCAGTCTGTTCCCCACCTCCCTGAGTCCTGGCAGTCCATAGGTGTCAGCTTTCCTGCCCTCCAGTTTTGGAGGCACTAAAAGCCCCCTACTGTGAGAGTGCTTTGATTGTTTTGAAGTGAACACAAGGCACCTTCTGGCCCCAAAGTGATGTTTTCTGAAAAATATTTTCCTGGGAGCTGGTGAGCTCTAATCACAAAGTACCTCCTCATGCTCTTGTGTTTCCTCAGCAAGTCTGGAAGCACTGGCTCTGTTGCACAGAACTCTTTTCCTAGTAGCTGTATTTCCCCTTATTTCCCTTTATTTCTGCATGGGAACTAGAGAGGCCTGAGATGTGCTTTGCTGGAGGATTCAGCGTTTTCTAACACCAAAGGGACAGTGAGAAATCTGGTCTCTGAAAAGGAATATGACCCAATGGACATCTTCCATCCACTCCTCCATCCAACTCTTCCCTCCACTCCTCAAGAATCTGCTTCGTTCTGCCCTGTCAGACCCACTTTCATCCCAGATCTCTCTGTGCCCTTCGTCCTTGTGCTTTTCCTCTCTTTCTCACTTTCACTGGGCTCCTTCATCTGTGCTGCCTCTCCCTGCCTGAGCTCTGCCAGCAGTCCCAAGATCCCAGTGCTGCCCAACTCTTGGCTGCATCCCATCCCTAATCCCAAGCCCAGTCTCCTTGTGTTATTTCAGACCGTAGCTTCTTTCCTTGGTTTTCTCTTTCTTTTTTCCCAGACTCAGCTTTTTTTTGCCCAGGCGTTTTCAGTTTGTCTTCTGGTTCAACACCACCACTTTTGCTTCACCACCACCAATTTTGCTCCTTCTCCTTGGCAGGTACCAGTCCAGCTTCCTTGGTTCACAAGCACAACACATCATCATTGAGTGAGCCATATACCAAAGAAGGTTTGATATTGTACACCATTTTGGGTTTAGGTTTCTTTTACTGAATTTGATATGACATACTAGTGGGTCTTGTTATCATAGAGAGAATCAAGCACACTGTGACCTGTGTCCCTCCTGCCTAGACTGCTTGTGGTAACTTGGCTTTAATTAGGTACAAAATCTATAATAGGATAGGATAAAGTGGAACGCCTAGCTGCTTCTGGGTGAGGCTGTAGAGCACTTGCCTTTGATTTTACTTAATTCTTTAGGTTGTGAATTTGGGATTATACTCAGGTGCCATGTGTGTTTGGCCTGTGCCTTTGCAGAGAAGGCCAAACTCTGGGCTGTGAAGATTTTGCATCAGTTTGCAGTGAAGTGGGGACAGCAGGTAAGAAAGGTGTTAGAGATGAAGGCTGATTCTTTAAAGGTGAGTAAAGCAAAATATAGTTCTCTATCTTCATTCTCAGAAAGAGGGGGAATGGAGTAAGCTAAAATTCTCTTAAAAATAAATCAACTTGAGCCATTTACCAGACTTTGATAGAATATTAATCGAGTGGTTAAAATTAGAGAAAGAACTAAGCTATGGAAAATATGGAATGGTAGGCAAGAAACCAAAACTTATTTCCAGTATAGATGATGTTTGTGCATCTGATCATGTTTAGTAGTAAGCAAATGCCTGGACCTTCTCATTATTGGTCATCTTTCCTTTAGGTGGATGGTGGGGAGGGATTCTGTTCTGCGCTTTTCTAGCAGACACTGATGCCTCTTTAACAAGGTTATGGTCAGTCATGATAATTATCATCAACATCACAGAATAAAACATCTTGATAGATATCTGTTCAGCAGCTCTTACCTTTTACCTTGAAAGTAAAAGAAAGTACTTCAGCTGACACTTGCTTTTATGTTGCTGCTTTGATCTTCTAATGGAAATGGGTCTATAATAGCACTAGCAGCTTCCCTTGCAACCTTTACACTGAAGAGACCTCTTCAGGTAACATGATTTCTTGATAAGAGACATAGTGCTTCTTACTTTGGGCTCACTGCATATTCCTCTCTTTATGTTTTACTGTGGATGGAACACCTTACAGGCTGGCTGAGTGGTGTTCACTTGCCAGTTTGTTTTTGCAGCAAATGGAATTAATTTTCTTAGCCTTATGTGCCCCATCTTCCCCTGTGATACACACTTCTGTCCTTTCGGCAAAATAAAATTCTTCTTGAGTGTTAGTGTAGAGCTCTTGCCAATTGCATTTTGTGTTAAAAAAACATTTTCCCTCTCACCCCACCTACTATGCCAAATTCTTCATGCCACAAAAGGGATCATTCAACATAGTTGTGTTTTGAATAATGTAAGTTCAAAAGCAAGCCTTATTACTAGTATGTCCTAAAACCAGGAGGCAGATATTTTAAATGGGCTTTCATAAAATGGTTGGACTTTCCTAAAAATATGTTTGTTGATTAAGAAACAGTACAGTGAAAGACAAAAACCAAAACATACAGACATTAAGATTTGTTGCAGCAAATAATTTTCTTCCAATGTGGAAAAAAAATGCCTGAAATACATCAAAGCTAACACTGAAATAGAATTCATTCCTGTTTTAAAAAGACAGAACTGAGAGGCGTTCCAGTCTCTCAGGATCCTGAATTACATTTTGAACACTTTCATATGAATACTGATTAGAAAGCAATAACTTTTTGTCCTGTAGCTGATCTTGAGAGCAAGTAATATAGATGTGGAACTGGAACAGCACGTATTTATAGCTTTTTAAAATTTTATGTTGAGCGTACCGCATGCATTGGGTTCTTCTTTACAGTCCTCTACAGAATGGTATCTTGTTTTCTTTCATAGTTTTCCCCTCCGCCCCACCCCCACCCACCCACCCACCCCCAGTTAAGATTTGTAATATGGTCATGTTAATCTTGAATTCTTCAGAGGCTGGGAAAATGGAGACATGTTTCTTTCTATTGTCTGGCCACTCTCCTGGAAGGACATGTTTTAAGCTCCCTGGGCTGTGGAAAGTTTCAGACTCAAGTTTTCCATTTTCTGGATGAATTCTGTCAGTCTTAAGCTGTCACAGGTATTGCTGGTCTAAAAGCACACTACCAACAGGACAACTGTATATCCGAGATACATGGAGGCACCACTGCCTCAAGAGAGGTAGAACTTTAAGACATACCCCAGTGCTAAGGATGTTGTATTCATGAGCTCTGTCTGACACAGCTGCCCAGGTCCCTGAGTGTCCTGTGAGGTCTACCTGTAAAGCCAAAGAAAAGAGTAGGCTTTAATCACAGTGTTCTGGATTTCCCTGGACTCTGTGATTCAGGCATCTAAATTTACAGCACTTGAATATTTTAGCCACTCAAGTCCTCTGTTAGAACTACCTCATAATTCTGGATCCAGAAGATCTGATGTCTCTAAATCTAAAAAAAAAAAAAAATTGATTTTACTTGAAGATAAGAATTGGGGGGGGGGGGGGGGATAGGTGCTCAGTTCAGAGTTAAGATTAAATTCCTGAGAGAAGAAGAGGGGCTTTGACACATGGGCACTGAAAGCAGGCAAAAATGGAGAGGTGCAGAAGGGAAGTTCAAAAAGCTTCAGAAAATTATGATGGAAACAGACAGGAATGTATCTGTTTATAGTAGCTCATGACAGCATGAAAGAAAGCCCATCATGTGTAAGCTTGTTGCAAAAAAACTTTCCCTATTAATACGGTACATCCAGGAGACAATAACCTATGGCTGGAGCACACAAGTATGCTTAAATGTTTGGTTTATACCTAGTCTTGCCTTGTCATTTCAAGGAAAATGCTCTTATCCAAGAAGACCCAGGATTTTAAATCAAAACATTATCAGATTCCAAATACTGGGCCAGAGTGCTTTTCTGTCTCCTGGAAGCCCTCCCTCCTCTCCAGCCTACTCTAAATCCATTTTTATATTTTCTGGCAGGAAATCTGCAGATCTCAAATCCCTCAAGGGAAAGCAAGAAAGATTTTTTTTTCCAAGACAGTTGCAGATGTGGCTGCATTCTATCTCATTATATTTAAATGCATTATTTGGCTTGGAAGATTGAGGCTTCAGCCACACATTGACAGGAGAAAACTGGGGTTAATGCTACAAATGTTTTCCTGTGTGTTTGCCTGTCCATGTTCTGACTTTTCACTTGTAAAGGGATGTACATTCCAAAGCTGTTGGTGAACATGAGACAGATAAACTAAGAAGTATCCCTCATAACCAACTCTTAATTATAGATTAATATGTATATGCCATATAATGGACATATCACGGTATAAAACAGGGGTCCTCAAACTTTTTAACCAGGGGGCCGGCGTGCGGATGAAGTGGCAGGCAGTCATCTGCCGCTGTTTGGTTCCCCCCCCCAACCCCCGGGGGGGGGGGGGCAGGGGGGTGTCTGTAAATACTGGGGGCCGGATTGAGGACCCTGGGGGGCTGTATCCAGCCCACGGGCCATAGTTTGAGGACCCCTGGTATAAAAGATCACAGGGATGGCCGCATTATTTCTATGGAAAGTGTTTTGGAATAAATGTCTTCAAGAAAATTACAGGCATATTTTCAGCATGTAATAAATTTTAATCTTATAATGTTCATTTGTGAACTGGCTTAAACAGTTGATGGAAAATAAGAAAAGTTTGTATTTGAAGTGTGATAAATGGAAAAGGTTTAACTTGTTATTCTCAGCTAGTACAAATAAATTCTTTTTCTGCAAGGAGAAAAATACAGGTAATTAATCTCTTCATACATGTGTATGCTCTTCAAGAAAAACAGGGATATGTCCCTGGTATAGATGGCAGTACAACAGGGTGGAAGGTGAAAATCAGTAGTGACACAAGTCAGTGTTGGAAGGAGCAAGCTCAGGGAATTACACACATTACTGTAGTACAAATATGCTAAAACCATGCAATAAAATAGCCCAGGGCTTTGTTGTGTGCACAGCTGCCCAAGGCATACTGATACCAAAAAATAAAAAATAAATATCTTGAAGTCCTTAAAAAACCCTTTTCCCAAGACTACAGCAGTATGAGACATGATTCAAACAAGTGTTCATGCATCTTAAAAATCATCATGCAGCCTCATATCAACAACTTGGAGTCCTGGTGGGCAACTGTAAACAATCAGTGCAGTTCGCAGAGAAGTTTTTCCAGAGAGGGGCACCACAATGTCTTAGAGACACAGAAAGCTTCATTTGTGTGCAGATTTTGAAGACCCCATGAGGGGAAGACACAGGAGGGTGTTTGTGTTGTGTGTTGCCAGGGGAATGTTTGTGTACTTAAAAAGGAGACAAATAGCAGTGAGGATAATACGAAGCAATGATGGATCCAGAAAAGGCTAGTTGTGTGGTCCTATTCATCTTCAAAAACAAAAACATAAGCAAAAAAAAAGTGGAATAAAATATGAAATGGTATTACTTTATAAATGTAATTCACATAGTTTGACCTGTAGGATTCAATGTCACTACTGCAAGCTTTAGCAGAAACTTTATCTTGAAGACAACAATGAGAAGAAGGTAATGAAAGTTACTGCTATAATATCAGAGCACACTATCAGTACATTCAGGGGTATTTGTCTCCCCAGGTTGAGAGCTTATGCATCACGTTTGCGAAAAAGCTATGTTGCTTCTTCAAGTAGCTGTGCCTATGAAATGGCAGAAGCATATTTCAGAAACCTCTTTAAAATACATGTTGTTTTGCTGGTTGTCTTGCTCTATTTAGTGTTCTTTCTTTTTTATTAGCTGTTCAGTATTAATATCTTCCTCTCTGAAAGATGTAAAATTAAGCCTGATACTGCAGGAAGAGGAATGCTGGCTACAAGAAAACCCTCTGAAACACTGACCAGTGGACTTGGTGGGGTTTCAGCAGGCTCTAACCATTACCAAGATCTTTAATTCCTGGAATCTGGGACTCAACAGTAACAGTGTAGGTGGAAAACTTGGTCTTTTGTCTGACAGGTCCATTGGTGAGAGAAGGAAGTGGGGATGTATGTCTTGTGGGTGGCGTTCAGCAGGACTTTGGGAGGGAAGTGACTGATCTGTGTCAGTCAGAATGGTGTTCAGCAGGGATCGATTTCTGTGCTGCAGTGCTCGCACATGGATGTTTACACTCTAGAGCCTGGCGGAGCAAACGCTCCTGCCAGACCATGGGAAAGGCGAGATTTATAGAGAACCGTGCTGGTTCTTGCGAGGGGGTGCAGAAGTAACAAGCCAGCTGTAGTGACAGCTGTCATCCTCTTTGCATACTTCTTCATTTCAGCTGTTCACAGCTCTCTTTGATTCTGCAGTTGCAGAGACCTTCCACTGAGTAAAACCAGCCTGCTGTGCTCCAGCTGGCCTAAGCTGGATAGGCATTGATAACAGATACTGAGATCACTGCAGCTGGCTCTGCCTCTGCTCCACTCCCTTGGCCCTTTCCCTACTCTTCAAGATTATATAGCCTGAGCTTTCAAATATAAACGGGAAATTTATGCCCTTAAAAGAGTTGTTGCATACAATTTAGGGCAGAAAAAAATCCATAAATCTACACTATATGGTTGCTCATTACATTTAATAAGCTGATTTCACAATTACCTGCTTCCCTGAACACTTCCTCTGATTTATCTCTGGCTTCAAGTTATATCTTATAAAGCTAGTCCAAACTGCACATTCCTTGCAGTAGTGTCTGACTTACCTGAATGTGTGGATATAGTGTTTATCATGATAGGGCTGAAGACTTAAAGCATTCTTTCATTACTAATTAACCACACTGAAATTGCTTAATGTCGTAGCACATTGACTGAGGAATATTATCTTCACTATAGAATTGTAAAGTTGTAACTACTAATTAAATTGTATAGTACCCTTCCAAGCAGGATTTTTCAAGTTCAAAATAATCACTGTGGAATATTCCAGGGATGTAATATAGCACACATCAAAACAGTGAAAAGGCAAGACACAAAAAATTCTCCAGAGTGCTAGTTCCAACATATTTTTGCCCATGAAAGTGTCTATGACTAAATCTAATTCCATTCAAAGGGCACTGATTTTGCATAATTCTGTATTCATGGGCATACATTTTAGAAGGACTTGCATTCTAGGATGGTTCTCAGTTGTATTTCTCTTAATGGGTAGCGAAAGCTACAGAGGTTTTGATATGCTTACTTTATTGTTTATAAAGGAATTAAAGAAAACCCCAAACACTGAACAACAAAGCTTTCTTCCCTGCATTGTGATTTTGAATCTCTGGGAGGACTCATGAGGACTGTGTGTCTATTTTGTAAAAATGGTTGAATTGATCAGATATATTCCTCCTTCTCCATTAAAAATGACAAAAAAGGTAGTCTGGACTCTGAGCCAAGATCGTTGATGTATAGAGCATAGTTAGTATCAGTCATTATTAAGGTCCTGATTGTACTGTGTGTTTTCTCACAAACACAATTATAGCAAACTAATTTGCATTGCTAAATGAATGCTAAAAATATCAAAACATTTTTCCCTGATGGCCAGACAGTAGTTGATCCAATCATTAAAATACATATAAACAGAAGTAACTACTCTGATGACAGCTGAGATGATTAAGCACAATATACATAAGAAATCAGTTATTTACCTACCAGTATGCTCTCTAGATGAAAAGCCTCAAAGCTTTTGTTGAAAAATCACACCAGTTTATCACAGAGGTTTTTCTGTGGCACCCGGAAGATCTATAAAGGCTTTACATTATTCTTCATTCAAAATTTACCATGGGGCCTGTTGGCAGCATGTGCTAAGGGACTGAACTGCAGCTACCGTGTAGGAAAAAGTAATTTCTGCTTTTCCTAGCAGGACTGATGACTTTGGCTCCAGCAGCTGCTATAAGTTGTTATTCATTTTGCTGTACAAGAAGACAGAGTCCAAACAGCCCGGCACTGCAAACAGGTGGGGTCTTGCCTTAGCTTGCATCTTATTCAGAGCCTGCATAGATCAACTTACTTAGCCACAGATTAAATCCGTGTCAGATATAGAAATAATGGGGATTATTTGCAGGAAAATGGTTTGTGCCAGGTCTCCTTTTGAGGCAAGTGCTAGACCAGTGGAGGTTCAAGAGGATACCAGTGTTTTTTTAATTAAACGTGCTTTGAGTATCTCTTTGCTTTCCAGCTCTCACCAGAACTGTAAATGTACCTGTGCAAAACCTCTAAGCTTCTCCTATGTTGGCAGAGACTTTTTTTCATAGTAGAAGTGTTGGAGTAACTACCCAACTGGAAAACAGAAAAATGCTTTAGCTCTTATTCAGCCAACCACAGTTCCTCAGTACATCCCAATACACGAATATTTAAGTTTAGTTTAAACTGTCAGAAATCAATTTGACACTGTGATCACATACTCCTGCAAGCAGAAAACATCTAAATGAATGGAGTGGATGGATGGATTAGGGCCTAGTATTCCCCCTATTATGTACTTTGATGTCATTTTGGATAGTGTGCCAAAATTTATAACCAACCCTCCCACCCCCCCAGCCCCCCAAACTTACAGAAAAAACTTCTGGAAATATTTCATTAGTTATTTTTGTCAAGACTACAGTTGAAAGGAGACATTTGTATTTTATAACAGTTGGTAATAAAACATTTACAGTACTGTGCCAATATTTAATACACAATATAGAAGAAGCAAAATGAACAGAAGGTAAATCTGGCAGAGTTTAACATGGAGTGATGCTGTAGGAATGTGCATGTGTGATCAGAACTGTATCACTGCAGAGCAAATGGCATTGCAATAAAATATAGCAGCAAACTGCTTTTCCAGCTGTGTTAGACTTCCTTCCCTCTTCCCTGGAACAGAAATAAGAAAAGATATTTTACCCTTGAAATGACTTGCAGAAACCAGATGAGGCTTTGGGAGTTAAGATCACTGGCTGCTTTTGCCAGACAATAAAGCTGTATAGAATAAATGGGTCCCAAGGAATTTATTTTGGTTTTATGACTGCCCCCTTTGGGTTTCCCCTCCATCTTACTGAGTATTTTGTAAAAACCTTCTAAGTCTTATTTAGGTTGCCTTCCCTGTTTTCATTTCTGCCTGGAAAGCAACACAGTATTCATTGTAAGAGTCTATTTTTGTGTAATTTCTCAGTCCTTTAATACCACTTCTGCACGTAAGGATAAATAGTGTTTAAACTGCTCTTACCCCATTTGAAGTGATCAGAAACGTTCCCACTTTTTTTCATAAGGTTTAGACTGCATCTCTACAAATTGTCTGTGCCATCACAAACAAGATTCAGCTGACTGAATGTCAGTGCACAATGTGCATGTCCACATCTGAGCTGTGTACACTGACATTATACTCCATGGAGGCAGAGCTAGAGGGAGAACCATCTGCTAAAAGAGAAAATCAAGACAGAGGAAATGCACCACATCTTTTGGTTTTTTAACTTTCCCTTCTGTATTTTTGGGCCTGGATCTGGCTAACTCAGCTGCAGATGTGTACATTTTTCTTATGTCTAAAGCTGCGGGAGACATTTCCAGGCTGTGTGACTTGTTTTGTAGTACTTGTTTTATCCTCACAAAGCACATACTGTACAGAATAACCTCTTCTTCTGTGCCATTATCAGGGCCTCCCATGACAGGCTAGTTCCTTACAGCTATGTTGGTCAAAAGGAAAGATCATCTAAGAGTACAGGTTGCCCAAAGAGATGGTAGATGACCCCTGGAAACATTCAAGGCCAGGTTGCACGGGGCTCTGAGAAACCTGATCTAGTAGCAGATGTCCCTGCTCATTGCAGGGGGTTGGACTAGAAGACCTTTAAAGGTCTCTTCCAACCCAAACTGTTCTGATTCTGTTGGGTCTCCACAGTACAGCTGAGGGTGTTCTCTGACCTGTGTAATAAGTAGACAAAGAGAATTACATGCAGCATAAGGTTCAGCTTGCAGTCATTGGAAGTGTCATGGATTCTGGATAAAGCTGATTGGTGCCGTAATTTCTGGGGTTTTTTGCAAGCAGCAGAGTTGTTTGAGAAATGGCAGTGTGGCAATAAGCGTGAAATTAAAGTGTCTGAGTAAGCTTGCATTCATGCATAATACTCTGTGCAAATATATTTAAGTAGATGCCACCTATGAATAACCAGGCTTCTGCCAAAAACAGCTTAGTAAAGCATTGGCAAAAACACCCAGCAGCCAGCCAGGTCAGACTGCAAACGTTTGTTAGAATCCTGCTGATATTTAAATTCTATCTGCATGAAACTCCCCCAATTTTTAATACAGTTGCTGATGATCACACTCTAAAGGTTGTAGATCTTCTATTCTATAAACTTTTCATTCTATAAATCCAGGCTTCTCAGTGGCTGTGTGTGCATTAGCAGGCAGTGCAGCCCAGCAGGAGGGGCTCTGCAAAGCAGAGTGGCCGGTGATGCAAACCTGACATCCACATGTAGCACATTTGGGGAAGTTCAATTTCAGATGTGCTCTCACCTGTTCCAGTGCCCTACAGGCCCAAGGCTGGGCAGATGGGATTAAATGCTCTCTGGAGCACATCTTCTGGTTTTATATCACCCAAAAAGAATCTGATTTGGGTGCTAAAATATGAACCAAAATGCAGTAAGGCTGTAAGGTTGAGACATTAACTTCAAAAATGCCTTTCCAGCCTGAATTAAGGTGCTACTATAATTGCATCCCATGCAGCTGATCATCTCATCTTGCTCAAAACAACTGTAATCATAGAGAAAAATCAAATGTGCAATTGCTTTTTTTTCCCAAATAATTTTTCAACTGGAAAATTTTACATTGAAAATCTTTATAAATTACTGGCCCTTCTTCCAAAAACTCCATGTGTCTAATCTGTATTACCTGATACATCGTGGATCCAAGGATCATTTACTTATGAGTAGTACCATTAATTTCTGTAGGATTTGTCAAGTAAATAACACAATTTAATTTCTTTCCAGGATCAAGATCCAGATCAAGATCCAAGATCATAATGCATTTTGATTGGAACAGAACAATAGGTGTTTTCAGAAATTATGTGAAATATTATCCACTTTGGTCCTTCCCAAATGAAACCACCACTAAGCAAAGAAAAAACAAACAATGGGTCATTATAAGAAGTGATGAGCATGAAATAGTTTATTCTGGGTGATGAAATCTGTCCTGTCATGACCAGATATACTCTGGTCCTTCGCTTGATCCTATGATTATTTCAGTCTATGCCCAAATTAAGCAAGTAGACCAACACCATGCTCATGACAGATGTAAAATCTTTACCTTAGCACATCTGTAAACTGTTCTGTTGCTCATAGGAACACCATGTCATTTCATGGAGTGATAAAAATCTGTATTTTGTGAAAAAAATTGTGGCAAAAATTGCATATAACATGAAGCTAAAATTTTAAATTGGTTCAATTACAAAGAACTTTGTTTTGTAAAAGACAGAACAGAAACAGTGCCGTAAAAATACATTATTACAAAAAAAATATTTTTCACTTCCAAAAGCCTAACTTATCTGTTTTAAAAATTTGAACTGAAATTTGCTTATGGATGCTAACCCTTAAAATTTATACACAATAAGACAGAACAAATAAAATTTATGCACAATAAGACAGAACAAGCATGCATTTATTATCAAAATGTGGATGTACAAGTTGTAAAATACCATAAATGTTTGGAATTGTGGATGTTGTTTGGAAAAAAAAAAAAAGGTTTCATGTCAACAATACTTTGGATAAATTATGTTTCTATTCAAGATGGTTCTCATCCAGAATAGATCCATGAAAACAGACACACATGTAACTTCCTCACATTTTATAGCACCTAACTATGGATCTGAGCAAATTCTTAATGTTTCTAGCTCTCCTTACTAAGCTGCTTTTCAACTCTGGCTCAGTCAGCCTATTGTTACAAATGAAAAGGTCTGTCTTTGTCATGGTTATCATACACTACTAACATGCCTTATCCTGCATCCACTAAAGCCACTAGCAAAACCTGGACTTGGCCAGGGTCACATCTTTTACTACAAAGCAGAATGCATGAAGTTAAAGAACAATGTGAGTACATTCAAGCTCCAACTTTTCCAATGGTCTTCAGGTATATAAATTATATTATTCAGTATTTGGCCTATTTAACACTACATTCATGTATTTACATCATATACATCCGTTATAAACTCAATACCAGGTGCTCAGAAACAGCTTTGTCCAGCAGTTTCACAAAATTTCAAACTGGACCATTTTAATCAACAGAGACAGAGAGGGTAACATAAAGTCTTCAGGATAAAGCTGGCCCCAATATAACTTTGTCTCTTGCAAGTAGCCAGAAATGTGGCAATCTTTGAGAAACTGCCTAATGAATTGTTTCAAGTTTTCTTCCAGGATTTTGAAAAGGAAAGTCACACTTACTTATAAAACGGTATTTTGTTGCTGATGGTTATTTTTCCAGTGGCAGAGTCAAAAGAGCAGGATCATATGTGGAAAGTCTCAGCCAGTGGGCTCCATGGGCTTGTCATTGTCTAGGAATCCTGCTTTTGGAGGAGTCAGATGTCCCAGGATCCGAGGGGTGAAGATGAAGGCATGCGCAGAGAGGACCTTTCCTCGCCTTGCCAGGGTGGAGGTGTGTGCAGGGCTGTAGCTCACTAGCTGCTGCAGCCTCTTGTGCAGCCGTGTCCCAGTAAGTTGTTGTTACGCCCATCTTGGAGTTTCTCATGGCTCTGAAGGGATGTTCTGCTGTCCATGCTGGAAGTCTGTCCACTTTGATCCTGCTGTCTTCTTAATCTGCCAAAGTTTAAAAACATTGATATAGCTATCGTGCAGATAACTGTATCAGAATGACAACTGTTGCTGGTCCCAGAGATAGCCACATACACCTCTGTATAAAACAGATTCCTGCACCATTTGCTCCCTATTAACTCCTTGAGCTTTATAGTTGCTGTTTATTTTAAGTGTTGATGATTACTTCCTCCTAAATACGTGCAGTTGGGTCTTGGTCAAATCCTGCTCCCATTAAAGTCTATCATAAATAACCAGCAGAGGAGAGTGCTTTCTCTGGCACCTTTGCTCAGACTATAACTTGACAAAACCTCCAGGTAGCTCAAGGCTGATGACAGTTGTTGACTGGGCACACCATGGCAGTAAGCAGCTGCTCCCCTTTGCTGTCCTACAAAATTATCAGTAACTTCCATCAGTAAAGAGGAAGAAACCATGAGTGAAAGTAGATTCGGTATTCCTCATTTTATTACTTCATATGTTGTCAAAGCCTTCTAGGTGGTTTCAAGGAACAACAACAATAAAATCCTACGTTGTTTAAAGACTGCAAAGTTATCTTCCTTTACTATCATTTTCTAGAGAACAGCAACAGCCCCAGCAGCACCTTCAGTTCCCACCGATCATTTTATCATCAAGCTTCTTGGCATTTCTGTTCAGCAGTGGTATCAACTTCTGTGATTTTACTGTAATTCATGTGATATTCAGTGTTCTCTTCCAAACACGGACACCATATAAATACTTTCAAGAAAGGTGTAAAGATTCATGGGGAAGCTATGAGGTAGAGAACATATTTTTTTTTAACATAAACGGCTGCTGTTTTGGAGGAAATTTTCCCTGATTGTTTTCTCAAAACAAGAAACAGCTGTTGATGTATTCCCAAAAAAGGCACCCAGAGTTGGGACTAGAGACACTACTGAAGAAGGTCTTTGCTACAGTGATTATAAGTGGTATATATGGTATACTCCAAAACCACTTTATAACACTGAATATGTAGAAAATGCTCAATAATGTAAAAGCACGCAAAACTGAAATGTAAAGGGTAAGTTTCAAAGGGTAAAATACTTCCAGGTGACATAAAGATTATAGGGACACCATACTGAAGACTCAGAAGAGAATGTGAAAGGACATGAGAATACTGTCATAGCTAAATGGAGGAATAAAGGAAGCTATTTAAAGTAAAAATAATGCAAATACTGTCCAAATAGGTTAGGTTTAAAAAAGTACAAACATAGATTAAATAAAAAGCTATAAGGCGACTAAAAAAAAAAAAGAAGAAACTGCTAAAAACATCTACCCTAATGGTGATTTTCTCAAGTGCACCAGAAATACAACTGTTACCAGTGAGTCTACAAGCCAATGGATGACTGAGATATTAGAGGATAGCACAAGAAATATGAGTCCCTAGATGTCTTCATCACCGTTCAGGACAAATGAGCTTAGAGGCATTCCTTTCTTTATGAGAAATTTGTCCATCATATCCAGTCAAACTATCAGTGAAACAGCTTTAGAACCAGTTGTTCAAATGAATGTTGACAAAGCGTTAAGACAGTGGATTTTCATCTAAGGGCTCTAAGAAAACTGAGATATATAATTCCTGCACATCTGAATGTAGTATGTAACTTCCTGTTGAAACTGTCTTTGGCACCAAGGAATGAAAGACAGCAAAAATGATGATATTTTTTTAATATATATTTTAATAAGGGCTTCAGAAAACATCCATGGGGACTACCAGGAGAGTAATTGAATGAGGCAAAGACTTGAAACACTTTAGCGTCTGAGCTACTGGACCTTACAAGACTAAGGTAATTGTAGCCATCAAGAAAAAAGGCTACAGTGCTTGGAAACTCATGGCAAACTGTGGGGTGCAAACTTCTAAATAGTGGAGTGAGACAAATTTTGGCTTTACGGAGATCTGAGGAATCACTGTGTTCTAAGACATGCAAGGTGCTTTCTCCCTGAATTTGTTTAATGTTTATGTGGTTCATAAAATGCTGGAAAAAAAGACATTTACTGTACTGCTAAAAGTAATGGGGAAATAAGAAGTCTCTCAATAACAGCATAAAGCAGGAAAACACCGTTATTATTTTTTTTAAACCACTCAAACTGGCACAAAGGCAGTGTGTAAGGAGGACAATGGAGAAAGGAGAGAAATAAAGCCCATGCTGAGTTCAAAAGATACCAGTGACTAGCCTCAAACTTCCCACTCTCTACAAAGGTGGTTTCTGTGGTTGATCTATTTCCATTATTTTCTTTTATCCTGTTCCTGCTTTCCAGGTCTATTATTGAACCATAATTAGATTTTGGGGGTTTGGAAGTGCTAAGGAAATATGTTGTTTTAGGAGTGCTTCATTGTGTTGCCTTTTCAGACATTTTCTGTTTCTGTATCTAGAATTATAAACTATCGAAGTAATCAATAGGTTATTAACCTGATGATGTAGTAAAAAATTAATTGTTAACTATTTAATAATTTATCAATCACTTTATTCAGTGATTAAAATTACATAAAGACTTCACTATAAGGCGTTATTATGGGCATGCTAACACCTATTTAACAGTATGCCCTGGGAGCTGGGGAATTGGACTAAGAATCAAGAGATGCTGCTCCTGTTTCTACCTCTGTCACCCTCTGGGCAAACTAAAGCCTTTTTCTATCCCTCAACTTCTCTCTTGACAAGTAGAGAGAATGTAAGGGGGTGAAGCTGAGTGGGATTTGTATTTGTCCAGAAATCTCACATGATTTGGAGCTCTGATCATAAATCTGAGCTGGATAAGTTGTGGATAAGAAATAGAAACAAAAAGAACATTGAATCCATGACTGGACTGATGAAACCTTGGGTTCTTGTCAGACCCATACCCACAGGAGATTTTTCCGGATAAACTGGTGTCAAAGCAATGTTATAGGCTTGTACTTGCAGCTCTTGACTAGGCAAAGGATACAGTGAGCAGGAACATGCTGAGCAACATGGGATTTCCCTTGTACTTGCACATCAGATGTTGAGGCAGCTGCTGCCGAGAATGATGGAAGCTGAGAGCTTTGTGCCTTTAAGTACTGCTCTGTCTTTCACAGGCCTGAATGAAATGGGGAATTACAGTCTGGTGTCTGTGATGATTAAGAAAAGGTGGCATATATAATCAAGCAAAATGTAATTATACTGCATATGTAATTATGCATATACGCATTATTGAATATATAAAAATGAAAGAGTAAAGAGAACAGACTGGCTAAAAGCTAGCATGGAAAATATAATACTGAAGCAAAAAAGACTGCTACAGCTATGGTAGGCCAGACTGAAGATCACAAACATCTAATGAAACCCAGTAGTAAACTTGGGGACTACCAGGGAAGAACTTGCAGCTCAGCTTTGTTCACTAGATGAAGAAGAATACTGAAAGCTTGTCTTCAGGCTGCTTAGGAGAAGTGGAATGAAGAAGGATGAAAAGTTGCAGATTCAACATAACTGTCAAAATTACAGATTTGCTAAGAGACTAAGGCCTCCTCCCAAACTACTGAAATTTCAGCAAAAGTAAAATAAAGCAATTGGTCTGTATTTCAATCTAGCTCCAAACTGCAGTTAGGCTCAGGTCAGGACCTAAACAAATCTCACCACAGCAGCTGTGTGTGCACAAGCAGTCTCTTCAGCTAAAATGTTGGACAGTTGCGGAAGGGAAATTTGTCTCTTGTTCCTGCACTTTTGATTCCTTGGTACCAGAGCGGGAGCACTTTTCCATCAGATGTTCTCAGCTTTTTAAAAACACGGGCACCTCAACACAGTTCCCGTAATCATGGCAAAATAGATGCAGTCTGGGCCATTTTTATGCAGTTTAAATGTGGCATTAGTGCAATAAATTACTCGAAGAAAACTGTTTTCCAGTGATTGACTTATCTTGCCTTTAAGCTGATGCAGCTACCTGGTAAAGGCCCAGGGAGAATGAATCACTTGATGAGGACTTAGTTGTGGATCTGAACCAGGTTAGCTGTTCCTGTGCTGAATGCTATTGACTGAGAATAAATGGTAAAATGGCTAGCTGCAGATGAAAAAACTGAAAAAGAAGTTCTAGTAGATAGTTACATGGGGAAAAAAAACAACAGAAAACAAAAATATCCTGCAGGGAAAAAGAGGATAAAAATTAGTATGAACGTTGTCTATTACATTTATTCCATAACAATTCTGTACAAATACATAAGTAGTCTCTGAGGCAGTTAAGCTGGGAATCAGGTGGTTCTGCTGCACCAACAAAGAGATAAGCTGAGTTTTCCTTCCCTTCACCACTGCCCCATGCAATACCGATAGTGTGTGACACAGCACTGAACCTCTCCAGCAGTGAGGAAGAAAGAGGCTGTACCAATCAATCACTACAAGAATGGGTCGGGAAAAGTAACTGAGCCTTCAGTCCAGTCTTGGGCTTCAACAGTTTTTCTGGTAAAAACAAAGTCTCTGTGTGAGCTATGTAAAGGTTTTTAAGATTCTTATTATCTTGATATGCAGATATTATAGTAGAATTCCTGCGGTACTGATTTCCAATGCTTGATCTTGAATCAGGTATTGGTCAGTGGAAGGGCATTCAAGGGACAGGGAATAAATGCTAGTCAAAAAAACCCTACAGCAATACAGAGCAGTAGCATCAGGCTTACAAAATCTATCTGCTATGTTTGAGAACTGTATGGAAGCTGTCACACTGTCTGTCACTCTTGCCTGTTTGCTCTGGGCAGACAATACCTTGGTGCACATAACACCTTTGTGCAGCTGATGTACTCATCAATGGGTCTTGCCAGGCTGTCAGTGTGAAACTGAAGCCACAGAAATGCAAGCTGTTTCAAACAGTGAGGACAGAATTTCTACTGACAAAAGAGAATTGAAGCCAGCAGAACTACCACTCCTCGGAGACTCCACATGTACCAGGTCCTACAGGAATTTTTTTTAAATTTTTTTCTTTGTTTTTTTTGCAAATTTGCAAATGACTTTGCCCGTGCTTCAAACCCAGCCTCCTGGGTGTGGAAGAAAGAGACTGGTATGAGTGGGCAGTGGATTTGCTTTACCACTTCTAGATTTAGCATTTTAACTTGACCTACTGATATTTCAAACACTTTGCTGGAGAAAACAGCTTTTGCTTTTGGTTTGGGGAAAAGGTGGGCAAACTGTTTAGAAACAGCAGTTTTATTGTATGAGAAAAAGTTATATTACTGGAAACTTTTACATTCCTTGAAAGAAGCCCTGAGGGGTAGATAAATCTGTGGAGCATTTATCCCAGTTGTTCTTCACAGGGGAGGGGGTCTGAGGTCAGAACAGATGAGGCACATCTATGCTAGCTTTTCAGATTCATGAATCCTGGGAGACAGCTTGCTAAATAGTTAAAAACCCACCTCAGTTCTATGATGTAGCAGCTAGAGAGAAGTAATGCTGATGACCAGATGGCCTTGCTAGAAGGCTAATTCCGAACATGTCTGAATCATGAGAAAAAAATAACTGATCTGTCAGTGGGAATGATTGTGCTCAGAAAGGAACTATTTCAGCTACATGTCTCTGTGCATGTCACTGCGTTTTGTCTACTGGAGCACAGATACAGAAACTACAAAGAGGACTTCAGAAAAAAACAGTAAAGACCTTTATGTCTAAATCCTGGCTTTTTAGAATATCAGCTGATAAATACAGACTATTCCGAATATAGTATTCTTTCAAAATGCAACACGAAATAATTTTCATTCTCAATAGAAAATATCTAGCAATTACATTTTGTAAAGGAATTAGAAGAAGCCAGAAAGTGACAGACATAGGCATTGTTTTGTTATATCCTGGTCATAGAAAATAGAAATTTGGAAGATATGCCATATAACTAAAATTGCTAGATATTCTGGAGTTGCAAATATTCCAGCCAAACTGAAAATAATTTTTACAGACTGGTGTAATGCTGCAGAGTTGGACTCCATAATGTAAAGAGGACCCCTACTGTAGCAATATCTCACAGGGATACTTGCATAGCTGGGAATACCCAGCATGTCTACCCAAGATAGAAGCTAGTTGTAGATAGCCAAGACTGAAGTGAGATATCTTGGCACTAAGGGGAGGCAAGGTCTGTTCCGTGCCCACTGCTATTGCCTACTACTCTTTTTTTGTTGTTGGTTTTGTTTTTTTTGTTGTTGTTGTTCAGCGTTGTAATGATACATCAAAATTTGTACACAAACACAAGCAAAAAATGCCTGGGTGAATGAATCAGACAGAAGTGGTTAACATGACTGCTTTAAATCTTCCCACCGCATCACTGCCTGTCCCTGAACGCAACTAATCTGTCTTGATGATAACAAAGCACTGTTGTACCAAGTGGTCTAGAATTTGCTTTCTAAAAGAAAGGAGATGGTTAGTGGCTGGTTGTATCCCTCATCAGAACTGGATTCCCTTCTCAGTTACACACAAAACAAAAATGAAACTCTCAGCCCTAGCATTTGGTAAATTTGTGGCACTCTAGAGCTCCTCAAACTATATCCCCACCCATCTCCTTTATTTCCAGACAAAAGGTGTAAAAAGAAAGGGACGTCGGGATGTTAATGAGACGTTGGAGTTTAACTGTGGCAATATTTCATCCTTGTGGAAAAAATATATAGTACATCCCTATGTTCCTCACATTTTGGAGCAGTTCCATGCAGAGAAACTTGTTCTGAGAAAAAAACAGAAGGATTTGGACTGTGAAGGCTCAAAAGGACTCACACTGTCACCTCAAAGCCCAGTGTTGCCCCTGGCATTGGTAATCTGAAGTGTGACAGAAAGTATAAACAGAAAGCTGCATATCTTGAACTTTACATATCAAGTATAACCACCACAAGAAGGCATATGTTTTGGTTTACCTCTCTGACCTAAATAATGAGTGTTCATTGGTAAGTAGGTGGTATAACAATGTTGGTCATACCAGCTCATCTTCTGGGTCAGCTCACCCAGCAGCCCCAAAAAGACTGTTTCCTTGGTCTGACACTAAGTAAAAGTGTTCATGGCATCCAGAATCTTTTGTGCTTTAGACAGAAAAAGTCACTGCCCCAAGCTCATGCAAAGCCTTATCTTTCGTAAAATCCCTTATTTAAGTTTTACAGGACCTCATGCACATAAGTAGAAGTGCACATCCTACAAAATCAGGGCATTTTTGAGGCAGTAATATGTAGGTCCTGCAGTGTGCACACATCTTTTAAAAAATAATGGGTTATATGCATGTGCATTTAATACTCCAATTCAAAAACTTTCCACACTATTTTTCTGCAATCATTTTAACATCAATTGCAGGCAATGATTGTAGAAATGTTAACTGAGCATGATTTCTGGGACAATAAGCAGCTTGGCTTGTCATCTGTCTGCCACTGTGGAGAATAAGAATGGAGTTTGCTACGTGGACACTTAATTTTCTGCCTGCATTTTTAAAGATTTCTCTTATAAATTGGTTCTTGCTGTGTTCTGTTTTTGTAAAAGTTGCAGAAGCTGGCAGCATTTTACAATTGTATGTGTTACTTTTTCTCTTATATCTCCATTATTCTGCTTACTAGTTTTCATATGCCAGGTTTTCATTCAACTACATTTTTTAAAAAAATAAAGAAGAAAAAAGTGAGCAAAGCATCCTGGTCAGGCTTTTTTTAACTGAATACACATATTTTGGAAGAGTATTTTTACTTTTCAAAACAAAATACCCACCAAATATATCAGAAATCAGTGAAAATTCCTGTATTTGATTTCTTTTTAAAAAAGTTAACAAAAATAAGATCAGAGGTTCAGGATATTTGTATATTTTACACTTCCATCCATAAAGAAGAAAATACTAACCTTTGCTCAGTGTAAATTTTGAGGAAACATGCTAACAAAAAAAGAATTAATACAATACTCCTGGATTGCCCACATTCTGTTGGTGTGAGCTGCAGATCCCATCTTGCCATTTGATGCTTGTGTTTGCTTCCCAAGGAAACTAGGTTGCAGGGGGAGGAACTGGCATGTGGTTAGCACATGTGAACGGAGGTAAATTTCTGGCCAAATTCTGCAAAATTCCCCAATTTGAAAAGAAGCGCTCTGATTTCATAGCAACATATATCACAATTAATTGATATAATAATCTTGCATAAGATTAAGTTACCTGGTAACCCAAACACCTGCCAAAGTATTCATCCACTTCCCATTCCCCAGCTGTACCCAGGAGGTCTGTCAGACAGCAAACAGAGAGCTACATGGGAATGTCATTTCTGTATTTTAGGCATCAGCTACATTCGCACCACAAGGTGAAATGGCACAGGGATCGATGACTGGAAACTAAGTGACAGACTGGCTTGCATCCTTATGGCTAAGCTCTCTGACTTTCAAACCAGAGTTGTATTCCAGCTGCCTACTAGGCAGCCTTTGGTCTATGCTAACCTCTGAAACATGAAGGGAATGACTTCAGAAAGTGATTTTAGCCTGGGAAAAATTATGGCAGGGATCATACTAACAACTAAGCAGTATGAAGACTGTCTATATTCCACTTCTAAAAAATAAGCAGAAAACAACAATGAAGGTGGAAAATGCAGGAGAAGTAAAAAAGCAGAAATGGAAGGAGAGTTAAACACCTGAAAAATGGGGAAGGATTCAAAAGAATCCCAACTGTGGAGGACTATTTAATTAAACTAACTAATTATATAGCTAATTAAAACTATCTTAAAGGACAGTTGTATATAGTTAATGCTCTTTTTTTATTGAAAAAAACTTCTTTACACCTAACAGAGGAGCAGTAACCATGGCAGAGTTAGTTCTTTAGCTTGTGCACAGAGTGATCTCAGTAGTCCTTTCAGGAAAACAGAAAACACTGAAAAGTGTCCGAATTTGCTAAACAGTTTCAAGTAAACACAGAAAGAACAATCTTGCTCTGCACCAGAGGAAGCTTGGTTCAGATCTCAGCAGACTTAAGGACCAACTGGAGCAGAGACAACACTCATCACTCAGCAACATCAGCACTGTCACACAACTCCAAAGTGAAAATTAGAGTCTGTAAGCTGATTTCCCCTTGCTCTAGAATTTGTGTGGAGAATCAACATGTGCACAGAAGCTTTAAATGAAGCACAATGCTACTGTGTGTTTGTGTAATAGCAGGTACGTATTTTGTGAGACCTGGGTCTAGGTAGCAACCTCACCAAATCACTAGCAAGAGTGGACGTCATGAGTCTTTTGCTCTTCCTTGATAATGTTCATATTTATAACTTGCTTGTTCTTGGCCTCCTGCCCCCATGGCTAGGTGCATATGGCTCAAATGCAGTTGCTCCGCAGTTTGTGTTTGGTGCCATACAAGATGCCCTTGATTACCTGACACTGAGAGAGCAGGCAGATGCCACAGCAGACCACAGACAACCTGTGCCTGTTGGACTGGCAACTAGGCGTTTAGTTTTGCAGAAATGAACCAAGCCCACAAATGTGGAATGAATTTTATGCCAGCTAACTGTAGACAACAGAAAGATTAATTCAGGCTCTCCCCACAGGACAAATAGAGGCACTGACATAGATTAATTAGTTCCAGTCTAAGTTATCTAGTATATGTGTTGCAGATCAACCTTGGGAGGTACAAGTCTCTCCTCAAGGACTACTAAAGGAGCTCAAACTAAATAAATTATTTTTCAATTATTTGTTTAAAGGGATATAGTCTCGTTGCATCTCCAGAAAAATAGATACCTTTCCTCTTTGAACCATGGATTCAAGGCCCTTCCTGTCTAGCGGCTGTATAAACTCACCACACAGCACGCTTAGCAGAGCCAATTTGCTTCTGGGTTAGAGCTAATTTACACCCACACTGTTCAGGTGTGCAGAAATTGAAGAGTACTATCAGCCTGGAACATAGCACACAGCAATAAACACTGCCAAGAGCAGGGTAATGAAGTCACTGAAGAGTACAGGGGTGCAATTACCTGTTCGTCCATGCGGATGTGCCTGTAGCATATCCAGGCTCTGGGTCTGCCAGCAATGGCTTTTCTGCATGACTTGGGCTATATCTTGAAAAATACTTTGTCATCTAATTCCCAATTGTTTCAGATACCTTTGAAAATCTTGTGTGCTCCCTTTGGGGTAGGAGCTGTCCTGTGTCTAACCAATATTTAACTCAGTCTGTTTTTGGCCCCAAACATGTACTCTTGGTACTGACTGCTTTGACAG
This sequence comes from Falco cherrug, assembly GCF_023634085.1. Classification (NCBI taxonomy): domain Eukaryota; kingdom Metazoa; phylum Chordata; class Aves; order Falconiformes; family Falconidae; genus Falco; species Falco cherrug. Next base: position 52,133,599 of record NC_073697.1, read on the forward strand.
AAACAGTTGTAATCTGAAGTCTGTTTTCCTAATACACTGTGAGGTATGTGTTTTGATAGCTCAGTAGATTACCATGTAATCATTCAAATAACTCTGTTTAACTCCATTTAAATTTAAATGAATGAGGTGCACACTAAAAGTTATGCTTTACTACAGCTGAAAGTAAAATGATGGAGGAAGTATCCCTGTGTAGCACAGATGTCTTCTTGTACCACTGACATTCATAACATTTACTCCCACCATTTCCAAAAATCCTTAGGGAAATGTGCTTACACCACAGCTAATAGATTCAGGTTGATAGTTCCTGCTGAGTAATTATGTTCAGTAAATGCCTGTGAATATAATTTTCTATCAACCAGCAATTTATAATCAAGCGTAATGGGTTCAGGTGCACATACAGCGTGAGTGACATATGAAATACTAGTATGTGGAAGTCTGGTGACAGATTATACTGGATGCTGTAGTCTGTTGGCCTGCAATGTCTTGAGGTCTCAGGTTTACCCTGGGAACTGATAAAGCAAAATAAGAGTGAAGACATGAGGTATATAAATGAAAACATCAGATCATGTGCAGCCATTTAAGAAAATAAGACTAAAACTTCTGATCAACACTAACATTAAAGTCATGTTCAGACTAGTAAAATAGGTGTTTCTTAGAAATGGGTTATTGTCCATCCAAGATAAGGATCATCATAAACAATATCTGTCCAGCCACATTTTAAAATGTGAACTAGTTTTTCTAGTTTAGGTAAGTCTGCAGATCCACATGTGCAAGGAACAGGAAAGCAGCTATGAAATTCCCAAATAATCATTTTATTAGACTTTGTGGGACCACAGAGAGAAAATTTTCTTTCTAGTTAGCCAGAATCCAGTTTAAAAACTACAGGGACTTGCCCAGGAATAAAGATATTTCTCAGCAGTGTAGGCCAAAACTTATTCTCAGGAAAGACATTCATTTCCTAGCCTGCCTTTGGTGTGTATACTGAAGGATGCAGTCTCACCCTTTTGTTCAGTTGACAGCAGAAGAGTTCACAGGAGTTGCTTTGAAGTACCCTCTTCCTTTATTCTTCTGGTGAAAGTTTCAAGATAAAGTGATTCTTTGGGTCAAATACAAATTAAATATACTGGGAGAAGGACACTTCGTCATCTGCATCTAAGGTTAGATATACTTTACTGGAAACATATTCTCAGCCACTGCCACCCTCACTGAGACCCTGGACCTCAGCAGGAAGATCTTAGAGACGAGTTAGAGTGAAGAGGCTTATAATAGACAGCAGATCACAGTAACAAGCATAATTTTGCTGACAAACAGAATTTAAAGACAAATGATATTGTGATGCCTGTGAAATGCCTGCTGCCTTTGTAGTGATGGTGATGCACAGGTCTGCAGCTTTGTGGCAGTAAACTGGTGGAACAGATACCGCAGCAAAGCAGGACAGGACGAAAGGGCTGTCAGCCATCACCAGGATGTGACCATTCAATCCCATCTCATTTCTTCTCTTTGCTTTTCACACCTCTCCCCTGGTGCTGAGAAGATGATTGTGGTTCAGAGGTGAGTGATGAAATATTACGTGTGACAACCTCCTTGCATGACAGCACCAATTTCCTTAATGTCGCATCCCTAATTGAAACTGCAGCTCCCATGGGAGCCATACAGTCAATAATTTAAGAACTGGGGTATGTGGAAAGCTGTATTGGGTTTGCGTGGCAAAGCTTTTGTAGTGGGAGTCTACAGGGGTGTCTGCTGTGAGGAGCTGCCAGAAGCTCCCCCCATGCCCGATGGAGCCAACGCCAGCCGGCTCCAGGATGGACCCGCCGCTGGGCAAGGCCGAGTCCATCAGTGATGGTGGTAGCACCAAGGGGACAAAGTATTTAAGGAGGGGAAAGAAACGGTACACAACAGCAACTGCAGCCAGAGAGGAGTGAGCAGGTGTGCGAGCAGCAGCCCCGCAGACACCCGGTGGGTGCAGGCAGGGCCGGAGGGGCTCCAGGCGCCGGAGCAGAGGTTCCCCCCCAGCCCGCGGTGAAGGCCGCGGCGCGGCCGGCTGTGCCCTCAGCCCATGGAGCCCACGGGGAGCAGGGAGAGACATCAGGAGTGAGGCTGAGCCCGGGAAGGACGGAGGGGTGAGGGGAAGGTGGTTTAAGATTTGGTTATATTTCTCATTATCCTACTCTGATTTTGATAGGTAATGAATTAAACTAATTTCCCCAAGTCGGGTCGGTTTTGCCCCTGTCGGTACTGGCTGAGTGACCCCCCTGCCCTTATCTCGACCCACGGGCCTTTCGTTACATTTCCTCCCCCCTGCCCAGCTGAGGAGGAGAGTGATGGAGTGGCTTTGGTGGGCACCAGGGTCAATCCACCACAAAAGCCAGTCTGGCTCTGCCTGATTATTTGGACTTAATAAACACTCTCAGATTGAAATGAGTGTCTGGGAAGAGGCTGGTTCAGCCCTACCCTTCCCCTCAGAGCAGCAGGCTTCCAGGAATCACAGCCTGTAAGTTTCCAGGGAGCAACCACAGCCTGCACTGACCTCTCTGCTGGCTCATCTCTCTCTGCCTATTCCTCACGCAAGATTTATCTGCCAAAGTCCAAAACTTAGATTCACAAAAAGTCTAGTTAACCATGCAGCTCTTTTATTCCCTGAAGGATGAACACCCCCAGAGGAGGTGTAGCTGGCAGTTCATTTGTGATCACACTGTTTAATTCACAGCCTTTAAATAATTGCCAAACCTCCCTGTACAATACATGGGGAGGGTGGTTACCTGAGTCAGGTATCCACAGAAGCCACTGTATTGAACAGTGAGCTGTCTAGGCTAGTCACTAAGGTGCACCTACAACAGGAGTATGTATTATGCCCCAGGTAGGACACAGGCAAACTATCTCCAGCTGAGTTTCACAGCCCTGAGTTCTTCCCAGAGGATGGGTACCTGACGTCCCCTGAAACACAGCAAGGGGCAATGTGAATCTTAACCTAACTTTCTTACTGCTGTAAGTCTGCTTTATTTCCCCTGTTTCCAAAAAGGACATATACATATACATATACATATACATATACATATACATATACATATACATATACATATACATATACATATACATATACATATATACACATTTTACTGTGCAACCCTTGTGCTATTATGAACATTCTATATGAAGATGGAGACCTTAAAAGCAATGAGAAAGTATACAGGCACACGCCGAGACATTCCATCTAACAGCGATTCCCATCTCTCATAGTGGCCCATTTCAGTCATTAGTGGACAGTGTCAAAGAACAAGGCAAATGGAGACAAATGTCTGCTGTGGCATATCCTCCTCACTACTGACATTTCCAGGCTCCCCAGATCAATGAGTATATCAGAGGTTTCACGTCTCATGGACCTAAATTGATTTTTTTTCATTAATTTCTCTAATACATTTTGGAATCTTTTGGTATCCTAAGCATTGACTTGGCAACGTGTTGCATTGCACTAAAAAGCATAGCTTTTTTTCTTTTAAACCTGCAGCCTGATAACTTTGTGACCTGGAGTTACCAGAAAGAATGAATAATCATTGTTTAGTCATCTTCTCAATAAGTTTCATAACATATTATTATTTAGCCAGTTTCTGTCTTTTCAGTTGCCTCTCTCTGAGTTTAAACTAGTTCAAGTCTAAAATTCTTCAGCGCGAGCCATGCCACACCTGTGGCCAATCCCATTTTTCTTTTCTTTTTTTTTGCAACCATTCTAAGTCCTCTGTAACTTTTTTGAGACAAGGAAGCAGAACAGCACATGGAACGGAGGATGCAAGTGTATGTAAATCTGTATACACACAATGACACCCTGAAGTTCATTTCTCTATAGCTTTCTTTGCAGTTTTGAGCATATTAACACCTTTTAGTTGTCCACTAAGCATTGCGCTATCCACAGTCTTTTCAAAATATCTCTCCTTTACAACTGAAGATAATTTAATCTGTTGCCATAAAGGTAAAGTTTAAATTATTTTCTTCCTAACTTATTTACATTTATCAGAACTGAATTTCAGCTGCCATCTTCTTATTATGCTGTAACTCAGAACCATGACCATCATTACTTACTGCAGCTCTTTGCAATCAGATTTAGTTTTGACTACTCTGGCATCATAAGTGGGCTTTGTCACCTAACCATTCACTTCCCTTTCCAACTCATTTATGAATATATTCAACAGATACACAAAGTATCAAAATGACTGGCAATAATAATGTATCATTACTGGTTTGTTTCTGCATAGCTTCAGCAGCTGGCCCCGAAATAGTTTTCTAAACCAGGATGAAAAGTTCAGTCTTCATAACTCAATTTATGGAGACTCACAACAAGTGAGAGTTTATGCTAGTAAAGACATGAAGAGAGATGAAGAGGACTCATGAAGGTAATCCCCTGCGGTCACTGAATGACCTGTTATGCAGCCTTCATTTATCATAGATATGATGTGTCCCATGTAATCTATTTTAAAAAAAAAATATCTTGTATGGTGCTTAGAATCATACAGTTTGGGTTCCTTTCCAAAGTCTGGGATGTGCAAAGGAAGATTTTTCTTTTCTCTCCGTCTGAACTGACTTTTGATCAGTTTCTCTGAGGTGTGTTTGTGTTCAGTTTTCTGTAAATTGCTGGCCTACAGTGCTGAGGTTCTTCATCTGTTATCCTGATCCTTCCAGGACCATGTTTTGGCACAGAGAATACTCTGATATATGTACCCTGACATGAACTTTCATTGTAAATTTGGATGTCCATTTGGTGAAGCATAGCCACTACAGTGATATTATTACTTGCTTGGGAAAACTATGCTTATTTTTCATGGAAGGCTTTGAAAATGAGGTTCCAGATACTCATTAGCCCCCTGTGAAACTGTGAAGAGAACACATTATTGAAAAAATGGCTTTTGTATGACCACTCTTTCTCAAAAAAAGTGATTTTGAATTTATGCCTACATAAAAATTACTGGCTTGGACCTGCTATGCCCAAATCTTTAGGCTGCTTGACTCACTAAGATAATAGTGACATTTGGACTGGTAATCTTAAACCAGTAATCATGAGCAGGAATCAAAGACACAAGTGTAAGGGCCTGTGTGACCAAGAAGCTGTTATTAGTGCCCCAAAACAAACCAGATTTAATCACATTCAGAAAGGCATTTTTCTAATTAGGTGAGATTGCAGGAGCAATCTCAAAAAGCAGACATATTCATTAGAAAAGGGACAAGAAGAAGATCAGCAAAGACCAGTATAACCACTTGAAATACTCAGAAAGATATAGATTTAAACTGAATTAAGGTCAGCAGAAGTGGCAAGAAAAGAGCATTCAGATATCATGGGGATTATGATAATATAAATATCTTCAGAGACACTAAGTGACATAAAATACTAAGAAAAGTACATTCAATAAGGTATACTGCAAATCATTATGGATATTCAGTTCCAATCCAACCAAAATGAAAGAGAATACTCAGGGACTCTGGATTTGAATCTGAAAAGACAATTGAAATGAAAGAAAAAGAACTACAAAGAGAGAGATAATAAATTTGATCTTGTAAAAAATGCAGAGAAAGTTAAGTAAACTTTTATCCTATGATAGGAACAAAATCAGACAGGATTTTAAGCTTCTTACTCTGCTTAAAACATGTTGTCTCAACTTTTGCTGTTTATTCTGGGAACAGAGAGATGTCTGTTCACCTAGAGCTGTTCGTTACCTTTTAGGAAAGAACTAGGTATGGACAAACAGCAGGAATTATAGAAGGAAAAGAGAGGTGAAGGTGCAGCAACCATCTGACTGCTTCAATTTGTGGCAGAATTTTTTTAGTGTGGTTGTACTGAGCAAACACTGGGAAGAGAAATAAATTGTACCACTAGCTTAAGAAAGAGACAAGCATGTTCAGATCAACGGGAACTTAAGTAAAAACCCCTCCAACTTCAAAATCATCAGTAGATTTTTGAAAATTTCCACTAGGATTGTTAAAATATGGATATTTTGCTTATTGATCTATTACATTTATTAAACTAGTTTTGCAAAATTCTAACCCATTTTCACGTACATTGGATATATGAAATACATGTTTTATTCAGTAAAAGGTGGCTGTATGATTTTACATTCATTAGCATGGTGATAATTTTGAGGAAAAGATTGTGAAGCATCTAACTGAAGGATTATTGTGCTGGAGGAGCAAGTATTTCTTGTTTTCTCCTCTGTTCTTTGTTTGCTCACCTCTTTAATCTTAAAGACATCTTTAGGGAGAAGAGGAGGAACCATAAAGAGTAAGAAATATGATTCCACTACATCCAAATATTGAAGTTATTTCTTCATTTTTGGCTATTTCAGGTTTCAGACATTCATAAACAGATGTAGATGTAGGTGAAGATTTGTTCAGTGGTAACAGCACAAAAATAGCAAACTAATCTGTGCTCAGTTTTTTAGTAAAGCCGAGAATGAAATGTGACTTTGTAGAATCTTTCTTTCCCCCACAAAAACCTGAAAATATAGCCTACAGCTTCTAAATGAGATAGAGTTCTTGAAAAATTGCTGGTTGGTCTATGGGATTACAATTCAGATACTGCAGAATGTTTGTTGCTGCATTTCTAGATATAATAAAGCATATATCTGCAGAAATAGATTTAAAAGCAGAAAAAAATCATTTGTTACCCAAAGGAGCCAAACAAATCCCTGAAATCAACTTCAGATCATATTCTCCAGCTAAGACCCAGTGCATGGACCATTTCTAGATCACAATTTATTTTGTTTATGTGTTCAAAACTAAGTAAGTTATTTTACTGACACTCTTAAGGAGAACAGAAAACATTTCCTGCACCACATTCAAACTTGGACTGTAAAAGGATTTTCCCACGTTATTTTTCTTTGGATCAGGATGGCAAGAACCCTCTGTTAAAGGTACTGGAAGATAATGTCAATGTGGACAGTTGACATACAACCATGTCTTATAAAAAGACACACAGTATTTTAATTTGTAGGTCACATCCACTGAAATATCGATGTTAATAAGAATAAAGCCTTCCATCTAGTGACACTTCAGCTACTCTGTATCTGAAGCACTGGAAAAAAAAATCAACATAAAATCTGCTCGCAGTCTAAGACATTTCATTCTGGATGCTTAATGTTTTTCTGCACAAATGAAGATGAAGGTATAAAACTACCTCTTCAGAACAGTTTAGCCATTTTACATGGAGTAGAAAGTATTTTTAATCCATGAATGTTGCGCATCCCTAAAGCTCCTCCTGGTCTGCTGTTACATTATTTGGAATTGTATATGAGTGTCCCAAGAGGAAATTACATTGGGGGTGGAAGATGAACATGGCCCAGATTCAGTTTTACTTAATCCTTTTATTAGAAGAAATGGTGTTTCATAGGAACAACTGTTGACTCGGATCACAGACGGACTTTGAAACATTCAGTGTCTATTTCGCACACATGAAAGCAGTATTCTCTGCAGATTTCACAGATTTCCCAGTCCATTCTATAGGATTAACAATAAGAACATGCCTAGCTAAACTGAAGCACAAAACTACACCTGGACTTTATAACTGCCATTTTTAGTACACAGGACAGTCTTTTGCACTTATATAAATCTCAGGAAAATGGTTTCATTTCATGTCTGGAAAAATTCTTTGTTTGGTAGGGTTGTTTTCTGGCTTTTTCTACAAACTGGGAGTTGTTGATCTTCACTCCATTCCTCCTCATCTCCCCAGTGAATTCTGAATAGTAGCAACAGAAGATACTGCGTGATCAGGAGTGTGTGAGTATATACAAATCTAACTTTTGTTACTCAGTTACTGACTACACTTCCTTGTCCAGGGAACTCCTACCGTTAAATCAAATACATAAGGAAAACAGCTAATATCGTGGATCCAGGTCCATTCCTGATTCCTATTTTAACAAAACACATTTGTTCTATCATTCTGCATCTCTTTGACTATATACAACGATCTATTTCTTTTTAATTCTTTATGTCTTTCATCCTATCTCATAACAGTTCAAATCACAGATATCAGACACATAGTTAAACTATAGCCCAAGCAAACAAATTGCATTCAAGGACAATGTAAGACTTACTGAGAAGGTATGTTGCCTGAATGTTGCTGGTAAAGCCATCTGGAAAAATATCAGCCTTTTTAACTGAACCTACTCACTTGAAAGCTTGGCTTGGAGAAAATGAACTGTCTTCCTCATGCACTCATCTTGCTTAAAATGTTCCTATAAATAGCAGTTGCTAATTACTTAACTGCAGAAAGTAATAGAAAAGTGAAAATGTGCACATTCTGTCTTTGCCAGCATTAACTTAAACTATTAAGTTACTTCATTCAGTCTTTTCAATTATTTTTAAATTATTTCTAGCTTAGTAAGCATTTTCTTTACCTATCACCCCCATCCGTTTGCAATATAAGAGTTTCTGGTAGTCTTCCAAGCTCCTTGGGAAGAAAATAAATATGCCATATTTTAAGATTTAGAGTACCTGTTGCAGAATGAAAGATACATAGTGAAAAAAGAGTCCCAGTCTGGAAGTATCATCAATATATTCAATAAAAGCAGATTTATATCATATATATATATATCATAGATATTTTACAAGTACTGGATTACAAAATGTTGTGGAACTGGGATGGTTAACATTGCACTCAGCTACACATTACGACTTGAATTCATCTTGCTCAGTCAAAAATTTATTATTTTTTTTTTAATTTTGATATTCTCATCTTTTCCCTTGAAAGATGGGCCAATTTTCTTGATTCAGAGTTTCATAGGGTTTATGTAGTGTACTGTGCCACTGAAGTAAACTGAGCAGAAGGCTTAAATCACCAAAAAAATGAACATTTTTGTAGATTAATACAATGAATTTCTAGGGAAGCATGCAGAAATTTTCAAATAGCTAGACTATATAAGCAATTCTGTTCTATGTAGAGGAACATGGAGGAATATCGAAATATCTGGCTGCATCAATCTGAGACTGGTTTAAACCCCTGCTTGGGATTGACACCTCACCTGATGGTACGATCACATATCATTGCATATTGAGCTCGTAGGAACAGTTCATCTCTTTCAGCATCTGTAGCTGATGAGAATTCCTAAGAACTTGATTGGCCATATGGCTTTGGAAATTTATGTAAACACAACCTCACCCTGTAGATACAGCCTTGAGGGCACAGAAAGGTCTAAGGAAAATCACCGTGAATTATACTGTGAACTACCAGTATATTGGTGTGCACTATGTAGCCGCTTCTCTCCGGTATGATAATATCTGTGTCTGTCATTACTCTTCTTCTGTTCCCGTTAACTTGAATTCACTTTGCACTTCACAAATTCAACCTCTGCTTCCCTTCTTACTAGCATTCTTGTCTTTCAAAAGTATTACAGAATTCTCTCCAAGTCCTTCTTTAGCTCTAATACAATTTAAACAAGAAATGATTGTGATCTGGCTTTAGACAGTGCAGGATCTGTTGTAGGTCTAGACTAAATACTTTTCCTTTACCGTGTCAAAGCCAATGAAGCATTGACCAAAACACATGCTGTTCTGAATGAAATACATGGTTTTATCTTTCATTTCCATTTTACTTGTACTCCATTTAAAAGTCTCCTTGATCTCTCAGCAGCCTCTCAGAGTCCTTTATAGCTTGTGTTGTTACTGTAGTTGTGCAATATGAAACAAAAAAAATTTCCTATGCACTGCTAAAAAATGTTCAAGAATAATACAGTAAAATTATGTCAAAAGAAATTGTTCAATGCTAGTGAACACAAACAATCAGATTTTGGAAATGTTTTACAAAATCTGGTATTTTATTTTATCTTTCAGAAACCGATGTATACTGGGTTTCCTTGATATATGTGCCTCCCAAGTAGGTGAGCAAGTCATATCTGGAAATAAACTAGTTGTACAAACAACTTCTTGAAAACACAATAAATTGATTTATCAATGTAATCTTTATCTAATCTTGTTATTACAGTCTTACTTATTTTGATTTTTGTGGACTAATAAAATTCCTACAAGGTTCAGGCTTTCCCTACTTCATTGATACCAAAACTGATTCAGAGAAGACCACCAAGACCATTCTGAAAATCTTTTGTGAGCTGACTTGGTCTGGCTTTTCTTGTTTATGGCTTTTACATAAACATATGGCTCTCTTGTGCTAGAGATTGTGCAAAATAACGAAGAATCTGTTGGACCTTTTTTTTTTTTTTTTTCATTTTAAGTCCTCACTGTAGTTTCTGTGAGCATTCAGTACTGGGCATAGACATATCCCACGGATTGTAAAAGGAAAAATAGGATTATCCATGGCGTAATTTCCTTCATGACATCATGTCAACTGTGTAAAGTTGACAATACCTTTCCCAGTTTTAATTACAGAAGACAGTAATTACCTGCATTGCAAACATTAAGCAAGATAGTCTTTTTAATCAAATTTTAACATCTCACAAATCCATTAGAAAAAATTGCAGATACAATTAGGTCAAATAAAACCACTGAATATATTGAATGAAATGCAATAATTTGACCAGAGATATGAACAACTCCCTGTTAGGAGCTATATCCATTAATACAAACATGTCCATAATGGCTGCAACTCAAACACAGTAAATTATGTGAAATGCAGTGTATTAATTGGACCAGGTAGGTTATTGACATGCTTGGGATTCAGACTTGTGTTTCTATGAATTCTGGCTGACTCAGACTATGAAGCATTTCCTTGTATGTCTGATGTAGTTTTAATATTTATCTTTGTTGAAATAACTAATATTGAAATAAACTTCTTTATTGTGGTGAAGTATGAATAGCATTTTCAAGTCAGCACACTGAAGTTCATATCAGCAAAATTTCATGAGTTATCACTTTCCTTGGTTTTGTTCAAGTCCTGAAAAAGCAGCTCCTTGTATTGTATTCCCTTTTCTTAATTGCTAACAGTTTGTCTGGAGAGTGTCAGTGACATTTACCTTATCTCTCTAACATACTCCTATCACAAGCATTTCTGCTTGCTTTCAAAGATGGAAGAAAGACAAAACCATCACACCAGAGACTGTAAGAGGAAGAAATCAATGGAAAACCAGCCTTTTAGCCCTTGCTGCTGTGATCATTAATCACTTTTCCTTACACTGGGAGGAAAAGAAAAAAAAGTTCTCAAATTAATTTCAGTAGCGAATGCTAAACAGGCATTAAGAAATGTACTTACTTCTCTCTGTTGAATATGATGAATTCTTTCCTAACGGTTTCCAAGCACTGCTGCAGGTGTACGTTCTTTAAAAAACAGCATGAATAAGTTGATTAAAAAACATGGAAAATCATAGACCAAAATCACAACAGCAGAAACAATACTGAACAAAAAGGTTTATGAAGGGATATTATCAAAAGGTGTTTTGGGGACCGTGATAGCACAATCAGTCTTTCTTTCTTTTGAAGAAGTTCTCGACAAATAATTTCTGAGGATTTCTAAGGCGATAGCTCTAAGAACAGTTTGCATGAGCATTCAAAAAATCATTAGGAGTAGCAACAGAATTTATAAAATCTCACTGAAATAAAAACTCAAGTCTGGAAAATGTTTATTTCTTAATCTTCTCAGTTTAGATTTTTTTTCTACAGTGAGTCTTTCTACATGGGACACATTAATGAAGACTGCAAGAGACAGCTTTAAACATTTATAAATAACGAGCTTTTCACAGCCTACTTTTCATTTTTGGTACTAGCAGTTGTTAAATACTCCTTGTAACTCTCTGTCCATGTGTGGTAGGCGTATTTGCCAACTGGCAACACTTTTTCATACTTTAAATGAGCATCTGTGAGAATCTTAAAAATGATTACAACTTAAACATGTTGTTACTATTTGAATGAAACAAATGGTTGCTTTTTATCTTTCTTTGGAGATGGTTTATGTTCTATGTAAAATGACAGACATAAAGTTAACTCTTTTCAGACACAAGAAAACTGAACTTAACTGAGTTTGCCTATTGAAGACTGTAAGTGAAACGTCACTGACTGCAGCCACTCTCCAACTTACCAGTGGGCAGGTTTCCTTAGCTCCATCTTTCGATTTGTTTTTGGCAAGTCGCTTTTTCTTTTTGTGGAGAGGCTTGGACTCTAAAATCATTTCTTCAAGTTCAAATGTAGGATCACAGTTCAGTCTTCCTTTCTGGTACAAAAGGATTCAAAGTTACTCTTTGAAGGATCATTGTGGGGTTTTTTTTAGTTTGCTTGGGAAATGTTAATAGCATTAATAATGACCCAGTTTCCCAACCAAATCTATAAAATGAAAACTGTCTTTTTAGGCCTGAAGTGATGCTCAAAGTTTAAATAAGGGAGGTAAGATAAAAATCATATTATAAAGCAATTATGAAGAGTTAGATCCTTTACCTAGTTATACACAGATGTATTCCTACAGCAACTACAATTACATCACCCCAATGAGAGAGATTAATTTGGCCTAAGGTCTTCCTCAGAATATCAGTTAGTGCTGTAGAACATAAATGGCAACTGCAATAGTGCAGGAGGGATGGGGAGTAGCTGTAAGACATTACTTGTTAAAATCTGATTTTCTGAAGAGTTGCAGGTGGATTCAGTTGCATAGCTCCTGTCCATGCTAACACAGGAAGGAGCAGGCCTTTTTTGGTTAGCAGCATTTATATATAAAAAAATGGTTCGTAGAATCATAGAATACAGGTTGGAAGGGACCTCAATGATCATCTGGTCCAAGCTTTCTGGGCAAAAGCACAGTCTAGACAAGATGACTCAGCACCCTGTCCAGATGAATCTTAAAAGTATCTAAAGTTGGGGAATCCACCACCTCCCTGGGGAGATTATTGCAACGGCTGATGGTTCTCATTGTGAAAAATTTTCCTCTTGTGTTCAATTGGAATCTCCCTAGGAATAACTTTACCCATTACCCCTCATCTTTTCCATGTGACTCCTTTTAAAAAGGGAGTCTCCATCTTCTTTGTAGCCACTCTTTAAATAATGAAATATGATAACAGGTCTCCCCCTAAGCCTTCTTTCTCTAAGGTTAAACAAACCCAGTTCCCTCAGCCTTTCCTCCCATGGCAGGCTTCCCAGTCCTTTGTACACATTTGTGGCCCTTCTCTGGGCCTCCTCCAGCCTGTCCGTGCCTTTTTTAGCATAGTGCAGACCAAAACTGAACACAGTATTCCAGGTGTGGCCTGACAAGCACTGTGTGGGATAATGACTTCTTTATCTCTGCTGGTGAGGCCCTTGATGCAGTCCAGTATCCTGTTGGATTTCTTTGCCACAGCAGCACACTGTTCAGTAATATTGATCTTGTTGTCTACCAGGACTCCCAGGTCCCTTTCCACAGAGCTGCTCCCAGCTGAGCAGATCCCATTCCATGCTGCACTCCTGGATTATGTTTTCCAAGGTGCAAGACCTTATGTTTGTCCTTGTTGAACTTCATAAGGTTCTTGTTAGCCCACTCTTCCAGGCTATCTAGGTCTTCCTGCAAGGTGGCTCTCCCTTTTGAAGTGTCCACTTGCCTACTCAGTCTGGTATAGTCAGCAAATTTCATCAGGGTACACTTGATTCCCATCATCCAGATCACTTAGGTAGTTATTAAACAGCATTGGGCCCAATAGCAATCTTTGGGGGACCCCACTTGGCAGTTTGAAAAAGAGCTATTTACCCCCACCCTCTGCATGCAGCCTGTCAGCCAGTTCCCCACCCACCTCACAGACCACTTTTTTACACCACAACACATCAGTTTCTCTATGAGGAGGCAGTGGGAAACTGTATCAAAAGCCTTGGAGAAATCCAGGTAGACAATGTCCACCACTTGCCCCACATCAGCTGAGCAGGTTACTTTGTCATAGAAGGCAACTGGGTTCGTCAAGCACGATTTGCCCTTGGTGAGTCAGTGCTGGTTTTTCCCAATCACATGCTTCATTCCAATTATGCTTTTTCTGTTTTATCCCATCTATTATGCTTTTTCTTACCCGTTACTTACATTACTTAAATATCCTGGATTCTTCATTTTTATATTGATTTGTGATGCTTGAACCAAATCTTGAGATTCTTGGTTGTATCAGGAAGTTCTTTTTTAAGCAGGATGATTGAAAACACCATTACTATATGGCCATTTCCTTCCTTGGTTCTTTTCAGATTCTTCCTTAATTCTTTTCAGGTTCTTGATTCTTTCAGGTCTTTTCAGCACAGAAGTTTACAGGAGCACCATTTATGCCTTGAGGAGTTCTTTTAATTCTATTCATTAGTGCAGTAAAGCCACCTCATGACAGCATTTACAAAGAACTTTTCCTCTCCTATTTAGGGATAAGGGCTAGGGTATGGCCAGAAAATCTATGTCTCAGCTGACCCCAATACATTTTTAAAAAGTCACCCTGAAACCAGGACACACGACTTGGCATCCTAATTACTGGATTAGTCTTTTGCTGCTCTTGTGATCAGAATGACATGACTTCCTTTCTTCTCATTCTTTCAAAGCATTTTTAAAACAATTGCAAACAATTTGAATTGTGTGGTGGAAGATCTTAAAAGCAGCCTGTTTTCCTCTGGGACTGCTGAGAGTTCAATCGCACCATTGTCACCATCAAGGTGGAAGTACTAAGATAAGTCATACGTATGAATGGCAGATATTATTTAGTAACCAAAGCCACTAAGCAATAAAATCACATCAGAAACTTTTATAACGTGTGGTGTCTTACAACAAAACATTTAATTTAGAGACACTCTTCATCATTTTGATTCCTAGCAAAGTCTGTATACTTAAAGTACAGTATTAAGCTGTCTGATGCCTTTTCCTGCATACCATCCAGTCAGGTTTAGTAAAATTTGTTTGCTTTTTATTAAGGGAGGTTTATAGCTTATTTATATTTATTCATAAATGAATAATTCTTTATGCTTGATCAATATCAGTTCCTATCCTGAGCATGTACAATTTTAGGATTTGTCTGAAATTAATTTGTCTGAATAAATTTGTTGCATTAATTCTGAAGCTTTAAAAATGAAGCTTTTAAAATTACATTTAAATAATTTCTTGCTTCCTTTATCAAATATGTAAGAATACAAAGAAAAGCACTAGCAATTTATGACTCCAAGCTGAATATAAAGAAACTATCTAAACCATACAGAAATACACATACTAGTTAAGTAAGAACAATGTTTATGGAATCAAACTACGAAGTGAGAAATTAAATTATGGGACCTTCCTACCACAGGCCTCTCACATGCCATCTTGCCTGCCTTCTGCAGGCAAGCTCCTGACAGTAAGCTGTCAACATTTATAAAATTCTCCCCATATCAATGTATGTTGGCCCCAATTCACTCTCTCAACAAAGCCTGAAAACCAAGAAATGTTTTGTTGTGTAGCCCCAGTTAATCAGTGAAGGTTTTTGCTGGTGCAACAAAGAAAAAAGTTCTTGGAAAATGCATGGCCAAACTTGGCATCATGAAACAATAAATCTTACTATAAAAAGAAGTGTTGTGCTAGAAAAGATGTTTTGACTCTCACCATCTCACTGTTTTTCCTAATACACCTGATCAGCCTAGTGGAACATGGCCTGCAATATCAGCCTCTGTTCTGAAGTGTCTGGTAGAGCTTGTAGTGGGACTTTCAGATTAATCTGAGTAGATAAATGTAACTTTTTAATCCTATTTCCTTTTAAATGTAGAGTATTATTTTGCCTCCAATATTACAGATTTCCCTCCAATATTCAGATTCCTGCCAAGACACAAGTAAGGTGAATCCAAATGTGAAAAGAATAGCTGTCTTTGGACACATGTTTAATGGCAGACATTTTAGGAGGACTTCCTCTTTTCTCAACTTCCATCACATTCATCTTTCTCAACATCAGCCACAGAACAGGCCACTTGGCTAATAGAAGAGTACCAGGCACATAAGTTCCACAACTCCTTCTGAAATTACATTTAAAATTACTTTTTTCACCATCCTTAAGAAGTCAGGGAACTTACCTATACTCTCTCAGGAGTAAGGTACCCTCAAAACAACCTAAATCCAGGTGTAAAGAAGCATACAGCCACACAAGAACTCTGAATTAAGACGTTAAGGTTGCTTGTCTCTGGCCAGATGCAGACCACCACAAACGTATGCCCCAGCCCTGGGCAGGCTGAGCGTAAGCCAGATGGATGTGGAAATCTCTCAGCCCCTTTATTAGGTCCTGTTACTACAGCCAAGCTGCCATACATCATTCCTTAGGAGGCAGGCTTCACAAGGTGGCACATGTTGCATTGGTTAGCTATACACTCCTGGACTAAGGTTGGCTTGAGTCCAACCCTCAGGAGCAGAGTTATGATGGATGGTACGGCCCTAGGAATTCAAGCTTGAGTGGGAGCAAAGATGAGACTGAGACATCTGGGGAAAGGAAAACTCTGGAGCAGGAACAGGAGCAGAGCTAAGACTTGCCGTAGGCGGGCTTCAGTAACCAGTTCTGCTGAAGCAAGTTGAAGTCTTCCCTCTTGTCTTTTAAGCCCTAAGACATGTACTTATGCATGAGTAGTCTCTGTGAAGTCTGGGACTCTCCTGGATCCCATGTATGTTGTACCTTTGGGTATGGGGAACTGCATCCTTCTTTTAAAATACAGAGCAGGGTTGTGAAATCTCCTGCATGCTGACAGCTGTGGACTGAACTTTCTTCTAGGAGTAGGAGGTCTAGTTAATGTTGATTTTTGTCTGAGAAGGAGTTGGGCCACACCTCCGATATCTCAGTTTCCATTCATCTTGTAGATAGACGCCATCAGAAGAACAGAGTTCACAGTCCACTGGGCCAGGGAGAAGCTTTGCTCTGCAGCGCTTTGCTTAGGGTAGCAACTTAGGAGAGCATAGGGGAAGGCCTGGCATGGCATAGCAGTTATTCCAGCTGCAGGGACATTGAGTGGAAGGGAAGGGGTCCTGACCATGGTTTGGCAGATATGACATTCACCTCTCAAGCTTTCACCTGGCACCATCATTCAGCCACAATGTGAAAGGAAGGAATTTCAGCCCTGGTGAACATTACCCTGAAGTGCCTAAGAGGGGGCTGCCTTTCTCTTCATCTGTCATGCTAGTTACCTGTTGTATTCCTGGTTCTTTCCCAAGCTCCCTGAGGGAGGCCCTGCTTACCCACCCATAGCTTTCTTCTGCAGGATATAGCTTCCAGAAAAGGCTCTGGTCAGGTGCCAAGAAGCACAGCAAACACTGCCAGCCCTGGGCAACCCACCTGGCTGCCTCTGCTCCACTAGGCAATACCTTCTCACCCTCAGCTTCTGCAGGGCTGGATCCTCATCAGATTTGGCAAGAACTCTGGTGTGCACCTGGATGAGGACAAGGTCTAGCTATTCCCCCTTCCTCATCTTTATTTACAGTTGCATTAAAAAAGAATATAAACAAACCTCGGTGTGCTACAAATGTATTGTTTGGTGAAGAATTATGGTACAATATAACTGAACAAAGAAAAGAAACATGCTAATGCAGTCGTTACTTTTTATTCATGTCCCTCCAATCCATTTAACTTACAAATGATAAAAATGGAAATATCCAGAAAATACCAACAAAAAGGAACAACAGTAAAAAAGAAACAACCAGAATCCCTCACAGAATCTGAATGTTTTAGTGTAGCAAACTGTCACAAAGGAAATAGGTCAGTCTTTTGCAACAGTATTTTTTAAGTGAAAAAGGAACAGCACACTGGTATATTATTAAGGTTTTGCAAATGTTATTCAGATGCCTAACTTTCAGAGTAGCAGCTTTGGTATTCTTTGGCTCAGAATTAACTCTGACAATCATTTGATCTAACAGCTGAAACGCAAAGTCTGGAAAATGTTTTTTAGTTGAAAAGGGAAAAAACAAACAAACCAAGGTTAATTAGTTTTTGTTGTGATCTAATGAAATGGGTCAAATTTTCCCTTAGCTGTGACTGAGTAAATGCATGTAGAATCCAAAGTAAAGCTTCTGTGAGAAGTAAATCACTGAAGAGCAATGAATGCAAGCATAAACAAGTAAACCAGCAGTGATAATTAAAATCAGCATTTGCAAACACAGTTCACCTGGAATATCAACTTACGTTAGGAACAAAGCCTGGGGTCACAGCTTTCTCTAGAACAGCATCCCAGTTGACATCAGCTAGGTATGGAGAGCTTTGTATGTCTGCAAGGCTGGAAAGGCGGCATTCTGGGTCCTTAGTGAGGAGCTGTGATCAAGCACAAGGCATTTTCTAAGGGACTGGATGCCATATAAAAGAGTGAATGTATCACACACAGAAATTGTATGATACAAAATTTTGAGTAAGAAAATGGCTAGGGAATGTTATAACAGCTCCTAAAAGTCCCAATCTAAAAAAAGATAAGTAGTAACTCATAGGATATGAATACAATTTAATTGCCACCAGATGGCTGTTGCAGGCATGAACTGTATAAATGTATTAGCAACAAAAGTCTATTTACAAACACACAAGAGGCCAAGCCACATGAAACATCAGAGTTCAATGCCACCCAACCATTTGTGTTTAGTCTTTAATTTATTGGAAGATACAGTTACACTGAGCATCCTGGCAGCAATTAAAATTAACCACCTCATTGCTCCATCTATGAAAAATAGATTGCTTATTGCTGCAAAAGAAATTGATCTTCTGTGCTCAAATATTCAGTACTGATGATCTGAAACACCTGAGAGGCAGAAAATCCTTCAATGTGGCCAGAAATTTAAACCAAACAAAAACCTGAGGTTCCAGGAAGAAGGCCATTTCCAGGGTCACAATGCATTCAGAAAAGAACCCTCTCTTGCAGCTTAGTGACATTTACAGCAAAGTGGCTCAACGGCTGTTGTTGCAACTGTAGCAACATGGGACAGGGAGAGATACAGCCTTTTTCATTTCTAAGCTCCCTGGATGGAAACTGTAGCAGAAACTCAGAGGGCAGAGTGGTCCTTCCTTCCCACTCCCACATGCACAACCAGGGCTGGAGAGAATGGAGGCAGGGCACAGAGTGGGAATTATTGAACCTCAAAGTTTTGCAATCACTAATGAATCAGTTTTAAAATAAACAGAAATACTCTATTTCTATGTCTTTGAGGCCATGAAAAGCCTGAGTCTAAGCCCAAGAATAATCCAGCTTCTCAAGAGGAAATACTGCACCACTCACATTCAGAAAACTCTAGGAATAAGCACTGCTCTCTTATCCTTGACATTTTGACTACCTAACGTGTGCTTGCCTGATGCCTCTGCATTGTTAGAGGGGCTTCTGGAAAAGGATGGAAGACAGAAGGTGGTTGTTTGTTCTTACCTTTTTCAGTAGTGCTGTCATGCCCTTGCACCAGACAGATGAGTAGTGAACTCTTTCTATCTTGAACATGTTGAGTATCTCATCAATGGGGGTGGCTGAATGAATTTCATAGGGCCTCTGGGATAAAGTTAAATCAATATCAAGTCAGCAAGAATGGATAAAAGAGTGCAGACAATTCTTATTTCCCTGAGCTCAGTATTGTTTACATTGGAAATACCAAAACCACCAAAACATCTTATAATGATTTTGAGGCTAATCTTTCTTTGCGTGAGTGCTTTTCTTTGGTTGTAATGAATGTAATTACTCATAGATGCATTTCCTCTGCAGATTTTTCTCTCATGAAAAGAAGCATCACTTGAAATGAGATGGCTGAATAATTTTGTTCCTGGGGCATTCTATGTGAAATGTGGATTATTTACTATTTTTTACAGATTGTACTAGAATGTTCTTGTGATCTAAACTGACAAAATTGAAAAGTGGTGGCTGGAGAGAGCTTTGTCATACTGATTTTACTGAGTAGTAGAAAGAGAAATTTAAAAAATCCTTACAAAAATCTGTGTAAGAACAACAGTAAAAAAGTAGGATCCAAATCCCAACGCTTCTCCTTTTCCTTTTTTGATATCTAAAATTAACTCATTATGTGGACCTGCTGTCCTGTGTTTGCAGTACCTAAATTCTTCTATAGCTGAAGTCCCAGGCTTCACAGCACTTTGTTCATAAAGGTTGCCGTGATTTATCTTTTATTAAATGATAAAGGTACTACATATTGAAAGGTACTACTATTGAAAATAAAGGTGCTACATATACATTTATATTCTTACTAATTATTTTGCATGTATTTTTTAAAGACTTGTATTTGTGAAGCAAGTTGTTACAATGGTACACAAGTGTGGATTGTTTATGAATTAAATTGAACCCAGCAAGTGACAAATATGTAATATGTGATAAGAGATCTTCAGCCAAATGCCATCATAGCAGCAATGCGCAAATTGATGCATCATAATTCATACGTAACATGGAGTTACCTTCTAATCCAATATCTTCAACAGTGAAGGGCAGACACTCATTACTTCAACAAGAACTGAATCTTCTGTTGAATTTGCTAGCATGTACTGGTACAAGATCATAATTTAAGAATATTTCTAGGTGTTAGTTATCTAATCTGATAGTGAATTGGAGCTACTCTTCATAAAGGCCCAGAAAATATTCTTATTTTGAGAGATTCATGCATATGTTTAACTTCGAACGTATGTATGAAACTAAGTCCATTCCAAGGCATTGCAATGTTCTAGTAATAAATCCAAGGATTGTTTAAATCTTTTTGCTTTGATTCACATTCAGTTAGTCTGTTGTCATTTAGCTATATCATGTCCATATGAATTCAACAGGACCTAAATGCCTGCTCTAAATAAATATATTTTCTTGAATCGAGTTCAAAACTCTAATTGGGAATAGTCTGTCATAGGCTTTTTCCTACCTGTGCTAATGCTGCCATATAAGAGCTATTAAAACTAAAAGGTTAACATTCCGTCTGTTGCCAAGAAGTAACCTACTGCTGATTTAGACATGATACAATGATGTGACCAATATGAACACTAAGCCAGAATTTACATCAATTGTTGGAAAGGGTGAATTATCTCTAAAAATAGCAACTTTAAGGAATAATGAATTGTTAA
The DNA here is from genome assembly GCF_023634085.1 of Falco cherrug. Taxonomy (NCBI): domain Eukaryota; kingdom Metazoa; phylum Chordata; class Aves; order Falconiformes; family Falconidae; genus Falco; species Falco cherrug. The sequence goes on from NC_073697.1 coordinate 52,154,514, forward strand.
ATTTTTTTGTTAAGGATGTTTCTGCCCATGCTTTTTCCCTCACTGGAAAATCCTTACAAACTTACCTTATTTTAAAGATCATTAGCATTCTTCAGTCTTGATTTTTTTGAGTTTTGCAGAGATTTTTAATATTGCTGTTAGCTAATTTGAATTACAAATGGCCACTGTAAGCTTGGTCTTCACACCTATAGCTTCACACCTATATCTCCTACGTTTTTCAACTATTCGGTCCACTCAAAGGTCAGATCCCTTCTGGTTTATTTTGTGGAAAAGGAAAAAAATTACCTGTTTTACTCTTGTTCGTGATGTTTTACCAAAGTTTGTTGTAAACCGTTCACATTACAGTGAAAGTCAGAGTCCAAGAATCCCACCTACTACCTCTTTCCTTCACCTTGTCTCTGTTGAGGGCATGGTATATACAGTTACAATATTTGAACCAGTTGTCTAAGGAACAGACTGACATGTCATGGTTTGCATGGTTTAATTCCATGGACTTGGGGAAAAGATCTATTTTTGATGCAAAGCTTTATGAATTTACTTTTTTCTTGTTAGGTCTTTTATTAGCAGCTGGCTAAGGAGAGAAATCTGCTTGCAACGTACTAAGAAATGCTAGCACTACAGTGGGTAACCAAAAAGTGGTCCATGCAGCTCTGTACTGGATGCAACCTGTAGCTACGGCCCTGTTTCCAGCAGCATGTTGTCTTGGCCTCCTGGCAGTAGAGAGCAAGGCATGAAGATGGCTGCAATGCCTTTAGCACCCTGGGCCTCCTCTGAGGACTCTTCCATCTCATAGCAACAGAGGCAAATAAAAACAAAAATTCAGCTCAATAAAAAGCAACTCATTTTTACTTAGCTTTCAGGCAGGCAGTGTTATACACTGTCCATAGCTTAAAAGTTGAAAATGATCAAAATTTCTGACGTTTCTCATTTCTAATGCTCCTTCCTTCTTTCCCTGCTGCCTTCCCCATGCACTAGCATGCACCGTGCTCCAGCTGCAGAAAGCCCTATTTCCAGGTGGCACTGCCCAGTGCAACACCCTCCTCTTTCCCCAGGAGCACTGCAGCAGGAGCAGGTGGGCTGCACAGAGCACCTACCCATCTGCTCCGTAGCAATGGGGATCTCTTCTCACCGCTGAAAAAAGTGCTGTGAGAGTGTGGAGAAAGAGGGGGCTGCCTGCTTGCAGGTTTAGCTTGCAGCCTTGAACACGCAAGCTGCTTCTTTGCAGCCATCTGCAAAGGTCTGCTGCAGCAAATGAAGCTTTGGAGCTCGGAGTTGTTGCAGACAGCAACATGGCTTGGGCTAAACACGTTTCCTCAACCTGCTACTACTGCTCTTGTTCTTGTATCACTTCTGTCAGTTTAGGCCTTCTCTTGACTCGAAAAAAATTTAGAAATACAATTCAAGAAATAATACATCTTTTCCTAGTCCGTACAAAGGCATTGGCTTCCAAGCCACCCTCTGGCTTGCTCAGGGGGCAAGAGCTGCTCTTCAGGAGAAAACAAGCAGCTGGCTTGGTCAACTGGAGCATGGACAGATGGCAACGTTTTTATTTAAATAAAAAATAAAAAAATTGATTCTGTCTCAATTTTGTTTTGTCTGTAGCCAGATAGACTTACTCAGAAAAGACTGTATGGATCTTGACAAATGGATACCATTCCATATAATTTTTCATATACTAAAGTGACTGTCACATTAGAGTGATCTTTTGTGATTAGTCTTGGGAGCTCAGCGTTCCTTACACATCTATTCATTCTGCTGCTTTCTTAGAGACATTAATTGGTGAAAAGGTTGATAGAAAACCAGCAGGATGTTCTTTTAATTTATTATATGTGCAGCTACTACTACCATATGTGACTAGGGTTGAGAATATATTATGCTTAACACTGCCAGACCTTAATTGTTCAGGTTAAAATTTTCCATCCTGGGAAGAATGTCAGCTTAAAAACAGTAATTTTTGAGAATGATGGTAGAGAAAAATTGCAAAGATTTTTTTGTTTGTTTGTTTTTTAAAGGTTTTTAATACTCCTGTGCTATGAGAGCTGGGACTGAGATTTGGCAAGGGAGAGATTTTTGTGTCAGGAGCATGGCTTTTGCCATTTCCATGGAAATACAGAATAGATTGGCCAAGTTTCAGGCTTTTGAAAAATATGGCTTCTGGATTGAAATAACAATGTGCTGACACTCTGAAATGTAGTTTTCCACTAAAAAAATGGCAATAATAATTATTCTTTATTTCTAGCTTCCTTTTTTTTGTCATCCTACATGAAAATGTGAAATCTTTGTGGGATGGATTGTCTCTCATTAAAAAGTGCCTAGCAGGACAGGGTAGTGGTACTGTGTTAGTGTCATATGATAATAAATACTCCTTCCTTAAAACCAGCATAATACAATGCAGTAAAATCCTCTTTCCAAAATAGGAATTAAAAATCTAAAAATAAACCAGCTACTTTAGTTACATCATTACCTTGAAACAGTATTTAAATTACTGTTTTCCATAGGGAATAGTAAATATTTAAGCAATCAACTTCTGTCCTTTAATAGAAAATTCTTTTCCATTTTGGTTTATCTTCTGTGATATTTGACCATGCTCAGGAAGATTATTTATTAAGCTTATTCACATAATTGATAAGACAAGTAACAAGTGCGCTGGCAGAGAAGCATTTTCTGTAGCTGGGCCAAACATCTTAGGATATTACTTTAGCTCTTTTAAGGTATTAGCCAAGAGAATCAAAGATATAATAAAACCTGAAGAAACTCAAGTTCTATTTGTTAAAAAATGCCATTGTTTCCAGTTCAGCACTGTGGAGAAGCCATTCCTTAGCCAAACTTGGGCAAACTTTCATAATAAAGAGTGAGGTGAAACTTTCCCAAGAACGTTTCCAGCTGGGAAAGACCCAGGACAGTATTCCTGACCTGAGCTTCAAATTTTATCATGAAGGGTGCCTTCAGGGTCACTGCAAGCTTTGGGACTTATGTCAGTGGATGTGTCAAATAACAATAAACCCCATCATTCTTACCCAGCCCCTCAGTAATTCATATGCGGTAATTCCTAGTGACCACCAGTCTACTGGGTACGAATATCCTGGACCTCCATCCATAAAGGCCTGGAACACTTCTGGAGCTAAAACAATGAACCAAATCAAACAAAAAGCATTGTGTTAAGATTAGACTATGGATCATTAATGTTGACAGCTGAAAAATTAATAAGGATGCAAAGGAATTAAATTTTATTTTCATTTGTACATAGGTACACTAAATACATTTATAAATGCAACATTTTCAGGATGCAGTTTCAGTGCCTCGGTTTGCTGGCATCAAGTGACCTTCACTGGTCAGGGTTTTTCAGAAGTCAATAATTTTATATGTCAATTCTTACCTGGTCCATTTAAGTTTTATGTAAATAAAAATAAGTAATAAGAGGGGAATTCCTGAACTGAAGTGTGACTTGGAACATCCAGGGTAGTGCAAACACTTTAATGGGACAAATATCTGCAGGCAAGGTGATTCTTTGTGACTGCTGGAGGTGTTGAACATGGTAAATCTCATCCTTATTCTACATTTGGATAGAATTAACCAGACAGGTTTTAAAGGTATTTAACATAGGAAAATTACAATTAAATACAAATCCCAACACTGATTGTATGCTATGAGAAACTCTGTCATGACTGGAAATAAACACAGTCAATAAAGTAATGAATTCCATAAAGATAGTTTTCCGCAGGGGGGTGGGGTGTGTGTGTGTGTGTGGAAATATCTTTTCAAAACAAGGATTCAGTTTGCTAATTTCAGCAAGAAAAACATTCAAAATAATAACACTGTAGTTTCTTCAGAAAACCATACATAAATAAGAGAGGATACGAAATGAAAAAGTCAGTCATGCTTTTCTAATTATTTCACAGCAGAATCTCAGTACACTTTGTGAAAACAACACTTTCCCTGGGGATTTTCTAAACAACAGTATCGCCAACCATAACATCGTGCTAGATTGCAATCACCATGTGAGCCTCTTCTGGCCACAATACTGAGCCTAATGTACCACATTACCACCTGACTACCATCACACCACTTTGTAATGGGCATACTGCAATGAATAATGTAATCTAGTCACACTTACTTCTGACTGGCAGTTTAGGATTTGACTATATATGACCTTAAGAGAAACACCTTTAATTAAAAGAAAGACATTCCTTTCAGAGGTGTTTTTGGAGTCCTTTCATTATGGATGGCAACAACTTACAGCTCCAGACCTGACTTCAGAAAGTCTTGTCTTTCTGAAGAGAAACCCATTAGAGGATTTCAGCATGCAGGAATTGCATACAGTGAAACTCTAACCTGAAGAATAAAAAGCAATGAATGAATGAAAGTGGTCCTATACTCTTTTCCCAGGAGGACTACCTCTAAATATGTTTGGCAGTACAACTGCAGGCACCTAAATAAACATTTTTGTCAGAATATATGTGTTTGGAGAATAGCTGACTGGTGGATCTCCAGCACGGGTAGGCTTGTGCTCTGATCCAGTATGGCATGAATCAGCAATGCCATAAAAGTCAGCACACTGAGTTAGCTCTGTCTCACCCACAGATAATATAGCTTCACTTTTCATGCTATATCTTTAGATTGTACTTCGGATCTTGTTCACATGCTGCTGGGGATCTGTGCAGGCACAACTTGTGTGCCATCTATCACATAGAGAGATGCTAAGAGGGTATAGGTAGGATTTTTTGTGTTGCTTTAGTGGATCAATGCACCTAAATTGCATATCAGGCATGAAAGTTATATTTGGAATATCACCACAGGCACCAATAGTGAAGGTTTGCTCTATTTAGCCACATTAGTTATGGGTTTTGCCCACTGTGCCTAGATGATGTATAATACCTCATTACAGAAAATAGCCTCTGTGGCCTTTTTACTGAACTATATAGGTATAATATTGGTTTCACTCTTTCTTTTATAGCTTTACCTTTGTAATAATGTGATGGATCACTATCTGATTTCTGTGAGGTAGAGATGAGAGTACTTTACTGATGTAACCTACAACATTGCCAGAATGGTGCAGCCGTTTTGCTAATTCAGCGACTGAGTTATCCACTTTTATTTTATCTCTTTGTTCTAAAAGCTTCAAGGTCAACTTATCCCACATTAAGCAGATAAGCAGGAAATGCTGTCTTTTGCCCACTGGTCCTGCTGTTTTGAAGCTCCATTAGCTCACCTTAAGCTGATGGCACCCTTAGATCAGCATATGGGCGGTTAGGCTCCCAGTTTGTAAAGCAGCTAGCCCCTTTTCCCCTGCTTTAGCCATATTATTTGCATTCCAGCTGGACTGCCTCTCTGCATTCGTTCAGCTCCAGCGAAGTGATAGTAAGCGCCCGCCTCTCAAGATGGGAAGGGGCTGACAGAAGGTGCAGTATGATTTACAGTGTCCTATGTACAGGTTTTTTCTCAGGGTGAAATCTCAACCCTACAGAGGCCAAAAGACCTTTCCCCAGTTTGGCAAGGCTATTAAATACCAGTCTCACACTAAGCTTGTGCTTAATGTCATTGTCTAAAAGCCTTTTTGAACTTTGAATATTAGATGCTAACGAAGTCCGCCAGGCTGTACGGCGGACTTCTGGAGTCTGCTTGTTCATTCAGAACCATAGCACAATTTTACAGAAAAACAGCCAATCCTCCAGGTGATGTGTTTAGCCAAGCTCTGAGGAGCTAGTGCTGTGAAATACAGAACATTGAATTAAGTTTTGCTGTAAGGAATAACCATGTAAGGAAAACTAATCCTAGCAAACTGGCTAGGATAAAAGTGAATAAAAAATCTGAAAGTTAAAATTCTACATTGGTTTTCTTTAGGATTGCTATGAAAATAGACTGTCTGTAATGTTTTAAAATTTGAATTTGATCTCAGGTTCAACTTGAACAGCCATCCTGCACTCTGCTGTGGATAGGTTCTTCCAAAAGATGGCAAGATTTGAGCTTGCCAGCTTGGATCAAGGGCAACAACTCTGCTGTATGCACCCTTTCTGCATGCAACTTCTCTTATCATAACAGATTTAGCATGAGAAGAATACTTACATCTTTTTACCCCCATGCATCTACCTAAATGCAAGGATTCTGCTTGCAGATGTTCATTCACGTGAACAGAAGTGAGAGAGTGCGTGTAAGAATGAGAGTTTCAGATCTTTTTCCTCAAGCAATTTCTACTCAACAAAGGCTTTTCAAGAAAATATGCAGGTTTAATACTGGTCTGATCCTGGAGATTCTTTTGTCTGAGACCTGTAGTTACTATCACATACAGTTACAGGGAAGGCAGTACAAGTTTGCATGGTGGAAGCAGTCTTTAAATAATGAAATCAAGTAATAGCAAGTCTAGCAGCAAGGGTGAATTCAAAGACAAGTGGAGAAGTGATGCAGTTGGTAGGTCTCTCACATCCTCACAACTCCCCATGAAGAAACATCTTTGGTAAAGCAGTTCTCCATCATGTCAGAGCTGCCCAAAAGAGTCCCTTCAACAGCAGTGACCTGGTGCAGACTCGCTGCTCACGCTGCTTTGAGCAGGAGGTTGGACTAGAGACTCCTGAGGCCCCTGCTGACGTGAATCACCCTACAATCCTACAGTGCTAATGAAGCTGAAGCAATCACCTTCTCACAGCACATCTGAGTGGGCTGATGAAGGGGTCTAGGGCCAGAAGTCTCAATGGGACGTTTACAGCTTCTTTCTCTTGGCAGTCATCATGAACTGCATGGGCTCTTCACCCCTGCTCAGGCACCCTTCACGCAAAGTACCAGGGACTTTTGAAAGTCTGGATCTCAGCAGCAATGCAGTCTTTTGGTTTGGGGGATTACTCTTTATGTGTAGCAGAAGTTCAATCTGACACATTTCATGCAAGACTTTGGTAACTACGAAAACAGAGAATTTCACAGCTAATGCCATTCCAAGCTGGAACATCTCTGCTCATTTTAGCAGGGCAAGCAATAAAAATCAGGAACATATCTGCATCTTGTATGATAATGAGTAAATACACATATTTAACTTTAGCAGCTCACCAAGCTAAAAATCATCTGATAATTTTTTTCTTTTCTACATCTGTATTTTTCCTCTTAATAACATACTTTCATGCTTTCACTGTTTATCTGCTTTGCTTTCATGAAAAAATGACATAAAATGAACCCACCTTTGTGCTGCATTAAGTGTGCTTCTCTTTATTCCTTGTTTGTCCGTAATATGTATTTCCAATTAATGTGGGGTTTTTTCCAACTAATAAAATAAATCCTTTTCAGAGCTCTCTTTTGATACTTTTGCACTGTATCTTTCTAGTAACACCATATCATTGTAGACTGTAGGAAGTAAAAAAATGGGGTTTTTCCTCTTTAAAACAAAACTGTACTGGAGATGGCTAATAAAAAAGTGAACATAAAAGCACATCTGGTGGGTCTGTATCCATCTCAGAAACAGGGGTTTACTGGGATATCTATACTCCTGTTCTGTGGGTTTAACCATACTTGAGACTCCAAATAATTTTGTGTGAGAGTTATTTCTGACAAATCAATTCATATATATAACTACTCATTGCAATTATCATAGCAGTCAGATGATCTACAATGTAAGTTATGTAGAAGATGCATCTCCTCTTTATTATTTGCATTATATCTTCATTATATGCATACATCTCCTATTGTATGCATATTTCCCTAAAGATCTGTAAAAAATAAAATAGAAAACTGAAGTTTTATTTAATTGATTGGTAATTATGTACCCCATTTGTGGAAGACTACCAGTATCTAATGATATGATGAATGAGCTTGAAATAAGAGAACATCAATGTAAGTGCAAACAACACTGAACCCAATTTTCACTATGTTTTCCTACTGTAAAAGAGCATTTTGTTCATCGATAAAATGCTTTTAGGTAGGGTTTCTAAAAATCTGCCACGTGTTCATAGGTAACAGTTTAACTATGGAATTAAATGAAAGTGCTCCAGGTCTCTGAAATTCAGGCCATTTTAATTCAGTGCCCAATGGTGAGTCTGGAAATACTTACCATGATAAATAGTCAATTTGAGTTCTATCACTTGGAACAGTTGGCACAAAGAATAGCTGTTATTATTTTTGATGGAGCATACCATTTAATCAGAAAGATAATTCATCAGACCAAATCATAAAATTAAGAGCTTGGAGTGGCTCTGATACAAATTCTAAATAGCACGAGGTGACGTTTCTTTTCTGATGAACTGATTTAAGTCTCACTTCCTCAGTGAGAAGCTAATCAAAAAGTACCCGATCTACTTGCCTACCACTACACAGGAGACTGCCAAGTGTTGATTAAGAAGTTTACAGAGCTGTTTTACTTTGAAGCATTGTGGACTTCAATAGGCTGCTTTGAAACTTTGCCGGGTTGATGAGAGGGAAAGTGAAGTGAGATGAATGCATTAGACCCTTCTTCAAGTGGCCTTTACTATGTACTAAATGATCAGTATATTTAAGCAATGACTTGCAAGTGAGTCTCACAAGACTGAGTAGCTGTTAGAAGCTGACTGTCCATGCGTAGTTAAATGTTGCCAATGAGAGCTGGTCATTAATTCCTACAAAACACCCTGTGCCAAGGTACCTGATTTTGGGCCATTATTCACATAATACACCTCAATAGGTGTATGTGTGTATATATATATATACATACATATACACAATAGCAGTAGATAACACTGCAATCCTTCAGAGAGGATTATTTTTACTGTGTTCTGCAACTATGACTTTATACATGTATACGTTACTCATATTTAATGCAATTATTCAAATGTTATTAATATGACAAACTGAAAACAAAATAAAAAATAAAGCCATACTGGTTTGTCCTCAATTTTTTTGAAAAATCAAGTTCAGGTAGGCATGTCCAAAACATTTCTCAAGAATGCAAACCCTGACATTATTCATCCAGTTGGCTAGCTAGAGCCCTCTGCAGTCTATTTGCATCTCAGCAAAGACCCTACACATCAGTAAGGAGTATTAGGGATTTGTGGTGTACAGCAGGGGTTGCAAAGAAATACACCCTGCCATAGTTGTTTTAGCAAAACATACTTCACTGGCACGGGATTTATTCTAATGCCTGATATTTCATAGATAAGAAAATACATTCCAGTGCCATTAACTGAGGTTCAATATGTTACCATACTGCCAGGTAGCATTCTCCTTCCTCATATTAGTCCCTGATCTTAAAAAAATCAAAATAAATAAATAAAGTGTGTGTGTATATATATATATAAATGGATATTTACAATGCACACAGAGTAAACAATATTTTGATTGACTAGCACAGGATAAGCTGTTTAAAACTTAGATCCTTATAATTTTTAAATGTGTGAATGACTTATGTAACACATTCATAGTTTCACCTTGCTCCATCAGGCTTAATGGACAACAGGCTAAGCTGAATAAGAATTTATCTTGATTTTTGAAATAAAATCCCAAGAACCTTGGACTGAGATGGTTCAGTGAAATATTAATTGCTTTCTCAGCATTGTGATAAGAAAATATTAATTTTCACTTTCCTGTGGAAAGTAAATTCAGAGGTCAGTAATTCTTCTAGGTCATGGTTTAAATAGAAATCAGAAATCAAACTACAGCGATGACAAGTGATCTTCTATTTAGAGTAGAAGCTGTTTTAAGAGCAAAATGGAAGAAAACAACTTCCCTCACCCTGAATATAAGCATGGATTTTGTAAACTATAAATTTACCTCCTAGTGTTTACTTTCTCGTGTGCTAAAAGGGTCTAGATTATAGCAGCTTTCTGACTCAGAACTTTAGACTAGCCAATTGTTAACTTCTATTGTATAAAGCAAAGTGCTGCTTAAAGCCCTGCCACGGTGGCCCAGCAATTTTCTAGCATGAGGTCTAGGCTCGTTACAGCAAGGTACCTGATTTTGGGCCATTATTCACATAATACACCTCAATAGGTGTATGTGTGTATATATATATATACACATACATATACACAATAGCAGTAGATAACACTGCAATCCTTCAGAGAGGATTTTTACTGTGTTCTGCAACTATGACTTTATACATGTATACATTACTCATATTGAATGCAATTATTCAAAGTAAATATTTTAGATACCATTACCTGAATACAGACATTGCATTTAGAATGCCTTATTAGCTTGCCATATGGCTATAAAACCTCTCCTGTCCTTACTCAGAGTGCTGGCCTCTAAAAACCCTCTGCATTGCTCAGCCGCTGAACAGAACCCACTTCTTGCCTTTGCATTTGCACAGAGAAGCCCTTAGTAGTTGAACATCTGGATCAACCTCAGAGAAACAGCCTCAAGTTACTAGCCCCATTGAAAGAAAGCCCAGCAGCAGTGAACATGTCATGGTCTCCTGCTGTTGAATATGAAATTATACAGAAGTACCTTCCTTACTCCATCCAAAAGTTCACAGTGGCTGCATTGTCAGTTTTTCTAGCAACTTGTTGAAGGCATTGCATCCAAAAATATACATTTGCTATATGGAAGATTAGCCCAGTGTATGGCCAGCAGCCATTCTGTTCCACTACTGAAATTAATCGGTCCGAATAACCGGGGATTTGCACAACAGTCTGTGTACCTGACACATCAGAAAGACTATTGCATATGCCTGCCTCACATACCCCTCACAGGTTAGCAAACGTTTTTGCATCAGTTTGTGCAGGCCAAAGACCTGGGGAGTTGCGTGGCTTGACCAAAGAACAGGAGCGATCCAGGGGGCAGAAATGCCCCACTAGGCTGCTGGTAGTCCCTGCTTATTGTACCCCCTTCCACCTCTGCCAGAGGTCTCTTCCCCCTCAGATGTGCCTGCACAGCTCCGCATCAGATCAGGCTCTCTCAGACTAGTTAAAAAACCCCAACCAAACAAAAAAATCCCGACAAATCACCCACACCCAAACCAAAAGTATCAGTTGAACTCAGTGTGGTTTTTTGTTTGGTTTTGGGTTTTTTTTCACTAAAATAGTCAAAGAAAATATTTTATTAGCAGTTTTTCTGGCAGATCTCAAAGGATGATAGCAGGACAGAGAACACAGAGAAGTGAAAAGCAGCTAGAGACAGTAACTTCTTTCCTGATCTCCCGAAGTTTTTCAGCTGCTTGTGTGCCAACGCATTAGCGTCAGAGCAGAGCCAAAACCTGAATACCCACTTGCAGCTCATTTCTTAATCCCCTCAGCCATAGTGCTCCCAGGGCAAGCTGAAAAAAACTCTCAGTACAGCAAGTATTTATTTCAGCACCTCAAAGCTTCACATGTCCACTCTTGGTTCTTGCTTATCAGAACAAACAGAAGCCTCCCTGCTCATGCCGGCATTGTGATATTTCCCCGGGACCAAAAGGACAGGTAGCAACATCACCGGTGAAACTCTGTAGACAGGCAGCCAAACCCTCAGTAGGAAAAGGGTGGGATTTTTAAAAACCTAAACACTGCCTTAGCTGCACTCAAAAAGCAATGAGCTGCAAAACATTATTAAATTTCAGAGCACTGTTCAGCATGAGTGCAAGGAAGATCAACATTGAACACCTATGAAAATCCAGCTCCAGATTTGTCCCTGTTGTACTGTACCTATTTTCAGGAACAAATACAGCCCTACAAAGTATTTTTCCTATACCTGTAAAGTTGATAATGGGATATCCACTAGCTTTCCACTGAGTCCAATAGTATTCCCACACAGTATTAATTAATAAATATGGATGACTCATACATTTTAGAAGTTCAGTGGATCTCTGTAAACTCACACTCCTCTGGTAATCTTAGGCATACAGCTATTCTTCACTGTGACAGCAACCTGTGAAAACAGCTGTGAACACCTGAGAGAAGCCTGTAGGATAGGAGAGGTGTAGCTGAAACTGTTCATGTCATTTACTACTGATTTTATTGGCTTTGGATTTTTTTCAGGTGTATTTATATCATGAAACATATTTTGTTAGTTTGATTTAAGTCACAGTGCATTATTTTGATGAATTCCAGCCTCTGTTGAAGAAAACCCCTAAGGTTCTACCTAACCCCCCTAACCCTCCTACCACCAGAAACAAACAAGAAAAAAAAAAACAAGCACCAAACCCCCAAAATTTAACACCTGTGAATGGGAAGTTTTTGCGACACTCACAAAAATTGTAGGGAAATTGATCATTCAAAAAAGGAAACATTTCAGTGAGTAAAAAGTATGTGCTATAGAACTCAAATACATCTAAATCATGCCAGAGTGAGGCATAAACAAAAGGTGAAATCTGTAATGTTTTCCAAGATATATTTTAGTATTTCACGTTTTGTTTTGAGGCTGACCGATCTGTTGCAGAGGAGAGGGCTGCTACTGTGGGTGGGTGCCCAGCACAGAACATGTCCTCTGAGACACAAGCACATTTCTTGCAGCCTGCATGAGGGACCAATATAAATTTGTTTGTTTGTTTGTTTTTTGGGGTGGGTTTTTTTTTGGCACCCAAAGATGGAACAGTGTTAAAAATGGCAAACACGGGTGCTTCCAGCCAGGGAAAGGCACACTTTCTTTAAACACAAGCAGCTTAATGAATAGCCTTCTGCAGGAAGAAAGAGCCATGGCTGATTATTTCAGGCACAGGCTGTGGCCAGGGACCGTGTCCTGCCCGGCACCAGCTTTCCTGGTCTACATCCCAGTGCAGGGGCAGGGGCCTCCCCCTCCAGCGCTTGTGTTCGTTTGTTGGCAGCAGCCATGCCTGCCAAAAGTCGGTCAGGTCTCAAAGGACGTTTTGCATTGCTTGCCAGCGTAGGATGACAGTCTGAAAACAGGACTTTTCAAAGGGCTATTCCTACAACAAAACCTTTGACAACACCCTTGTTCACAGGTCTTGCAGAAGGTTTGAGTAGTGAATTTGTAATGATAATATCAGGTAGGGGCAACACACAAGTTTCCTAAGCCCTCTTAAGGCACACATTGCATTTCACAGCTGCAGCCATCTGAACAGTAAGAGACAAACTCTGAAGACACCCCACCACCCCCCCGCCCCGAACTAAAAAGCTGGATTCACTTCAGCATTTCGGGTCAAAGGCTTTGAGAAGTAAAACTGCAGAAGCAGCTGGAAGTAGCTTGTTTCACCAGGCTGTTGGCCCCGTTCCTTTCAGATTCCCCATTGCCCACGCTTTTGTTGCCTATGTATGGCAGGTATTTCCCTTGCCTGAATGAATCAGCTGGTAAAGGGGAACACAGAGAAATTACCAGGGTTTCTGGAGAAACATTCAGGTTCAGATACATTGCAGGGAAATAGGCAGGGAAAATTTCAGGCTGAGAAAGACACAGGGGCAAAAAGGCTAATGCGAAGTGGGATTAAGCAAAGGCTGCAGGAGCCAACTCACACCATGCTCAGCATTACAAGATGGGTATCTTAATCAGAACATCTGGTGCATTTTTACAACAAGGTATCAATTCACAACACTGTTTTTTCTTGGATATCAGTTTTATGCAGTCATGCTGCATGTGAGAAAATTTCCTCCTAGCAATTTCTCATCCTATTTTATTCAAATTTTAAATATGGATGGATGCTTGAGAGAGAACATTTTTCTGTTTAGTTCCTTAAATTGGCCACAGAAAGAAGTGAGAAATCCTGTAAGCATTTCTCCTAAGGAAAAGGCTGGTGACTGCTTTCATATTTGATTAAACATAACAGGATCCTCATGGGAGTACACCTTTATAAGTCTCCAAGAAGGGGAAAAAGCTTTCATCACATCTCATACCTTCAACATCATGAAGACCAACACAGCATAAGGCATGTCTTACAGGAACTACTAAGTTTCCTTGGTTCTGGTGCTCAGCAAGTACCTTGTTTGAAGATGATTTTGTTACACCAAGGTTGAAGCATGGTTTGAACTCCTGGTAACGAAAGCTTACTGCCAACCATAACACCAATCTCCCCAATTCTTTTTTTCTATTTCTCTCGTTGTCTAAACAGCTTAGACAAAGCCATGTGGAAGCCTTAAAGCCAGAAATCATACAGACTTTAATAACTACCAAGACCAAACCCAAAACTTTCTGAATTTGAGCACTGCAACTGAAAAGTCTTTGTAGCATTTCACTAAAGTTATGATTCTTCACAAAATTAAATGTGTAAACTAAAAGCGAAAAGGAAGCAAAATCAGTGCACTCAGAGGAAAATGCAGCATTTCTGCATATAGCCATATCTGTCAAACTCTTAATATTTGAGGTTTGCTGAAGCTTTGATACTTGAGCTGTGCCACAGAGAATCCTTACCCATCACTTTTCACCTGAAACAGAGAATATTTTACAGCTCTAAAAGCTTTCCTGCCTTCTTACAGCTCCAAATAAATGCAAGGATGACTCTTCTGACCCTTTCTGAGTATTGAAGACGGCACATGGCTTTTGCAGGATTTTTGCATTTCCAAGAGGTGAGGGAGGTACACTGGAGAGAAAGTAAGCTGGTGGATGGTGCCACAGCCTCTTCATAATGGGAAAGAGAACATTTATCTTGTACCATTTCTTCTTGTTGTGAGATTCTTAGATATGGGGGAGACCTGATGAGGGGTGGGGTGGGGGGCGTGGGAAGGGCAGGGAGGTGAGAGGGTCCCAGGGGCAGAACAGCTCCATGAGCTGAAATGAACAAAGACAACAATTTATTACTGTGCAAAGGTAAAATCTTGGCTCCATGTCCCATCTTCCCCTTCTCCAAGTCTATAGCTGACCTCCTTGCTTGGGTCAGCTTGGGCTCTTACAGGAACCCTCCTGTGATGTTAAGCTGACAAGTGATTACAAAACAATAAGGCTGTAAAAGGAGATAATCTATCCTGGAGATCAGTATTTTCCTACTAAATGCAAGCGTTCTGGCATTTTCTAGCCAATGGGGAATACTGTGTAAAGGGACATAAGTGGAGGTTAAGCAGGGTGGACTGCACTTCAGCACTGAATAGATTAAAAATGAAGAGATATTCTCCAAGATGAATCTGAAGATTTCCTTCCTTGTGCTATTTCTCAGCAAATGTCAGCTACACAAAGAACAAGTTACTCCTCATGGGTTTAGATGGTAGGAATTTCAGGAGGGTGGGGCCATTTTTCATAGTTTTGCACTTTAAATACCAAATCATAGCACTTAGTACTTGCAGATTTTTGTGCTTTCTGTTGTTAAAGCTGGGTTTTTTTCTTCTGGGAAGAGCCAGGCAGAGACCACCAATGAACTAAGAAGGTCCACTGACGTGTGCAGATAGTCTGAAAGATGCTCCAAAGGACACTGTTTCCTGTTAACTCTCAGTGGAGTATCTGAAGAATACTGACACACACTTTTGTACAGGTGTTATACCTATTCTGCTTCTGATAATTAGCCGCCAGGTGATCTCTTCATTACACACATTCAGACCATAACAGACAGATGCTGAAATGCTAACTGACCCCTAAGCAAGTACTCAGCTTTTTTCTGCTTTTGTAACAATTATGCTTTCTAATGTAAAACTGTGCAACAAAATTAAACATGTAAGGTCATCAAAAGAGCCATTTAATTGACTACCAAATTAAATGTCAGAAAAGACTATTGTTAAGTCTGCTGTCATCACCACAATTAAATATGGAAAAATATCTATTCTGAACCTGTTTGAACTTCTGCAAAATGGTTACTCTTCGCAGGTATTTTTGAATAATCTGTGTAATAAGAATTTGCACATCTAATGATGACAGTTACTAGAAAATTCTAGGCAACTATTTAAGCAGAGCATGTGAGCTCTGAGAAATAAGCTTTTCACAGAAATGTAAAACTACCATTTTGAAAATCTTGGAACCTTTTTAACATTTCAGTCATTGTGTATGTAAGGGCAGTTCTGTGAATGCAATTAGTTTCACATGTCAGTTGTACAACTATTTGTATATGTTGGGGGAGGTAAAAATTACTTCTAGACAAAAAAAATGTGGGTTTTTTCCTGCGTTTTTGTTGTTTAATGGTTTGGCTATTTCTGGGTGTTTTTTTGGTGGTTTTTGGGTTTTTTTGTTTGGGTTGATTTTTTTTTTCATAAATAAACTCACCACATATTGGCAGAAAAGCTCAAGCAAGTTCTTTTTAAACTAAAGCTGTTGGTGTAAGTGAGGTTGCAGCACCCCTTCCCCCTTTTTCACCACAATGAATAAGGAATCTGTGGTGCAACATCAAACACTCAGATACTGGTCCTGAGGGGAAGCTCAGATTTCATCTCCTAATGCTCTCTATCCCATGCCTGTGCAGTGTTGGCCATCTCACCTAAGCAAAGACACTCAACTGGACACTCAGCTAAAGCTAACCAACATAAAATGCTGAGAAAATTTTATTCTAAAACCTCATTCATCTGTATAACTTAAATGCTGGAGTCAAGACTACTTAAAATGTTACTTAATCTGTTTTGAAAACATTTATAAGAGTGAGCTAATCAGTGTCAGGTTAGTGCACTGGTCCTGAGCCCAAGTGGCACAGTGTGGCCACACACGTGTTACTGTGCCCTATTAGCTACCAAACAGGAGAGCTACGCACAAGCTGCTCAGGGGCAATAGACCAAGCCTTTCCTAACTGTTGATTCATGACGAAAATCACATCATATCTGAAAATACAACTCTGCTCCAGTGCCTGGGACTGCTCTGACACAGTCTCACAGCTGGTATGGATGCACCTTACAGATGCCTGCGTGCTTCACATGCAAGTTTGTACAGTGCTCTTTATGCTGTGAAAAATGTGTATGTTAAGTTCTATTTCTTAGGCACACACTTCTACTCTTGTGCTAATACGCAGGATTGTGGTGACACAGAGACCATCAGTTCCCCAAATGACACTTTCAGAATATGATCATTTACTAATATTTTACCACTGTACGGGTCTTAGAAGTGCTCTGAGCATGTCTGCTAGAAAAAGTCTCATAGAGACACACCTATCTCTTAGTACAGTTTCCAGAGCCCAGGTATGTTTAGTTTTAAGCTAGTCACCTCTGCAGACAATGACAATTCCATGTACAGACAGAATTAAAGCAGCAGTTGATTAGGAAGCCAAAAATAGGAGAAATCGGGCCTATTCTCAGTCATGGAAGCTGCCCAAACTTTGGTGGGACAAATGACCTTCAGGAAATGCCTTCTGTCCTTCAGCTCCAGGACAAGTCTGAATTATTAACTTAGCCGAGATGCTTAACTTTTAGATACACGAGGACAAGCTAACTGAACTTTGCTCTCACATCTATGCATTTAGAACACATAATTAAAATGTATAAAATTCCCCTGAAAGCCATTTGGAAAGCACTTAAGTAGTTAGTTACATAGAACTCTAAAGCAATTAAAGATGTGCTTAGATACTTTTAAACTGACATTATATGTTCTCTGCTAAATCATAACCACAGTGGTGCAAATATAATCATATATTCTTGTCTCCAGATGTGGGGCTTGCAGAAAGTAACACAGATGAAATTCTGCTGAATTTGCTTGAACCCGAGTAGAAGCAGCATAGAGACCAAGTTCCTGTCCAGTTCCTCTAACTCCAATATTTTCCATTGCTAGCATATATACTGTCAAAACCAGGTGTTCACATTTATTGTAAACCTTTACAACTTAAAATCTTTTAATATGCTATTAGTCAGCCTTAATGTATGACTTGTCTTACACTTTTAGATGGTCTTAAAAACTTACCCATATAGGGTTTTGTGCCAGCCATAGAAGAAGCTTTTTCTGAGCCTTTCACTATGGTTGCTATGTTAAAGTCAGTGATATGAACATGTCCTGCAATTACACAAAATAAAATCAGATGTTAAAATAACACATCACAAAAATATTCCACCCATCATTTAACATTTAAGTGATAATGGAAAGAAATTAAATTGGATTTGGTACAATTCATGGAGGCTTACCATTGAATGTTACTGATGACTAGAAAAATCATATTGACAGCAAAGTGATGGAATACTTCCCTAGTACGGCTGCATCCAGTATCTGCTAGCCGTGCTGAACCTTCTTTGCTGGTTACCCCTGAATCTTCCCCTGCCATGAACATCAAGGACAGCAGCTGTCTTCTCAAAGCAGTAACATACAGGAGTCACACATGGAGCTATGTGTGAAATCTGCCTCTCCTTATCTCCAGCTAGAGCCACCTCTCACAATCTCAGATACTCGTGACACCTGTCTGCTATCACATCCACTTCAGGTTACCATCAGCATGGATTTTCCTGAATCTCCTAAGGGCAAAAAGGGAGCTGAGAAGAAAAAGGGTATTTTTATCATATGATATGATATGATATCAGATTAGGTCCATGGTCGCAGAAGACTGTGTATGTAACAGCAGCAGCTCCTAAATGATCACTCATTTGACAGCAACTTGCAAGATGAAAGATAAGTGACAGAAGTCAGCCTGAGGACTTGCTGCCTGAACAGCCAGACAGCTGATTTAACTGAACTAATCAGGCTGGATGGCCCAAACCTGCTGTCATTATTTTTTTTCCTGGGGTAGTTTATGATAAGCATAGGTTAAATTGCTCCACCACAGTGAAGTTGTAGTTGTTAATCTTGGCTTGCCATAGACAGGCAAACAGAATATAAATCCAGCTTGAAAATCTGCAGACTTTTAATTTGATACATCTGCTGTTAAGTTTTACATCTCTGCTTAAGGTCTAGTTTTATATTGTGGAGTAATGCAGATATTACACTCTTCATGATTACATCTGGCAGTGTCATTGTGGAAGACAGAGTACAGAGAAAGGTACTACCTTCCCTAGCTTAGTACTGCACTCAGATCGGGGTTAACACATCATGTGGTGAACTAGAGTCTTGAGTGACAATTTTCTGTGACTTGATTATTATTAATTTTATCAAGACCTCAATCTTATTCAGTCCACAGAATAGAGCAAGCTCTGGGCATGATGCTGTTATTGAGTTGTTACCATGTTTGCTGCCAAAGGTGAAAAGAGTGTAACAAATGACTGATGCTGAACATGACCGTGGTGCCATGGAGGAAAACCAGTATCAACCAAAGATTATGCTGCTCCAACAGTCTAAACGAGATCTCGTTCAGACCACAGGAAACATAGCTGCCAACCTCCAACAAGTCCACAGCTGCACATGCTGTCCTGGCTTCAGTTGGAAGAGGGTTAATTTTCTTCCTAATAGCTAGTACAGTGCTGTGTCTTGGAGTTAATATAAGAGTAATGTCAATAACATATTGATGGTTTCAGTTGTTGCTAAATAGTGTTTATACTAAGTCAAGGACTTTTCAGCTTCTCAGGCCCTGCCAGCAAGAGGGCTAGAGGGGCACAGGAAACTGGGAGGGGACACAGCCAGGACAGGTGACCCAAACTGGCCAGAGGGGCATTCCATACGATATGATGTCATGTTGAGTATATAAACCGGGGATGGGGGTGGGGGTGGGGGGTGTGTCTGTGCATGTGTGAAACCCAGCTGGGGACTGCTGCTCCGGAATTGGCTGGGCATTGGTTAGCAAGTGGTGAGCAGCTGCACTGTTCATTACTTGTTTTGTATCTCTTTTTTTATTATTATTATTATCACTATTATCAGCATTATTATTATTTTCTGTCCCATTAAACTGTCTTTATCTCAACCCACAAGTTCTCTCACTTTCACCCTCCCGATTCTCTCCCCCACCCTGCTGGGATGGAGTGAGCACGTGGCTGCATGGGGCTTCACTGCCAGTCAGGGGTCAATCACAACATAAGTGCAAACTGAAATTCTCAGAGGCTGCTAATTCTACCAGATCTGAGCTGGTTTTAAAGGGAAAAAAGGAAGGAGGTACACCACACTGCTAAACTTAAAGCTATTTCTCCAGATGGGAGAGACAGTAGAAGTTTCTGATGAAATGGTTTACATGCTTTCTGCTCTTTTCTTATTAAAAAAAACTGCTTACATTTTATTGATTATTTTTTTTCCTAAGACACCCAGCCCAGCAAGATATATGCACATGGCAGACAAAAACTGAGAGTGGATGAAAGTGATCACTTTATAAGGGGTGGAAGGTGTTAGGCTGCCATAAAAAGAATTAGTGTTCACAGCCCAGCCTGCCAGCAGATTCCAAGGTGGTATTCCTCCTTCCTGGTGGCTGGAGCATGACGTGTTTGCAGTTTATTTCTGTAATAATAAAACACCATGGCAGAAGGTTTCTTGAAAATTATAACTGAACTTCATATAGCCACCTAATGGCAGTAGTTTTAAGCAATTCTTTGTATACTGTAGAATGAAAAGCTGCAAGAATCTTGGCAGACTAATACTTTTTTTTGACAGATAAATATAAAGTTCTGTCATTTAAGTGACAGCATTGTAACTGATACTCCCTATTAATGTGCCAGCATGATAACCTGTTGCAAAACATCTATTGCATAGTATTATTCAGACTAATCCAAATAGCTGATTTACAATGAAAATTGCCTCTCCTGCGGTGCATTGTTTTCTGTCTCTTTTATTGGATTTCTTTTTGTTTAACAAAACAAAATAGGACATGTGAAATGTTGTGTATGCTGGTTGATGGTTTTTGTTAAAAGTGCCTTTCTGCAAGATAAGGAATGGATTGGGAATATAGGTTCTGCATAGCTCTTCTGTGTCCTGATGATGATCCAGCAGCAATGGGCAACCCCTGTACGTGTAGCAGGGTACAGCAGAGCCGTCTCTGTACTGCTGGAAAAACTCCACCTTTGCTCTTCTCCATCATAGGGCCACCCCATTGCCCATGGGCTGCCGGCAAGCAGCCTTTGCCTCTTGCTTGGAGGGCTGCTAGTTGTCTATGGAGGGAAATCAAGGTGTGAGTAGGCAGGCAGATGGCTGTGCTGCCACGGGGACTGCACACAGCGCTTGGTGGGAGCCGGGGACAGGGTGAGAGGCTGTGTCTGGGATTGAGTCAGAGGAGGGAGCAAAGCCTCTGTGCCTGTTGGCAGTGGAGGAGGGCTAGAGGGATGCTGAGGCAGAGCTCTGTCTGCCTGCACACATCACTGAATGGTTTCAACTCTTCAAAGCCTAGTGACTTGTTTGTTTGGGGGTTTTTAAAGTTTTTAATTCCTGTTGTGAATATTTCAAGAGACAGCCAGATGCCAATTGTTTGTAGGAGTCTTTCTAATCAGTCTCTAAGACATCTTTTTGCTGTTATTGTTGCATGTGGGAAAGGCAAGGTTGCTATTGCTGCAGTAAACACGCTGAGGATACTAGCTACTTCATACTGTTCCCAAAATTTCAGTTCCTGGGGACTTGGGGACTTTTTCCCATCTAAGCTTCACACGTTGTACTTGATTTCCCTTTCTGGATATTACTGTGAACACCTAAATGTCAAAACCAAGTTTGTACCCTGGTACAATATTGAACTAAGCAGTACGTCAGTGCCACTTTAGTTTAGCTTTTAAGAGCTGTGAAGCAGAGCAGTGCACAACAGATTCAGCAGTACCTAACTAAATTCAAGTGCCACAAGGAAAGAGCTCGTTGCTTAATCCCCATGGCTGCATGACTCCAAATGATAACAAGGTGATGGTGCAGAAAAGGGAAGAAAAGGCAAATGACTGCATTCCTCTGGCTCTCTGCAGAGTGGCTTTTTAAATCACCCCAAACTGCACAGATTTCATGTATGCCAACATATACATTGCAAGCAGAAAGTATCTCAGTGCAAATTGTTTCAAAAATTGCCTACCTCCAGTCAGCTTCCAGTTAAGGCTTTAACAGGGAAAATTTGTAAGTTAATACCTACAGCACAGTGCATTACTGAGAAGCTTTATGCATGCACCACAGAAGTGCTGTGTGGCTTTTATGCCTCGCTTTTGCACATGGCCTGAAATCCCGATATCTGAGGTAAACAGCAAATGATCTTTGTATGGACTAGTATTTAATTTTTGAACAAATTATAATGACAATGAAAACATGTCCACTAATGTGGCTGAAACTGGCTGACTAACATTTAGCAGAGGAAAATGTACTTCAAACCTTATTGAATTTCTCATAGTCTGAAACCAAAGGGTTGAATGTGAGGGCAGAGAGAAGAAATGCCAGGCTGGAGTTAATGCCACCAGCTCCGCATGCATCAGAGCTGATGGGAAATCTCAACACAGTAACATTTTGGAGCAAATTCAGACCTGGTTTGCCCTCAGAAGGTCAAACCCTATGAGCAATGTAGAAAGCCTCTCTCTGCATTCACCTGCGCTGTGTACAAGCGCATCAGTCCATATCCACGTGAACTTGGCATGACTTGGCAGTCTGCCATTTATCATTTAGGGAGATTGTTAGAAACCTTATTGTATTGCCATAGATGGCTTCAGGAAGGCTGTGCATCTCGAAAGGGTAGGCTGTTTAATGGCCGTGTAGGCATGTGAAAGTGTCAAATATATTTTCAAACTTTAGACAGCTTCAGGTGGATGAATTACACTGTGAACATTCATCTTGTTAATCAGCATTGGAGGGTTAAATGAGATACGTTCCTTGAAAATTGTCTGGGTATGCTAAGGACAAGCCTCTGTGCAGACACACCAGGTACATCTTTAATGGACATTTTATGACTCCCAGACATCACTATACAGTAATAATGTTGCCAGTTCTGTTGTTCAGAAGTTAATATCAGGGTTCAAAATATTGAATTTATGGGTGGCCTTTTTCAGCTTATTTTTGGTTCTAAGACCAAGATTGCTCATTGGCTGCATCTTTCAATTTTGCTGTTAGTTTTCAAATGAGAGCCGAGATACTCGTGTAATCAAGGAAATAAGAGGTTTATGGTCATCAAAGTTTTCCTTAAAACAATATAATTATATATAATAAGGCACATATGAATGCCAGCTTAAGTCTGCCTTGCGCTCTCGTAAAAGAAATGATTAAGTAAAATTATCCCTAACAGATGCAAAAATCCAATCTAAAAAAAAACCAAAATGTAATAAAATATAATTAGTCCTGTTAAGTCTAAGAGTGAATTAATAAGTCTGTGATTTCAGTATAGAGAACAACCAAGAAACAGTTCCAAAACTAGAAGTAGGAGGTATTCAGGTTCATTAGCAGGTAGCACCTTCAAAACAAACAGGTAGCAAGTCTTCACATAATCTGTGTTTAAGTTAAGGACTGCTTTGCCACAAGATGTAAAAGATGCTAGAAGTTCCCTACACTGAAGGAAACACCAGAAAAAAACATGGAAAAGACCACTACAAGTTATTAAATGTGTGGAAACCATATCCAGCTCAGAAAATGCCTCAGTCACAAAAGGCTGGAGGTTGTGGAGGTTGGGTGAGTGCATGGGGGACGTACCACAAAAACTTGTCTTGTTTTATACCCTGCTCCATCGTTCACTTTTTGGAGACTCACTCTTGAAGAGAAGCAGTAACCAAGCTAAGTTGGTAGCTCAGCTAGATGGGTCTTTGATCCAATACAGTTGCTCTTCTGCTCTGAAACAGAAAGCCTGCATATCTGTAAAACCATCTATGGCAAGAGAGAGGGGCCCAAGGACCAGAGCAGCGCCTCGTGAGGTAAATTAAAAAGGCTGAGGTTCTTCATCTGATAGGAGAGTGCTGAAGGAGTTTTTGAATATCATGAATATTGTGATTGTAAGCTATTACTCCTGCAATTCTAGTAGAAGATTATTTTGTTTTGAAAGGAGAATGTTTCAAAACACATAAAAGAAAACACTTTTCTTTCTTGAAGGATGGTAAACTTCTACATCTTGTTGCTCCAGGAGGCTGTAGTAACCAATATCATCAGCAGATTCTAACAGGCAGTAGACAAACTTCCTGACAAAGATCAGAATTCTGAAGGGAATATACAGACATGCTCCAATATCCTAATATAAAAATTGTGGGTGATATAAAGCACAGAATGCCAATCACAGAAGATGACCAAGGACCAAATGGCATGCTCCATGAAGAGCATTTCCTCTTGTCACCAATTGCAACAGAATACCAGCTGAGGTCTTGGGTCTGACCCAGCAGGGGGCTATTCCTCAGTAAACCAGGCAGGCACCTTGCCGGGTCTCATGAAACAGTGTCCAGAAAACTTTGCCTGAGGCAAAACCAAACCCTTACAGATTTCCTGTAACAGAGTGTAATAATGGTGTGGTCACTGCACGATGCAAAACCTAGATACCAAAGTAGAGCCTCACAATTTCTGCAGAACAACAATAAATGTTAATACCAATGGTGCTACCAAATAGCTATAAAACGAATGTTATCATCTTGGAAAAAACTTCTCACCAGTTATCTGCAGGTGTACTGTGGGGGAGCAGTATTCTGCTGTTTTGCAGAAAAGGGGCTATCCATCCCCAAATTACAAGCTGCCTGCAGATAATTTTGTTGCTGAACAGCTTATAACCACAAAAAACCCCCTTCATTGTGTAGCATATTGCTTACTCTGGGGTAGCTTCTTCTCTGAAATACTTAAATCCCTATAGTAAAGCTCTTGCAAGAGGCTGATTTTGTTCAGTAATTGACCTTGATGAGGGGCAAGGAGAGATAAGGGCAAGCATACTTAAAACGTTGTCAATCAGAGGCTTAACACACTCATAGCCATTCCATGTTGTCTGACATCTTTAATTCAACCAGGACTTAAGAGATTTCTATTTCATGCTTATTTGTTGATATTAGTGTCTGTGGAACATTAAGACTCATGGGTCTGAAACATTAAATTCCTGAAGTTCTAGATGGTTTAAAACTCCAACATTATTTAGCTTTGTTAGCTTCTGTATTCCCAGGGAAAAACTCCAGCTGTTCGCAATATTACCCTTCTAATCAACATTAACTTGTATACTCAGCAGCTCTGCAACAGACTTCAAAAGATAATGGTAACACTGACATAATTTCAAGTTGATATTTTCTCAAAGTTTAACTACTTTAACCAATTTCTGAGTGAACAAAGCACAAGACTTTCCCACAGCAGTAAACATACACCTCCTTTTTCCATTTATTCTTCCTCCTGTACATTTTTCTGTTCTGATACAAGGTTAATGAAGCCTTTACTTGTATTTTCTCATGCTTTTCATATGAATAGTTGCAAAAAAAACCCCAAAAATATGCATGAGGTTTTAGCAAAATACTTCATAGATAGAGTAGATGTGTAAAATTTAAATTTAAAGAAATTAGGTGCTTTTTTTTATATATACCACACCTTAATTATTTGAAATCATGGAATTATTATGGAAAGTTCAAAGCTGATTATGTCTAGCCTTTTATATGTTATTTAAGCCAGAACTAGATGTAGAGGCATAAAAATTTTGCGGACTTAAAAGGCAAATTTCCAAATTTCTTATCTAAACTTAAGGAAGGAATTTCAGATACCTACATGAGAAATAATTTGCTACATGAAATGTCTTAGCCCTTAAGAAGTTCTAAAAGAGAAAACAAGTGGTTGGTACTGTTCTACTGCTAGGCACCTAAAAAGGGATTATGGTGATTCACAGTAATCCTGTTAATAAAATATTAACTTCTTTTTATCAAGTGTCTCTGGTGATCCTCATTCATATTAAATGCTGTCTTCTTCAGGTCTTGCAAGTCTCAGATCAGCTTTTTTTTTTTTTTTTCTCCCCCAAGAATAGGGGAAACTATAAAATCCACAAGGCAGGTAGAGAGATTTTGCAGAGAAAGTCCAGATCTAGGTAGGAATCAAACATCTGAGGCTGACCTACAAAGCATATCATGACCATGTCACTGAGATCTCAAGAATTAAGAGATAGTGGAGAGAAAGCGGTTGGTATGCACTTACCATGCTCATCCAGTAGTATGTTGTCGGGTTTGATGTCCCTGTAATATAAGGAAATGAATGCATTACACTTCATACCCAAAGAAAGCCTGCAATTTTAAAGTTTTCCCCATCTGGGTATGATGGACAAGTCACTTAAATCATTATAAAACCTTTGAAAACCATATCATACATAAAGGCAAATGATTTTTGTCTACATCTTTCTACTGCCCTGAGAAAACATTCATACTAAAGAGGCTCTCTAGGTCTCCATTTCATGTGGATTTGTTTTCCTATGGTTAGTTAGCATTGACATGGATTTGTTTTTCAAGATTATGTACTTTATTCTTTATAGTAGCAGGAACAATGAGATGGAAGATATGCATCTATGAGGTGCCTGATTTCCTCAGGGACGCCGCATCTGACAGACCCAAGAAATCATTTAATTGGAAACATCAGTGATCTACCTTTTGTGCCAGACCCTGCTAATCTGTCATGCTCACATGCATGGTCACTTACATATTGTAGAGTCCTGCTAACTACCTTACGTTAATTGGGTACATCAGGCAGCTCTCCTTTGAGCCCCTGAATCCCCACTGGGCTGTCTGTAACAGCAGGGGGAAAGGAGCAGGGATAAGAGAGGATGGACATCATGATGTGCTGAAGCATCAGTTCAACTTTGTTGTTCTTGGCACAAGAATTGCACTTTCAGGACCATTTTTCATTGACCTACATTCATGCTGCTGTCAGGAGGGACAGAGGCAGCTTTTCCCCACTGTTGTTGCACATTCCCACCCTCTCTTTTTGTCCAGTATCATTGCTCATGGTGTGGGCCTGTTCTGAGGGAAACACATCTCCCCTTCTCCAGCCTGGATGGGTCCCTGGTTTGGCTCAGTCTGCGGCTTGGTGAGTGTGATGTGGCAGTGTTGTGTGGCACTGCCTTGTCACTGGCAGCCTGTGCTTCGTGCAATATTGAAGCCGTATTCTTGGTGTGGTATTGCCAGAGTGGGAGATGCATCAGTCCACTGTAAGCAAAACATTTGCCCCTTGGGCTGTATTTTCCACTTATCTCAAAAGACCAGGCACTGGAAACTGTCAAAATCAGTTGTCAAATGTGTCTGCAAATGAACTCCAAACACTTCCACCTGTGTAACTTCTTTTAGCCAAGGGGTGGCTTGATTATCCCAATTTAAACATTTCCTGGGAAATTATATCTTTACTGAAATACATACTAATACATACTTAAATTTCACTAACAAGTTTTTTTCCAATGTGCCCATAAACAGAATAAAGAAAAAGTGAAATGTTGCAAAAGGAAAATGTATTGCACCAGAGCACTTTGTAAAAAAAATTAATTAGATAACGACTTCTAAAGTAAACGTCATACAGGAATAACATAGCAATAAACAGTAACAATTATAATATGCATATTGCTTGCATGATATGGGCTCGGTTATTACCCAGACTCCACACCTTTATTGATAAAAGAAGGAAGCTTACAGTTTAGTGTTCTGAATTCCATATTTTCTAGCCGTTCCTGAGAATCATAGGAAATTGTGAAGTACACTAAGATTATGTTTACAATTTGTGTAACAGCAGCTGGGGAAATGTTGGATAAATAAGAAATTACTTTGAATCATTCCCTGAACATTTGGAAATATTGTAGGATGAGTATGTGTCTGTGTAAGGAAAAGGATCTCACTATGGATTACCATCTGGAATAGTAATTTAAAATTATCCTGATATTTCAGTGTGAAATACTGTATTTCTTGTGCACAACTTACAGGCTAACTGTAATAGCCTGATTCAGTAGCAGTTCTAGTTATATGTGTAATGTAAGGGGAAATCTCTCCTAGAGTCCATGTCACCCATAAACCTCCAAACTCTGAGTTGTGTCTCCTTCCCCCCTTTAGTCTCTTGTCATATCACTTACCATATCAAAACCTTTGTTTCCCCTGATTTAATATGGCTGAAGTTATGATTTACACATGAACTGTAGGATTAAATATTTTTGCTTATATTATAAAACTTCTCATTGGTTGAATAATCATAGGAAATTCTATACATTTTTATACGTAATGTTTTATCTAATCTCTCAACTGATGAAAGTTTTTGGAAGAGCTATTGTTCAGCTGATATCAAATATATTTGCCAGTAACAAAACAATCTCTGATTTTTGATAACTGTTTTCTGATAAGAGCTGGAATTGTGACTTCATGTTGAATAGTCTTTGTGTTGATCCATGACTTGAAAATACAACAATGGTTTTCAATGGCCATCATAAATAATGATAAATGATTTATTATAAAAGAAATAAGCACATCATAGTTTTGACTGTTGAATCAAATATTTTAAACTTCATCTTCACAAAGTTTAATTAACACAATCTGACTCTGCACTTCTCACATGGGTAAAATGATTGGGGGTCACACTCAAGCATATTAGGGCCTTTCTGTGGCTTCCTGAAATCAGTGATACATTCAACATCACTCCAAACTGGTTTCCCCAGTTTAAGAAAATAAAGATTAAGAATTGGAATGTCACCATCATTAGTACTTCACTGAGAATAAAACTGATCAAAAGGAGGAATTCAATTTATGAGCTACTGCCATGTGTATAACAATGCAGCACCCAGGGATTGCTCATTACAAGACTGTGCCTCTTCTGTCTTTTTTTTCTGTAAGAAGGTGAGTTTAAACAATTTGTATATCTGCTATGATATTGCACCATTAAATAGACTATATATTTTTATTGCCACCAGAAAAAAACATTGACAAATCCATTTGCCAACTGTATGTATCACCAAATATATTCTTCATGCAGCTGCATCCATACTGTTCAGAAAGTTGAGTGGTAAAATTAGATCTGTGCTTATCTTTCTGTGACTAATTCAGGCAGTGGCGGATACTTGATACAGAAGCACACGGATCATAAAGCCTTTCCTACCTAAGGGATCTTCCTCACTGTGGGCTCTGCCAGCTTTGCTAATTTTGCTCAGAGGCAGGACTGCAGCTGGGGGCAGGTACAACAGGGTGTATCGCCTTGCACAGAGCAGCTCAACCCCTCAGTTCTTGAGGCAACTCGATAGACTCATAACCATGCCTCAGATCTCAAAACAGGCTATTTTAAACTGCTTTGACAGCAAGTAAAAGTCATGGACTAGCTTAAGCCAGAAGGTGAACAAGTTCCTTAAGTAAGATGCTGCTGATCTGGGATCACATATCTGGAGATACTCATGATTCATAGATTCACATGGCAGGTGAGAAAGCAAAGCACAAGGTCAACATGAAAAGTGCCTTCTAGCAGCACTCTGTTATGTGGTTGTCCCCAGTTTACAGCATGGCATTAAAAGCTCTCCTCTCCAGAGGCAGCTTGTTGAAAGCTCCCAAGACTGCAGAGGAGCGAGGCCACTGCTGTGCCCTTGCACTGACTGCCACCTGCCAGGTACAGGGCAAGGAGGCTTCAACACAGTCAAGACTTGGCAAGTCTAGCAGCATTGCAATTAAAATTGCCCGATATATTCAGAATGGAGGCATTCTGGCATCTGTTATACAAAAGACAGCTAGTTCCTTTAAATAAATACTCTAGTTAAATTCATTTGAATAGTAAAAATGCTTTTAATGTAGGAAGGTGGATTTAAAAGATAAAAACTCTTTAGTTAAGCAGTTTAAATTCAAATGTGTTAAGTAAGTGAAATTCTGTTTTGACTACACATCAATTTTTGAGAGAACATTTTTCCCCTTAGCAAGCATGTTCAAACAACAAGGTGTGAAATTCAGCACCTTAACTTCAGGGTTTTCTTGTTAAGCATATCCCTAGCTAAAAGAATGAATTGAAACACTCATTTCATAACCTATGTATCTTGAACCAGCTTATGAAAGAAATTGAAGGACTTTTGCAAGGACCAGATTCACAGTTTGGATTCAGAATAGCCCTGGGCTGCCCTCTAACCATTCACTAAGCAATGACCAGCAGAACTATGGCAGCACCCTTGACAGTAGTTTCATAAACACAACTCTCTCGGTCTGGACCAGTGCTACTCCAACTCTTTTTATACACAGAAAAATCAGAGCAACATAGAAATGGCAGTAGAGAAACCTTCAAAGGATTTGCTCAGTGACAGGACCAGGCATAACTAATACAACAGCTGGCCCAAGAAAGTCAGAGGTGCAGACAAATGAGAAAAAAAAATGAAAAATCACAGTTTAATTGCCACTTTTTGATATTGCCTGTGAAACCGTTTCTACTTTCTTCAACTGCCTTAGCTACAAATATCAAACTAAAGCTGCCTGAAGGGATAAAAGTACAGTAAGAAGGTGTTGCTTCTTTCCAAGTTGGAAAGAATTATTAATAATCTATTTGTATCTTCTATAGTATCTAGGCTGAGTGGGCATCTAATGCCTGAAGATATTCCCTCTGCTTGGAGTAAAACCACGAGTGTGGCTCAACTCATGTTCACTGCAATACACCAGTCAGAGTCCCCTGAATTCCCTGGAAAGGCTCACTGATTATAAAGGACTTAGGTTCAAGTATCTACAGTTTTCATTACTGCTTCCATCAATGTTTCTTTCTGGGGTTACTGAGTGGGATAGAACCAGATTTCTAAATTGAGAAATGAAGTCATGCAATCTTCATCCTTGGAGGTTTTCAAGACCTGACGGAATAAACCCCAAGCAACCTGCTCTGATCCAAAGGCTGACCCTGCTTTGGGCAGAGCATCAGACTAGAGGCCTCTGGAGCTCCCTTCCAGATGAATTAGTCTGTAAGTCTATGAAAAATAATGTACCCAAGTTCAAAGTCCATCATTCTTATTCCCCCTTCTTTTGGCTACTAGGAACTTCATGAAACATTTAAGAGACCTGGGAGAGGACTGCATTTGTGCAATTTAGTGAGTTTTTGGTACAGTCCAGTGCAGTTAGAAGCTAGTCAGAGCTTCCACATGTTAAATTCTGTCATGGGGCTTGAATGCTCATGGAGAAAACAGTAGGAATAAATAGCCTATCTTCAGCATGAAAGGAAGTTAAAAATGAAATGCTCTGCAGTTCAGCGCTGGAGAGGTGTAACACAATTATTTATTAGCTACTTGACGTGGCAAAAGAATGGAGATTATTTCACCTGAAGGGAACTTTCAGAAAGCTCAATAAGAGTGAGCAAAACTAGGTGTTTATATTGTCAGTGCAAGATAAAATGAAGAATAAACAAAAATTTTATATATACATCAGAAGGGGAGAATCTGAATTACTTTTTGGGAATAATGACCATAAATAACTTTCCAGAGGTCACTTCTGTGTCCCTTATGTAGGTCAAATAATCATAGAAAAGAACACTGGAAAACATATGATGATGACATTTGCTCTAAGGCTTAAAATCCAGAACAATCTCCAAATAAATTTCGTGTGTACCACTATGAATTAGCAACCAGGATGTTGTAGCTTTTGATCTCTATTGATATCGACAGGATGTGAAACGTCAATCTAGAAATGAAGGTGTGTGGTGGCTGGTGAAGTCAACCCTAAATTGCCTGGTTTTCTCAAGAAAAAAAATTAATGGCTGGTTCATTGGCTATCACTTCACATTGATAAGAGATATTTCTGAGCAAGTTACAGAAAAATTTTGAAAAAAAAAAGATGTTATGCAGCAATTTAAAACAAAGCTAGGTTCATGTTACCTGATTTCATAGCATCTGAAAGAAAACAGTCAAAAAAGAAAAGATCTGAGGAAGGCTGAACAAAAAAATTCACGGAGAGTAGAGGACAAATAGATTAGGGTTGTTTGGTTGACAGAAGAGGTCTGTAAGATGCAATGTGACAGGCATATCAAATAATAAATAGTATCTAGATGGTTGGTAGAACTCTGTTTGCTTTTTGAACTAGTTTATATTTCATAAAACTGAAATGAACTAAACAAACAGGGGTTTATTTATACAACTGAGTATTAAACTCAAGTTGATTACTACAAGACATAATTGTGTAAAAATGCTTTGGAGGCTTAAACAAAGACTTAGCCATTGATGTGAATACCAGAACTACCTGATAGAGTTCCTCCAGCTAAGATTAATCTAATTGATTTAGGAAAGCACTTCTACAGCAGGTACAGATGCTGTCTTCCCTTCACCTTTTTGAAACACACTAATAATAATGCCAAACACAAGGTCTGTGCTTTTGCTTAAACCTGTGAGAATGAAAAACTAACACTGCCCACCTGTTTCGTTCTGATTTCATATTTTGCAGCAAACATACAAACATTACAGGCTTGGTTTCTGCCATATCTAAAACTGTGATTTTGGGCTTTTGCCTATAGTTTCCCCTTATTTCATCAAAAGATTTCATGTCCTTCCAACACAGGGACAGCTGTTCTTTTCCAGTCCAAGTAGCTTTTTAATGTTATCAAAGGAAATATTTCAGTTATAACAGCTCTGGATGGGCCTGAATTCAAAAGTGTAATAACTTCTAACCCTTTATTTGTTATCAGCAAAAATCCAAAGTACATTCTTTCAACTTTATGTCTGACAGATTTCACTCTGGCTCAGAGCAGGATCCAATGTATTATCACATTTCCACTCTCTTGAGCTTCTAAAATCTCACAGTAACAGCTATGAGCATTTCAGTTGATGCCAGTATGATTTATTAGGAGTATTTCCACTTTTTAATGAAGATGGATTTTCTCTGAATGAGGACCATTGACATTTCAACTCTTCATTAACCAAAGGCAACTTACAGAAAAAATGCAGTTGTATAAAATCTCATGAAATGAAGTCTTCGATTTTTAAAAGCAGCTCTCGATTGCTTTTATTTGAATAGACAGAAGGCACATACTCACTTTCATTCCAAGGACAGAATCTAGTATATGAACAACAGGTGTAAGTTGAAACAAGGGAAGCTCAGGCTGGATATAAAGCAAAACTTTCACCATGGGGACAGGCAAGCAGTGGAACAGGCTGCCCAGAGGGGTTGTGTGGTCACCATCCCTGGAGTTTCTCAAAACATGACTACATAAATCTCTGGGAAGCCTGGTCTGATGTCATATCTGATCACACTGTAAGCAGAAGATTGGACTAGAAGTCCCTTCCAATCTGAATATTTCCAGTGGTTCTTTAAGTATAGACAAGTTCTGCAGGGAGCAAAGAGGGCTCCTTCAGGTCAGGAGCAACTGAGTAACTTCCTATAAACTACCCCTGGCACTACCACCCATAATAAACCTCCTCCAGGGCACTGGTAATGCCTGGAGCCTATTGACAAACTCCAACAGTCACAAGATGTGCCTGTCTTGGTCTGAGTGTGGTGAGCCGATACGTACACATGTATCACTAAAATTCTTTGCCTTACAGTTAAGGCAGCCTATGCCCTTGCAGAACGATAAGGGTGTTTTTTTCTCAGAGATTGTTTTGAAATACCCAACAGAGAAATTAAATTATATAGATTTTACATTCTCATTAGGATGCAAAAGAAGCAAGATCCAGACAAAGGCCCTTGAAGTCAATGGAAAGATTACTATGGCTTCAGTAGATATTGTTTCAACCCCAATGAAGTTTTCTCATACTCTTTTCTCTTTAGCGATGACATTCTAACTGCAAGTTATGTAGGATAAACCTTGAAATATGAAATTTAAAGGTTTATTTATTAATTATGCTGCTCAATTCTTATATTAATATTTTTTCCTTATGCAGAAGCATAAGGATTTTCCTTATGAGGCATTTGAAGTTACTGTTTTCACGAGGGGGAGGGGAGATTGTATTAAGATCACAGAAAGTCACATTAACTACTTTTTAACCTACAATGACCTTCATGATCCTGTTTGCCTTCTCTTTGTCAAAATAGTCCTGATAGTCATGACTGAAAGTGAGCATTGATTATATTATTGGGTATAGGGAATGCTATATGAAGGCTAGGAGTCTGCGTTAACTATTCGATGGAAGTGTTAAAGTATAGAAGACAGCTGCTAGCATTAAAAAAAGAACAGTAAAAACAACAACTGCTAGATAGCAACATGAAGTCATGCAGGGGTAATTCCAATAACCTCAGTTTGCTGAGTATCTGATTCTTTCAAATATTAAACTATTCTCGATTATTTGCTCATAACCCATTTATATACTATAGAACATACTTGAACCGATCCTTTTAGTTTTTATTGGTTTTTTTTTAATTTAGCTAGTCACACCAATGTTTCACATTAAATCACAAACATATACCTGCCGCATAATAATAAACTAATGTGACATGAGTAGTTCTAGACAATTTTCATTAAGATTAATATTAGCTACATAACAGTTCTTAACAGCCATAAAAATGACAATGAGTTGGGAAATGCAAGTTTTAGCTATGGATCATTCAAGTTCATGTGGGATATCACTGTATCAGAGCACTGAAGTGGACCATATCACATATTATAGAGAGATTTCTCCCAATTACAGAAAGAAATGTGAACAAATTCTGATTTTCACAGTTAGGGACCTTATTTCCTTCCTATTTGATAGATTCACAAACAGTACACATCCGGTGTTCAGTTTATAAAGAAGGTGAGTGCATACATAGTATAGTTTTCTTACGGAAAATTTGTTGAAGTTTTGGGTGAAGGAAAAGTCAATCTATACTGGCCACTGTACAGCCAAGAGATTCATTTGGTCAGAGGTGTTTTGCTTCTATAAGGGTAGCACAGAAATAGTGTATCCTCCAGACCTGAACCGTGCAGAGTACCTACCAAGAGTGCTTGCTTGCGTGCGAAATAGCCTTAATTAAGTCTGATGCATCCTCTCTTCCTTTCATCAACACCTCATCACTCAT
Source organism: Falco cherrug (assembly GCF_023634085.1). Lineage (NCBI taxonomy): Eukaryota > Metazoa > Chordata > Aves > Falconiformes > Falconidae > Falco > Falco cherrug. The sequence goes on from NC_073697.1 coordinate 52,188,902, forward strand.
TTATCTTTCCAGCTTTTTGCTCCTAACGTCCTTCCTAGTTTCAAGAAATGTTCAGTAGTATTAAACCAAAATCACAGTAAGAATCTCAGAGTTCTTTGCTGTTATTTCATATCAGATGGATGGGAAAGAAAGACTTTTGACTGTTCCAGACCTCTGATTGCCACTTCACATACTCTTCACTTACATCTCACTATTAATTCCTGCCCCTTACTGTCCTTTCATAAAAGGACCCTCAGAGCCTTCTGTTCCTGCTGTAATGAATGCCATGCCATGCCATGCCCCTGTGAATCACTGTAATTTTGGAATTTAAAGACTTATTAGCTGAGAAGATATAGTATTAGATAATGAGAGATTCATGAAGAAAAAAACATCTTGTGGATGCTTGTTTGTACGAATCTGGATGTGTTTCCACAAGGCATCACATTTGACACCCAAGCTACCAGAATGATTAAGTTCAGAATTAAGGTTTCACATTTCACAGTGTCTGACTAGAACAGGAATGAAAAAACGATGTCTGTTAATAAAAGCCACTGGTCATAGTGTGGACAGCACATGCAGAAACAAATGATTGAGATGACAAAAAATTAAAGTACTGGTCCTGATCTTCACATATTTAATTTTGGGCTAATTCACTGACAACCAAAACCAAGCTAGACAGGTAATTTATTGTTGCATGGCTTTTGCTGAGCTGGGGTATTTATAGGAATAAACTAAAAGGAATGCACCTTTTTTAGCTATATCTCTCTTGAGTAAGGAGAAAATTCCAGCACAGCTGAGATCCACTAATTCTGCTTGAAAGCGAAATAAACTGCTGTTTTGCACTAGGATGTCCATGCATAAATTTATCTTCTGAGAAGCAAAGGGTACAATAATTCATTCAATCAACGCAGCCATTTCCGTTTGCACTTTCTGGAGCCTGTTATACACAAAGGACTTGCAGTGTCAAAGGGCATTGCTTCCAGTGTCCTGTTCTAGTCTGAAATGCCAAAAAGCCTAAAATAATAATTGGTCTAAACACTACCTAGTGGAACTTACTTAGTCAGCCCCAGGAAAAAAACCAAAATATGCATTTTAGACTCCAAATAAGGCATGGAGCCAAATTTTTAGTTTTGTAGTGATTTACTAGATACAGCTTTAGAATCATCAAATTCCAGTAGAAGACTGGGGGGGGGGGGGGGTGGTGTCTAATAACTATATGTATGTGCATAGATAGATGTCAGATGTCTTAGAAAAATTAACTCTTTCATTCAAGAAGGGCTCAGACTAGCAAACATTACAACTTGAAAGGTAATCTGGTATTATCACAGTGTTTTGATGTTTTTATGATATATTAATTATATGTTTAAATCTCACAGTATTCATTAAGGCAACTTCTCTGTCTATAAATTAATAGAATTCCACAGAATTCTGTGTGAAAACAATGAGTAAAGGCTTCAGGATTTGAAAATCATTCCATAAAACTGAAACACCTTTGTCAAGATTCTGTACATGGAATCAGAAACAATATATTTATGACCAATCAGAAATATGTGATTTTGTTATTATACAATCTGTGATGCATCATTCATAAACCTGAGTTACTCAGCAAGTCAGTAGGTCTTGCAAAAAAAAAAAAACAAAACAAACCCCAAACAAAAAACCACAAACCACCCCAAACATTTTTATTGAGTCTTTCTGTTTAAAATCTCTTTTATTTGAAATCTTTTGTTTTCTCTACAATTCCCACTCCTGGGGCTTTATTGCAGAAACAGAAAATCCATAACTACTTCCAACTAATTATGGTATCATGCATTCATATGATACTAATCAGAATCCTATCACTCAGCCCATTATCACACTTCGGAGCCTTTTCCTTCTGTGTGGCAACCTGTGTGGCAGCAAGACCATTTTCTAGTATGTATGCAAGATATAACTGGTGTAATAATTATGACAAGTGAAAAAGTTGTCACTAATGAAGGCCTCTGAAGACCCTGCCTCTTCCTATGTACCTCTAAAAAGTGTCTGGACACCTGTCTTAAGGCTTGAGATTGTGGTACCTGGGTACACAATAAAATGGAACTGTGATGCTGAACATTACGGTGCCTGTGGTTCCTTTTTAGTTTAGTACTATTTTCTACCAGGTGTCCATGAAGATCTTGGATTTTCTTGGCACTTGTACTAGTCAATTTTATATCACTCTGAAAATAAAGCTGTCAAAGAAGGCACCGAAACGTGCTTATTTACAAATACATCAACTGGAGCAAGCTTGTTATTTTCAGATGTTATCTCCATCTAGAAAAATACAATTTTTATCTTCAATTCCCTACTTGTAACAATAGGTGGCAGTAATGATATCTACATTTGTCTGAATGGCCAGTGGTCTTTGGAAGCACTGCGCTTGTCAATTTTATCTTAGAGAAATAATTGTAGTAGACAGTTATCCCAGGCTGAAGAAAATGACCTTTTTAAAAAGAGGAATCCTATACTGAACCTTTCATATTTCTGGGTATATATAGCCGGATAATAGTCTTCTTGAGTAGGTACAGCTCCTGAATTTGCACAGATGCTAAATTAAAATAAAAATATTCAGCGCAGAGTATTTCATTACACTGGTTTTCCTGAAGATCCAATATGACTTTATCACAGAGGTAATTATATACTGCCTTAGCAAGAAAAATAGGTGAAGGTTCTTACACGCTATAAAAGCTGGAAAGCTTTGTCTAAAGGAGAACATGAACCTGTACTTTACCTCCTCTGTATTGCATTGTATAATGTCTCAGACACTGGGATTGGAAAGTACCGCTGTGGGCATATAAACCAAGCTCGTACATAACAAAGCCCAGACTATGTTATCAAGCATTCCTCGCTGGACACAGCGGCTCTTTTCCAAGTGAACATTAACCAACATAAACAGCTTTCAGGCAGTCCGATGGTTAGTTTTCATCTCACCTGAAGGACCCAAAGCAGCAACAAATATACCACTTCCTTTGCCAGAACTGCTTGCCAGAGCTAACGCTAGACATGACTACAGCCCTCAGACTTTTGGGAGCTCTGAGGGGAACCTCAAACAAACAAAACATCACCACATTTCAAATAAAAAGTCTTTTCAGCCAAATGCTTCTCAGATCACATGGAGGAGTCATGCAGAATCACCGTGTAGCAGTAATTTGTTGATAATCTCACAGCCAGTGACTAATCTTTTCTATGTTGTAGCGTCAAGTGTTGCTGAGACCTTCTGTGCATACGAGTACAAGGGTCATACTCCTACGCATGAATTAGCTTTCAAGAACAGGAGTCACCTCTGATAACCAGGGGAAGCGCATGACTCATTAGACACTAACTGGAGTGTGGCATTTGGAAAGAATTACCTGGGCCAGCAGGAAAACGTATACATTGCAATGGTGATGCTTCTTTCCATGATACCATGCGAGAGCTTTTGACTAAGAATAAGGGGGAGAATGTACTCAGCATGTACTCTGCCAGCAATTACAGGAATATAGTTTCCTTCCAGTAGAAGGCATAGGTCCCCTTCCAATATACACAAGGAGATATCCATGTGTAAAGATAAATAAGAGAAGAAATTGATTACATTTGTCCTCTGCCTAAAGATAAATCAGGAAAGTGTTGTTAGTGATAAGCACATTTGGCTTTCTGTTGTAAAAAAACTAACATCAAAAGTATGATGTTTTGCAAGGGCTGAAATTCATATTTCCTTTGTTTTTCACTGCATGAAATACAGAGTAGAAGCATTCAGATGTATCACATCTCCAAGGGTTTACTCTGCATATCAGACAAACTAAAAAAGAAAATAAACAGAAACACATACATGTGCTTAAGTCAGCCACTGTTCATAGTGTGTCATTACTGGAAAATATCCCTAAAATTTCTCCTAAAAGCCCTGCCAACTTCCGTACATAAAAGTCTATCAAATGACTGTTAAAGCAGTATCCTCAATATCACATTGTTTTAACAACTGTTTCCTTCATCCATACCATAGTGCAATTAATTACAGCCAACGTGTCTGGCAAAGTACTGCAGCATGGTGGACTGCACACGCAGCCAAGGAAGGTGACAGCAGCTTCCAAAGTTTTCAGGTCTTCAGTGAGTGCCTGGGCAGCCGTCCCTTTGATGCAGCAGTGAAACTTCCCATTAAGCACATTTTCTGCTGATCCAAGTTTCAGCACTACAGTGCAGCGAGGAGAAGGGCTGTAGACCAGCAAGCAGAAAACAACTATGCAATGCTCTCTTGTTCACTCTGACCTGAAACGCTAAATACTGTCACGAACGTCAGATTCCCCATCACTCTCTGTCCTGATTTTGGCTGGCACAGAGCTCATTTTCTTCTTAGTAGCTGGTGCAGTGCTGTGTTTTGGATTTGGTGTGAGAACAATGTTGATGGCACACTGATGGTTTTAACTATTGCAGGGTAATAATTATACTAAGTCAAGGACTTTTCAGTTTCTTGGGCCCTGCCAGTGAGAGGGCTGGAGGGACATGAGAAATTGGGAGGGGACACAGCCAGGACAGGTGACCTGAACTAGCCAAAGGGATATACCATACCATATGATGTCATGTTGACTATATATAAGCTGGGGGAAGAAGAAGGAGGGGGTGACATTCAGTGTTATGGCTTTTGTCTTCCCAATCACGGTTACCCGTGCTGCAGCCCTGCTCTCCTGGGGGTGGCTGAACCTGCCTGCCAGTGGGAAGGGGGGAATGAATCCCTTGTTTTGCTTTCTTTTGCATGCAGCTTTGGCTTTACCTATTAAACTGTCTTTATCTCAACCCATGAGTTTTCTCACTGTTAATTCTTCTGATCCTTTCCCCATCCCACCACAGGGGAGTGAGCGAATGGCTGCTTGGTGAGCGATTGGGGCTTGGTAGCCAGCTGGGGTTAAATCACAACACCCTCACTGTGGCTATTATCTCCTGCTGGCTCGTACCCATGAGCCATGGTTATAAGTATGTGGGGCTTTATTCCTCAAATTGACTGCATCAGACTTCATAATATACACAACCAGGACATATCACAGAGAGGAAGGCTGAATGTGTTCCACAGTCAAGTGAGCTGTGATGTCCTGCATATGCTTCCTCTTCTGGGTGGTTTTATAGATTTAATACACATGAAAATTAGCTGCAGTAGACCAGGATGGGAGATGCAGAGCCTACGCTTGAAAAGAAAATTCTATTTGGTAAATGATTAAAACCCCTGACCTGCTACAACCTAAAATGTCAGTAGCAGCTGGCAGGTCTTCTTGTGAAGTCCACCAACAGGTGAATTCTATGAAATAGAGTGGCAAATATCTGATTTTATGGTGCATTTTCTCCTTCCAACAAATCTTTAATGTTTTGAACAGGAGTCTCATGACACTTTTCTACCCTCCTGCCTCACCTATCCTTGAAAGGAATGTAATAATTTACCTCTGAGAATAACTTTGGATGTTTTCAAGAAGGAACATTTACAAAGAAACTCACACACCAATAAACATGTCTATTCATGCAGATTGCTGTTTAAGATAGGTGAGACTTGACAGGCTACATTTGACCCTAACTACAACTCATACTCCAGTGCCCCACCTTTTTGAGACGTCTCCCTGTTCTAAGAGATGTCAACAACAAAGTGCTTGGAATCAAACAGCCAAATTTTTCAACTCCTCCTGATGAACCTCAATAAGGACTGAAGGACTAGCAATATCAATTGAATCCACAGACTGTAGCAGCAACATCCTGGTGAAGATTACTTGGTAAGAATATAGTATAGGTGAAGGTGTGTTTAAAGCAGAGAAACTGCTGTTACAGTAACTACTTGCCTTGAAATTATTGTAAGGATTATTCTTGCTGCTTACTCAACTGAAAATAGAAATGTGATTCAGCTCTCAGATTAAGATACTTGGATTAGGTCCTATTGTGAATTAGGCATCTATATCCGCATTTATATTCAATGGATGTATAAACAACATGGTCATTGGAGTGTGAAGAGCCATTCAGATGACTGTCTATTTTTGGAAGAACTGAATAGCTTTTTGGATTCCATTGGGCTGTGTTGAATAGGTATCCACTGGCTTGGGCAGCCAACTTAAAAAAATACAGACTCCTGGATTTTGATCTTGGTGAACTGTGGAATAAGTTTTTAAAAACATAAGAAACTTCTTGCATGCTGTGTGGAATTAGGAAACAACTGGGGATATTCTCAACTGGAATTATTGTAATGTGTTATCACAGAAGCACAGGCAGATATTTAAGCCTCTTGCAGGAGTCACACTTCTGGCGCTCATTGTCTTGTTTGACGTCATCTCACACCACTGAGAACCCAGTCCTTCATACATGATAAATTGTTCTGTAGTTAAAATACCTTGCACGCTTAAGATTTTTTTTTTAATTGCTGCCATCAGACAAAACATCTTCCTTATTACAACATGAAAGCCTCTGAGGCTCTGTATGGTCTTCTAGCTATGTGAAGGTAAGAGGGGGAGGTCTGAGCAAGAAGCCCAGGGGTTCCTTGCTTCCCACCAGACAGGTGGCCGTCACAAGCCCAGCTGTTTGTGGGTTCCAGGGAACCTTGCACTGCCACACAGAGCTGCTTTTGTACAACTGGAGCCACATTTCATCTCAGGGAGATACAACCTTGTGTGATGTAAGGAAACTGGTGACCAAGTATTTCTTAAGAGGGAAGAGCTGGCAGTGACTGAGCACCACCAATCTTCCCATTAACTAAAGAGTTATTATATGTTCAAAAATATAGACAACTAAGAAATTCAGTTTCTCAGCTTTAGATCTCATAGGTAATTCCTTTTTGACACTGTATCTTTCAAAAGCAAATATTAAACAATAATTATAGGTTAAAAGGCTGTTGGCTGGAAATGGACATCCTTATTTCTATGCTCATAATTCTTAGCTTCAGCAGTAGAGGTACTCTGGGACTCAGGGAAACAAGCTGGTACTTTAATTACTGTGCAGCTCTCTATACATGTGTAAGTGCATGTGTTTGCATTAGGGTCCATCTGTAGAGTGTTTCTGTGGCTGAGTAGGTTTGCAGAAGAAAGTTTAAGGAGCATCATCAGGGGAAAATTCTGCAGTACCTCAAATTAAGAGGCAAGCTGCAAGTCTCTGTAGATTTTATAGGCAGAAGTCTAGATAACTGAGACATTTAATTAGCTAAGAAACACAGCATTCTGGCAATAGGTTTTCCACTCGGGAAGTCTGGCTAAGTGATTATATTAGTAATTGTTATTGATTGTTGACAATAAGTCAATTATTGTTTATTGACTTGCATTCAAAATAAACTTCTGACACTCATTAAGTAGGCCTATTGATCTGATATTTTTAAAGAGGACCACATATTAATTTTTGTAGCAACCTGAGAGAGCAACATAGCAAATCTAAATCTGCATTTCCCCACATCAGCACTTTTTCTAGGAATATACAGAGAGATTGATTTTTATGCCAGTGTATTAATTCTTATCTGCAGAACTCTGTGCAAAGTTTTTCACAGTCGGTGAATAAAGCTGTTTGACAACGACCAAGACAGCCATACTCAAAACCACTCAGACTTCAGTAAGCCTTACCCCTCTGACCTGGAATTCATACACTGGCATCAACCCCTGTTTCCCATGTTACTGCACCCTCTGACTTCATGGTGCCTCTCTCCCACATTCTGCACTCTCTCTGGTCATTCCTGATTTTGGCTTTTAGGGTCTGACCCTCCCCACTGCAGCTTTCCCTTGTCCATACCCCACACCACACTCTGCACTCCCTGGTCCTTCTTCAGCCCTCCCAGTGCTCCTGTGGACATGTCCTCCACACTTTACACAGGTAGATGGTGTCCTTTTACTTCTTGGTACCCTCAAACCCATGTATCTTGCCAACAATTTCTTTTTTTCTTGCTACTGCCTCTCCAAAGTGTAGCTGCTCAGCTGGCTGAAAAATCATCCATGTCCACTGAAGGTCCAAACTGTGAACTCATGGGCCAGACATTGAAAGCTCAGTATAAGACTTTCTGACAGGGTTGTTAAATTAAAAAAATGATACCTTCTGTGCTGTTATTTTTCTTGTGGTGTCTTTTATCATTCCAGTTCCATTGCACATCATTTGACATTGAATGATAACAACTACAGAGAAAGATGAGATTTTAAGCAGTGCTGGATTTTACTAAAAACTAACCAAGTTTAAGGACTGAATAAAGCCAGAGAAAAATATGGTTTGAACCAAAGAAATGCTTGCAATCTGAGCTAAACCTGACAGCAGAGTAAAAATAATATCTGTGTAAAGAAAGATGGCCCACAGTTTTATCATAAGAAACTCATATTTATCTTCTGAAGTACCCGTGCTCAAAATTAAACCCCCAAACCTAAAAAAAAGTGTGAAATATGCAATAAGACTATCGCTGAAATAAACCGCGAGACTATAACATGATTATACACAGAATAGTCACTGTGAAAGGAAAAAAAATGAGAAGCTCCAGCCTTGTATTGTTTTTAATCATTAGACTAGAAAGCAACTCCTCTGCATTCAAAACAGCACCAGAGTTTCATGTGTATAACAAGATGAACAATTAAATGACTGAATAAAAACTTGTAGCCACTGGAGAGAGGTTATTTCTCATACTTGTTAGCCTGACTGTAAAAATTATTTTGATCATCAGTGTAAAAAGTGACCAAATTCACCAGAATCTAATGTGATAAATTTTGGTTCATTGAAAGTGTACTGCCTACCAAGTGCTGTTCCTACCTTACAAGGTCCCAGTTTGGCACCGTAATTTAAGGTCTTTCCCAGCTGACAGCAGTTCTGCAAGTGCAAGAACACCACAACAGATGAATTGCAGGCTTGCCTCGTCTCCTCTGCTGCAGGGAAGTGCAATTATCCCTAGTGGATCAGTAGGAAATTCCCCTGGGGATGAATGTAAGCTGTGTGTGCACATGTTGGGAGAAGCAGAGGCACATCAGTAGGACTGTCTGTCATACAGCTAAAGCTGTGCTTTCTCCTCTGTAAAACCCATCCAGGGGAGTTGGGACAGGATTTCACAGATGATACAGAATTGTTTGAAAATAACCTCGATGCAGTGCCCTGAGCAGCTCCTAAAAAAGGATATAGAAAATAAATGCAAGAGAAAAAAAAATTGAGAAGGCAATTTCAGCAGAACAAATCTCATGGCAATCTGTACCTTAATTACAGTTCCTGCCCACCAGATGATTTGTTTTCAAAGATGAAACTCTGTCAGACAATCAGTGTTACAACTCCCACTCTTTCTCATTCCTCTGTATATCTGCTAAGTCAAAAATCGTACAAAGCAGGCCACATCTCACCTGAAATATCAAAGCTGTACAGAAAGCTGCTGAATGCATTTCTAAGACATGAAGGAAGCTTAAATACTTGAACTAAATGCCTTCTACCACACCAGGGACAATCTGCTCAATTCCTGAGATATAAAAGACTACAGCAGTCGTGAGGAAATAATGTAAATGTTTCCTTAGGTCTTTGTTATTTTGCTGCATATTAAAACAAAACTTACATTGCAAGAAAATCTCCAAGGGAATGATAGAATTTTTTATGTATGTATTGCTCATCCAAGCTGAAAAAATGTTGCAACCATTAAAGCCGAAACTGGAGAAAGAAGCAATTGTCCATATGTTGCTATTGGTTCATTCTTTCCTGAGCCTGAAATTTACAGTCTTTTTCCATATTCCCTCTCTCCATGCACATACTTTATTCAAAGATTTTCAATTTCTTCACTGACTACAAACAAAAAAATGCCTCAAGCACATTGCATAGAAATCTGCCACTTCAGTGGAGGGAATATGCCTTGTGTACAGTCATGATGTGAAATTTCCAAGATGCAAACATATTGAAATACTTTCAATAAAACATTAACACCAAAGCTTTGGAAAAAAGGATCAATGATGTATCAGAGGGGGTTAGCTCTTTTTCTCTCCACTGTTAATTAAGACTTCACTCCATTGCTAATTTGATGTTGCTGGTGAGAGGAGCTTTTGTTCAGCCTCTCCTCTGCTCCCAGCTGGCACGGGGAGGTCGGGGCAGCAGCACCATCCTGGGATGGCAGGTGAGGGGTGAGAGGTCACAAAACTAGGGTAAGCCAGGCAGTGCCATATGAGGCGGGCAATTAATACTGTGGATACTGTATTGCCTCTCTAAAAGGAACACCTAATCATTGTAATTACTTACTCAAATTTACTTAAATGTAGTTATTAATACTCTTGGTTATTATATTTAGAATTACAATATCAACATACTATTAATACAGTGGTCTTTGCAAGTACACATAAATTAGGAGCAGATGCCTACACCAAAATCGCTTGAAACTTTAAAGCAACATTACAAAAATTTGTAATGGATTTCTGTGAAAGAACGGTAGCTCTGATAACACACTGCATTGGCCACAAAGAAACTAGCAGTGTGCTAAAGCAGAAAACGAACATAAATCAGATCAGATTTTTGGATGGAGACCTGAGATAATCTTGAATATAGATCTCTGCTTCAATTCTGTCAGCACCCTCTGCTTCAGAATCTGAATCCTTGAAAATGATTCATGACCAAAATTTTAATACTGAGGAGTGGGGGAAGGAAGGAAGAAAACCATTTAATTTCATTATCCATCAATAGGCTGCTAATTCACAGAGATGAGGGATGTTTAGTATTTTAATACATATGTGCCCTGAAGACTACTTGTGTAAGACTTCTTTTCCTAAAAGGCATGTTAACATAAAGGGATAATTAAAGAAAAGCAGAAGGAGGGGAAAAACAGTAATGCAGACAGGTGATGGCAGCTGATTTAGGTGGGGGTGCACCCTGCAGGAGCCAAACCGACTGTATTCTCTCTGTCACAGTGACTGGAAAGTGGGAAATGCAGAGCATGGCACTGGCATAGTGGTGGACTACACTGGTGGAATATCTACATGGACTTTATGTCTTTCCTACGAGCATGGTCTACAGAAAAGGCTGTGCTGAGCCCAGGCATCAGTAGGACCTACTGGTATCTCCAGGATGCTGGCTATGATGCTCACTGCAGCATCTGTGTTAGGTAATTCCCTAGTAGCTTTTTGTTGACCATCTTCAAAAAGATTTGTACCTCCTTGATGTGGCAGAATCTGAATTTGCTTGGGTCCCAGTTTCTCTACGCTGTCTCCTGTTCTTGTGTACCTAGCCATGAACAGCATGAAGTGCTGATTCCCTCTATGGAAATGCTTTATCTTGCTGCAAGAGAGCTGTGTTTTCCAGTAGTGAGGAGTATAGAGCTACAACTAGTAGGAGCAAGTCAGACACGTATAAGTCAACAATACCCTAGTGATGGCATTGTGATTTTAGAGTTTCAGAAAAAATGAGATTTTTCATGTTTATTTTGTTGGTTGCAGCTAAATGACAGAGAGGTGAGGAAGGATTCAGGAAAAATCTTTAAATCACTGTGTAATAATTACAATTCAGATAAAATTGTTTGAAATTCTTTCTAGTTGCATTATAGAAGAATTAGTAAGACATAACTTTTTCTTCTAGGTGCATGCCATACATTCCTCTATGTCTACATTATATCTAAACTTGCCATTTTTAAACAGAGAAGCAAGCAATAAGAAAACTAACTACAATCACAGAACTTATTTTTCTTAGAGAAGGACACATTCTCTGGAGCTGTGTACAGCAGAAACAAACACTTAGGGTGGGCTTGACTTAGCTTATCTTTGGTCACTGGAAGTTTTTCACCTAATGCAAGGATAGTTGGCCAAGCTCAGTCTACAGTTCCTATCTTCCCTCTCCTAACATTGACCAGACACCTACATTTAAAATTATGAAGGACTTATGAGATGAGTTTTCCTTGGTTAAACAAAATATTTCATGTAAGCGCATTATTACAATTTTGCAATAATGAGAAGGAGGAAGATGAAAGGAAGGGTCAAGGGGAAGCGTCATCTAGTCACTTGAAAACTGTAAGGAACCAAGCAACCCCGTGCTGACTGAACAAGGATCACTCCGCAATGGGGTATGAAAGGACTGAGGGTGTGATGGGTGTCTTCTGGTATTTCACCTGACTAATGAAGGGAGAGTGGGCTGTGCCTACAACAAAAGAATATACTACTGCCAGTGGCAGGACTGGAGCACCTGGTGCGGCATCATGCATCTCAATGTTCCCTGTGTCTCTTCCCCAATATAGGCAGTTTTACTTCATTAGTGATTTAGCCTCTGGATATTGAAATCTTTGTCTGTTTCCAAATCAACTTCATTTATTTGCAGTATGTCACCTGGTATATCAAATAACTTTTTCTTTTACTGTTGCCAAACAGAAGTAAAATTGATTTGTTCTTGTAGGTAGAGAACTCTGTTCAAAAGTTGAAAGGCTTGTTCTCTGCGTATTCATATCCTGTGATATCTAATTCTTTTTTTAAGAACATGACTGAAATTTCAATACCTTTTATGCCTACAATTTATGAATTGCTCTCTTTTTGATCAGTGCTGGTTCATAAGCATTCAGCAGGTTTTCTGTGATTTGTGGTTTGCATGGTGGGGTTTTTTTGGCTGGTTTTGATATGTTTTCTAATTTGCTTCTCTTCTGTCACTCATTGCTCAGTTCCTGCAGGTTATCCTTGGAAATAAAGTGGGCTTGGGCTTGTTTAAAGAACATAGTAAAATGATACATAATAGACATGGGAAGACAAATTAAGAAAATTCAATGGACAGGCCTCTTGACTTGTCATAATCTTTGGTAGTACTTATGAATAGTAGTCATATTATGGTTATTTTTTCCTATTTCATCTATTTCAGACTCTAATACATTTTCTGCTTCGTTCTTCACCAGGAAGAAAAAGACTACTAGTATGAGCTGAAATAGGTAAGGAACAGCATCCTGCTAAATCTGAGGTTGGCACTATTCTACCTGTGACATCTGTCAAGAACAACAAAGGGCAAATTTCCATTTTCAAATAATTTCCAAACCTATTTACTGATTACATGCTAAATGAACAGTGTTATGAAGGGAACATTCTAGATTAGAGTTTGTTCTTTTGGTGTATGGTGTCGCAAGTGAGACTGGGAAAGCTCCTTTTAAGGAAGAGTCTAATCATTTAGACATCTTATTTCGCCAGAGTGCTGGACACCTTGAAAGGCTCGGCGGTAATGAACAGGCATCTCCTACACCACAGCCCTGCCTAGCCATGCTGAAAGAAGAGTACATCTTCTTTAGCTGGTAACAGCAAGACACCCTTACTCTGCAGTGGATCAGCTGGAAGAGGAAAATGTAATGCTCAATTTGTCACCATTTTCCATTAGCTTTTGTCCACCCTGCACTGCTGTTGAGTAGCTGTTCAGAGCTGCAATAGTTCCTGGTACTGCTCTCCATTGGAAGCACAATTTGCAGGAATGGAAAAGAGAGTGGTGATCACAGTAGCCACACAGGCCTGCCAAGCTGGAACGATTCCAGTCATATTGTGCTTCAACTGAAAATTTATATGTATGTTTGTATATGTACACATACACAGACAAAGGGTTTTGCATTAACACACACACCCACCCTGAAATAAAAAAGCCCTGGGCATGCAGATCAAACATCTAGTCCAGTATCCTAAAATTGTGCTGTAATTTCCTTTCCAGACACCTGCCACATCCAGCCTACTTTCTGAGCAGATGAAAACCGACAGAGCCAAACAACGATGAAAAGTTGTAAGGGCAATGCAGTTAACACTTGCCCCCTTAGAAAAAAGAAAAATAATTTTATTGGCACCAGCGCGTGACTTGGTCAGCAGCCGCAGCACCGCAGGGCCAGCGTTGCTCTGAGCCAAGGCGCTAGCTGCAAGAGCATCCTGGGAGAGACAACAATGCTGGAGCTACTGCTGGAAAAACTAGCTGAACGAAAATGGGCAGCCTACTTTGGTAAGGAAGCAGGTGTTTTTATTGAAATCTATGAACGGCAACTTTTGTGAAAGGAGGATGTTGAGTTACTCATTGCTGAAATAAGTTTATTCAGCCTTTGATGGGAAAACTTTTGTCCAACACATTATTCACTGGTGTTATACAAGCAGTGCTGGAAAGAATGTGTTTAGTCATACTGTCTTGAAACAGCAGAATGCCGGATTTGATTCAACATTTGAGAATGAATGAGACCATGTGAACGGTCAGAAGACTTTCTGTGTGTACTGTATCCAAGAGTCTATAATAGACACCACTCATCCAACTTTCAAAGTATTATTTTTTCATTTAAGAACTGTAGATAAAATACTATTACAGCAAGGCTGTGAGGAAATCAGGTTTTGTGATGTAGCCATCACCAGTGACCAACAATTTAGAGATATCTCAAGTTAGCTGTTGTACAAGTGAAAAATTTGCCCAGAATAGTCTTCAAATCATAGCTTGAAACTTAGAACTTTTCTTTTTAGCTTTTTTATAATTCTGGCTGAATTCTATGTAAATGCAAACATTTACAATAGAGCTGTGAGACACACAGTGCAGCATTCATTGTTGCACCACAATAAATAAATGCACTATTGCAGGACTGTGTGTGAAAAATATGGATTTTATATACATGGATATGATTAATAAAAATGACAAGTTTCATAAACACACCAGAACAACAGTTGGGTTTACACTATTTATGCTTAAAGTTGCCCACGCAGAAACGTTTTTGTTGCTGAAATGATTACCACATTCGAAGTACACAACACCAACCACATTAGCAAATACAGAGTCAGTGCAAAGCATCTCTGAGAGGAACTGTCATAGCACTGATCTGGACACTTCTACATCCATTCATGCATGCCTGATAATTCCTGTCCCCTTCCTTACCACTTTCTTTTATAGCAAAATCCTGGGGCTACAGGTTAATTTTGAAAAAAAAACATTCTGTCATATTGCCAGATGCAATAGTAATGGAAACCTGAACACGTTTCATACACATCTGTAAATATTGAGGAGGAGTTAAATTCCTGACTCACACATCATATATTCAGCTCTTCATACTACCGCAATCTGAAAATCCACATACCCAGTCTGATGAATCATTCAACTATTCTTTCTTTGTAGCCCAGACAGAATTTAGTAGGGGGATCTCTCAATGACTCTGTGACTCACTAACCTTTTTTTTTTTTTTTTTCTGCCAATGCACTCATCTAAAAATGAAAGATCTAA